>NC_059333.1:20425000-21769583 GCF_018350155.1 Leopardus geoffroyi
TACTGCGAGAAAGTGGTTGAATTTATTTAAGAACAATGGAGAGCATTTGGGAATTCGCAATACTTGTGCCCAAACCAGGAACTGTAACCATGTCTATTCTGTCCAAATATTAGAACGAAGGCGTGGAAATTTCTCAGTGAAAGGGGAGCCAAGGAAAACTATTGAAGAACAACGTGTGTGGTGTTACGGAGGGGGATGATTGGGATAAGAACAGGGAAGTCGGAAAAGGAAAACCTGAGAAATTCCGTGTCGTCCCCTTCTCTCCTCTCTGCACTGTTTTTTCCAGACTCTACTTTGTCTACTAAGTCAGGCACATCATTGTCCAGGAGATCTTGGTCTCACCAATTTAGGGGATATTTTTACATTTTTGTCTTTTCAGCATCGTCATAGGAGAAAACAAATGTGACCTGACAAACGTTTAATTTAATAAGGGACAACATTATGGGCACCTGGGTGACTCAGTCGATTAAGCGTCCAACTTCAGCTCAGATCATGATCTTGGAGTTTGTGAGTTCAAGCCCCGTTAGGGTTCTGTGCTAACGGTTGGGAGCCTGAAGCCTGCTGCAGATTCTGTCTCCCTAGTTCTCTGCCCCTCCCCCACTTGTGCTCTTTCTCTTTCTCAAAAATAATTAAAAAATTAAATAATAATGGACATTAATCAGGCAACCTTATTATGTGAAATAGTATTTTGAAAAACATTTTAGACAGTTAAATTAAAAGGCACACGATAATTTTCTGAAGACAAGAGTAAAAACAAGTAATTTCTAAAAGAATTAATAAAGTCTACACAGTCTATAAAATAAGAATGCATACTTCAAATGTTCTTGCAAATAGTTGTAACTTACTCTGCAGCTATAAACACACTTTCTTTGTAATATTTACTTTAATATTCATACACATGTTTAATTCAATTTACTTGCTCCCACAATTGCCCACACCACCAGTGATATCATTCGTGGTTCTGAATAAAGGATGTTTCAGGCTTATAAAATTTCTTAATACTAAATGAAATTAAAAATAAAATATTTATTCTCTAAGACCATGGATCAAACTTTTGTATTTTAAAATTTTTATATCTATTTCCATCTTTAATTCATTTACCACGTAAATTTATCATGACAAAATAGTTAAAAATGCTATCAATTCATATTCTAAAAAGGCTCATTTTATTTCATAATACATTTCCCTTTTTACCTGAATGATCTTCCCTTCCTGTTTGAAAGAGTTACAGAAACAGCACCATGTGAAATTGAAACTGGAAAATTTCCAGTAAGTGTGCTTAAACATATAGCCCCAAGAAATAACTTATTATGGGCCACCTGGGTGGCTCAGTCGGGTTGAGGGTCCTACCAGGGCCCAGGTCATGAACTCAAGGTTCACGGGTTTGAGTCCCACATCGGGTTCTGTGCTGACAGCGCAGAGCCTGGAGCCTGCTTCAGATTCTGTGTCTCCCTCTCTCTTTGCCCTTCCACTGCTCATGCTCTATTTCTCTCTCTCTCTCCCTCAAAAATAAACAAACATTAAAAAATTAAAAAGAAATAACTCATTATCAAGAAACGATAATTATGAGGCCTTTTCCTTAAAAATAAAGAACTAGCATTTTTTGGTCATTTACTAGATTTCAGACTAGGAGTTATGTGAGGCTCATAAATTATCCTATTTAATCTTCACAGGAGTGCAGGGCTTAGAAGTGCTAACCCCTGAGCAGTTGAAAATTATGTATAACTTAGGACTCCTCCGAACTCTAACCACTAATAGCCTACTGTGGACAGACATTACTGATAACATAAACAATTAATACATATTTTGTATGTTATGTGTATCACGCACTGTATTCTTACAATCAAGTAAATGAGGTGAAAATATTAAGGGAAGCATAAGGAAGAGAAAATGCATTTACACTACTGTACTGTATTTATGTAAAGAAATCCACATCTAAGGGAATCTGTGCAGTTCAAACCCGTGCTGTGCAAGGGTCTGGGTCAGCCTTCTTACCCCACATTTTAAAATGAGAAAACTAGAATGTTAAAAGATTAATGCACATGAACACTCATGATCTCACAGCCGTTATATACAGTGTCATAGAAACTACTTGTGCTCACCATATTGGGCTCTCCTCTCTTTCCGGGGATTTTGGGAAACCTTCCAGCTTTCCAGGAAGCTAGACTGGAGCTCTGGGACCAAACTAGCTGGTTGACTGTGAAAGGGAGTTGGTATCACTTTTGGTAGGAGGCATTTAGAAGCAAGTGGAAGTTCACACTGTTTCTTCCACTGCCACTGCCCTCAGGGCAGCCTCAGGTTGAGATTCAGTTACTGTAAAATAGAGGCAGCTTACATTTCTGAGCCACAACAAGTCTAAAATTGCCCTAGAGAGCAGCCAACTAACAGGCATTGGACTTGAGACGAGTGAGAACTAGCATTTGTTGGGTTAGATCCAGGGTATGTTTGTAACAATAGTAGTCTATCAAATCCTAAATAATGGATACAATGTGGAAGGTACCAGAAAATACTTTCTTGTTTTGTCCAAAATACAACAGGTATGAATATGTTTTCAATCAACACCATATAGAATGAGTCATTTTAGGTAGGGTTGATTTTTCTTTCTGGGTGAGACACATTGGCATAAAAACTAGTATTAAGTGGACATTGAATAAGATGGCTTCTGAAGCCTTTTTCAGTCTTAGATACCCATGAATAAAATAACATGCATTCTCTAAACACAAAATGATTCAGGGGCGCCTGGGTGGCGCAGTCGGTTAAGCGTCCGACTTCAGCCAGGCCACGATCTCGCGGTCCGTGAATTCGAGCCCCGCGTCAGGCTCTGGGCTGATGGCTCAGAGCCTGGAGCCTGTTTCCGATTCTGTGTCTCCCTCTTTCTCTGCCCCTCCCCCGTTCATGCTCTGTCTCTCTCTGTCCCAAAAATAAATAAACGTTGAAAAAAAAAATTTTAACACAAAATGATTCAGAAAAAAAAATATATATATAAGAATGGCAGGGTCACAGGCTTTCTCATTAATGATTTGTTTTGCTTTCATGAACATTTGCGTACATTAGTATTTTGAATACCCCTATGTGAAAAGTAGAATTTGGAGAGGTTTCCAAGTGGTTAAACGTCACCGAAATGAAATTTGTTCTCCTTCTTTAGTTCATGGATGTGTACGAACATATGTATCTGCACATGTACAACCTGTGCACATACTCCACTGTTCTAGCCATTGGAATTCATTATAAATGATGTTCCAGAAATATCTTTCTTAATTATCAGAAAGACTCCAAATGTTGCTGTTTCTGGAGAAAGAGTTCCTGGCAATACCAAGACTGATTAAAACAGACATAGAGGTGTAACGCTTTTTCACCCTGGGAATATTGGAACAAAGATTCAACCTATGTTTTGAAACAGCTTTCCATTTTCTTAGTAACACATTCAGAAATAGGCTTTTAACATGTGAAGAAAGTCCTTGGGATTAATCTTCACGGTGGTCTCTTTTTGCTTTTCTCCTCCTGTCTGTTCCTTAACTACCATGAAGAGCCAGGAATCCCACTTTCAACATATGTAAGCTGGACTAGAAAAGAATAAAAAAAGAAAGAAAAGGTGACCTGAAGGACCATTGAACTCCATTTTTGTTTTTACTACACTGTTCCACCACTGTCCTCAAATAGAATCTGCTTTTTGGCCACATGAACCTACCGGGGACATGTTTCCTAGTCTCCTCAATGAAGGAAGACAAATACTAGCTTTTCTATAGAAGTTCTGTATTTCAAGAAAATTTAACAGCTGTCATCTGCCAGAATATGATTCCTGTTTCTTAAGTTAGCCATTTTGCAACAGTTTTATCATTTGTATCTAAAGCCCAATTTATCCTCACATAGCCAGGAAAATATACTCATCATATATAGTCAATACTTTCTTTGTAAATTTGTTTTTTTTTTTTCAACATTTATTTATTTTGGGGACAGAGAGAGACAGAGCATGAACGGGGGAGGGGCAGAGAGAGAGGGAGACACAGATTCGGAAACAGGCTCCAGGCTCTGAGCCATCAGCCCAGAGCCTGACGTGGGGCTCGAACTCACGGACCGCGAGATCGTGACCTGGCTGAAGTCGGACGCTTAACCGACTGCGCCACCCAGGCGCCCCACTTTGTAAATTTGATTTGTAGATTTGAATTACTTTAAAATATTTAGTGTAAATTTTACATAAAACCTGCTAGCAAAGGTAAAAGATGATTTTGGTGAGTCGGTGTCAATTAATTAAAAAGGAATGGATTTCATAGTTATATGGAAAATGGCAGACAGTAGTCTGAGAGTGAAATAAAATTAAAAGTAAATTAAAGCTTTGCAGGTACAAAATTTACCCCGGGTCCATTTAAAAGCACTATGTAGAAAAACAGTTGGATCTAAAAAAGAAAGGGATGTTAGAGGCAAAAACTAACAAACGAACAAAAACTCTGTATTATTTTGTGGCAAAATATGCAGTTATGTAGTGACATTTATGAAATATGGTACTTTAAATTCTTATTAATTTTCCAGAGGAAAAATGGATTAGAAGCCAAAGAACAAGAAAAATATGATAATTTACTTAGTGTAAAAGAAGAGATTGAGATATTTAATTATTACTCATTGAAAAACAAGATGGCCAATTGATTGTAATGAAAATGAATAAACTCAAGTGAAGAATCATGCATTATAATTATCTTCTATCTTGACACTCTTTTCTTCATTTCTGTGATATCTTGCCTATTCAATATGACAACACTGTTGATTCAGCCTTAAAAATAAATGTTGAAGTGTTATTTTGTTGAAAGAGAATAATACAAACATAATGCAAAATACAAAATCATAGAAACAAACAAAATCATCTACAAAATAATATAAACAAACAAAATCATCTTATGTTCCTCAGATATTGAAAGAGCAAGTGTAGGGATTAGCTCAGGAAAGTCCATACAAGGAGATTATCACAAATTCTCGATAGGCCACCGATTTCTTCCTAGGCTTCAATAGGCTTCCAAATTTTAGTCTTTTGATGTCCTTCTTTCCAAATCCTTCACTGTTTTACTATTTATAACATTTCTGTGAAGTAGCACAATTTTCAAGGACCAAATCCCATTTTCTAGGGTCTTTTCTTTAGTTAATCTGAAATCACATTCCTGGGAAAAAAATATTCTGAAGCAGCTTTGAGTGATAGGTGTGTAATCACAAGTGCTCTAAGGAATAACTCCTGAAAAGGAGTGATAGAAACAAGGAGAGAGAGAAACTGGATGCAATCCAGAAGTTTCCACTGATCCTATGGATTTGGAATGGCCCATAAATTTTGCCTCAAATTAAGGCAAATTGGTCCGGTCTTTATTTGGACCTTCCTACTGACAAGTTATTGAATGTCAGAAGAGATGATAGACAGATACATCATAGCTAGCTAGCTAGCTAGCTAGACAGATAAAGATGGATGATAGATAGATAGACCCACCAGAGAGGATAATGTTGAATTCAGTTTTATGTAAGTTTTAAGGTCTGTGTCCAGTTTCATTATTTTGCATAAGGACATACAAATTTTTCAGCACCATCTGTTGAGAAAACCATCACCTTTGTATGAACTGCATTTGTGCCCTTACTAAAAATCAGTTGTCTATATTTCTGTGAGTCTATTGCTGGACTCTATAGTTTATATTTAAGAGGTATCTTTCAAATTTTGGATGGGTTTCTTTATAATAATGTGGTACAGTTATTAGATCATTAAAAAAGACAATATTTTTGGGCATGTATTATAACAGGTAACTGGAGAAACTGAACCATATTAAGATGGCATATATTTGGACTCAGAATTGAACTTGAAACTTGCTGTGGTGTGTGTGTATATATATATATATATATATATATATACACATACATATATATATGTATGTATATACATATATACATATACATATATGTATATATGTATATATATGTATATATACACATACATATATATATGTATGTATATACATATATACATATATGTATATGTATATATGTATATACATACATATATATATGTATGTGTATATATATATATATATATATATATATATATATATATATGGTATTGTTGATTTCTTTATTTTTAAGTCTTGATTTCCACAACTTTAAAATGAGCATAATAGTTGCTGATTTTATAAGAACATATTAAATTTATAAGAACATATCTAAACATAAGAACATATCTAAATTAAATAAAGTATTATAGGATTTCTAAGATAGGTCAGATTTTCATTATTAACTTTTATATTTGTAATTATGTGTTTTAAATTTTGTCATAATCAAAAATTGAATCTCTGACTTATTTCACTTCGGATAATATTCTCTAGCTCCCTCCATGTTGTTGCAAATGGAGCTAGAGTATATTATGCTAAATGAAACAAGTCAGTAGAGAAAGACAAATACCATATGTGGAATTTACAGGAAAATAAAAGAAAGAAAATAAATAACTAAAGGGAAGAAGAAAGAGAGAGAGAGAGAGAGAGAGAGAGAAAACAAGAAATAGATTCTCTATAGAGAATAAACTGGTGATTACCAGAGGGGAGGTCGGTGGGAGATGGGTTAAATAGGTGATGGGGATTAAGGAGTATACTAGTTGTGACGAGCACTGGGTGTTGTATGGAAATGTTGCATCACTATATTGTACACCTGAAATTAATATCATATTGTATGTTAGCTAACTGGAATTTAAATAAAAACTTAAAAAATAAATCATTAAGGGCATATTTTGGATCAGTAAGATGACTCCTTTACAACCAAATGCAGCATACGATTTTTGAATCCATTTCTCTATCTATGGCAAACAATTCAAATGATACCAAGGTCAACACCGCAAATGAGGATTTTACTGTGGTTTAAATATAGCAAGTGGTAGAGACATGCAGGATGAGAATGTGTAAAGTCTGATAGGCACACTGAATTAAAACAAGATGACAAAAGCAAGACAAACATACCATAATTATCCTTAGTTACCTCCCAAAGGCCATATCTCCAAATACTATCACATTGGGACTTAGGGATTCAACATATGAATTTTAGGGACACAGATGAGTCCATAGCAACTGGGTAGTCAGACCCATAAATGAACTAAAACAATATAAGACTCAGAGGGAATGTTGTAGGAGTAGAAGAAAGGGCGGGGAGGGAGAGGGGGAGCTGAATTTGCAAAGTTTTGTCAGGAAAACTGAGTAGGATACATGAACTATATAAAGTTTGGGAGAAACTTGATAGAGGAGAGAGGAAGGATGCTTCAGGTAGAGGGAATAACAGAAGCAGAGAGATAAGAGAGTCCCTTATGCAGACAATGGGATTAGTGAGTTCCATCTTAATGGAGAAGAGAGAGTTTGAGATCAGAAAAAGATTGAGACTGTGAAAGTTCACTGGATGTAAGTATTAAGGTTTGTGTGTATCATGTTGTGGAATAGGAAATTAATCCTGTGGGTCACACTTTTGCTTAGTTATTTATAGGGACTGAACTGGACAAGGTAAACAAAGGAGGTAGTTTCCTTGACATAGGGGTAAACTTACTCCAAATTCGTTCACTACTGGCAATAACATTAATGTGTTTGGTTTGCTATTGAGTATATCATCACGGTAACAAAAAGTGAACATGACCATTGTTTTTCTTATAGAATAAAGGCCTGACCCAGATATTGGCATTGCTCTGGCTTATTGAGAATACGGGAACCTGTAAGTGTTAAGAATATAGGATATTGGATGTTATCAATGGCATATATAATAATCTATAGTTACAGTCACTTTGAAGTTATATAACCAGAGCCAGTAAATAGCTGAATTATGGTTTTAAAAATATAGGCAGCATATTAAATGGAAAAAGTTTAAATAGTTCAATTTTGATTTATTTTTGCATTTATAGAAAAAATAAGTTAAAGTTTATTACAAAGATATATTATCTCCTAGAGTATATTATCTCCTTGGAATATGTCTTTCATATAAAGTATAATTTTATATATTGAAAATTTAAGGGTCTTAGTGATCAGATTCTTGATCAATAAACATTATTATGGCGTAGGTCACTCAGAGCTTGCATAATTATCAGAATGTTAATAATTCTGATTGGGTCTTGCCATTGTTATTTTCTTGACTTCCATTTCACAGATGATGACCTGACGTCCTTCTGTCCACTTATTGAAGAATGTTGATTATTTTTAGGATTTATCCAATGACATCATTTTTATATGCAAGATGCTGATGGGAAGAGAGGAATTGTATTCAGAGAGGTTTTACCAAAATGACTACCCTTACAGGGGTACTTGTGTATTAAATTTAACTCAATTCATGACAACTTTAATCCACAAGGAACAATTTGGGGAAAGATGATAAAGATAAACAGACATTAAAAAAATAATTTTCCTTTCAGGATTTGCAGCACATGAACCCAAAGAGATTTAAGTCAAACAACCATGTAACCACATGTTTCTTGCGTGGCTTACTCAGAGAACGTAGCCAAAAATGGGAAAATGTGAAATTGCTAAATCAACAAATGTCTACAATGATGGTAAAATACATGAAAAAGCCCCTTATCTTATGTAACTAAAATAAACATTTGGTCAAAAATCATGAAATCTAGTCATAAAAAATCATAAATTCTTTTTTTAATTTTTTTTAACATTTATTAATTATTGAGAGACAGAGACAGACAGAACATGAGCATGGGAGGGGCAAAGAGAGAGGGAGACACAGAATCTGAAGCAGGCTCCAGGCTCCGAGCTGTCAGCACAGAGCCCGATGCGGGGCTTGAACCCACAAACCGCGAGATCATGACCTGAGCCGAAGTCGGACGCTTAACCGACTGAGCCACCCAGGCGCCCCCAAAAATCATAAAGTCTTTTAATAAATACCTCTTTAAAAGAATTTAGAGCATATAAAATTTCATTTTTACATCAATCTTGTGAAATACGACCAAGTGATTTTCTTTAAGCATAAAGTTCTGCATCATCTTTCTTTCAAAAGAAAGATACATTCAAAAGAAAGAAAATTATACAATTTTAAATTTGTTTTTGCTTTCTTTTAGCTGGGGTGAGCGCTTCAAGTTACTTAGAAAATAATCTCACTGCAATTCTTGATTTTGACAGTTCTTCTCTAGCTCGATCCCTTACTCCTCAGAACACTCATTTTGAAACTTTCCTTTATTGAATCTAAGTCTTTTTGCTTGGTTTCCTTAGGGAGAAAAAGCAACAATTCCTCTTTGTTTGCACTCATACTTTACCAGTTGAGGTAATGGGTGTACAACCAGTATACATGTGTTTTGAAACCTTCACAATTGATTTTTAATAGGCACACTACCATTGGGTGCAAAAGTGCCTGGGATGTATTAAGTGATGGCCACGGGTTGTGGGCAACAAGATATGTTACAGAGGACATGATAAACGTTGGTTGTGCAGACCCTGAGCTACGGACCCAGTTATATAATTCTCTGCCATCTTAAATCTCTATGTTACAACACAGACAAGTTATAGAAACATAAAACCTTGTCTAAGTTTGTATGTTTATCAAAGGTATCTTGATTATACATCTGGGTGCAGAGCATAAGCTGTTGAATCAGTGTTAAGATTAACTTAAAAGAGTTCAGATATATTTATGTATCTCTGAGAGTAGAAAGACGATGACCATGGCTCATTTCCATGAGTATGGCTTCTTGGAGTCCTAGTACCATTCAGATTAAGCTGTGTCTCTGTGTCTTTGTCTGTGATACCTGAGAGACTGTCGTATATCTTAAAAAGCACAGCATACTAGAAAAATCCTGAGATGTAAAGTCTGGCTGAACAGGATTTTGCAACTTGACTTATTTACTAGTTTGAATGACTTCAATTAAATTGTATTACATTATGAGCATTCTCAATTTCCATCTCAATGTAATAAAATAATCTATTCCTCATAGGTTTATTGAAGAGATTAAAAGGATAATGTGTGCAAACACCTAGCACAGTGGGACTGAATAGTAGGAGTCAGGGTGCCTGGGTGACTCAGGCCGTTAAGCGTCCGACTTCGGCTCAGGTCATGATCTCACCATTTGTGGGTTTGAGCCCTGTGGTTTGTGGGTTTGAGTCCAGTGTAGAGTCCCGCTTTGGGCTCTGTGCTGACAGCTCAGAGCCTGAAGCCTGCTTTGGATTCTGTGTCTCCCTCTCTCTCTGCCCCCCCTACCCCCCTGCTGGTGCTCTGTCTCTCCATCTCTCAAAAATCAATAGTTAATTTTTTTTAAAGTAGTAAGAGTTCAAAAGATATAGCTTCATTCTCCTCCAAGTCCCTTATAAAAGTGGTGAAATAAGTTCTCTTGCATTTACACACCTTTTAAAGCAATTGTAATTAAAATGAAGTATCCCAGATGCCTCTTATTGAAAAGAACTTTGTCAAATAAAAATGGTAGACTAAGCTAAGTGACAGCAGTAATGTGTAAAGCTAAGTGACAGCATTAAAAATTTATAAGTGATTATTAGTTCCACTTTTATGTATTTTCACCCTATTGTCTTTTTAGAACCTATTTTTCTAATTTAGTACATAATAATTTTTTATGATTAGGTACTTATACCAACACATGCTATTTAAAATCACCCTGGCTGACATTGAAATCTCCACCTCGGTGGCGGTAGACTGCTAATTCAAAGTTCTTTTTCTATACACTCTCACATAACATCATTAACAATTACCCTTAAGAAGTGCGTCTTGATGATAATGACGGTGTGCAATAAACTCCCATTTACTTGGGTCTTAAACAACCATAAAACTTAAATCGCCAGAATTTATTTCTATTCTTTATCAGTGGCAACTAGGTCATACCACAGTTGAAATCAAACAGAGAACACCCTCATGCAAGCTCTTCGTGCTGTTCAAGGATCTAATTATCGCTACTTGCTGTCGTTCTATACTATGGAATCCACACCCACAGATTACTCTTTGCCACCTTTAGGTCAGATGTTCCTCTGGTTGGGTCCAAGGGCCATTTACTCTAGCGTAGGAAGATTAACCCTTAAGTAGTTTAGTTGATGGTAACATACTTTAAATCATGTTTTTATCCGTTTCCATTTTCTCTCATTTTTGAATATGCTCATCACTTCGCTAAAAATTAACATTTTAGTATGCTTTCCGTTTCATTGTCTCCAGTTTATGCACGAATAACATGAAAAGTCTCAAGGAGTTCTAATCAATGTAAACCTAATGCTCTAGGCCAGACTAGTTTATTGATCCTAAATAAGGTCACTTTCTTAGCGTGAGTTGTAGGAAAATCCGTAGCCAAATTGTATACCTAATATTTTCTGTGTATTTTTAATCATTCTTATTTTTACTCTTGATCTTGCCTGTGTACACACTCATATATATAGAAAGACACACACACACAATACATATGTTTTGTATAATTCTTTAGTGTTAAATATATGTATGTATAACATGCATTCAGCTAGATCTTTGAGGTTAGGTAGTATGTGTCTTGAAATTTTAGCATGAACTGACTTCAAGATGCCAGTACCATGGTGCAGATACAACACCTGCAATATCTGTTTCCATTGGAGGCATGCATTGGTGTTTATAAATAATATCCTTTGGACTGTATTAAAAAAAAGAAAGGTGACTCAGCAACAGCGGGGAATTTCACTACAGAATGTTTCATATAATAAAGTTATTCATGTTACAAACATTTTTATGAAGTTCTACATAGTCTTTAATCACAAATACCCATAATCTACCAAATTTAAGATAATTTAGAATCTGGATAGTTTGAAAAACTGGACGATTTGAAGTCTGAATAAGTGTGTCGTATTCTCAAGATCCATAAATTATTATACATTTGTTTATTTCAATCAGTAATCCGTGAAAAATCTTAACTTTCTCAGTAGGAGAAAAATAGGAATGATAAACCAAGTAACTAGTTTTTTTTCCTTGCAACGATTCTCTATTTTTAAAAATCTCTTTTTAAAATAATATATTATTTGATTGAAGAAGCTTTAAATGTAACTTATTGTTTTGTAGTTAGGCAAGTTTTTGGATAATTGACCTTCACTTCATTTGAAATTATTTTCTTTCTCTGAATTTTAAGTATCAGTGCTTTATTATATGTTATGTGAATTTATAAAACTATACGCATGCTATTTTTTCTATTTAAAATATAATTATCTAATTATATATCATTTGTAAATCATTTGTAAATACAAATTTTGCTTTGCTGTTGAAACTTGGACATGTATTGAAACTATAACTAAATATGTTGAATTATTAAAAAGTATTAATGTTGGAATTAAATTTAAATACACATATCTAGCTTACAGAAAATCTAGATGATCAATCTAAAAACATGATGTGCATACATATATTAAATACTATACAATTATACAAACTACATGTGTGTGTGTGTGTTTTCTCATATTTTGTTATTGATTAGGAAGTATTCAATATGTGGCAAGAGAAACAAATTTAAATCTAGTTTACTCCACTCCTACCTGTGCAACCTCAGATAAATAGCTTTATCTTTTTACTGTCAGAATTTTAGTTATAACAAAAAGAACTTTAAAAATTCATTTCATGACCTTTCTAGCTCTATCATTTATTTAAAAATGCTATTATATAATTTCTTAGACTAGAGACTCAAATAATTATCTAACGGAATTTTAAGTGTATTGAGCTATTGCAATTCTCAGGTTGGATGTAAAATTCAAATTAAATGGAAAATCCTCCTTGCATTTATTTTTTAAGAACCCCAATTTATTTTATTAATAAAGATGGCAATGAAGTTTGAGCCACTGAATTTATTTATATCACATTTTAAAGCCAAAGTTGAAGACTTTCTGTAAAGGAATCCGTTAAAACCAGAGAAAAATATGGCAGATAGAGAGGACCATATATGGGTGTCGGTGGTGTGCTAGATACTACAAGGCCTGCTTTACAACGATCACCTCAATTAATCATGAAATCAGTTTTCTGAAATAGATATTATCTTTCCTATCATCAAAACCATTTTATAGAGGAGACACCTCGGTTCAAATTTTAGAGAACATGCATTCAGAAAGTTATTAATAAGTTATGGAATCAGGCTGCAAGCCCAGGTCTTTCCAACTCCGGAAAATGCATTTTTGTAAGCTGTTGGCTTATTTTCAGCTAGTGCCTCTGAGAATAAGGCAAACTAGAATTCATCTCCAAACTCCGCCATTCATAAGCTGACTCTTCCAACAGAGGGTGATGATGTCTGATAATTTCAAAGCTAGAGCTTTGTCTGTATTATGATGTTTTGGATAGACTCTGGTAACCTTTTCTATTAATCTCAGCCTTCCCAATTTGATTTCAAATGTTATCCAGAATTGTGACAAAGTTGAAAGAAATAGATGAGTGAAGAAAGCTGAATTTGTGGGTAGAGGCTAAGATAATGATTTAGTGTATCCAATTTATTTATTTTTTCTCATCAAGATACTAGAAGCTTCCAGATGGTAGAAACATCTGACTCTGCCACTCTCTGTACTGATAAAAAGGAAGAGCATTTTCAAACTTGGTTGACTCTCATATGATAATATATTGATATTTTTGTTTTGCTTTGATATAATTTATTCCAGAAATTCTTTTTCTGTCTGAAAATTTAAATTTTCGAGGGGATTTACTCTACATAGGTATGGGTATCTGGATTCCATTTCCTTTGCTCTTATTTCTAAGAAAGTTGTTTCAATTGTAATGTCAAATCGTTAAGGACTTTGGTTGATAATAAGTTATAGTTTTGACAAATCTAACTGCTGATGTAAAGCTTCTTTTTGCTCGGTCTATATTTCACATTGATTTAAGTTCCATAAGTCATTTGGTGGAAGATAACTTATCACACAATACAATTGCTTCTTTCCCCTCCAAAAATAGGACTAGATCTGTAATTTTAAATCCCTTTAACTGTAAACTCACAATTACATTACAAGAATAATATTGCACTGCTTGTACTTCAGAAATCTATTTATAGTTTTCGTTTGCACTTTAAAATGTTAGTTATAAGCCACTGAAATCTTAAAGTCCTGACACGAACATATGAAAATTAGACATTCCATGAGAAAAATTTTTATGTTCCATTTTTCAAGTCAAGGTAATGGGGATGTGTCTGTCAAGGTCGTTTTTTCCATGTAGAGTGTATATTATACAGTGCTTTATTTCCTCTATTCTAAATTCTACACATTTGGCAACATGAGATTAAAAATCAATGAGTAAATGATGACATAAAAAAGCAGAGGAACTCAGGAGCGCGTGGGTGGCTCAGTCGGTTGAGCGTTGGACTTTGGCTTGGGTCACAGTCTGGCAGTTTGTGTGTTCGAGCCCCGTGTTTGTTGGGCTCTGTGCTGACAGCCCAGAGCTTGGAGCCTGCTTCAGATTCTGTGTCTCCCTCTCTCTTTGTTCCTCCCCCCACTCATTCTCTGTCTCTGTCTCTCAAAAATAAATCAACTTTAAACAAATTTTACAAAATGTATAGAAAATCAGAGTTTACATAAGCTCTTAGCGTGATGTACAATGCACTTTTCATCCAAAGAAATGGCTTGAAGTTTTAACCTATGAATCTTTGGACATAATCCTGGGGTGATTCACTTTTGATAAAGTAGTATTTACGCTTATGTAAAAGACTTAAAATTATTAGTATTTTCTATTCTTTCTGTATGTTCTTTTTAATCACATGATTGAGAATTAATTGGTTAACAATTCATCTCTTTCTTTTTTAAGTATAGCTGTGCCAACTGGTTATATCCAACCAAACTTTATTCAGGAGTTTCCAAACAAAATATACAAACCCTATCAGTTATTTAATAGATGAGACATTGTTATTCATTGATTCATATAAATGGCTTATTATTTTGGAAGTGGAGGAAACAGCATCTATTATGAATGACTACTTTCAATAAACAATTTCAATCTTAAAGTAATCCATTAAACTGAATCATTTAAAAATACCTTAAAATGTACATTACATTCCTAATCTGCACAGTAGTGCTGTGTATTACCTAAATAATTCATTCCCTTAACCCCCCTGGAAAGTAGTCAGAAGGATTTTTTATATAAGTTTTTTTTTTTCGGGTTCTGAAATAGTCTTTGATTTAGTCTGAGAAACCTCCATATTTAGAGGGTTTAGGCAATGGAATGCTAGTAACTGAAGAATTGATGCCATTTGTTTTGAGACAAAATAAAAATGAAAAGATTTTAGGCCAAACATGAGTTGTTTTGTTATATATCTAACAGCGCTGTTAGAAGTAAATGTGTTTTCTAAGTAAAGAAGTAAATATATTTAATAATTCCTCCTATCCAAATCCTTCATTTGAATGAAATGGAGCATCCATTCTATTTTAGAAACATGAACCCTGGCATGTATTTTTTAACTCTGCAGTTTTCATTAAATTGATTACTACAATTTTGTAGAAACTCTGAAGAATATAAGAGTGAAGTGGAACATTTGGCCTCAATGCATAAGAATGTAAGACCTAACTGGGGACTTCCGTTACGTTTCCTGTTAATGATGACAAAGGCATAATGTGAAAAATCCTGTAAGGTAAGATGCACAGAATGAAATAAGACTGAAAGGCAGGTAGGTGAATATTTTTTTGTGGTTCTATTACTTACACTTTGAGAACATGAGCAGATATTCCATATTATTTTCTGTGAATAGAGTCGAAAGCCATAGATAGCATAAGATTGTCTTTTACACTTTACAAACCTTCTTTGTTAAAAAATATATATTATGCATATTTTAGAATTTATAATTATATTCTACACTGTGTATTTGCATTCAAATTTATTATTACTTTCCTGATCCAATATTTAGTTTAGTAAGTTAACTGGATTTTTAGAGTGCCAATTTCATTAGACTCAAGATTAGTGTTAAAAATTCAATTTTGACATGTATTTGCCTCTGACATTCATTTTCAAACAAGATTAGAAATATGTGTATAAACAGTAAATTTTCTCTGACATTGATCAACAGTTATGTGATATATTTCAACAGAATGTGGGTTTTAGACATGCACTTCCATCATACATTAAAAAGAAATTTGCAAACTTACAAAATAAGATGGATTGTTATCCTGATGATATATATATATACATATATATATATATACATACATATATATAATTAAATGTATATTTAGTTTTAAAAAAAGCTGCATTACCAAAGATCTTGATGACACAGAAAATAATATTGTTTGAAGATACATGTCCTTGACAAGTCTGGGGAAAAAAAAATAATGGTTCTATGATTACTTTTTGATGATTCAGACATTGACAAAGCACTTCTAATTTTTTTCAGCTCAGTTTGCCTCTATTTACCTATTCTTCTTACATTTTGGATCGATAGTATCTTCAATATCACAAGAGAAAATTAAAACATTATACAGAGTGAAATCTAACATATTAAAAACATTATGTACAATTTTCAAAATGTGTTGAGGAAAAAATAAAGTGACTTGTAAAGAATAACATTATATATATAATACATATAATTATTTATAGATTTAAATTACACATTTTGTGTTTTCTTATAATTATAATAAACAGTTTAAATACATTTGAATCAACATTAATTATATAATTTACCTAGCACTATTTTGCCTTGTGTTACTTATCATCTAACATTATGAAAGCAAAACTCATTACCAGTTATTAGGTCATTTAACTAAGGCATTATAGCATTCTATGCCAAATATTATTTGATTTTTTAATACAGTTGTGTTTTAGACAGTAGGCCTTTAAGTTACTATCTATACAAAAATTTACTCTTCGTATTAGTCCCTCAAATTAACACTGATTCCCTAGTTAATTAAGAAATTGGTTATGTTATGAATTATTAATCAGTTATGTATTTTTAAATTTTTTTTAATGTTTGCTTATTTTTGAGAGACAGAGAGAGAGAGAGAGAGAGAGAGAGAGTGCACAAACAGGGCAGGGGCAGAGAGAGAGGGAGACACAGAATCTGAAGCAGCCTCCATGCTCCAAGCTATCAGCACAGAGCCCAAAGTGGGGCTTGAACCTATGAACCATGAGATCATGACCTGAGCTGAAGTCGGACACTTAACCAACTGAGCCACCCAGGAGCCCCAAATCAGTCATGTATTAAATGAGTTAAGGTTATTATTGCTAATTGTGTAAATTTTGTCATTTTTTCATTTTGTCATTTTGTAATCTCTCTGCCTCATTTTTCTCATCTGTAAAATGAGAAACATGATTGGACCTACCTCTGTTTGCTCTTATAAGCGTTCAATTTGGTGATCCAATTCAACTGTGTGTTGCAGGTTCTGATGGGCAGTAAACACCTTTTTTTTTTTCTCTCCAGCGATACAGGCACACACCCACACACACATTTTTTTAAGATATAAAATACACCAGGATTTTCTCCTGAACCTCTGTTTGGTATGAATTTATATTGAGCTATAATTTTACAACCTTACTTTGACTATAAATTAATAAGGATTTATGAGGTTTGGGGAGCAATTGAGGATTTATCTTTAAAATCCCCTTGTAGAACATATTTATAAATTCATTTTGCATAGATGGTAACCCAGACAAGAGATTTCTCTCAGCCAATGATTTAGGACAAATGGGGGGAAATCAATAGGTATTCTGATGTTGATGTTATGATATTTTTGTCCCTACACAATTATTTCCCTGTAACAGAGTGGTTTTCTAAGTACACAAACTGAATTTAAACAGAGTTTGCAATTCTTTTATTGTAGCTAAAACAGAGTTAGTAGAATCCCTTCTCTCTTTTTTTAATATTTATTTATTTTTGAGAGAGAGAGAGAGAGATGGAGAGGGAGCAGGGGAGGGGCAGAGAGAGAGAGACAGAGTCCCAAGCAGTCTCAGTGCTGTCAGCACAAAGCCCGAAGCAGGGCTCGAACTCACAAATGGTGAGATCATGACCTAATGTGAAATCAAGAGTCCCACGTTTAACCAACTGAGCTACCCAGGCACCCATCCTTCTTTCTTCTTCTTCTTTCTTCTTTCTTCCTTCCTCCTTCCTCCTTCTTCCTTCTTCTCCTTCTCCTTCTCCTTCTCCTTCTCTTTCTTCTTCTTCTTCTTCTTCTTCTTCTTCTTCTTCTTCTTCTTCTTCTCCTCCTCCTTCTCCTTCTCCTCCTTCTCCTTTTCCTTCTTCTTCTCCTCCTCCTCCTTCCTCTCCTTCTCCTTTCTCTCTTTCTCCTCCTCCTCCTCCCCTTCTTCTTCTTCTTCTTCTTCTTCTTCTTCTTCTTCTTCTTCCTTTTTACATTTATTTATTTATTTTGAGGGAGAGAGTGAGAGCCAGTGGGTTAGGGCAGAGAGACAGAGAAAGAATCCCAAGCAGACTCTTCACTGTCAGTGCAGAGCCCAATGCGGGGCTTAATCTCACAAACCATGACATCTTGACCTGAGCTGAGATCGAGTCGGAGGCTTCACTGACTGAGCCACCCAGGTGCCCCAGTAATGCCTCTTCTGAAGGCAATTCTGAAGAAATACTTACAATTATAAAATGCATGTCTGCCATTCTTCTTGATTTTTTAACTTACTAACAGACGCCCGTGTTAAACCAATCTGTTGACGTAGCACAACTTAGTGTATCCAGACAGTCAGAAAGGTGGTGACATGTCCAAGATGTGAAATAAATTGTTGAGTTAGGAAGTAAAACCAGGTGAGCTAAATTTTCAGCAAACAGTCAGCTGCCCCAAGTGTCAATTAATTTTTCCTCTAAGAAACCACTGTCATTTTAGTCATTTGTCACCCATTTATTCGCTCATTTATCAAACACTTAAGGGAAGCGCAATGGTGAACAACATACTCACAACACATCCTCTGGAATTTAAAAAGTACCGGAGAACAAAGAAAATGAACAAGGGTGAGTCTCAAGAAAACCAGAAGATGACAAGGAGCATGTAACAAGGACACCTAATCGAGACTGTGGGTCCAGGAGAAAGGCTCCCACTTTTTCTAAATCTCAGTTTCCTAATCTGAAATTAGACAGGTGATTCTTTGAGATAATTATTTATGAAACCATTAGTAATCTTGGTAGTTATTATGATATGAAAAAAATCATGAGATCATTTAGTTGTTTCTGAGATTTAGAAACATACATGTACGATTTAGATATTCTTAATATGGTTTCAGCTTCTAATCTTTTTTTTTCCATTATCGTAATTTATTCAAGTGAGTCTTGTTTCATACCAAAGTTTATTGATTTAAACTTTATTCAACGTATTTCTTCATGTTTAAATACTAGACTTACCCCTACTTCAACAACTCCTGCCTTTTCTCTTCTGTACATTTTTTAGTTTTTAGGAAAGTGTTTCTCAACTGGGGTGACTTTGCCTCCCAGAGGATATTTGGCAATATCTGGAGATATTTTTGATTGTCACCACTTGGGGTCAGAGGGATGATATTAATATCCAGTGGATAGAGAAGGTAGTGATGCTGTTATATATCCTATAATGCATGGTATATCATCCTAAAGCAAAAAAATGATCTGCCTCAAAATGTCAAAAGTGCCAAGGTTGAGGGGCGCCTGGGTGGCACAGTCGGTTAAGCGACCAACTTCAGCCAGGTCACGATCTCGCGGTCCATGAGTTCGAGCCCCGCGTCGGGCGTGGGCTGATGGCTCAGAGCCTGGAGCCTGTTTCTGATTCTGTGTCTCCCTCTCTCTCTGCCCTTCCCCCGTTCATGCTCTGTCTCTCTCTGTCCCAAAAATAAATAAACGTTGAAAAAAAAAAAATTCAAAAGTGCCAAGGTTGAGAAAACCTGCTATGGAAAAAAAAATTTCCCTCCTTCATTCATCTCCTATGTTTTCACACTCTTTGTTTTTAAATTATTTTAATGTTTATTTATTTTTTAGAGAGAGAGAGAGAGAGAGACAGAGCACAAGTAGGGGAACGGCAGAGAAAGAGGGACACACAGAATCCAAAGCAGGCTCCAGGCTCTGAGCCATCAGCACAGAGCCCAGTGCGGGGCTGGAACCCACCAACTGTGAGATCATGACCTGAGCGGAAGTCAGCTGCTTAACCAACTGACCCACCCAGGTGCCCCTATGTTTTCACACTCTTAAACAAGCCACATAGTGTAAGGATATTTGTTTTTAATATGTTAATTATTAAATTTATTAATTGATTTCTTTACCCAGGCCAGCCTGTTGTGTGACACTGACAAATTTACTTCTTTATCGACACATTTATTTCTGCATCAACAAATATTCCCTGGGGAGTTACTACATGTGGGGCATTCTGCTTTTATTGCAAAGATGAATAACACCTCAGCCACTTCCATCACAATAGAGAAAATGTATTTAAACGCTGAGGGATGTGTAATGTTTAGACTGTTTGTGGCTTAAATATATTTCAAAGCCTAGGTTGATGATATGAAGGATATTTCAGTGTAAATACATAGACATAAGTAACTAGGGGATAAATTATCTTGACCGTTCCATCTAATTTTATTTATTATCTTAAAAACTTATTCAAAAAAGTCTATCCATTTCTTATTACCAATAAGTCAGATAACCTGTCATACTACAAGAAACTTAAGAAGGTCAATTAAGCTTTAGAAACTATGCCATGAGCACAACGGCTAATCCCTTGCTACTTTTCTCTTAATTGAATTTAAACTACCAGTTTTCTTTAGTTCTCCTTAGCTCAGAAAACTTACTTAATGTGCCAAGACTAATATAATACCATAGCTGTCATCAAATTAAATACAATTTAATTTCTATTAAAATATAAGGAAGGAACTGTGTCCAAAAGTATTCATCAAAATACATGCAGCTGTATTGACAGTGCAGCTCCACAGAGGCTGTGAAACAATCTGCTTTTCAATGTTTTTTCTGTGCATTTTTCCTTACACAGTGTGACTTTTTGATGTTCATTTGGATTTTTTTGTTCTCCAAGGGTTTTTTTTTAAATTTTTTAATTTCCTGATCTCAATGTTTACTAAAGGCCCACAGGTACCTACAATGTACTATCTGATACTATCTCATACGTGTTCTTGTCTGAATGCATGGGCAAATGGAGTCAGGTGCCAAGTCTAGAGAAGAGCGGTCAAAACGTACTTCCTGGTCTACTTTCTATGGAGTACTCTTTTTTTTTTTTTTTCTCTTAAAATATGGACAGTTTCTAACTAATTCTCAACGATATCCAGGTCCAAATTACTACAATCTGTTCTGCCAGGAATCAATTCCAACACGGGTAATATATTATCTAAATTTTATATTCCTGGCGTATGCAATGCATAGTCCTACTAGAGCAGGAATACACATACAGAGAAAAAAACATAAAGGATGGAATTAAAAAAATTATACCTGCAAAAGCTTTCATCACCTTTTGCTTCCCCCTACATTTTTTTTATCCAAATGATTGTGTAAAGTCAATTAGCATAGAGCATGGAAATAAGAAATTATATGAGAGAACAAATAACAAATGGTCAAGAACTTCTTTTGAAATTATTTTCAAATCATCAAATTTAAGTATTAAGGAAAATGCCATTACAAATATTTAGTAGTGAAAATATTTAATTTTAATAGGGAAAAGGGAAAAATGTGAAGATTTAATCTCTTCATAAAAAATATGAAGAGAGATATTTTACCCTTAGTGGGAAGGCCACAGGGTCCCGTTAGTACCACTTGGCATTGGATTATAGACATCTCCAGCTGAACTTGGGAGAAACAGGCTGAAAAAATGAAATTGGTGGAGTAGGTTTTCAGAAGCAAGAAAGTGACGCACCTTAAAATGCCAAGCCATTGACATTTTGGGAAATTTTCTCCAGATAAGAAGCGGAAATGAGAAGCCCACAGAGAAGAAAATCTAAGGAGTAAATAGAATATTCTGGAAAGCGTTTTAATGATTGAGGCAGAGGGCAGAATATCAGATGGCATGGAAAGGAAAGAGAGCAGACCTGACTGTTTATTTGACAGCACAGGAGCTAGGCAATTGAAGTAAGATGGGAGATAATTTAGAGAAGGATCTGATGTTCAGACACATTCGTATTCAGTCACTGCCACAGCAAAATGGTGTTAGAGTTTTTCTGAAGCCCATGGAGATGTGAGAAAGTGACTCTTTTTTGTTGTAATAAATAACAAGCAATTCTCAAATAGCTAACAGTATTTTCTTTCTTTAGTTTCCTTTAGATCCAAAGAATAGGTAAGGTCATTTTGGACACATGTTATACTTGCTTTTAATGGTGAAGATTGCCCAACCAGAATTTTCTTTGCATATGCACACTGCCTCGGTAAAGGCTAGTAGCCTAGAGAGAGATCCCCTATGGACTCATTTTCAGAAAATAGTATCTGCTATTGTCTAATAAAAAATAACTTCCAGGAGCGCCTGGGGGGTTAGTCGGTTAAGAATCTGACTCCTGATTTCAGCTCAGGTCATGATCTCATGCTGGTCATGAGATCGAGCCCCATGTTGGGCTCTGCACTTACAGCACAGAACCTGCTTGGGATTCTCTGTCTCTCCCTCTCTCTCTGCCTCTCCCTTGCTCATGTGCTCTGTTTCTGTCACTCAAAAGTAAATAAATAAACTTGAAAAAAATTTCCATTATGCCATTGTTGAGAGACAATTTCCTAGAAATTGTTGGTAGAGAGTGGGGATGGAAGAAAGGAAGTGAGAATAGGGGGAAAAGTGGGAAAAGAAAAAGATTGAATTTACAAAGGACTCAGTCCCAGTATTAGGAGAAGAGACTCAGGTATTGGATAAATTAGAGGCAATAAGAAAGCACTACAGTGATTAATTATGGGGGAAGAAAAGAATAGCGTATAAAGAAAGACAAGTTTGTTTAAGATACTCATGATCTAGTTCAAAATTTTAATTAAGGCTCAGCTTATGTTTCAGATTATTCCATATGTAGGTTTCAGATTATTCTATATGTTTTATGTACCAAGGTGAAATTTAGTGACCAACTTTATATGAACTTTCGACTTACTAGATGGATCATGCCAGTTATCTCTATATTGTACTTCATTATTATATTTCCTTCATAAGTGCAGGTATTAAATAATCCTACACAATTTTACAAACAGGAAATTTTAAAAATCTCTCTAGGTATGCAAAAGAATGTTATTTTATGATCAGTTCTGAAATAAGATGTCCTTTTAGGTATATGTTTGCATAGAGTTGACCAGTGTTGTCAGTCCTATTACAGGAAACTAATTAAAGGTTATCAGTGTGGATGCTACCACCTTAAAGAATGTTTGGAATGTATTAAGCCATGTTTGTTGTCACCAGGACAGAAAGTCTTTACCGGAAGACAATGGCGGGAATTAGAGATGCCAAAGGACCAACAGTGGATGGTAAGTTTCACATTACTGAAATTGTCCTACTTGAAATGCCTTTATTTCTCCCGCTGAATCATGATGGATTTGCAACAGATAACTTTTAAGATGACGCAAATAATTAGAAAGAGGCAGAAATCGTTAACTCACTGTTCTAATCTCTTGCCACAATTCCTTTTTCCCTAAGCACATTCTACATGAGGCAGGCATGTGTGACATAGACCCTACTAAGGAGACAAGGTTGGAAATGGCTGTGTGAGGCTGCTGGGAATGTTTCACTTTCTTTACAAAAGGAAACAAACAGGGAAGGCATCAGTTGTTGACTCTTTTGCCCCTTTTTCCATCTTTGTAA
The DNA here is from genome assembly GCF_018350155.1 of Leopardus geoffroyi. Taxonomy (NCBI): domain Eukaryota; kingdom Metazoa; phylum Chordata; class Mammalia; order Carnivora; family Felidae; genus Leopardus; species Leopardus geoffroyi. The sequence continues at coordinate 20,448,607 of NC_059333.1, forward strand.
TTTGAATGTGGATGCCTGGCATCCATCTTAGAAAAATCAGATCATGAGCATGAGGGGGGAAATGGAAGATGAAAATAGAACAGATGATGTCTAAGAGCATTGCTAAACTCCTTCTTGGCCCTGGACTTCTTAGCTCCAAACTTCTTAACATTTATTTATTTATTTATTTATTTATTTATTTATTTATTTTTGTTTGATTTTGAGGGAGAGACAGACAGAGAGACAGGGAGACAGAATGCGAGTGAGTGAGGGGCAGAGAGGGAAGGAGACACAAAATTCAAAGCAGGCTCCACGCTGTCAGCACAGGACCCCATGCAGGGCTCGAACTCGTGAACTGCGAGATCGTGACCTAAGCTGAAGTCAGACGCTGAGCCACCGAGGCGCCCCATCCAGCACCAAACTTCTATTTTAAGAAGAGAAAAAGAAATATCTATATATTTAAATCACTTTATCCATGCTTTTTTATATGTCAGTATTCTCTCCATGTGTAAGTGTGTTCAGTTTAGATTAATCTTTGCTTATAATTTGTTTAAAAATTGACAATTTTATGGCAATAGTAAGGCATTCCTTTAAAACAACCTTACATTGTGAGCCTTTGAATTTTTGTTTTGAAAAAGTTTTACATGAATTACGATTTGAACAACCATATTCCTATTAGTTACTGAAATCCACTTCTAGAATATCAGAATTAGAAACACGAGTGGAAAAAATAAATTTCTAAAACAGATGAAATCTATTAATAAACCACACCTATAATTTTACTGACAAACAAGAAAAGATACGAGAGAAAATATAAAGTCTATGGTTTACTAATAATTTAAATTAACGATGATCATTGATTTGAATATAGCATTTAAGTCACTTCAATTTACCATTACAACTCTAGAAAGACCATGTTAAGAAATATCTTTCTGGTATAGGGAAATGTTTCATAGGAAAAATTTTGAAGTAACCGAAGAACGGGTCATCACACTTTTTGTGTGTGTTATATTCTTGCATTAAAAATTTAGGGGTTTTCTGTAAAATTTTAACTCTTAACTATTTCATATACAAATCATTCTGTATCTAAGCTGCGGGGGTACCTGGGTGGCTAAGTCTGTTAAGCCTCTGACTTGGGCCCAGGTCATGATCTCGTGGTTCGTGAGTTTGAGCCCTGCATGGGGCTGTCTACTATCAGCATAGGGCCTGCTTTGGATCCTCTGTACCCCACCTCTCCCCTCCCTGCTTCCCAAAATTAAATAAACAAAAAAAGTAAATAAATAAAATTCATGAAGGGACTCTTCTCATGGAATCATTTCTTTGTGTTTTGCAACTCAAAATTCTAAAAACACAATTGAGGCCTCGATCCCTTATGGCGATACTGTCATTTCTATTGAATTTTTATGTAGGATTTTCATAATACTTAGGAAACTCAGCTTGACAGACATGAAACTATCAGGTTCACTGAAAAATTACGATATTTCTCACAGGTTTCTCAGGGTTTCCAATGGACACATCCAGCTTCTCATCATTGTCAGTGTGAATCAAAGAATGGACTGATGATTAAAGATGATGATAGAAATCAAATATTCAAAATCAAGTTTCCTATGTCTTCAAATTTAGATATTTGAATTTGGAAGTCTTAAAACAGAAGTTTCAAAAATTGTGGAATATAATTCTATAGATCAGTCACTCATAATTATTTAAAAATCCCTCTGCTTAAAAAGTTACCCTGAACAAAATTTTAAAAATTCAATCACAATGCATATAAAACTGACTCTATTATCAAGATGTTTATATTTATATTTATATATATATACATTCGTATATATACAAATTCATATACTTCTTAAAGTGTGTTTATTTTTTAATAGATATTAAGAAAACAAATGTAACCATACTTTGATACCTCAAAGAAAAGCGACAAATTCGTCAAATCGCTTCTTAGATAAGTCTGTTGGGTTCCTTCACCTCTAAGGATACCAACTACCTCTCTCTGACTGTATAAACGTGTGTATGGTGATCTAAAGGCCTTTCTGTCGCAGCCCGTCTCTGGAGAGTACTGCTTAAGCCCCAGGAATGCTATTCTTTCATTCTTCAGTCCAGCCAAGATCCTTATTTTCTCAGTGTGACCCTTCTCTCTATAGTGTTAAGAATGAAATCATCTGTTTAGTTTATTAAAGTTCTGCGTTGTGAGGAATGATTTACCAATAATGCCAGTAAAATAACTGCAATTGATATATACTATTGTATATAATATATTACTAAATTGTATTTCAATCAACTTATTTTTTTGTTTATTGTCCCTTTCACCTACTGGAATAGAAGCTTCATGGAGCAGGCATCTCTGTTATCATGATTCCTCCATAGTATCTAGTTCAGACTCAGTGGTATTCATTCATGTTTCCTAAAGAGTAGTAAACTTTAGACGTTCAGAAAAGAGGCAGACCATTATAGGTGATTATGATTGGATGGGAAAGAGGGGAGGGAAGGTCCATTAGGCTGGATGGTGAAGGAGGGATAGGATTTGTATGAGTCAAGTACTTACGTGCTAAACATGTTGCTAGTTCATAGTCTACACACAGAATTGTTACACATACAGCTAGAAGTCTGTTATCAGAGTAATGCACAAGAGTCTGTGGATGCTTAACTCATCTGATGATGGATGGAGGAATTGGGAAATTCGGTACAGGTTTGGGACACAGACTGAATTTGGAAAAGGAAAGTAGCTGGTGCAGGTGGTACAGGGAGATCCTGACTGAGGGCACAGAATAGAATATTCTGGAAAGCCCAAACATAAGTTTGAACAAATCTCTCTTTCCCATATGTGGTCAGTGTCATGGTCCAATTTACTTTTATACAATAACTTACTTAGATAGATAGATAGATAGATAGATAGATAGATAGATAGATGGTAGATAGATAGACAGATAGATGATAGATTATAACTATACACTTGAACTCATTACATCTTTTTTGTTTTCATAACATATTCTATTGAAGGAAATATTAATTCCTTTGAATTGTATTCCAACATTCTCACATAAGCTCAGTTTGCTGGACGATATATCAAAGAAGAGATATTACGAGTTTAAGGCTACAATAGTCATTATTCTCCTGTAGTCATTATTTTAATAGGTTAATTTATTGGCTCCATTTTCTCAAAGTTAGTGGCTAGTTTATCAGATAAAAGCAATAGTCATGCCAAATTAAAGTAATAGAATATTGGTCATGTTACATAGACAATTTTCCATTATCACACAGAATGAAGTCTCAATACTACAGTCCAATTAATCAGATACGAATACGTAGAACATCATTACTGAAACAATTTCTTGAGAAAAATTTTCTCTAAGTATTTCAATACACTTTTTTTTTTTGTTAGACCAGAGGAAGATTATTTCTTGTACTCTGAGATGTCATAGTCATCCCAAACCCCCTCAAGATAGATAAAAGTCACTTATGAGAACTGTTGATGATCTACCTACATTTTTAAATCCTTTTTAAAAAATTGCTGGAGAAAAGACAATATAATACATGACAATAGTTTTTAAATCTTGCATTAGCACAATAGGACGTGATTATTTCAGAATGGTTACATTGGAAGGTTTTGTTTTACTTTTATTCCTTTGCTCTTTTCTATGTCAGCAACTCTGATTTCATGCATTGACTTTGTTCTAGGTTGCTCAAAACAAACCTTTGCTTCTATCTATCTATCTATCTATCTATCAATCTATCATCTATCTATCTATCTACATAGATATAGATGTAATATATATATATATATATATATATATACACACACACATATATATATGTATATATAGATACATACATACACACAGACCCCCCCAAGAAATTTTAATGAGAAAAACAACATCAAGCCAGGATAATTCTGAAAAATTATTTCACCATAAAACTTTTCAGAAAATACCCTATCAAAGAAGAAAGTGAACAGATTTTTCTCATAGCATCTATAATCACAAAGAAAGTAAAATACTGTCTTTCATCTTTATGAATCCAAGAAATGAATAATGAGAACAGAACACCTTTCTTTATGTACTTTCTGTATACTATAACTGGATTTTTTTCTTTAGAATTCAGTGGTGATAATGACTTTGAATATAGAATATCAGCCTCTCATTTGATGTATATTGGGCACATCAAAGATGTATTAAAAGTGTTATTTGCATCCAAAGTAGGTTATGTAGTGGTGCCTGGGTGGCTCAGTCGGTTAAGCACTGACTCAGTTCATGATCTCATGTTTCATGAGTTCGATCCCTGCATTGGGCATTCTGCTGACATCTAGAAGCCTGGAGCCTACTTTGGATTCTATGTCTCTCTCGCTCTCTGCCCCTCCCCACTTGCCCTCTCTCTCTTTCTATCTTGCATGCAAAAAAAAAAAAAAAAAGAATAAACAGAAAAAAATAAAAAAAAAAAAAACAACAAAGTAGGTTATTTATATTATAACCTCAAATTAAATAAAATTATTTTTAATATTAGCATATAGGTTAGCTGACCTGTATTTGACATGGAATAAGTATAATTTATCAAAATAAAAGATATAGTCAAGGTAAGCAGAGAGAATTGAAGGTCAATAGAAAAGTCTTTACAAAAGTAATGATAATCCTTTGCAACATTTTAAAGCCAGGCACTACAAAAAAAATATGATGTGAGTCTTAATTGTCACATATGTCATTTAAAAATTTCCAGTAAAATATAAAAAAAGGAAATTAATTTTAATAATAAATACATGCAAATGTAATGATTTTCATATGTAATTAATATAAAAATGTTAATGAAATACTCTATATTCCTTTTTTATACTAAGTCTTTGAAATCTTGTGTGTATTTTATACTTACAGTGCCTCTAAATTGGACTAGCCACATTTCAAATGCTTATAAGCCACACATGGGTAGTGGAGACCAGTTTGGACCCTGGAGTTTTAATGTATTTCAATATGCAAATCCAATTTTCAAAATTTTTCATCTTCAAAAATTACCCTTACAGACAATTTAATTTTACAGTTTCTTACACCTTTTCTACTTTGTCTAAACAAAACTATATAAAACTTTTCCAGTAGTAATGCCACTGGGCTTTGTTGAACCAGCTCTAGGAAATGATCTGGTTTTCATCAAATAATCAATTTTAAAGAATCAGTTCACTTTGGAGTATTAGAAGCAGAAGCTATAACAGCCTATATATATAATATATATTATATGTATATAATGTATTATATACATTACATTATATAAAATTTTATGGACAATGGCCCTGCAAATATCACTCAACTTGGTCTGTAATATAATTACACATGTAATATATATAATATAATAATATAAGTTATATTATAGAATAAAATAATTATATAATAATTATAAGTATATAAACATATATATCATAAATACAAATATACAACTATAATTATAAACAAGGACACTGTTTTGTAGAACAACAAATAAGATGTAATGCATTCAATATATTGAACATTGTAAAATAATTAATTCTATTCTAAAATGAATAGTTCTAAATAAATAAATTCTAAAACTATTTATGGTAACAAAATATTTCAAAGTATTTTATAAAATAGATTTATAGGGTATAATATTTCATTCTATACTATATAGATTTAATTTATTCATTTTTATGAATTCCTTTGTTATACTTGCTTTCTACCATTCACATTTGTGACATTTGATTAGCTTGTATTATTGCAATTTTTTAATTTCTACAAAAGTAAAATCTGCTGAATGGACTGTAAAGTTTTTTTTCTTTAAGGTGCAGAATCCAGAAGAGCTAAAATATTCAACACTGTGTAAATACTAATTGCAATATAAGGTCTAAAATCTAGAGAACATTACAATAACATCTAGATCGTAATCCACTATTGATGCTTAAAATCACCGAGAAATGTAAGTTTTGACTGGCAAAATATCTTCTTCAATTTCTCAGTTTTATTCTGTGCCTTGTAAGAAACCCAAACTTTATTTTTAAGAATATAATGCAGCCATGCCAAAATCTCCATTTATAACAGGGTCAGAACAAAGGGAGACCAACCGGGAAAAGATTGATTGGCAGAGAAAGCTGACTGATTGGAAGGAGCTGGATTAGTGGAAAATCCAATGCTTAAATCCAGGGATTTCTGGAAGGCTAACAGCCTGGAAACTTTTTCAAGAAGACCAGACCAAGGTGCTACCTGCAATCAATGAATACGTAACATGATTAGGACACAGCCACAGATAGCACATAATTTAAGTTACACAGATAATCCATACAGTGAATATGCTATACCAGTAGACTGCAAAGTTTGCAATATATGCAGATTGGGTATATAAAAGAGGTTGCCAGTTTTTAGCCCAGGTGAAATGGCATATTGTCAGGGATGCTGGAATGCCTTGAAATACAATGATTTGGTTAATGCAGTAACAGCATGTCCTGTGTGTTCTAAAAATGTCTAAAGCAACAACCAAAGGAGTCTGGGGCCATCCAGCAGAGTTCCCAAAAGGTGAGTTCCCACATTGATTATATTGCCCCTCGCTCCATATTTGGTTGTAAATATGCCTTAGTTTGTGTGGGCACTGCATCTGACCCAATCCAAGCTTTCCCCTTCACTGTGCCAACCAGGCTGCCATCATTAGTATAGCAGAGAAGCTGAGTAACATGCATGGATATTCTCAACAAGTAAGCAGTGATTGGGGGTCACATTCCAAAGATCATGACGTGTAAGATTGGACAAAAGAATATGACATTGAATGGAAATTCGGTCTCTTGTATAACCAGTAAGATGCAGAGTTGGTAAAAAGAAAAAATAAATATGAAAACAGCAAATGAAATTACTAATAGGTAAAATCACCTTGGTCAGGTGACCTAAAGAACACTTCCAGGCTTTGATACATTTGAATGTTCACCAGTAGTGCCTATTGCTCTATATGCCTGACCAGGGGCCCTTGCCAAGATACCCAATACCATAAATGGGTGAAAGGCCTAGGAAACAGCCATTGACTTGACTCTCACTGTGGATCAACATTCTTGCTGCTGGGAACACCAAGCTGCATCATGCCTGGGACAGGAGTTATGTACTGCTCAATGAAATGTCCCTTTAGGATGGGTGAGTCACTTTGCACCTTGGGTGAGGGGGAACTACTAAACCTCCATGGGGATCCCATTACCCTGCTGCAAGCTGGACCTGTGGAAATGCATTATACCTGGAATAGAGCATCCACCATTGGAAGAGGGGAGAAGATGGGGGCCCTGTTCTGGAATATCTTGCCCCCACCTACATCTCCTCATGACTGAATGTACTGCCTCTCCTGACCAATGTGTATGATACACACAATGAGGTCAAGTTCCTAAAGTTTCCAGCCTCCCTCTCCTCAAGGCCAGGCAGGCACATTCTGTTTCCCACTGATACAATCATTTGACTGCCATCTTTTTTTCCTTCCATTATCATGGAGGATATTACAGCACATATAGAAGCATTTACTATATTCACCCAGTAAACCTTGAATATAGCCAACAAAGTTTGTCTTCACTGAACACAAAAATGTTTCTACTGAGGAAAGCTGTCCTTCAAAATAAGATGACATTGGACATTATTGCTGCCTCACAAGAAGGCACCTGTGCTGTTATCCAAACAGAATGTTGTGTTCATTCTTGATGAGTCTGCTAATATACCATCTTTATTAAATCATATGAGGACACAAATAAATGACCTGAATGATTCAACCCCCAGCCTAGATGGGTTCAGATCATGGGGCTCTTTGTAGAAAAATTTGTCACTGATTTTGGGAATCATTGTATTTACGTTTTCTCTGGCATATGTCTGTATTATTCTTGTGGCATATTCTTCCAAAGCAACCAACCACCATCAAAGGAGCTACCTCCATGCTAGTGAAACCCCTTTCTACTGCTCTGGACACATTACAGAAGAGGAAAGCCTATGAAATTGTAAGAGCTGGTCACAAGATCCAGGAGTACTGGCAGAGGTCATCAAGAGGATGTGACCTCTAGTTGACTCAGGATCTAAGGCCAGCAATTGGAGTCTCCCCCTGGCCCCCATCCACCACTCCCCCATCCTTGGAAGGTGCAACCCATGCCTTTTCCACCCCAGCAACAGCCTCACGGATGCAGTCTTGAGATACTGATGTGTTGTTGAGACCATCTGGACAGTATACATGACTAAACCTCATTATAAACTAATATTTGGCAGGGTGTGTGGAGATCTTCTGGTCTTGTGGCTACCCGAGATAGGCTTTGCATGTAAGTTCTCTTGCTCATTAAACCGCTGCCTGCCAATCTGGAATGGCCTGCCTCTTTCTTTGGTCTTCCAAACTTAATAAAGGGAAACCTCACTAGAATGGAATTAAGTGGTTTAGCAAGGGGAGCTCATGCCCTGTCACTCACCATTAACCGCACAGCGATGAACCTTGCACATGGGTCCTACTTTACTATCCCAGCGGAAGGAAGTAAGGCTTCCTCTTCCTCTGTAACAGCTTAACCAATGAGAGGCTATCACAAATCAGCCAATGAAAAGCTACTACACTTCCAGCTCTCAGTTTACACCAATGGACATTTTGTTTATAACAGTCTTCCCAAATTCCCACTTTCCTCTATAAAAGAGCATATCTCGCCTTAGTGCTCTAGATTTACTAATAGTTTTGCCATTGCTTGCTTGTCCCAGATTGCAAGCCTTCCTTCTTCTTAGATAAATCTTTTGCTGGTAAAATAACTGGCAGTTTTATTTTGAAGGTTATCCGGTCTGTCCTTGCTCTAGGCTTACAGGGGCCGGTTTCAGATTTCCCCTGGGAAGCTCTTGACTAACAAATTAACAACTTCAAAGAAGTTAGTGGAGGAAAAGAGCAAAAATCATATAAAGTTCATAAAGAGTTTCTATAACCTGAGCTAAAATAGTATGGACATGGGAGAGAAGTTTTATTGATGACATTAAAAAATACCAGGCAAGAGGCATAAGAAACTAACTTTGTCATTGAACTTTCCAAAGTTTCAGTGAAAATAGAAGTCAGTCTGCTTTTGATTCCTGACCTGAGCTGAAACTAAGAGCTGGCCGCTTACTGACTGAGTCACCCAGGCACCCCTCAAAAATCAATCTTTGAGATTAACCAAGGTGGGGACTGAAAATAAACTGCCTTTGAAAAGTGAAATGCCGATACCTTAAAGCAGATGAAATTTTATCAAATTATCAAAGCAGTTAGGAGAAAAAGAACACCACACAGAGATGTTTTTCGTTGACGTGGCAGGAGTGATAGGTCTTACAGAGTCTGGTTTTCTTTATAATTTAATGTTTCTGCATGAACTAAATATAATTGAATTTCATGTAGAATCCTTCAGTTTCTGCCTTTCAAATTCAAAAGTTTAGTTTAACATGCAGATTAAAGCCACTTCACATGATTTGTAAGTAATGATGTGAAAAAAATAAACATTTTTAAATATTGTTTTGGATATGTGAAAATCGTAGTGTACAGGGAGAAATGTAATATCAGAAATTGTAGCTTCCCTTCAAGGGAATCAGACTTCATCAAATGGAAATTGAGAGGAAGTTTCTTTTTCATACACATAATGTGCTGCAAATCCCTTCCCTTTTGCAGATAAGAGAAATTATAGGATACAGAATATTTATGGCCACAGGAGTAGAAGAAATTACATATTTGGTAATAAATTAGACTGAGCAAAGGTCTAAAGTATTCAAGGTCGCCCTGCAGTCTCTTTGATCTTAAATGACATTTCCCACCATTCAGTGTTAGTAGATACAAGGAGTCCCTTGAGGTAAAATTGCTATATTATCCACGTAAACTGGAACTGTTCACCTTTGTGAAGAAAAGTGAAGTATACCAAATATTTATGTGAAATCATAAAGCTTATTTAAAATAGAAAAGTTAATCATTCAAAATTACCCTAGCTGTCGGATAAATATGAAAATTCAGTGAAGTCAGTGCCGTTTCTCACCTAAGTAAAGCTTAGTTTTTCCTCTCTAAGAAATACAACAATAAATGAGAAGTCTGAGTTGTTTTTTTTTTCACTGAAATAATTCTTTGACTCCTTTGTGCAGGAGTATATAGCAAGCCAGAATAATGGTAAAAGTGTTTCTAAATCTATTCATAATACAGAAATGCTATAATTTTCTTATTCTATACATATATAAGGATGACAATGGTTAATTCAGTTATTAATGCAACTAATGTTTCTTCAAATTATCTTAGAAACTTATATATAATAATCTCAATTCCATTACCCCTTTTCTTAATTAAAATTTTTATTTTTATACAAATTATATTATTTTCCAAATTTCTGTTTGTTGCTTACAAATATGATCTGACATATTTGACTTAAGTAATAAGAAATATTAATCAGAAGCAAACTGAGTAAATAATTTGTATGAATATATAAATTGAGCAAGAAAAATAAAAAATAAATATTGTAATAATTAAGGACAATGAATATTCTCATCTGTTCCTGTGAGGCTCCTACTCAAAATCTTATATTGATGAGAATATTTTTAGAGCATGTTCATTATTTTGCTCATCAGTAACTTTTTCTATCCACTATTAAGTTACATGCTCTTTTCCTTAGTGAGTATAAAACACTGTAAATATATATAAATGTTTGGAAAATAAGTATTTTAAACAATTCAAGATTTATGCAAATCTACATCTCATTATCTTTTAAAATGGTTTTCTTTTCTTCTTGAAGTATACCCAGTATTTGAAATCAATATTCAAAATACTGGGGTGCCTGAGTGGCTCAGTTGATTAAGTGTCCGACTTTGGCTCAGACCATGATCTCACTGCTCCTGAGTTCAAGCCCTGCGTTGGGCTCTGTGCTAACAGCTCAGAGCCTGGATCCTGCTTAGGTTTCTGTCTCCCTCTCTCTCTCTGCCCCTCCCCTGCTCGTGCTCACTCTGTCTCTCAAGAATAAATAAACATTAAAAAATTAAAAATAAATAAAATAAAATACAAAGGCAAGGTCATTTTTTCTTTTGTTGTTTTACATGTATACTTAGAGAGAGAGTGGGGGAGAGGGGCAGAGGGAGAGAGAAAGAATCCTTAAGCAGGCTAAATGCTCAGTGCAGAGCTGGACATGGGGCTCAATCCCACAACCCTGAGATCATGACTTGAGCTGAAATCAAGAGTCTGTCGCCCAACTGACTGAGCCACCCATAACTTAATCAGAATTATATACAGAGTAATGGACATTATATCACATTTCAAATATAAAATCTCTTATGTATATGAGCTATTATTCATCCAAGAGAACTTCAATTAATGCATTTTTCAGAGAAGGATCTGTTATGTAAAGTATGATACAAGTATAATTACCAAATAGTTATGTTGTATTCCAAACTATAGACTAAAAGCATATTCTCATAAAACCTGTTGTTGATTAAACAATTAGTACTTTATTTCTCACTCAGATATTGTTAAATTTCCAGAATTTTAGAGGAGGATATATTTATAAGTACTTCTTTGACTAAAAGCCCCATTTTAAGCTTTGGAAATCAAATGATCCCATTGTATCTCAGAAACCCTAAGCATCATTCAAACTACTTAACTTTTTAATAACTTCTATCCATCACAGTACTGATAGTTATTGATCATGTCCCTGCTTTTAATTTGAATGTGCTATTCATTTATGCCCTTTAATTGTTGTATAAATATAAGTTATATGCCTAATCTGATCACAATTTCCTTGGAGCAGGAAGCACATTACACATATCATTTTCTGCCCTTACAGAAGCTAGTTCATTTCTGAACGCAAATCATTATCCTCTAAAAAACTGATGAATTGCTACTTTAAAAATATGCTAAATGATCTTTAAAGTGATTACAGGCAATTTTTTTTTTTACAACAGCATGTACCTATTTTATTCTAAAAGAACGCAATGCCTAAAAAGCAGCTTTTTATTTTTGTTTGCAATCTATAAAATTAAGTTATTTTGCCAATGTAAAATACCAGTCACTAACTTGAGGATCACGCTGCCTTCTGAAAATGCCACACACCTGTTTCTTAGATGTGTCACAGCTGCAGCATGTCTCAGACTTGTCCGGAGCTGAAGCAGCAAGTAATTGACCACTCTTGGACAATAGGTGTTTTCCTTGGCCACCACTCTGGTTATTTTGGGAAACAGCCATGGAGCGAGGCCGCGGAGCAAGATGGAAGATTTAAGTCAAATGGCTCTCTGGCACGGGTAATTTCTACTTTCACCCTCATCAGCTTGTACAAAACGGGGTTCATTTTTTTTTAAGTTTATTTACTTATTTTGAGAGCAAGAGATCATGAGTGAGGCGGGGGCAGAGAGAGGGAGAGAGAGAATCCCAAGCAGGCTCCGCACTGGCAGAGCAGAGCCCAAAGCCAGGCTCCACGCGGGGGTCCATCCCACAAACCTTGAGATCATGATCTGAGACAAAATCAAGAGTTAGAGGCTTATCTGACTGAGCCACCCAAGCGTCCCAAAATGGAGTCCATTTTTAAGGAAACTGGCATGTAGTAGAACTTGGCAAAGCTCTATACTATCTTTTATCACTTATTTGCTTTATAGTTTTGCTGTGAATCTTTAAAGCGTGTTAATTACCCTAAAGAAAACATTTATAATTTTCTGGAAAAAAAAAATCCATTGTTCATGTCACATATGAGGTATTTTTTAAATCTTTAGGCTTATCTGAAATATGACTTTTTCAATTTTATTGACCAGGATATAGAGAATTGGTAATATAAATGTAAAAAAAAAAAATATGGGCCAGTTCTTACATTTGGACACCCTTCTTTCTAACAATATATTTTTTTTAATCAATTAGAACACCATGTCTATCTGTAAAACTCAAACACAAAATATCTGGCTTAAAAAAAGAATATGTAAAATCCGGTGAACGGAGAATACATATTTTTTTTCCAATGACTATGAAAAATAAGAAAAGTATAAGTTCATTGTATGCTTTAGTATACTTATTATTTAGTAATAAAAAAAATCTATATTTGGGGCTCCTGGGTGGCTCAGTCGGTTGGGCGGCCGACTTCGGCTCAGGTCATGATCTCGCGGTCCGTAAGTTCAAGCCCCGCGTCGGACTCTGTGCTGACAGCTCAGAGCCTGGAGCCTGTTTCAGATTCTGTGTCTCCCTCTCGCTGACCCTCCCCTGTTCATGCTCTGTCTCTCTCTGTCTCAAAAATAAATTAAAAAAAAACGTTAAAAAATTTTTTTTTAAATTCTATATTTGCTTAAATTTAATTATAACTTATGAAAGAAACAGTGCCTCTGTTTTATTAATATCATGATTCTGGGTGCATTGCACACATAACAAAATAAGTGCATGCTCATAATATTTGTTGACTCCAAACATTATGAGATGAATAACATTGAAAGATTCTGCCATTTAAATCCTGAACACATGTAATCATCAAAATCAAAATGAGTGATCAGAGATTCAAGGTGAATTTAGAGCAGACCATCTAACTGATAAAGTTTTGAATTTTAATGGTTCCTGTTCTAGAAGAGGAACGCTTATCGGGCACATTTACCTGTGTTCTGTCCTAGCCAAACTAATTTCACTAAACATTTAAAAACAAAAACAGAATCAGTTTATTCAGTGTACTCCATTCAAGATTTCCACCCACATCCCCCAATAATGGAGAATAAACAGGTACCCTACTATACAACATCCAAACTATGCAGATATGACCGAGATATAGTTAATGAGTATTCTGGGTTCTGGTTAAACACACTAAGAGGGAATACATGCACCCTTAGTTTCAGAAAGAATGATGCTATTATCATTGAAAATCATAGAATATATGTGAAAGTATCCTTAGGAAAATCATTCTTTCATATAGCTACCTAGAAATACTGAATGATGTAGTATTTATTTTTATGTTATTTTGAGGAAGCCTTCATGTAATTCAATTTATAAGAAATTATGAGTTAAAACTTATAATCCCTTTGTTATGACATCCATTTGAGTTTAGTAAAACCTAACAAAATGCCACGAAGAATAAATTATTGTTCTCAACTGTTTTCCCCAGGACTACTTTTAATAATTTCCTTCAATATTTGGAGAAGGAAAAATGCATATTATCCCTGTAAAAATGCAGAATGGTGAAAACAAAAGCAATTTCTAGAGCTGTTAGTTAGCAAGATCCAAAATTTGTTTTCATTATCTCTTTTCTGTTAATTAAGAACTTTACATGATGGCCCTATTGCACAAGTCCTAGAGCAGGGTTTTTCCATAAAGCCCTGGACTTTGTTAACATGCTTTATCTCAGTAAATTGACGAGGCCATCATCACATACAGTGAATCAAAACCTATTTGTCTTACACACATTGTGAAGCTGTCTACAATAATTTTCTACCATAGAATCATAAAGTTTTTGCATTATTTTATTATCCATTCTTGAGATAAGGGCATACATTATGAGCAATGTTTGCACTTTCAGAATGCAATATGTGTTCTGCTAAGTAGTGTCATTGATATGTGACCAATGAAATTCATACTCATTAGTTCAATTTATAGATAAATTGAGGAAATCTTGCAGAAGGAAGGATGGAGGGAGGGATGGGGAGGAAAGAAAGAAAGAAAAGGAAGAAAGGAGGAAAGAAAGGAAAGAAAGAAAAGGAGAAAAGAAAAGAAAGAAAGAAAGAAAGAAAGAAAGAAAGAAAGAAAGGAAGGAAAGAAAAGGAAGAAAGAAAGAAAAAAAGAAAAGAAAGAGAGGAAAGAAAGAAAAGAAAGAAAAGGAAGAAAGAAAGAAAAAAAGAAAGGAAGAAAGAAAGGAAGGAAAGAAAAGGAAGAAAGAAAGAAAAAAAGAAAAGAAAGAGAGGAAAGAAAGAAAAGAAAGAAAAGGAAGAAAGAAAGAAAAAAAGAAAGGAAGAAAGAAAGGAAGGAAAGAAAAGGAAGAAAGAAAGAAAAAAAGAAAAGAAAGAGAGGAAAGAAAGAAAAGAAAAGGAAGAAAGAAAGAAAAAAAGAAAGGAAGAAAGAAAAGAAGAAAGGAGGAAAGGAAGAAAAGAAAGAAAAGAAAGAAAAAGAAAGAAAAGGAGGAAAGAGAAAAGAAAAGAAAGGAGGAAAGAAAGAAAAGGAAGAAAGGAGGAAAGAAAGAAAAGGAAGAAAGAAAGAAAAAAAGAAAGGAAGAAAGAAAAGAAAGAAAGGAGGAAAGGAAGAAAAGAAAGAAAAGAAAGAAAAGGAGGAAAGAGAAAAGAAAAGAAAGGAGGAAAGAAAGAAAAGGAAGAAAGGAGGAAAGAAAGGAAAGGAAGAAAGGAGGAAAGAAAGAAAAGGAAGAAAAAGAAAAGAAAGAAAAAGAAAGAAGAAAGTTCCAGTGCTTTAGTGCTGGTACTTTTGGAATATAAAATATTTGATCTCTGTGAGGGAATTTGTCGTTGTTTGTCCCTGTATAGTGTTCAGAACATAGTAAATATTTAATAAATAATTAAAGAGTACAAAATTCCAGTATCCTTCCAGAGTTTAGTTTTAAATTGAGCAAAACTGATATTTCATACAGTATAGTTGTGTGTGAATGTAAATTTTATATATTTGGAAAAAAGTGGGCTGCTGTATCTCTATAAAGCAAGTCTGGGAATTTCACACTTACTCTGGCAGGGATTCTCTTCATAAAAATTATAACTTATCTTCAACATAACCCTTAAAATTTCAAGAAGTGATACCTAATTTTTGTCATAATTAGTTCTGTATGGAAGAATAAAAATTGTGCTCTAAAAGAAAACCAAACATTAAAACTTAATTTTATTTACACCAAATATTTTCTACCTTTAAAATAAAAAAAAAAAGTATAAAAGATGCTAAAATCAAATAAGAAAAAGTAAAAGAAATATTTTAAATAAGACACCTTTATATAAAAAGGATCAACATACCTGGGAAGTGTTTTCGAGGTAACTGAGCCTGAAACAAAATGAACCAATTTTCAATTTCAGCAAGTGGATTTTGTGTGAAGACAAGTTTGGTAACCTCTTTTTCTTTGCCAAGAGGACTTCTTTGAGTGACCACAGTACTTGAAAATAATTCTAAATTAAATGCAATGCTGGGGCACCTGGGTGGGTCAGTCAGTTAAGCGTCTGGCTCTTTTTTTTTTTTTTTAATGTTTATTTATTTTTGAGAGAGGGGGAGAGACAGAGCATAAGCGGGGGAGGGGCAGAGAGAGAGGGAGACACAGAATCGGAAGCAAGTTTCAGGCTCTGAGCTGTCAGCACAGAACCTGACGTGGGGCTCAAACCCACCGACCACGAGATCATGACCTGAGCTGAATTCGGACAATGAACCGACTGAGCCCCCCCCAGGCACCCCAAGTGTCTGGCTCTTGATTTTGGCTCAGGTTGTGATCTTGCAGTTCGTGAGTTCAAGCCCTGTGTCAGGCTCTGAGCTGACAGTGTGGAGCCTGCTTGGGATTCTCTCTTTCTCTCTCTCTCTCCCTCCCTCTCTGCCCCTCCCCAGTGCTCTCTCTCTCTCTCTCTCTGTCTCAAAAATACACATTAAAAAAGCATATTAAATCCCATGCTGCTTTAGTAAATATTACTTACAAGACATCCCCTTGCTTCCTACCATATTTAGGAGAAACGTATTTATTTCATCATATTTAGGCAAAATCCTTCCTGTGGTCTACAAGTGCTCTTGAGTCTATGATATAGACCATAGCTATTTCTACAGTGTTGCCTCCTTCCTCCCTACCTCTGTATCTACTCCTCATTCCAGGCTAGCTGCTTACTAAGCTCTGCCTGCACGTATTGCCCCCAGTCACATGTGCTACTTCATTCAGTGTTCAGCTCACCTGTCACCTTGGACGAGTGTCCGTTTATCATCACCCTTTCTAAAGTGGTGTCCCACTTACCACCCACTTGCACTCTCTCTGTCTCAAAAATAAATAAACATTAAAAAAGGGGAAGACAATAGCAAATGACAGAAAGAAAGGGCATCCCTGTGAGGGGGAATAACATCAACTAAGGACAGGTGCCTATTGAATGAAGGGGAGGTTAGAGGTGCGGATCTCCCGCACAATTGAAGATCTGTGTGTAACTTAAGACTCTTCCCAAATTGACCTACTAAGAGCCTACTGTTGTCTGGAAGCCTTATCCGTAGCATAAATAGGCCGTTAATGCATGCTCTCTAGGTTCTATGTATTATATACTGCATTCTTACGATAAAGAAAGCTAGAGAAAAGGTTATGAAGAAAATCGTAATGAAGAGAAAAATATGGTACACTTCCAGCACCATACTGTATTCATTGATACCGTAAGTTTACATAATCTGCTTTCCAAGATGAATTGTCTGTCGGTACCTACATCCCTCTTGTGTCCCATGATGCAAAACAGTGCAGATGTTATACGGATTACCAACAGTAGATATCAAAAATGAAAAAGATGATGTACGGCCTTTAGGTGTGTGCGTAAGTTTTGATAAATTTTAATTTATTATAAGAGATATTATGCTTGTAAATAATACAACGTGCTAGAAGTCACATATGTTATGTGTTCACGGCATGCCTTTTTCTTAATTATTCTGAATATTTCTGGGCTACAGAGTTCACCTGTGCGTTTTGTCAAATTGTCGCAAGTCTCCAAAAAATTTCCGGTATAATTATTTGAAAAAAAAATCATATATAAGTGGATCTGCACAGTTCAAATTCGTGTGTAGTTGAATGAACAGTAACATACAGTAACATAGTGAGCAGATTGATTTGTGTGTGAAGATTTCTTATATAAACAAACGTTTACAGGCAAGGTTAAAAACAGAAGAAAAACGAATATATTTACACTTGGTCTTATAGACTTATCAAACTTTTTTATTACATTCTCCTAATAATAAAAAAATTACACAATACCATATATTAAATATTAGTCAATTTTGGGGGCGCTTAGGTGGCTTAGTTGGTTAGGCGTCCGACTTCAGCTCAGGTCACAATCTCGCGGTCCGTGAGTTCGAGCCCCGCATCGGGCTCTGGGCTGATGGCTCGGAGCCTGGAGCCTGCTTCCGATTCTGTGTCTCCCTCTCTCTCTGCCCCTCCCCCATTCATGCTCTGTCTCTCTCTGTCTCAAAAATAAATAAACGTTAAAAAAAATTTTTTTAAATATTAGTCAATTTTTAATGATCTCTTTTAGTAATAATAAGTCTAAAATATTAATAAGAATATGTGGATGCCTCCAGGAGGAGCTTTCACATCCATTGAAGAATGTGCACCCCCTTTTAAGAGCTCATTGGTTTATGCATTGATGAAAATGGGACAGGGACTGAAGGTTTTTAAGTATGACTGTGACAAAATTGCCTCAGGATCTTAGAAGGTTAATCATTGATGCGATCCAGCAATAGAAGAACAAAGTAAGATGGAGGCAGTGGGGCAAGTGGAAAGACCATCTCCATGGGCCATGCATAAAATAAGAAGATAGATATCCACAGTGGAGATGTTTCTGATATCAAACACATGATGAGTTTTATAGCCTAGCTCATTAGTATTAAACAAGACATTGACTCTCCTACATCCAGTAGCCTGAGGCTCTTGAGTAAATAGGGTAATGTCTTTGACTCCTCCCCTGTCTTTGAGAACAGAACATCTGCAGTGTAATAGAGAAAATAATGTTCGTGATAATGATTTTAATGATCTAGAACAAGTTAAATTGCATTTCATATGGGGTGTAGTGAAATATGCTGAACGTGACTTCAAATTATTTTGATGATAAGCCTTTAAATATACCTTCTGAAATTTGTCCTAGAGATTCTTCACATCAATTAAGTGCCTTCTGTAGGTTGTGTTATAGTATACTTTGTATTTGTGCTAAAATCTTAAATGTCCAGATGTGAGTAGATTAGAGCATGGAGGTGAACTCTCTTAAAAATTTGCTGACATTTTGTATCCATTTTTGAAACTGGAAACTATAAAAATACTTTAATGCTTCTGTGAATTAAATTTCCATAAAAGCTGTCATGAAATATTCATCTTTATTTTGTCATATTTTGTTTATTTTTTTAAGTTTTTATTTATTTTCTAGTTGGTTAACACATAATGTGATATCGGTGTCAGGAATAGAATGTGGTGATTCATCACTTACATATAACATCCGGTGCTCATCACAACAAGTGCCCTCCTTAATACGCATCACTCATTTAGCCCATCTCCAGCCCACCTCCCTTCCAGCAACCTTACTTTATTGTCTATAGTTAAGTTTCTTGGGGTACCTGGGTGGTTCAGTTGGTTAAGCGTTGGACTTTGGCTCAGGTCATGATCTCACAGTTCGTGAGTTCAAGTCCCACTTCAGACTCTGTGCTGACAGCTCAGAGCCTGGAGCCTACTTCAGATTCTGTGTCTTCTTCTCTCTCTGTCCCCTGCTCCTCTGCTTTCTCTCTCTCTCAAAAATAAATAAACTTTAAAAAAATTAAAAAGTGTTTCTTATGGTTTGCTTCCCTCTTTTTTTCCCCTTCCCTTATGTTTGTCTGTTTTGTTTCTTAAATTCCATAAATGAGTGAAATCGTATGGTATGTATTTTTCTCTGACTTATTTCACTTAACAGAATACACTCTAGCTCCATTCACGTTGTTTCGAATGGCAAGATATCATTCTTTTTGATGGCTGAGTAGTGTTCCATTAGATAGATTGTTAGAGAGACACGTAGATAACGAAGATGTGATATATCACAGTTGTGATATATTCGTCACCGATGTGATATATTCGTCACCGATGTGATATATTCATCAGTAAATGGCCAGTGGACATGTAGACTTTTTCCATAATTTGTCTACTGTTGATAATGCTGCTATAAACATCATGGTGCATATGCCCTCTCGTATCTGTATTTTTGTACCCTGTGGGTAAATACCTAGTAGTGCAATTGCTTGGCCATAGGATAGTTCTATTTTCTCTTAACTTTTTGAGGAAACTCAGTACTGTTTCCCAGAGTGGCTACAGCAATTTGCATTCTCACCAATAGTGTAAGAGGGTTCCCCTTTCTCTGCATCTTCACGAGCACCTGATGTTTCCTGTGCTGTTAACGTTAGCCATTCTGACAGGTGTGAGGTGGTATCTCATTGTGGTTTTGATTTGTGTTTCCCTGATGATGAATGATGTTGAGCATCTTTTCATGTGTCTTTTGGCCATCTGGATCTCTTCTTTGTAAAAATGTCTATTCATATCTTCTGCCCATTTCTTATTGGGGTTGTTTTTTGGGTGTTGAGTTTGGTAAGTTATTTATAGATCTTGGATACTAACCCTTTATCAGTTATGTCATTTGCAAATATCTTCTCTCATTCAAAAAGCGGCCTTTTAGTTTTGTTCATTGTTTCCTTCACTGTGCAGAAACTTTTTATCTTGGTGAAGACCTACTAGTTCATTTTTGCTCTTGTTTCCCCTGCCTATTTTCTCATATTTTACAAACAAATCAATTATATAATATAATAAATATAGTATATAGCACATGCATTTATTTGTATGATAAAACTGTATGCATTGATATGCTTATTAATAATTTTAAATATTAAAAAAGAATATTTCATACAATCTACTTTCTTTAATTGCCAGAAATTCCATATTTATAGTAGAATTCTATATGATTTGCTGCTTGGGATTAGAAAATGTGAGAAATTTTCCAGTAGACAAGTAATGTCTATTCAAAACTGACATGTTGGGGTACCTGGGTGGCTCAGTCAGTTAAGTGTCAGACTTCAGCTCAGGTCATGATCTCACGGTTTGTGGGTTCAAGTCCCACATCAGGCTCTGCACTGATAACAGGGAACCTGCTTGGGATTCTCTCTCTCTCTCTCTCTCTCTCTCTGTCTCTCTCTCTCTCTCTGTGTGTCTTTCTCTCTTTCTGCCCCTTCCTCCATCTTGCTCTCTCTCAAAATAAATAAACTTTTTTAAAAAGTCTGACATTTTGGGGTGCCTGGGTGACTTAGTCACTTAAACATCCAACCTTGGTAGAGGCCATGATCTCATGGTTTGTGGGCTGACAGCTCAGAACCTGGAGCCTTTGGGAGTCTGTGTCTCCCTCTCTGTCTCTCTCTCTGCCCCTCCCCGGCTTGTGCTAGCCCTCTCTCTCAAAAATAAATAAATGCTTAAAATCTATACTGACATTTTTCTTAGTTTATCTTAGCCAGTTCAGTGCATAATGTGATCTGCAGTGTTTAAGTCCATTAGGATTACAGCTAGATATAGCATTCTTTTTTTCTTTAAGTTATTTATTTATTTATTTATTTATTTATTTATTTAGAGAAAGAGCGTGAGTAGGGGCCAGGCAGAGAGAGAGAGAGAGAGAGAATTCCAAGCAGGCTCTGCACTGTCAGTGTAGAGCCCACTGAGGGACTGGAACTCACAAACCATGAGATCGTGACCTGAGCTGAAACCAAGAATCAGCTGTTTAACCAACTGAGCCACCCAGGTGCCTCCAGATATAAAATTCTAATTCAACTATTATTCTTCATATGAATACATGAAAAACAAGACAAGAAATTTGTGATTTGAAATGTTACATACAATAACTTTTCATTACATGTACCATAACACGTTTTTTAATAATTAAATATTTGTGATAGGTAATAGTAATAACGTAAGTAATATTTAAATATTTTTCTCAAACGTTTCTGAGTGTGAATAGTTCCCAAGTTGCATATTTACTTACCCAAACTACAAAACTAAAATATACTTGTATATAAGTAAATTTATTCAATTTAGTTGAAACTAGTTACCTTTATTTTTATTTTTATTTATTTTTTTTAATTTTTTTCAACGTTTATTTATTTTTGGGACAGAGAGAGACAGAGCATGAACGGGGGAGGGGCAGAGAGAGAGGGAGACACAGAATCGGAAACAGGCTCCAGGCTCTGAGCCATCAGCCCAGAGCCCGACACGGGGCTTGAACTCACGAACCGCGAGATCGTGACCTGGCTGAAGTCAGACGCTTAACCGACTGCGCCACCCAGGCGCCCCAGAAACTAGTTACCTTTAAAATTCACTCCTTGTATCCCATAGTCTACACTAATGCTGTTTTGAAATAACTGAGCCGCACTTCTAACTGAAGTAGAATATGAGTGCTTAAGTATTTACACAAATAATAATGGGCGATAACTGTTTTGGGGGTACTTATTTCAGCAACTGTATTAAATGATAGAAATAATGTAAATCTTCGATAGTGACAACAATCTTAGAGGTATTTACTATCATTATTCTTATTTGCAAGTGGGAAAAGTGAGGCTACCTATTCACAGAGGAAAAAGCATACCTGAGAACTGAAACAAGAAGTCCTTGTTCAAATAACAAGATACTGGTGATACAGAGACGCTATTCAAGCTAGCAGTCTGTTTTCAGAGTCTCTCTGCCATCAGCAATATGCAATTCTCACCCTCCAGTCAGTTTGGGTGGAAAGAGTGGGGCAAAGGTTATTGCACCAAAGACCTTATAAGTGTGTCAATTTCAAAATGTGCTCAACAGCTAGGGGGAAGTATTATAGATCTTTTTGCCATTCTGAGTTGTATACATATTCAAAAGTTAAAGAACACCGTTCCTTATAAGTTTCTGTCTTAAAACACACACACACACACACACACACACACACAAAACTTTAGGGATTTGTATTTTGAGATGTCAAAAGCTATTACTAGTAACAGAAGAGAACAGATAGATAATCTCTTGCCCCAAACCAGTAATTATACAGTCTGGCTTCTAAAGACTATGTTTCTGCATGTCTACATAGGAATCTAGGGCAAGCATCTTTTGCTTGAGTTAGTGGAAATTGAGAGTGCCAGGGCCTGAGAGTGTTTGAAGAAAGCATGAAATATATTGTAAATCTATGGATTGTGTTAGCCTATGTGTGAAGTAATGGATGATGCCTTTAGTAAAATCAGAACAGTTGGGGCACCTGTGTGG
Source organism: Leopardus geoffroyi (assembly GCF_018350155.1). Classification (NCBI taxonomy): domain Eukaryota; kingdom Metazoa; phylum Chordata; class Mammalia; order Carnivora; family Felidae; genus Leopardus; species Leopardus geoffroyi. The sequence continues at coordinate 20,471,438 of NC_059333.1, forward strand.
CTTAGTCGGTTAAGCATCCAACTTCAGCTCAGGTCATGATCTCACAGTTCGTGAGTTTGAGCCCCCCGCCTTGGGCTGTGTACTGGCAGTTCAGAGCCTGGAGCCTGCTTCAGATCCTGTGTCTCCCTCTCTCTCTCTCTGCCCTTCCCCCACTCATGTTCTGTCTCTGTCTCTCTCTCTCTCCGTCTCTCAAAAACAAATAAAAATGAAGAAATAAAATCAGAACAGGTAATTAAAAAAAAAGGGCTACAGGGTTCTAAAGAAATGGCGTAGGTGTTCAGTATACACATTCTCGTATATACCGCGTGTATTCATACAGACTACAGTAGCTTGATTCACAGGTAAAGTTGTGCTGTCTAGAACAGAGAAGAGGCTTCAGGACATATACAAATTTGTTTTATGCAACTGTCGCATGCACATGTATTAGCCAGAGCAGAAGTCCATACCTTTCAGTAGAATCCCTCAAGTGTCCCCATAGCAAGAACAAAATTGAAAGAAAAAGGTATTTCAGATTTGTTCTTAATTTGTAGTTGACCTAAGTAAACAATCGCAATTTAACATTTTTCCCCCCCAACACTTTGAAGACAATATTTCACTGACTTCTGGGTCCTATTTTTGCAATGGTGAAATCTACTATATCTCTGTAGGTAATCAGTCTTTTATTAAGATCTCATTGCCTCAGTGTTTTAGGAATTTTTTTTTGACACCCTTTTCAATTTTTTTTTCCATGCCTGGAAATCAGGCTTCCAGACTCTAAAGATGCCTATCTTTTGCCAGTTTACAACAAATTCTCAGTTATTACCTTCATCGAAAGTCCTTCTTTATTCTCAAATCTCTTCTTCTAGATCGATGCCAGAATTAGACATGGATGCCAGGACCGCATCCATTAAATTAAATTTGACATTGTTTTTCCATATTTTTTTTATCTTTTGAGCTTAAAATAACTTCTTCCAGTCTATTATCTAGTTTATGTGTTTCATTTGTCTCTACTAAGCTATTTAACTTAACATGCCTTTCTTACAATTTCAGTTATCACTTGATTAGAATGATAGAATACCTTCCAACACAAAAATCAACTTGATAAGTGATTTTGTTCCTTAGAAACTTGTTAATTAATCGCATGAGACTGTCACCTGCACATTCTTCCCCAGGTTTTATGTGTATAAGTGTACATTTTCAAAGCTCAGTTGAAGCCCTAACAATTGTTCTGATGATTGATGTGGTAGGATATTAATTTTCTAAATACGTTGAATCATAAAAAATTCATAAATCAACAACTTCATCTAAGTATAAAAAGTGAGACATTTTGACATGTTTGGAGAATATTATCCCTAATGTAACAAAGCTTTCTAGGTTAGGGCAACATGACATTTTCTTCACTCTCATTTTAGATTTTAGGAATGTGTATTTCACTGCGATTTCAATGAAGAGAAAATAATTTTACCAAACAGTTGTTCCTCTTTTTAGTCCCTATAATTGACAATTAAAATTTAATATTTTCTATGTATATAAACTTTCTTTTACAGAGTACAAACTATTTTTCTTTCAAAAGGACATATATGTTTCGTTTGAAAGTGAAATATTTGGTCAGTTAAAATTTATAATTTGTTATTTCTCTTTATGGCCACACAAATTATTATGTGATTTGGTTTAACAAGAGCTCAGTTTATAACTAGAATTGTTCTTTTATTTTAAAAATAAAAAAGGTATCAATTTGGAAATAGCAGCATGTTATAAATGAAACATGTGTTATAAAATAAAATTATTCTAATACCTTCTATCCCTAACATTCAAAGGATAAAATTGTTAACTACAGTTTGAAAATAGCCACCCCATTGGGTCTAGGCAGTAGCCTCACAGGATGTAATTACAATGTATACATTTTAATATAGAGATAGTAATTTGAATATTACTGAGCTTGGTTTATAAACACTATAATTAAGGTCATGTACAGATTCCATTATTATGCTTTAAAATCTTATCAGTTCTAGTCTCAGCAAAAGTCTTTATTTCAACTGAAATTTGCACCAAACAAATTTTTATAGTGAAAGAAGTCATTTTCCATCATACAAACCAGGATTATTTCCTCAATTCTGATCTCAGAGATTTGTGTTGTCGCTATTTACATTATTTTAAGGTACCGATTTGTCATGACAAAATACAGTAACTTGGTATGTTAACATCCTAATTTTAAATGGAAATGTGAATAGGGATGTAGTAGATATAAGTAGATGAAGTTAAGATATTAAATGCATATTCTCTCTTACACACAAAAATACTATATATCATCAATAAATGCATCCAGTACCAGAATAAGTTACCTTTCTTCCAATGCCTGTAAATTCAGACACAGTGGTCTGTCTTTATCCATGTTTTCAATTCTGGTGGTTTCAGTGGTCCAACCACAGTCCAGAAGCAGATGATCATCCAACCGATGTCTAGTCAAAAGGGCCATAGTAGTCTAACACCACATCACAATACCTTTGTCACTTAGCTCACTTCATCTCCTTACTTAGGCATTTTGTCATCTCACATCATCATCATAAAAAGGGGGAGGGCAGTGCAATAACATCTTTTGAGAAAGAAAGAGAGAGAAATGACACTCAAAATACTTTTGTTGCAGTGTATTGTTACAATGGTTCTATTTTATCATTACTTATGGTTGTTAATTAATTACTGCGCCTAATTTATATATTAAATTTTATCCTAGGTATGTATTACAGGGAAAAACATAGTATATATAGGGTTCGATACTCTCTATGGTTTCAGGCATCCACTGAGGATTTGGAATGTACCCCTGGGTGGATAAGGAGAACTATTGTATTTTAGAAAACTTCTGCAAACACTTCTTCCATAAAATATCAAAGGAAACTATTTAGACACTATCTAAACTTAAGAATAGGCATTTGCAAAAGCGCAGAGAGGCCTGAGTTGGTGAAGTTTACTCTAAAAGCTGACGTAAATGTAGGCCCAACTGGAAGGATCCAGAGCATCATCTTAAAAAAATGTAGTAACTTAATAAAAGTACGTGTAATATAGAAATGTTGTCGAAACTAACCTAGGTATATGTCAAACCATGAAATTTTTGTTGTGACGTAAACACACAGCCACACCCACACATATGTTTACATTCTTTGTAAGCCAAAAATTGGTTGGTTTCAGTGTATGTGAAGATTCCGTGATTGTACAATATGCATTACATGGTGTTTACATGAAAAAAAAATCCTCACCAGTTTTTCCTCACCTTCTCTGAGGTATATTTTAACCTAACAGGTTACCAGATACCATCCAAATCTAGTATTAACTGTTAGATCTGTGACAGGGGTGTGATTAAACCACTTGATGGGAATGAAGCCGTTGTAAACATTTGTACATATGAGGAATGTGTGATATTTTCAAGTGTTCCTGGTGGATTCCTATATAACTAACCTGGATAACCTCCAGTAGTCCAAAAAATGAAATAACTTGTTTCATTTAAGAACCCCCAAGCCCAGAGGAATTAAAGAACAATACATTTATCATAGACCCTCATTGTCTGGATCAGAAAATCTGCATGGCACCAAGAGAGGTCACTCTTTAGATTCACTTGGCAGATGGGTGGGTCCGGAAGATCTGGTTTGCACCTTGGTTGAAAGCTGTCTGGCTGGAGACTCTGTTGATGGTCCCAGGGTTTTTGGGATTCATACCTTGCAACTTGGAATTTCTAGAGAAAGTCTTTCAAGAGCCCTGGAGGCCCACACTGAAATGTCCCTTTTGGCAGAGTCCCCGCAATTCCTGAAAGATCAGTTCGGCTACATTTATTTGGGCTAAGAATTCACTAAAACCTGCCCAGATTCAAGGAGAGGAAAAACATGTGATGCCCACCTCTCACTTAGAGGAGCAGCAAGGCATTTACCGACGCTTCTAATCTACCATACAGAAGAAACTAAAAGATTGTTTAAAAAAAGTACTTTCATTTTAATATACTATTCTTCATATTAACTAGAGTGAAACAAGTGTGTTTCAGTTTCTTTCCAATACAATCCTTAAGAATACCCTATGAGGTACAAACTAGGAATTATCGCTGGCCTCAGAATGGATGATAACAAAGTAGCTCTCTTATTCTTGTTTTAGGATCCTAAATATAATAGGGTAATGGTACATTCTGGGTAATAAGACAAGTTATGAAATCACAGGGAAATATGTTTCCCTCTATCAATAAGACATTAGTCTAATTCCTATTATAAGCCTTTGTTACTTTCATTTCCTTTGTACATTCAGAAAATCACATCCTAACTCACTCTGTACATGCAGACTCTCATAATTATTTTTATCTTAACAAAACATGCATTTGTAATAAAACATGTAGATGGTAATTCAGTAAATTGTACCTTAATATTGAAGTGTTATGGATTTATTAGAATCCTAATTTATATCCCTGGAACTTTAGAGGGTATCTTGTATGGCTAACTACTGCTTTTACCCTTCCGGAAAAGTTACGTCTTTGGCTTATCTCTGAACAGAAATAATCACAGATGCAGAAGACTCGATGGGGAAAAATGTAAATAAGATAATTTGGTCTTTTGTATCGTGAATTGTTAACACGTAACCTTATCTCATACAATCACGAAGTATAATTAATAGGTAATATGTAATGACTGCTTTGTTACAAATGATATCTAAATGTAATTAAATGTGTTATGCAATCAGTGCTTGTTTTGAAAAACCAAATAGAGCATGCCTGTGATCTCCTTTGTTTTGAAAGCATGGTATCTTTGAAATGTTGAAAATAAATGCGCTGGCTTTGGTTTAATCTGAAACATAAAAGCATTTTTAAACATTAAAAAGAAGGACCTAATTTTCCAAATTTCTTAGGCTTGATGATAATATAATAAAAAGTTTGGCTTCCAGTTATGAATAGCTATGTTCTTTTGTACACTTTCATAGTAAAGAATTAAGTGTTGGGTTCAAAGACAAAACGTCTGCTCTGGAAAGTTTTCTAACATAATAATGGGCAATTTTATTTCATTTTTAAAATCTCCATTCTATTTTACTGATAGAAGTTTGTAAAGCAAACAAACAAAACCATTAAACATAACTTCAGGATAAAAGTAGCCTAAGTATTTGTAATGTTGAATATTTTATTTTCAGCAATAACTAGCTTCCCATGGCCTATTTAAAGGGAACTTACTAATAGTTTCATTATTAAGATATGTATGTCACTAATTAAAGCACCTGCCAGACCACCTAATAGCCCAGGCTTCAACTAGCAAGGAATAAAAAAGTGAGATCAGTTCAGTTTTTATCAGTCATTATGTGCAATTTTCAACTAGAATTTCCTCTAATCATACTAAAAGCAGATAAGAAATTCTTTTGCCTCATCTGTTAAGATACAATGACACTAATTTTCAAGAATAATAACCGAATCAAAGCAGCAGGCTAAAATTTAAGGAAGAATATTTTTAAATTATGAAATTACTAGATGTGCCTGAAACATGTATATCAGTTTTAAATGAAGCTAATCACTTTAGAGAGACAGTGAGGGACACATACACGGAATCCAAATCACTTGTGTATCAAAGCGAATTTCCCCATAAGGAATACTAGAAACGCAGATGATTCGTTTCACAACCCAAAAATATTCATATAAAAATGATCACAATACTGTAAGGTAGTACAAATAGGAAATAAAATACAAAATAATGGAAAATAAACAAATTAACCTGCACATATCTTTGAAGACCTTCGTAGCTGGTGTGAGGGAGACAGCAGAGTGGAGGGTTATTGTGTAGGACGACTTTCACTATCACTAATGGAATCACTGCTATCGACTGGCTCAATGGAATCTTATTCTTTTTGTGCAACTTTAACAAGGAACCTATCCAATGACGCTTTTGCTTCCTTTCGAGGATTCCGTGGAAATGTGGCATTGCATTGTTTGTTGTTAAACAGATTCATCTCTCACAATGCTACGGCCTTTCCAGGTGGTGCTTTTCTACAAAATTTTGCACTATTTCCTACATTTTACACATTCCATTGTCTCACTTGAAGTTAGGGATCCCTCCACCTTTTTCTCCTCCTCCTCTGCAGATGAGATACAGATGTAAACTTCTTATAAAATCTTGCAATTTCAGCCACTCAAATACCTTGTTTATACTTCTCAATGATTTCCTTCTTAACTTCCACTGTGATTGTCCCGGCTTTCTTTTTGACCTTTTTTCTGCATGGGGGCCATTGTATACATTCACATGGAGGTTGATTATAGTACAGTATTGACAAACTCTTGTCATATGCTATATTTCATGTAACTGGCAATGAGTCAGCAGAGGAAAGGGTCTACATCTGCAGGCAGTCTGACCTTCAATGAAGCAAAGCATTCCTAAGCTTACTCTTGTATGGAAAAGCAAAGGACTGTCCATACAGTCTGCTTGGAAACGACAAAAAAAAAAAAAAAATACACCAATGCCAGTTGTGGGCACCTTCCAACGTTCTGAAAAATCACTGATTTCTACCAAGCACTGAGGCTGGAGACCAAGCATCAGAGCATGGGAGATGTTCACCTACAAACCCTCAGAGAGAGAGAGAGAGAGAGAGGGAAGAACCATTGGCTCAATTGTGATCATGTGATGTTCAGTGCCGTGTACTACTCATATTGCAAGACATTGCTTGTTTATTAGGTTGAAATTTATTAGAAATGTTTGCTCATCTTGTGGAACATTTGCAGAAGGAGTTACTCACAATCCAAGGTTTTACTGTATCTTTTATTGGTTCTGTTTTTTGTTTTGTTTTGTTTTGTTGTTGTTTTTTTTTTTTTTTGGAAAATTCTAATAAACCAGGATTATATATGTACTTGATATTTTCCGTGTCTCTTACTTTTCTCTTTTATGATGAATGAATGGTGAGGCCGGACTTATCTCTGTCAACACAATGGACAAATAAAGCAGAAGCTGTTATACATTTTATATATCTAATCACTCAGCATAAAACCTAATCACTAAAGTAAATGAAGACATAGTTCTGACCTAGAATGATTCAAATATGATTTTAAAATAGCGATAACAAGAAAGTATAGATGTTAATGTACTAGGTTACTTAGTGTAGAAACATTTATACGCCAGAATGAACAAAAATTATTCCAGGGGCTCCTGGGTGGCTCAGTCAGTTGAGCGTCCAACTCTCGATTTTGGCTCAGGTCATGATCTCATGGTTTGGGAGATCAGGCCCTGCATCAGGCTTTGTGCTGACAGCACAGAACCTGCTTGGGATTCTCTCTCTCCCTATCTCTCTGCCCCTCTCCCTTGCTCATGCTTTCTCTCTTTGCCAAAATACAAAAACTTTAAAACAGTTATTCCAATGTTCTGGTGCGTTGCTGTGGGTTAGACATGCATGAGTTTCACAACACAAATTACTGTAGAATGTTGGTTATGAGGAGGTACTGATACTCAGCGGCTGCAATTCCCTTCTTTTATATGTAAGGAAACTGAGATCCCAGGGAAGAAAAATGACTTATCTTAAGGTGGCATGGCTAATTTAATTACTGCCACAGGCAGGGATAGAATCCGGGCTTATCATGTAGGAGATAGAGCCACTTTAGCAGGAAAGCATAATTTATCATAGACCTTGTTTAAAATGAATAGTGCAAACTGAAGATAAAAAGAATAATAACTCTTCATAAGGTTTTTTCTTCTTCTTCTTCTTCTTCTTCTTCTTCTTCTTCTTCTTCTTCTTCTTTTAATCTTCTTTGCCCAAATTTCCTTCTCATTTCCTGGGTCCAGAGTAGAGTACTTCCAAGGCCACTCCTCCCTTGATCCATCACTGCTCAAATCCTATTCTTACACGCTATTCTAGTAAAACCAAGAACATTGATATTTTCTTATGGCCTTCTGTCTAAGTGCTTAAATTAATGATCTGCATTATGTATCAAATCACTTGAACATATTTCCAAAACACAAGAGGAACCATAGAGCGTAAGAGAACTTGTAAGATTTGGCAATTATACAAGAAAAGATAGTTGAAACAACTCACAACAGTCCAGAGGAATACTCAGGTATAACTTTAATAAAGGTAAAGGATATGCTACATCAGGAGATGGCTGGAGAAAGAAGCAAGTGCAGACATGAGGGAGACCCAAGACTTCCAGATAAAGTTTCCAGGATCCGTTCTCAGTTGCAGAGGACATATTTTGTCTTTGGAAGATTGAAAAACCTAGATGTGCTCTAGATGACTTGTTCTCAAGGGACCCATGTTACAAGTTTACTGAGGAAGATTTTTGCTCCCCTATTTATTTTCATGTAGCTGAAACTAGGCTGTGTAATCCTTTAAATCAGGTGTAACACATCTATCTGCTTATTTTTATGACGTATATAGACAAACCTAGACCTAATGCTTACATAAGAGTTTTGAACATTAAGCATTATATTCTAATTCACTAACAAGACATTTCCATCCTTCTTTGGCCATAGGTGAATATCATGGTTCCATGCATCTCTGGTGATAATCATAAAATTACCACCAAAAAGCTTTAGGTTAACTCCATTCCTAGATAGTCCCTTGTACTTTGTCTAGCTTTCTCACTTTCATATGCCTCAACCTCACCACTTCTCATATTGTGCCTTTAAAAATACATATAAAATAGAAAAAGTTGAATGATAAGCATCAAAATACTAACTATATCACTCAATAAGACCTAAGAATTGCTTTTTTTTAAAATGGGTTTCCATTTCTTTTCTAAAAAGGTTTACTTATTTTTGAGAGAGAAAATGTGTGAGCAGGGGAGGGGCAGAGAGAGAAGGGGAGAGAAAGACTCCCAAGCAGGCTCCGCACTGTCGGTGCAGAGCCCATTGCAGGGCTCGAACCCAGGAACTGTGAGATTATGTCCTGAGCCAAGATCAAAAGTCAGAATCTCAACAGAGTCACGCATGCACCCCTAGGTATTGCTTTTGAAAGACACATTTTAATTTACTAAATATATCAACTCAAATTTGTGTGTCATTCCCAAGCTCACAATCCTTTTACTTCCTTTCAGTGGTGAAATATGAAATATATGAAAATGATCGATATATGGGTTTAATGTAATAATTATTAGATAAAACTACATTTTCTCTAGCCAATCATCTTCCGCTGGAAAAACAGGTGGTCAACCTACCAATTCAATCTCTCAATAGGGTCATCAATACCAGTCTTGTTATAGATATTATTAAATCATTCAATGGGCCAGCTGTCAGTTAATTCCAGATTCCACGTTTCATACTTCCTGTCTCATACTGCAAGTTTACACATTCATAGATTCCCAGTAGAACTTTTCCTCAAATAATCACCATTTTATGTCCTCTAGTAAGAATCCTAGACATGTTTAAAAAGTGTCAGGTCTAATTAAATGCGTATTGTGTAAATTTGCTTCTTAAATTTATTCATGATGCTTTCAAAGTTAAGGAACACTTTATGTAAAATGTGGTGTCCATAAATGGGTTCCCATGACCTACTGGGACCAAAAGTTTCATATAAGTTCCTTGTGCTTTTTTCTGCCAAGTTCAAACACTATTTTCCCTGAGCTATGCTATTTCCATCTAGAGGAGTATATATAGATTACACTTCTCACATCAGTGTGCACAGCATTCTCCTAGAATGCTAACAACCTGTTGAGTTTAAATCCATTTTTCCAAAAGCATATCCTCTATACAGGCCACATGTTATTTTTTATCTCTCTCCTAGAATATCGTGCATTCTAAATGGTAATAGAAGTCCATGAGTCTTTTTCCTCAGTATATCTCAGTATTAGAGAGAAGTATATCTCTATATAGAGAGAGAAGTATATCTTTTTCCTCAGTATATCTCTCAGTATTAGAGTGAAGCTTGGTTTATCCGATGACTTCTAGACTTGAGCCAAAATCACTCACGTTGCTCTTAGAATGTTTCGGACAATTTTGTCTGATCTACCAAACATATCGTTGCCAGTAAGTTTATTAATTAAGTATAGTTTGAGAATCTATCCTGGAACCAGAAAATATGACCTCCTCAGCAGAATGTCATATGGATAGCTGTCACTTACAACTATAGTTTAGTTGGAGTATTCAAAAAAATTCCTCATACGTATACTCAAAGAGCATTGGGACTATTGTGAGCCTAGCAAGTCTTTCCTAAACTAATAGTGATTTCAGTTTCCTAAGTATTCTTTATCTTGATTTCGGCCTCTACTCTCGAAAATCTTGGGACAGAGAATATTACAGTAAGTTGATCACCAAAGATATTTGAAGACTATTTTATATAGGTATTTTTCTCAACATATTATAATGTAAGTCAATAGTTACATAATGGTCCATGGCTCTATTGTTGAACAAAATTTTTTGTAGGAGCTTGAAATGTAAGACTTTCTGTAGCTTACCCCCCACAAAGCTGTCCAATGTGATTACCATAGCATGTAAAATGAAAAACAAGAGAAAAATCAACTTTAGAGTTCTCTCAAATGTTCATCCACAGAGTGTTATTAAAATCACTGAGATGTACCATCACATGGATAATGTGGAATGAATGCTTACTAAATCCACCAGGACCCATCCTGGATCATCAGATTCAAACAAAGAAAGAGATTCTGACAGGAAATAGCTGAACCATTATGGGCATCTGTGAATAAAGACAGGAGTATGACTAACTTGCTGTCAAAGCACCAAAGTATTGTTACATTTTCCTTTTAGTGTTACCAAGTTTTTGCACCTGTTCAACCAGCAATTATGCCCACTTATTTCCATTTATTATTAAATTTCACCAGAAATTCACCTTGGGGTAGAACTGTCAAGTTCAGCAAAGGTACTGACTCATACAGCTGGCCACAACATAAGACCTGTCAGTGTCCATTCCCAGATATATCATGTAGGAATGGAAAAGTATAGGCCAATGAAACTGCTCATCCACTAGGTAGTAAAGAGGCAGAACCATTAATCTCAGTTTAGCTAGGCGACAGGAAGGAACAAACATCCCGTTACTCTTTAAGAACTCAAGTATTTAATATTTAGAATTGTCATGGTGTCATGTTTAGTAGCTGATTTTTTGTCTGGAACTAGTAAATGCAATCTAGGTCCCAGAACTGCTGGACCAGGTAGAGGAGAAGGAGAAGAATGAGGAGGAGAAGAAGGAGAAAGAGAAGAAGAATGAAAGCAGAAAAAGGAGGAGGAGGAGGAGGAGGAGAAAGAGTGGGAGGGTGGAGGAGGGAGGAGGAGGAAGAGGAGAAAAAGAAAGAGGAAAAAGAAGGAGGAGGGAGAGTGGGAGGGGGAGGGGGAGGGAGAAGGAGAGAGAAGAGGGGGGAAAGAAAGAGGAGGAGGAGGTGGGGGAGAAAGAGGAAGGAATATGTTCATGTAAATCCATTCTTACATCAGTCTCCACCATCTATTCCCTATTTTTTTCCTTTATGTCCCATCAGTCTATCCAATGGTAAACCCCATTTACCTTCACATATTGTCTTAACACATAAATCCTTTTCTCTTTTAAGCTATTTTTTCAGTCTCCAATCACCGCCCAATTTCATAACCAGATATTTCAATAGTTCACTCCAAATTTCAAACAGTCCACTACTTTTTGGGATGGAACATTCATGAAAAGCCCATTGGATATGATGTTTATTAGTTCATTGTTGTACTCCGCTTGCTGTAAAGTGGGCTACTTGTTCAGATAACTTAAAGGTGTGAACATTAAAAACTGTTTATTTTCTGTTGCAGGCGATAGCACTGGAGGTTTGCTTCAGTTACTAAGTATACAATTCCAAATCCAGAATGAATATCCCAGTCAAGACCCACAACTGGGGCCATAGGTAACTTGCCAGTATCATCTCTTAATTAGATGCAGGTCAGTCCAGATCTCCTCGGGGTGCTTTTAGGTGCTTTTGTTTTCTGAGGGTCCTGTTGAACAAAGAGAATTATTAGATTTTTGAGTTTTCAAGGACGGTGAGGAGTATCTTTCTCTCTCATTTTTTTGAGTCTGAATGGCTTCATGACCACTCACTTCGTGCACTCGAGTGATCACTTGCACAGAGTGAAAAAGAACATTGTTTTTTAGATCTAGTTCCATTCTAATGTGTGTGTGTGTGTGCGTGTGTGTGTGTGTGTGTGCATATGCACGTGTGCACACACTCACTTCATTATACACATCTTTGATTTGTCCTCTTAAAACTAATTTTTTTATGACAATATTGCCACATATGGGAACCACTTTTACCCTCTAATAATTTAAGACATAGTTTATGAATCATATTGCCAATTCATTGGCCACTGCCTAAGAATGGGCACAAAACTTTATTTTTTTATTATTTTTATAATAATTTCTATCTAGTTCTTCAGATGCCACAAGGAGCACTGCTCCTGATTCTGCTAACTTAGTGGATTTATTTTTAAGTATTCTTGCAAATTACAACCATTGACCAGCTACAATACAGCTGCATTTCAGATTGAGTATCCTGGGAAGTACCATATGCAAACATTATTGCTTAGTTAGAATCTATTAACTGATGATTAGGGACACACCTATTCAACTGTAGAGTTAGGTAATTCCTCAGGTAAATCTAATATAGAACCCAAAGGTATGGCAGCCACCTGTTCACGGATGAGATGGGTACTGTGGCGGCATAGTTTTTAACATATGATTCCCAACTCCTTTGTGTGTTTCTTTCTCTATTGGAATGTTGTTTTGATATAATCCATGACACGAAAGGTACTTTGTGTCTCAAAATAATTTCATGTCCTTCCATAGCAGAAACAGTTTCATTTTAAACCCAGTAACCGACCTAAAATTGTCTTTCAAAGGGAATTTATATGGCAACAGCTTCTGGCAAACTTCGACTCCAAAATCCCAGCAGTTATTATTGCTGGGTAACAGATATGAGCTTTTGCAAAAGGCTCTAGACAGCATGAGTGCAAGTGGCTGACACTTATACCATTTGAGCATTGGGCTTGTACCACCCCAAGGAATAGACTGGGTAAGCCATTAGACTGAATTCTTTGAAATGCTCAGTGTCTTCTGCTGTGCATAACATCATTAAAATTCATCTTTTTCCCTGGTACTCTTGTGAAAAGAGACTAGTAAAATTCCCACTTGTAGTATGTGATTTCTCCAGAGACCAACAACCCAATCAATCTCCATGACTTTTATTTTCATTTTGGAGATGGCAGAGAAAATAAGTTAAGTTTTAGTTCCTTGAGGTATATCTGTAGTGTCCCCAGCCCAGGTAATTTTTAAGAATCCTATCATTTGTGCTTGACTTTGTAGTTTAGCTCGGTTAATCCATGACTCTACCATGGCTATCTTGATTTATCAGCATTTACTTTAGTCTCTTTGACCTTCAGATTGAGTTGTCAACATCATATCATCAATATGATGAATAACAGTCTTTTTTTTCCGTTTAATCAGATCTAAGTCTCTTCATGGCAGATTTGGTCAATAATCAGCAGGATCTATATCCGTGTGAGAATACAGTAAGCTTTTGTTGGGTTCCATTCCACACGAATACAAATTCGTTTGGCTTCCTTTTGATATAAGAACTGGGATAAAAAAAAAAAAAAAAACAACTAACCAAATTGTTCACAAAATACTGATCTCCTTTAGCATGGTGTAGAGTTTGAGTTGTTAAAACCATATTGAATACGGAATACTACTAAGGCAACACTTTGTCTAATTCTTTCATACCTTACAAGTAAACTCCAGGATTTATTAGCTTTCCTCACAGATAATACTGGAATATTAAACCGGTCTCTTAGGGTACTAATTCAGGTAAAACTAAAATATTCTTAAATAAAGCAAAAATCACTTGATGACACCCAAATGTCCTACACTGTTTTAAATTAAGTCCCTGAGGGGGCGCCTGGGTGGCTCAGTCTGTTGAGCGTCCAACTTCGGCTCAGGTCATGATCTCATGGTTCATGAGTTCAAGCCCCGCATCAGGCTCTGTGCTGACGGCTCGGAGCCTGGAGCCTGCTTCAGATTCTGTGTCTCCCTCTCTCTTCCCCGCTCATGCTCTGTCTCTCAAAAATGAATAAACGTTAAATAAATAAATAAATAAATAAATAAAGTCCCTGAGTAGGTTTAGGTAATTCTAAGGATGTCCATTTAGTACACCACATTTAAACAAGTCAACAGCAGACTGACATGGCTTTCTTTTTTCTTAATGGTTTAAGTATGGGAAAAAAATCTCACATTCAGACATCATATCTATTCTCATAGTACTGTCTGGGGTACTACCTTGTGGGTAATACATTAGAATACAATACTCTCCTTCATCATTTTCTACTTTGAGTCATTTCTACATGTAAGCCTTCCAGAATTGGGTCACCATATTCCCTAACAGAAGCATGTCAGTCCCTTAACTATTTTATTAGCAAATAATTCCCTTAGCCAATTTGGTTATGAGTACATTGAGCAATAGTACCCAATAGTTTCTTTATCATCCTCAGGCATTTAACCCATATCAATGTAATTTTTCTCAGATCTCTCATATTCCTGTGTCAAGGGACCCTTATCAACCCATCACACAGAATCGTATTTCTGTCTTTTATTTCACACCACTTTAATCAGTACTTGTTCTGAAGAGACCATAGTTTCCATATTTGTGTTATCATCACATTTTAAAAGCTCATTTAGGTGAGAAAATTTGAGTGAATTTGTTCCAGTAGTTTTATAGTCTAAGGAGTTGATGGACCAGCCAGACCATCTAATATTTACTGTAATCTCTTAAAATTTTTATAGCGACTTCATCTATCTCCTATTTTATTTCATTTGAAACCAACTATAGAAATGCTTTCACCAGTTTAATTGTCTCAAAGTTATTCAGTGTTTTAATCTTGCTTTCTCTTTGCAAAATAATTTCAAATATTTTCCCAGAATTGAATCTCATTTGGAGGACCTGAGCTAATAGTCTACCACAAATTATCCTGCCCTCCCAACAATAGGGTCAGAAGGAGTCCAAAAGGAATCCTTATTATCAAAGCATGAATAACACTTGGTCAAAGATGTAAAATTAAGTGATACTTTGGTATCATCATAAAATGAGTCCAAATGCACAAGCATTCTTAATCTCTTTGCAGCCTCAGAAGAATCTCAGTATCAAAGGGTGGTATGCCTTCTTGACTCCATTTTGGAATCAGGTCTCTGCATTTTAAAAAGGATCTTTGGCAGCCTTGGTTTTTTTTTTTTCTTCTTCTTTTTCCTCCATTTTTCACTGAAATAGCCCAGGGAGTCCATGAGAATTCTTGATAATTTTCTCTCTTTAAAACTTAAAAAAAAAGCCTAATTGAGTTATTTCTTCAACTCTTTTAATGTTTATTTACTCATTTAATTATTCATTTTAGACAGAGAGAGAGAGAAAGAGAGAGGCAAAGAGAGAGGGAAAGAGAGAATTCCAAGCAGGAGCTGTGCTGTCAGCACTGAACCTGACTTGGGTCTTGATCTCATAAGCGGTGAGCCAAAATCAAGAAACACTTAACCACGGAGGCACCCTTATGTCTCCAACCTTACGTCCATACTGTCTTCTGTCAGTGTGTGCGACGTCAAACCAAGCAAAGCGAAGCAAACATGCATCAAAGGATAATTTCATTTATTCCTCCTACAATGCCAACTGCAGCTATCACACAGGATTGGGTACTGCAGGTACTTACAAACAATTGTATAGAGACAAATCAGACTATGCAAAAGTACCATCAAAATATGTGTGAGATACTTTGGGCTCAGCGGAGCCTAGGGGCAAGTTCTCAACTAAAACCCGGCTATATAAAGAAGAAGAAGAAGAAGAAGAAGAAGAAGAAGAAGAAGAAGAAAATTATTATTATTTAAAAAATATTTTTTTAATGTTTATTAATTTTTGAGACAGAGAGAGACAGAGCATAAACGGGGGAGGGTCAGAGAGAGGGAGACACAGAATCTGAAACAGGCTCCAGGCTCTGAGCCATCAGCACAGAGCCTGACGCGGGGCTTGAACTCACGAACCGCGAGATCATGACCTGAGCCGAAGTCGGACGCTTATCCAACTGAGCCACCCAGGTGCCCGAAAATTATTATTATTATTTACAGAATCTTAATAATAATGAGATGAGCTATTACAGGGTTCCATCAGAGGAGATTTGGGTGGCTCTAAATAACAGGTAATTAGTCCTACTGCTATTTAGCACACGCAATCCTTCTCATAAGTCAAGTTTAGTGCCATGGTTCCAGACTTTCTTGGTGATACGATGGAACAACTGGAACAGCCACAGCCAAGAGAAAAGCTAACTCTATCTTCATGCATAATATCATGTATAATCTCAATACAGTAACACTTTTGTGAATTTCTGGTTGAAGCGGTGACAACATGCTGGACTCAAGTACTAATACACCTTCGTTCAAGGAATGGAAAGCCAGCCATAAAGATGGAAATGCCCGTGGAACCGCACTGCTGGAAGCTCTGTGTTGCATTCTGCTGACAAATGTCCAAAGGGCAAGATCTTTCTTCTGCCCATCTAGGATATCTACAAAATTGGTGCTATGGATCCCGTCCCTGTGGACTGAAGAGAGAATGGTGTTCTCAACCCTGGCATGGTGGTCACCTTTGTTCCAGTCAGCATTACAAATGAAGTGGAGTCTGTTAAAATGCACCATGGAATTTTGAGTAAAGCTCTTCCTGGGGGCAGATGCAGGCTTCAGTGTCAAGAAGGCATCTGTCAAACATACCTACTGGGACATATGGCTGGTGACAGAGAAAAATGACCCACCAAGAGAAGCAGCTGACTTCAAGATTCAAATGATTCTTCTGAAGCATCCAGACCAAATTAATGCTGGGTATGCACCTATGCAGGTGCGCATATACATTTATAACCTAAATCTGTTTGTACATACAGCTTTTTTTGTAAACACAAACTATACTTTGTTGTCTATTTCGTATCTGTTTTATTGTAACATCTAAGGAAAGACTAGACTATTTTAAAAGAGTTTATTTGGAAAGTATCATACTGTAAAAAAAAATGATTTTTTTACTACAAGACTCATGATGCAAAGCTGAAGTCACTCATGAGGATTGTACTCCTCTAGAAAGTTGACTTCTTTTTTTTTTTTTTTTTCAACGTTTATTTATTTTTGGGACAGAGAGAGACAGAGCATGAACGGGGGAGGGGCAGAGAGAGAGGGAGACACAGAATCGGAAACAGGCTCCAGGCTCTGAGCCATCAGCCCAGAGCCTGACGCGGGGCTCGAACTCACGGACCGCGAGATCGTGACCTGGCTGAAGTAGGACGCTTAACCGACTGCGCCACCCAGGCGCCCCGACTTCTTTTTTTAAAAAGGGACATTTATGAACAATATATGGTTAATAAGAATTTCCTTTAATGCAAAAAAGTCTCACACCTCACATTGCTTATAATTTTGCTGAGATGAAGTAGAAAATGTATTTGACTTTATGGGGAGAAACCAACAGGAAGATGGCCCCACATTGTTGAAGTCTGGTGATCTGCCATTATTGAAATGGTTCCTGGAGAGCCCAAGCATTTAGAGACCTTCCGTATCCTCCTCTGGGTTTGGGGTTTCGTGACATGGCATGGGTAGTTGCTAAGGGTGTCATCAAAACAATGGACAAGAAGACTGCTGGAGCTGGCAAGGTCACCAAGTCTGCCCCCAAAGTTCGGAAAGCTAATGAAAGCTTCCCTGGTACATGTCACCACAGTCTTAATCAGTGTTGGAAGAATGGTCTCTGAACCGCTTGTCTCAATTGGCCATTTAATAGGAAAAGACTGGTTAATGTTTCATTATGCATCCTAAAATCTTCAGAAGGAAAGGAAAATGTTTTGTGGATTGTTTGTGTGTGTGTGTGTGTGTGTGTGTGTGTGTGTGTGAAAAGATTTTAAATTGTTGCCTTTTAAAATCAGTACTTCTTCCATCCAAATACTAACCAGGCCCGACCCTGCTTAGCTTCCGAGATCGGAGGAGATTGGAGGAGATGGGGTGCGTTCAGGGTGGTATGACTGTAGATTAAAATCAGTACTTCTTAATGGAAGCAACCTGTCCAAACATCTGACACAGGATTTTGAAACCTGTTGCAACACAATTTAGTGAAAATCCTTTGCCTTCTTACCATCACCACTGTATCTTTCTATAGCATGACTTAGGTGAAAAGACCAGTTGTTCTTAGTCTATTTCTGGTATTTCACTGCTGAAACTTCAGCATTTGTAATTATGAGTAAACATTTTTAGGGAGGTGGGAATTTAAAGTTTACTTACCTTTCCAAAGGGGAGGAATCATTTATGTTTTAAGTGTACAATGGAAAACTATGGGAGGGGGTGTGTTTGTTGCAATACTTCATAGATTAGGACAGGCAAGCAAAGAATAATTTTGCCTATATGTAAGCTACCTTGTAAGAAGCAGAGATTTGTAATGTTAATGGCTGCATGTTTCATATGATTTTTTTGTAGTGACATCAATATTGAGTAAATATTTTGGTACAATCTCAAAAAAAGTTTTCCTTTTCCAGTAGTTGTGTGGTTTTGGTATATATATAACTACCTTGAAATCCCCAAACTTTATTCAGCTACAAGACACAAATTAATAAATACCATTTAATCATTTCAGATTTAAAACATGACATCTAAAAATATAAAGTAGGGTCTACTTATTGAAAAAACATAAAGTTAGAATAAATATAGCATTGACCTAATTAAGGGATATTTCTAATTTTTGCTTGTGTTATTATTTACACAATTGAGAAGGTAATAAACTGTCTATCTTGAAAGTAACCCCACTATCCTACAAAAGTTTAGCTAACAATACTAAAGATATGTGAAAGTCTTAATATTCCCTTCTGTCTTAAATATCTTTTTCTAATTTCTTTCTTGCAATTTGAAACCGAGTTTGTATATGTTTAAAGTAGTATAGATTCAATGTTATGTTTCTGTGTTAAGTTTATTTATTTATTTTGAGAGAGAGAGAAAGCACCAGCGGGGGCGGAGCATGGAGAGGGGGAGAGAGAGAATCCCAAGCAGGTTCTGCACTGTCAGCGCACAGCCTGACACAAGGATCAAACTCACGAACTGTGAGATCATGACCTGAGCTGAAATCAAGAGTCAGGTGCTTAACTGACTGAGCCACCCAGGTGCTCTTAAATATGTCTGTTTTTAAAAAAGTGTTTGCTCTTTGAAGACATTTTCAAATAAGGAAATGTATCTATTTTGCATTTAAAATAATGTCCCTATCAATTTAGCAATGCCAGGAATTCTTTGGTAGAGAATTTTTGTCAATACAGTATCTTTCTCTTTCTCACTGGGAGAGTTTTGGGAAAGCCATCAATATTGTCTTCAGGCAGTTCATGAAAATCTCTTACCCATTAAAATTATCTACACCTATGAATCTATCTAGTCTACAAACTATTTCTTATTGCTCAGTGACATGTGTATATGTATACACACACACACACACAGATATATATATACACACATACACACACAATGGGTTTCAAGGTCAAGGTTTTGGAACTGGACATATTTTATTTAATGCTTTGATTAGTTTCAGTTTATTAGATACATGGGAAATAATTAAAAAAAACAATATTATCAGTTTATCTTTGGGCCTGATCGATACAAATATCACTTATTGCTTAGATTACACAGAAAAAAATTCTTATGTAATTGTGACTTAATTCAATTATCATAAAATTAATAAAGCAAGACACTTATAATTAGCATGTTGTCTAATATGGCACATTACCTCCTTTTTCCTTTTTCCTCTCTTTTCCTCCTTTCTTGCTTTGTTTCAAGAATTATAAAGGTTTCCATTTCATTTAGTTTCAATAATTCTGCCAATAATTTTTGTTGTATTAGAATCAACACTTTAGGGGCGCCTGGGTGGCTCAGTCGGTTGAGCGACCGACTTTGGCTCAGGTCATGATCTCACGGTTTGTGAGTTCGAGCCCTGGGTCGGGCTCTGTGCTGACAGCTCAGAGCCTGGAGCCTGCTTCTGATTCTGTGTCTCCCTCTCTCTCTGACCCTCCCCCGTTCATGCTCAGACTCTCTCTGTCTCAGAAATAAATAAAAAGAAAATTAAAAAAAAGAAACAACATTTTAGACCTTCTGAATTACTATATAGTCTATGATATTAATCCCAGATTTAAATAAGCATTTTAAATTAGTTTAGAACAATATATCCTTAAGTTCAGTCACTAATACTATTTTTAACTAAATGACATTCCTTAGTTAGAGGAGACTTTGTGCAGAAGTCACCAACCTCCCATTTATTTTCCAAGGATGCTTACACACTTCCCTGAGTACTTACTATTGTTGAACAAGGGGAGCTGGAGACATTGCTAATTTACATTGCCTGAATTTTGTGAACGCTGGATATTTTCTCTCCGGGGAGGTCTGAAAAACCGAAGTATTATTTCTCATGGCAACGAGTTTCTTTTTTCCAGACAGACATTTTGATGAATAGCGTGGGCAACTAAACTTCTACAGTACTCTCTCAGGTTCAGTTCTGGTTCTACCAGTGAGTAAAGATAAGGACATAAATGACATGTTGGCAGTTTGTACTATGATCTATGAACAGCATGAGGGAAAAACAAACCTAATGCTTTTATTTATAGATCTATTGCACATATAAGCATTTTCAGAGAACAGCCAAAGAATTTGATCTCAGAGATGAGCTCTTGGGTGCCTGGGTGGCTCAGTCAGTTAAGCGACTGACTCAGTGTCTGATTTCGGCTCAGGTCATGATCTCAGGATTCATGAGATCAGGTCCCACTTCGGGTTCCCTGCTGACCATGTTAAGCCTGCTTGGCATTCTCTTTCCCTCTCTCTCTGTTCCTCCCCTGCTCGTGTGTGTGCGTGTGTGTGTGTGTGTGTGTGTGTGTGTATGGGTGCTCTCACTCTCTCTTTCTCTCTCTCGAAGAAAGTAAAAGAAAGAAAGACAGAAACAAAGAAAGAAAGAAAGAGATGAGCTCTTGTCCAAGAGTCATATAATGATACAATAGAAAGTTCTACCATCGCTTCACCTTTTGAAACAATGAAAATTTCCAGCAAGGTCGATTATTTTTAGGAGTGACCACTTGCAAAATGTGAATAGAAATATTTAGGCCACATTTAAAATGACCTCTGGAGAGGAGTTTATTCTTTTTGAACAATCTGAAGGCATTTTTTCAGGTTACTGTGTTATGTGACATTGACCTCTCACCTGACCGCAAAGGTTTGTATGGAAGGAACGAGTCACTGATGAAAGCTACACGAGCTTATAAATGTATGTTCCTGATTCCCATAGCCAAAGAAATACACACCACCTGAATACTTTATTTATGGTCAGCCTATCGAACTTCATGAGCAGAAATTATTATGGGTAATGAGGAGACCCCATTTCACGGTGCAGTGACTCTTACCTCATGCAATTGATTGTACACGGTTTTCAAATGGTACTTTTACACATACGAACTAAATGACGAGCAGAAGTTAAAAATGTGCTGTATCTCCCTTGTGAGAAGTAAGCTCTGTATAGAGAAATATGTAAGTTAAGTCTCTAACGTTAGTTTTGAGGACAGATCGTAGAGGGTCCTGAATTCAATGACAGGGAGTTTATATATCATTTGGGAGGCCGTAGGAAACCCTTAATTGTTCCTAAGAAAGAGACATGAAACATTTTATCAAAGCAGTTTAAACAAGCAGAAGCATGAAAGAGGCAAAGACTGGGGAGATACTGAAGACGGAAAAGTGAATTAAGGGACTATTACAGTTATCAAGGCTTTGCCAGAAGTCTGGATTTCTGAGCTCTGCCCCCAGATATGAGAAAAAATGGAAACTTAGACGAATAATATTAAAAAATATATCTAAATTCTAGAGGGAATTAAAATCCACTCAAAAGTGAAAGAAGAGACCATATACAGCATCCCCAATTAGACAAGAGGATATCCAGAAAGTTCTGGTGAAAATGATAACAAATCTATGTGGCTATACGAGTTTCTTCTGGGAGACTGGGACATAGGAAAAGTTCTGTTCCAGGAATTAATAGCAGAAGTTAATTAAGGTGTTAGAAAAATCACCTTAACCAGAGTCCTGTTAGACTCGTAAAAACTCCTGGCGGTGAATTCTGCCATCTCTTAGATACAGCCTCCAGTTTCTTAGCCTAGATCACAGCATTTTCACGTCATATCTTCTCACCAACTTGGAATTTATAGGAAGCCTGTGAGTAAGATAGAGACAGAGAGAGACAGAGGGAGTCACACACACTCATACACACACACACACACACACAGAAAGTTGAATATTTGAAGATGTTACATTGCTGGCTCTGAAGGTGAAGGAAGAGACCATAAGCTGAGGCTGTAGGCAGCCTCTAGAAGCTGGAAAAGCAAATAAATGGATTCTCCCAAAAAGCCTCTGTAAAAAAAACATTGAATTTAGAACTTCTGACCTATTGTACACTTTTATGTACAATAACAAATATGTCTTAAGGCACAACGTATGGTTATTTTTTATAACAGCAATAAGAAACTAATACCACTAGGAAGAAAATTCTGTGAGCTTCTCTCTCTCCAGCATCTCGTATTGTTGTCCTGAATGTTCATTGGCTAGGTCTCTTTATTTTATTTTACTTTTATTTTATTTAAAAAAAAATTTAATGTTTATTTTTGAGACAGAGAAAGACAGAGCATGAATGGGGGAGGGTCAGAGAGAGAGGGAGACACAGAATCTGAAACAGGCTCTGGACTCTGAGCTGTCAGCACAGAGCCCGACGTGGGGCTTGAACTCACGGACCGTGAGATCATGACCTGAGCCAAAGTTGGACGCTTAACCAACTGAGCCACCCAGGCACCCCAAGGTCTCTTTCTTTTATATGCGAATTAGCGCCGCAGTAGTACAGAGGGAATATCCAGGAATATGGCTAAAATTGAGGATGGTGTAAAAGGAAAAGGAAAAGGAAAAGGTTTGCATTTGAGGAATACCGGGGAGAATGAATTGACAGAATTGGGAAATAATTGAATAAAAAAAGAAAGAAAGAAAGATAGTGAAGAAAAAAAGAAAAGGATGTGTCTAGTCCATTGGCTTTAACTCTCTTTCATGGCAAAGCTTGAAATGTCGTCCTGAGAAAATACATAAACACACAATTTAACCTAAAATTGCTGAGTTCACAGATACTTTGGACAGAAGTCAATTTTGTTGAGGAAATTTAGGCATTCTGAGAGATGGCTTGGATAATAAGATTTCTTCCAATTCCACAATTCAATAAGAATTTTAAATCTATGTCTTAAGACACTAACGGTGCCAATAATGCCAATCATGGATCCAAAGAAAGCAGGAAAAAAAAAGATGACTTTTTTTGTGGGGCAATGGGTGAAGAGGATGGTAAGTGGGAAGCACGTTTTCTTTCTTTCTTTCTTTCTTTCTTTCTTTCTTTCTTTCTTTCTTTCTTTCTTTCTTTTTTTAGAGAGAGGATGTGGGGAAGAAGCGGGAGAAGGAGAGAGAGAATCTTGAGCAGGCTCCGCACCCAGGACAAAGCCCCACGTGGGGCTTGATCTCCGAGTCGTGAAATCATGACCTGCACCGAAATCAGGAGTCACATGCTGAGCCACTCAGGTGCTCTGCCAGTTTTCTTTTCAGCACAATTAATATGAGGCACTTTTAGACCATTCATGAGGAGATACTGGCCAGATCACTAAAAAACACAGAAGTGACACCTGGGGAAATGTTTAGGGCTGTAGACGATCTTAACCCCAAACAGCTGGTGAGCAGTTGAGATTTCTACAGGAAAAGGACAAAAGTTGGAGGGCAGACAGAAGGGACAAAATTGTGGAGAACGCACTTTCCATATTTAAAGGTCTAAGGAAAGGAATCGAGAAGGATCTAAAGAATAAGCAGAAGTAGACGGCATCACAGGAATCAAATGAAACGGCAACTTCATGAAAGCTTTTCACAAATAGCTCTTGTGAAGTACTATTACCTTTAGCCTGTTAATGTTAGCGGCTCTATGGAGGTTGAACTCAAGAAAGTGTAATAATTAATTCTAATTCTTATGAAGGTAACTTTGACATTAGTAGAGTGTAGATGAATTTGAAGAGAAATTGAAGTCAAGGAGGCCAGAAAGTCAGAGAATAATGGGAAAATATTTAACATTTAACATCTAAAAAGCCTAGCATAGAAGCTAACTTAAAGGGCAAAAGATTTATATGATATGAAGAGACACAAGAGTATCAGAAAAGCTAACTTCACATCAGACTTTGTACTTTGTTTTCTCTCGCTGATGAATGATGTTATGTTGAAAAAATATGTTTTTATTTTGTTCCGCTTTGTTTTTGGTAACCATGTATTTGTATCCTGTGTGGAATTCAGGAAAATAGGTTGCAATGAATATCAAGGTCATGCACAGATGATGAAAGATGCTTTATGTGGCAAGTATAAAGAGACATCGAAAAATTAAGGAAATAAAATTTATAGGATTTCTAAGAAACAAAGGTTGTCTTTTTATTTAACTATTCCTGGTAAAAGAAATGAAACAGAGTATTATTCTCCAGCCTTGAAAATATGACAGTAGAAAGAATAGCTTCCAGAAAGAGTTTTCCTTGAAGTGCCATAACTTATGACCATTCAGATACTTTCAAGTGTTTGCCAAATTAGCATACAACTTTGTAGAATTTCCTTTCTACCAGATATGTTGATATTTAAAACGATTTATTTAGACCTCTGTTTAGAGCAAGAAATACATGGAAACGTATGAAAATAAAATATTAGGATATCCAAAAAAGGTGAACTGAAAGGTTTGAGAGTGTTCAGATTGCCTTTATCAGCCTAAGAGTAAAGGGGGAAAAAAAAATAAAAAAATCACTAGATATGATCATTAGAAGTTAATAACAAAACAAAGCCACTGCTTTATCAAAATATTTGGAAGATGAACCCATTTGGAAAATGACTCTGGTGGTCACCAGAGGAGTCTGATATACTCGTTGTCATCTAAATATTTAATAAAACACTTATGTATATGAAGTAATTTATGTGGGAAAACCGAGGCTCAATTGATTAAAGAAATTATGCCAGATGCTAAATTTAGTAAGTGATAGAATTGGGAAATTAGGATCGAGCCAATGTCTTTGATTGGGCTGTGGTAGTGATAGGAAGACCAGGGATAGAACCAATAGCATTGGTGGACACCGTGGCACCTGACAAATAGCATCTTGGAAGCTTCCATTATGTTCCAGGGATCCTTCTGGAATTCTTCTTCATACATGTTTGAACTCATCTGTTTATGACAACACATGGAGTTTGAGCCAAACAAAGTAAGTCTTATTCCTATTCTGCTTTACTGAAGAGACATGGGATATCAAGAAACTAGCCCCAGAATACAAACCCCGGCTCCCACCATACTGAAACCCCAACGTTGACCAGTGAAGGCAAAGTGCATCAATCTTCTTAGGCTAGGGTATTCTTCAGTAGCAAACAGCTTAGAAAAATTCAATGGCTTTAAAATAACAAAGGTTTGTTTTTTACCTCACACTCTGTGTATTGTGAGACGCTTATACATGATTTCTTTGTTGTTCGTCTTTTCCATCTTTTCTTAAATTTTATTTTTAGACAGCCCCTATCTGAGTCCTTATCATTGTAGTCTTGCAGAAGAGAAAAATATATAAGGAGTAATAGTTAAACTTTGATAGCTTCGGAGACATTTCTTCAGAAGTACTTCATGTCAATTCCTGTCATATTTCATCTGCTAAAGTAAGTCATATATCTAAGTTTGTCAGTGGATGTGAGGTATAATATTTCCATACAGAGGGGCTCTGGAATAAAAATATGTAGTGATGGGTAGTGAATAGTGTGAACTCTGTTCCACTCTACCACATAGGGCTACCAGAGATGTATTTTTCATTGAATTAATTTCAGTTTCTCGTGGAAGGTGACTGGCGGATAGTTCGACTTAGTGGCACACCAAGGTGTTCATGTGTTCATCCCAAAGGTTGATTTTTGGTTTGTCAGTGTTAAACAGGTAACCATTCAAGTGAATAAAAACTATGAAATTGAGAGAGCCTCCAATTTGTAGGGATAGTAGGAGTAAAACCTATCTACAGACTTAAGAGATACGTCTCTAGAATGAGCCAGACAAAATGCCATGCCAGATCAACATAGGAGAACATTTTTTTTTTTTAATGTACCAAATCACACAGTACAGAAGTCTTAGGCTGGCCGGGTATGGTCTCAGGACATGTGCTGGTGGAGTCTTTTTTCAACAAAGAATTTGCTCTTCAGCTTCAACGTTGACAACGTTGACAGCCTTGGGACGTACCTCAGTTTTTAAGCCAACCACACTTCACCTGAGCAGCCCAAGTCCAGACTAGGTGTGGTGGAGGTATGGGTTGGCCATTTTTATTCAATACAGAAATTCTACAATGGGTAATCTTTGCTCTGCAGTTTCTCAAAGGGTTGTCTCGTACGCTGTCAGGTCTGGATCACAGTCTGAGATTCCCTTGTACAATCATCTTCCTTCTCCTTCCCTCTCATAGGTTTCTGATCTCCATTGTGTTCTGGTGCCGTTATATGGCCTGTTCTGCTTCCTGCTCCTTTTAGCTTTCACTGGTGTTCCTTCTGTTGTTTTTTTTTTTTTTAATTTTTAACGTTTATTTATTACTGAGAGACAGAGAGAGACAGAGCATGAGCAGGGGAGGGGCAGAGAGAGAGGGAGGCACAGAATCTGAAGCAGGCTCCAGGCTCCGAGCTGTCAGCACAGAGCCCGATGCGGGGCTCGAGCTCGCAAACCGTAAGATCATGACCTGAGCCGAAGTCAGACATTTAACCAACTGAGCCACCCAGGCACCCCTTACAGGTTTTACTTCTAACTTCTTTTTAACATTTGCTTCCTAGAGGACCAAGGTGACACATCAGGTGTGAGAACCTCTGGGGAAGGATAAGTAAAGTAATAAGAAAAAAATAAAAATTGGAGATACTTGAAGTAAACATTGAGACTGTTTAGTTTATCAGCGTATGAGGATTGCAGTATAAGATGAGCATCATGTCTTGATCTGGTTGTTCTGAAAGTGGCTGCAATGTTAATTGGTTGGGAGATGCTCTAAAATCTAATGGGTACATTAGATGAAATTTAGAAAATAGTTGGAGGAGAGGACAAGAAGGATCTTATATGTAACATGAAGAGTCTGGACCATGTGTTTTAGAAGACTAGAACCGGGGTGCCTGGGTGGCTCAGTCAGTTGAACGTCCGACTTCGGCTCAGGTCATGATCTCACGGTCTGTGAGTTCGAGCCCCGCGTTGGGCTCTGTGCTGACAGCTCAGAGCCTGGAGCCTGCTTCGGATTCTGTGTCTCCCTCTCTCTCTGCCCCTCCCCTGCTCATGCTCTGTCTCTCTCTGTCTCAAAAATAAATAATAAAAAAAAACATTAAAAAATTAAAAAAAAAGACTAGAACCTATAAAATCATCAGAAAGAGGAGATGAAGAGTAAGAGAGGTGTTTATAGGAAACCAGATAATAAGGTTCAGGTGGCCAGATTTATTCCAGTGGCAGGGAATGGAGAGAATGTGTAGTTTTTATGAGATGTTTATAAGGCAGAATTGAAAAACAGAGATTTAACGTAGTGGGAGAGGTCATAGAGCAAAGGAAAAAGGACAGGATGGTTTCTTGATAACATTCTTCACCTGCTAAATGAAAGTATTTTATTAACTCTATAAAAAGAATCAATGTGTAAGGAAGAAATGTGTTGGGTTGAGCACTGGGTGTTATACACAGGGGATGAATCACCAGAATCTACTCCTGAAAACATTATTGTACTATATGCTAATTAATTTGGATGTAAATTTTTAAAAAAAGAATACAAAAAAAAGAGTCAAAGTAAATATCTTTATGAAAAATAAAAATGCTAAATGTTAGTTTGACAACCATTCTGTGGCTTTGGGAAGTTAGGTCTTTTTTTTTTTTTAAATTTGGGGAATGATATGTATTTGTATAGCTTCTGCAATAGACATTATCGACATGAATAATGGAATTAATGTTATAAAAACTAAGGATGAATCTGTATAATGTTAATTGCTGTAAAGTAAGCAATAATGAATTCTAGCACTGTCAGTAACATCGCATTTTTGTTGGAAGACGCTTACATTAGCTCTCAATGGGATTCAAGCAGCCTCCAAAGTCTGGAGATTGGGCTGGCTCCAAATTTTCTGGCTGAACATTGCAGCTACATAAAGAAGGCTGATTTCCAATATCGTCTTAAAGCATGTGCACATGTACACACATACACACTCTAAATATTGAACGTTATTGGAATTATTCCCCATAACAGTAATAGGGTTGACATCTCCTTACCTTTTGGCCCAGAGAACAGTAGGAGAAGGGAACCTTAATACTCGAATCATGGAGGAGGTTATAAACCTAGTGCTTGGCTAGCATGTTTCTTAGGTTAAAGCCACTTGACTTAACATTAGGCAATGAACTGCTTTTCTTTACTGTTGTCAAGAATAAGTTTAAAAAGAGGGCATAATGATGAATATCATACAAATATGAAATGAACCCGTCAGTGATTTAATTCAATTCATGAGTTAATAAGGAAATCAGTAAGAGGTTACAAATTAGTTCAAACAAAATTTAAAAATTCACACATTTGTATTCAGTGAGAGAATGCTTAAATAGATTTGCAAATGTATGCAAAAAATGGTCTATCCACAAAACAATAATCAATTGCATTCTACTGGACACAAATGCTTAGCATTTCTGTGGACAAAACTCATTTGTATTATTATCAGTTTTTTACAATTTACAGAGTTGTAAAATAGCTCAAAGACACAGAAAGCACAAATAACCTGGCTGTGTGACACAAAACACCAATTAATCTTTTTTTTTAAATCCTCTTGTCCGTTTTAAAGACCTCCTTCCACTTCAAATCTGCAAGTGGCAGAAATAACGAAAAGCTGGTAGAGTCAGATCTCCAAGGTGATAGGTAATAAGTTATATGAGTGAAAACTCTCACCTTCATGTCTGACCATAATAGCACAAAATAAGTAGAAAACATTTTTTCCTGCATTTTCTTTTTGTATCCACATCAGTAACAAACTAAGTCTACTGATTTTAAATGCTACATCTTTGTCCCTTCTTGTCTCTTCCTGCGAAAGCAATATTAAATTAATTTATGGCCAATAGCAAGTTAATAAATAAATCACAATAAAAATCTAATAGAGACAGCTGGGAGGAGTGGACAGTTGAAAATGATTAATACCTTAAGGGAATAAGAAAGAATAATAGACGGAAGATTATCTGGGCACTTACAGCGTTATAGAGTTAAAATGGAAAATTTAATTTCAGGTTGTGAATGCACTGGTATAGCATCACATCATGAAATATGAAGAAACCATTCACTTCAGAGAATTTGAGCATGAAAATCAAATAGTTGAATGAAAGTGAATGTGATATAAAAGGAAGTGGAGATTACAGGGCTAGAGGGATAGTCTCTGAGATAAATACATAATTGAAAAAATCTTTAAAAGAGTCCCAGTGGAGTTTATATTGAAGATGGATGAAAAAGTAGGAGAGAGAGCAAAAAAGTGGGATAACAGTGTCTGAACTACTCAATTTTCCAGCTGTCAGTGAGGTTTCATACACAATCCGTGTACTTTCTGCCTTCACAAAACCCTCACCAATAATTTGACGAGAATGAGTTAGAAAATTCATTTCTGTAGGACCAAATTCATTAAGTGCCAAATTTAAAAATGAAAGGCTTGGAAAAACCTTTCTTCAACATAGCTACATATAATTTAGCACTTTCCAGATTTCGTATATTGGTTATGGAATATGGGGCTAAATGATTTTCATTTCTATGAAAAATGAGCATTTCTATCAATTTCAGAAAAAAATATTTTAAGCAAGTTTTCTTTAATGGACCCGTGCTATAACTTTGTTAAATTAACATTTGTTAAGTAGATCCCAGGAGTGTCTTCTGGTGAGCCACCCTTTTCCAAAGACTGTAATAAGATGAATAAAGAAATTGATTTCATTCCAACACTATCGCCAGCAACCTGAGACAGAGGAAAGATCAAGTCCTGATAATCAGCTCTTATGAGACAAAGCCTGGGTTGCAGGTGGGATATTAGGGCATCTTAGTTTACTAACTGGCTTTACCCAAAATAAACTTTCTTCTATCTTTGCAAGGTATCTTTTTACAACTTGGAGTAGGTTACTCTTTGAAGTTAAGTTTCTACCCTCTTACAGACTGGCAAATAGAGGCTCTATCTTCCTTGATGATTGTGTTTCAAAATCATGACCCCCAGGTCCTTTGAAAAGGACAGTCCTGGGTTGTAAAAGTAGCCAAGAGGCTTATAGAGTCTTCATACCTCAAAGAGAGAAGAATTGATAAGTTTAAGTTTTGTGAGAAAAATAACACAAACACATGTATTTGTTACACCTTTTTTTTCAGCATATAGATCTCCTTTTAATCAACTATACAAATGTACAGTTTGTACAGTTACTTATTTTAATTTCAATCATCAGAAAAAGCAACTTGGACAATTGTCTTTAAAAAAGATTCAGTTACTCTTTGTGGATATATTTATCAATCACTTTCAATGAGCCAGCCACTGTTCTGGGCTAGCCAGAAAGACAAAGTCCTGGCACACAGAAAGGTTATATCCTCAATGGGCAAATAGATATAAACAAACATATAGCCTGTATTGGAATATTATGATGGGAAAAAAAGGAGGGGAAATGTATGATGCAGTGTCATGAATTTGAACTTGACCACCACAAAGGTGATATTTGAGTAAAGTTTAAAAAACGTTCATCTGTAGGAGCACCTGGGTGGCTCAGTGGTGAAGCGTCCAACTCTTGGTCTCAGTTCAGGTCATGATCTTATGGCTCCTGAGTTCAAGCCCCGAGTCAGGCTCAGTGCTGATGTGTGGAAACTGGGATTCTCTCTCTCCCTCTCTATCTACCCCTCCCCTGTTCTCTCTCTCTCTTGCAAAATAATTTTTTACAAAATTATGAAAAATGTTCATGTGTGCAAATCTTTAGGAAATAAAAACTGAAGGAAAATAAAGGAAGTCCAAAGGTACCAAGGCAGGGGCATGCTGGTATGATTGAAGGACAGTGAGGCAACTAGGGAGGCTGGAAGAGAGGAGTCTCTGTACAAGAGTTAAAGTCATCAGGTAAGAGGTGAGGGTCAGGGTGTGCCCAGGGAAGAGTGCTAGAGGGGTGGATTGAATAGAGTGATGACCTTGTCTTACTTATTTAAAATAATTGTTCAGGATACGGTATTGAGATCACATTCCAGAGAATCAAGAATTGAGATTGGCTGACCCATTAATTTTTTTAATGTTTATTTATTTTTGAGAGAGAAAGACAGAACAGGAGAGGGGGAGGGGCAAAGAGAGAGAGGAAGACACAGAATCTGAAGCAGTCTCCAGGCTCTGAGGTCTCAGCACAGAGCCCAACATGAGACTCGAACTCACGAGCCTTGAGATCACGGCCTGAACCAAAGTTGTACACTCAACTGACTGAGCCACCCACGCTTAGCTGACCCATTAGAAGGCTATGGAAGTAACCCAAGGGGTTGGTGGTTGAATCAGGTTGTAGTGGAGGAGTTGAATCGTCAAGGTTTTAGATAGATATAGATAGATATAGATGATATAGATATAGATATAGATATAGATATAGATATAGATATAGATATATGATTTTAGAACTTATAAAGTCTGCTGATAGATTAATGTGCTTTGTGAGAAAAAGAGGAATACCATACATGTGCAGAGGATTTTGGACAAATGGGATAATGGAATTGCCATTAATTCGATGGGAAGACAGTTGGAAAGATAGGTTAGAAAGGAACATCAGGAGCTGGGTTTTAATCATTAATTATATTATGTTAAAGCTAATGTTCTAAGATAGAATGAGGGGGAAATAAATGGGAACAAGTACAGACTCTCCTCTAGAAGAATTTTTTTCTGGCAAGGTCCATAAGAAAGTATGCAATAGCTGAGAAGAGGGGGTTGGCGGGCATTGAGAGGTTTTTCAAACTAATTCAGTACAGGAAGAAAGACTGATAATACAGTGGGAGAACGGGTAACTGCTGGGCTAGTATCTATGAAGACGAGAGAGAGAGACAGAAAGTGAGAGAGAGAGAGAAGAGAGATAAATTGTTTATTGGCAAGTAGTTTGAAATAGAGAAAAATTGCAAGAATAAAGATAGAATATTACCCAAATTTATCTATTGTTATCATTTTGCCCCATTCATTTGCCATCAGCTTTCCTCTTTTTCTTGAAAAGGTATTGGCATAAGATACAGGTGTATGTATAGCTATAGAGTATTATTTTTTTTTTATTTTTTTCAACGTTTTTATTTATTTTGGGACAGAGAGAGACAGACCATGAACGGGAGAGGGGCAGAGAGAGTGGGAGCCACAGAATCGGAAACAGGCTCCAGGCTCTGAGCCATCAGCCCAGAGCCCGACGCGGGGCTGGAGCTCACGGACCGCGAGATCGTGACCTGGCTGAAGTAGGACGCTTAACCGACTGCGCCACCCAGGCTCCCCTATAGAGTATTATTTTTAAAGTCTATTTATTTCTTTGAGAGAGACAGAGACAGCATGAGTGGAGGAGGGGCAGAGAGAGAGGGAGAAAGAGAATCCCAAGCAGGTCCTGTAGTGACAGTGCAGAGCCTGACGTGGGGCTTGAACTCCGGAAACTGAGAGATCACGACCTGAGCAGAAACCAAGAGACGTTTAACCAACTGAGTCACCCAGGTGCCCCAGTATAGCTATAGATTATAGACATAGGTGTAGATATAATTTTTCTGAACTACTTGAGAATAAATTACATTTTGTTTTCTGTTTGTTTATTATTGAGTATGTTAGGTTTAAATAATTGGCAGTACAGGAGCTGAGCCAAAATATTCAAAATACTCCGTCAAAAATCACCCCTACCCTAGATTAAAAAATGAAAAGAAAAAGTAAATGAGGTCTATAGATAACACAGGAAACCCACAAGATGGCAGGAGTGCCACACATATGTAGGTTTCCTTATACTTTCCTTATTTTTATCCCCCCATTTCCTTGTGAAACAGAACTTTAACGTTCTGTTAATTTTGAAATACATATGCCTCAAGAGGCTTAAGTGAAGATGATAACTTATGAATAGATAAAAAAGGCAAGAAGAAACAAAGAGCAAAGAAACACACCCAGAGAATCATAGGAGTAAACTTTTAAAAATGAATCCCATTAATATATATCTTGTGTTTAGGTTGAGGAAAAATGGGTCTGTTGAATAAGACTCCACGTCATGAAGTCAGGAAGCTACAAGAACAATACATTTAGTGTATAATAAAGTTCCAAAAGTTGCAATTATAAGGCATAGGTTTCAAAGACATAATATTAACATATGTTAATACAATATAGTTATATTATAAATATATATACATATATAAAACTATAAATATATATAAACATATATAAAATAATATTAAAACATATAGTGGAATATGTAATAAATGTGTAGACACATATGTACACATATATTTCATAGTATGTCTAATTCATGCCCTATGATTGTAACTTTAAGAAACCCTGCCTATTTATCTAAAACCCCTAAGGGACACTGTATCTTTGCTTTCAAAGAGATGAAAACTGTAATAGCCATTTTATTTGCAGGAATTGCATAGTGGGCTGCAGTTTAACCACACAAGAGCTATTAGACTAACCAGACTTTTTTTGAATCCAGATTCCACTTCTAACTTGGTGAGTCATTTCCTGGTTCTGAGTTCCCGCTGTAAAATGGGAATAATTATACCATTTGCGTAGGGTTTGTTAAAACAGCATTACAGTAAAGCATCTCACATATAGTCATGGGAACAAGTCCCTCCTGACATCCATAGTTTTGTAACACTGCTGCAGGTGTGTTTCCCTGCAGGACAGAAAGATTTGTATACCATTCTGAAGTCTCCTCTTCCTGTATAAAACATAATGTTCTTGGTAAAGGCTATTTTTTTAAATTTTATGCGTTTAATTATGTATTTATTATATTAGGCACCAGAGGGCTTATGCCCTCTGGTGTCATTAAATATATTGTTGGAAAAAGGAGATTAAAGAATGTGTTTTATCAGCAAGAAAATCATCCTCTTTACCCTTGCATGTAATTTACTAAAGGGCTAGCAAGGTCAAAGCACAAGCTGTCTCTCACCATATTCCTCTGCAGACAGCGTTAAGACGGACGCTGAGTCTACGCTTCCCAACTTGGATCCAGGTGGGAAATGTGATGAGGTTAGGTACAAATTACTATCAGTGCACCGAGAAGGAATAAGGTTACCTATATGACAGGAGGCTCAATGGATGTGTGCTCTGGACAAAGGCTGGGGACACAGATGTTGCAGTATATGAACACTTCAATGACTTCACATTCATCTTACCTCTGATTTCAGGAAAGAAATCCATTGAAACACAACAAAGAAATGTAAAAAACAAACAAACAAACAAACAAACAAACAAACAAAAAACCTGGTGGGCCTGGGATGGGAATAGAACAGAATAAGGATAAATGAATATTGTAGTAAAGCCATGCATATCATTGGTACATGAGATTCACGCAGAAAAAAAATATCGAGACGAGGTATATCGTGCTCAGAAGAGAAATCTGTTTTACAAAGGTAAAAGGGAATAGGGTGGAAAAAGCAAAGTAATCAGAGAATACGTTGAAGAGCTGTCTGTGTGAGTTAAAAGACAGTGTTGCTGATATATACGCTTTACTTGTAAGTATATTTTACAATGAAAATCTTTGTTCTTATGAGTAGGAAACCATAAGAGGATTTCAAGCATAAGTTAATGCTTAATTGTTCAGTTGGTTCAGTAAGCCAACAGACTTGAGAATTTGAGGGCTTTTTAATCCCAGTCGATGAGTTCCATTCCCCAATAGCCAATCACTTTCTAAGTATAGAAATTTTTGTAGGGTGATAAAGGTATAGACATGTGTAAGAAATATCAGCTTTCCATTAAAGTTGATTTAGTACTTACAAATAACAGTGTCTATTTTTTCATCTTTAAAGCTCTTTGGATATCAATAAGGGTGTGAAAAAATCACTTTTGATTTTCCATTCCATATTTCTAATTTAGTACAGTTGTGTTTCGATACATAATCAGTATTCGTCAAGCACTTTGGGCTAGGGGAGACCACGTGACAGAGCCATCGGCACGGAATATGTAAAGAAAATGGGACTGGTACGTAAGTGTTAAGGCTAAGAGAACACTTTTGAGGACGTAGGGAAAAGTATATAAGGCTGGAGACCCTTTGAGAGGGCCAGCAGTTAGAGACCAAGTTCCGGAAGAAGTCAGCATATTCAGTCTAGATGTCAAGGATCAATGGTCAGCAAATCTGGAAAATGGTGGGCACATCAGGCGTGGGGCTTCAAATATGTAGCTCAGGGAAGGTATAAGTTTTGCGTGGAGTCTCAGATGATTTTAGGTTTTTCTAGAAGTTTCATATGAGCAAGGGCAAGCAAAAATGAAGATTGATGAAAAGATATTGAGCCAAAGTTTTGAAATGAACAGCCAAGTCCAAGGCAGCCCCAGGCTTAGAGTGCAGGATAGTCTGGAGTATAGGATGAAACTACTCCCCTGCAAAAATAGGAGTCATGGCTAAGAAAAGGATTATCTGGATGCCAGATATCCAAGAGACTCAAACAAGGGTTTCATGGGACAAACTGGAAACTCCTAAAGTGCGATGGACTGCCAGAAGCAGCTCAAAGGTAACTGATTCATCTATGCTGCAACGCAAAGAAAACAGATTTTATTCCAAACTTACTTGACGAACTATAAAATTTCTTAAATTCTAAGGGGCTTTTATTTACTTATTTATTTATTTATCGATTTATTTATTTATTTGCATCCACAGAAGCATTGGAGCATCCAGAGAACTCAGACCATCAACTGAACAGATGGATGGGAATGGGGTCTTTGGAGGAAGCACTGATAACGCTTTTGTAACCCTGGGGATGCTATGGTCCTCGAGGCCCCTGCCCGAAGTTTATGATGCCTTTAAAGAAACACACCCCCCAAAATAAATCATGGTTTTACTTACTTTTCTTAAAAGTCCAAAACACGTTGAAGTACTTAGTTCACTGCAAATCTTATTAAAATCTGCCTTCTTTCCCATTCTCTAAATGCTCATACTCCTGGGGGGAAAAAATTCCAGTTTCCTTACCCTTTCACTCTGCATCTACCTTCACCTCACCTCATCGACGTACCACTCTCCCACGCGCACCTGTGACATCCATGCCCCTGTGACTCCCACCTTTGGAAAGAGTCTCAGCAGTATCATTAACCCTCTCTGACTCTTTCTCTCATGGACAAAACCTACATGGATTTTTTGTTTTGGCCACTTCCTCAATCTCTGAATTTAATGGTGCCAAATCCTCCTATTCTAAAAACAGCAGCACTCTTCTCAGTGGGATGGAAAAGACTCAGCAAGCAAAACCAAAGCCAGTTTCCCTACTCAGAGGGAAAGAAAGGACTCGAAGCCCCACTGATGTACTTATTTTTGTCTTCTATTACCTATTGTCTCATCCTAATGCACCCCTTCTTACCTACACCTTAAAGTTACTTCTTCTGGTTACATTTCTTTGCTTCAAATAGGACCTATTTCTATTTGGGGCCTATGACTACCCAAATCATGTTTTTCAAAAATACACAAAACCATTTTTTTTAAAGAAAATTGACATTAATGAATTTAAAAAGTTTTCTCAGGACAGACAAGTCTTCAAAGTCCACTTTCTCTAAAGTAGTTGCCTTCTCCATATTCCCAGTCTGTCCCTGTCACCCCACAGAGGTTTTATTTTGTCACGGATTTTAGTATCTGAAATTTTCTGAAATTCTTCCTTCGACTTATTGGCTTAAAATTTGCTGTTTCTCTCAATAGAATATCATCTCTATTAATGTCAGTTATATGATGTCATTGTATCTTGTGCTTTAAACTCCTAATGTAGTTCCTGGATAACATAAAAGATGCTAAATAAATATTTATAGAGTAGTGAGTCAATGCCAGATAAAATGTCTCCATTCTTTCTTTGAAATACAAAGGTTTTATAATAATAATAATCATCATCATAATAGTAATAACTGATATTTATTGAGTACTAACTACATGTTAACTGTATTACATGCATTAAATCATTTAATCTCACAGAGCTCTAAAAAGTGGGCACTATTATTATAATTCTAAATTAATATAATGCATATTTTGAGATTTTTAGAGTTAAGGTGTTTGTCCAAAATCCAGCAGTTAACAGGTAAAAAAAAATACTATTTCAGTCAAATTTTTTTAAGCTCCAAATCTGTCTCAATCACTTTGATATAATTCCTCAATTGACTTTTTTAAATACCAAGGTAGAAAGAAAGACTAACTTTCTGTATTAGTTTCCTAAGGCTGCCATAACAAAGTACCACAAATTGAGTCAGTTCTAGAGGCTGAAAGTTCAAAACCAAGGTCAGTAATGTGGATGCCTTCTAAGGACTGTGAGGGAGAAATCTCTCCCATGCCTTTCTCCTAGCTTCTGGTAATGGTCAGAGAGACTTGGTGTCCCTTGGTGTTTAGATGCCTTGCTCTAATCTCTGCTTCATCTTCACACAGTATTCTCCCTTTATCTCTATGCCCTTACAGAGCTGTCTTCCGATAAAGAAACAGGTATATTGTATTAGGGGCCCTCTGACTACAGTATGGCTTCATCTTGATTAAATCTGCAAAGACCATATGTTCATATAAGGTCAAAATTCACAGGTACTGGGGGTTAGGACTTCAATTTAATTTTTTGTGGGGAGAGGACACAATTTAATACATACCTTCCAAAACTATAAATCGCATCCATAATACTTGTATCCTTATCACTTTGAAAGATAGCAAGGACCAACTCCATGTACCGTATCATAGTAACATTCTCGGACCATTGCTTAAGGTTGGAAATTGTGTTGATCTAAATATTGGCTCATTGGAATGAAGGATTGTTAGGGAATTTAACCATGTAGGAACATTAGCTTTCTAGAATTGTTTATGCAGAGGTTAGATAAAAACCCAGAGGGTATGTGGTAGAAGAAATTCTTAAGATTCATATACTGGGTAGCTGGCTATTCTTGACCTTCTTATATTAGGGATCTTTGTTTCTTTGTTCCTTCAAGGACATGGTTTCTAGTTGTATTTCTCAGAGCCTTAGGTTTTCACTAAGGAACTGGCAGGGTGAAGCCAGCCCTATCTCTAATTTGGCCTGAGAAGCTCCACCTTTGCCTGCTCTGTACATTAAATTTCTAAGTGAAATTTGGTTTATGCAAGTGTTCCAAAAGTAGAATGCTTTTAAAAACATTTGGTCTTGGGGTTCCTGAGTGGGTCAGTTGGTTAAGTGTCTTACTCTTAGTTTCAGCTCAGGTCATGATCTCATGGTGATCAGTATAACCTCTGGCACTTGGTAACTGGTCTACTAAAAACATTCTTGTATATCCACAAAGCAGTTTGAATTTACATAGGACTACAGTAATCCATTTTTCTGTCCTGCTCTGGGGCCATATTAACATCCCTGCGCTTTGTCAAACTATGGTCCAAAATGAATTTTAACATCTTAAAATTCTACAGAGCATCAACTCCATTGATGACATCTTACTAACCAGACATGGTGAGTAATAACTGATATGCAGTCTAGCTACCTAATAAGACATATGCATGCCAAAGCCTAGGAGATAAAACCTGTAAAGATTTAAAGGTAAGTTTAGAGGGTTACAGTACTTCCAGGCACGAGAAGGCATTCTTTCTAAGAGAAAAAACAAGTTGCTCCTTGTTTACCTTCTACAACTAAAGAGGCACGTTTGGATTTTGAAGATACTACATGCCACATTGCATTTGGTAATATTGTTCTTATCCCTTTTTCACAACTTAGATGAGTACTACTTTTGCGTCTAGACTGTGGCACAAGTTGCTGTGTTGATTAGACCATATAACACATACAATGCAGTGGATAAGGACACCGTATGGAATCTCTCGCAAGTTTTAATACAGGAACCAAAACAGAGATCTGTAGGGTCTGGAACAAAGCTATGTCTTTTACAGCTTAAACTATTCTCCATTTCAATTGGGTCTTAGTAGAGACAGAATGTCCAGACACGGGACAACAAGGAAGTGTGGGACCTTAGATTCTCAACAAGTCGTACTTTTGTGACGGGTAGGGTGCGGCAATCCATTGTACTATGGATTCATAATCAGGCCTAAGAACATCAAAAAATATGAGCAAATTACATCTACAGGGGCCAAGATTACAATAGAATCTTCCTTTTTCTACTGATCCCTCTCCATCAATTCATACCCATGTCTTCCCGGAAGGTTCCTATGACTGAATGATGGACAAAGGAAAAACCTGGGCCTGGGTCACAGCTAGCCATAAATCTAGTGCTGCCACACCCCAGCTCCACTCAGGGGTGGTCCTAAAAGTCACACTGAAGGAAAATCTCCTCAGAGGACAGAGTAGAACACTAGAAACTAAGACACCTACCAAATCCAAACACAACTTTTTGGAATTTCACCATTAAACATTAGTTCAGCAACGTGACTGAGAGCTAAGTATACAAAATTTGTTAAAGACCCGAGATTTGGCCTCATGGTACGTCGATGGTATTGATTTCAAGGCCAGAGACTGCCTACAGCTGTTATCTGAGGTAACTGTGAAGTCAAGAATTGATAACCAAAAGGGAAGCAAAGTGCCATTCCATTAATTTTGAACTTTCAACTTGTTACTTTCCTTCAACCAATCTTTGATTAGGCAATCTGTGATGGAAGACCCAAGCAATATTTCCTTTTCTTTATTTATCTACTTTCGACCCTGCTGTTGGGAGGGAGATAGATAATACTCTTAAGATTTCACATAGGTTCTGCATGCGGTTTACTAGCTGTGTTGACTTTGTGCAATTTATATAACCTTTCTGAGCCTGGGTTTCCAGCCTCTCTAAAGTGAACATTGGATCCCTACCTATGTCCGAGTGTTGTTACGAATATTAAATCATATATGTGAAATCGCTTATAAATAAAAAAAAGTGCCATCCACCCACCAGTCACAGTGTGATTTCTAGTTCTGGG
The DNA here is from genome assembly GCF_018350155.1 of Leopardus geoffroyi. NCBI lineage: Eukaryota > Metazoa > Chordata > Mammalia > Carnivora > Felidae > Leopardus > Leopardus geoffroyi. Next base: position 20,511,459 of record NC_059333.1, read on the forward strand.
GAAAACTTGGGGGATCTGAACAGGGTGAAATATGTATCACAGATTAGAAAAGTCACCTTTTCTATGGCCGTCCTTTTGTCTGCCTTATTCATCTCTGTCCCATTTGCAGAGCACAAGGCCATCCAACTGTGCGTGGTTGTACACCTCGATAACAACTCTGCAGAAAATGAACTTAATGTATGCTGCAATATGTGCTGGGAAATAAATGGAATGTGACAAGGAAAATGCCAGTTCTGCCTCCCTCCCAGCGAAATCAAGATGAGCCAGCGATGCCTGTAAATGAGGCCAAATGAAGGGTTAACATGGAAGACAGCCCCAGTAATTGGGAACTTCGCTGGGACTACGTGCAGTCCGTACTCTGGAGATTCGCAACAGGCCCAAAGAACATGGCAAAGATATTCAAAATTCAAGACACATAAAAGGATTAAGTTTTCTTTCCTGCTAAACAGCACTGGACGTAGAGGATACGTGACTCTGGTGATGTTTAAATTGCACGTTCAAGGATTTACACCCAGTTTACGTGGGGGATGAAAGCAAAGCAGGACAAAATGGGGACAAGTTACACTGGTGACTCTGCCAGGGAACAATAAAAATGAAGAAAAGGAAAAAAAATGGCAATCCGAAATAATAATGGTCCATCATGCATGCCACTAAACTGAAAGCTAACACACCACATTAGTCAATCTTTCATTTGTTTCCATAAAAGGCATCTCTCCCATCCTAACGTTTTTTTTTTTTCTTGCATTCATCAATCCATTAAAAAAATTTTGGAATGCTTTTACGTACCATATATAGCAATAGAAGCTTATGCCTGTGCTACCAATTTTTAACATTAATTATTTTCAAGAGGTACAATATTTCCATTTTCCCTCTAAGGAATCTGATATGTAGAGCAGTTAAATAGCGTGTAAATCATGATACACTCTCTAAGGAAAAAAATGGGATTGGAACCCCCCATTTATTTTCACTTTGAATTTTTTAAATGTTCATTTATTTTTGAGAGAGAGAGAGAGAGACAGAGTGCAAGCTAGGGAGGGGCAGAGAGAGAGGGAGACGCAGAATCTGAAGCAGGCTCCAGGCTCTGAACTGTCAACACAGAGCCCAAAGCGAGGCTCGAACCCACAAACTGTGAGATTGTGACCTGAGCCTAAGTGGGAGGCTGAACTGGCTGTGTCACCCAGGCTACCCCCCCCTTTTTTTTTTTTACTTTAAAATTAACTTCCCTTTCCCTTACTCTCTGTCACATACATAATTTTTTATTTACAGTTAATTGAGTTGAAAAACCTCAAATAAATTTTAGCAATTTTTAATAGCTTCTAAAACTCAGAGGCATCATAATGTGGTGTTTCTGTGTTATAACCTAAATAAGGGGAGGTGCTAACGAATGGTAAACTTTGTCTTCCCATATGTGCCCTCAAGAAAAATTGTATTCGATTCTATATTTGTTACAGCTTTGGGAGCCACCAATTTGGAGATGGCCTCTACGACTTCTTTTAGCTCATTTTTACCTTCTAAGTCATGGTTTCTCATCAGAAATTTCCTTCAGAGTTACTTTGGAGTCTTGGTAAAGTAAAGGCTCCTGGGCTCCCTCCAGACAGAATGAATTAGGTTCTCTAGCGTTGGCCAGGGAACTGAATTTTCAACGAGCACACCTATTCATTCTGACACAGGCACAAGTTTGAGAACCAGTACACTTGCAGTCCTCCTTGCAAAGCCCATCCACAGAAATTGGTGGCAGAAGCTCTGGTCTCTTCATTCTGCAGAATTCAGTTCAGAATTCTGAACTTCCATCGCCAGGCTGGGTCCTTCCTCCAGCCACATCACATAAAGTTGCATTGCATCCAAGTGTAACCATTTTGATCACATTCCGTGGCGACTCCGAGTTCACCCAAGTCCTTACTCTGATCCTGAGTCTCAAACCCCATGGACATCGAAAGCTCTAGAACCCTTCTTTCTTACGATAATCTCAATAAGGGCTGTAGTTCTTCCTTCCTTCAATACCCAGTCCTGAGCTGTGATCCTGATTCCAGGCCTGGATTTTTCCCTGATTGCCCTCACTCTACTTCACACGGAATCTCTTGCCCTACAATAAAGACAACTGTCTCTGTCTTGATTCAGGGACTGAGATTAGAGATGTAGAATATTTCTATACCCAGCTAATGATGGCTTCATGCCTTTCAGGAGTCAGGATTAATTATGCACCGTTCGATGTGGTTCTGATAAGGACTTTGCTATTGAATGTGTGACCAAGTGAAATCAGTGATTAGGTTACAGTTTATTTATTACAAGTTTATTGATTTTATATCTGAATGGCATCTTGCCACCCCACTGGAAAAAAAAAAAAAACTTAGGTGACACTCTGGAACACACAGCATCCTATGAGTCTAAAATAATGATTTTCACTAGCTAAACGATCAGGCAACTTTCCCTTAAAACATGTATAATTTCATGAGATTGAAAACAACATTTAAAATTAACCTTTGGACCCAAAGAATTAGTACTATATTCATAAAAATACATTATTATGCCATATTAACTGAAATGTTTCTCTGCTTTATGTATACTTCGAGTGGTCAAAGGTACTGTGACCAACACAACCCCTTACAAGCTCTTCAGTGTGTCAGAAACTGCCTTTCAGGGAAATTCAGCAGTTGCAAAGGTCTTTTTTTTTTTTCCCCTTTTTTTCCGGAGATTTTTTTTCCCCTGAACATATCTTTTCCTTTCAAACTGTATTTGTATCCCAACAGAAGCAGCATGACTACTAAGTTATGTCCTAGAGAAACAAAGCAGTTCAGAACCTACTCTAAACTCACTTCTACAGGATGGGAGGGAATCATTGATCCATTGGCCCATCAATTTCAGTAGGCTACTTTGACCAAAGTGGGGCAAGCACAAACTTGATTGCTAAAGGTGGGTTTGAATCCTGACTCGAATGTTTACAAATTGTCATAATTTTGAAAGGGGATTAAACTTTGGGTTCCTATGTCCTTTTCACACGATGATTTATTTCCCTGTTTGAACTACTTTTGCCTTCCTTTTGCTTCAGAGGCACCTGAGTGGCTCAGTTGGTTAAGCATCCGAATTCAGCTCAGGTCATGATCTCATGGTTCACAAGTTCAAGCCCTGCGTTACGCTCTGTGCTAACAGCTCAGAGCCTGGAGCCCACTTCAGATTCTGTGACTCCCCCTCTCTCTGCCCCTTCCCCACCCACTTTCTGTGTGTCTTTCTGTCTCAAAAATGAATAAACATTAAAAGTTAAAATAAACGTATTCATGCTTCATTCCAATGTCTGCACTTAATTTATGGATGAGTTAACAGTTTGTAAATGGCACTGGCCTGGGGGACACACGTTGATTGAGATATTTACTGGATAGTAGAGTCACCTGCCCTGTGTTTCATATCCCTCATTGCCTCCTTAGATGTCACTTTTCCTGGGGCACCTGGATGGCTCAGTCAGTTAAGTGCTGGACCACGACTCAGATCATGATCTTGCCATCTGTGAGTTCAAGTCCCAGTGTCGAGCTCTGTGCTGACAGCTTGGAGCGTGGAGCCTGCTTCAGGCTCTGTGTCTCCCTCTCTCTCCGCCCCTTGCCTGATCACACTCTGTCTCTCTCTCTCAAATCAATCAATCAGTCAATTTTTTAAAAAATGTAAAAAAGATGTCTCTTTTCCTTTTTTTCTATAAACTGCTTATGGGTAAGTTACCTTTCCATGTTTGCATTTCAAGTGGCCAACTTTCAGTGAGTCGTACGGTAAATGCTTGCCAAAAAAAAAAAAAAAATACACATTTTTGGTTGAAAGGCACTGCAAAATACAGAAAGAAATATTTCACCAAAATAGCTGATTCCAAGGCCCGCAGGAGATATTTGGAAAGTTTGTGGCACCATAGTAGGGGCTCTACAAATGCTAGCTTGCTTCTCCCCAAGAGCCTCTGACTTTTCAACTCTGTTTTTATCACCCGTTCTACCTGGTGTTTCTCTGAGCTTCATACCAGTTTTGGAAACGCTGCCTGATGCAACAATACCAATGGGATTTGGAGCTTGCTTGGGGGAACAACATCCCCAGGAATGCTGCATGCTTAATCCAAGAAGACACCTTAGAGATGCAGTATGGCCTTTGTCACTCTGCAATGGGTGAATATTAGAGCTGGACCTTTTAAGCCTCTTTCAGAGCAAACCTAACTAACCTGTCATTCAGGATCTAAAAATGAGCGGGTGCTTCCCTCTCTAGATGTGTTCCTTCCTTCATCCTGGGCATATACTATAAGGTAATATATATGTGGGACTTAATTGATCCATGCAATCTAAATATTTACCATATAAGGTGAAGGGATGGGTAAGCAAGCTTGTAATTGCAGTGGTCCTTGTCACTTAGGAGGATGACCCATTTCCATCAGTAAGAATGCAGAAGATTAGTCTATTTTACTGTATACAGTGAAGTTTCTATAAAAAGATGACTGTAGGCAGAAGTGTTTATCAATATTACTTTAACATTCATCCAATGTTTGCAAGTTAAAGAAGTTCTTTGTTATATAAGAGTTTTATGGACCATTTCCCTCGAAATCTACAAGATATACAATAGAAAACAGAAACAATATGATTACATTGAAGACCATATTACTATACCCAGAGCTTGGTTCATTATCCATAAAAGCAGATTGGCAGGGGGTGTGGAAGAATCTTTTGGTCCGTGGTGGCTCTCAGGTTCATGATCCCTAATCAGTCACAATATAGGCATCTTAAGTGCATTAACTATTTTGAAAAGTAGTCTTGGTTTATAGATAATTCCAAAATGCATTATAAAGAACAATTAACTGTCAGAGGATAAAGAATGAAGTAAAATTGAGATGGTGAATAAGTTATGTTAAAAGGTAACTTTTCAGGATTTAGAAGATTTAGAAGGGTTTTGTAGTAACATTGCTGCCTTGTCTATGCTGACAGAGCCTGTTAAGACGATGTCAGAGGAAAAGAAAAAAGTACATGACCCTACTTCAAGTGCGATGGGCTTAAGTTCTGTGGTTAGCTATGGGATGCATGATGGGCTTTATGAAAGATCGGCACAATACGTCAATATAAAGTGTGTTTTGTTTCCAAAAATGAAGTAGGGAAAATGAGTTTCTTTGATGAAGACCAATATTGTTTCAATTGCCTAACTTCCCCCTTGAGATAGAGTATCTAGAAATGAAATTCCTGCCATGTTCTTACATATGGCCTGGCTGTGCTATATCAGAGGCAGAAACTGGCTCTACTCCCAATCTCTGTCTGAGAGAAACAACTCAGTTTGAATGCAAGCCTTCTCTGAAGTGAAACAGAGGGGTCAAAGACACAGCCTTGTGGCTCATGGGAATGGCCTTGCCAAGGTCATTGGTTTCATTCTACAGAGCCCATTTTCTTTAATTTACATCTAACTAGTAAGAATTTGTAGCAGTAATACTGTCTGGCTCAGAAAATGAAAATTCACTCCTTTAAGAGCATAAAAAAGATTTTCAAAGGCTATAATAAGAAAACACTTCATTACCCTTTGCACTAGTTCAGATTAGTGCCTATATTCTCAGAAGAAATAGAAACCAAGAGAAGCATAAAAGACATTTTTCACATATTGCCATGCTGTACAAGACATTTGTTTTCTCTATCTCTGTCTGTCTGTCTGTCTCTCCTTTTGTTAAGAAAGGCAGACTGCCACACACAGCACCTCATTTGGATGTTTGGATGTGTCTGGGGTCCTCGATACTTGACCACCTTATGTTCTATAAATGGATTTGAGAGGGTGTTTTTTTTGGAGATTACAGCAGGGAATGCAGCTACTCATAGATTCTTGATAAAAGAACAGCCCTCCTCAGTCAGAGAAGGTCATCTTCTCCCAATTAGCATGCAGCTTTGGGAGAGGTGCACACGGAGTGTTGAGGCAGGAAGGGGACACCCACGTAGCCAGTCAGATCAGTCAAATCAACCCTGGTTATCAATGGGGTGATGGAAGTCATGGCTGGATTGTCCTCACATCCAATACGTTTGTTCTTTTTGCTTATAAATTTTCAATTAAAAATTAGTTTCTAAAAGTTGGATCAGGAATAAAATTAATAGCTGGTTGATTGCGAAAGAGAAATGCGTTCAAACCTGATTTGCATTGTCTGATGAACATTGCATAAACCCTAGTTTTCTAGTTTTAAATACTCACCTTGTGATCTTTTGATAAATAAAATAATAACATGCTACAGATAAATTTGAAATCCCTCATTATTTATTAATTTTCACCTTCCATATATATACATAAATAGAAAATGTAGTCTTTCAAAGGTTCTTGTTAATATCATAAAGTTTTCTGCACTTATATGCAGTATCCATGAAGTTGATGTTTAGGTCTGGAGTAATAATATATTTTGTTTCTAATAGTAATAATTTCCTCAATATACTTCTATTAGTTATACCTTTAAAGTGATATAATCTTTTATAACATACAATATGGAATATTATGACCTATAATATCATTGTGCTTGTTTTTTTAGATTCTAACTAGTAAGGGAAAGAGACCTAGAATCACATGTTGATTGAATTACAGTATCAGCATTCTAGCATTGGAAACCAGGCAATTTTGTGTAAATATAAGAGAAAAATAAGTGATTTTTTCTAAAGTCAAAATGAGGCATTCAACTCTTTCTCCCAACCTCCAAATAAATTGTAACAAAGTTTGCTACTTTCCTTCATTTTCTTCAATTTTGACTTTCTCTTCCAGAAGCTGTCAGTTATTGTATGAATATTTAGGACTTATAAAAACAAATGCATATAAAAATATAGAGATGAGGTCCCAATTATTCATCTATTCCTGGAAATCAAATAGAAGTGACTATATATTATATTAAAGTGGAATACAAATGTGTTTTCAGGTATATTTCACGTGAAAGTACTTGGGGAGTGAAATAAATAGATTATTCAATAATATATTCATACATATGCGATCAGCAAGATATAGGTATAATTAGAGTTTATAGATGATCTTGATGAATAACAGTTAAAATTAATCAAATTTATAGTTAAAAAACTCAAAATGTAGTTTATAGTATGTTCTGAAATATAATTCATGTAAGTTGCTATGAGGATAAAACAATTTGAATTATTGTAGTGTGTTACAAGTGTACAAATTGAAAAATTTCATAGGATTAAATGCTAATGCTCTTTGTGAACATGATGCATTTGAAAAGTATAGAAATACTTCTCATTACCCTATGTCCAAGAGACCTAAGGAATTTCATTATATAGATGATTTCACCTCAGGAAAAATAGTACGATCATGGACATAAGCCAAAAGGTAGGCTGAAGAGGTCATTTAGTTTATTACTAGAACAACTTCGTATCTTCAAATCCTTCAGGTAATTCTAATATGGAGATCATAAGTAGGACTACTTTCATAGATTAAAAAAAGGCTTAAAATTTTTTATGAAGTTAGTTTCCATTTTATATAAAGTAAGACTGAAGCATGCAGTGACACATGGCATTTATCAAGTTTCTACCAACTTGTTCCCATGCCTTGTTATATACTGACCCAGGTAAACAGACACTCTTGAATATTGTGCCAACTGGTAAATTGCTTTCTGTGTACATAAATAAAGTACACTGAATATCATGAAAGCTCAGCTCTTCTTCTATGACAAGTTGTCAATTGAAAATATACTCAGTGTGTAAAGCATAAAATCCATATTTTATTTTAGGCCATACCTCTGTTAATAATAGCATTCTTTTATAGAAAACTACAATGGCAATGTAATAAATGATTCCAATGAACCCATCTGAGTTATCTTTCTGTCAATTTACTGCTTCAGTCTTAACATAGGTCTTAATTTAGTGAGAATGTTATGCTAATGGAAACAAACCTGAGGATATAGATATGGCAGGGCAACACTTGCTAGTCGCCATTAAACCAGTAAATTCTTAATATAACTTAACTATTTATAGAATTAAAGCTCTTATTCCAAAAGGGTAGCATATCATAAATTAATTAATTTAAAGCAAATATAATGCTATTAAAATAATTGTGTATTTTCTATCATGAAGGATTGGAAACTTTAAAAAAAATCAAGGCACAGATACATAAATTTAACAAGTAAATAAAACAAGTAAAAAATGTCTTCTAAAGGAGGCCTATACCATTTGATAAATACAATATGCAATATGTATTTTTTAAAGGCAGTCTTAGAATCACACATTTTTTTAGATTGGGAGCACTTTCTAGACCAATGCCATTTTGAGACAAGTATTTAGTAGATACTTAGAATTTACAATATGCTGGGAACTGGACTATATACAGGGCATATAATGAATAAAATCTAGAGAATAGGGATGAGTGAAAGGCAAAATGAGGCTTGATCAAAAGAAAATAGCCAGAAAATACAAAGCCTGCCAGGAAGACGCCAGCAATGGGAAGACAGCAATGTGTTTTAAACATGGGTGATACTCTGACCACGGGAAAATACTCTGACCACGGGAAGGAGAAAAGATGTGAAAGGAGGTCAAAGAGCTGTGGCCAAAGCACTTAGAGGGTCGTCACAAAGTTCCAGGTAGGATGATGGTCATCTGCACCACAAAAGATTGGAGGAAATGGATAAAGGTAAAATAATTAGAGAAATATTTAGGTGATGATTTCAGAAGGACTTGGTGCCTGATTTGAGGAGATAGAAATATAGACTGGCATTTAGGTTTCTGGTTTATGTAAATGGACAGGTGAAGTCTACATTTGCTGAACAAATGAACATTGGATAAATACATATATTTTGAGGCAGTTGGGAGGTGGATGAACATGGAAGAAAGAGTAAATTATTCGATCAGTTTTGAACATGTTGAGTTTGAGTACATTTACTTAGATCACCAGGTCATATACCTCCAGGGTTAATCATTCATATGGAATATAATGTGTTCCAACAATCGGGTTTTTATTGAAGGCTACCCTAGACATTCAAGTGGAAATAATGAGTAGTTATATGGGTCTGGATTTCAGAAGGGGGACATAAGTGTATTATAGCAACTCTAAAAAAAAACATGGATTTTAAGATGCACACTATTCATGTCACTGAGAAAAAATGGACTGCCAATTAATGTATGAAACCCCATCTATTGTAAGACACATTTTCTTATCAGATATATTAAAATGTGACACTAAGGTTTGCTTTAGAATTGATTAAGTACAAAGTAAATTTGGAATTCACAAGCATTTGGGGGTATTATTAGCCAAATAGCCATATACACTGATGAGATAGCTAGGAAGTATAGATAAAGCATAAAAAAATAGCTTGGAAAATGGCAGAAGAAAACCTGGCATTTAATGATCTGGATAGAAGTAAATTATTCTACAAGGAAATAAATTTAAAAGAGCTAGATCAGCAGGTCAGTAGGTTTTCAGAGAATCCCAAAGAAAAAAAAGTTCTTAGAAACAATAAATTAGTATTACCATACACTACTGAAATCTTTATAGATAGTGTCAGAATGGAAATTTTCGGTTACCTTAGAAATAACTATTTTGGTTGAGTGGTGGAAATGGAATCAAATGGAATGAGTTTAGGAATTAGGGTACTGAAGCCATAGAAATAGAGGAAGCCAAATTTTTAAAGAAGTTTGATCATGAAGGGGAAGAAAGAGAGGGAGGAAACCATTTTTTTAAGATGGAAAATGTTGGGAACGTGTCAAAAAAAAAAACAGTGGGAAGGATCTAGATAATTATGACAAGTTGAACAATCAGAAAGGAAAAGAAAATGATAGTGTAATATTTCTTAGAAGATAAATTCAAATAGGATCCAAAATACAATTTAAGTCTTTGGGAGTGGGAGGGATAACTTCCAATTTCCAATTGTCTTAGAATCGTAGAAAAAAAGGCAAGTCATCTGGAATCGGAATTTGCCAGATAAGTGCAAAGAAAAGATGGAGAGGGAAGATGAGTTAATGTAATTTTATTCAAACTGGAGTACAGAAACTGGTTTCTGGTTTTCAAATTGTTTGTTACCAGTTATGGCAAGAAAAAACACAGAAAATGGGAGTGAAGGTTTACAAACGTTATAGCACATTGATAATCTATCTGTTGAAACTAACAGTACAAATTGCTATCTTGTACACTGTCTTTGCTGATTTTTAAACTTTGTTTTTAACAATTCATTTTATTTTATAGAAGTATTGGTCCACAGTGGATTATAGATGCCATCATCTTCATCATCAATAACCAAAATGTCTTTTATCACAGATCATTAAGTAAGCACTAGCTCACTGTGTGTTTTCAGGAATGCTACTGGAATTATGAACCATAGGATCTAAGGAAGCTCGAGAGTTATTGTGGAGGAGGAACCGTTATGACCATTCCTGATGTCGGCTCAGGTGGAGTGGCCAAGAAGGTCATTAGAGGTAATGAGATAAAAGAACTGAGAGGCCATTATTTGAAATAAAACTTCCGTGGAAATGTTCAAGTTACCAGGAATGACCACCTTACTCGGGGTGAAGGCAAAGCCTTTGATCGAGGTGGCAGCTAAGGGAAAATGGACGTTCTATAGGGAGATAAAAACATGGATCAAAAAAGGAGCAGCCTTTGTTAAAAAAATTCCTTCAGCTCCATAGTTTGATTAGTTAAGTGAAAGAGAGTATGTGTAAGATAAATGGCATTGGAAGGGAAAGATACAGAAGAGAAGGCATGAAGAAATATACAGAGGCATAATTTTAAAATTGCATGTAGGGGCGCCTGGGTGGCTCAGTCTGTTGAGCTTCTGACTTTGGCTCAGGTCATGATCTCATGGCTGGTGAATTTGAGCCCAACATCGGATCATGATCTGTGCTGACAGCTCGGAGCCAGAAACTTGCTTCAGATTCTACGTCTCCCTCTCTGCTCCCCTGCTCACGCTCTGTCTCTATCTCTCAAACATAAATAAACATTTCGTAAATAAATAATAAATAAATAAATACATAAATAAATAAAATTGCATGTAGAAGATGACATTGTCTTTCTGTCCTGCCTCATTTAACAGCTGAGTTCTTCCTGTGGTCTGAAAGATCCAGTGTCCACAAGCATTTGTTTTGTCTCCATTTTGAAAATTAAGAGCCAACATTAGAATTATTGATCACAGATTGACATTTGGGAGTGTGCAATCTTCATGAATCTGTACGAGAGTCAGCAATAAAGGGGTAGCTGGTGTGGGGTCGGGACCTCATGGGGGCTTGATCCCTTTGTCCTCTTCCCCTTAAAGATGCTGAAAGCAGGGCTTCCCTTTAAAACCTTTCCTGCTCATTTTGTAGCTGAAGTGAGGGAAAGAGAAATAAGCCCACAGAGAAAGTGAACTTTTGACTCCCATTTACTCGTCTGTCTAAGTTTTATATCCTACTATAGTGGTCTCACTCTAACCCCTTGAGAACTCTTTTTTGCCCTTGATTCAGACTACAGATTTTTCTTCTTAAGTAAGGTGTGAGGAAAGAAGCTGTTGTGGTTGAGAAGTAACTGGGTGTGCAGAATCTTGAACTTTCCGGAGGAGGTAGCCTGTCACCAAATGGGGTTCAAAATTAGCCAGTTGTTAACAGATTATTATAACGTATATTGCAAAACATTTATTATTTGTTAGTTTACCCAGGAGGAATGATGTGAAATGCTTTTGCTTAGATATACCTTGGATGAATTATTTAGTAAATGGGTAATACTTAGTTTATTCTAGATTCAGCTACATGACATTTGAAAACATGCGTATCATCACCCCTTTATGTCCACTGCAAAATTATGTTTTCTCCCTATATAACTAGTGGACATTTTGAGATATGAAAACAATTTATTGTGGTAGCAATAGATCTTTCCAGGAGATAATGTTTGAAGGTTTCTTTGTTTGTTTGCTTTATTTCCTCTTCTGATGGAAATCAGAAGTTTCTATCACTCTCACAGGAGAAATTTTATTGTGAGTAGTGTTTCATGAGTATGCAGGTAGGTTCATGTGCTATTTTTTTTGGTTTGTTTTTGTTGTTGTTAACCATTAGATTGTTGTTCTCTTTGATCTATGTCCTTTTTTGTCTCCGTCTATGTGCACGTGTGGTAGACAAAAGAATGTAGAGGGTGAAGTACTCTGACATACTATTCTACTGTTCCAGGGGTCTCAACCAGGGGCAAAGTTTGCCCCATTGAGAATACTTCCCCACGTCAAGAGAAATTTTTAATTTGTTAAAATTGGGTTGAGTAGGGTGTAATATTGGCATCTAGTTAAAAGAAGACAGAGATGTTGCTAAACATTCTACAGTGCCCAGGACAGAAGCCTACGGTGAAGAAGTATAAGGTCCAAAATGTCAATAGCTCTGAGGTGGAGAAACCCTGGACTAGTTGTGCAGAACCCCATCTTACTGTTTTTGCTCAAAAACCAAATAATTCTAGTCTTGCTTAGTCATTGCAATGAGCAAGCCCTTTGTGCTAAGGTATTTATTTCTAAATGTTTAATATTTCACCTGAAAATATATTTTATAAAACAATTTTGATTTTTAAAGTAATTTTCTTGAATAAAAAGGACATGCATATCTATATCTATTATCTTTCATCTATCTATCATCTGATCTATCATCTATCAATCATCTATCATCTATCTATCTATCTATCTATCTGAAAGATAAGATAGAAATTCTATACATTTAAACAGACCTCAGGACATTCTACCAAGTGTTGATTTTTTTTTTTTTTTTAACATGGCATCCATATTTAGCTCTTTTAGTGAGGTAAGTCTAGCCATTTTTCTCTTCCAAATAAAGAGTAAAATATCCTGGCTAGGATTTCCTACAAATATGATGTAGAAAACATGTATCATTTAAACACTTGTGATTGCAGATTTATGAAAATACAGTCAAATGAATGAATGCATATTTTCCAGGTTTTCATACATAATGTAGTTTTGAATCCTGATTTTTTTTGGCAAGGAAGAGATCAAAAGTTTTCATGCAGTTCAGACTTCTCAATATGCATATATGTTTCTTCCATGTCTTCTCTTTCCCCAGGCAAGCACTCAACTTTAAAATAAAATTGTCTGTTTAGTAGTTTTCATTTCTTTCCGGAATCCTTCAGAAAATGTTAAAAGTTTCTTTACAAGGTTAGCTATTTTTCAGCAAACATATTAAATCCAGAGTTTAAGTAGTCATGTACTTTTATGATACATATAAAACAGTACTTACCTTGAATTTATGGATTTTCTATTTCATGCAATATTTGAGAGTTAATAAAGGTTTTCCTTTTTTATTACAGTATGTGATCCAAATTTATACTAGAATAAGATATCTGAGCGTTCTTCTGAGGGAATTAAAATTATTGGTAACTTAATGTGAGAGTGACAGACTCAAGTATGTGCAAAATCATCCATTATGATATAGGAAGAAAAACATGAAACTTCTAATTATTTTTTTACTCTAAAACTAAAAAAAAAAAAGCTGAAGATTTTTAATGTAAAATATAAGATCTTCCCTGGTCCAATATCCTATATGCAGCAGTGACGTGGTGCCCGGGATACTCAATCTGTCTGATGAAGGGTCAAGATATTCTTAATGATTACAGAATTCCACAGAATTGCTTTTGCTTTTCATTTGTTTTCAAAGTATTGCCGCAAACTACAATTTGTCTTCACCTATTTAAGTGAAAATGGCTAGTTCAACGTAAGATATTCTTCCCAAAATGAACAACAGTCTTAAAAAAGAAATTGTCATTTAAAAATCATACTGAAATGCAAAAAGTGAACAGTAAAAACATGACTAACTTTTTCCTATTACTGGTAGAAGGTCTTTCGAAGTACCATTGTGAGAGAAAAACAACGATGACTAATGAGATGTTATGTTAGTTGAAAATTATCATCTTATTGAATAATGGATAATGAATTTAATTTAATGGATTTATATCTACTACCAAAACAATGGACCATCTCCAAAGTGTGTGTGTATATGTTTTTGTGTGTATCATTGTGTAATATATATTGTAACTTTATCTTTTTAATTTTTCACGTCCACTAACAATAACGTAAAACTTTAGAGCCAGATTTTTGAATATCTGTATCCTACAGGGTTAAGCCAATATTTTAGGAAGGAATTAAACTCAATAACATAATCCCCAATATTATTATTAATAATACATACTACTTATTATATATTCTAATAATATATATATAAGTAGTATTTATTAAAATATATTAATAGTGTGGGTATAAAATTATAGGTAACAACGTGCATAGGTTGATATTTCTAGTATATACAAGATTATTCATTGTGAAGTAAAAAGAAGAGGTTAAAAGCTTCTTAATACAATATTTTGTTTCTTTACTCTTTTTTTCTTAATATAAAATTTAAGAACATACCTAGTCCCATATACAATAGTTAAGTGCTAATTAATAATCTACATACATCAATTATATATAGTATACTAATATGTTATTAATCATATATGATATATATTAACCATAATTCTCCTATTATATAAATAACAAAAACTGCTAACAATATGTTGGGGAGAACAAACATATTCATTTCCTCTATTCCTAATAAATAAAATAAACTTTTACAATATTTTTTCTAATTTTTACCTCACCAGTTTAAAAATTTTATTTCTTATTACATATGAAATATACTGTGATATATAATATCATATAGTATGATATGATATATAGTAATGTGTCTACACACACATACTATAAACTTAAAATTTTTTACTGACAGAGATGCATTAACAAAAATGTTTAAAAATGTTGCTGTAATGCTAGGAGTAAAAATTTAATGTACTGTTTTTTCAAAGGATCTGTGAATAATAAATCAATGCAAATACCAATATTTTATTTCTTTTAGTAACTTTTAAAACAAAAGAGAAAGAGCTATTTATTATGAGGTGGATATGTGTGGAAGGGATTGTGTTAAAATTTTAAATCATGTAATCAATAATACCAGAGGCAATTCAACTATTTTTTCAAAATTTTAATAACAATCATTTAAAATATCAGATTTTTATGCACTGCCTTATATGAGTTTATGCGGCTTGTTGACATTGCAGAGTGCTTTCACACACTTTTTCTTGCTTCAATTTTGATAAACAAAGCACTCTTGGAACCAATTTTAGATTCGCTGTGTTTCGTTCCATTTTACAGAAGAGAAATCTGAGGTTGGGAGAGGTCACGCACTCAAGCACACGCCTAAGTACAGGGACTTAAAGACATGAATTTTCTTCTCCTCCCATTTCTCTGCGAAATCCTTCTCTTCTGGTTCACGCTGGTGCAGTATTCATAAATACTCTCCAAGTTTCTAAAATGGCTGCTTCTCTTGTCCATCACCTGGCATATTTGATGACAGCCAAATGACTGACAATGGTTGTTAAATTGTGCTAATTAGGGCTCATCGTTGTCTTGGCTTCTTTTTGATGGACTAACATTTTTTTTTTTTTAGAAACACTCATTTTATCATGATTGCATCAATATTAATTTGTTGACGTGTGTGGCAGAGATGATCAAAGACGTGAAACCTCTTCCTGGACACATGACAAGACTACATTTTCCAGCCTCTCTTGCAGTCAGTGTAGTCATTTGCCTGGGTCCTTAATGGCATGAGAGTAGAAAGTGTGTGCTGCTTTTCTGCTTGAACTTATAACTGCGTGCTTGTGCCTTCCTATACCCTCGTCTCTCCCCTGCCACCAAGCCTTGGGCACAATAGACCAGCCTTCGTGACATGGATGGTGACATGGAAGGACAGCCGGGAACTCTGGGTCCCTGCATGAAGGAGAGCTGCTCACCATCCAGGAACAGCTGCCTGGACTGTTAAGGCAGAAAGAAATGTAAGGCCTTCATGGGTCTATTTGTTACAGCCACTTAGCCTATACTGACATGTCTTTAACATAATATTAACACAATATTTTTAATTTGATTTTTTGATTGCATTCTTTCACTTGTCATGATCTATTGAACGAGTATATGGACATTTTTCAGGACATTTTTTCTGTACTTCTTACTGTCTGACTCCTACCGTTAGGCCAAATCATTATTTAAGTCCTGTTTCCCATTACTTTGGATAGAAAACCTCTGTCAGGTTTTCTGTTTACCCCTCAGACTTTTCTGCCAGGCTTGTTTAATTTTCACAGCAAGATGAATTTTAGCTCACATTTTAAACCTAAAGCTTATATTGCGATGAACACCGCAAACATTGTGAAAAAAGCACTGAAATGCACAAAATCTGTCAATTTACCACACCCCTGCATTGTAAAAGCTCTTGTTAAGACCTCAAAAATGCCAGAATGCAGGTGGTACTCAGGAAAAGTTCCTTCCTATGTACCGCACACAATACCTGAAATGTCTGCAGCCAGAGGAATTGCATGCTGTACAGAAGTCATTTTAGAAAATAGTTATGTAGAGTTGACTACATTAATAACTATTTTATCCTACGCTTTAGAGTCCCTGGTTATTAGGGCACCTTTGAGTGACTATAATAGTTGGAAACGACAGAAGTGTGGTTCCTTCTGGGACACCTACTGTGTGGGTGACTTTCTCAGTTCTGAGGGATAAAATCCAGGGCTCTTTCCCAAGGTTTAAAGACTGTGTCCCTTAAATGATAGAGTGATTAGATCAGAATTTTCTTCTTTCACATAGACCAAATCTACTCAGTAAAATAAATTCCTTATGATCCCACAATGACTCTTTTGTTAGGAACTATGTGTTACAATACTGAAGTAGATGCTAGAAGTTTGATATATGCTGTATAACCAGGTTTCTGCTCACTTATCTATCCTTCACTTAATTAACACTATTTTCTTAATAAATCCCTATGCAGTTTAATACAACTCTAAGGGCAAAGAAGGTATTCTGAATAATTTGGAGGAAAAAAAGTTATGCGTATATTCAAATAGCCATAGTAATCAACCATTCTAGGAATGTGCAGAATTTTCTTAAGATCACTTTTTTTTAAGGTTTATTTATTTTTGAGACAGAGAGACACGGAGTGCGAATGGGGGAGGGTCAGAGAGAGAGGGAGACACAGAATCGGAAGCAGGCTCCAGGCTCTGAGCTGTCAGCACAGAGCCCGAAGCGGGGCTGGAACTCACAGGCTGTGAGATCGTGACCTGAGCCGAAGTCAGACGCTTAACCGACTGAGCCACCCAGGCGCCCCTCCTAAGATCACTTCTAAATTGTACACACTTATCTTCTCCTGCCCATGTTTCCTACTTATCACCCTTTAACCATTATATCAAAAACTTCAGCATTTTCTCAAATTCCCTACCTTTACCCTAATTACAGTGAAGATGTGATTTATGGTAACAAGATAAAGATGTAAAAGGTAGTGATCTGAATTTTTTTTTTTTTTTTTTGAGAATTGGGAGGGGTACAGAAAGAAGGAAAGAGAGAATCTTAGCAGGCCCCACACCCAGCATGGAGCTCAATTAGGGGCTTGATCTCATGAGAATAAGATCATTACCTGAGCCAAAATCAACAGTCTGACACTTAACTGACTCAGCCATGCAGGTACCCCTGATCTGGACTGTTTTTTTTTGTTTGTTTGTTTGTTTGTTTGTTTGCTTGTTTTTGTCTTTTAATGTTTTATTTATTTTTGACAGAGAGAGAGACAGAGCATGAGTCGGGGCGGGGGCGGGGGGGGGAGCAGAGACAGAGGGAGACACAGAATCCGAAGCAGGTTCCAGGCTCTGAATTGTCAGCACAGAGCCTGACCCGGAGCTCAAACTCACAGACCACGAGATCATGACCTGAGCCGAAGTCGGACACTCAACTGACTGAGCCACCCAGGCGCCCCTGATCTGGACTGTTTTAATGCATATTGAAGAGAGTGAGACAATCAGTTGCATTGTTAAAGACAGTATACATATGAGAAAACAAAAACAAAAACAAAAAAACAGTTCATTTTTCTGATTAAACCTAGGCCTTAGAACAAGCACCTGTGCCTGATTAGTTATATAGCAAGATATATATGTGGGGGAGGAGGGGGGGTGTGCAAATGATACTCAACTTTAAATGAAAGCAAAAGATAAAAAAAATTTCACTTGGAATACGTTTCAGTTAATTAGTTTAAACTCTGCTGTGTTGTATGTAGCATTTTGTGATTTGGGGTGATGGATGGTACAGAAATTTAAGAATCTACTTCAGAAGAGTTTATATAATCTGTGTCCTTTCCTATGAACCTTAGGAATCTTTTAGATTTTGTTGCATGTGGTTCTTATAGAAAACTCATAAAATTGGGCACATTGAAGGCTAGAGACGTTCTGTAGTTTGCTCCGCAGTAGGTGAAAACGAGAGCTGGGCTAAACTGAGGATTTTTTATTCCTGGTTCAGATATCTATCCTCTGTGACACATGCGCATTTCCCTCCTTCCTTAGCATTGTGTTATTTCCCTTGTACTCTTCTTACTGGTTGAAAGTAGCATAACTTAACGTAGGTAGTTTCTATCACGGATATTTTCTAGTGGGGCGGGTTAGTGCTTTTGTAAGACTAACTCTTTTACTCTTAAGGTGGTTGGAAGGTCTCCAGTTCTACCAAAAGTGTTGTGGAATGACCCAGAGTCTCGTGATGTGGGTCCCTTTGCATCTGTGTAGGCAGGCATAGGGGCTTATCTACAAATTCTGGTTGTGTGAAAGAAGTTTCCTGGAAAAACAGTCTTACTTTACCCTCTCAACATTCTTTTAATGCTGAGAACTATAGTCCCCGATGCAATGATAACCAAAAGAATGGCATCATATTTAACATTTAAATAACAGTAACATAAAGATTAAAGTGTTTGAATAATAAAATAACCTACAGTAATTTATGTACTTTTTTCATATTCAATACAAAAGAAATGTAATAAAGTTTTACTTCCGATCAATAACTTTAAAACAGACTTTAGTTATGTTTATCAATTAATTCAATGACTTTAGCTTAGTCTTAATATAAGGACATATATTGTTTTCTAAGATTAGCCTTCCATGAGGAGATTGTTCTAGTGTGCATATTTCTAAAGATCATTGGAAGTCAGAAAGTCTTGGTGGAGTTCTCAGATTCACCATGAGGGAATTGCCATGGTTCAGAAAAAATTGAAGTATGCATAAAGATTAAAGCATACCTAAGGCATTCAGTTTTGTCCTCCTCAAAGAATTATGTTAATTTGGGTCAAAGGCTTGTTCTCACACAATTTTTTATTTCCTCTAGAGTACCTTGCAGAGTGCTGGGCACCAGTGGATTTTAACAAATATTTGTTATATAAAAATGAGAGACTTAGCACTATCAAAGTCAGCGGCTTATTTAAGATTCTTTATTTGTTAGCTATTTACGTCTCACCAACGTGAAACTTAGAATTGTAAAACTACATTTTATCCTTCCTCAAGAGACTCAAGAGTCTTTGGAAGTTTCAGCACATGTAGGTCTTACCTGGCTGATTCTGACACATTCAGGGGATGAACCAACTGGGGCTGGCTGGTCTCAGATGACCTTGGCGGGGAGGACCAGCGCTGTCTATGGTTGTCTCTCACCCTATAGCTGGCCGGTCTGTGTTATCCCCTTGGTAAGTGAGCAAAATCCCGAGAGAGTGGCAGCCTGAAAGGCCTCCAGAGGCCTAGGCTTAGAAGGACATCTCATGGCTGTCCTGCATTCTCTCTTCCAAATCAAGGGGTAGAGCAAGCAAGTCCACTACTAGATGAGCAGAGTTGCAATGTCCTGTCCAAGTGGCATATGTGTAGGGACAGGTGATGAATAGAGGCTGTTTTTGCAACCAGTATCCACAACATGGAAGCAAAAAAGAAAGAGATCAGAATATGCCCAAGGCTCAAAATTCCTACGTGATGAATTTGTTAGTAGCCACATTTTTTTTCCTGTCAACAACCCAAAATGACAGGGGGGAAAAATATCCACAATTGGTGTAAGCAGAATGAGCTTTTCAAATGACTTATGTTAGTTGTCAAAACAGAGTAGTTATTCATACAAACAACTTAGCAGTGGATTTATCAAAGCCCTAATTTTTGTAAACCGAGCCTTGCTATTAATAGTACAATGCTTCTACTGTGAGGGCATTTAGTTCCTTTGCTTTATTTTTTTAGCTTTCTGCTGTGTTTCCTGCTTAAAATTGTAACAGCTGCTACAAAAATCCCTTTATATTAAAATGAATTATTGGTTTAGTGACTCGGATAATATTTCTTTTTCTCTGAAGTGAGACACAAAAGTTTTTGATAAACTTTGGAGCACTGTTCACTTTTTCAGTTGATAAAATTTACTTTTAGGGAGGTTTTATTCTTTTTTTTTTTTTTAATTTTTTTTTCAACGTTTATTTATTTTTGGGACAGAGAGAGACAGAGCATGAACGGGGGAGGGGCAGAGAGAGAGGGAGACACAGAATCAGAAACAGGCTCCAGGCTCCGAGCCATCAGCCCAGAGCCTGACGCGGGGCTCGAACTCAGAGACCGCGAGATCGTGACCTGGCTGAAGTCGGACGCTTAACCGACTGCGCCACCCAGGCGCCCCATAGGGAGGTTTTATTCTTATAAAAATATCTGTACAACAGCTATTCATCTGAATTAATCATGATTGAGTAAAGTCTGAAAAACGAAGATTCGATTGTTTGGCCAAAGAGGGAAGATTTATAGACAAGGAAATCCAGTATATCCAGAACCTGTTAGAAATATGAAGAAAGTGTTTTGTTGCTGTTTTTGTTCTTGTTAATTTCTTTATTATCCATGATTTTCATTAGCATTCAATATAGCGTAAGGTATACTGATGTGATTCACTGGAATATCTAGACCCAGGTGCCCTTGAACAGCCAAAGAGTAACATTAAACTTTTTCATTTCCCCCAACCCTGCTTAAATCACCATCACCTACCATCTGCAACAACAAAGATCTTACCTGTCAATGACTCAGCATCTAACATGTGCTTCCATTGGCCTTGCTTATGGCTTCACTGAATTCATTGACAAAAGATCATTTGTTTTTTTTTAAATTTTTTTTTCAACGTTTATTTATATTTTGGGGGACAGAGAGAGACAGAGCATGAACGGGGGAGGGGCAGAGAGAGAGGGAGACACAGAATCGGAAACAGGCTCCAGGCTCTGAGCCATCAGCCCAGAGCCCGACGCGGGGCTCGAACTCAGGGACCGCGAGATCGTGACCTGGCTGAAGTTGGACGCTCAACCGACTGCACCACCCAGGCGCCCCAAGATCATTTGTTTTATAAGGAGTAGTTGTATGACCTTAAAATAAATAGAGAAAAGGACAGGTCTTGGGCATTTGGACTTGATGAAGATGTATGGTTTAACTTTCTTATATAGTTTTTAAATTTCTCCTTTGTACTATGTAAATTTGACTGACTTTTCTTAAAGTCATGACTCAACGCTGCATTTTAATAGAAAGTTAACAAATTTCCTGTCCTCATCTATCTTCTCTGCACAAATTAATTTGAAAAGAAAATGGCTGGGGTGCCTGAGTGACTCCATCGTTTAAGCTTGATTAACTTTGATTTGGCTCAGGTCATGACATCCTGAGGTCATGTGGGATGGAGACCCAAGACGGGCTCTGCACTGTCAGGGTAGAGGCTGCTTGGGATTCTCTCTTTCTACGCCTCCCCCACTTATGGTCTCCCTCTCTCTCTCAAAATAAATAAATAAACAGTTACAGGGAAAAAAAAGAAAAGAAAAGAAAAAAAGAAGATTGCCAAACCTCTCTTTCCTCACATCAGTCATTCACAAAATAGTATAAATAAATACAAAATGGACTCGAAAGGAAGAGTTAAATTTTTATCTTAATTATTCAGATAATCCAATTACTCAGTGTCTATTCAGATCAACATCATCATATTCTTCTTCAAATCTCTGCTTCAGTTTTCCTGTGTAAATACAATGTATTAACTCGGAGGCAGTTTTAGGAGGAGGAATTCATACAGCTTCAGAGAACAGCTCAAGCATTTTATCTGTGTTTGTACAAACCTAGACTCAGATTGAGAATCTTCCTATTTATAGCTTTTACTAAAGAAACCAGCAAATCTGAGCTGTCTCAAGAGAAGCTGTATATTTCTCAAATGAATGGCGTCTACTTATGTGTGATGTTTTGTCTTACAAAATTCAATATTCCCTTTCTTTAGGAGAAGAAATGATGATTTAACAATGCTTTGCAGCAAGCAACCCTTTAGGTGTAATAAATTCAAGTATTCTAGTAGTCCATTTGCAAATGCCTTCTAGTATTCCAGACAATCAATGCTTTTCGTTTGTTTGTTTGTGTGTATAGCTTTGCAAGGGGACGCTTATAGAGCAGAATTAATTCCACAAATCATTTTTCTCGTTGTCTTGCATTTGCGTGTGTGTGGAAGTGAAACTTCGCTTAAGACTCTCTGCAACTTGTCTTTTATTGTTCGTGGTTCTTTTGATATGTCATTATGCCTCTTCAAGTCAGGAAGTTGAAAGAGAAAAGAGCCAAGATATTTATTTGAAAATATTCAGATTTGTGCTGTTTAAGGCTACAAATACAACCTCCTGGCCAGGCCACTGTTGGGCATCAGCTGAGGGAGAAAGGAAAAGAAGCTGTGTTGATGACTCCGTTTTCTGTATTGGAAGTAAGAGTGCCTTGTGTTTTCCGATGATGAATAATCATATTTTTCTCATTTTGTGCATTTGGCCCACAATGTATATTTTATAATTAAAACCAAATCTTTACTATATTTGTACCAGATAGGGTCCCAGCAGGAAACAAAGAGCTCATTCAACGTTGGCATTTAAAAGATAATTGAATGATGACATTATTGTTATAGGTATAGTCAGAGTTCAGGTAAACCAGCAGGGGATAGCACAGTGCTCTAAGAATAGAAACACCAGGGGGGCCTCATCAAGCCTGGACTTCAAGGATTGGAGTTATGGGAATCTGGAAAGAGTAACTGTATGCAAGGGCAACCTCACAGAGATTGGGACTTTCCATACAGTGATGCAGCTGACTCATTAGGGAAGTAACTGAGGTGAATGAATACCAGAACCTTTATTTCTTCTTGTCTTCTGGATCGCCTTCCAGAGTGACCAACTGGACAAACACAGCTGGAGAGAATAAATCAACCCGCTACGGCAATTTGCACAGTTAGGATTTCTGGATGCACACAACACGCGAAAGAGGGTAGAGAATGGGTAGGGAGGGGCAAACGTACAGCATCCATCACTGTCTACAAGGTCTGGTGTGATCAGACCATTTCTACAACACACCATTTCCTATCACTTTCCGCATTACTTACTTTCCTCTGACCATCACAGGCTTCTTTTTTTTTACTTTCTTTCTTTCTTTCTTTCTTTCTTTTTTTTTTTTTCTTACCAATGAAACAAATGTACCTCTTCAGGCCTCTTTACATTATGTTCCATCTATCAGAACGGGTCTTTTCTTGCCTTGTTCATTTATTTTCTGCCTTATTCATTTACAATAATTTAGGTTTCTTTTAACTTTTTTAATGTTTATTTACTTTTTGAGAGAGAAAGACAGAGAGAGAGAGAGAGAGAGAGAGACAGGGCGTGAGTGGGGAGGGTAAGAGAGAGAGGGAAACACAGAATCTGAAGCAGGCTCCCGGTTCTGAGCTGTCAGCCCAGAGCCAGATGTGGGGCTCAAACCCATGAGCCATGAGATCATGACCTGAGCCGAAGTTGGAAGCCTAATTGACTGAGCCACCCAGGCGCCCCTAGGTTTTTAGTATAAAGATGTTGCCTGTCTTGTTGACCACAACATGCTAGGCGTTTGGAACAGTGCCTGACTCATATGCCATTTTGTTCACATAGGCAGCTTCCTCTTGTAACAGATAAGGAATCGGTGGCATTAGTGTGTTCAAATTAGTAAGCAGTGTGAGAGTCAAGTACGAATTCAGTTGTCCCTAACTCCATTAAACACCACCACTACTGCTTCCAAAATTTGCAATTGGAAAGACAGGTTTCCTTATGACTTGTTAGAACTAATGACGCCTTAGAAGTTGACTCATTTGGGAACAAGCATTTAATTTATGGATGTAAGAAAATTCTGAGTCAGCGTTAGTTGTAGAGTGGCAAAGGGAGAGATCTCAAAATACCAACTCCATATCTGTAAGTCTATATAACAGTTAAGTATATGCCTTTAGATTTGTAATATATTCTGATCTATCACATTACATACAAAAAACAACTTCAGCTGTACATTGCTATTCATGATGCTTGGGCAAAACCAGAAATGGCTTGTTTAATAAAATTCTTCCCGTGTTATGATTATTTTTCTACCTTCAGTCCCTGCTTCACGGAAACGACACAAGCTATACCCCTTCTTCATATTATATTTCAATGAAGTCTCATTTCTCCCCATTCTTCCTCTGCCTTCTGAATCATACCCCACGGAATACTGAGAGTGTTGTCACACGTGGTCAAAATGTATTCTTTTTTCATTCACATAATCATTCCTACTGCTTTTTCCCAGCTTTCGTTGCCCATAACGAAAACAAAAGCTGATAAAGATGTTTTTATGAGAGGTGAAATGGGTGGCCGTAGAGATGGGAAAAGAATAGGAAAGCAAACTAGCCAAATAGTTTTAAACATTTGCATTGACAGTGTTGCCAGAATTTGTTTTCTTGTAAAATTCCACTGGGAGCCACCCTTCGTCTCAGCGTCTTTTCTTCCCTTGCTGTACACAATTGTCTCACATCCACTGCTCCTCACTTTACAAAAACAACTGTGCCGGGGAGAAGATAAGCTCCAGTTTAATTTTTTTTTTAATTATTTTGTCAAAATTTCTCACATTTCATTCATTTTGTGAGTTTCGTCGTTGTTGGCATTGGACATGAGGCATTGCGTTCTCCATAATTATTTCATTGTACTTGCTTTTGCTTTCCAAGCTCCCAGGCTTATTTGCTTTACCAGCCTTGTACTCCTTTACCTAACTATGCTAGATACCAGGGGACCAGATATTTTCATGCTCTCGGTTGGAGATGAAGACACCAAGAGCTCTATCCAAAGTTCTGTTCTGATAACTCATTCTGTTGAAAGCCTTTAGATTATTTTTTAGAGAACTCCCCTCTGTCACCCAGCAACTGCTCATATTTTTGCAATTAAACTATAATCTCTGACCATACTTCAGTATCCCTTTATATGTTTTTGTTTTAAAATATTAGATAAAATACAGTTGGAATAACATCGATAACATTATGTCTCAGCTTCAAATAGGATATGGATCTTGTAGTCTTGTTTATTGGAGCATGAAGGAAATTTTTATCAGTCTTGCCTTCAGTGTCTGACAGAATCTGACTGATGTTAAATAAATGGTTTATTCCTTCGCTGGGTTGTGAGATGTTCTTGTTGCTGAACAAGTCTGAATGTGCAAAGCTTAAGAGATGTTGAAGTTACCACGTGATTCCAGACAGACAAGGTTTTAACGATAGGCTGCTGATCCATCTAGAATTAATTTTTTTTTTGGTTTATGTATTTATTTTGAGAGAAAGGGAGAGAGAGAGAGAAAGTGGGGAAGCACAGAGAGAGAGGGAGAGAGAGAGAATCCCAAACACTGTCAGCGCAGAGCCTGACATGGGGCTCAAACTCACGAACAGCATGATTATGACCTGAGCTTAAACCAAGAATTGGATGCTTAGCCGAGTGAGCCAGCCAAATGTCCCTATAATTAATTTTTATTGTGTAATATGAGATAGATGTTAAAGTTCTTTTTTATTTGTTCACCTAATTGTTTCAGCACTATTTGTAGAAATGGCTGTCCATTCTCAATTGAATTGTTTTGATGCCTTTGCCAAATCATTTTAATATATGGCCCTATTTCTGGATTCTCTATTTTATTCCATTAAATCTATACTTATTCTTTTGCCAATTCCATACTCCTACACTGTCTCAATATCTGTAGTTTTATATAAAGTCTCGAAATCAAGTTGTGTACATCTTCTAGATTTGTTTTTCTACTTAAAGATTGTTTGGGCTGGTTTTATCTTTATTTCCATATAAATTTTAGGATATACCATCCAATTCTCAAAATAAAGCATATTGAAAATTAATTGGGGTTATATTTCATTTATACATGAATTTTGAGAAAATGAACATTTTAATATTTCAGTCTATGTCTATGGTATATGTCTCCCATTTTTTAATTTGTTACTGGCTGCTAGGACATCCAGAGGATTACTTAATATAACTGATGAGAGTGGAAACTTTTTCTCTATCTTGCGGGGAAGGTGGAAAGTGTTTATTATTTTATAATTAAAAATAATATCCCCAAAAGCTCCATCTCTTACTATCATCACCTTGAAGATTAGGCTTTCAGCCTTTGAATTTTGGTGGGGCACAAACATTCAGATCATAACAGTATGTTGTATGTGTGTTTATTTAATTTCCAGATATTTGGGTTTTTCTAATTGATTTTTTTTTGTTGATTCTAAATTAAGTCCATGTATCTTGTGGTGATTATTATTAGTAATAGTAGTGTATTTAAGGGTTTTTTTTTAACTTTTATTTATTTATTTTGAGGGAGAGAGAGAGAAAGAGAGGTAGAGAGGGACCATGCATGCACAAGTGGGGAAGACACAGAAAGAGAAGGAGAGAGAGAATCCCAAGAGGCTCCATGGTGACACAGGTTCTGATGGGGGCTCGATCCTACGAACTGTGAGGTCATGACCTGACCTGAAATCAAGAGTCGGACACTTAACGATCTGAGCCACCCAAGTGCCCCTATTGCCTTTAAGCTCTTGGACTTACTTAAAATGTGTATTTTAAGTCTTTGTTTTCTAATTCCAACACTGAGTTAATCTCAATATCGTTTTCTATTGACTGTGCGTGTTCTAACAATGAGTCACATTTTGTTCGTCTTTGGCACCTCTATTTTAAAAAAAACGTTATTATATACTAGCTCTCTTGTATATATCTTATACATTTCAGTGAGTTTGGATTTAGTTATCTTCTTTGAAGTGTTATCTTCATTTTGTCTGGCAAATGTGTTACTGGTTGATCATAATGACATTTTGAAGGTTTGGTTTTCCATTTTAATATGGCAGAAGTTTTATTTGTCCTTAGACATAGGATTAAACTCTTTGTCATAGGATGTAGTATCCTTAGGTTTGAATGGCAAATCTTAGCTGTTTACCAAGTTGCCTTTCAACATGTTAATTGTAGTTAATATAGTTAATAATTTGGGGAGTTTTATGATTTTTTTTCAGTTCTCTCAGCAACAACCTTGATGACTTTTTACAACAATCTTACTAAAGCAGTGTTTTATTCCCAGTTTAATATGATAGAACCAATGAAATGTTCTACTTTTAGAAATTTTTATATTGGATTCTCTAGGTGAGCTAAGAGAAAACATAAATGTACATTTTTCATTTTATGAGCTCTGAGATGTAAAGTCCCAAGGTATACTTCACTTCACTGTACTTCATGAGATTTTCTGACCGCATTCTGTTTTCTCTCTTCAAGTTCTTCTGTATAAATCTCAGTTTTGGGCAGTATTGTAAGTCAGTTTATACCCTGTCACCCAGGATAGAGTAAATGCTCTAATGACAGAGACATAAAGACCTTACTTTTAAGTAATATCAGCATGGATCACCATTTGACACTCTAAATTTTATTTAGTAAGATTCTTACTAAATTATGCCTTTCCCTTGATAATAAATTTCACACTCAGAAGCTTCAAGTTTTAAAGCATTTGCTCTTCTTGAGATTTGTAATAGAATAGGTTTTCTTTAGGATTTTGTTAATATATGTGAGCATATATTGAAAACACATAGTCTTTACTATTGGACAAGTCCTGATTGCAGTACTTGGGTATTTTTTTAACAGAATATTATAATAGCAGGTCCTCATAAGTGGTAGCTAGTGATGGATTGACTTTACTAGTCCCCTTTAAATTTTAATTCCATCAGGAGGCATATGTGCCTTCAACTCATACGGCCTTTTTATTTTTTTTTTAAGTTTATTTATTTATTTTGAGAGAATGTGCATGCCAGTGGGGGAGGGACAGAGAGAATCCCAAGCAGTCTCTGTGCTGTTATGGGGAGCTGAATGTGGGGCTGGATTTTACGAACTATGAGATATTAACCTGAGCTGAAACCGAGAGTGGGATGTTTAACCGTAACAGACGTTCCCTAGAGTCTTTTTAAACCCTCTTACTAGCTATGTTTAAACTTCTTAGTTTTTCCCCCAGGAAAGGTTGGATCCTGAAAGACGTTTTAGAGCAGAAAATATCTAGAAGGTAAAATTACAGATTGTGGAGAGAAAGCGCTAAGAGTCAAAATCAATAAACTCTACCAGCCTAAGAAAGGATATAAAAATCATTCGGAGGTATTGAGATAAAGTGTAATTAAAAAAATCAAATTAAACTCTTCCAAAGCAAACACCTTCCGAGTCTAAGTGCCATTGACCTTGGTGTACTCAGCTGAGCAGACCTCCCTAGCTGAATGGGATAAAACTTCCAAGACTACTCTGTCTAAAGTTTCCTTGAAATTATCACAAACGGGGCTTCTCTGAACTAGGACTTATTTCCTAATA
Source organism: Leopardus geoffroyi (assembly GCF_018350155.1). Classification (NCBI taxonomy): domain Eukaryota; kingdom Metazoa; phylum Chordata; class Mammalia; order Carnivora; family Felidae; genus Leopardus; species Leopardus geoffroyi. The sequence goes on from NC_059333.1 coordinate 20,539,889, forward strand.
ATAATAATTTGTGCCAACTAGGCCTCTGTTTAAAATAAAAGTGTAATAAGATCCATACTTTATTAATGTTAACCCTTAGGAAAACTCCATGAGATTTAGCTCCCTTTTCATGGGAGAATAAGAAAATCATGAGGTTAAGTAATATATCCAAGGTCATGTGTGAAGAAGAATCACAGCTGACATTTGGAGCCAAGTTTGTCTGACCTAAGTCAGAGTGTACTTCTTAACCATTATCTTTAATAAGTTGAACATATGAGGTTTTCTACTGTGTTAGACAAAACGTTTCAGTGTGCTTCAAATGCTTTTGACATATTAAACAAGAAAGAGTTTATCGAAATATTTAGGCCACAATACTAATACAACTAGATAAAACTCCTTAAAGAAATGATTTTGGCAACAAGGAAAATTAAATATCTATTCCATAGTGGTTTTATGGTAGAGACCCTACTATTTTGATACATTATGTTTGTTTAAAAAATTGAATTTTACAAAAATTCTAAATAATTATAACATACTCTGCATTTTGTAGATATTTTTTAACATTAGATAAAAGATCTACCTAATCCTGATTGGAAAAACTAGAGGAAAATCAAAAGATGATTTTGTATCTGTATTTTGTTTAACCTGATAATTTAAACTGCTTACAGGCTTAGAGAGGCATTGTCCCGTGGTATATTTTACATAATACATAGGCAATCTTTTCTCTACATTTATTTATTAATCTAAACAATGTATGAGGTAACCAGTAATAATCTGCAATCAAATTTTCTTTGTAACATTATTCAGAAACTTATTTTATGTAAGTTTTGAGATCAGAGTCCTTGAAGGTTTTTAAAAGGATTATAAAATAACACAACTAGAATCAAGGCTGGTTATAGTAACATTCTTCATGTTGGCTGTAAGCCTCAATTTTCCCTGTAACTCCCCAGAAAGCAGTATGATACTCCCAGCATGCCACCTTTATTTTCTGTTCACTAAAAAAAAATAAAATAAATAAATAAAAATAAACCCTTCTTAGTACCCAGAAAACATTCTGATATCAAATATGTCTAGACTTCTAGCTTTGAGTAAATATTATTTCTCCTATGGTTAAATATACAAGCTTAGGTATGAAACAAAGTGGAACTATTTTCATAGTGGCATTCCATTTACGCAATGGATGTAGAAAAGAAAAATATAATATTAACTGGGTATCTCTAATTCCAAAGGTATTCTCAGCAGTAAATTTCACACCAAGAAATGTACATCAGCAAAGAAAGAAAGAAAGAAAGAAAGAAAGAAAGAAAGAAAGAAGAAAGATGCATTAATATTTAATTTAGGAGTTGACAATTTTAGTTAAGCTACTTTATAAGTCATCTTGATTTAGTTTCCCCAATCCATTTCTTAGGACCTGAATGAGTACACGATACATGGATAAAGCAACACATGATAACAGGTAAATCTACACAGAGACTCTCTTCTGCAGACATGTAAAAAGACAGAAATTTGATCATAACCACAGATGAACTGATTCAGAATTTTTTGTGTTGTGGGGAGGGAGTACTTTATAAAATCCACAGTTTATTCTGGCTTTCACAAATATTGAGATCCAATGAATTAGAACTACTTTTTGGTGTCCAGGTACAAAGAAGTTGAAGGTCAAGCATTTGAGGACTCAGACTTAAGTCTGAATTTGGCCACTACTGAACTGTAGGACCAGAAGTTAAGAATGGGTCAGAAACTGTCCGTTTCTTCCTTATCCCTGAATCTTCAGGGCTGGCTGAGTAGGCCACAGAGTAGGCCATCAATATGCATCTGTTAAATTAATGAATAAGTCGAGGAATAAATTGCTTGCTCTTTCTTCAAGACAAGACACTTTAAGAAACAACGGAGGCAATTTGTGACCACATTTTCCTAGGAAGGACACATATTTGGTCGATTTAATAAGGATCATATTCTGAAGGTCAGACTCTGTTAAATTCTGGATGAGGAGAGGCATTTGAGATGTCAAATAAGGGTATGTTCAGGTCTCTAGTGAGCATTAAAAAGAAGGTGGTAGGAAGATTTGTAAGAAGATGATTACTTCTCCTCGATACCTTAGAGGAAGAGTTCAAGAGGAAATTGACTTTGATTTTCTTGATTTCTCGAGGAAATAGTGCAGGCCTTTTTACCCCTCTGGTGCAGTGAAATGAGGTTGCAGAGGTCACAGACAATGATTTATGGACGTGGTCTTAGAACTAGGTGTGTTGAATTAAAAAAAAGAAAAGTACTGTATTTCGTGGTCTTTCCTGATAAATTACAGAATGAAGTGTTGCTGATTCAACCCAGTGCTTTCTGATGGAGCTCTGTCAGAATACATTGTTCAAAGCAAACTATATTCCAACAGTCTCACCTGTGTTCTAAAAACTACCAGGAATCTTTTTCTGTTTGTGTGGTTTTTTGGTGTGCGTTGAGGGTCACTTCCTTGGGATGAGATTAATTATATTAGAATGTGTTCCTTAGGTATTCTTCTTAGATATAAGAATATTTGTGATCAGACTTTGTGATCGAGTCTTACTGTTGGCATACCTCTCTAATGTATTTACTTTTTGTGATAGGACTCGAAGAGGCATCAAAACATTCTATTATATATATATATATATATATATATATATATATATATATATATCAGAGGAAAGAACGACTTTAGTTAAAGATGGTCTGCAAGTAATTTAGACAAACTTTGCTAACAATGAACTCACAGCTCTGTAAAGTAAGTTACTTGTTTAGGTCAAAATTAAAGTTCTCAGTAAGGTTACAATTTGCTAATATCATGTGGTGCTAAAATACAGCACCTAAATTACTACTCATATTTTCCATCTTTTTTGATGGCCTGAAGTCCTACGAAAAACCTATACATAGAATGCTCAGCATTGTTTAGCGACATACTATGCCACTGACGATTTCTCAAAATCTTGACTCAAAAGCCTGTGGGTAACTCAAGCTGTGTATCCAAGAATTGTGGCCTGCTTGCTGGAGGCAATACTACAGATTTGTTCTCAATATGTGTCCAGCTGGAATTAAGCCGTAGACTCGGGCTGCTCTAAGTGACGTTTGCAAAACTTGTGAGCAGAGCAGTAATTCAGGCTTGTCCTCAGATCTCCTGAATTAGAATCCACATTTTAATGATGACTCCAGGTGAGTAACTGGATGTATGCTAAAGTTTGCGAGCACTCTTTGAGGCTTTTGGAATGTAAAACAAAGCATCTACGGCTTAGGCTTAGAAAGGATTGAACCCACAGGAAGGGCCATATTTTCATGATTTCAGGATGAGACACTAAGTAGCAATATTACTGCCATTGAGTTTCTGTACGAACAATTTGGTATAAGTATATAAGCTGATATAATCAAAGACGCTGTAATCTCAGTTAATATCATAATTCTATCATGATATCATAATTCGAAATTAAAATTAGATCAGAGAACCTCAGAAAGTATACACCAGTGTCCTCATGTTACGGGTAAAGAATAAGAGGTCTGGAGAAGGAAAACAACACATCCCAGTTTTCACAGCTAGTAAGGGGCAGAGATCTGGCCACTGTGCAGATTTCTGGATTCCATGCTAGGGCTCCCCAAAAAGCGATGCTTTCTTCTCTTTGTAAATTCACTAAATATTTTTACCTGTTGTTCATGTGCAAAAATCTGTGCATAAATATGTGTAAATAGCATGTAATACCCCAGTACTTAATGATGACTATATAGAAGAAAAGGATAAGTTATTTCTGTTTGTAGTACAAGCAAATAAACACCAAAAATACATAATAAAAGGTTAGCTGTGAGTGATGTCTTTATGTGGTGTGTGATATGCAGTAAGGGATGTTGATTGTGTGTATATTTGTGGTAGAAAGCTTAATTCTTATCTTCCGTTGTAGGAAGTCAGTAGAAAATGGCTAATTTGAAAAAAAAAAAGTAAGAGTGAGAAACCAAGAAATTAGATACATAAGCAGATTATTTAAAAATATTGAGGTAGATTTCCAAGGATGCAGCTAAAAGACATGAACCTCATTGCCTCTGGGAACACAGATCAGGAAAGTTATGTTAATGGATGGCTGTTTTTCATTAAGTCTTATCGACCCATAATCTTTCAAAAGCTTATAAAATTTTTAAATATATTTTTAAATTAATAAGAGGAGAGAAAAAAGAAAGTACATCAGTGTTTCACCTTACGGTTCAGAAACAACTCAACAAAAAACCATGGAGATCACTTGATTCTAAAAATAGTGCTTTGCTTTTCACTGGCAACTTCAGTTGGGTTCCAGAAATCTGTCTGGAAATAGAACTGAAACTCACTTCCATGCAACACCTCTCCAAAGCTCACATAAATAAAGCAATATTTTTGGAGGATTTCCATAATTATTATAATAGAAAAATATATCTCTAAAGAGGAAACCAGAAAATATTGCCGCCTTAGAATACTGAGTATCAGTAGGGGGCACTAAGATTTCATCAAAATGAAAATAATAGCCCTGTAGCAGTCATAAATTATTTGTGCTCTTACTTTAACTTTAAAGGGAAAAACATCATAAACTCCATGCTTTTTTAACTTTAGTATAGCTGGCGGAAATGCTTTTCCTTTTAACCCTTTTAACAAGGAGATGCATTGAACTATCACCTTTACCTGGAAACTTATTTATTTTTTCTCTTATTTCCACATCTATCTGGTTTGCCTCTTATTCGGCATTCAAATGCAATGTTGGTCTGCTCAATTTGTCAGATACAGAGCAACTAGGATTTTTCACAGATAAGTGATTATCTACTAAATGACCTTCTGCAAAAAGCTCCTGTGAAATGAAGTACAAGTATGTCCACAACAAGCTGGAGACAGGAGGGAAACCGTAAGGGCAAGCCAGCTTTATACAACCAATGTCCTTCACCTGCCCCCAAATAACGAAAGCATTACTAGACAATTAGGGCCATGCTAAAAATCACCCCAAATGTGAGAAGAAACTAACACTATGAACATCAGCTTTGGTTGACTATTGAACATTAATTGATCTCACAGTTCAAGGGAAAAAACATCCTGTATTCTCAGAGAACAACAGGAAATCAGAAAAACCAATCAACAGATATAGACCGTGAAGGAATGAAATACTATTGATGGATTTTCATGTTTTCTTCCATTCTGGTTCCTTTTAGTATTAAGGAAGTTTAAAATTCCAAGTACATTTTATTTTATTTATTTATTTTTTTGAGAGAGAGAGAGAGAGAGAGAGAGAGAGCATGACCAGGGGAGGGGCAGAGAGAGAGAATCTGAAGCAGGCTCTAGGCTCTGAGCTCTCACCTAGAGCCCGATGCAGGGCTCAACCACACAAACCTTGAGATTGTGACCTGAGCCAAAATCAGATGTTTAACCAACTGAGCCATGCAGGCATTCTCCGAGTAGAATATTTTTGAAGTATATTGCAAAGGGTCCTCGATGTAGTATTTTAGCCCTGGTCCTATATTTTTGGCCTGCACACTTGTTTGTGTCTATAATTGTCAAAAAAGAAATCCAAAAAGAACAATAAAAAAAATTAACACAAACCATAATTTAAAATAGAGGCTCCGATTTTGGTCATGTTGAAAGTTGCTTTAGGTGATTTGCGGATTACTCATGACATGAGAAATGTCATTCCTAATGGGTTTATGTTGACTTTTCTTCTTTATAAGCCTAATAAACCAAGCTAAGATCATAGACTCTTAGAGCTGTGAGGAACTCTCCCAACAACCCCTTTATTTTACAAATGAAAACTCTTTAAGTCCAGAAAGGTCACTCAGAAACCTTTATAAACAGAAGTGACTTATTTGCCAGGGTAGCACAACTGACAGAAAGTCCCAGGTCTCTTGACTCCAATCTGGAATTACTTCTCCACGCCACGCTGCCTGGATGTGTGAAGTATAATTGATTCGCTGGGTGTAATAGATTTCTTTAGAACAATTCAGAGAACAACCTGTGCCCTAAGGAAAACAAGTGAAAGTTGGTGCTATTTGCATTTGGATAAGTAGCAACGCATTTGGAGATGGAGGACATTATGCACTGATAGGGAAAAATGGATTTCTAGGACCATTGACGAGTGACCCAAAGTAATGAGCATACCCCTTATTGGATTCTTTTATTGGCTTTCTCTATGAGCACAATTGAAGGACTGTTCCAAAGAAGTCATATCCGAAATGAGGCCAGGTTCCTAGCCAGGACACATGCTTTTAAATAAGACGACACTTGAGAATGGTGTACTGATGAAAATCGCAGCTCTACACGCAAGGCACATGACCTCACCTCTCCACACGTTGACTTGTGTGCCTCGTTTGCATTTGGCTGACTGTGCTGCTTCCGTCCATCTTTGTCTTCTTTCGTCTTCAACCTAATGAAATTAAATTTATATGCTGGGTCTGCGATGACTCCGTGTGGCCAAGTGAGCTGGCAGGGAAGTGTTTTGCTCTCTACACTTCTTGCTGGTTCTCTTTCTATTAACAAAAATGCAATTTTCCGGCTTCATTACAAGATTAAAACTCTTGATAGAATTAAAGGTGGTTGATCCTTTCTTACCAGTTCCAAAGCGATTTTCATCTTTGACACTGGCGTCTCAAACCACAGTTTCTCCAGGGATGATTTCTTTTTCTTGCCCACCAGGGAAGAGTTGGGCATTGTATCACCAAAGTTGGCGAAAGAGTTAAGCAATGGAAAGTTGCATTGTTTGAAATGAATGAAAGGATCTTACATAATGGTGTATAAGTGCTTCAAAATACTTATGGGATGTGCTGCCCTGCATTACCAGTGACCTCTAGGACATAATTGTCTAAGATTTTTATGAAATAACATAGAATGCTGTCTCACCTTATACATGATTTTTTGCTGTTGTTTCTTTCGCCCTTTGACATTGAAGAGGCACGGTAAGTTGCAACAGGCCAAGAGATTGTTTCTGCCTCATAGCAAATATATTAAAATAGTGTTGATTTTCTTGTTTACACTTGAATTGAGTTTCCAGTCAATTTTTTGTCATGAGATACAACTAACAGCCACCGATGCTAATAAAAGCAGCAAACAAATACCGTTTATCTGCTTTCTCTCTCTCTTTCCTTCTTTCTTTCATTGTTCTCTTCTTTCTTTTGAGACGGAGTTCATATTTCAGTCTCCTATTTATATGGATGAAAAGATAGATCCCCGTTTCAAGGGAATGTGTTTAAAAGTTTGTGCTTAAACCTACGTTTGGAAAAGACACTCTACTTACATGGCTTGAGAAAGGAAAGTTTGTTGATTTAACTGGAGAATGTTTACTTCTTATTGTGTCATTATTTTCTTATTGAGTCATTTTTCTCAAAGAGCTTAAGGTTGGACCTAAGAACTTTCATTCGATCAGAGGGCTCTGTGCACATAACTGGGGAGTTTCCACGACAACTGTCCTCATTTAGGCTCATCCTTATCAAAGCATAAAATAGTCTATTAGTAAACAAAATCGTATCAAGATCCGTTACAAGTATTCACTGTACGCAGAATACTCCCTTAAATTGGAAGTGAAACTATTTCTATAGGCAAATGACAATATTTTGTATATGAAAAACATCCTGAAGAATCTTCACCAAAACCCAGTAGCGTTAACAAAAAAGTTCAGCACAGTTGCAGAATATGAGATCGATATCAAAAACAACGACATTGCCTGTAAAGTGAGTGAAAACTAAGGCTGGGTGGGCATGAAATTAAGATAAGACTGTAGAGTACTACATCGCAGAGCTTGGCTTTGAATTCAGATCTGTCTGACTCCAAAGCCCATTTTATTCCCACTCCCCAACTATCCCACAATTTGTCTTGTGTTCAAGCCAATGACCCAATGCCTATTTTGAAATAAATGGAAGGATCCTATAAAAGTTACCCCTCTAAAACATGTATATGCCACTGTTGCAAAAAAAAAAAAAAAAAAAATCCCATGATTCCTGATTTGGCTCAAAAACAAAACCAAAACCAAAGAGAACTGAAATCCTCACTTTGAGGCCAGGAGCCTGATAAGAGCTATCTTTTGACTTTTTTGATACTGAAGATTTACAGCAAACTCTAACACTTCAACACTGTGGGATGTTGGGCGTGCTGCCTGCAGTTCACACGTCAGATTTGGAAGCAATTCTGGTACTTTTCCTCTGGTGCAAGGTCTTACTGCTTTGCCTTGCCTTTTGGTTTCTGGCTGTGCCTTCTCTTTGCTGTGAGTCAGCAAAAGGACATTATTGGGTTAAGACTGAAGAAACTGAACAAATGTGGAAGACAGTTGGATTGTCAACATTCTTGGAGCTATGAGAAATTCAGGAGCAAGGCCCAAAAGCAAATATGGAGGAAAAGTCAAGAGAGAGTAGAAGTGGTTTTTGGAGAAGCGTGATGGGAGAGCAGAGAGGGGGAGCAGGGAATCCCAACCGTAAACTAAGGTACCTATATCCTGGCGATGTGGCTCAACTACTCATTGGATGTGCATCTCTGGTTCTGAAGTTGAGAAAGATCAAAATAAACTTCACTGAAACATTATCAATGCACGGGCACCTGGGTGGCCCAGTCGGTTAAGCATCTGATTTTGGCTCAGATCATTATCTCATGGTTCGTGGGTTCAAGTCCCCCGTCTGGCTCTGTGCTGACACCTCAGAGCCTGGAGCCTGCTTCAGATTATTTTCTCCCTCTCTCTCTGCCCCTCCCCCTCTTCTCTCTCTCTCTGTCTCTTGAAAATAAATGAACATTAAAAATATGATAAAAATTTTAAGCAAACATTATCAATACATACTATTATCCAGCAAAATGGTGATCTCTATCCTTAAAAAGAAAATTGCATTTCACTCGCTGCCTATCTTTGGAATATAGAAGGTCTGGCCTCCACATCCTTTAAGGAAAAGTTGCTTGAAATGGCTTAGTGATGAAAATCATTTTGTTCCAACTAGCTTTATGAGTTTACTCTCCTTTAAGCCGAATTGAGCCATGGAATTTGAATTCTAAGAACATGCATTTCTGTTCCACACAGCAAGTTAATTTTCGAGTTCATCAGATGTGTATTTATATGGTGATTGTATCTGTCACCTAAACATTTTGTCAATCACTCCTTCCTTCTGTTTTGATATGCTCTGCATTCCATCTAACATGTGATGAATGTTTTGCTTGTTCTAAGTAAAAATTGGTTATGGCAATGACAAGTGTTTTGTCAAACCACATGTACTCTATTATACTGTTGCATTAACAAAAGCAATCGTTGGCGTTTTCAATTCAAAAATAAACATCTAGGTCAGAAGTAAATTATGAAATGTTTTTGCTTACTCTTTTCAAGTTCACCTAGTTTTTTGAAGGAAATTTTGCCTAAAACTATGATGAAGATATAAAGGACCTCAGGATCCTAAATTATAAAACCAATCAGAATGTGTAAATGACAATAGAGTCTAATGAATAAATCAATTTCCCCTGCCTTTTCTCTGTACTGCTGTTTTGTTCAGTTATACTATGGATAAAAGAGACTTCATCTTTTCTCCTTTTAAAAGATAATGACATTTCACTTGGTGGCGCCCATAGAAATAATTGCTTTGAGCAAAAAGTCACCACTGAATAATAAGATTAGCAAAAGTGTAAGTAAAATTAGGATGCTTACATGGTCTCACAGTATCTCCAGTTAAGTACTTATTAATTATATGGGTAAAAATGTTAACTTCACAATAGAGAAATCTTGTAGGCACCACCTTAACTAAGGGACTACAATTAACATCACCAGGAATGGGACAGATCGACATTATGTGTCTCCCAACATGAAGCACTGAGAAGAATACACATTATTTCCTTGATATTATTGCCAAAAATATATAACCTGAATCTAAAAACAAAACAAAAACATCGTTCCACAAAGGAACTAACCTCTACCCTTTTTTTTTTTTAAGGTTTATTCATTTTTCAGAGACAGAGAGAGACAAAACGTGAGTGGGGGAGAGGCAGAGAGAGAGAGAGAGGGAGACACAGAATCCAAAGCAGATTCCAGGCTCTGGACTGTCAGCACAGAGCCCGACGAGGGGCTCGAACTCACAAACCGCGAGATCATGACGTGAGCTGAAGTCAGACGCTTAACTGACTGAGCCACGCAGGTGCCCCTAACCTCTACTCTTTATAAGTATTAAGAAAGAGAAGAAAGCAAGACTGAGAGCTTGGTCCATATTTAAGAGACCTAACAATTAAATGCAACTTATGTGTTAAACTGGTTCGTGAACAGAAAAAGACATCAGTATATATATTTTTTATTTTGACTATCATATTTTTATAAAGGACAATATCATTGTTTTTAGAGAATGTGATATATTTAGAGCTAAGATGGCATCATTTCTACAAATTATGCTCAGTATTTTCAGAAAAAAAATTACATAGAGAAAAAAAGAAAGATTAAGGCAAGTGTGTGAAATGTAAGTATGTGAGGATATGAGAAAGATCTATGAAAATCATTTGTATTATTTTTGCAACTTTCCTTGTAAGCCAGATATTGTTATAGAAAAAAGTTTAAAAAATAGAGTAATGGCATAAATATATTTTTTTATTTTAAATGTTTTTTTAACGTTTTTATTTATTTTTGAGACAGAGAGAGACAGAGCACGAGCAGGGGAGGGGCAGAGGGGGAGACACAGAATCGGAAGCAGGCTCCAGGCTCTGAGCTGTCAGCATGGAGCCTGACGCGGGGCTCGAACTCAGGGACTGTGAGATCATGATCTGAGCCAAAGAATCGGACGCTTAACCGACTGAGCCACCCAGGCGCCCTAGTAATGGCACAAATATTGATTAGAAAGTTTGACATGGGGGGAGAACTGCACCTGTAGATTTTATTCCCTTTGAATTTAAACAGTTCAACTGGTATACCAGGAGAGACGATATTCTTGAGTATGATATTTTTACAAAAGCGACTATAGTCTCCATAGTTCCTTCTGAATTATAGTCTAAAGAATGTATATATCCCCAAGAGGATATGATTTTGAAGCCAGTAACACCTGATTTTTTTTAATGTAGTTGGTTATAAATATATCAGACGAAGTGGCTTGAAAGTGTTAAATAAATTTCCAATCGTGGCGTTTTAAAAATAAGCTTTGAGTGTATAATGGCAAAATACTTTTTTCTTGTTGTTGTTGTTAAATTTATAAAAGAAAATAATCGAATACGTAAAAAGAATGCCAAACTTTATATCAACCATTGAATTTAATATAGGCTGGTTGCTCTTCTAGGTATTAGCACTATTCTAAGAGAAGAACCTATAAGATAGTACATCAGGCCCTACTCAGAGACAATAATGTGGTGTTTCAAACACCACTGATTTGCGTGGAATGAATGTATATATATATATATATATATATATATATATATATATATATATATTTTGGCTTGGAATTCCAAAACAATCCTCTGTTCCTCAGAATATTCTGTTATCTTACATAAATTATTCATTTTTTAAAGTTGTACTTCCAGGTCTATAATTACTCATTTTTATCATGTCTAAGTATGGTTTAATATTAGAATAAACACATAGTGTTAGAAAACCATGATTAAAGTGGTGTAAAACACCACACTTTAAAGTGGTGACATCAAATGGTGAAGGAAGGATCTGCAAAAACCATCTCTTCCATAAAAGCAACTAGAACACTGGCAAAAATTTCTTAGAATCAACTTTTCTGAAGCTTTGAAAATTAAGCAAAGGCTTGCAGCAGTTCAGGGGTGTTTCTGCAAAAGAGTAGCTGAATGGAGAATTTTGTAGTGTTTTCACTTGCCCAAATCCCATTCTCTCCTTCCCAGCTAAGTGGTAGCCAACAACCCACAGCCACAGGAAGACCAGTAGCCTAGCAGTGACTGGAGGGAACAAAATGGGTTATAACTTCTTCAAAGCAGCATTCCTAACTATTATCATTATTTGATTTGTGTGTTGGCTTCTTGAAAGATGTCACTCACTAAACTGCCCTGATTTGATTTGATTCAAAGCTTACCAATATGAAAGACATATCCCAGGAGAAATTTTTTTGTGACACTGTAAACATACAGAGTCAAATATTTGACATCCTATCTGTCTATGGTGGTGTATAATAGTTGGGGCAAAATATAGGCCAACCAAAGAGCTTAAAAGCAAAGGTAGGGATTAAATGCCTATAGAGTTTGGAAAGCTTCAATATGTTTCAGGAGTCTAGAAGGCTAGGTAAATGCATAGGGTTGTGTGTATGCCCGGGACGGTAAGATGTTCTGAAAAGATCTAAAAGGTCCTCCTGCCATTGGCTAATCTTGAGGCTCTGTAAAAGCAGGAAGTAAAGGATCAGACAAAGATGTGCACTGAATGACTTGATGTTGAAGTCATGCACCAACATTTACAATAAGCCTTTCAGAAAATACTGAGTGCCAGGTATTTAAAGAAATATCTGTCCAATCAATAAATGGATACTACTGGGCAGAAACTTCAGTAGCTACACACATCAAAGAATACAGACTTTATGGAATAAGTCCATAAAAGTCATTAAACAAAACAAGAGCAACAGATAACAATAACAATAAATGCTGAGGGGAGAGAAATAATTGATTCCCACAGTTGCCTCATTCAATTATTTAAAATAGCTAGTATTAAGCGACAAGAAAAAATAGTAGACATAAAAAGAAGTAATAAAATATGCCCATACACGGGAAAACTAGATTAACAAAAACTTCCTGAGGAAGTTGACATTGGAGGTCAACTAGAGAATATCTATAAAGACACAGAAATTACAAAAAAACAAAAACAGCTTAACAGCAGATTTGAGCAGGCAGAAAATGATGAATCAATCAATTTGAAAATAGGTCAATTGAGATTGTTCAGTCTAAGGAGCAAAAAAAAGAGAAAGAATGAAGAAAAATGAGCGGAGATTTTGAGACATGTGGAATGCCATTAAGTGAACCAACATAACATAACAAGATCTCCTCGGTGCACTTGGGAGATTCTCTAGGATAGACCATATGCAAAGCCATGAAACAAATCACAATAATTTAACAGAACTGTAAATCGTATACCGTGTGTACTCTGACCACAGAGAATGTGATTAGTTACCTAATAATACAAATTGTCAAATTCACAGATATGTGAACATTACACAAAATACTCCGAAACAATCAATGGACCAAAGAAGAAATCAAACAATGAGTTTGGAAAATGTTTTGTGATGGAAGAAAACAGAAGCACAATATATCAAAATTTATAAAACACTGATGAAGCAGTATTTGGAAGGAAAGTAGTAACTATAAATACCTGTATGAAGAGAGAGAAAAATATACAGTTAATTACATAAACTTTGTCTTAAAGGTCTGTGGGGGGGAAAAAAAAAAACAAAGAAGAAAACCAAAGTAAGCAGAAAGAAATCATTAATAAAAAATGAAAGGAAAACAAATTAAATAAAGAATAGAAAATCAATAGAAAATATAAAATAAAACCCGAAGCTTATTTTTTGTAAAGATTGATGAATTTGACAAACATTTAGCTAAACTGACCAGTAAATAGAGAGACAACTCAATTTATTAAATAAGGAATGAAAAAGGGAGTAGAACTCCTGACCTTGGAGATATAAAAAAGATTAGAACAGAACTTTATAAACAACTGTATACCAAAAATAGAATAAATTAGATGAATGGACAAATTCCTTAAAAGATACAAACTACCAAAGCTGACTCGAGAACAAATAGAAAATCTGAACAGATCATTAAAAGATAAAGATTAAGTTAGTAACTTAAAAATTTCTCATAGAGGAAAAACCAAACGTAGATGGCTACACTTGTAAATTCTACCCAATGTTCAAAGAACTAATACCACACCAGGGGTGCCTGGGTGGCTCAGTTGGTTAAGCATCTACTCTTGGCTTTGGCTCAGGTCAAGATCTCAGGGTCGTGAGATCCATCCCTGCCTGCTTGGGATTCTCCCTCTCCCTCTCTCCCTGCCCCTTCCTGCTCAAAATAAATAAACGAAAGGAAGGAAGGAAGGAAGAAAGAAAGAAAGAAAGAAAGAAAGAAAGACCAATCTTTCACAAAGCTTACCAAAAAAAAAAAAAGAAAAAAAAAGAACAGAAGGAATGTTTCTCAACAAATTCTACCAGCCCATAATTACCCTGATACCAAAATCATTTTAAAACATCACAAGAAAAGAATACTACAGAACAATATCCAGTATGAATAGAAACACAGAAATCTCTGACATAATACTAGCAAAGCAACCCAGGTACACATAAAAAGGATTATACACAATGACAAAGTGAGGTTTATCCCAGGAGCAACATTGGTTCAAAATACAAGGACTAATCAATGTAATACACTATATTAATAGAATATAGGAAATGAACACACACACACACACACACACACACACACACACACACACATACATCTTAGTCGATGAAAAAAAAAAAGCAGTGACAACATCCAAGAATTCTCCATGATAAAAACATTTAACAAACCAAAAATAGAAGAGTTCTTTAACATGATAAAGAGAATCTATAAAAATCCACTGTCAACATCATACTTAATTGTAAAATATTCAGTACTTTCTCCTAAGATCAAGAATTCAACAAAGATGTTTGCTCTTGCCAATTTTACTCAGAATTGAGGTTATAGCCAGGTCAATTAGGCAAGAAATTAAGGTAAAAGGCCACTAGCTTGGAAAGAAAAATGCAAGACTTTCTCTATTTGCAGATGATAGGACATTATACATAGAAAATCCTAAGAAATGCACACACACGCACACACACACACACAACACGAGAACGAAATGAATTCAGCAGAGTTGCAAGATACATTAATATATAATAATTAATTGTACTTGTATAGACAAGCAACAGACAATTCAGAAAGGAATTAAGAAAGCCCTTCCATTTATAATAAATAAAAGACTTAGAAATTTATTTAACAAAAAAATACATTTGTACTTTCAAAACTACAAAATAGAATTATTGAAGGAAATTAGGTAAGACCTATATAAATGACAGATGTCGTGTTCATGTATTGGAAGACGTAGCTTAGCTAAGATGATGACAACACTGCCCCGATTGCTTAATAGATTAGATGTCATTTCTATGAAATCTTATTTTGTTTTTGCAGTAATTGGCAAGCTATTCTTAAAATGTATATGGAAATTTGAAGAACCAGAATAGTCAAAACAAGATTGAAGCAGAAGGGTAAAGTTTAGGACTCACCCTCCTCAATTTAAACTTGGTATAAAGCTACAGTCATTAAAACCATGTGGCAGTGGCAAAAGGAGAGACATATTAAATCATTTGAAAAGAGCTGAGTGTCTATAAACACAATAGTTTATGGCTAATTAATTTTCTACAAAGGTGCCACGACAATACAGGAGGGGAAAAACCGTCTTTTTACCAAATGAGACTGGAGAATCTGAATACCCAAATGGACCAGAATGAAGGTAGAACTCTCCCTCACACCATATAAGATATTAAATCAAAATCAACCAAAGCTCTAAATAAGAGATAAAACTATAAAACTCTTAGAAGAAAACCTAGGTGCACATCGTTATAACCTAGGATTAGGCAATCATTTCTTTTACATGACCCAAAAGCACAAAGAACAAAAGAAAAAACAAACTATAATTTAACTATCAAAACTAAAAAAAAAAAGTGCTTTTAAGGACACAGTCAAGAAAATGAAAAGACAAAGAGAGTCTGAAAAATGGGAGAATACATTTCAAATCATATATCTAATAAGGGTCACTTATCCAGAATACTAAAACAACTCTTAAAACTTAGCGACAAAAAGACAAATAGCAAGTTTTTGTTCTTTCATTGTTGAGTTTGCAAAAGTTCTTTACATATTTCCGAATGCTTGATGACTAGTGATTTTGACCATCTTCTGTGTGCTTATTAGCCATCTGTTCCTCTTCTTTGAAGAAATGTCTATTGAAATCTTATAATTTTTTTTAAAAAGGGCAATGAATTTGAATAAACATTCTCCAAAGTTTTATGTGTGTGTGTACACACACACACACACACACACACACATTTATCTTTAGTCATTAAAGGAATGCAAACTAGAGCCCCAGACACCAGTTCACAGTCAGTAGGACAGATGTAATCAACATGGATGAGACAAGTGTTGATGAGACAGTGGATTGGAATACTCTTAAAACGTAAAATGGAGCAAGATCCAGGGAAAACAGTTGAGCAGTTACTCAGGCTAAAAACATGGAGGCACCATATGGCTCAGAAGTTCTACACTATTTTATAGATCCAAGAAAGCCGTCCCCACATCAAATGTGTATGTTAATGCTAGAGCAGCATTATTTATGCTAGCAAAACAGTGAGAACGAAATAAATATCCATCAACTGATTGGAGAAAGAAAATGTGATATAGCATACAATGGAATACAATTTGAAAGTCCAGTTATAATACGAGCCAATTGTATGAAATGTTTAGAATAAAATTAGTAAAGACAGAAAGTTAATTAGTGGTTTCAAGGGTCTGGGAGGAGAGGGAAATGGGGCACCAAAACTATTAAGTATGGGTTTCTTATTAAAGGTAATGAAAATATTCTGGGGTTAATAACGATGACTCCATAACATTGTGAACAATTGAATGATATATTTTAAAAGGGTGCATCATATGCGATGCGAATTATATACCAATACAAAAATTAATAATACAATAAGGTGAAACCAGCCTCTTTCTAGAGGATAGAGTTGCTATTTAATTCAGATGGGAAGAGTAGTCCGAAGCAGGACGTGGGGACCTTGGACAGAGGGATGATCAGGACACTCTGGATGCATTGGGCAGGTGCCAGAGATGAGCGTGGGCACAAACCATGGCTTGGTCCTCGTGAAGCCAAAAGCTATACCACCTGGTCCCAGGGCATGGGGCAGCAGCAACATCCCTTCCTCCTCCCATGAGCTGATGGAAGTTGCAATGAGTGAGCCTCCCCCAGACCTTAGGCCACTACACAATTGGGTGGGAAGAATGACAGATCCTCTAACAAAGTCAATTTCCAAGGGTTCTCCAGGACTGAAGAAGGCAGGTCCTAGCAGGCCATGCAGATCTGGGATCTTGGGTCCCTGCTAGTCTTAACTAGAGGAGACCATCTGTCCAGGTATACCCGCAGTTTCCCAGAGAATAGATGGAATGGTCAGCTATACCAACCTGTGTGACTTTCCTTCTATCTGACCTCAGTATTGGAAGAAAGTATAAAATAAAGTTCCACATTTATCACATAATAATGCCCATTACCCTTCATGAAGGTTTTCTTGCTATTTATAGAAGGCTTGCGTATATAGAAAAAAGCTGTTCTGAAACCTCCCTGGAATCTTTGCAGAATAAACCTATTTTGCTATATCTTGGCTATTTAGATGTAAGCAGGTTGCTAGCATATGATAATGAGCTAGAGAATCACATGTTGAAAATGTCCTTAACACACACACACACACACACACACAGCAAATGTCTTCTAAAAATGAATTTTGGAAATGAAATTGTTAGACCATCACCTCTAGAAGTAATACTGGAAGGCCCACACTCATGTTTGATTGGTGGGTTGGGGGAACAGAGTAGTAGCTCTCCACAAGGAAGAGGACAATGTTCTGTGCTATGCTTGTCATATTTGAAAGACATTTTTGTATTATAGCCATTGTCCTGTTGGTGCGTTTTATTCCTCACTATGGATATATAGTCGATAATGCTTAGTACTTTTTGAAATAGTCAGTGTTTCCAGATAATTTGAAGTACTTCATGTGTTAAAAGTAGAGCTAATACACTTTTTAACATCTTTTTTTTATTAAAATTCCTATAATATATTGTGTTTGTTTTGTTTTGTTTTGTTTTAAAGTGGAGTGGTCAAACCACCTCATCCGTAAGTACGGCATTGTATTTATACCTGCTTAAGAAGGAGGAAGGGGGAACAAGTGAAAAGGGCTCTCTGCCTGTGTGTATGGAGTGAGACAATACTATCCACTATCCCCTATGTTCTGTGCATTGTTTTACTTTGCTGTGTATACAACGTACACACATGCGTGTGTTCCTAACCTTGGGAGTTCCCCAGGTGAAATCTGAAACTGGCTTCCATACACGGTGGGCAAAGAGAGACTGAAGAAAAGGGCAGATCATTCTAGGGTTTGAAATGACAGCTTTGATAAGCAAGATAATTTACATATGAGGCTCAGATGACCACACGACAAAGAAATCACTGCACTTGCCTGTCGAATCTTAAAAGTTTATATAGAGGGCTTAACTGGGTAAATCATAATTCAGTTCCAATGGTCTGAATAACACATTAATCTCTCAAGATCACACCCTGGAAGCCAGCTCTCCTGGGGAAAAGGTGGGAAGAATGTACATTTCATGGACAGGGGATAAGGATGAAGAGTATATGATTGCGTGGGTCTGGCCCATTAGTCAACTGGTGGTCATATCCTGTCATATCCCGTCTATGACCTCCTTCAACAATATGATGGACAAATGAATTCTAAATTTACATTTAATCTTTCCACATGTTAATTTAAATTAGTTTTTAATATGTTTTGTGTTAAATTTAATATATTTTGTGTTAAAATTCATAGGCGAGATCATCTTCTGAAAATTGCATGCAGAAGAGACATTGTTCAAACTTACCTCCAAACATTAGTGAGGCTTATAGTTATCCACTGAGTTGGCAAGTGAGAAGTGTCAGAGTCAAATCCAGAATGTTCCTGCCTAAAAGACCTTCAGATTATAGCTGGTGTTTTATGTGTGCAATTTATTATGTTTGTGTGTGTGCAATTTATTCTGTGTATCTGTGTGTGCAGCAGACAAATGCGAGTACTTATTTGAAAAGTCTATTCTTTCTAGATGCCTGGAAGCATACAGTATGGAGAACGTAGACAATGTGAAATAGCCCTCTATTTTTTTCTGTGAATTCACGGAAATGGTTGTGTTTGGGGAATGGAATTGTGAAACTTGGTCTCTTAAGGGAGCATTCTGACTGTTCACTGGATTATGGTGGGGGGAGGAAAAGCAAAAGAGTTCCAGGGGTCTAAATATTGCAAAAGCTTACATGCTAAAGGTATATGAAAGGTACGGGTAATAAAATAAATAATTAATAAATGACATTTTTGTTCATTTATAAGACGAACTGTCTTCTGGGATTGACCTTTGTTAATCCATCTTTCGGAGCCAGATGCATTTCAGCATTTAGTCATTTGGCTGGTGGAGGATGGAGAAGAGGATGGGCAAAGGGAAGGACTCTTTATTTTTTTTTTAATATTTTGGATGTTTATTTATGTTTGAGAGAGAGAGAGAGGGACAGAGTGCAAGTGGAGGAGGAGCAGAGAGGGAAGGAGACACAGAATCTGAAGCAGGATCCAGGCTCTGAGCTGTCAGCACAGAGCTCTACACGGGGCTCAAACTCACAAACTACGAGATCATGACCTGAGCTAAAGTCAGACGCTCAACCGACTGAGCCACCCAGGCACCCCAGAAAGTACTCTTTGTTTCAATATCTAAAAGACAGTTTTGAATTATAACTCTAGTTCTATATGTGAATTTTTTGTTAAAAACCTCTGCATGTTGTGGACAAAGTTCATTGTCTGTTTCACAACTTCCAAGTTTTTTAGATACTTTTAGATGACAATGAATGATAAAAAGTTGAAGCTAGTATATTAAGCAATTTGTAAATAACTTTTGGATATATTTAAGAAATATGTATTTGGGTTATGTATACCTCATAATAAGTATGTGCCAGATCTGGTGGATGTCATCTTAAAGCATGACATGTTCCAGAAAAAATAAAATCCTCTTTCAATGTCGTAGTGAGAGCTACCTCAGGTATTAAGGAAAGGCTTTGTGTCTTATCCAATTGTTAGGATTTTCTCATAATCTTCCTGTTGCCCAGATTTTTATTACTTCAGTTTGGTTAGTATAAAAATTCAATGGACTATAAAAAACAAGGCAGCCATTGTAACAACAAATATGCAAATAAAAGTCCAAGGTCAATTAAAGAAAATTCTTTATGTTGATCAATGTCACACTTTTATTTTCCACGATTGGTTAAATTTGCGGAGGGGATACAATAATGACGTAAAGAATGTCAAATAAGATAAAAATTATGTGGTGAATAATTGACCCCTTACAACTCTGACACCAGTTGGAAAAATCAAATATTTGCCATTTTCCATATGGTTAGAACATTGTCTGGTTATTCTTGTATGGTGGTGACACTTGCTAATAATAACCATGATGTATCCAGAAGTGAAAAATATTCTAATGTATGCCAATTTGATACCAATATGTTTAAAATAAATCATAAAGTTATCAATCACATAGTTATTAAATATCAAATGGTGTCTGTTTTAAGAGTTCAAAACCTATACTTAGGTCCCCACTATCTGTTTATTGGAGGCAGCTGAGAATTGGCTATTTGGAAAGCTTTTTTATTTTTATCTGTTATGAATATAAAAAAAAAGTTCCTGTGATGTTTGGGCTGGAGCAGAGGCTTGTGTAAGGCTTCTGAAGGTAAGTAAGCTATCAGTTTCCGAGTTGGCAGCAAAGAAAAAGAAGCATCTGTCTTATGGATGTACAAATAGTCACACTATGGAGTATGATCCATTAAGAGGAGGGGTAGGATAATAAATATTGGCTATGTCAACCACCTGACAAGTTCTTGCTTGCCTCTTTTATTCTGAAATTGTTTCATCTTCTGTTTTAGAGTCAGTGATTAAGACGACCAAAGAATGATTAATTACTGAATGAATAGGTGAATCTTAACTTGGACATATTTATTGGGTCCTTTCCAGTGCGCTAGATTAGGTCATTGACTCAATTATTCAACACATACCTGTTGATATCTTAGCATATGGAAGGTTTGCAAACCTTGGGTTATCAATATCTAGTGGGAAAGTTCAATCAAATCTTATTTTTCAGTGCTCGGTATGTTATCTCAAGCAGTTTTGTTGATTATCATAAAATATGATATGATCATATATGATACAATAAAAATATTGACACGACTGTGATAATTGCAAAACCTTAACAATAGTGCTTTTCTTTCAAACATCATGTAAAATAAAACAGAAAAAAGTAAAAACAAATAAGCATCAATTTTAAACCATGTTGCAAGAAAGGAAACACTTAGGAATAAACAGCAGATCATTTATAGAAATGTAGAAATCCTTAACATCATCACTCAGGAGCCCTGAAAAGCCTAACATGGCTGCTTGGCGTGTCCACCACATATACATAATGACTTTCCAAGTTTTTGTGTACAATTTACTTGCAGAATTTGGAGGTTTTGCTTCCTGCATCTGTTTCTCTTCCAAGATCTTTCTCTTATTTTCAATTGGCGTGCCAACCTGAAAATGCTATTTCTGAGTTCTCACTTTGAAGAAGCCAGTTATTAGCACAACTTAACTTTTGTGCTCTATAATTAAAAAAGAAATATCTTGCCATGTCCTATTTTGATAGGCACACTCTGAACGACAGAACAATTTTTATTAAAGATTCAGTTAAGAGCTCATGATTCCACATTAAATCATTGCTTAGTCAATTTCAGTGTGGTTTCCAAAATTAAACTTGCAAATCTCTTCAACAGAATATCTTCTAATATCACAATTTGAAATGTGGCATGTCTTTAAGTGGATACATATTTGATCCTATTTATGCGCCTAAGCTTCTGTCTCTTCTGTCTGCTGTTTCAAGAAGAGGGGGGTTAGGAATTCAAACTCGAAATTGGCACAATTCTGGCAATTTTGAAAAATGTAACCAAACAAACAAAAAATCACCAGAATTCTTTCCATATTATAAAGCACATTGTTGAAGATATTTATTGCAGGAGGTCTCCGGAGGTAGCCGAGTTTGGGGGTAGCATTCTAATAACAGAAAGGGAAGGTATCCGTCACAGTGCAATCTTTTGTTAGACAAGGCTTTTAAAATATATTTTCTGTATTTATAAAGTCACAATTGCAGACCTTCATAAGCTATGGAGAAGGAAGACAGAATCCAAATATATAACTTTAATCTAGTTTTGGAGAGCCAGAACTCCAAAATATTTTCGGTTGCATTTCACATAATGACACCCCATCACAGGAAAAAGCAGGCAGCGCTGACATATGATCTTCACATCACATCACACAGGAGAGCAGAGGATTTGAAGGCTATTGAGCACCAAATTTTCCCATTGTACTGCAATTACAAAAACACCTGTGCTACCTAGCTGTGCACCGAGCCCCGTGAAATGCAATGTTCCAGAGCTGTCGAAATGTCTCATTTCTTGCCTTTCAGGCAGAGGCATAATTTTGCTGGATCTGGCTACTTTTCAGTTATAAGCATAAGGCCGAAGGTCTAACAATGTTTCATGTAACCAAAGGAGCGATCGTAAACATTCAGCTTTGTATCCTTCTTTAAATAATGCTTTCGGTATATTAACAGAGAAAAAGTGGAGGTCACTGTAATATAAGCATAATCCTTAAATCATGAGGATGTTTTTAACAGAGCTGTTGATCTGTACTCATCTAATGCATCCCAGCCCTAATATTTGAATTAGTTATGTTGTTTGAGCTCCGTATTTACAAAAATCCTAGTGGCTTCGATATCGGACTCTTTTTAGTGCTTGAAGCTCATACTGATGCATCAGTGATTGGAGGTTTTGAGGCCCAAATCGGGACGACTTATCTGATATATTGAAGAAAATACTTACTGAATGACTTAAAAGGGTGTATAAATAGTTACATTAAGTAGATGACATTTTATTAGTATATGTCATATTTAATCCGTTCAACTAAAAAGAAAAAAAAAAGTTTTACTTAGGTTACACTCTTCCCTAAAAATTCTCTCCTAGAAACAGAATGTGCGTTGTTTATGTTTGAGATATCCTCTTAACGAGTAAAAAACAAATGAAAGATATGAGTTGATACATATGGTAACAACCTTAAGTTTGGAAAAGAAAAAAAAATTCATTCTAAATAGGCAAGTTGTGCAAAAGATTGAGATTTCATAGTTAGAAGTGCATAACAAACTCTGCTTCTCTAAATAATCTTACGATTACTATAAAATTCTACCTGCTTTTGATCTCCTTCTTCTGAGTATCTGCCACATAGTAGGTTCTCAAATGTATGCTAATTTTTATGAGTTGAAATAAACTGGAATTTGAATTCTGAATATTTCCAATAAACACACCTATCTCTGGATTTTTTTATACCTAATTTTACTCATATTTCTAATATGTTTTCAAAATACACGTAAAAAAGTCATGGAGTTGGCTAGATTTATATTCAATAAAGTTACAAAATATAGGGGTGCCTGGGTGACTTGCTCAGTTAAGTGTCCAATTCTTGATTTTGGCTCAGGTCATGATTTCATGGTTCATGAGATCAAGCCCCACAACGAGCCTGCTTCGGATTCTCTCCCATCTCTCTCTGCCTCTCCTCCCCATGCATGTGCGATCTCTCTCTCTCTCTCAAAATATATTTTAAAATATTTAAAAATTATAAAATGCGAATGTAATCATATACAAATTCCAGGAGAAAATGTGGGTTGTTAATAGAAAGCAAATATAAAATACATAATAAAATCAGCACAATTAAAACTATACATCTCATTTGTGAATATAGATCACAAAGTCCCAAACTAAAATTTAACAAATTAAATTTATTAACATTCTAAAAGAGCAATATGGAACAGACAAGTATAGTTTATTAAAATAACACAAAGATATTTCAATATAAAAGTATTTCAACACAATCAATTACATTGATAATTTAAAGGAATAATTCCATTATAATAATTGATACCAAAGAAAGCATTGAACAAAACTTGGCAACTCATTAATTTTTAAAATTAAATATGGATAAAAAGCCATTTATAGAAATAATGTCTGTCAGAGTTGTTTAAGGAGAAAACAGAACGGATCACCAATTTTATTCAATTAAGTTTTGAACTCTCATTTATTTAACTCGTATTAACTGAATGTCTACTATATTTTCTTCAATGTTGTCAGTCAGGGCTGGCAAATCATGTTATGGACTGACCGTGTCCCTCCAAATTTCATGTGTTGAATCTTAACCCCAATGGGACAGTACTAGGAAGTAGAGCCCTTTGAAGGTGATGAGATTATGAAGGTGGAGCCCTCATGAAAGATCTCGTTGAGCTCTCTAGTCCTCTTGCAGTATGAGGATTCGAGTAGAAAATGGCTGTCTACAATTCAGAAGATGGTCATCACTAAAACTGGACCCTGCTCTTGGACTTCCAGAATCTAGAACTGTGAGAAAATAAATTTCTGTTGTTTATGAGCCATCTGGTCTATGGTATTCTGTTCTAGCTGCTGAAATTGACTAATGCGGCACTGCTTTGTATATGAAGCTAATATGACTTAAGAGAATACTGGAAAACTATTTTAAGAAAGAGGCCAGAACTAGGTCTTTGGAAATGAAACTGTATATGGCCCTGCCTTGCCTATTCAATCTATAAACCTTGTGTCTTCTGAAAGCGAACGTTTTTATCCTTCCTCTTAATTTTCAAGTACATAGTAAGAGACAGACTCATTCTAGTGCGATGGTTCTTAACCAGGAAATATTTGTCAATGTCCACTGTCAGATTTGGGTGTCATAACTAGCAATTGGCATTGGAGGGATGCTGCTGGCATCTAGAGAAGACCTAAAACACGCCAACTTTCCAACCTTCTCTCTAGCAACACCTTTTGCTTGGACTTCAGTGAGATTGCCTTAGTTAAAATTTCTGAAATCTCCTGATGATCTTTGTCTGGGTGTGTGATTTCCTCTGCCCTGTATGCTCAACACCAGGCTCACCCCCAAAATAGACATATACATACATTTTGGGTTTTTTTGGGGGGGTGGGGGTGGGGGGAGTGTTTTACCTGTGTGTGTGTGTGTGTGTGTGTGTGTGTGTGTGTGTGTGTGTGTGAATATACTCTTTCTCATCCTTGAAATCTCAGCTGGGTGAGGTGTTCTTCCATGGCCCTTCCCAGAGCACCGTGCTTCTTCTCTGGCAGCCGTTATCACTCTATGGTATGTCAATTGCCTATTTACCCAGGACCTCTGAGTGCAGGAATTATGTTCTCTATTTCCTGTTATGCTTCTATGAATCGGCATAGTCGGTGCCTGACTATTAGTGGCTACTCAATAAATATGTTTAATGGATATATTTATTACACTCATTATGCTTATTCAATTTTCTGGAAAAAAAGCTCCATTTTGAGTTGTATGTGCATTTGGTTTAGTTGGTATTAGAGACTGAAGTGTGTCCTACTAAAATTCACATGTTGAAGCTCAAACACCAATGTGACTATAACTAGAGATAGGCCTTTTAAAAAGGTAATTAAGGTTAAATGAAATCATAAAGGAAGGATCCTAATCCAAGAGGACCAGTATCCTTATAAGAAAATGCGACACCATGGGTAAGCCTGCACAGAGAAAAAGCCACATGAGGACATGGCAAGGGAGTGGTCATCTGTAAGCCAAGGGGAGAAGCTTCAGGAAAACCAAACATAGTGGCACCTTGATCTCGGGTTTCTAGCCTCCAGAACTGTGAGTAAATAAATTTCTGTTGTTTAAACCACACAGTCTATAGTATTTTGTGATGGTAGCCCTAAATAACTAATATAGTTGATAAAGTTTTTAGCAATGTCTGTTGCTATGTTTATTTAAGAAAGATTTATCAAAGCCATACTCCTCTTGTTTTTTATCCCTATTTTATTTTTAGTAGTAAATTGCATAATGACTTTTTATATAGGCAAAAGGAATTTATTAATTTTACCATACTTGCCTACCTAAGGTGCACAGTATTAAAGGAATAAAGTATAAGTGAATACTTTTTTGGAGGCTAAATTTTGATGTTAAAGAATCTGGTGACTAAAATACCCAAAGAATGTCCCTATTGAATGATCCCTACACATAAGATGACCTCACAACTGGGGTTCCCCACACATTGTCATAGAACAAATTCCTAAGAGTTAATTTTGGACCTTATAATAGAGAAAAATAATTATTCTACGCATATGTTTGAATTATATTTTTCCCTAAACTTACTTGTCTCAATGGAATGTGGATTCGCTGGGGTTCTCAAGGAAAAAGATCACGTCTCGTCTCTATACAGCCACAGTATTTGGTCCTATACTGGAAGGTCAGCTTGAATCTTGTATAACTAATGGGAACAAGTAGTACAAATTAAGTGAGCTTTTTGTAGTTATTCTGTCTATGGTATATTGCAGAACTATAGAATTATAGCTTTAGATTTCACAATTATATAATTGTCAGCAGTTATAAAATCACTTTAGTTGTGACATTGTAATTTCATACCCCTTAATTTTGTATTCCCCTATTGAACCTTAGGTTTGTTCTTTCTATAGAGTAGGATATACCTTTTTATTTTTTTTTAATTTTTTAACCTTTACTTATTTTTGAGAGAGAAAGAGAAAGAACATGAGTGGGGGAGGGGCAGAGAGCGAGGAAGACACAGAATCCGAAGCAGGCTCTGGGCTCCAAGCTGTCAGCACAGAGCCCAACACGGGGCTCGGACCCACAAACCGCGAGATCATGACCTAAGCTGCAGTCGGACACTTAACCAACTGAGCCATCCAGGCGCCCCAGGATGTACTTGTTCTTAGTTATCAAGAAAAGAATGGGAAATGACAAA
Organism: Leopardus geoffroyi; assembly: GCF_018350155.1. Classification (NCBI taxonomy): domain Eukaryota; kingdom Metazoa; phylum Chordata; class Mammalia; order Carnivora; family Felidae; genus Leopardus; species Leopardus geoffroyi. The sequence continues at coordinate 20,566,482 of NC_059333.1, forward strand.
AAATCAAGAATTAAAACTAGATTTCAGAATTAATTCAATGATGCTTTATAAGAACTGAAACAGTTGCCACTTAAACTTCTCATTAACAATCCCTGGTTGAAGTATAAAATATTGTCATATTGAAGACCACTTAGTTAAGTTAAACACAGTTATATGATAATTGATAATTTTAGTGGAATATATACATTACACTGGTATGGTCTAGGGTACCAGTAGACTGCATGTATATATTGAATAAATGAGCATTTCCTGAGTTGTATTTTACACAACATTGAGATCTCAAGAACATTTCATGAGAGTTACGGAAAAAAAAAAGACTTCTTGGACAAATTAGATTGTTAAATGTTGCAAGCTAAATTGCTCTCTCAGTGATTCACACTAAGCATTGAAAATGTTAAAACTCAGAATTCCTACAATTAAAAAAAATCTATTTAACAGTGTTTAATCTCGTATTTCCCAGACTCCTTTTTAAATATCATTTTTGAACATTTTTATATCTAAATTTAAAAATGTTTAAAAGTTTACAGCTTTATGAATTATTAAAAAGCAAACACACTTTTAATAACTATTAGGACAGCAAATAGGAATTCAATATATATTCCCCAGTATACCCTCCCAAAGCATAGCCTGACTTTTATGAAAAAAAAAATCTTATTTTACTTTTTTAAAAATTTAATTTTATAGTTAATTTTTCTTGTTTTTAATTTTTTATAAACCATGTTTAATTTTTTAAATCGATGTGTGCTCCCCTTCTCTCTCTTTTTCTCTTTTTTTAATTACAACCTATTTGTCTAAGGAACTGGATAATTTTCCCTGTAGTTTCCCACAGTCTGGATTTTGCTGATTGGATCACAATATTGTAGATTAATATGTTTCTCTGTCTTTCATAATTTTTGCTAGTTGGTTATTGCTTCTGTAAAGTTTAATGAGATTTAGGGTCAATGCTTTGTCATGACTGTTCATAGATAATATATTTAATTCAATTAGGAACAATATAATATTTTATTATCCCTCATGTAATTATATTAGCAGACATGGATTTCCAATTCATTCATTAGGGTGGAAAATAGATTTATTCCAACTCTAAAATCGCTTCTTCATTTAACTTCCTCCCAGAGCTACAATATATCTTTAAATATATTTTATTTCATTTACCTTAATTATCTAGTGACAGTTAATATAGGAAAGGTAGAATAAATTCTGGATTCTTTCCCTTAATGACCAGCTATCAAAACAATGAGTTTTGTTTTGACTTTCTAAAATTCTCAAAAAAGTGACCAATGAGTTGTTTTTTTTTGTTTTTGTTTTTGTTTTTTTAAGTATGGTTTTAAAATCTTGAATTTAAATATATTTGGTGTGGTTTTATCTACAGCATTTATTATCCCCCTTTTATTTACTTATTTATTTATTTATTTATTTATTTATTTATTTTTCTATTTTGGCTAGTCTGTATCTGAACTACAAGCAGAAACTCTCCAAATTTTATATATATATATATATATATATATATATATATACATATATATATACATATATATACATATATATATATTTGTGTGTGTATATATATATACACACATATATATATATTTGTGTGTGTGTGTATATATATATATATACACACATATATATATATGTGTGTGTGTGTGGGAAATGTATTCTGAATATTAGAAACGATTATTGTTTTTAGGTATTTTCAAGGGACTAAGCTAGGAGACATGAATATAAATCCTCACGAATTCTCACTGATCTTTTATTTTTCTACCCAATATTTTCCTTTTTAAAATTTTTTAAAAATTATTTATTAATTTATTTTTCAATGTTTTTCTTCAGTCTCTCAAAGAGAGAGACAGACACAAGCAGGGGAGGGGTAGAGTGGGAGACACAGAATCCAAAGAAAGCTCCAGACTCTGAGCGGTCAGTACAAAGCCCCACGTGGGGCTTGAACCCACAAACCGTAAAATCATGACCTGAACCGAAGTCGGAGGCTTAACCGATGGAGCCACCCAGGCACCCATATTTTCCTTTTTTTAAAAAACTCAAGATGATATTCTTTTTTTTTTTTAAGATTTTTTTTTTTTTAATTTTTAAGTAATCTTGGGCTCCAACCTACAATCCCAAGATTGAATCTCATGCTCCACCAACTGAGCCAGCAAGGTGCCCCACGACGATTTTCTTGACTTACACTTTTTAGTATTTATTTTATTCTCTTTGGTGTCTTCAGCAATACCTATTTGGTAAAGGCTGCATCTTCTCTGTCTACTTTTTATATTTTTCACATTTCCTTAATCTATTTTCATCCCTTTCTTCATTTCTTTTTGTTTTTTTTTTAATCACCGATTTCTCATAAGGTATAATCTGTTTTACTTACGTTCTTTTGCCTTTATTCTTATCTTCTTGTGTTGCTTTCATTCTGAAATATGCTTTTTGAATTTTATTTTTTCTGTGTTTTTTATCCATTAATTTCTCAGTTATAAAGTTATATCTTTCTTATATGTATTATTTATGTGATTCTTTACACCTGGTTAAAACACTATGTGTCTCCGTGTTGTGGTCCTTTCTTTCTAGCATTCTTTCATTATCTATAGGAATGTTATTCTGCTATTTATTCTTTGCTCTGTTATAATTACTTCATGAGATTTGTCTTCAGTTATTTTGTTACTAATTCATACATAGAATGATTTCCAAGAATCTTCCAAAGGTAACCATTTAATTTTTCTAATGTCATTTTTTTTTTCTTCAACGTTTATTTATTTTTGGGACAGAGAGAGACAGAGCATGAACGGGGGAGGGGCAGAGAGAGAGGGAGACACAGAATCGGAAACAGGCTCCAGACTCTGAGCCATCAGCCCAGAGCCTGACGCGGGGCTCGAACTCACGGACCGCGAGATCATGACCTGGCTGAAGTCGGCCGCTTAACCAACTGCGCCACCCAGGCGCCCGTCTAATGTCATTTTTAAAAAGAAAAAAAAAAGGCTCAAAATTGCTTTAATAAGTGCGCAGTTCAAACTACCTCCTTAGATTGTCTTAGGGAATCTTCAAAAGTATGGCATCCTGCTTCCTGAATTTTTCTATATCCCTCTTCTATTTTTATCTGGATCTTCTTTTTCCATTTTGTTGTTATGCTCAGTTTAGATTCCATTCCTAGAGGTTTATTCTCTGTGTGAGGCTTTGTCCTGGAAGGGAGTTTGGCTGGTTAGTTTGGAACATTCAGAAGGATCAGACTTCCTAAACTATCTCCATACAGAATATAATTTCCTTCCCTACTTGTGTCGTGTGTCCAGCCCCACCTCCTCATTTCAGACATTCTTCTTAAATTGTCCTGATGAGCCTTCTGGGGAGTATCTGTTGGGCCATATTGAGTTGCTCAGCTATGCAAGACATGTCATTCCCTATTTCTGCTACCTCTTGCATAGTTGCCTCAGCTCATGTAGCTGCCAATGGTTTATCTACAACGATTCGTATTTAAAGGTTTAAGCAGAAAATGGGTCACCTACTTTTATCATACGTGTTGTTCAGAGTTTTTTTTTTTTAATTTTGTTACCTTAATTGCACTATCAGATTTTATTCAGTGGAAGGAGGGGCAGGTTTGGGGAATATTTAAATCTATTTCATCATCCATTTTCTCAGACCCCCTTTCCAACCATTGTTGACTGTAGAAATCTCAACTTCCAGTCATGCAGATGATTTATTCCTCGACACCAAGAAGCTGATGATCACAGTGTAAGCACCCGAAATACCCAACATATCCTAAAGAAATAGATACGATTTTTCATTAGCTTTAGGGTAATATCAATTTATGTGTTTAATGTAGAATAATCCATGTAGACTGTTTGGTAAGTCAAAGTAACTAGATAAATGCTAGGTGAACGATTTCCTTTTTACTGTAAGGACACAAATAACGGAATAAAGAATATTGTTTTCTAATAATTTGTGTTACTTTTATTGGGTTACTTAATTACAAACACTGATTAGATCATTAGAAGAATATAAAAAGTATGGTCATTCATTAATACACTCGGATGCATGTTGACACTTTCAAAGTGACTCTATTGGTATGCTTGCTTACATCAGTATCTATAATTCTAATTATCATGATAAAATATATATTAAATATTGGTTATATACCTAGTTCTATGCTAGAAAATGCTACATATCTTGCAAATTTAATATTTACAATAGCTCAAAAAGGTACACTATTACTCAATATCTAATTTAAAGACAAAGAAGCTCAGGAAGACAATAAAACTTACTGGCTGGGAGATTACAGACAACATTTGAACACAAGTTTTCTACCAACAATGTACATGTTTATACTTACTGTAAGTCTCTTATGCTGCAGTATAATTTTATTTTCCTGCTCCGCCTGTATTTTATAGAAATGGTTATTCTTAATACTCTGGTCAAGGTACACTGCTTATAAACCGTATTAATCAGCAATTACGGTGATAATGCAATGTAACAAGCGACCCGAATATCTCAATGGCTATTAACAGTACACATTCACTTTTTGTTTATGTGCGTGTTGATGTAGGTTAGCTCGGGTGACTCTTCCATGTTATATGTTGAGATCTTTAACAGAAATATGTCTTTTTTTTTTTCAAAGCCAGAGTGCAAAACTTGTGGCCACCCTGGATTGCTCTTGTCGAACAGAGCAAGAGGAAAACATCCATGAAAACACTTTTAAATCCTGTTGTTAGAAACAAGATGCATAGGAACACTCACATTCTCCAAATGAAGAAATTTGCATGACAAGCCCAAAGTCAATGAGGCAAAAGGGAAGAGACAATTGGAAAAAAAGTACAATAAACCAGATGTAATAAGACTATATTCAAATATCTGCTGTTATTCAGTAGTCACGTGACCTTGGGTCCGAGATTTAATACCTCTGAACCTCAGGTTCCTCATTTGTTGAAGAAGAAGAAGGGCAGAAGAAAAAGAAAGAGAAGAAGAAGAAAATGATTTTTGTTTGCTATATGATTTTCTTTTGATAATTTAATATTAGGACAAATTTAAAGGGATTGGCCTGTTTACTCGTGAATGTTAAATATTTAACAAATATGTATGCTAGGACTCACAGGCTAAAAAAAATATATATATATATATTTTGTACATATATAAATTAAAATATGTAATTGTTATATTATGTATTATATATTAAAATATAATGTTTACTTATTTACATATAGGTATTTTATATGTAAATAATATATGAAAATAACAATATTATGTATTTATTTTATATATACTAGTTTTGGCTTTCTGTAGTTAAAAAATAAGTCCCTCTAGTCACTGTAATAAAAAAAAGCCACTTCACATCAGAGAGTGACATATCTGGAATAAAAAAAAATAAAGAGGGAGCTGTAGATTATGTCTAAGAAATATTGGCAGTCTGGGTCATATAAGGGGTTTATTAGAAAGTTGAACTCCACTATAGATGAGACAAACAATCCGGTAAGAAGAGTTTTTAGTAAAGGAGTCACTCTAACTTTGTGTTTTATGGCATCATTCTAGCTGAAACATTGGGAATCACAGTAGGGAGGTCTTTTATGAGGCTACTGAAATAATACAACTAAGAGATTAAAGTACTTACATCACTTAGCTGTGGAAGTGAGGTAGAAAGTTTGAAATTTTGATATATTTCTTTTTTTCAATAATTTTTTTTAATGTTTATTTCTGAGAAAGTGAGAGAGCAGGGGAGGGGCAGAAAGAGAGGGAGACACAGAATCCAAAGCAGGTTCCAGACTCTGAGCTGTCAGCACACAACCCGACTCAGGGCTTGAATTCACAAACCGCGAGATCATGACATGAGCCAAAGTCAGATGTTTAACATCACTGAACCCCCACCAGGCACCCCAGAATTTTGACACATTTCTAAGATAGACCAGAAGAAATGCTGATAAATTGGATATGTGGTGTGGGAGACAGCTGAGAGCATATTGGGCCTGAGCCAATAGCCTAATAGCATTTACAGAAATGGGGAAGACTGAGGAAGGGCAAGTGTGGCATGGGAAAAGAAGAAATTGTCTTTGGATACGTAAAATGTAATATGTTTATTAGACATCCAAGCAGAGATACTGAGGAGATTGTTGGATGTATGAACCTGTGGTTCAAATGCATGCTAATGGGAAAGTTCCACTAAGAAGGGAGAATTGATAATTCAGGAAACATGAGGGAACAATTACAGGTGCGGAGTCCGTATGGGACTTATGAGAAGGATTGATCCAGGGCATAAGTAAAGAGGCTGAACTTAGATGTAAATATGGACAATTTATATGAAAAGAGAAGTGAAGAAGGAGCATACTTATGTAGATGTGCATAAGTTGGCAACATCTGATGCAAAAGTTCTCTTCTATTAAGTAAGTTCATCAGCTGTGAGTGAAGAGTGGGAGGATGTGTTGGAACTTTAAGGAGAGAATTTAAGATTTAAGATGTAAAATTACCTAGGAAGGTAAAAGACTAAACAAACTAAAAATAAAAAATCAGGTTTATAAGGCTAGACTAAAAGCCTATCATTGTCTGTTTTTTCTTACCATATTCAAAACTCAGGTGAAGGTAGAGAAGAATCTGGATATTGTATTTCAACAACTTCGTTTTTGCCTAAAGAGTGAAACAAAGGGACATAATTCACAAAGAAGGAAAAGATGTGTATAAGAGAATGTTCTTAATAATTGCTTTTAGAGCCAAAACTAAGAAGAGAATTATACACACACACACAGTAAAACATTGTATTGCAACGAACTTGTTCTGCAAGGATTCTGCAAGACAAGCAAAGACTTCTAATAAATTTTAACTTGAGAAAAGAACGATGTCTTGCAATACAATTAGTACATGATGCCGAACATCACATGATCACAACTGAGCCAATGGTTCTTGACATTCCCTTTGGTATATGAGTACTTTGGATTACAAGCATGTTTCCAGAATAAATTATGCTCCCAAGCCAAGATTTTAATATATATATATTTTTGAACATGGATTTTAATCCAGGTATTTAAGCCAGGAATTTAAGACCCAGGTTTTGAGAGGCAGAGAAATATGGTGGAACCAATGGATTGCAGCTCTTGATGAGGTGGAGGAGTTTCAGGAGGGAGAAGACTAGAGAAGATTTGCTAGAATATTAGGAAGGAATGGGAGACTAAAGTGCCAAAAATAAAGCTTGTGGACAGGTGTACTTTGAGGCACTTCAGATTAAGCTGTACTCAGATTCTCTCTCCACTTAACTTCTCCCAGAGTTCCTGGAGTGCCCTATTTCATTCTCTTTCCACTCTGACCATTTGCTTCCCTTAAGGCCATACTCAAGTTTTCTTCAATTAAACATTTAGTTATAACATATTTTTTCAGTGATTTCCCATTTTCCCTAAAGCCTTAGAGTATCGCAAGTTGGTGTTATACAATACAGTCCTGCAATAAATAAAGTGTTAATATGGTTTGATTTTCCTTAGTAGTTTTAGAATTAAAATGTTTGTTTATGCACTGCCATCACTCTTAGAAAATATTTAATAAGTACTTGACAAAATAAAATTAAGCAACACTAAAGTATTCTCATTCTATATGTTTTGTTTAATAAACTGCCCCTTTAGATGATATTTCTTTGTGGCCACTTACTAAGTAGGTGGTCTTGGATATATTTCTGAACTTCTGCAAGCTTGTTTCCTAATTTTGAAACATTCTTAATATTAGTTTGTGATTTAAAATAATATGCAGTTGGCCCTTTAAAAACTTGGATTTTAGCTGAGTGGGTCCACTTATATATATATATTTTTCAATAAATACAGTACTCCTTAAAACTGCAAATGTTATCAAAAACAAGGAAAGGCTGAGAAATTGTCACAACCATGAAGGAGATTAAGGAGGAATGACAAATATATATAATGTTGTATGCTGGGTGGATTCCTGAACAGAAGAAGACAGTTAAAAGCTAAGTAAATCTGAATAAACTATGGACTTTAGTTAATAATGATATCTTAATATTGGTTCACTAAAAGCAATAAATGTACCATACTAACATAAATTAATAATCAGAGAAACTGTGTTCATGGGTATTTGGGAATTTTTGATATTCTCTCTATTTTTCTAGAAATCTATGTATTTCTAAGAAGATAAAGTCTATTCAAAAGTACAAAAGATAAACACTATCCCATGAAGATACTAACAACAACATGCTTGAGTGAATATATTAATATTAGGAAAAACAGATATGATGCATAATTGTATGCGTCATCTTGACTAGCTCACAGGATGCCCTAATATTTGGCTAAACATTATTTCTGAGCAAGTCTGTGAGAATGTTTTCAGATGAGACAATTTTTCAATTGGTTGACTTAAAAGGGATTGTCCTTTCTGTGAAGATCCAATCCGCTGAGGATCTAAATAGAACAAAAAGAAATTCTTCTTGCCTGAAATGACCTGGGACATTAGTCTTCCTCTGCTCCTGGACTCAGACTGGAACCCAGAACCATTGGCTTTGGTCCTCAGGCCTTCAGATATGGACTGCCACTATAGTGCAGGCTTTCCTACATCTCCAGATGCAAAATGTAGAGTTGGTACCTCTATAATCATGTGACACCATTCCTTATGATAAAACTATCTGTATCTATATCTGTATCAATCTATATTCTCTTATTGGCTCTTTATCTATGGAGAACCCTAGGTAATACAGCAGATTTCCAAACAAGAAAAATTACTACGGATAAAATAAGACATTGCATAATGACAAATGGATCCATTTATCAAGAAGAGAAAACAATCCTAAATTTATATGCACCAAATAACAGGGGTCTAAAATGCATGAAACAAAATTGGAAATATTAAAATGATAAAAAACTATACTTATATTTAAATACCTTAACATGCTTCTCTGTGAATGCTTACACAAATATGCAAAAAATAATCATCAAACACAGAATATCCAAATATCAGTTATCTTGACTTATTTGTCATATTTATAATAATCTACTGAATAACAGGAACACATTACTTTTTGTGTGCTGAGAATATTGCCAAGATAAATCTCATTCTTTGTCAAAAACAAATCATACTAATTTAAATGGAATTGAAATTATTCAAAATATATTGTCTGGCCATAAAGAAATACATTTAAAAATTAGGAAAAGGATATCTGGAAAATCCCCAAATACTTTTTTTTATGGACTGAATGTGTGCCCCCCAAAATTCACACAAAAATGTGTGATGCTATTAGAAGGTGGGCCTTTGGGAGTTGATTAGGTTATGAGGATGAAGTCCTTATAAATGGGATTAGATTCCTTATAAAAGAGTCCCCAGAGAGCTCTGCTACCTTAGTTGATGTATGAAGACATAGTGAGAGGGGCGCTATTCTGTGAACCAGAAAGTGGGCTCCCACAAGGCACCAAATTTATCAGCACCTTGATCTTGGACTTCTCAGTCTCTAGAAGTGAGAAATAATTACTTGTGTAAGCCACCTATGACTTTTTTGTTGTAGCTGTTGTTACAGTAGCTCAAACAGACTAAGACTACTTGGATATTTTTTTAAAAAGCATCCTACTCAATAACCCATATATCAGAAAGGAAGCCTAAGGGAAATATTTTGAATAGAAAGGAAATAAAATATAATATATTCATATTTGTGGAATGTAGCTTAGAGGGGAACTTGTAGCATTAATTATGTATATTAGAAAATAAAAAAATGCAAGTCTATAATTTATGTCATCACCCTAAGACTAAACAAGCAGAGCAAAATTAACCCAAAGCAATCAGAAAGAAAAAAAGAACAAGAAATAAAAAATGCATAAGTAAATAAAGGGAAAGTAGAAAAGCAATCTGGAAAAATAAGTGAAAAATAAACTGAGACTTCAAAAGAAATTAATTAAATTGATAAATCTTTAGTCATATTCTCTAACAAAGGGTGAAGACAAAAATTATTAACTCTATTGACCCCACAGATGTTAAAAAGATAATGAGATAATTCTACAAACAGCATTATGTACATAAATTTAACAGCTCAGATGAAAAGACTTAACCCTTGAAAAATACAAACTACCAACATTCACCAGAGATGCAATAAATAAATTAAAAATGTCTGATATTAAATGCAATCATTGCATTTGTATTTAGAAACTATCCTACAAAGAAAATACCAGATCCAGATGGCTTCACTAGTTAATTGTACTATTTAATAAAGAAAAATCACTTTTGTACATTTTCTGAGAAAATAGAAGAGAAGGAAATGCTTTCCAACTCATTTTATGAGGCCAGCAATACCCTTATAATAAAACAAAGACGTTACCTAAAAAAAATATAAAAACAAAGTAACAACAATAACAACAAACAAAGTAACAGCAATAACAACATAAAACACTACTAAATGTATAAACTAAAATGCTTTATAAACAAACCTAAAAAATTATTAAATTGATCAGGTGCCTGAGTGGTTCAGGCAGTTTAGCCTCCCACTCTTGATTTCATCTCAGGTCATGATCTCATGGTTCCTGAAACTGAACCCCCCATTGGGCTCTGTGCTGACAGCACAGAACCTGCTTGAAATTCTCTCTCTTTCTCTCTGCCCTTGCTCCTGCCCTGCTCTCCCTCTCTCTCTCTGTCTCTCAAAATAAATAAATTAACATTTTTTAATTTAAAATTGAAACCAGCAATAGATAAATTGCGTCATAAAATATAATAAAAAAAATGTTAACCTGTGACTATTAACCTCACTTATCATTTGAAAACCAATCAATATAATTCACCATGTTAATTAACTAAAAAAGAAAAACCAACAAAAGAATGATAACAACATATGACCATCTCAATAGATGCAGAAAAACACTTGACAAATTTCAACATCCATTGATTAATAATAACAATAATAAAACTCATAAAACTATAAATAGAGAAAAAAGCCCACATTCTGATAAAAATGTCATTAAAACTGCAATTGACATATTAAATTGTGAGATCTGATTGCTTTCCTTCATTCTAGTTTCCTAGGGCTGCTGAAACAAAGTACCACAGACTAGGTGGCATAAAATAAGAAAGTTATTCTCTCACAGTTCTGGAGTCAAGAAGTCCAAATCAAGGTGTCAGCAGGACCATATTTACTCTAAAGGCTCTAGATAATAATCTGTTTCTGACTCTTTCAGTTTCCTGTGGCCTTCTTCATTGTTTGGTTTGTGGCAGCCTAAATTTAATCTCTGCCTCTTCCTGTGTGTCTGTGTGTCTCCAAATTTCTCCCTTCTTATAAAGACATCGATCATTGGATTTAGGATGCATTCTACTTCAGTATGACCTCATTTGAACTTGATTACATCCGCACAGAACCTATTTGCAAATAAGATCTCATTCACAGTACCTAGGTTGAGAATTTGAATGTATCTTTTGGCAAAACACAAGTTAGTTCATATTTCCTTTGATAAGGAACTAGGCAAGAAATGGCAATGCTTTCACCATTTCTATTCAATATTGTACTAGAAATCTTAGCAAGTGCAATAAAATAAGTAAATCAGATAGAAGACTTAAAACTTTATGAAAGAAATAAAGCTACCCTTATTTCCCATTGTAAAATTGGTCTAAAAGTGTATATTTACACACAAATTTAATGAGTATGGATAGAACAACATATGCTGAAAACCATAAATTGCTCATGAAAGAAATAAAACATGACCTAAATAAGTAGACATACTATATTCATGGATCAGAAGATTCCATCCACATAGTGAAGATGTCTATTCTCCCCAAGTCAATCCATACATTTAATTCAATCCCAACAAAATGTTGGTAACATTTTGTGTAGACATATACAAAGTGACTCTAAAATTCACATGAAGAGGGAATAACTAGAATATCCAAAACAATGTGTACAAAGAATAAAGTAGGAGCACTCACAGTACCCTGTTCAAAGGCATGTCTAGAAGCCATGTTAGTGATGAAAGACAGGCACATAAAACTAATGGAATTGCATGGTGAGTCTAGAAATAGAGATACACAAATATGTTCAGCTATTATTTTTTGGCAAAAGCACAAGGACAGTCCAATGAATAAAGGACATTATTCCGAAATGTCATAGTACTAGAACAACTGGATATTTATATAAACAAACAAAACACACTTGACCTATATTTTATACTGTGCAGCTATATTAAAAACTTAAAATGACTCATAACTTAAATGTAAAATAGAAAACTAGAAAAATCTAATCCAAATCACAGGAAAACATTTTTGTGATCTTGAGTATAACAAATTCCATCTTAGATAAGACATCAAAAGCACGATCTTAAAAAAAAAATGATAAATTGAACTTGATCAAAATTGAAAACTGTTAGAGCAGAAGCAGAGTGAGAAGACAAGCCATATATACATATTTAATATATTAATATTATGTATATATATAGGTATATGTATGTATGTAAAGTGCTGGCAGTGTTGTAAAACATCTGAAACTTTCATGTATTCTTGGTGGGAATGCAAAACAGTTCAGCAATTCTGGAAAACAGTTTGTCAGTTTCTTAAAAAGTTAAATATCCACCTATATCACCCAGAAATCCAATTTTTAGAAACTTATCCTAGAGAATTAAAATCATATATTCATACAAAACTCAGCACATATTTATGATAGCAGTCTTCATAATTGTAAAAATGTAAAATAACCCAAATTTCCCTTAAGGAGTGAATAGGGAAACAAAATTTCCTATACTCAAACAATGGAATACTTCTAAGTATTCAAAAGAAATTGGCGATTGATGCTGAAACTGCTTGCAAGCATAAAGTTGAACAAAAATCAAAAAGGCTACACTAATGCTTCAGTGAAGCTTGATTTTTTTTTTAATTTTTTAAGTTTATTTATTTTGAGAAAAATATAGAAAGAGTAGGGAGGGGCAGAGAAGGAGGAGAGAGAGAATTCCAAGCAGGCTCTATGCTCAGTCAAGAGCCCAGTGGGAGGTTAGATCTCACCATGAGATTATGACCTGAGCTGAAATCAAAAGAAGCTCAACCAAGTAACCCAGCAACCTGCAGCTTGATTTTAAAATAAACTTTTGCTCTATTCTGCAAACCTCCTCTCCTCCCTTCTTAGGCTTTTGTCTCAGGAACCTGATACAACCCTACAGACTTGATGAAGGTGGCTGGCAGCATGTAAAATGTACAGAATTTCTGTGGAAGCCAGCTACATCTTATATTTCCTTATAAAATCTCCCAGCCCCTTCCTCCCAGGGGTGTGAAGTTTTGCAAGGCCATACCCTGTGGCAGCCTCCTTTGCCCTGAAAAACAAAAAAGTGATTGTTCTTTCTCCTCAAATCTGTCCTCCTGGTGTATTTTGGCTCCAAAGCACAGTCAGTTTTTGACAACAATATAAGCAATAATCTGGATGACTCTGTGAGAAAAAAACAGTCCCAAAAGATTACATACTATATGAATCCATTGATAAGACATTCGGGAAAAGGCAAAATTAAAGGGACAATGAACCTATTATCGGTACATTTGCTCTTGGATCAAAGTATGACCTATATTTGATGTTGGGGTGCACTTAAACGAAGAACTCTGGACTAAAGCTCGTGAGCAGAGAATATAGACAAATAATATATTTGATTAAAAAAATACTGTTAGTACCTTTACAAGAAGGTGTTTTAACAAAGTGTCCTTCTGGCAGTTAAGGTTATCTTTATCTGAAATATATTCTTCATCAGAAAATTCCATAATTCCCTACAAATGGCAAGACTTATTACTGTTCACTGATCAGTGAGGGAATTGCTAAAAGTTTTCAAGGCTGCATAATAATGTCATAATAATGTCATAATTTGTGACATTTGTGTGGTATTGTCTATAAACTCTAAAGCCAGATTCCATTCCAAAGTTCATTTTGAAAACTAATATAACAATGTATGCTAACTAAACAGGAATTACAAATAAAATAAACAAAATAATAATAAAAAAGAAAACCATTTAAATTAGATGGATTGGGGACAGATCCTTTGAAAACAAATAAGAAAATACTTTTTTTTTTTTTGAGAGAAAGAGCATGCACACATGGGCACATGCACAAATGGGGGGAGGGGGATATAGGAAGAGGGAGAGAGAGAATCCCAAGCAGGCTTCAAGTCCAGTGCAGAGCCCAGCAAGAGACTATTTATCACGACCTCATGACAGTGAGCTCATGACCTGAGCCAAAATCAAGAGTTGGTCATTTAATTGACTGAGCCATCCAGATGTTTTTTTTGAAAAAAAAAATGAAAACATTTTTTAATGAAATGTATGAGACATATCATTGTTGTCATTCTCTTTTTACGCTCTAGATTTTAATGTGTATAAGTTGAGATTCAATTATAAAGGTCATGAAAAACAGAAGCACAAACCTTGGGTGTTTTAGAATATTAAAAGCCAATCTTTTAGCTTTTTGTTCTCTCTCATCTCTAAATTGCTTTTCCTGTTTGTTTCTGTTTTTATATTTTTGAGGCAATTCCCCTTGATACGCTAATTGCTCTATGGGTGCTTACCATTGTGTACAATAACTTGAGAATTATTGCATTGTTAAATGGGTCTTCTGTAGTTTTGCTCTTAATTGAGTTGCAGATGTTAAACCTATGAGAGTAATAATATCCCCATTACATTCCATGAAAGTGTTCTCAATGAGAAAACTAAGAACTTAATGTATGAAGTTGCCTATAGAAGATAAGATTGTTTGTTAGAAATAAATGTGTGTATACATACACATATTTAAATACCTAATATTTTGGCATTTTACTTGATGATGGCTCTTAAAAATTATGTGATAAGTGTACTCAAAAGCTAGATTAGAAGTTTTTTCTATATTTCTATTTTTACTAACACTATGAAGATTGATCATCAGTGAGATCTATTACATACATTTCTCATAAAACTTATACTTTGCTTCACGAATTTATCCCTCAATCTTTTATGGCCAATATTTAAATGCACAAAAAAAGTAAGAATTTTAGTAAGATGAATGTATTCACTATACTCTCTTTAATGGTAACATTTAAAAAAATGACCATTATTATTAAGAAGATTAAGATTTTTGTTTTGCTATTGTTTCTACTTATATGATATTTGAGTTATTTCTAAGATTTATTTGAAGTGACTTGCCCAATGTAAGAAATTAAAGTTGATCCTGAAAGCACATTATGTAGACAAAAAACGTATTTTACTACAAATAGTTTAGATTAGATTTTCCCAAAGTTTTGCTCTTCTTCCTACAGGATTCTGGAAGTGGGTTGAGAACATGTTATTCATGTCCGATGCCTCAAGTGCAATGGCTGGGTCTCCTCTAACTCCAGCTTCTGATGTAGTAACCAGTGCTGAGCAGACTTTGTCCAAGTTTCCACTGGTACATCTCATCAGCTTTCACTTAGACCTAAGCTCTCTGCTTTTATTTTCTACCCAGGGACTCAGCTGACCTAAAATTTGGCACTCCTGTTAGGAATCAACTTAACATTCAGGGATGTGAACCCAGACATGACAGCAGTTAACTCCATATAGCCATCATAGACCTGTTAGGAATATATGTTAGCAGATAAATCTTTCTCATTCCATGCCCCAGGCAGTCAATTCCAAAATTCATTTTGGAATAAAGCTCCTCAAAAGGTTGCATGTGAGATCTAACACTGGTCAACCATAGCAGTGACTAATGTGATAACTCAACCTTGGATTGTTTTTCTCTCATTCTCTGCCCCTTCTTCCTGTTCTCTGGGATGACATCCAAAATACACTCTCTGTACTGTGAATTTTTGGTTTTGGCTCTGCATTTTCTGGACCTGCTTTAAAATACTTTAATGGATACTGTATTTTTTTTTTCTCCAGAAAATGTATAAACTACATTTAGCCTAAGAGTTCTGAGTTCTGAGAAGTCCAACAGCAAATAAATATGTTAATTTTCAACTTTGCTTTATTTAAACTGAAATTTCCCAAACTTTTTTTGACCACACATGCTTCTTTTTCCCCATATAATACCTATCAATATTCTAACATGAAACACATGTTAATGGCCAGGAGACTGAAATATCTAGTTTCTCCCAAAATTTCAGCATATCATCAGTCTACTGAGGATGACAAGGTTCACCAATTATCTTAATTTTTACTACATTATATACACTGAAGACCATGATTTTTGTTGTGAATTAAGCAAATCCACTAAGATATCCCAGATATGTCTTTAAAGACATTATTTAAATGAGTTTGTAATTCTAGTTTTAGTTGCAGACACCAGCCTCGAAAACTGGGAAAAAATAAGAATTAAAATTAAATTTAAAAAAAGCATAAATCATCAAATGATTTTGATATATAAGGTCAAGTGGAGAAATCTCAACAAAATGAAACAAAACAAAATTAAGACCATTTCTCTCCAAAAGTAGTTACAAATATTAAATGAACAAACGGTAAGATTTATATCCATTAGAATTAGATGTTCATGATGTTTTTTTATTCTTCAGACCTGCAGATAGCTTAGCTTTCATGTTCCTTTGGAGTTATGTGACTCCATTGATCAGTGAAATATGAAAAGAGTTGATACACTTTATACTTCTTTCTAGGCTCACTAATTGTGGAGCATAAGTTGATATGTGATATGAGTCACATGATTGAAACAAACTTTATCGGGCCAAAGGGTGAAAAGCTTTTATTAAGCCACTAAAATCCTGGAGTTAGTCACCGCTATTTACCCTACCCTATCTTTACCTATGGAAACATCTGAAAGAATGATAGAAGAAATAAAACAAGATTGAACATGAGGTAACTTCCAAATAAGTTATAAATTCCTTTGCATAAAAATATTTAATGAATGTTAATTATGAGACAGGTAAGTCTTGTGGGCACTGCAGTTTGAGAGGAGACCAAAACAATGTTTCTGTTCTTATAGAGTTTATTTCTAACAGGAACACAGAATGAATAAATAAATATACCAACCCCAACAAGATGCTTTTAAATAACTTTGATTACCAAGGGAAATGACATCTGGGATTATTTATATACTTTCACATGGGAGTATACAAAGTAAAATGGAATTCAAGAAGGCAGCCAAATGACTGAGGCTTATATACCATTAGAAAGTAAACAAAAGGAAAGGGAGTTTTGGGCTTCTGGACAGGAAAGGTGAGTTATGGAGGAGAGAGAGATGGAAGGACATCTAAGGTAAATAAAGGCTGTCTTATTATTTCGATTAAGAATCTCTAGGGTATAAGACTTGTCTCTAGATTAGCTCTCTTCCTGGTATAGAGATATCTTTACATATGGAAATTTCCTTTAAATGTAAATTTATCTCATTAAAGGAGAAATTTAGAATTTATTTTTAATTAGTTAGAGGGAGATAAAGAACTTTTGCTGCCTGTGTTGGTATTCAGTGCCTTTAACTGCTGATAATTCATATGCCAAAGAAACATATTTTGGGGTGGAATACTCTGGTACACTTCATGGAATTAAAAGGAGGCCATCAGGGCAGACCTTAATCCAATCTGCTAGTGTCTTTATAAGAAGAAAACAGATTAGGACACACAAAGAAGACACCAGGCACACACAGGCTCAGAGGGATGAGCTTGTGAAGCAGCAGGAAGAAGGTGGTCGTCTGCAGGCCAAAGAGGCCTCAGAGGAAACCAAACTTGGTGGCACGAAGATCTTGGACTTCAAGCCTCCAGAACTGTGAGAAAGCCTCACAGTTGTTCCAAGCCACTCAGTCTCTGGTATTATGTATGACAATCGTAGAAAACTAATATAAATGATGATAGACAGGTGATAGATGATTGATAGATAGATAGATAGATAGATAATAGGTAAATACATGATAGATGACACATTGATACATTGATACATAGATACATCTGATGAGGGGTCATAACGCAAGCTGAGGGCTAAGCACAAGCTAGCACAAGCAGGACCACCCACAAGGTGGGATATGTGTGGTATTCCTCAGGCACTCCTGGCTGCCCAAGAACAAAGGAAAGAACAGAAAACAAATGGTTAAACTGATAGTCTCCATCAGTTTACAAATGTTTCATCAATAGCCTAATCCGGGACTCCCTGGTATCTTAATAATTCTTTGCTAGAGGGAAAAACAACCTTAGCTTGACAATAGCTAGGTCTCCAGCAATCTATAAATCCTCTTTAGTACATGGAAATCCCTTTAAGAAACTTCCTTTTAACTTTACCTCTCCAAAACTCCACAGTATATAAGCAGTCACTCTGCACAACCCCAGTGCAATTCTTACTCCCCACAGGTCCTGTCCCCGTGCTTTAATAAAATCGCCTTTTTGCACCAAAGACATCTTCAAGAATTCTTTCTTGGCCCACCATCACCCCCAAAACTCCATCACATATATAGATGCATAGATGCATAGAAAATTATACTTATCTATGACATCTATCTACCAAGAAAGAGAGAAATGAGATACACTCCTCCTCCAGGAGATAGAGCTTAAACTTCAACCTTAAGTGTGGGTGGAATTTGGTGACTTTGTACTAAAATATAAAATGTGAAAAGGAAAAAAAAAATAGTATCTTTACCATGGTGGAGCCTGGCAAACACTACCTTTACCAAGTTATTCAATTTGACATCAATGATGATGTTATATTGATAACACACACCTAATGATAGATGGTATGAGAGAGCACTTCATCTCCATAGTATTGTTCTCCAAACCCCATAATACCTGTAGGTCAAAACCATTAAAGTCATCAAGCATAAGAAAACCTGAGAAACCATCATAGATGGAAGAAGGCTAAGGAGATATGATAAATAAGTGAAATGTGGTATCCTCAGTTCAATTCTAGAACAGAAAAGGTCTATTAATGAATAAAATTGGTAAAACCGGAATACATTGTAAAGTTTAGTTTATAAAAGTGTGTCAGTGTTGGCTCCTTATTGGGACAATATAATACATGCAAGGACTCAATCCAGACAAATTCTGAAGTCCTTCAAGTGAAATTGTGACAAGTTATGGCTAAGTTTGAGTTGGTGATAATTTATAGAGAAATGTATTCTTTACAGATGACTGAGTGATCAATATTTCTCTGGCTTAGCTTTTTTTTCTAGAAAATCTTACATGAGAAAAGTAGGTATTTTACTTTTATATTCGTTTAAAAATTCTATTGCAAAGAAGTCTATATTCAGGCACAATCTGGTGCAAGAGAAGACGTTAATTCAAGATTGCTTAGCCTTCATACATTTCCTTACTCTTGAAAAATGAAAAATAAATTGTGTCTTTTTGTGTGCCTTTAGAGATCGTGCCTAATCCAAATATTGTCATTTTACTAAGATTAAACATAAGCCAATTGTTGTATCTATTTCTGCTTATGTTCTCTGGAATGGCTAGTGAGGAGAGCTTAAAGAGATAGTACATCTTTATCATAATTCCTCCACAGCTATTTTTCCATTAACTTGGTCTGATAACTCTAATAGATATATCCCTATTTCCTACTCACTCAAACTCAACATAAGCCTCATCTGTACTCCACCTTCTCTAAAGACCCATACACCTGATTCTTCACTTCTAAATGTTTCTCATATTTATTGAAAATAAATAATTTATTAATTTGTCTTACCCGATTTTTCATTTCTCATTTTCTGGTATGTATTTATTGAAGTAATGGATGCATGTGTGTGTGAGTGTGTCCAAAGGGTTAAATTAAAATGGACAAATGTTGGAGACTCTACAGACTTTATGATATACTATATTAATATAAAATCTGAAGCTTTCTCTGCCTCTGTGCTAAGAATTGTATGAAAGTTTAGATACTGTGACAAGATTCAACCTGTTGATTTTCCCAAATTTTGAACACCAGGTTACTCCTATAATACATATCAATAAGTAGTAATCCCTCTAGGTATGGTTTAGAAATCCTACTTTTAAAATTGGAGGAATAGAATTACTTTTCTTTCCTGCTTTGAAACTTACCCGTCCCATCAAATCCATGCAGGTTTCTTTTGCAACTGCACTCTCATTTGTCACTATGATGAATGTATATAGAAGTGGCTTAAGAAGTGGGTTAATATCACATTACCATTGTTGAATATTTAATGAACATGGTCTTTTGTTCACTTTAGACACCGTATTCAAGCAGGAGTACAATACAAAATAACAAATATCTAAGATAAATTGTCAATAAACAACAAAGCAATGTCTGAAAACTAATAAATTGAGGCTACTTGGGAGAAAAGGAAGAATTTAAATCATAAGAAGCAGGATCTAATTTAATGTAAGACAATATTCAAAATTAGGTTGCTGGATGCTTAGGACTGTAACTCAAATTTGTTGGCATCTCCAACATTTTGTACCGTATTATTCATATGTTAGGCTGTGAAATTTGACAAATAATTGATAGCAGGTCTGATTAATTTTAAGGTACCCTATAGAAGTATAACAATAATTTTAGTTGCCATAAACAGAGTTTAATATGAAATGATGAAGTTTTTCCTCTGTGGATATTAATCCCTCTTTAATTCAATTAATTTTAGGAAAGTCTTTAATATTCTTGCTGATGCTTCTTCTGAATATTATCTACAGCATTTTCTACACGGTAAGAATTTTTTCCTGTAAAACCAAACTCAGCAGCAGTCAAAGTCTCTTAAATAGAAATTAAACTGCTAATGTTGGCTTCCAAAACAATGTGTTTTTTTTTTTTGTCTAGGTCTTCCATTGTTCATAGAAACTTTAATCATATATAAATTATCTAGCAAAATGACATTTTGGCATAGTTATAAAAACTTTACTCTTCTCCTATCTCTAATGCTGCTATCACACGTGATCTTTTGCAGAGAAATTGGGGTGAACTATTCCCAATATATGCAGAGAAAATCTGTGAAGATTAACTCAGGCATATGCTTTGCATCCATTTGCAAGCTGATGATTTTAATTACTCAGCTGAGCCAGGGAATAAGGAAAAAGGAGTGAAAAGTCTTCTAGTGTTCTGACCTAAGTCTTCAACAACTGACTGTTTCATTTAAGCTGTTATAAGTTCTAAAAATATTCAAGCACTGAAGTTCAATGTAAACATGGAATAGAGACAAACAAGATAATGCAGCACCCAAATTAACCGAGTTTCGGAATACCTTTTCCTTTGAGTACTGGCATTCTTTACCGTAATAGATTCTGAATTACTGATCATGATAAACATGTGATCTGTTGGATTAAGATCTAAAACATCTTCTTATTAGTTCAGTTGATTAACTTAAAACCTCTCGTTGTATATGCATAGGTTTTACAGTCACTTTAATATTCTTAGAGGATTATGCATCAACCAAAATGTTGACATTTCTCTGTTGTTGTTATTTATTCTTTTTTTAATAGTATTTATTTATTTTTAGAGAAAGAGAGAGTGCAGGAATGGGGGAGGGGCAGAGAGAGAGAGAGAGAGAGAGAGAGAGGGAGAGACAGATTCCCAAGCAGGGATTCTCTGCTGACAGTGCAGAGCTGAGTGACAGGCTTGATCTCATGAACTGTGAGATCACTATCTGAGCCAAAATCAGGAGTCAGCACTTAACGGACTGAGCCCCCCATGCACCTTCGTTTTGTTTTTAATTAATATTTATATTTGAATGTAGCTGACACACAACGTTACATTGGTTTCAGGTATATAAAATAGAGATTGGACAAGTTTACACATTATACTAGGCTCACCACAAGTGTAGCTATCATCTGTCAACATACAAAACGACTACAGTATCACTGATTATATTCCTGATGCTGTGCTTTTTATCCCTGTGATTTACTCATTCCATAATTGAAAGCCTGTATCTCCCACTCCCCTTCCCTCATTTTGCCCATCCCCTTAACCATCAGTTTGTTCCCTGTGTGTACAAGTCTAATTCTGCTTTTTGTTTGTTTGTTTATTCATTTTTTATTTGCTGGTTTTAGTTTCCACACATGAGTGAAATCATACTGTATTTGTTAAGGCAAGGGAAACAAAAGCAAAATAAACTATTGGTATTACATCAAAATAAAAAATACTTTTGCACAGTGAAGAAAACCATCAACAAAACAAAACAACAACCTAGAGAATGGGAACAGATATTTACAAATCAAATTGTATATCCAATAAAGGGTTAACATCCAAACTTTATAAAGAACTTACACAACTCAGCACCAAAAAAAAAAAAATAAATAATAATAATAATAAATAAATAAATAAAAATAAAAATAAAAAATGGGCAGAAGACCTGAATAGACGTTTTTCCGAAGACATACAGATGATCAACAGACGCATGAAAAGATGCTCAACATCACTCATCATCAGGGAAATGCCAATTAAAACCACAATGAGATATCAACTTATGCCCATCAGAATGGCTAAAATCAAAAACAAGAAATAACAAGTGTGAGGTTTCTAAAGCATATCCATGACACTATTTTTTGTGCAGATTTTAACAAACAATAGATGTTCATAGGCATGAATAAACCATTGCTAGGTGGTTTTGTTTTTATTGCCCTTTTTGGAAAATAACTAAATCTCTTTAATATTGGTATAGATTCTCTCTTAAAGCCTCAAATACCCATTTAACTGACAAGCATTTTTTTATTATTTTGTTTTTATTTTATTTGGAGAGAGAGAGAGTGTGTGAGCAGGGGGGAGGAACAGAGGAAGAGAGAGAGAAAGAGAGAGAGAAAGAGAGACAGGGAAAGAGAATCTTAAGCAGGCTCGATGCTCAGCACAGAGCCCAACAAGGGATTCGATCCCAAGGCCCAGAGATCATGTCCTGAGCCGAAACCAAGAGTCAGACACACAACTAATTGAACCACTCGGGCACCCAAATATCTTTTTTTTTTTTTTAATAACTGATATTTCTGACCAAACAAGACTGAACGCATGATCCTAGACTTTAATTGAGAAGTCTTTTTAGAATTCATGTTGAATATTTTTATCCTTACAAGATAAAAAAAGTTCATAGTATCTATATTCTAATTCGGTATTTATCATGAAGACACTTTTCTTATGAGCAAGATGCAATACTTTTTTTAACGATGGTGTAGTCCAACTTTTTAAAGGGACAAAGTATCTTACAATATAGCCAGTATTCTTGAGATTGAAATGGTTTGACTGAATTCATTTTACCCGAGAAGTCCAGTACATTGCAATTTGTGAGTGCCCTAATGGTGAGGGCAGACATATTCAGTTGGGTGACATTAAAGTTATTCCTTTGTATAAAAGATACTCGAGAGATGAAAAGAGAAGAACATCCAGAAAACTTATAATTATTTTACTACTTTTATCTGTCCACTCATTTTGACACACTCACAGTATGGGAGAGTCTGGACTATAAATTATATTGAATAGACATTGCACCTTTTATAGGGCAACATTTTCCTTGAGCAAAATATTGTGAAGGATTTCTTTACTCAGAAGCATATTCATATTTCAGAGATAAACATGCATACTTCCAGTTTTGAAAAATAATTAAATTTGTAAATGTAACTTTACTTTTTTTCAAGTTTTCTCTTTCTTTTAAACTGTGAAAATTATAGAAGAATTGTCCTGCACATGCGTTTCCCACTTCAAATGGAACATTTGCCAAAGTAAATATATGTTCTGTATTCATATATAATTTATCACAATTAATTTTATGGTAGTCATGATAACAGCAAAAATGAAGACAACAGTTATTTATAAGGTTTCTACCACGTAGCAGGTCCTGGGTTATATGCTTTGCATCTTTTCTCTCTTAATCTCCACAAAGTCCTATGAGTAAGTGTCTATTACCCTCATTTTACAGATGAGGAAATTGAAGTTCAGAGTTCAGGTGAACAACATTACAAAACAATACATGATGGAACCAAAATTAAAACTGTATTTAAATTGCCCAAGATTGTGTCCCTAATCTCTACCGCCTCCCTGAAGGAATCATTATGAAAGCCATAGCTGATAAGTATGATGAAATAAAATACATTATAGGACCTAATGAGAAACCTAGAACATGGAAGGGAGACATCAGGCACGTTGGTAAAATGGGGTTGTGTCCCCTACAGGGGAAGAGAGCCAATATTTATTGCTGTAATGAGGAAGGCACTTCTACTATGGCTGATTTTCTGATTCAATACTTTCGCAGGGAATTAACTTGAAATAACTTCCTAGAGAGTCTTGATAGAACCAATACACAATTGCTTTGTAAAAAACATAGAGGTAAGACTGTAATTTCAAATCGTAAAGAAAATGAAACACATAACGATAGTGTGTTCAAAACAATTATTTACAAAAATGATAATACGGTGAGCGTCTTTTCTTTTCTTCCTAAACGTCATGTATTAAGTCATTACTGGCTTTATTTTATTTTTCTGTGACATTTTAGAAAGGCTTCTAAACTGAAGAACATATTATGTTTTCTTATATAATTATAGAGTTAAAAATTAAAGATTGTATTTTTCGTGCACGAAGAATACATTCTTTTAGAGTAACTTTTACAATTTTTTTAATGTTTTATTTTATTTTTGAGACAGAGAGAGACAGACCATGAGCAGGGGAGGGGCAGAGAGAGGGGGAGACACAGAATCGGAAGCAGGCTCCAGGCTCTGAGCTGTCAGCACATAGCCCGACACAGGGCTCAAACCCACGGACCGTGAGATCATGACCTGAGCTGAAGTCGGACGCTTAACCGACTGAGCCACCCAGGCACCCCTATTTCTTTTAAGAAATAAGAAAAAAAAACCCTAAAAGTAGATGGCTTGGAGAAGAAATGTGAAGATGCATGGTACTGACAATGTAGAGATAGAATGAGTGAACGTACCATTGTGTTAGCAGTTATCTCAAATTGGCAAGCGAACAAACTGAGCTACTGCCCAGCCTGAAAACATCTCCCTTAGCATCTAGAAATCCTACAGTAGTTCTGAATTCTGTTAAGTATAGAGGAGGGGGTGCCATATAATTTTTGCTCATGTGGGGGAATTTGTCACAGATACATACATGCCCAATTTTATGTAGATATGGGTTGACTTAGACTGACTGAGAAAAATCAAAGAAGGAAACCTAAAATTCAATGTACAATCTCTAAAACTTGAAAAGCAAGATAATGTTTCCTGACTTATCCATGTTTGGAATCGAACTCATGTAAGATCATTGGCAAAAAGCAGATAGAATTAATAATTCAGGTATGATCAGATTTTCTCTATGGAAGTATTGGCAGATAGGCTAATGGTTCCTGCTATGGGCTGAAAGTCTGGTGTCTCCCACCCTCAAATTCATATGATGAAGCCCTAATTCCCAATATGATGGTATTTGGAGGTGAGTCCTTTAAGAGTAACTAGGTTCAGACAAGATCAGGAGGATGAAGTGTCCATGATGGAATCATGCCCATCTACATAAGAAGAGGAAGAAATCAGAACCCTCTCTGTATCTATCATGTAACAATATGGCAAGAAGGCCAACAACTACAAGCCTAACAGAGGGGTCTTACCAGACATCGAATCTTCTAGTACCCAGATCTTGGACTCTCCAACTTCCAAAACAATGAGAAATAAATGTCTTCTTCTTCAGTCACACGATATATAGTATTTTGTTTTAGCAGCCTGAGCAAAGACGGTTCCCTTCTCTATTACCCAATGGTAATTATGGTTAGTTCTCTATGTAAATCTCTTTACAACTAGACTTACAAATACCTTAAAGTCATAAACCACTAGTATAGAGTATTTAAAAGTTCCCGAAGTGCTTTCGTATCTGTAACGTCATTTAACAACTTCACACTATCCCTGTGAAAATGTTTTTTATATACAACTCCCAGGTAAAAACAACTGAGTTTAGAGAACACAGAAAATTTCCCCAAGTCATAAAGGTATGTATGTTTGTATTTTTGCACACATTAATATTCCTGCACACTTTTTCTACTTTGAACCTGACATTGATCTCTTTAGTCAATGGAGTTATTAATTAATAAAATTATACGTTTTAACACGGTGTCCTCAAATGACTCTTCAGGTTATATTCTTTATACCTAGCGTTTACCATATCTGAATGATGGTGGTGGATTCATTTAAAATGTCCAGTGCTGCCTGCTTCTATTCATTCACTTTAATCCTTCGAGGGTTGTTACAGTGGAATTCTCGCTATCCCTGTTTTAAATGAGATGCTACTAAGGCACTAATAAGGAGCTGCTGAACTGAAGCACCAGTGGGGTGCTGTCAAGGTCATCTGGTCGAGAACAAAGGCTGCCAAGTGTAACATCATCGGAACCGTGCAGAGCAGTGACAGGTAGGAATCGAGAGCAAGATGGGACCCCTAATGGCTTTCTTGTGTGTGCTGGGGTGATGGCATGGAAAGCGGTGCTTCTCTCAATGTGTTGTGCCTCCTTTCTTTCACCACGAGTATCTTCGGTTGCCCAGCAACTCCCACAGCAAATGTGTTCAAAATGATCACTTTTCTCACTTGAAGCTACTCATCCTAAAGAGATCTCTTGGAACCCACAACAGGAGGGTTCCACATCTGGGGTGAGAGGGTTTTCAATCTTTTGAAATGTTTTATAGGATACAGAAAAGAAAAATAGGATTGATGCAGATTCCATGTGTGGGTCCAGGCAGTACGATCTTGGCCTGATGAGTGAAGGCTTGGAAAGTCAAGGATAAGGGTAGTTCTACACAGTTACAAACTGCAAACATACTGCACCTGAGCCCAATTTATGAATCACTGAGTTTTAGAAATATGTTCTGTTTTCTTCCACTTAGCATTTTTGGGGTAGTACATATATATGCTGTTGAGATTTTTTGTTTTCCTTTCTTTCCAAAAGGATTTATCTTTAAGAAACATATTTCCTCGGGGCGCCTGGGTGGCTCAGTCAGTTAAGCGACCGACTTTGGCTCCGGTCATGATCTCACAGTCTGTGAGTTCGAGCCCTGCCCTGCATCGGACTCTGTGTGGACAGCTCAGAGCCTGGAGCCTGCTTCGGATTCTGTGTCTCCCTCTCTCTCTGCGGCTCCCCTGCTCACACTCTGTCTCTCTCTCAAAAATAAATAAATACTTTAAAAATTAAAAAAAAAGAAACATATTTTCTCTTTGGAATATTCTAGGACAGTAGTCATAGTTCTTTTTCTTGGTAATCCCTTCAGTAACTTTTTTTTTCTAAATCCAAACTGAAATTGAGCTAATTTTTCTTTTGATTGCTTATGACAGGGAGAGGCAAAACAACCCATTAAGATAATAATAATAGCGATTATTTATAGGGTGCCTGTCTTGCATCCAGTGTTGTTCTCGTTACCTTCCCACTATTCTGTCACCTCTGAGGTAGGTGTTGTGACCTCTTCCATTAGCTCACACCCAAGTCCACCCAGTTGCAGAAGGCCAGAAGTAGGAGTGAGTCTGATTTAATTTCCATGGTCATCCTCCTAAAACTTTCAGGCCTGTAGTCAGAAAAAAATATTTCATCAAGAGTGAAAGACAACAGCAGAGAAAAAGAGTTTTGGTGGTGGTTTTTTTGTTTGTTTTTGTTTATGGCACATCTTGAATTCCAGTTGAGGCAATTTTTTTTTTAATTTTTTGTTTATTTATTTTTTGAAAAAGAAAGAGCATGCCAGGAAGGGACAGAGAGGGAGGGAGAGAGAAATCCCAAGTAGGTTCCACGCTGCTAGTGCAGATGAATACTCCGATGTCACCATGGATTATCTGCACAAACACATCCAGCACCTTGAGAAGACTGTCGGAGAAACGTCTGCAATTAACAGCTTGACAAACAGAACAAGGAAGACCACTTCCCAGACTTAGATGCACTGCTCTGGCTATTCACCCACCAGTCCTTTCTAAGAATAGCGGCTGTTCATATAGAAACATTGATCATGAGTATGCACAGAGGCAAGGGCTTTCCATTGGGAGTGCTCCTGTCTGCGGGTCAGTCTTACCTAGGACTCTGGGTTGTTGCTGACACTTTCCCTAACTTTGCACTAGAAAGTGAGCCACCCAAGTCTCAGAGCTTCATCAGTTTTGTTGCCTGGTGTATCGCTTGGGCTTCAACAGTGCCTGGCATCCAATACGTGCTTTATAAATATTTGACTAATGGAATTGGAATGCATTAAGACCTGTATCTCCATAGAGCTGCTCTGACTTTCTGACCCCTTGAAAGAAGAACATTTCCTCCCACAAGGTTGGGAGAGTTCTGAAGTTTCAGCCCTTCCACTGCCCTATGACCTTCCCAGGATGTGTTCCAGGGAACGCATTCCTTATAGTTAGTTAGTCAGGTGACCAGCATTTTTTTTTTTTTTTTTTTTTTTTTTAGTTTATTTATTTTTTTTTTTTCCTCTTTTTTTTTTTTATTTTTTTTTTTATATATATATGAAATTTATTGTCCAAATTGGTTTCCATAAAACACCCAGTGCTCATCCCAAAAGGTGCCCTCCTCAATACCCATCACCCACCCTCTCCTCCCTCCCACCCCCCATCAACCCTCAGTTTGTTCTCAGTTTTTAACAGTCTCTTATGCTTTGGCTCTCTCCCACTCTAACCTCTTTTTTTTTTTTTTTTTTCCTTTTTTCCTCCCCCTCCCCCATGGGTTCCTGTTACGTTTCAGCATTTTGAACTGCACTCCCAACTTAGCCTAGTCTCTGGATAAATAACAAAGTGTCTGAGTCCCTATGAGCTGAAAGTTGTCTATAGAGTCTGTGCACTAGCTCATTTAATCTCACTTCTGAAAATATTGCTGTTTCCATTTTACAGATTTAAAAAACAAGAACGAAACACCCCCCGCTTCAAAGATATTAAATAAGTTGCTTCACATCTGTTGGTGTGGCTACCCTACATAACGGTAAGCCAATAAATTTGTGTTGTTCTAAGCCATTAAGTTTACTATAATTTTTATGGTGTCAAATTAGAAACTATTTCACCTCTAATGGTTATTTTATTTTCTCTTTAATGCCATGTTCCCTTGGGCATGCAGCTATCCACAGGGTGAGTGCAAACCCTAATAGGATCCTAGGCCTTACCTCAGCATTCTTGGCGTGCACCCATTCTTGATCTTTCTTGTTTCACATTGAGACCCCTACCAGGGACAGAGGATGGCAGGAGTTTTGGGGCGAACGTGGGCTCCTGAGCAGCCAAAAAGACATCCTGGAGGAGGTGGCAAATCAATTGCATTTGAGCTTATGCCCTAAACTGCCTATAAATGCTCCATTGTCCCGTCGGATTTCACTTGCAAAACACAAGTACGAAGATAATATTATTAAGAATAATAAGAGAGCAAATGGAGAGTATTAAACCTCAAGTATAAAATCCTTTTGTGAACGTGGGACCCTGTGTGAACAAGTTCATGGAGCGGGTCCTGTTCTTTATACAGAGAGAAACCACAAGGGCAATGAAATCCTGAATGTAGAAGTGAATCCTGGATTCCCTGGGACAGTGAAAGTTGCCACAATTTTCTACTCAGAAGTTGGATGCATTTGCTCCAGTCAATGAAATTGTGGGTGAGCTAAGCTGGTTTCTAACAGTAGCAGAACTCAGTGGTAAAGATTTGAACACAAGTATTTTACAGGGAAGGTGATATTCAAAAGCACTGGCAGGGTAGTGAGCAAGCCAGAGGAGGGAAGAAATCCAGTAAGAATGTGTTAAGAGCAGGTTATTGGTGTTGGCAATTAGGCATCAGTCCTACTGGGGATAGTCAGGAGATGGAAACAAACATCAGATACTTCTCTCATGTACATAAGAAAACAATGGGATATTTATCCACCTACTCCTCTTGTGGATTAAAGGTTTCTCCTAGGAGTGTCAATTTTCAGTTTCTGTAGCACGCTTCTCAGAAGGTTGATGTGTGTTCAATTCCTTGTTTCCTATGTAATGTCTTTCTAAGCCACTGTCCAGCCACTTTTCACTGCAGCAAATGGTCAAATAATGGGTATGGACAAAAGTACTTTTGCATTAGAATATAGAGCATGTGTTAAGTGTGAGAACTGTTGGAAAGCTTACCTTTCACACCGTGGATAGAAAAGAGCTATAGCTGAACCCACTGTTTTTCTTTTGAGCTTACACTTGTCAAAGAATAAGTGGCTACTTGCTAGATCTTTCCTCTTGACCATTGGTTATAGTTGACAAGCAACAGAGAGCTTTTTCACAATTATTTACAATAGGTGATTAAAGAAAGTTTGGAACAAATTTATTTACCTTTTCTAAGTTCTTTCTGTTTAAAGGACATGGTACTTTTTATTTTATCTTGTGGTTGGGTTTTTGTGTAGTTATGGGTTAAATGTAAAACAAATAGCAGAATATGTAACAGAACAAAGATGTTTTAAATACTATCTTTCTCTTCCTTTCTAGATGCTGGAAAGCAAGGAGGCAGCATCCCTGAGAATACATTTAAATTATTGATAAGATATACTTTGGTCGCATTTACACCTTGGTCTAAACTTTTTTTCAGACTGCTTGCCAGAACCTTTCTGGATATAAGTAGGAAGGAATGAAAACTGCAACTGTAGAATCTACAAATCTCAGTCATAAATGTATTATAAAATACGTAACCAGTATTTCTCTATAACTGGATGTAATATTTCTAGGTCCAATTTTGCTTAAGGGTAAACACATACTTCCAGTGAATTGACATCTACTTTTTCCCCCAGAGCTGTGTCTAATATGCAGTAATGATGGGCAAGGGGTATTGGCAAGGGGTTTCCACATAGTTGTCTGTAACCTGGTCTAGCGAGAATTGTCTGAGATATCCGTGACCCAATCCAGTCTTGATCATTGGTCCACGTGGGTCACTGCTCTATTGTCCCTCTTTTCTGCTTCTAAAGACATTTGGTACTACTTGTGGATACATAGAGGCCATTCTGCTTTATTCTTCCCACTACACTGGGAGAAAAGAAGTCCTAAGGCAATATTTAGAGTCCCTACCAGTTCTATGCTACTGTAAAAGGCTTAAGAAACATTTTGTTTTTCAAGGCCATGCTGGAGAATAGAGAATTTATGAAGACATCTCAAGCCCATCTGCTTTTCTCCTCTGAGGATCTTGTGCTTTACAATTATCTTCTCAGGAAAGAGGGAAAGATAGCCAATTTGATGAATATCCAACCCTGTTTTTAGGTAAATGACTTCAATATCTTTAAGTGTTCCCTGGAATCTTCCACAGGTAAATTTTTATATGCTATGTTGCTGATACTGAAAATCCAATTATACCAAATATAAAATCCCAATTTATTAAAAATGTATCTACCACTTTTCAATATGAATTGATCATTTATATTTTGCTAAAATTAATTTTTTCTATTGAGATTTTCAAGTTTCTGTCAAATTTGATTACTTTAGTAATATATTAAAATACCTTCTCTACCTGTTGTTTAACTCCTTTCTTATGTTTAATGAATATTTTAGTTAAGCTATTTTATCTTTGGTTTACTGTACATTTACCAATTTTATTAAAATATTTTGAATAATTACTCTTTTTACTATATTTTGTTTTACTTTTATTAAATTTATTTTATTCTTAGAGTTCTTCAACTCAATGTATTTTTGGTTATTTATGTCATTAGTTCTGAAGTCAAATCTTTGTTTTTTGTTTTGTTTTAATTCTGTATTATAAAAACATTTATTAGTAGCCATACTTTGAAATATCACTTCAATGATTACATAGGGTTGATTTAAGGAATCATTTGTCATTTCAACTTTTCCTATAATCTGTGAGTCAATGGCTATTCCTGCTTTTTTGTAACTTCTTATTTTGTTATAATTTCAAATGTAAAGAATAGTTGCAGGAATATTTAAGATTACTAAAAGAAATTCCCATATACCCTTTTCCCAGATTCAACACTTGTTTGTTTGTTTGTTTGCTTCATTCCTTTTATTGTATTTTTTTTCCACCAAGATGCACCTTTTGGGGGTTCTTCCTCTCAAATAATACAAAGAGAAAGAAATGGAAACTAACATTTGGAAGTCGAAAGGCAAGTGTAAGACTCATAAAAAGATGCAGTTCTTTGAGTATGAAATGTGGAGAAAGTCTTTAATTTTTTTCAATCTTTAGTTTTGAAAGAGAGAGCAAGAGAACGCAAGTGGAGGAGAAGCACAGAGAGAGGGACAGAGGACCTGAAGCGGGCTCTGCACTGACAGCAGGGATCCCAGTGTGGGGCTTGAACTCATGAACTGCGAGATCATGACCTGAGCTGAAGTCTGACACTTAACTGACTGAGCCACCCAGGTGTCCCATAAATGTTGAGAAAACCTTGAAATATTCATGAAAACATATAAACAGTGTTGCTTCTAGGGAGAAGAAGGATAACATGTAGACTTATTATTCCCTTAAGATTGTCACAATATGTATTCCTTCAACAATCTTTGGTTCATTTATTATCAGTGGTATTGGCCAATCTGCATTGAACTATAGTATTATATTAAATAATTTCTTAGATTTCAACAAAAATATGGAATAATAGAACATTGGGTGAACTTTTCAACATTGTTCCATATAATGGAAATTATTTTTATTTTATTTAACAAATGTTTATCAATCGTTCACCACAGGAAATATAAAATTTAATAGAGTGCATGTAAATTCTCAGAAAATGCCTTGATGAGAATTCATAGTGATAATAATAATAATAATTTGACTATAGCTATAAGAAGGAATAAATTTTGGGCCCTACCTTCCTTAAATTTAATCAAATTGTCTCCGTAATTACTTGACTCAAAACACATGCATTTGTAGAACTCAAATGTTCAATACTCAATTCTATCTTCTACAACTAACAGTTCACAGTAAGGTTTTCAGTGTTCACCGTTTATGACAGAGACTGCTGCAAAATCCCTGTACATTGAAGACTGAATACCAATTACTGTCATTTTGAACAGTTTCACAAGGTATATGGCAATTTTGATAAATGGTCATGAAAATGTCAATTTAGATGAGTGACAGACAGCTGCAAGTAAGTTTTATTAATTGCTTTTTGATCACGGACCAATTCTAAATAGCCAGTGAATATATATGAAAATATATAAAGCAAATATTAACAGATTTAAAGGGAGAAATGGATAGCAATACAATAATAGTAAGAGACTATAATATCACACTTACATCAAGGAATAGATCATCTTGACAGAAAATCAGCAAGGAAAAATTAGCCTTAAATGACATACCACATGGATCTAAAAGATATGTATAGAACGTTTCATCTGAAAGCAACAGAATATACATTCTTCTCAGGTGTACATAGAACATTTTCCAGTATATATCATATGTTAGGCTACAAAACAAATTTTAATAAAGATAAGAGGAAGAAAATCATATCAAACATCTGTTCCAACCACAATAGTATGAAACTAGAAACTAATAGCACAAAGTGTAAAATTCACAAATAAAGTGGAGATTAAACAACATGCAATTGAACAACCAAAGGGTCAAAGAAGAAATCAAAAATACCTTGAGACAAACATAAATGGAAATATAACACACCAAAATTTACATCATGCAGCAAAAACATTACTAAGAGGGAAGTTTTTAGGAATAAGTACCTATCTCAAGAAATAGGAAAATTCTAAAACAACCATACTTTATACATTAAGGAACTAGGAAAAGGAAATAAAAGAAAACGCAAAGTTAGTAAAAAAAAAAAAAAAAAAAAAAAAAAAAAAAAAAAAAAAAAAGGAAGTAACAAAGATTAGAGTAGAAATAAATGAAATAGAGACTAAAAAGCAATAGAGAAGATCATTGGAACTAAAAGATGTCTCTTTGAAAAGATAAATAAAATTGATTAACCTTTAGCTAGACTCACCACGAAAAAAGAGAGAGCATTCAAATAAATAAAATCAGAAATGAAAGAGAGGTTACAACTGATACCTCAGAAATACAAAGAATCATAAGAGACGAGTATTAACAATTATGTGAACAAATGGAACAACCTAGAAGAAATGGATAAATTCCCAGAAACATGGAACCTGCAAAGAGCGAATCATAACGAAATAGAAAATGAGTGGAGTGATTGAATGGAGTGATTACTGGTAAGGAAATTAAATCGGTAATCAAAAACCTCTCAACAAAGAAAAGTCCAGGACCAGGTGACTTCACTTGTAAATGTTACCAAACATTCAGAGAAGAATTACTACCAATTATTCTCAAACTCATCCAAAAAGTAGAAGAGGAGGGAATTCTTCCAAACTCATTTTATGGTGGCAGCATTACCCTGTTACAAAAACTAGACAAAGACACTGCAAGATGAGAAAATTCCAGGATAATATCCCTGGTGAACATAGGTGCAAAAGTCCTCACCAAAATACCAGCAAGCCAAATTCAGCAATACATCGAAAAGATCATACACTAGAATGAAGTGGGATTTATTCAGTGATGCAAGAATGGTTAGACATCTACAAATCAATGTGATAAACCGCATTAACAAAAAGAAAGATAGAAGTCATATGATCATCTGAATAGATGCAGAAAAAGCATTTAACAAAATTCAACATCCGTTTATGATAACTCTTAACAAAGTGGGTATAGAGGGGATATACTTCAACATAATAAAGGCCATATATGACAAGTTTGCAGCTAACATCATGTCAATGATAAAACCCTGAAATCCTTTTCTCTAAGATCAAGAACAAGACAAGGATGTCCATTCTGACTACTTTTGTCCAAGACAATATGGGAACAGTTTTTCAAGAAAAAGAAATAAAAGGCATCCAAATAGGAAAGGAAGAAGGAAAGTTGTCACTGTTTGCAGATGACATAATAATATATATAAAAAACCCGAAGACTCCATCAAAAAACTGTTAGAACTAATACATTTAGTAAAGTCGTAGGATACATAACAAATACATACAATCTGTTGTATTTGTAAATACTAATAATGAACATTCAGAAAGGGAAAAAATAAAACAGTTCCATTTACAATTGCATACGAAAAGGAATAAAAAGGCTAAAAATAAATTTGACCAAGAAGGTGAAAGACTTTTCTGTTGAAAACTATAAAACATTAATGAAAGAATCTGAAGAAGAAACAAATAAGTGGAAAAATATTCTTTGCTCATACATTGAAAGAATCAATAGTTAAAATATCCATAGAATCCAAAGCAATCTAGAGATTCAATGCAACCCCTATCAAAATTCCAATGGCATTTTTCAAATAAATGGAAGAAATAATTCTAAAACTTATATGGAACCAACAAAATAGGTAAAGCAACCTTGAGAAAGAATAACAAAGTTTGGAGGCATGACACTCCCTGATTTTAAACTATACTATTAAACTATAGTAATTAAAATACTATGATATGGGCATAAAAACGGGCACATAGGTCAACGGAACCAAATAGACTAGAAATAAACCCATGTGTATATGGTCAATTAATTTACATCAAAGGAGCCAAGAATATACATTGAAGAAAGGGCAATCTTTTCAATAAATAGTTGGGAAAACAGTATAGCCACATGAAAAAAAAATGCAACTCAACCACTATTTTACAACATACACAAAAATTAACTCAAAATTGATTAAAGACTTGCATGTAAATCCTAATAGCATAAACCTCCTTGATGAAAACAAAAGCAGTATGCTCCTTGACATAGGACTTTGCAATAATTTTTTAAATCTGGCACTAAAAGCAAAAGTAACAAAGCAAAAATGAATAATAGGACTGCATCATACTAAAAGACTATCGCACTGCAAAGAAAACCATCCACAAGTAAAAAGACAACCTACTAACTAGGAGGAACTTTTTGCAAACCATATATCTTGATAAAGGGCTAATATCCAAATTATGTAACTCAGTAAAGAACTTATCAAACTCAATACCCAAAAAACAAATAAGGTGCTGAAGAAATGGGCAGAAGACACGAATAGACACTTTTCCAAAGAAGACACCCAGATGGCTAACAGACACATGAAAAGATGCTCAACATAACTCATCTTCAGGGAAATACAAATTAAAACTATGATAAGATACCACCTTACACCTGTCAGAATGGCTAAAAGTAACAACACAAGAAACAACAAGTTATTGGCAAGGATGCAGAGAAAGGGGAACCATCTTGTACTGTTAGTGGGAATACAAACTGGTGCAGCCACTCTGGAGTACAGTATGGAGGTTCCTCAAGAAACTAAAAATACAACTACCTTATGATCCATCAATTGCACTATTAGGTATTTACCCAAAATATACAAAAATACAGATGAAGGGATTACGCACCCCAATGTTTATAGCAACATTATCCACCATGGCCAAACTATGGAGAGAGCCCAAATGTTCATTGACCAATGAATGGATAAAGAGGATGTGGTATATATATATATATGTGGTATATATATATATATATATATATATATATATATATATGTGGTATATACATATATATATATATATATATATATATATATATATATATACACACACACACAGTGGAACATTGCTCAACCATGAAAAAGAATGAAAGCTTGCTATTTGCAACAACATGGATGGGGCTAAAACATGTTATGCTAAGTGAAATATGCTAAGTGAAATAATAATCAGAGAAAGACAAATACCATACGATTTCACTCATATGTGGAATTTAAGAAAGAAAACAGATGAACATATGAAAAGAATGGGAAGAGAAGAGAGGGAAGCAAACCATAAGAGACTCTTAATGATAGAGAACAAACTATGGGTTGACGGAGGGAGGTTGGTGGGGGATGGGCTAGATGGGTGATGGGTACTAAGGACCCATCTTGTGATGGGCACTGGATGTTGTATGTAAGTGATAAACCACTGAATTCTACTCCTGAAACCAAAATTTCACTGTATGTCAACTAACTAAAATTTAAATTAAAAAAAAATGGGCAGAGGGGCACATAAGTGGCTCAGTCAGTTGAGCATCAGACCTTGATTTCAGCTCAGATCTTGGTCTCACGGTTTGTGGGATTGAGCCCGTGTCAAGGCTCCATGCTGACAGTGTGGAGGCTGCTTGGGATTCTCTTTCTCCCTCTTTCTCTGCCCCTCTCATGCTCTGTCTCTCTGTCTCTCAAATAAATAAAATAAGCTTTGAAAAAAAAAAGGTCAGAAAATTTGAATAGATATTTTTCCAAAGAAGATAAACAGATGGCCAACAGGTTCATGAAAAAAATGCATTTTTGCCCCTTGTATATCACAATGCGTTCTGGAAACTAGCTTAATAAAATTGTATTTCAGGGAAACATAAGATCCAGAATAATTATCATTTGTTTTCTATTTTTGTGTTTGTGAGATCTTTGAGTTTAATTCTGCTTGGCAATCATCTATGTGATCCTGGCTTAGATAAATGAGAGGAGTCTCCTGGGAGGAAATAAAGAGTCTTTGGTTAGTATGCTAATTTTGTTGTTTGTTTTGTTTTGTTTTGTTTTGGTGCAATATAAATTTTACAAGCCAAATAACAATTTGGTAGCAGAAGAATGTTGAGTGCAAATTGGTGATTGCAGCTCTCAAAGCATCTCAAGGTGCCTCTCAGTCCTAAAATAATCATTCATACATCATTATTGTTTCCCAGTGTCTCTTGCTTAGCTCAACCCTCCTCTTAAAGTAAGGACATACAGGCCTCTGCCTGGGAGGAGCAGATAGTTTGCAATTCAAGAGCCATCTATGCTCCTAGAGGATACTATACTTTCTCTCCATACTCAAAGGTCACAATAAAAAAAATCTCAACTAAAAAAATAAATCCATTTTGTTTTCATTAAACTACTTGACTTTTCCACACGTCCTTTAATTCAAATCTCAGTTAAATGGCAATTGAATACTTAAGGAATGACCTGACTGTCTCAGCTGAGCTATAAGTTTTGTTAAAGACCAAAAAAAAAAAAAAAAAAAGGAAGAAGAAGAAAAGAAACAAAAAAGAAAACAGAAATAATGGAAAGGAAGGTCACCAAAGTATTAACAGTGCTTATGGAAGATGACAAGATTACTAATGATTTTTTTAAAATTTCTTCATTTATATTTTTATCATTTTTTCAGATTTTCTTAAAGGAATATGTATTCCACTTTTTAGTCAAAATAACATGCTATCTTTTTAATTTTGAAAAGCAGGATATAAGGTTTATTTGCAGTGCTATCCTACTATAAAGTAATTACTCAAAGTTGCTTAAAAATTCCTGGGGATAAATAAGCCAAAATTTCTATAATGTCTGTTCCTAGGTGAAGGCACTTATACCTTCATGTGTCTTTCAGTCTCTCTAAGGAGCCTGTACAGGGTTTTTCATCTTAAATAATAAACATTTTTAAAGGCTTGAAAAAATAGCCAATAAAAATCATTAATACCACTTGACAATAGAAAATACATTATTTGCTAAAGGTTCTAAATGTGGTAGAGGGGCTAACTTTTCAAGAAGAAATCAAATAATTACGGTTGTATACTACCAGCAAATAAGTAAGTTTCTATAAGCCTTGGCCTGATATTACTGTGTTTAAAATTCTAAATGACCACATAAAAGTGAAGTACAGATGACCATAAGAAACACACAATTAACTTCAGGAAAGTCAAATGTTATATTGATTTTTTCATTATGTAAAGTCAATTAGCCATATCAGCAGTATTGACTCAGATGGAATGTGTTCCTATGGATTTGTGAAGGTGAGATTGTGCTCCTGGAAGGCATAAATGCCTTAGTAAATTTTTGGTGTTGCTTTGATTTATTAACGAAAATAACAACAAAGGAAAAACCCAACAAAACAAAAACACTATAAATTCAGAAAAAATTGTTGTCTTGATTTTCAAAAACTTAAAAAAGAAGTTACGATCTGTAGCAAATTTTCCCCCCCCAATTTTAGGGAAATGGCTCTGGATCATCAGAAAACAAAAAGGTATTTTTTGGAAATCTATGTTCACTTTAATTTGCTACCTACTCTAGCTATGTGATATCACATGATTAGCTTACTCAAAATTTTAATTATTTAGGAAAATGCATTAAGTACCTGCTCTGTGCCAGGAATTTTCATAGATGTTGAGAGTGTAGAGGAGAATAATATCTAGTCCCTAAAGTTTAGTTGTTCAACAACCAGGGGTGTAAAATAAATTCAGTGTGGTGACATAAATTTTCTAATAGACATAAGTACAAGTAGAGTGATGGGTGAAACTATATTTATGGAAATTAGAGAAGGGATCACAAAAGAAGATTCAGTTAAGCTGGGCCTTAAAATCACTAGAAATCTGTCGGAAGAGATTTGGGGAAAAGATTTTCAAGCATTGGTAATAGAATGTACAAAGATTGATTTTTTAAATCTAGCCAATAAGTTAAAATAATACCTTTCTTAAAAGTCTGTTTTAGTATCAGACGATGACACATTATAAACTGTAAATCACTATGCTTAGGGCATAATCAATTATTTCTCTTTTTAAATTAAATGTCCAGTATTTTATAAGTTCTCTCTTTCAGATTTTGATGATCTGTATCATTTCAAAGTGATTCATTTAGAACTTCTATTACCTCACGTGTAGCTCGAGCCAATAAAGATGATCTCAAGACAGTAAAATTCTAAATCTACCAATCAAAATGCATGGCCAATTACATTTCTGCTTGTAAGAATGTTTTGATAAACTGAAAATTCAATATAAAAGCTCCTCTGTTTCAACACTTCTTTGAAATATAATTCCTAATATACTGGAAAGTTCTTGTACTCTACATTTGAAGATAATGAGACATTAATGTTTTGTATTACACATTCATTCATTCCTCAGTGAAGAGGACTTGTCCACAGGAAATGCCTATTTCTCTAGGCAGATCCAAATTGATTAGATACTAATCCAGAGGTCATTTGGTCCAATTCCCTTATCAATTACAGAGTCCCTTAGTGGTATATAGGTTTAGCATATGCTTATTCATCTTCTGCTTGAGTAAATCCAGTGAGACATCTGTGATGTTGAAGGCATCATTCCATTGTTGATTATCAGGAAGTGAACGGAAACTACTTTTCTAAAGTACCAGGTTGCGTTCACCTTTCCTAAAGGAACTATTAAAGTCTGTTGATCATGTGCAAACAGATATTTGGATCCATCTGACAGAACACATCATTTTTCCCATTTCAAATGTTTAGAACTAGCCAGTCACAATTATGTATTATAAAGTATGATATGTATTTGTCCCAGTACTTTTTATCTAGGGGAGAAAAATAATAACTTGGAAGAAAGCTTCTAATAGTGGTGAGGTTCATAGGTGCTCCGGATTAATTGCCTGTAAATTTAGGAATATGTCTTAACATCTATCCACAACCTTCTTATCAATAAACCAGGGATAATATCTAGTGTTGTTCCCCAGATCACATGAGATAATATCGCCAATATTATGGGAACAGCATCTAATTCAGAATAGCTATGTACTGTTAGTTGGTATTATTGAGAAATAGATAAATATAACTTTTCCAGTATGGAAAAGTGAATTGGCACATGAATCACTTTAATCGGAATCTTCTAATGTAGAACAGAATCGGTAGGATTGGGGAAAAAGAAAACAACCTCGCAAAATGCTTCATACTTCCTTTTGTCAATGTGAGTAGGACCACAGTGAGAGCGGATTGAAAAAAAAAGATATTTCTCCACACAAACCATTGATTAGGTTAGATGAATAATAGTAAATTGCAATCTTTATTTCTATTTTTTTTTTATGTTTATTTATTTTTGAGAGAGAGAGAAGCATGAGCGGGAGGGGGGCAGAGAGAGACACACACAGAATCCGAAGCAGGCTCCAGGCTCCGAGCTGTCAGCACAGAGCCTGACGCGGGGCTCAAACCCACGGACCATGAGATCATGACCTGAGCCCAAGTTGGATGCTTAATTGACTGAGCCACCCAGGTGCCCCATAATCTTTATTTCTATGATGTTATTTAACTTGGAGAAATTTAGATAAAAACCTCATACCAATTAACAAGTAGAATTTGAAATTAAAAACACGATGCCATTTACTTTAGCACTCCACATCTACACTTATGTACACATATAACAAAATATGTATAAGATCTATATGAGGAAAACAAAAATCTGCTAAGCAAAATCAAAGAGGAACCAAATACATGGACAGATTTTCCATTTTTATGGATAGGAAGACTCAATATTGCCAAGATGTCAGTTTTATCCCAACTTGCATTGTCATCAGCGCAATCCCAATCAAAACACCAGCAGGCTACTTTGTGAGCATTGAGAAACTGATCCCAAGGTGTTTACAGAGAGTTGAAAGGCCTAGATGGGCAACACAGTATTGAAGGAGAAAAACGAGTTTGGAGGACTGACAACTACCCCACTTCAAGACTTACTATAAAACTATATTAATCAAGAAAGTATAGTATTGGCAAGAAGATGGACAAATAGATCAACAGAAGAGAATAGAGGACCTGGAAAATGGCCCTAAAAATATAGTCAACTCAACTCTGGCAAAGGAGCAAAGGCAATATAACGAATAGAATGACGCAAAGACGGTATTTTCAACAAATGGTGTTGAAACACCATATATGTGAGTGTGTATACATACATACATATGGCTCAGGCTCAGTTGGTTGAGCACCCAACTCTTGATTTCTATTCAGGTCATGATCTCAAGGTTTGTGGAATAGAGCCTTGCATTGGGCTCTGTGCTGACAGCATGGAGCCTGCTTGGAATTCTCTCTCTCCCTCTCTTCCCCCTGCACCACTTGTGGTCTCTTTTTCTTTCTCTCAAAACAAATAAATAAACATTAAAAAAAATAATGCAGATGCAGACCTTACACCGTTCACGTAAGTTAATTCAGAATAGGTTAGGGACCTAAATGTAAAATTCAAAACTATAATAGTTCCAGAAGAAAACATAGGAAAAAGCATAGATGACGTTTGTAATGGCAATGACTTTATAGACACAATACCAATGACATGATCCATGGAAGAAATAATTGACAACTTGGACATCACTAAAATTAAAACCTTTTCCTGTGCAAGAGAATGTCAAGAGAATGAGAAGGCAAGCGACACGCTGGAGAAAACATTTGGAAAAGACACATCTGATTGATAAGACATTTGTTTGAAGTGTACAAAGAACTCATAAATCTCAACAATAAGAAAACAAACAACTTGATTAAAAATGGGCCAGGTGCCTTAACAGACATCTCAATAAAGAAGATAAACAAATGGTAAATAGGTATATGAAAAGATGTTCCACGTCATGTATCATCAGGGACATGGCAATTAAAACAACAACTCAAGACCAACCAGAGAAAGCCAAATATGCTTCCTAAATCAGTCACATAAGATGATCTGCTTCCAGTTGCCTGGAACTGATTGGCTGATTGGCTGCCTCAAGTTGCCCCTTGAAAACAACCTTCAATCAGAGCAGGTCTAAAGATGCTTGTGTCCAGGATTGTGACAAACTAATACGGATGAAAGGGAAAGGAACATCCATCTACCTTTTCCTATATCGAATCATACCCATGATGGTGATTAAATCTTTTTTTTTTTTTTTTCTAGAATCAGGCTTGGATTTGAGCCCCAGGTCCCTAACCATCTCCTATCCTCTCCTGAGCAAAGTACCGCACCTCTCCGAGGTCTAGTTTCTACATGAGAAATAGGAGTAAATGATGGAGTTACCTCAAATGGCTATTACGGGGATTAAATAAGAGAATGACTATAAAGTCCCTAGCACACAATAAACACACACAGTTGAGATATTGCTCCTATACCATTTAGCATTAGAAAGAATAGAAAAACCCAATCAAAATTATGCAAAACCAGATAACAAGGTTTAGGCTGGAGTCCATCTCAAATATTAGTAAATCTGTATTATTGAATGCAATAGTTTCTATATTACAGGGAAATTATTTAGTTTTTCTAAAAGAAAAAAAAATATATATATACATATATATGCCATTAAATGGGAGAAATTATAGCAAGAACAATTTCTTGTTATGTGTTTCACAAATCAAAAGGCATGTGACATAATGAAATCTATGTAAGACAGATGGGCAGGTCTCATTTAGTCAAATAGCTCTTACACACTAAAGGTAAAATACAACAGGATTGCAATGACTAAATAAAAAGAAAAGATGCATCTGTGTTACTGAATTTTTTGTTAAATAAGTTATTGGCAAGTTAGCTAACATCTACAGTGTAGTATTGGCCTCGGGTGTAGATCCCATGATTCATCCCTTACATACAACACCCAGTGCACATCCCAACAAGTGCCCTTCTCAATGCCCATCTCCCATTTTCCCTACCCCCCCACCCCCCTCAGTTTGTTCTTTGTATTTGAGTCTCTGAATTTTTTTTCGTAACATCAAATCTTAAAGTCTGATAATTATTTGTTCATCAATGATAATTTTTTTGTTTAATGGGTGACTTCCAACAAAATGAAACTGAATTAAAACATCCTTGCTCTCACAGCTTTACATTGTTCACAATAGATTGTACTCATTTTTCATATTTTTACAAACTTTAAATTGTATAAAACATACATATTTTAGACATAATAATACCATAAACATTCTTTATAATTCAACATACGTTGTCAATTGTAATTGCGGTTTTTAATTGTGAGCAGCAACAACAAACAAACATAGTAAAATGTAGGTAGAAAACAATAGAACC
The DNA here is from genome assembly GCF_018350155.1 of Leopardus geoffroyi. NCBI lineage: Eukaryota > Metazoa > Chordata > Mammalia > Carnivora > Felidae > Leopardus > Leopardus geoffroyi. The sequence continues at coordinate 20,609,869 of NC_059333.1, forward strand.
CTCTCATAAATTCTTTAATACTGTAACAGCTGCTATAACAATTCAATGTTTTTGCTTCTAATAAAATTTCTAGTTTTCTCTCATATACGTGTTTGTGTGTTTGAGTGCATGTTTTATTTCCATAAACTTATCTTGTTAAGAAGCTTTGTTATATCTTGCTTCATGCACTTGAATTTATGCCAAATATATTTCCAGACAATAAGTTGACCTATGTGTTTTCTAGCAGCGTGTAATTTTTTTTCACTACAAATCATGAAGTATTTTTCTAAGTTTTTTAAACAAAAAGTGAACAAATAAATGGACAAATATACGACCTTCCATTGTGACTTTAAATTTTATATTTTCAATTACTGGTGATATTAGTATTACCTGATCAGTTGTCTTCTTTTAACCTGCACTTTTACTTTGTATACCTATTATTCACTCATTTCTTAAATTGGATTTTAGAAATCTCAAAAGATTTTTAAGATCTCAGTTTTTTGAGATATTTTATGTAATTCATAATAATTTAATATTGACATTATTTTTTTCAACGTGTATTTATTTTTGGGACAGAGAGAGACAGAGCATGAATGGGGGAGGGGCAGAGAGAGAGGGAGACACAGAATCGGAAACAGGCTCCAGGCTCTGAGCCATCAGCCCAGAGCCTGACGTGGGGCTCGGAACTCACGGACCGTGAGATCGTGACCTGGCTGAAGTCAGACGCTTAACCGACTGCGCCACCCAGGCGCCCCAATATTGACATTTAAATATTAAATATTTCTTCTGAGAGTATCTTAGCTATAAACTTCTTGGGGCACCTGAGTACTCTGTCAGTTAAGCAACCTACTTTGGCTCAGGTCATGATCTCCTAGTTCATGAGTTCAAGTTCCACATCGGACCTGTTGCTGTCAGCCCAGAGCCTGCTTCTGATCCTCTGTCCGCCTCTCTGCCCCTGCCCCGCTTGCTCTCTTTCAAAAATAAATCAACATTAAAAAAATTGTTTAAAGGATAACAACTTCTTAAAGCTTTTTAAAAAATAATTTTCTAGAGTCAATACACACAAGCTGGATATATTATCTCTACCCTCAAATGAATACTCAGTTTATTTATATTACTATCTGTAATGAGTATCAAGGGTAGTGAAACTTTATTTAGATTCTTAGCTTATTGTCTTAAACACTGGGATTTTAAAATATGAGGTTGATAAAAGTCATTTGTAAGATGTTTCCAGATGAACACTTCACAGTGCATAAAGATATGGCAGGTGCTGGACTAGACGTTTCTTCCAGGTTTGAAATTCTTATGACACCTCAAGCCACTCCTGAATTGAAAAGGAGAATGAGTTTGCACAGATTTTAAATTCACAGTGTGCCTCGGGCAAAGACAGAAACTTCACTCAGCCAGTTCTATTACTCATGGTAGACAAAGCTAAAAATTGAAGTTGGATTTTTATTATAGTGCATTAACTTTTCTTGATAAAAAAAGTTGTAACTGGAGAAACAAACTTCATTCATTTTAGACTACCTAGTGTAGACATTATAGAATATTAATGGTAAACCAAATCTTAGTGGAAAATACATTGTTTTGCATTCTACATGAAACATTGAAATGTATGTTTCACTTTTAAAAGCATAGAGAAGAATATATGATTGTAAATTCCCATTGTTTCTTTCTATAAAAAATAGAACATTCATATTTAAAAAATTAAAAAGAAAATAATTTCAAAGACATTTTATAATCCTAGAAGTCAACTAAACAATAGGGAAATCGGGTGAAAATATTATAAATACGTTTAATGAAGTCTTAGAACCTTAGATTTCTAATAGAATGATATTTAGAAGGCAAGGACCTTTAAGGTGTCATAAAACACTGCTTTCAGGATATTGACATGTCAAGAAATTCACTTGCACTCCCACTTTCCTCATTATTCAACATGAAAAGAAACATAGTGCTCCTTAGAAATGAGCAGTTTATTTCTGTTTTATGGTAATTAGTTCCCTGCTGGTCTCAGCCTGGAGTTCTAGAGTCTCCTATGCTTTACTCACCCTGTTCTACACCATCTGTGCCCCTTCCCACCCCCACACTGTGTTCACAATCTTGTCCCATACATAGACCTCTGTACACACTGAAATCTACAAGGCTCACCCTACAAATATAGCAATTCAGTCTTCAGGTTTTTTTCTTAATCCTTATCTTATTTTTTATAGCCCAGTACAACGTTTATCAGTGAATTCCAGGGACACTGTGACCACTGAACCTCACCAAATGCTTCTTAGTATTATTCCTTTCCATGCTCAAGAAGCCCGGTGTAATTGAACATAGGTGGCCTGAAGGTACGACCCCCCAACCCCCAAATCCCATTAGCAATCCTTCTTTACCATGCAATCTGCATGCAATATGATTTCAGGTGCTTCCTAAATTATGTCTATTTGAGTGCATTCTTCCCTGGAAACTTCGGTTTCCTCCAAGAGGTAAGTTGTGCTTTCCTTCTCCAGATACATATATAGACAAGATGCAATTTATTTTCCCAGGGTAGTATTACTTCTACAATTGATCCACTGAACACCTGGGGCTATGAAATATAATGGACTTCCGCAGGAAAATAAATGTATTACAGGACTCAATACGTCCAGAGTTACATACACTTGCATCTTATTTCCATTGCAGTATTGAAATTGCATTTATTCATTTCATTATTTGGCAAATATTTATTGAGCTTTATCAAGCACTGTGAAAGGCAGGTAAAATACAAAAATTTTGACTGGACACTTACCCTAAGGAAACACAATTTATTGATCTCATTAAAGGCCTTTCCTTCAGTATTGACTTTCTGTAGAATACAACCAGAGGTTAAGTGAATCATGATATTTTAAATCATTGTCTGGCTTGGCATATGTTCCTTAATGATTTACAAAAGGTCTATCCATCGGACTACTTTGAGTCACACACTTATTTGTGCATATATTCATGTATTCATTCATTCATTCATTCATTCATTCATTCATTCATATATTCAACAAATATTTTTTGAGTACCTGCTAAGTGATACGCCCTGTACAAAGCATTGTGAAAACTTCATTGAACAAAACAAATAAAAATCTTTTCCCTCTTGAAGGAGTGCGTTGCTAGAAGTTGATAGGAAAACCATTTGAACCAGTTGAGTTGCACGTTTTGATTTGGTAAGTTTTTATCTACTGAAATTACAATGAAGTGTGATTGCAAATCATGGTTTCATTTTTCAGGAAGTGCGTGGTAGCATTTTCAGAGAAATTTTGGTGACAATGGTGGAAGAAAAAGCCTGTCTGGGGACTCCATAAGAAAGAATGGAGATAGAATGAGTCAGCTATGATACACAACTCTTGGTAAGCATGTCGCTACAAAAAGAGAGAGAGTTGAACAAATACCTGGGTAGGTGGTGGGGTGAAGAAAGATTTTTTTTAGGGGCGCCTGGGTGGCTCAGTCGGTTAAGCCTCCGACTTCAGCTCAGGTCATGATCTCACGGTCCGTGAGTTCGAGCCCCGCATCGGGCTCTGGACTGATGGCTCAGAGCCTGGAGCCTGCTTCCGATTCTGTGTCTCCCTCTCTCTCTGCCCCTCCCCCGTTCATGCTCTGTCTCTCTCTGTCTCAAAAATAAATAAACATTAAAAAAACAAAATTTTAAAAAGAAAGATTTTTTTTAACATGTGGTAAAAAATAATAGTATATTTCATGCTGATGGGAACACTCTAATAGAGAAGGCAAATAATAACGCAAAAGGCAATGATGAAAAAAATTTAGAGCGATTTCCTTAAGAAATAGAATAGAATCTGGTGTATAATGGAGGATAGCTTTACCAAAAGAATGTGTGAATAAAGATGCTAGTAGGTAGGTAGGTATATAGTGGGAGTCTACAGAAGTTTTCTTCAATATTCTTAGTGAAGTATAAAGGTTTTTTTAAAAATTTAAATGAATGTCATTGTCTATGATCCCTTGGCTCCCAAAATATATTTTTCAATTTGAAAATCACTGGGTTAACATTGATTTCAATCCTGCTCCTTTGAGCAGCTCACATCCCCGTTAAGATGTAGAATAGCCTCGTGGTTATGTGCATGAACTCAAGATTTGGGCTGCTGCAGTGTTTTGTTTTTTGTTTTTTTTTTTATTTTTATTTTTCAGGTTTTTCAAGAGTTGTAGCCTCCTTGGTTTTGAAAAGTTGTTCCCCATTACTCTGTCCTTTTGAGCAAGTTATTTGAACGAAGTTTCTATTTCTTCATCTCTAAAACAGCAAAATGAAAATAAAAGTAAATGTCCCATAGGGTTGCTGTAAGGATTTGTTAAGATATTGACTATAAAGTGCCCTTTAGACAGTATCCAACAATTACACAGTTCATTAAATTGACATGTATCAGCTAAATAAAAAAACAACAATAAACTACATGTCCTTCAGCTCTGTAGTTCACTTACCCATGTCTCTGTTTTAGTGAAAAGCTTGTCATTGCAGGATTTAAATTCGGTAACTCAGATCCAGGCATTTTTCCTTCTTTGTTCCTCTAAATAGTTTGGCATGGCCACACAGTATGAAAAGGCAAACATTTTTCTTCACTGGCTTCAAGATGTAGCTTTTCTGCTTAGGTTAGTAAACTACAATACAACTACTTCTTAATGTATATAGACACATATTATATATAAATTTAGATTCACAATATGATTTTCAATTACCGTCTTAACATTTAGAGTTTGCTTGATACGTTTGGCATCTAAGCTCGCTCCCTAGCTATTCTTCACAAAAGGCTTTGCTTTACCAAACTTTTCCTTCTGCAGGTAGCAGGAAGAACTAATTCAGAGGATGGGAAAGGGACGTGACAGTTCTCTCTCAATTCCCTTGCCCTAAAATTTATTTATTCCCTCTTCACAAAGGAAGATTTAAAAAAAAAAACCCGCTACTTAGGAATATAAAGTCTTACCACCTAAATTTCTTTCAGTTATAAAAAAATTTCTCTGCTTCACATTATCTCGTATCTTTGCTCAAGGTTTTCTTCTTAAGAAGCCATGTTTTCATACCGAGGGTATTTGATTTTACATTGCTTTCCAGTTTGAAATTATCTTTTAGCCAATGTCTTAAAATTATTATTGAAGTAGAATTAACATAGAGTCCTATGTTAGCTTCAGGTGTCCAACATTATGATTCAACAATTCTATAAATTGCTCAGTCTTCACCTGTCATCAGACAATGTTATTACGACCTTATTGACTATATTGTCTATGCTGTACTTTTCATCTCTGTGACTTACTTATTTTGTAACTGGAAGTTTGTGCCTCTGGATCCCTTTATCTTTTAGCCAACATTTTATTCCCTTAGCAATACCCCTGGCAACTACACTGCCGGTTCTTTTTCTTTTTTTAGACTCCTCCAAACTTCATTTAAAAGCCCGAATGCACACATGAAATGATGTCGACAGTATGTTAATATCTAATTAATCAGTTATCATTATAACAAGTAAATAATGACGTATTTACAGTTAAAGTATAGGTCCTCTCTAAGAGCTGATTAGGCTACATTGCATTAAATCATTTTTTTGCAAGTAGAATTTAGAATAATATTTTATGTAACCTTTATATTCAAATTCAGAATTATGTACCAAGGCAATAAACTCTTTGCAAATCAGTTCCAAAGAGTTTAATCATGGAAAGTCATTTTCAGGAGCACTTGCAACTATAGGGCAGAGAGACTTAGCAGGCAGTAGAGTTGAGGACAGATGTTTCTTCAACATGTCGCATTTTATCAAAGTTTCAAAGGTTGGAATGGAATTGGCACTGACAGAACCTTTGTACAGCATTGTTAATAATGAACAATTTCCAAAGAAGGGGTAAAGTATGTATAGAAATCTAGAGTGTGCATATGTATGTATGTATGTATGTATGTATCTATCTATCTATCTATCTATCTATCTATGTACCTATCTATCTATCCACACATGTGCATACATAATGAGAACAAACATTATATTATTTTATAGATCAGGATTAACATAGGATTTGTGAATCATTCCAAATTTCTAGCAAATGAATTAAAATGCATCTTTGGGAAGGAGCTGAAAAGTAAAAGGATCGTGTTTTCCTCCGATGAGAAATAGAAAACCAAGTAATGTGGACAGGAAGACACAGGGAAAAAGAAAATGTACAATAAAAGAAATGATACTAAAGAAATCACAAAGGTTATGTTCGCCATCTCTGTATAAAAATGCTGGGCTAGACACAATATGTGATAAGCCCTACATAGGTGAAAAGGGGAACCAAGGCTGAGACTGAAGGAGGAAGACTATAATCAGGACATTTTAACGTACTTAAACTGGAGTGTGTATACCATCAGCCAACTGCAATTCTGGAACTTTCAGCTGGAAAAGGAGCATGTCAAAGCAGGCTTCAGAGGTCAAGCAATGTACCTTTTTCCCCTGTGTGGAGTAGTGCTCTCTGGTTTGATGAGAAAATATTAACATTTCCTCTTGGACATCCAGCTCCAGTTCACTGCTCTCTGCCATATTGTTTTCCAGGGACCCTAGCTGCAAAACATGACAAGAGCAATGGATTTGTAGCAGATGGAGCCATTCCCAATCCCCTAAAGCTTTGCTTGTCTCTGTGTTAACAGATGAAGGCAGAGGAACAGACGCCAGAAACAATCAAACAGTTCTCAGGGCAGGAAAAATAAACACTGAAGGAAACCTGTATCTTGCCAGAACAGATGATCAAGAAATTAAAACATCTGATGATAAAACGCTTTGTCCAGATGGCATTTATCTCTGACTTCTCAGGAAAAAGAATAATGATGGATAGAAAAAAAAATTACCATTCCCAGAGATGATTTAATTCCCTGTGAAATCAGGCATTATTGCAGAAAAATCAAAACAAAAAAAACTTAAAACATATATATGGGGAAATAATATGAAAATCATGGAGATTATAAAACTCATTTGCCTAAATCATGAAAACATCATTACGTGTATTTACTACGCATTGCTAACGGATGTGATAATGGCCAAAGTTTAATCATGTCCATTTATTTTTTTTATTCCGTCATGAAGTATTAATTAATATAGTAAGGACATCTATTTCCGGTTCTGCACCTGGACACAGGGCAGAGGTGTTCTCTATATTTCCCCCTCAAATTAAGAATTTTGCTGGCAGAGGATAATTCAACTGCATCAAAACTTAGTGACAGAGGAATTAGCACATCCTGTCTGGTTCTACTGGGAGAGGGCTTAGGTAAGTTTACACCTGGTTTCCTCTGGGTTTTGACCTATGCATCTTTTCCCTTGGCTGATCTCGCTTTGTATCCTTATGCAGTAGTAAATTATAGCCATGAAAACGACTACTGTACGTTGAGTCTGTGAGTCCTCCTAGCACGTCACTGACCTTTGGGGGTTGTCTTGCATAACCTAACACAATGTCACCTCCAGGTTGGGAGCGTTAAAAGTCAGTTCATGATTTGGCAATTATATTCCGGCAATTATTAATGCCTGGGTTGCATCCTCCCTGAGCCTGGATTCTAAACAAGGGTGATGTAAAGCAGAATGTCACTCTTGCAATGTTGAATGAGACTTTTGTTGTTGGAAGTCATGGAGATTTTGGTGTTATTAACTCAGTAAAAGTATCATGTCTGGCTCAGACATTGAGCATGGAATTCAGGATGTTCTCTTGTAGACCCACTAATTTATTCAAGTTAACTGGTTTTAGGACATAAGAAGGTAATCGTGCAGAATATTCTGCAAAGGCATTGAGTAGTTGCAGAGCAAACTGAGGTATCATATCTTGTGTGTAAAACTGTGCACACTAACAAAAACTGAAGAATGCAGTTTTCTGTTCCAGGATCATTAGATGTTATCTTCACTACCAAGTCCAATCATGTTCAGAGGATGAGTGCATCTTTTACCATAACTTGATGTTTAACATGCATTTTAGTTTTAAGTTGAATTGGAAAACAAGTGGATCTACAGAAGTGAATAAAGTTTGAGTCTAGATGAGGCAGTTGGATCAGGTGTCTACATGTAAGGATATGAGCCCAGAATTCTTTCTCCCCAAAGTAGAGCAATTGGATCACCCGGAGATCTGGATTCATATTCTTGTCTGTTTGATTCTAAAACTTGTGCTTTTCTTACGTGACCATTGCTTCCATCATTGAGAACCGTTGCAGTGGTTTTCAAATTTAAGAGTACAACAGAATTGCCTGGAGTCTTGATAAAACAGACTATTGTGACCTAGCCTCAACCCTAGAGCTTTTTATTCAGTAGGAGTGGGATAGAGCCTAAGAATTTGCATTTCTAACAAGATTCCAGGGATGCTGACTATCATTCCAGGGAGCCATACTTTAGGAACTCTGCTTCTTCTTTTTTTTTTTTTTTCATTCATTCAGTGTTATTTTTATTTATTTATTTTTAACCTTATTTTTTTTTAATTTTTTAAGATTTATATCCAAATTAGTTAGTATATAGTGAAGCAATGATTTCAGGAGTAAATTCCTTAATGCCCCTTACCCATTTAGCCCATCCCCCCTCCCACAACCCCTCCAGCAACCTTCAGTTTGTTCTCCATATTTATGAGTCTCTTTTGTTTCATCCCCCTCCTTGTTTTTATATTATTTTTGTTTCCCTTCCCTTATGTTCATCTGTTTTGTCTCTTAAAGTCCTCATATGAGTGAAGTCATGATTTTTGTCTTTCTCTGACTAATTTCACTTAGCATAATACCCTCCAGTTCCATCCATGTAGTTGCAAATGGCAAGATTTCATTCTTTTTGATTGCCGGGTAATACTCCAATGTATATATATACCACATCTTCTTTATCCATTCACCCATCAATGGACATTTGGGGTCTTTCCATACTTTGGCTATTGTTGATAGTGCTGCTATAAACAGGGGGATGCATGTGTCCCTTCGAAACAGCACACCTGTATCCCTTGGATAAATGCCTACTAGTGCAATTGCTGGGTCGTAAAGTAGTTCTATTTTTAGTTTTTTGAGGAACCTCCATACTGTTTTCCAGAGTGGCTGCATCAGCTTGCATTCCCACCAACAATGCCAAAGAGATCCTCTTTCTCTGCATCCTCACCAACATCTGTTGTTGCCTTAGTTGTTAATGTTAGCCATTCTGACAGGTGTAAGGTGGTATCTCATTGTGGTTTTGACTTGTATTTCCCTGATGATGAGTGATATCGGGCATTTTTTCATGTGTCGGTTGGCCATCTGGATGTCTTCTTTGGAGAAGCATCTATTCATGTCTTTTGCACATTTCTTCACTGGATTATTTGTTTTTTGGGTGTTGAGTTTGATAAGTTCTTTTTAGATTTGGATACTAATCCTTTATCTGATATGTCATTTGCAAATACCTTCTCCCATTCCATTGGTTGCCTTTTAGTTTTGCTGATTGTTTCCTTCACTGTGCAGAAGCTTTTTATTTTGATGAGGTCCCAGTAGTTCATTTTTGCTTTTGTTTCCCTTGCCTCCAGAGACGTTTTGAGTAAGAAATTGCTGTGGGCAAGATCAAAGAGGTTTTTGCCTGCTTTCTCCTCGAGGATTTTGATGGCTTCCTGTCTTACATTGAGGTCTTTCATCCATTTTGAGCTTATTTTTGTGTATGGTGTAAGAAAGTGGTCCAGGTTCGTTCTTCTGCATGTCGCTGTCCAGTTTTCCCAGCACCACTTGCTGAAGAGACTGTCTTTATTCCATTGGATATTCTTTCCTGTTTTGTGAAAGGTTAGTTTGGCATACGTTTGTGGGCCCATTTCTGGGTTCTCTATTCTGTTCCATTGATCTGAGTGTCTGTTCTTGTGCCAGTACCATACTGTCTTGATGATTACAGCTTTGTAGTATAGCTTGAAGTCTGGGATTGTGATGCCTCCTGCTTTGGTTTTCTTTTTCAAGATTGCTTTGGCTCTTCAGGGTCTTTCCTGGTTCCATACAAATTTCAGGATTATTTGTTCTAGCTCTATGAAGAATGCTGGTGTTACTTTGATAGCGATTGTGTTGAATATGTAGATTGCTTTGGGTAGTATCGACATTTTAACAATATTTATTCTTCTTATCCAGGAGCATGGAATCTTTTTCCATTTCTTTGTGTCTTCCTCAATTTCTTTCATAAGCTTTCTATAGTTTTCAGTGTATCGATTTTTCACCTCTTTTGTTGGATTTATTCCTAGGTATTTTATGGTTTTTGGTGCAAGGGCACTCTGCTTCTAATGAAGGAATAAAAGAAACAACACCAAACCCACCTCATTGTGGCAGAGAACAAGAGGCAAATTAGAACAGGAACAAAGTCTTGTCTGCAGTGTTTGTAGATATCAGGAAAAAAAAAAGAAGAAAGAAAAAGGAAAAAAAAGGAAAGAAATGGAAAGGAAAGGGAAAAAAAGGAAAGAAAGAAATAGAAAAAAAGGGAGAGAGCACCAAAAGTGAGGAACTAGAAAATAAAATTAAAAAATTAGCAGTTTTAACATGTCCTACTTCCTGCTAATATATTTTTCTTTCCTGGCACCATAATTCAACGTCACATTTGAAAAATGTTAAAATTCAAATCAGTGAATAAATGTAAAAGCAAATAGTGTTTTTACAAGCCTAATTCTTCAAAACCATTCTGGCTTAAGTCCCTTATGTAATTATCCATTCAATAAATATTTGTTGAGTGCCTACTTAGTGCCAGATATTGTTGTAGATGACAGAAGATAAAAGAAAACAAAATACATAAATTTTCTTCCCCCATGCAAAAAGTTACAGGATTTTGCTTTTTAATTTCATTATATTACTTTTAAATTCTTTTCTGATTTTAGACTCCTGTTTTTTTCTTCTTGTATTCACCATAGTTCATCTACTTTACTCATTTTGCCAAAGATCCAACTTTTGAGTTATCACTCATCTTTATTGCTGTTTTATTTTACAATCATCTGTTTCTGTATTAGTAAAGTTTCTTCAAAGAAGCAGAACCAATAATGATAGATAGATAGATAGATAGATAGATAGATAAATGATAGTTGATAGAGAGATAGATGATAGATAGATAGATAGATAGATAGATAGATAGGGAGATATCAAGAGGAGATTTATTACAGGAATGGTTAGGGAGGACGAGAAGTCTGCATGCAGAGAATCAGGAAGGCCAGTAGATTCAGTATGAATCTAAAGAACTTTCAACCAGGGGAGCCTATGAGATACATCTAGAGTAACAGGGTCTAAGAACAGGGAGCTCTGATGTCCAAAGGCAGGACAGATGGATGTCCCAGCTAAAAGAAAGTTGAAGAATTCCCCCTTCCTCTACCTTTTTGTTCTATTCAGGCCCTCAGTGGATTGGAGGAGGCTCACCCACATTGGTTAGCTTGATCCTCTACTGATTCAAATGGTAACCTCTTCTAGAAATACCCTCACAGATACACCCATAAATAATGTTTTCCTACTTATCTGGGCATGCCTTAGTTCAATCAAGTTAACATGTAAAAGTAACCATCCCGGTTTCTAGACCTAATTTTATTACTTCTGTCTTGATCTGATTTGGGTTTACTCTGTTCTTTCTTTGACTTTTCATTTGAATACTTAACTCATCAATTTCCACTGATGTCTTCTAATACTTAGATTGATAATATGTAGTGAAATTATTTTTAAATATATTTATATATACTTATATGTATGCATGTACATATATACATATGTGCATGGTGTATGTATGTGTGTTTGTGCATACAAACATGTGTGTATATTTCTCCAAAGGCTGTTCTCTTTACAAACATCCTTAACTTAAAAGGGTCATAAGTGCTTTCTCTGCCTGTTAGATACATACAAATGTGAGAGACCCACAGAGAAGTTTCTCTCAACTTTATATAGATGTAGAATTTTTTTTTTTTTGGCAATTTACCTGCAGCACATTAGATATATCATTCTAACTTTTGTTGCTACTAATGGGAAGACAGTTGGCAGTCTACGAAAGTCCTATTGGATATGGACTTTGTCCTCCTATTGATCTCATAGGCTAATAGTCGTCCCCTGCCTCACTGAATCCCAGACAACTTAACTTCCTCACTGTGCCTTGAACATACATGCTTCTTTCTCTGAGTCTTTCCACTGGCAATTCCCATTTCCTGGAATGTTCCTAAAACACAATCCCTTGCCCAAATGTCCACTTTTCAAGAAGGCCTAGCAAACGTTCAAGTTCTACCCTTCCTGTGACAATCGTCATCCCCCTCTCCCTCTAGGGGGAAATGATGACCATCCCCATCATAGCTCTACGACGCCATATAATTAATTTTTAGAATATCTTTTTGTCTATCATAAAATCCAAGTTCTGCAACTCCAGGCAGTTGTTGTTCCTTTTGCGGGAATACATGTCTTTCACTCGAACACCAGTTTTTTGTTGTTGTTTTTTTTTTTTTTTTTTTGTTCTGTTGAGCTAGTAGAACTCCAGCGTCTGTTTTGAAGGGTAAGTTGGTTTAGTAGGCCATGGAGAGTACCAGGGAGAAAACACAGATGGGCAGGGATAGAGATCTGAGTGCAGTGAAACAATAGAAACTCTGCTCCAACTGCTACTTCCCCTTCCTTGCTCCCGGAATTTTTCAAAGAATAGAAAACTTTGGAAAAGACAATTCCTCTTCTGAAAATAGTACTGCCCCCCCCCCCCAACTCCTTTCTTGGAAATACTTGTGAGCTTTAGAATCAGAATTGGACCTGAGGGAAGTTCCATTTTGCACAGTAGTAATTGACTTAGACCACTGTTAAAGAATTACCTTTTGTTCATGCTTTTCTCCCTTTGGTAACACATAAACTTGCCGAAATAACTTGACGTCTTGTGTGCATATCATCTCTAGAGCCTCTCCTCATCATGCAAAGCTTCATGGCATGAAATGTGTGTCAGTGGTGAGAATCCTGAGTATCCTCCAGCTGAGAGATTTGGTTTGCATAAAGAGGTCCAATACTGTATGAAGAGCAGCTGGTATAATAATTCAAACTTTTTTTTTAATGTTTTTATTTATTTTTGAAGGAGAGAGAGAGACAGAACATGAGTGGGGGAGGAACAGAGAGAGAAGGAGACACAGAATCCGAAGCAGGCTCCAGGCTCTAAGCTGTCAGCACAGAGCCTGATGTGGGGCTCGAACCCACAAACTGTGAGATTGTGACCTGAGCTGAAGTCGGACGCTTAATCAACTGAGCCACCCAGGCGCCCCTATGTTTGGGAGATTTCTAAATGAGAAAAACAAAAATGCTAGAGCTCAGGGACCATCTACTTGAGTAGTAAAATATGATAAATGCAGTCAAATTGTCCATATTTTGCCCATTATGCTCTTATACACAATGAATTCTGGTATCACATTCACTTTTCTAGTGACCTAGAACAGCAACCATGATAAACTACCCTCAGCAAACCCCCGTTTTTTGTACATAATGTGATTTAAGAACATTCTTTACATTTTTAAGTGGTTACATGTTAAATGGTTACATACATACCTCCATAATATATTGGATCTTCCCTTTTGTCTCACAAAGCCTAAAATATTTACTAACATGCCCTTTATGAAAAAGTTGGCCAACCCTGATATAAAACACAAATGGATGTCTAATTCTTCCTCTATAAGTAGCCACTGATGATATGAGGATATTTTACTTATGTACTTCGTCTTATGTTTCTCTCTGTCTCTGTATCTCTCTCTGTCAGAGAAAAATGGGACTCTTGCCCCAGTGAGAAACCGTTGCTAGGGTAGCGCCATCAGGAGCAAAGAGGCAACAGGAAACTTCTTATCTCCCCTTCTGTTACCTACTGGCGAACTCAGTAGGGACCTAGCTGGCAAAAGAAATGAGTTTTGCAGAATCCCAGCCCCAGCATTGCAGAGTTGATCAAAGAAAGGTCAGTTTGAATCTGAGAGTCAGTAGCTAAAAAGCACATTGGTCATTGTTACAAAAGAAGGTTTAAATTGGGCTCCTTGAAAAAAAAAAAATGGCTCCTAGAAGACAGTAAGATTCATTGCCACCTTTGGGTGTTCCCAATACTATTTTTATTAGTACATATCACTGCCTTAGTTAAGTTGTAACTTCAGTTCAATTTATCAACTACGTATTTATTATTTATTACATATATGAATCCTATTTAGTGCTACTTTCATAGCCTTTTGAAAAGAGGCACAGCCAATTTGGGGATCTCTATTCAGTTATATATTTTACCTGCAAAAAGAAAAACCCGAGTATGTCACATGTGATCTTCAACTACTAGTTTTCTTATGGATGAAATTATAAACTTAGGTTTCTCTTATAAAATCTGCTACAGAAGGGTGCCTGGGTGGCTCAGTCCGTTAAGCACCCAACTTCAGCTCAAGTCATGATCTCACGGTTCGCGGGTTTGAGCCCTGCATCCGCTCTGTGCTGACAGCTCAGAGCCTGGAGCCTGCTTTGGATAATGTGCCTCCCTCTCTCTCTGCCCCTCCCCCATTAGCACTCTGTATATGTCTCAAAACTGAATAAAAACGTTAAAAAATTTTTAATAAATAAAAGGTGCCATAGAGTAAATACTATTGACATAGAGGAAAAGAAAAAATGTTCACAATTTCTAAATGAGAATTAATCAGAAATCACACTAATTTCCTGACTAGGTCTTTAATATTGGCTAAAAATAGTCAATATATGTGTGGCTTTTGCTGACAAAGCTGTGAATTACCATACACGACATGGGTGTACTTCTGTGAGCATATAATGAATGCCCAGAGCGGGGTAAACTTGAGAAGGAAAACACTTGATCTAAGAGATAGGAATGAAATGTAATTTTAGAAATATAAATCAAAGGGCCTGCTTCTTGAGACTTATGTTTTAGGTGAATCAGGACATTCTATGGCTTATTCAATAGAATTGAAAACATAAAGAGATAAATTCTGAGATATATGTGTAACCTTAGCAGATATTGGAGGATCCAGGTCTCACGCATCACAGTTGATAGCTGGTTCTAATGAAATATAATATATCACTTAAAAATAATAGGATGGGAGCCTCACCACATCAGAGTTCTGTTCGGAAAACTCCCATCAGGGGAGACACTGACAGACATGAAGTGTTTTTTGTTTTTTGTTTTTTTTTTTTAATATATAAGCACATGCCATTTTTTTAAATTTTTTTTTAATGTTTATTTATTTTTGAGACAGAGAGAGACAGAGCATGAGCAGGGAAGGGGCAGAGAGAGAGAGGGAGGCACAGAATCTGAAACAGGCTCCAGGCTCTGAGCGGTCAGCACAGAGCCCGATGCAGGTCTCGAACCCACGGATCGTGAGATCATGACCTGAGCCGAAGTCGGACGCTCAACCGACTGAGCCACCCAGGCGCCCCAAACATGAAGTGTTTTATATTGAACATTCTCTCCTATCGTTGCCACAGCGCGTAATGAGCTGGCACGTAAAATGAAAAGCAGGCTGCCTGCCTTTCCTTTCTCTTCTGGCAATTTTTGCTTCAGGGAGTATTATTTACCTCCAGACTCTGATGAATTCCACATATTCTCCTTTCCCAAAATACTACTTTGAAATGACTCCCTTTGCCGTATCACATGGGAACCCCTAGTTCAACATTTTTTAGATCAAACTTAAAAGAGTTATGGCATCTTTTAGATAAATGGGATATTTCTCTGTTTTATAACCTGGAAATTCATGTGTTGAGTTTATATTACTCCTTTTAATCAGGAGACACTTCTTGTTATCTCCGAACTGATTTTTATCACTGTTTTCTTTGTAGAAGCGTTATATCTAAATGCAGTAAGAAATTGGTTAATAGCCCAAGATATGTATAAGTCAATATAGCATACACATTTTAGTTTTTTAATAATGCCAAGAAACTCTGAAGAAGGAGGAGAATCGTCATCCTTCTTCTAGTTTGTCTCTTCTATTATGTGCTATATTCCTGCATAATTGCAAAAATCAAGGGTAATTTGTATCTTCTAACCAGGAAAAAAGTGAAACTAGCTAAAGAACATTCCAAGAAAGCCATTCTTTCCTCTTGTGTTTCTAGAAAATATTATTTCCCTTTAATTCCATGCCTGAAGAAAATTGCAAGTCAGTAGGAAAAGCTGACACATCTCAAATCTAAAAATGTTGTGCAGCTGTACAGAAAAACAGACATTCATTTAAGAGTAAGTGAAATTTATATTGAAAAGAAGTTGGGCTTCAGTAGAGAGCTTGTTGTGGCCCTTGGAAGGATGATACGGAAATAAAGGTGGTAAATTCAACTTGTCCTGGTATATATAAACTGTCATTTCTTTTTCTCACCAAAGAATTTTTAGCACCACATAACACTGGCCTATGGCTTACATGGACTTGATATGGTCTTTGTTCAAATCCTGGCTCTGCCACAGAAACTCTGTGACCTTGGCGAGTTATACAAAATCTCTGAGTTTGGCTTCCCTCATTTATAGAAAACAGAGATAACAACAAATAAAATGTAGTTAGTTTGAGAAGTAAGTGAGCTAGCACATGGGGATTTGCTTAATGTATTCATTTCAATAATTACAGGATCTCTTACTTAGGCATTTCAGCTGGATATATATATCCTGGACATTCTGTTCTAAGCTTATATTTCCCTTTCATTTAAGAAAGAAAAAGAAAAGGAAGAGAAGAGAAGAGAAGAGAAGAGAAGAGAAGAGAAGAGAAGAAAGGAAGGAAGGAAGGAAGGAAGGAAGAAAGGGGGGAGGGAGGGAGGAAGAGAAGGGAGAGAGGGAAAGAAGGAGGGAGTTTGCAGACCACACAAATATATCAGCCCTTCATGGACTTTCTTAAAAAAGTTTTTAAATGTTTTATTTATTTTTTAGGCAGAGAGAGACAGAGTGTGAGCAGGGGAGGGGCAGAGAGAGTGAGACACAGAATCCAAAGCAGGCTCTAGGCTCTGAGCTGTCAGCACAGAGCCCGAGGTAGGGTTCGAGCTCAGACCACAAGGTCATGACCTGAGCCGAAGTCAGACGCTCAACCGACTGATCCACCCAGGAGCCCCTACCCTTCATGTACTTTCAACACTCATGTGTATCCATATTCATATCAGAAAGTCATGTTATTTATTTTTAATTACTGACTTCCTCCATTTTGGTTTATTACCGTCTATTTTAGAGAACCATGAAGAACATTGACTTTATTTTATAAAGTAAATAGGTTAATGATATTCTGTTTCTCACATTATTTAACCAGCTCATTTTTTTTCCTGCTTCAAAACTCATAACAGAGCATCACAATAAAGGAGTGGAATGAATGCAGGGACTTTCAGGTACATCCAGTCATGAGTGCTCCTATAATGATCTAGTTTCGGCTTATACTTCAGTGTTTCGTATCCTTGGGGCAAGTTAAGTTTGTGCTATTAGAAAAAGGTTATTGTCTGCATTCTATAAAGAATGGAACACTTGAGATGAAACTGAACCATTTGTTTTCGGAGGTGCACATAAGCAGCAGTTTCCTTCTACTGTTCTTTAATTCAGGAGTGTAAATGGAGGGACAAGTAGGTCAATGACGAAAGAACATAGGATTGATTTGTTTCCTGTTTGAAAAATGCCATGTGAACATATATGAATATCTGAATTAAAAATTGGCTTACAATGGACTCATTGCTCTCAGAGCCCAAGAAGCCAGGTAGTTAATGGGCTTCTTGCACTTAATCGTAGGCATGCCTAAGCACTCAGCCCTGCCAATTTCCCACCCACACAAGCAGCTCTTGTACCGTAATGGAAAATGCAGGTGTCTCGTTGTACGTGCCTAAATTCAATCCAAGGTTGAGCTTTAGATGCACAAATAAGCATCAAAGAAAAACTGTTTTTATTCTGTTTTTACTCACCATGTTTAAAAACAGAGCACTGGCAACAATATATATTATTATAGATATTTTGAAGAAAGAAGCATTGATATTAACTATAATTCTATGACATGTAATAAGTTAATCATACAATGGATAAATAATAAGATATGATTAAATATTATATTTTTAAATTAAACTACATTTTCCTTTTAAAGTTTATTTTGAAACCTATTTCAGAATGAAATATAGCAGGGGCACCTGGGTGGCTCAGTCAGTTAAATGTCCGACTTCGGTTCAGGTCACGGTCTCCTGGTTCATTAGTTTGAGCCCCAGGTCAGGCTCTGTGCTGACAGCTCAGAGCCTGGAGTCTGCTTCAGATTCTGTGTCTCCCTCTCTTTCAGTCCCTCCCCCACTCACTGCTGTCTCTCTCTCTTTTTCAAAAAGTAAATAAACATTAAAAAATTTTAAAATAAAATATAACATATTTCTTTCTTTGGGTCATTCAGATGAAAAGATTAGAATAACTGTATTTAAAATCATGGTGGTGCTGGTTATAACTGAGTGCTTTACTTTTCCCCTCATGCCCTGTCCTTGAAAGACCATTTAAAAGTTACAATAAGGTGAGGTGTCTATATTTCCTTTTGTTTCCCCAAAAGTTCTTTACCATACTTAGCATAGCATCTCTAGGGATCAGATCCCCATCCCTTCACCCTCAGTCTGTACAACCCATGTGGGCCTCATCCCTAGATCCAGAGCATCACAGAAGTGATGATCCAGGCCAAAGCCACTCTGTTACAAGGCTGGGCACATGAGCGAAACCTGGATCACATGGCATATGCAGAGGCTATGAGGATTCCTACTGATTTTCTTGGATAGAAATCGGTGGACATCCATCTTGTAACCACAAAAGAATAATCTGTCTACCAATGAAGCGTAGAGATGAGCTGAGACGGGAGATGGCTGAGAAATGGATGCGATCATGTTTCTGCTTTTATATCCAGGCGTAAGTGAAAGCAGATCTTAGACCTCTGAACTCATCAGTTACACGAGTCAATAAAATTCATTTTATTCCAGCCAGTTTCAATTAGGTTGTCTGTCATTTGCAACTAAATGAACCCAACTCCAGGCATCCCAAGATAAAAGGTTCTCTTCACATTTTGATGTTTCAAAATATTACATATTTATATTAACACCATTTACAATGTTGTAGAAATACTTCCAATAATAGTATAGCTTGATGCATAAAAGATACTTTAAAATAATTAACTACTGGCATTGTGGCTTCATAAATACACATTTATGATTTATCACACATAACACCTGGGTGGCTCGGTTGGTTCAGCATCTCACTCTTGGTCTCCATCCAGGTCACGATCTCGAAGAGTTCATGAGTTTGAGCCCGGTGTCAGGCTCTGTGATGACAGTGCTGAGGCTGCTAGAGATTCTCTGTCTTCCTCTCTCTCCACCCCTCCCCTGCTCAGGTTCACACACTATCTCGCTATAATTTATCACATATACCTGAGGGTGTGGTATTCTCTTTTTTCCAATATATAACAGTTTCCATATTTTTAATAGGACCTAGAAATCATGGGGGAGTAGATAAAAATAAACATTTATAAAACAAAGGGAGTCATAATACTTCTTGACCTCTTCTACTGTTCATAGGTAGGGGATTCAATCGTCTTGATCTTCAGATTTCCCAAAAGCTCTTAGACAATGAAAAATAAAAATGGAATTGCAACGTTATATCTTGACTCCTAGATAATGCAAAATTTCATCAACTCCTTACTTTTTGAAATCTATGACATTTAATTGAGCTTTTCATATTTTTAAGGTCTTTAATTAAATAGCAAAATTGTTCATTAACACTGATATGCTTAGCACTACCCCAGTAGTTGGGCTATTCTGGGCTTAAGCTTCACTTTGTCAGTGATGCAGGGAGCTTAGACTCCTTCTCTGCCCATCCTGGGTTAGATGCAAGCTGTCTACCTGGGGCTCCAGTTTTGTGCTCTGACTCACCATTACTTGAAACTGGTCCAGGACTTAGATTTGCTGTGTTGGGTCTGTAATGGAAATGTGATCTCTCAACACATGTTTTTCCTACCTTATTAATATTTAATTTTCTGCCATTCTTTAAATACTTTTTGAAGCTTATTTATTTGTTTTGAGAGAAAGAGAGAGAGAGAGAACAGAAGTGGCAGAGAGAGAGAGAGAAAGAATCCCAAGCAGGCTCCCCACCGTCAATGCAGAACCCAACAGGGGGCTCGAACTTAGAAATTGTAAGATCATGACGTGAACCAAAGTCAGATGCTTAAGCAACTGAGCCACCCAGGTGCCACATTTCCTCCTATTCTTAAGTGTAGAGGGCCCAAGGGCCACACTTCCTAATTTTCATTGTAGTCATTTGTGTGTTTTTCCAGGTCCTGTCAAAGAATTAGATTACAAGCTTTATTTCTAGTCTCTATTTGGAGGATGGGACCCACCTCCTGATCTCTCAATTTTACTTCTTGACGTCAACAGATCTAAAAATTCTATTATTGAGTTTCAATAACTTTTTGGAGACATCTTGGTGTCAGCTGGATGACGTACAACTACACAATGCTTTGGAATACTTCTGAACAACTTCTGAAAGTTGTTGCTGGGGGCGCCTGGGTGACTCAGTGCATTAAGTGTCTGATTCTTGATTTTGGCTCAGGTCATGATCTCATGGTTCATGGGTTCAAGCCCTCTGTGGGGTTCTGTGCTGACAGTGTGGAGCCTGCTTGGGTTTCTCACCCTCTCTCTCTCTCTCTGTCTCTGCCACTGCTCTCCTACCTTCCTCCTCTCTCCAAAAAAAAAAAAAAAAAAAAAAGACGTTGTTTCTGAAACTCTTGGATGCCTCCTTCCTGATGGATCCCCAGAATTCATAGAGGTTTCCACAAACAGCTGCCTTATTCTAGCTTGTCTGATCCTTCTTGGTCTACCTCTTTCTCCCACTTTTTCCTTAGTTTTCAATTATGTCTTTGAAACAGCCAAAGAATTTTCACGTTAGGCGAATGATGTATACTTTGCTTTTTGGAGGAGAGCCTACCATGTAAGTTTTCATTTTAATTCGAGGAATCAAATGCTGAGTATGCCAAGAAGGTTTCCAAGAAGGCTCTGACCACTCTTTACCAGGGTCATTTCACAAGGTTTATTTGTAGAGCACAATCACGAGGGATGAAGAAGCATCTCCTAACTGATGCAAAGTAGGCTTGCTCACTCACTGATAAAGGTGGTACAGGGCTTTGCACTGTATATGTAGGTGTGTAGGTTGACCTGCCTTCTTCCTGTGGGAACTGAGCCTCAGGGATCTGACACGATTATGCGAACACTCTAGCTATTGCTTTCTCTGTGCCTAATAAAGCTTTTTATTTCTGACCCAGGGGTCCCATGGCTTCTTTCAGCTTCCACGGAATTATAACAGGCTTGCCTGTTCGTTTGCAACTTGGGTACAATCTTAGACTCTTTAGAGTTCTTAACAATAGAGTCACGGGACACTTTAGAATAACCTGTAAATTTCGTTTTTCTCATGCTTAAAAAAAACTCAATATACGGTGGCTAATAATTCCATAGAATTGTTGTGTATGCAATGTAGCTTATAAACATAAGGTAAGGTGCACCTTTCAACATTATTATTAATAAAACCCCGCCAAGAATAATTATTATCAGAGAATTACATAGAGAACCCATATTATCCAACTAATCATTTAATAATAGATTATGAACAGTAGTTTTATACTTTTTGCCTTCAACTCCAGTGAACCACAATGTCTCTGGTGTGCTCAGACACAGAAATTTTACTTTTCAAACATATTTATCTGAACATGTATATACTTATGCCTCTCACTAACTGCCAAGTTTGTACCCTTTGAGCCACATTTCCCAATTCAACTTTAATAAATGAAAACTAATTCATTACACTTGACATAGCCAGGATTTAAAAAGATAAGTGGGAACTATTACAAGTTACGAGAATCATATCCATTAATTATGACAAGAAAACTGTACTCATTTGTTTGCTCAATGATCTTACAGTCACTTTAATGAGACAATAAAATGCATTTAAACATTTAAATTTTAAATCAAAATTAGCACTTCTTTGCTCACCATCGAACACAGTGATCTTTTTCAGAAGGAACACCCTGAGTGATATGACCAGAAATGGATGCTCTGTATGAAATAGTGAATTCTCTTGTGTCTTACCTGTAGGTGGGTGAAGCAACCGGAAACATTTCAGCATTTATTCCTTGTATTAATGCATGGGTAAGGCAAAAGTTCACCAGAGCTGTTGACTTACCTGCATATAAAATGTTGAGTGCTATCCAGGAGAGAGTGCTAAATGTTCCACAGCATTGCAAATTTGCATAATGAAGAAGAGAGTGCATTTAATTTACCATTAACATGTTAAACCGCTCTGTAATATTTTCTCTCTGTAATTTATTTTATATATGCATTACAAGGTAATTGAAATCAAAACTGCAATAGGTTAATGTAGTAAAAGGGGAAAAAAAGGTAACTATGAACTGCATTTGCCCTTAGAAAATTATCATAAAGAACCAGGATATTAGAGTCTATAAGTGTTGAAGGCTATTCATTGAAGCCTGATATTGGACTTCCAGATGGTAAGTAAAACACTTCTAATCAATTTTTATTTATACCTTCTGGAGAGATTGTCCATTAGCAACGAAGAGTACAATACACTATGGGGCACTATCTTACATTTTGTGTGATCCCTATAATAGATGAAAATTCTGAGAAGTACAATAGGATGAACCAGACAAATTAGAAATAAGCAGGTGGGCAAATGCTTACTGTCCTCAGCACTCCAACTACGTTGATTTAAAAATATTAAGAAATCATGTTTGTATTAAGTATAGAAATGACTTAGAAATTTTAGAATGGTGATCATAAACATAAGTGGTATATTTTAACATAATCCCCATGATAAACATAATTCTTGTCAAATATATCCCTATAAATGGGGATGGGTCTAATATTTTTCTTAATACTCTACACATGACATTAAAAATCATCCTTAGAGGGACACCTACGTGGCTCAGTTGGTTAAGGGGACGAATTGCGCTCAGGTCATGATCTCGCAGCTCCTGGGTTCGAGCCCTGTGCCGGGCTCTGTGCTGACAGATCAGAGCCTGGAGCCTGCTTCGGATTCTGTGTGCCCCTCTCTCTCTGTCCCTCCCCTGCTCACACTCTGTGTTTCTCTCCTTCAAAAATAAATGAATATTTTAAAAAAATGATCGTTATTGTTAGATAATGATACCATCCAACTGACTTTTTTTTTCTATACTCTGATGACAGGAACAGTAAATAGATTTTTAAATTCCTCTTACTGTTTTCCTTAGCGAAGTGAGGCTAAAATCGATCACTGCCCACTTCTCTTCAACCATCCTTTATTTTGTGGTTTTGATTTAACCTCTACTGTGAGTATGGGCCTTATTTATCTGCGCTTCCATTGCTGACTAACTCAGATTACTTGGTAGTTGTGTTCACTACTAAGTAGTTTGCAAAGTACAGTGACAAGTTCTCTGAGAATGAATTTCCTAATTTGGTCAGTGGGTTCAAAACCTGAGACAATAGATTTTCCACAGTTTTGTGATAATCTAGTGACTGATGTGTCAATGTGCTTTAGAGTAAACCATTAAACCAACTACACCTCATATTTATTGAAATCATTCTTACTATGGTCTTGTTTGACATGCTTTACATAAATTAAATCAGCTATGAGGTCATGGCTATTGTTATCCCTATTTTGCCACTGGGCAAAATTTCTGAAGCACAGTGATGGTCAGAAGCTTGCCTAAAGTCAGGCCGCTCTTAGGTGACAGATAGGGGAGTCAGTGAGAGAGGTGCTCACGCTGGACAGGGAGGGATCTAGAGAGCCCTGTGTTACACCACGAAGTGCCACTGTGGGGGCACGCGATGACTGAATGAGTTCTAGGAGGCTGGGGGGTGGGGTGTCTGCCCCAGGCTGATAGGGAGCAGCCGAGGGCACCCTTGCCTAATCGTAGGCTCCTCTCGTCTTTGAGACATTGGATGTGACAGAGGAAATTACTTTCCTCAGGCTTTCTCTCAGGAGGCTTCTCACCAGTCTTTCAGCAAAACTGCACCCCAAAGCTGGAACCCAATCTCTTCCCACAGGAGCTTGGTGCTCTAGGCAGAGGCTTTTTGGTCTTTTTTAGTTGTAGACCAAATAAGTCCTCTTGGTCCTTGATGATCCTGTTTATTTTAGTACAACTTATACTCTTCCATTCTATTTTTCGTTCTGTAAATAGGAAAGAACGTGAAAATATGAGTGCGAGCTTCAGGTGGAGCCCAAGACCCCAATGCATATTCTTCCTTACTTAGGTCTGGAGGGGGTGCTTTATTGAACACTTAATTAACTGCCTCCACTCACTGTGGAGTCAGGTGGTACCTAGATGTCTGGGGAATGCAAACAACTTCATCCATAAAATTGCTTCTCCAAGAAAATCTGATGGTGAAAATACAGATGAAAAATTCACCTCATGGGTCTGTGCATCCCCAGGTGGCTTGGAGAGACTTGGAGAAAATTATGTTTTCTTAAACTTGTACATGTGTTATCTCTATAAAAGGCATCAATAAATTAAAAACCATGATCTTCGCCTTCCCTAGGAGCTCATGTCTCGGACTAAAAATAGAATCATCAGGGAATAATGAGAAATTAACCTTGCTCATTCTTTCTCCATACCTTTCACTCTATTTTAGACGTTCAAAGGCAGTAAGAGTTGGTCTCAACTCCAGGAGTTTCAAGAGAAGAGACTCTGCTAAATAAGTAATTGCAACATCTAAGGATGTGCCAGTTCAGTGGAGCCTGCCTCTTTATTTTAGAGCCAGAGGAATTTGAAAATTGCTTGCTGGGGAGCTAAGTGCCAAAGGGGTAGCCAAGAGGCAGTACCACACAACAGATCCAAATAGAGAACCAGATGGACCATTTTCTTGTACGTCAAGATGCACAATCCAGATTTGGGTAGTCGAAGAGGTTTAAAAAAAAATAATCAGAGGATGTGCCATCTCAAAAATCTAAAATCAGTGGGTTCAGGGCCAAACTGTGGATACTGGGTATGTACGACCCAAGGCAAAAGCTGCAGTATGACTTTTGTGGATAGGAATCATTGGCTTCTTCTATAGCGCTGGTCTTTGGTGGCTCCTTAACTAAACGCAAGTGTTCCTCTTGTGCTCTCTCTTCACTGGTGTGTTTTCAGGGCGTTGATAGAGAAACAGTAGTCTGGAGGATTAAGAAGTAGCCTATCAACTTGTAAAACTCTTCCTGCGGTCTGAGGTAGATAAGGAGAGTGTTATCTACTTGAAAACATGTGGGGGAAGGCCCAGGCTTAGAATGAGGTCCTTAACTTTTCAGGAAGCACTGGATCATTCGAACAGAGCCATTATTTCTGACTGACCCCTAAACAGTGAAAGAAGCTGGGTCATCAATGTGGTGCTAACTCTCTTGTGTTCA
This sequence comes from Leopardus geoffroyi, assembly GCF_018350155.1. Classification (NCBI taxonomy): domain Eukaryota; kingdom Metazoa; phylum Chordata; class Mammalia; order Carnivora; family Felidae; genus Leopardus; species Leopardus geoffroyi. The sequence continues at coordinate 20,635,110 of NC_059333.1, forward strand.
AAAACACCCTGGAAACAAGATGGGGAATGAGGTTTGAGGGATGAGCATCACGGCAAAGTCTCCCATCTTTGGGGTCAGAAGCTGTCCAAAACCCAAAAAAAATGACAAAAACCCAAAAGTTAAAGACAGTGTTTTCTATTTGAAGGCATAAGATACTCACATAAGCATAGAAGCTTCTCATCATTCTTTGTTGACATGTATCCAGTTTAGAGGAGAGATGTTCTCCACAACACTCTACTACAAGAAAAGGGAGATAGTAACTTTTTGATGAGGTGCTACAGTTGGACCCTACAAAGTGGGGGTGGTGGTAGACAGGGCTTGACCTAGTGACCCAGATTCAGAAATACAGGGGCCCTCCGATTCCTTCACCAAGGTATAACGGAAGTTCATTTACATTTTATTCTTTACTTCTGTGGCTGGATTTGCAAAACAATAATTTGCAAGATAATACTGGGCCCCACCACAATACAATACAATTAAGTCAGAAAACAGTGTTACTCATATCTGTTTCAAAAGGTGGCACAGAATTCCTTAGCCATGGAAGCCCGTTTATGGCCCTCATTACATTTTAAAATTTATTTAAAAAAAAATTTTTTTTTAACATTTTTATTATTTTTGAGACAGAGAGAGACAGAGCATGAACGGGGGAGGGGCAGAGAGAGAGGGAGACACAGAATCGGAAGCAGGCTCCAGGCTCTGAGCCATCAGCCCAGAGCCCGACGCGAGGCTCGAACTCACGGACCGTGAGATCGTGACCTGAGCCGAAGTTGGACGCTTAACCGACTGAGCCACCCAGGCGCCCCTACATTTTAAAATTTAAATCCACACCCGCCTCCAATTTTTTAGTCACTCCCCAATGGAGAGTAAGCATTCAATTGATTTTAGATCATACAAATTGTTCCTAATTAAGTGAGTCCCTAGGAAGTTTAGATACTTGAAATTGAAAGAGATTTATTAAGATATTTATTAAGATACTTGAAAATGAAAGAAAAAAAAGAGTTTGAGCCTTACTGACAATTGATAACTGAGAGTCCAAAACAAACAAGCAAAGCAGAACAAAAAGCACTTTTGTAACTGTTTAGTAAGCCTGAAAAAAGGCAACATTGTTGATGTTTCTGCGGCGCTCTAGTTTGTAGCAAAATTTGTAAGACTTTTAGAAAAGGAAGTGCATACTGTGTTACCTGGATTTGAGTTAAGTGAGCATGCCAGAAATCCATTTTGCCCATAAAATTTTATTTCCTCATGCCTCTGATGGGCTGCATAATTAAATATTTGTTAATTTGGAATAGTTTTTTCTAAGTATAACTGGTTTTGAAAGATTTCTTTTTAAAAAAACATTATACTGTTTTCTCCTTTCCTTACTTGAGTATTTGTAAACTTTTTTGAAAAAAAAATAATTGCTTCTTAGAAAATTGACTGGTTGATATAAACACCATCGTGAGTAATGGGGCAAAATAGTTCGTGGAAAAACCGGTAGCTAGCATCTTGTATTTGACAAAGAGGCAACTCAGGGCTCAAATCTCATGCACATTGGTGTTCAAGTAATCAAAGTGCAGTTGCTTTCAGATCCTTGTTTTGATAGATTTTTCATTGTGTGTTTTGATTAAATGTCTGGCTGATTGATTGATGGGCTTTTTCTCATTGCACTGAATTGATCGTGAAGGTGTCTGCAATAGAACTACTGCGTTGGGTATTTTGTAAATGGATTCGGCTGTTCTTTTTAATGTAGTTTACAGGAGATTACAGATCACTTTGGCATTGGGATTTCAAGGCTGTCATCCAGTTCCATCAGTTTGAATAATAATTTATACTTAATATTTAAAATACATATTGTACCTCAAGTTGGAAGACCTATGACTATGAAAACTTGCATTAACATTTTAAAGACGTGGTAATTATTTAACTATAAAATATTTTATCAATGAAAACTTAATAGCCATTCACATGCTTACTTCCACAACCACATAAATAATATTAAAATGTTGAAAGAAAGAAAGAAAGAAAGAAAGAAAGAGGAAAAGGAAAGAAAAGGAAAGAAAAGAAAAGAAAAGAAAAGAGAAAAGAAAACCACCCAACAAGTTTGAAGTTCTGAATATGTTTGCAACAACAGGATTCTAGATTGTCAGAACACTTACGTTGACCATGTGACCTAGATGTTCATGGATTCTGTAGTCAGTGTGGTCAGTTTAAAACTTAGCTCCACTGGTTGGTAATCAAATGACCTTGAGCAATTTACAAAACGATTCGATGTCTCAGTGTCTTTACTTGTAGAATGGAAAGAGTGATTACATCATACTGATGTCAGGAAAAATGAGTGATTAAATGCCCTGTGCACAATCGATACTAGTGTTTCAGATCCACTGAGCCTTAGAGAGAAAGGCATACTGGCAGTGTTAATAGTGAAATCCTTAAGGTTCGACTTTTATGATAATCATGTAATAGGAGTTAAAATATTTTATGTAATATTCTCTCCACAAAAAGTTGTTATACCCAACATGGGTCAGGCTAAGAAGAAAACTATGAAGACAAAATCCTTTTCTGAATAACTCAGTTAAAAGAAGACAATATGAGAAACTAGAAGTTATGAAAAAAGATATTAGGATAAGAAGCATGGAGGCCAGACCACTTGAATCAATTTAGAATCCACTATAATAGATAAATTAATTAAAAAAAAAAAAACAAAAAACCTGTCCTGTGTTTCACGTTTCATGGGCCCTTTGGAATATTATTAAAGAAAAAAAAATCGGATTAAATCATAATGATACTAAGAGAAGAAGAGTGAGGCTCAGAATCCCTTACCCTCCCACACACTGGGCCCAAGATACTCAAGAAAAAGTCCTATCCTAGGGATAGGTCTGCCTGTTCATGAACAATCTTTTTTTAAAAAAAATTTTAATGTTTATTTATTTTTGAGAGAGGGAGAGACAGAGTGCAAGCTGGGGAGGGGCAGGGAGAGAGAGGGAGACACAGAATCCGAAGCAAGCTCCAGGCTCTGAGCTGTCTGCACAGAGCTTGACGCAGGGCTCGAACTCACGAACCGTGAGATCATGACCTGAGCCGAAGTCGGTCGCTCAACTGACTGAGCCACCCAGGCGCCCCATGAGCAATCTTAATTGAACAAATATTTATATGGGTTGACATACTGTTTATGAGAGGAGGGTAAATCCCTGGGAATTCTTCAGTTTCTTAAAAAGAGTTCATCACATTCCTGCAAGGCCTATATTGAGATACAATAAGCAGTTACTATGCAGTAGAATTCGGACACTAGCTATTTTATGATGGTCAGAAGAAAATTAGAAGCTTTGAACAAAAGAAATAGCTTAAAGATGACATATAATTTAACTTGAACACTTATAATCATATGCAAATAAGTGTCTCACTTATTCTGAACAGACTTTGTAAGTTGTTTTTGTATGTAAAAATAAGCTTCTTCTGAATAGGAGACACAGAAATTTGCTAGAACGAATGTAGTTTCGAGAGAGAGGGTAATGGGTTTTGAACAACGACTTGGATGTCTAGTTGTATGACTTTGGCAATTAGCACATTTCTTAATTCCTCTGAGCCCTCATATCTGTAAACCAAAATTTACTTTGGTAATTAATGATAGTAGTCCCCGAGTGCTTGGAACTAGAAAGGGTCAGAGTAAATGGTCATTATTTTATTCACTGGAATGAATAAGTCAACAAATTCTACCTACAATGGAAGAAGATTTCCTTTTTTTTTTTTTTTTTTTTTTTTTTTTCTTTTGTCTTCTTTTGGAAATAAGTGCTTGGACTTCCATTCTTGGCTAGGTTTCCATTTGCTTGTATCTTCCCCTCTGGAATGTAAGTTTCTCTGGGAAGTGGAGAATCACCTAGTCCAGTGGTTCTCAAAGTTTAGAGGTTCTCAGGTTCCCCTGTAGGGACGGTTAAAACACATACTGCTAATCACACCTTCAGAGTTTCTGATGCCATAGGAGTTCGGTGGTGTCAGGGTCCAACACTCAACATTTCTCAGAATCTCCCAGAGGATGCTGATGATGTAAGGTGGGAGGTAATAATAAAGGTAGTTTTGTATGGGGTGCCTGGGTGGCTGAGTCGGTTGAGCGTCCGACTTCGCTCAGGTCATGATCTCGCGCTCCGTGAATTCGAGCCCCGCGTTGGGCTCTGGGCTGATGGCTCAGAGCCTGAAGCCTGCTTCCGATTCTGTGTCTCCCTCTCTCTCTGCCCCTCCCCCATTCGTGCTCTGTCTCTCTCACTCTCAAAAATGAATAAATGTTAACAAAAAAATTAAAGGCCACATAGATTTATTGCAGATTTAGTCCCATGATATTATGTATCCCTCTCTATCTACTGGTCACAAGAGGGCAGCTTAATAAAATGGCTATCCACGCCTTATAAATATTTGCAAGTTATAGGTAAGCAAGCTTCTAATAGCAACAAACACAGCAAACCTCTAAAAAGATTGTAAGTAGCCCTTTTAAGTGATATAGAGAATTGAAATAATCATCAATAATAAACGGGGGAAAGTCCAGTAAGTCAGCAAGTTTTCTCCATAAAATCCAATCTAAATTATACTTGGAAAAAAAATTTAATTGAGCTACCAAATACGGGGTTGCTACATTTTACATTTCAGGGACACCATAAATGCTTAATTCATCTACTCTACCATTGTTTGATTATTTACACAACAGAAAAACTCTTATCTCCTCTTAGGAGTGATAATGATTTTCACTGAGGTCATTGGCTATAGGTATGGGCACCGCAGAAAAGACTATGAAGGTGTGTTTGTTTCTCTGCTTTTTCTCAAATTACTATTTTACTCGTTGCTTTTTAATCAAAGTAGGGATAAAAATTGCAAGTTATAGTGCATCGGTGGCCATATGTGCACTCACACAGCAAAAAGATTTAAGTTCTTTGCAATATTTTGCATATAATAGTAATTAATGGATACAAAAGGAATATCGGGGGTAACATCAGCTAAATGATATGGAGAAGAATGAATGAGCTGTGTGTACATGTGCGACTTCGTGACCTTAAGTGCCATGTGGTAAACAAATGCTTTCCTCCTATATAATGTCTTTGTAAATTGTGGAATTGGGACAAAATGCTTTGGTAATTAGAGATTAAAATTCAACTAGTTAATAAAAGTTCCCAAAAGAATGACTTAATAACTGCAGTTCTATTTTGCTTCCCATTGAAATTCCTGGTTGCTTATTCAGGCTATTTTGTTAAATACTTGCTATTTTCATGTAATATCTGCAAAAACAAAAAAGTGACACAATTATTAGAGCCGGTACATTAGTTTAGCCAAGCAATCAGATGCAAAACCAATGTACAAAAGCATTTTGGCATTCCAACACAAAGTCATAGCTAACTCTATATTTTCTTTCTTTTTTTAATTTTTTTTTTTGTTTATTATTTTTGAGAGACAGGGTGTGAGTGGGGGAGGGGCAGAGGGAGAGGGAGACATAGAATCAGAAGCAGACTCCAGGCTCTGACCTGTCAGCACAGAGCCCAACACGGGGCTCAAACTCACAAACTGTGAGAAAATGACCTGAGCTACAGTCAGAAGCTTAACTGACTGAGCTACCCAGGCATCCCTAACTCTACATTTTCATAGAAAGATCTTATTCACAGAAAAATCTATGAGGTTTCTAGGAATATGTTTAACATGAAATGTTTAAGTTGTATACAAAGAGATTGGAAAAATTGAGCTAAAGACAAAAAAAAAATCTTTTGGGAGGGGGAGATGTCATGGTTAATTTTATGTGTCACTTGACTGGGTTTAGGGATGCCCAGTCAGCTGCTTAAAGGTTTTTTTCTGGGTGTATATGTGAGCATGTTCTGGAAGAAGTCAGCATTGACTTTAGTAGACTGAGCAAAGATTCTAACTCACCAATGTGTTGGGCATCAGCTGATCCTCTGAGGGTCTAGACGGAACAAAATAGGCAAAGGAAGGATAGACTCTCGTGCTGTCTTCTTGAGCTGGGACATTCATCTTGTCTTGCACTCAGATATGGGAGCTCCTCCTTCTCAGGTCCTTGCATTCTGGAACTTAACCCAAAAGCCACTCAGTTCTCAGGACTTTGTCATCGAATTGAATCATACCATCGGCTTTTCTGGTTCCCCAGCTTGAGGATAACATACTGTGGGACTTCTTAGGCTCCATACCATAAAAGCCAATTCCTAAAACAAATCTCATTTTTTATCTATATGTGTCCTATTGGTTCTCTTTTTCTGGAGCATCCTGACTAATAAAAGGGATATGACACATCCATAACTAGCGATATGTTACATTGAAAGCACATCCGTTTTCTATCAATCCCTATGTTCAGTTAAATCATACCCAAAACTTCAACAGAAATTTGATAGGCTTTGTTTCTTCTCATAGGAGGAGAAAATTGGCAAGAAAAATCAAAACTACTTTGAAAAATAAATTAATTAATGGGGATGAGTTTGATAGGCTATGAAAACATGCTACAAAACTACATTAACTAAACAAGTTGTATTGGCACAAAACAATAACTAAACAAGTGTGTCAAAATAATCACTGGAACAAGATAGTAGTTTGGGATCAGTTGTTTGAATACAGAATAAAAAACCTTTAATAAGAAATTTTTCATTTCTAATAAGGGAAACGTGTTGGCCATTCAAGTGTTTCCTTTTGAAAATTGGCTATCCATAAAAAAAAAGCAACACATTTACATTTCATATAATATACAAACATAAATTCCAGAATGGTTAGAGTAAGAAAAGGATCATAAGAAAAGCCTCCTGAACATTGAAGGCAAAACACTACCACTGTTTTCTATTGTGTCATGGAACATATTGATTTCTCATTCTTGGTAAAATTGATCTTGGCTTTCCTGGCCAACTGCCTTACAAAAATCTTTAATGAAGCCAAGTTCCTGGTGCTTGAGATGTTTGTATCCTACATGCTTAGGTCACCTTCCTTCCTGTACAAGACAGCATCAAGTAGTGAATGGATAAAGAAGATGTGAGATATATATATATATATATATATATATATATATATATATTTATATATATAATGGAGTATTACTCAGCAATGAAAAAGAATGAAATCGTGCCATTTGCAACAACATGGATGGAACTAGAGGATATTATGCTAACCAAAGTAAGTGAGTCAGAGAAAGACAGATATCATACATTTTTACTTATGCGGAATTTGAGAAACTCAACCGATGAAATAGGGGAAAGGAAGGGAAAATAAAAGAAAAACAGAGAGGGAGGCAAACCATAAGAGACTCTTAAATACAGAGAATAAACTGAGGGGTTCTGGAGATGGGGTTAAATGTGTGATGGCATTACGGAGGTCACTCTTTGGGATGAGCACTTGGTGTCATACGTAAGAGATGAATCACTGGGTTCTACTCCCGAAGTCAAGACTACACTGTATATTAACTAACTTGAAAAAACTGATAAATACACAAGTAAATAAGTAAGTAGGTAAATACATACATACATACATAATACATAAATACATAAATAAATACGAGAGCTTCAAGTGGAAGGGTATGGTAGCCATGGATACCCAGGACTGAGTTATTATTCAGCTGTATCTTTAAAACCAGTTAGAAACCCTTAAAACTTTTGTCTAAGTCAATAAAACGGGGAGGAGTTCCCAGCCATATTAACATATCCCTTGAATCAGGGGACAAGCATAATAGATTCAGCTTCACATGAAACCCACGTCAGTCTTATCTTTTTTCTCTGCCATTTTGACATTGAAAATTAGAATGATAGAAAGCTTTAACCGATGTGGCATATTTTGTTTAACTGACAAAGTTATTTGTTAGACAGTACAGGTTAATGTGTTAGGAAAGCCTGTGGTGAATTTTCTTGGTTCCCTGATCCCACTTCCAGTTTTATGCACTTGGGAAATCTTACTCTCAGCTTTGTTGCCCTGGACCAAGCTTTTAGAAGTCATTTACCTTAAACTATGTGTAATATCAGATTTTCTGCCCCATTCCAACCTGAATAGCTGACAGTTCAAATGCATAGGACTCGGGGCGCCTGGGTGGCTCAGTCGGTTGAGCGTCTGACGTCAGCTCAGGTCACGATCTCGCGGTCCGTGAGTTCGAGCCCTGCGTGGGGCTCTGGGCTGATGGCTCAGAGCTTAGAGCCTGCTTCCGATTCTGTGTCTCCCTCTCTCTGCCCCTCCCCCGTTCATGCTCTGTCTCTCTCTGTCTCAAAAATAAATAAACGTTAAAAAAAATAAAAAAAAAAAAACAAAACAAATGCATAAGACTCTAAGGATTTTCTCACATCTCCCTTGTCCTATGACTAGTCTTCAGCTGCTGTTTCAATTTTTTGTTTTGTTTCTAAACTTTCATACTTCTCGTATTGTGCCTTTTTTTAATGTCATAGACTATCTCTTTTTCACATTTATGTGTGATATGACCAGAAGACACAATTGGACATTTTTAAAGTAGATATTGACTTCATGCTTTCTTACAACCTTTTATTGTTATTACTATTATGTTTATTGTTACTATTATTAAGCATCTAAAACATTTACAACAAATCCAGGCAGTATAATTTTGATCACATCTCTTTTTTTTTCTTCTATTTCTTACTCTATTTTCATGATCAACAGCTTTATGGTTTTATTCTACCCTAATTTAAATAAGGCTATTGCTGAATGTAATAATATTTCCATTGATCAATACTAATTGTGATCTCACTCTTAGTCAAATCTATACCTGTCTGCTATATTCGACAAGATACCACACACTCTGATCGGGGTTTATTCTTACCTCTTCTTCTCCTAACACCCTCTTCCTCACTCATTCATTTGTTGGTACTTTCTTGATGGCCTTCAAACATAGGAAACTTGTTTTCTTTTCAGGGTCTCTCTGTTTGATTTTCCCTGAGACCTATTTACAGACTTTATCTTCAGATCATTCAAGGTTCTGCTTAAATGTTACTTCCTCACAAAGGAGACCCCGATCACCTTACCTAAAATAACCTTCTTCTTCCCTAAGATTTTCCTGACCTATTGTTTTTGAAGAACTGGCTTCAGTTATAGTATTTCCCAATAAACTTTTATAACAAAAGTATATCAGGTAATACAGGCAAATAGTTAACCTAGTGCATACTATATGCTAATTATAGTATTTCCATTAATGTTAGTTCGTCATCCTTACAGCATGTGAGAAGTGCTATGAGGACAGGGACCACGGCTTTCTTGCTAAAATGATACCACCACCTCAGGATGCCTGAGTGGCTCAGTTGGTTAAGCGTCCAACTTCAGCTCAGGTGCTGGTCTCACAGTTTGTGAGTTCGAGCCCCATGTCAGGCTCTGTGCTGACAAGTCAGACCATGGAGCCTGCTTTGGATTCTGTATCTCCCTCTCTCTCTGGCCTCCCTCACTCACTCTCTGTCTCTCAAAAATGAGTACATGTTAAAAATAAATAAATAAAATAATATCACCAATACCTGCCCAGTGTTAGTAGTTCAATAAATATTTGTTGAATGGATGAAAATGAATAAAAGAATGCATGAAGCATAAAGTATATATATGTATACATATACACACATATTTGTATTTATTATATTACTGTCTATATACAGTAACATACAGTGTACACAGCACTCACTATATTATCTATCTATCTATCTATCTATCTATTATCTATCTATCATCTATCTATCTAACAGCAGTAATAATAGGTCTTTTGGCATACTAGGTTGGCATTAATCAAAGTAAACACCACATTTTGTGAGATGATCATAGCTATTATGTTGTTTTAGATCTTTTTATTTTCAGGAGTGGGTAACTCAGTAATTTCAGTATTTCAGAACTCACAAGGATATGTGAAGCTTCAGGTCTAGAAGTTTTAATAGTCATATCTTACAGAACAGGAGACATTTGGTACATGCCTCTTAGAGTGTTATGCTGAAAATGACCTCACTAAAAGTGAGAACACGTCTGGCATATCTGGTAGACAGGAAATGCTGGTGTTCTTGGAGGAGGCTGGAGGGCAAATCTGTGAAGGACTGTGGTTGTCTCTTACCGACAGCAGGTGTCATCAGGGCTTCCATCCCTGGCACGGAGACTCCAAAGGGTACATCTTAGGCTAGGACTCATTTATAGGCACGTTGTCTTCTGGAATTGCCGTTTTTAAAAAAAGATATATTTGAGAGCCCTCTTCCGAAAACCTAACTCTCCCCACTTGCTGACTTAGGCCAACTTACACTTCTAAAATTACTCTGAACTTGCTCTTGATTGCCAATATTTTGTCTGGTCCACACTCAATGTAATTTTGATGTGATGTGAAAAGATCAATAACAACTTTGAAGTTTTCTTTTCAGTATAAAAGAAACACATTCTTTCTCTTGTTATTTTTGCCAAGAAAAATAGTTAAACCGATGATGCTAAGATTTGAAAACCTACAATACATGTATTTGACATCTCTGATTAAAAGGATTTTAAAATAATCATTTCAAGTATATCCTTAAGATGGTTTTGAAATTTGATTTTTCGCCCCTACACTTGAGTTTCAGCAGACAAAAGAATGGGCCTACATACATTTTGATATGAAAGGGCCGTTTGGTAATATTTCTTACAAATGCAACTACTAAGCAAAACTGTTTCAGCAGACAAAAGAATTGAGTTTCAGCAGACAAAAGAATGGGCCTACATACATTTTGATATGAAAGGGCCGTTTGGTAATATTTCTTACAAATGCAACTACTAAGCAAAACTGTATAAAACAAAACAAAACAAAGGAAAACAATCCCATTAAAAATTGTATGGAAATTGCATGGTTGATTTCCAGTTCTGATTCATGACTAAGGGTATATATTTTGCCCTGGAAGATGCCCAATCCTCACAAGTTATTGTTCTTAAGCTGGCATCTCAGTTTCACTTACATGAGATCATTTGAATGTTCTAGCAGACGAGTGGTGACTGCATGGCACGCAATGTTATAGGATAAAGCATTCCAAGATTATTTTACCTAATCAACCACCCACCCTCCGCTTTGCTGTTGAATCGATCCCTTAGTCTTCAACGTTATGTAGAATTCTGTGTTCTTGATTAAACTATCTATAATTCTTCAAATATTGGAATTACTCAAGGCCCCATGGGTAGAAAAAGCAAACCCATTCCTAGAATATGTGTTGATCTTAGTAAACATCATCCACTGTCTTTTCTAAGATTTGAAGGGTTCAGTGCAATAAACTTAACAACAAGTAGATGGTTGGTCTCCTTGAAGGATGAACATTTTCGGTACTAAGGGTTGATCTTTGTGGATAGCTGGCCGATCATTGAGCAACGATGGCAACTAGGACCGTCCTGGTGAGTGGGAACACATGTTGTTACACTCTGTGCAGACTTCATCCCTGACACAATGACCAGTTCATTCATTCACCCGTTCTGTCAGCACTGGGGTGGCAGATGACACAGGCTGGCTGATGTCAAGTAATAGAGTCATACTGACTATCCAAATGTTCAGGGGTTTTTCTATGGTTAATCCTTTCCAGTGGTTGTTAACGTGAGTTAAAAGAGCCCCACCCTTCATGACCATAAAAGTCCATCTGCATGTCTCCTCTCAAACTTTAATTTTCTTTATATTTCCAATTTTTCTTTGTCCTTTAAGCCACATGGCCAGGTAGCCAGGCTAATAAGCAATTACTTGCTCTTATGTCTGTGTAGACACTTACCACATGCCAGTTCTCTTTTCCTGCATATTGGATAACAGGTGCACTGCTCACAACAGCACCCTGGGAAGCTTTCTCCTCATTGCCTTCTATGTGAGGTTGTAATACCACAGGATCTATTTTTGGATTACATTTATATACTGAGCTAACCGACCTTTTATCCAAGCTTGATGTTTTTTTTTTTTTTTTTTACATCCTCTGGTCATCAGAACCCGCTATGAAGCCATTCCAGATACAATACCTCTATTGTACTGACTTGCATCTTACCCACCCAACCTATGCATGATTGGGTCTAACAGACCCTAACTCATATGGAATTCTCTGGTTGCCTAACCATTTGATAATTCATTGTCAGGTACATTGTCAGCACTGGTAGGGCCCACGTTCTAAGGACTGCTTTTTCAAATGTTGCATAGTTTTCTTCTGCAAATGATGTGGACTTGCTCCAGAGTTCTAAGGGACTACATTTTAATTTAAGTCCTTGCTGCACACTTCAAGTAATATCTTTCCCAACCGTACAGCAGATTGGATTGCATTTTTCTCCTCTGGCACTCACACCGAGTTGGGAGCCTAAGTTTTCCATGTTACTTGGTAAATGAGTCTGGATATTATTCATATGTGTGAAAGATGATGACCCCAGAATCTAAAGAGTTATACAAAGTAATGTGCTAGATCCTTGTGAGAGATGAGAGATGCATACATTTGTTCTCCATTTTAGATGGGACATCAGACCCAACATTCTTTTGTGTGTATTTTCTCTGTATGCTTTGAAATTACAATGACATAATTGACAAGTTACAACAGACTGAAAGCCTAAAGAATTTACTACTTGAATCTGAAAAAGTTTGTCAATCTCTTTATCTTCCCAATATTATTAGTCCTTAAAACCATCATCAGTATGTTAGGCTCCTGTATCTTTGAAGGGCTGTCTTCTACTGTATTAATTATCTATTATTTTGTGACAATTTTATCAAAAACTTAGCAGTGTCAACATCATACATTTATTATCTCACCATTTCTGAGTGTCAGAAGTCTGGGTCTGGCACAGCTGGGTATTCTACAAGGCTATAATTTGCAGTTGGCTGGGAATGTAGTCCCATCTAAGGCTGGTGATCTTCAAGCTCATGTGGTTGTTGGAAGCACTCAGTTTTTTGGAAGTTATTATACCAAGATCCTTGTTTTCTCTTTGGCTATTGGCCAGAGACCTCCCCTCATTCCATTGTATGGCCCTTTCCATATGCAGGTCATAACCTGACAGTTTCCTTCTTTTTTTAAGTTTATTTACTTATTTTGAGACAGAGACAGTGGGCACAAACTGGGAAGGGTCAGAGAGAGACGGATAGAGAGAATCCCAAGCAGGCTCTGCACTGTTAGTGCAAAGCCTGATGCAAGGCTCGAACTCACAACCATGAGATCATGACCTGAGCTGAAATCAAGACTTGGAGGTTCAACAGACTGAGCCACCCAGTTTTCATTAATATGTTTCTTCAACCGGTAACTTCATTAATATGTAACATAGTCTTGCACGTGTCATCGTGTTTATTCTGTCACCTTTTCTTTAATCTATTGATTAGGAGCAAGTCACAGGGCCTACCCACACTAGAAGGGAGGTGGTTACACGGAAAGGTAAATACCAGGAGTGTGACTGTGGGACCATGTTGAAGACCTGTCTACAATATTCACACTTGAAAGCAAATATATTTTTATGGAGTTCTCCAACATTTTTCCACTTCTGGCTTATCTGGCTTGGTTGACATCCACCCACACAGTGGCCAGCTGCAATGTCCTGTCTACTGTTTCAACAGTCCACATACTTTGGGATAAAATTACAACAAAAGGTGGAAAGTTAATATAGCCCTGGAATAATGTGTGAAATCATCCTCTTGTCTATTTAACTTTAGTAATAACTATTTCTGGTCCTCTTTCTTGATAGTAATGAAAAACATAGGTATTCATAAGATTATTGCCCACTTACGAGGTGCCAGAAACCATGTGCCCTGCCACATGTGACACAGCAGCTACAATAGAGGCTACTACTTGATTATTTGCAGTAGTTCGCTGTCAGCCATGAATTTACATACATTTTCAGTACCTTCAAATAGGTGAATTAATTTGGGATCTGATAAGGAGAAATACCAACATTAAGAATCCATGGAGTAACCCACCCCAAAATAATCCATCAGCCTAAGGTGACATTAATGTGTACTTTTTTCTCCTGCTCCCCAGTAGATGTTATGTTTTTTTTTTCATTTACTATCTTGGGGTGTATGCAGTTTCATCAACTTGTCTGGGTCTTCCCCACTCATAGTTATCACCCCATGGGTCAAGTGACCAATATGAGGGATCTTCCATACACCTAGTACCTCCATTTATATTATAATTCAGAGAATGGGGCACTGAGTACTAAGTGGTTTTGTAGATATAGGGGGCCCACTATAAGCTAGATATGGCCCCCATTTGTCTTCAGTCTAACAAGGATATAAGGTCAGTTTGTCCCTACATCCTCTAACATTTGGGTCTTTCCCTTTCTTCAATTTATATTTAATCAAGTATTGTTTTATAGATCCCTTTGTGAACTCTAAGGTGAGTTGCTATAGGATAGATTAGTCTTGGGGTGAAAATTCCTTCCTAATAGAGAGTCAAGTTTTCCTTTAGCCCATGGCTTCTGGATTGAAAACTAGCTTAAGTCTACAAACTAGGTAGGGGTGGTATCATTTTATTTTGGTGACTGTCTTTAGCTTTCTATTTTTTTTTAAGTTTTTTTTTTTTTTTTAACGCTTATTTAGTTTTGAGACAGAGAGAGACAGAGCATGAACGGGAGAGGGCCAGAGAGAGAGGGAGACACAGAATCTGAAACAGGCTCCAGGCTCTGAGCTGTCAGCACAGAGCCCGACGCAGGGCTCGAACTCACAGACCGCAAGATCATGACCTGAGCTGAAGTCGGACGCTTAACCGACTGAGCCACCCAGGCTCCCCTGTCTTCAGCTTTCTAATAATGACTATGAGATCTCTATGACTGCTCTTACCCCAAACTTTGTGCCTTAGCATAATCTATTCTTTTAGAGATCAGAAGTATCAGATTGATTTAATTAGGTTAAAAATGTTTGCCTGGCCTACTTCTTCTGTTATCCCTAAGAAAGTATTTCTTTCCTTCTCTTTTCTGGCTTCTACACCTGTATTCTTTGTATTCCAAGACTCATGGGCCTTTCTCCCATCTTTAAATTCCTCAGCATACCATCTTCAAATCTTTATCTCTATTGTCTTTCTCTCACATTGCCTTCTGTCTTCTAAAATAAAAATCTCTCCACCTTCCCTTTGTCTTTGATATGTTTCAGTCTACCGCATTATTCAATCTTGATATCTTCCCTTATCATTCTGTTGGTTGTCGATCTATCTTGTTTCAAGAAGCACTGTGTTTTGTTAGACTTCTCCATCTCTGTGTGTGGATGGAAAACTCGTGATTTCCACTCCATTCTTATCTTACTGTATTTCTGCACTCACTTGCTTCTGCTGGTAAATGCCATTTCTTAGTTTCTATCATTTGAAAGCCTATTATCCCCTTTGTTATGGGGGAGCCCACTTATGTAATAGAATCTCTATTATTAGTCTTATAGAGAAAAGCCACTTCTGAACTTCTCAACAATTCATGTGTCTTCTCATTGATCCTTCATTGTTTTGGTAAACACAATGTCCTTTAGATCTTACTGTGAGACACAATCAACAAGAGAGTATCTTAGCCCACTTCTCTGGATTTTGACACTGTCCTTCAAAGCCATTATAGTCTGGCATTTCTACTTCACTTAATCTATACCATCATTTTTTTGCAAGTTTTCAAGAGGCTTTGTAGGCGTGGTAGTACTGCACCCAGGGTGTTTGCTAGGATGTTAACTCCTATATCAAAGGAGTATGTTCCCATATTGGTAAGCTATTCTCTATTAAACTTTGTGTAGGGTATCCTACTTATCCAGTACACCATAGAATACAGTACCATAAACACTCTTCTACCCCTTAAATGTATATATTAGCCACATCCTGGAGTTCCTCCACGTGATAATCTTCCTTAGCAGGGTCAATATATCTACAACTGGCTATTGATCAGATGGCCTGCAGGACATTTTGAGGTAGATCCTGAAGGGGTACAGAATTGTCTCATAAGATATGAGGACATTTATATCATGTATCCACATGATTTTAATGCAAAGGGAGAGTGGCTTTATGAGCTGGAGTTAAAATGTAAACTTTTTTTGTAAAAAAAGAAATCAAAGCAGACCCCCCCCAATAATGTGCATGCATATGAATTTATGTGTTTTTTAATGTGTACATGAACGTTGTGTATGTGTGCCTGTGTGTATGTGTGTGTATTTGTGTGTATAATATGATAATTCCAGATAATTTGCTTCAGTCTAAAAGAAGATTCTACTGATTTACTTTATAAAGAAGAAAGAGAGGAATTAAACTCTGATAAAAAAACATAACTAATAGAATACTGCTAGGTAATAAAAAGGAATAGAATATAGAAACACATCATTTTGGATGGATGTCAAGGACTTCATGCTAACTGAAAAAAATATATAAACCTCAAAAGGTCACATAATATACGATTCCATTTATATAACATTATTGAAATGTTATAGAGATAAAATTATAGAGTTAGAGATATAACAGATATAACATTATTGAAATGTTATAAAGATAGAATTATAGAGATAGAGATAGAGAATTATAGAGATAGAAAACAAAATACTGATTGTTAGAGGTTAGGGGTAGTATTTATCTGAATTATTTAGAGAAATGTAACCAAATATAACCATATAACTAAATATACACTAAATATTTATATTATTTATATATATTATATATTGTATATATTCTCTAGAGAAATGCGACCAATAAATATATACATTTACATGTGTATGTATATATGTATATAATATATATACATATATGTATATATATATATGGCACATAAATGCTAATATATATTACTACATAAAGACATATACTATAAGGAATTGATTCACATAGTTATGGAGACTGAGAACTCCAAGATCTGCAGTCTGTAAGCTGGAGACTCAGGAGAAACTATGGTTTAGTTCCAGTCTGAATCCAAGTCCAAAAGAAGTCCAAAAGAAGACCGACATCCCAGCTTATGGACAGGTACATAGAGAGAAATCATTCTTTCTTGGTCTTTTATTCTGCTCAGAATAAGTGGATAAAATGGATTAGATGAGGTGCAGCCACAGTAGGGAAGTCAATATACTTCATTGAGTTTACCACTCAAATGTTAATCTCATCCAGAAACCCCTTCACAGACACACCCAGAATAACATTTGATCAAATACCTGAGCACCTCAAGACCCACTCAGGTTGACATGTAAAATGAACCATTACAGGAGATGGGGTGGAGGGTGGAGTGAAGGTGAGATGTACTACAGAGGGGAAACATGGGGGAGAGTTTCACTGTGATGGGATAGCCCTGTGTCTCCATTGTTATTTATTATACCGAACTTCATGTGGGATAAAATGGAATCACACTGTGCACACACATTAACCAAGGTCACGTTCATGATTTTTATATTGCGCTATAGTTGCATATCATTGGGAAAAAAATAAAACTAGTTACATAGTTCTCTCTGTGCTACTTTTGAAATTTCTTATGAATCTATAATTACTTTTTAATTAAAGAATAACTTTTAAATTTCTTATTTAAAAAATTATTTCATTGTTTTAAGCATTGAGAATAAAAACCCAGATTACCCAAAAAAGTCATATTCAAGATGCAATTTAATATATGCAATATTTCTCTTAATAATTGACATTCTAATCAATAAAATTATTAAGTTATTTAGTACAGTATTAAAATCTAATCAATGATTTGTTAGATGAATATTTATAGACCTCCAGAAATGTATTTTTACTTAGTTCAAATTCCTGAGTGTGCTTTTTATTTTTTTAGACCTATGGGCATTAAAGTGAATTTCCTTTTCTGAGTGGTTTGATGCACCTTGAGACCAAATGGAAATAATAAGTTTTCCCAGAACCATACCTATTTATTACTGTGGTGATATATAAGATATTATCACCTTGGAAGGTGAGTTGATGTCTGATTTACTCCCAAGCTTCTATTGTTCCCTTATTTTACACCACAGTTACTTGTTAATGCCAGGGATCGATACCCCATGCCAAAGGTTCAAAATAGCTTATGTAAAACCAATGAATCAGGTAGGTAGTAATTAGTAAACACTTATTGTGCACATACTAAAAAGACAGTTTGCAAACCAGAAGCACTCACACCAGGACACAGAATGAGGCTAAGGGGTATACTTTTATAAAACAGCTTATATAGTGAGAAAATGGAGATTGCTTATTCTTCACAGTGATTGGTTATAGTATTACAATTTTCAGTGGCTACCTCATACCAGCCTTGTGAAACAAGCCAAGTTTTGCTTATCATTTCCAGAGGCAAAAACAAGAAATGACCCAGGTCAAGTTAGCCTTGCAAAATACACTAAATTAAGCTCTGCCTGCGCAACTAAACTGTCTCTGTCTGCTTTGGGAACCTTCAAGGCTGGTCTCTGTCTGTCCTTGATTTTAACACCTGCTGAAAATAAGAAGCAAAAGGGATTAAAAACTTGAGTCTAAGCCAACTTCCTGGAACATATAGCAGTAGAGGGTTTTTTTAAATGATTATATAGATGGCAATATAGTTACAAGAGTTCTGTCTAAAGTAAAGGCATCTTATCTTAAGCGGATGATGTTTGCTGACCTGACAGCCTTTTCAGCGTGAGTCCAGACCAACAGTTTTATTCACACACTTTGTTTACTGCTTGAATTCAAGAAAAATAAAACAAGGCAAAGGAAAACCAAAGGCAGTATGGCAAATGAAAACTGAAAGATTTCATGTCTAATTACTACCTACCTGATTTATTGGTTTTACATGAGCTATTTTGAACCTTTGACATGGGATATAATCTGAAGCTTTGGGTTTGTGGTTTATGTTTTTCAAGATTTTCCTCTTTCGTTATGATCCTAATGATGTGGAGACACAATTTCTAATTAATGCAATGGTGATAACATAAAACAACTAATAAATCACAAAGTGGACTTTTCAATTATTCTAACAGAATCATCTCAAAAAGAATTGGGTCTACCTTGTTGCTTATGTTTCTGGGCAAGTGGAATATCATGGGCAAGAGGAAGGAGAGTTTTGGGGGCAAATAACTGTCTGAGTTTCATTTTCTTCCAGCATCAACGTCTTCTTAAAAGCAACAACTTAATGTCCAGTTCACATACCTTCAGTGGTCACTCTTGTCTTTATAAACTGGATAATATAAAATATAGTTTGGGTTGTCTCTTTGTGTGTGATGGCTTTAAGGTCTTGATTTTTATAGTCTTGTCCCGGGAATGATTATATTTCCAACAAATTCATCATAAGTACCTCCATGTCCTCTGTTGCTTGAAACTCCTACTCTGAGCCTCTCTGATGATTACTTTTTATTTTTGAAAACCATTTCCCCAACCAGTGGCCTTGTGCATATATCGTTATATATTACAAGCAAAGTCATTGCAGCAAACGCGCGCACACACACACACACACACACACACAAACATGCTCTTCACTAAAGAAAAGCCTGGATGAAACTAGGATAAAAGACAAAAATAAAAATAAATAACTTTCTGAAAAATTGGGAATCTGAGAATGAAAATAAAATGCAAAATAAATAAATAAATAAAAGTGTGTGCACGCGCGCACACACACACACACACACACACCACAAACTGGCTCCTAGGTTTCACTGTTCCTTTTCTACCAGGATTTCTTACCGTCTTTACTCTGTGGCTCCCTCGACTTCCTCCAGCCATTTCTCAGGGGTCAACTTTCACTTTTCAGGAGTCCAGTTCAACTGTATTGTTCCTCTGCAGAGTGCAAACCCCACATCATGAACTCAGAGTGTGAAATGCATTCTTCCTATCCCCAGATTAAGGCCTGCTGCTTTGATGTGTCCCTGAGTGACTGATATCTGAAACAGCACTTCCTTCAGAGGAAACTACTACTTGGACTTCTGAAAGTTTTATGTGGTCTAGAGCCAGGTTAGGTGATCACAGGACATGATATATCTTTCCCCGGGCAGCACTCAAGGCTTCCCGGAGAATTATACTGCCTATTTGCATAAGCTCACCAAGTGGTCCATCTCTTAGTTGAGGAAGGGTCTGTCCAGAGATAAACTTCAATTTCCACCCAGGAAAGCAGAAGGTACATACATGACCAACTACTTGTTTATTTGTTTGTTTGTTTGTTTTTGTAGCTCTAAATGTCAAGGATCTTTGACAACAGAAATGAATTGTTGATAACTTTAAAATAATAATTTGTTCCTGCTACTTGAATGGGTTGGCCACTAATGTTGCAGCTTTGTCTTTTGGGTTGTGTCTATATGTGTGTGCATGTAGGTGTATTTATTTGTTTTGGTAGTTGTTCATCAATATGGTTAAGCATCCGACTTCGGCTCAGGTCGTGATCTCATGGTTCATGGGTTCAAGCCCCGCATCGGGCTGTGTGCTGACAGCTCAGAGCCCGGAGCCTGCTTCAGATTCTGTGTCTCCCTCTCTCTCTGCCCCTCCCCCGCTTGTGCTCTGTCTCTCTCTCTCTCTCTCTCAAGAATAAATAAACATTTAAAAAATGTACTTTACTTTTAAAAATCATATAAGTTATAATATTGTCCAAAATTAATGATTCTCTTATTTTTGTATTTTCAAGTTTGGTTTTTATTTTAAAGTGTATTTGGAGGGGATATGGTATTATAGGTGGCAACTGATTTTGTGATAAAAATAATCAAAAATGGATATAATCGATAGGGGAAATATATACTTTTGGTAGATATAAAGAATAAAATTAATATTTGCAGATATTTTTAAGAAATATCAAGGAAAGAGTTAACTAACAAGTATTGCTAAGAATAATTTACATTCTAGGCCTAGCCTTGGACTAGATGCTATGGGAGAAATACCAATTAAATTCAAGAGAAGCCTTTAGTATCAAATCATTCTTTTCGGAGATGTCATATTCCTCATAAACCTGAATGTGCATTTCTAAAAATCCTAAATTTACTAGGATTTTCAAAGGCAGTTTAATTTCTTTCAAAATCTACTTCCTGATTGATACATAATCTGTGGTGATTTTTTGGTAAACAAGTGTTATTTATTTTATTATTATTATTATTATTATTATTTTTGCTGTCTGCAGTGAAAAACATAAATATGTCATGTGTTTGATAAATTAAGTTTAAAGGCTTCTTTTGTCAAATTAATCTCATTTAATTATACTAGTCTCAGGCTGACAGCATACTCATCTTGGTTACTTTATTGTATTTCAGTAGGATGATAAAATCATACTCAATTATTGATTTCATATTCTAATCAGCTATGACCTGACCCCTTGTATCAAACCTGAGTCATTGTAAATTTCTCCTCTCTCTGGATTTGCGGCAGTGAAATGCTCTCCTTTGGCGGGTTTTGCCTGGAGGAATAACTGTTCTCCGTCTTCCTAACAGAATCTATCAAAGTGGTTGTGCATCATGGCCTGTCCGGTGAGAGTTATTCAAGAAAAACTGCTGATTGAAAATAATGTGTGGAACCACTGCTGATCATTGCCGAGGTAAATCTTCCTTTTTAGTAGCGAAGGGCCACTGGTAACCGCTAGGAGTACACATATCCACGGAGCTATAGTTTGGAATATAGCTTCACTAAATAGTTCCTTTGAGGTCTCACACTGTGTTTTGAAAATAGTTTTGAAGAGGCCATGGAAGTCTGATAAATATATTCATGACTGTGTAGAAAGGGTAAAAACTCACAGAGCCCTCTATGGCACCTCACCAGGGCCTTTTAAACATTATGTTTTCAAAGTAAGTTCTAGAAGAACGTTGAGAAGTGGAACTTGAGCTTCACAATTCTAAAGATCAAGGGCTCTGCGTTTTGTTTTTAATGTCTATTTATTTTTGAAAGAGAGACAGACCCAGAGTGCGAGTGGGGGAGGGGCAGAGAGGGAGGCAGACACAGAATCCGAAGTGGGCTCCAGGCTCCGAGCTGTCAGCACAGACCCCGACAGGGGGCTTGAACCCATGAACTGTGAGATCACTACGTGAGCGGAAGTTGGATGCTTTGACTGACTGAGCCACCCGGGTGACCCCCTGAGTTTTAATACATATCAATTGGTGATTTGACTGGGGTTGTTTTTATAGTCGTGGCCTCTTAATTCTGAGAGTTCTTTCCCGAACTCATACTACTTTGTTTTCTCTTTTTCCATTTTTCTAAAAAAGCTGCAGGTATTTTAATATGTCGGTGTAAAGACTTTTTATATTTTAGTTGTATGCTAGAATGGTGTGAGGCAAAAGTGTTTACAAATTAGGATACTAATTAAGTTTTCTGGATAACTTTCTACTTTGTTTTAAATCCAATGAAAATGGTAGCGAATTGCAGTCCAAAGCTATCACTAGCAAGTATTTTACAAAAACAGAAAACAAACAAAAAAAAACTTATTTTTATGCTATTCGCGAAGTGATGCTATTTTATGGTCTCATATCAGTTTTTTTTTTCATAAATATGGACAAGATGGACCTCCACCCAGAAGCCCCTATTTTTTTCTATTTCTGTATAAAATTTCATTAATATGACTAACACGTTAGATTCCTTCAATCCACGAACTTGGGATATCTTTCCATGTATTTGTATCTTCTTCAGTTTCTTTCATCAATGTCTGACCGTTTTGTGTATATGGGTCTTTCACTTCCTTGGTTAAATTTATTGCCAAATGCTTTACTGTTTTTGATGCTATTGCAAATACCATCGTTCTCTTTTTTTCTGCTACAGATAGTTCACTGTTAGTACCTAGAAATGCAACTGTTTTTTGTATGTTGATTTTGTGCCCTGAAACTTTACTGAAATTGTTTATTAGTTCTAATAAGATTTTATTTTCATTTTTGTTTGAGTCTTTAGAGTTATACGTGTGTGTGTGTGTGTGTGTGTGTGTGTGTGTGTATGGAACCATGTCATCTGCAAATAGGGACAGTTTTACTTTTTCCTTTTCAATTTGGGTATCTTTTTTTTCTTTTCTTGCCTGATATCTCTGGGTGGGACTTCCAGTGCTATGTTAACAAGCATGTTGAGAATGGGAACTCTTGATTTGTCCCTGATCTTAAAGGAAAAGCTTTCAGATTTTTGCCATTGAATATGATGTTAGCTGTGGCTCGTCAGAAAGTCCTTTATTATGTTATTTATTATTATTATTTATTATTTATTATTATGCATCCATTTACACATAATTTGTTGAGAATTTTTACTATGAAACTGTGTTAAATTCTGTCGAATGTTTTTTCTACATTTATTGTAATGATCATATGATTTTACTGTTTTGGATTATTAATATGGTATATTACATGTATTAATTTACATACGTTGAACCATCTTTGCATATCAGAAATGAATCTCACTTGGTCATCATGTGTACTGTTTTCATTATGGTATTAAACTTGATTTGCTAGTATTTTGTTGAAAACTTTTCATCAGGGATATTCATCTACTTTTTTTTTTTTTCTTGTGTCTTTATCTGGCTTCAGGTGTCAGAGTAATGCTGGCCCTGTAGAATGAGTTTGGGAGTGTTCCCTTTTTTGGAAGCATTTGGAAAGGACTGGTGTTAATTCTTCAAATATTTGGCAGAAATCACCAGTGAAGCCATCTGGTCTTGGGCTTTATTTTGAGGAGGGGGAGAGGAGTTGATAACTGAATCAATTTCAATGCTTGTTATTGATCTGTTCAGATTTTCTACTTCTTCATGATTCAGTCCTGGTAGATTGTATGTTTCCAAGAATTTTTCTATTTCTTCTTTGTTATCCAATGTATTGGCATATAATTTTTCATCGTATTCACTTATGATTCTTCCTATTTGGGGCACCAATGTAATTTTTCTTCTTTCATTTACAATTTTATTGATTGACATCCTCTCTCCTTTTTTTGGCAACTCTAACTACAGGCTAATCAATTTTGTTTCTTCCTGGGAAGTGTCCTAAAATCCTGGGGAAGCTAGATGTCCATCTTGGATTCTGTTTTCCCACTGGAAGGACCAGAAGGCCTTCTTATGCAGCACTGTGCTAGTTTTAAGGAGAGGCTTTATCGTCAAAGTGAAACTGTTCCTCTTACCTTTGTAATGTGGTTCTTCTTGATATCTGTGGTCAAGGCAAGATGTTTCAGCCTCATCCCCAGGTTCATGGATTTTCACACTGATGTCTTGTCTATGGATAGTTGCTAGTTGGTTATCTTGTGAGGAGAGATGAAATTGGGAACATCATTATATCATTATATCACTTGTTTGGTTTTTAACTAAGTTTTATGTGAATGTGTGTGTGTGTGTGTGTGTGTATGTGACTGTATTTGTGAGTATGTATATGAAAAAAAGAGAGATTGTTTTCATTTGAATGAAGTGAAATAATCCAGCTATAGTTCTAGTTAATTGAGACTGATTCCACAAGTGTGATACTGAATTATCATTTGATAAAAGAAAATAAAAATTGTAAAATGCCTGTGACTTGGAGAAATTCTTATGTTCCTCTTTGATAAAGGTAAACATAAGAAGTTAAATGGGACAAAATCCTTTGTATATAGCATTTTATATCATAATTAGTACTGTCATGGGTTGCTGTGATAGCATTACTTTGAGGCCAGTCCTTCTAAAGCTGTAGGTGTGAAATGTATGAGGGCTTCAGCCTATATCTGATTTTCCCCTTCATTCTCCAAATGCAGGAAGGTTTCTACCTTTCTGTACTGAGCAAATGAATAATTGTGTAAGAAATGGTTAAACAGCAAAGCCAGAGGCTCTAGGAGCCAGGGATGTAATTAATCAAGGCCACAGAGGAAATTAGTATTGATTTTTCAAATAATGGGTGAAGACTTTCTGAAATAGCGTTCAATGTGGATGTTATTATTTTTGTGTCTCTATTCAGTACGTTCACAAGTACTTCTTCATTAACACCTTTCTATCCATAGTCCATCATTTTCCACTACCCATATCACTTCATCAGTGTAGAAGAAGAAGTCATGGCTTGGAATTTGGATGTGGTTCCAGTGGGCACACTTTGAGAAGAGTGAACATCCTTAAACTCTGCAGGTACACTACAATACAAACTTTACAAGGGCAAGATGTTTTGCTTTGTTTCGTTCATTCATGTGTCCAGTACCTTGTACAGAGAGGGCACATAAAAGACCCTCAATAAATATCCCCTAATTAAATAAATAGTTAAACAAAATAAAACTAAATGTTGATAAAAAATTTCTTTTTTTTGAAATTCTGAATCTTAGGGAATGAAAACAGAAAGGGAGACTTATCCATTGGTAGATTCTTCTTTCTGATACAAATAAGGGATCAAACCAATAGCAATTACATTTTCAGCTCAAGAATCCAAAACAGAATAACACAGAACCAGGAGCATAACACAGATCAACTATAAAGTAAGAATTGAATAGGTTTCAGAGAAGGTGCTTACATTTCCCTAAGCCATAAATGATGCACCCACACGTAAACACACACACACACACACACACACACACACAGTCACTCTTTCATATCCCATTTAACTACTTAGTAAACAATTTGTTATATTTTAATTTCAATAATTCTCCTTTTTGGTTTCCAAGAAGTTCTTAAAAACAGTGATTCTCAAACAATTTTCCTTCTCAGGGGATATTTGACAATGTCTTGAGACATTTTTAATTGTCACAACTGCAGGATTGCTCTTGTCATGTAGTGGGCAGAGGCCAAGGATGCTGTTAAACATTTGACAATACATAGAACAGTCACCACAACAAAGAATCATACAGTCCAAGAAATCAATAGTGCTGAGGTGGAGGAATCCTGCTATGAAGGAACATGTATCATAGTTTTACTGAGAACTGCTGATTAGAACAGAAGAGACCCTGCCAAATAAGACTCTGATACTCAGGTTAAGTCATCCAAGTAAAAGACACAGGTTTATCCAAGCATCTCATTGTTAGATCATAATGAGGCCTACAGACGAGTGTAAATTAAAAATACATTTAAAATTGTCCTGGAAAATTTTCTTTGATTAGAGATACTTTTGATGGTCGTAAAAATCAGAGATGAAAATTTTTATCAAGACGGTCATTCCAACTATGAGACCGTGTGAGTTATGTGAAATTGTGTCCGTATAACACATAGCCAGACCTCAATAATTACTGAGTGTCTGGATAATTGGATGTATTGAATGCAACACTTGAATTTCCTTGAGTTACGTAAAATGATATTAAGGCCTAATTATTCATCCAGTTGATATCCGTGATCAGGAGTGATATATTCACAATGATATGTTAGGTTAGTTTCTTCTAAAAGCTAAATCAAAAATGGAATGAGAGGTGCACAAGAGTTATTGGGGGAGTCCCTCTTCAACACAGTGAAGGAGCCAGAGAAGGTGGGCAGAGCAATGAGACTGACTTACAGTTCTAGCAACTGTAAAGGGGGTAGGGCTCGCAGGAGGATATGTAGGAAGCACCCTGGGACTCCAGCACACTTCCAAGACTGGTTTGATCAGGCCAATTAGATATCTTCAAGCCCACGTCCTCTGTGGAAGAACTCCCTGTCTTGTAGGAATGGGGCTGCATCGCTGTTCCCATTGTACAGGGTCATCAATATGAACAACCCACAGGAAGCATGACCTTGTTGTGGATGTAGCATCAGGTCCAGAGAAGCAGCAACAGGGCTGAGTTCCCTGTAGTCGGAGATGGGAATAGTGCGTGTTTATAATTGTTACGTCACTGAAGATGAGAAGGTAGAATGTTCTCCAGCCTATTTGTGCACGTGAGACACCAGAAACATTGAAAATCTCTACTGAGAATATTAAGTGAAGGCACAAATAACAATCTGTCTTTTCTCCCCACCGTTTTGGTAATATTCTATAACTCTATATTCTTTAAACATAGAATTATGCTGTGAGTTTCATATCAGCCACACATAATTGATATTTCCAAAGTCATTAATTGATATCAAGAGCCAGTGTGGACTGACAAATGTAGAATCTCGACTCAAGGTTTTGAAAGGATAATTGAAAAGAGTCCTCGACAACTTGCCAATAGAGAATGTATCCATCTAATAATGCAACGATTACCTGATATGCGAAAATTTACTTACACTCACAAGTTTCTGATCAAAGGGTTTAAAGAGTTCTTCAGCTTTCTTCCTTTTTAATGGGAAGAAGAGTTAGAAATGGTTTTAATGTAACGATACTGGGATTTCTCCCTCTGGACTCTATGATAATCCACAACATTTTCTGATAAAATTAGAAATGAAATTGTATAGGCTGATTTTTACACATTTTGGTTCATGCTTGAACTTTCTAGTAGAAATTAGCCTTCATACTTTACATTTCTATCATGCATCTCCTAATTTCTGGCACGATTCTTCTTTTTTTTTTTTTTTTCTTTCAATGTTTTTGTTTTGTTTTTAGAGAGTGCAAGGAAGGGAAGGGCAGAGAGAGAATCCCAAGCAGATTCTGCTCTGTTAGCCTGGAGCCAACACGGGACTTGATTTCACGAACCGGGGGATTACCTGGGCCGAAATGAAGAGTCAGTCACCTAGCCACCTGAGCCACCCAGGTGTCCCCGCAATTATTCTTTTTAGCAATATTAAAAAATATATTTGTGAAGGCTGCGGGGGCTATTCTGAATCAAGATGCATCACCAGTTAGATTAATTAAGTTGATGCCATGAATTCACCGTCTTTTGATATTCATCTTTAGATCACTCTAATTTAGCTTTATCTTTTGAACCAGTGCTTCTTAACAGTGGTAGTGGACATGCTGCTATTCCCAGTGGGAAAGAGATGCATGCTGGGGCCACATGAAAAGGACCAGCACTTTAGGGCACACTGAAACTAACACCCCTGTGACCACCTCCCAAGATCAATTCCCATACCACCCTCTATAGTGGATTGCCATCGTCCACACTCTGGACTCTATGCTGTTTCAAATACCACATTTTGTCTGCCTTTATTCTAACTTACTTAATAACTAATAGGCATATTTTGAAAGGGGAAGTTTAAAAAGCTCAGAAATCTGGTGGGTACTATTTTTGGACCACAGTTGCATTTATTACCTTATTTTTCTAAAGTGTTCAGTTATTTTTAGCTAATTTTTCTGGGAAGGTATAAGCTTCATGTGCTTTCACACCTTACTTTATTCCTAACCTTCTGCTTCCATCAAAGTGTAGAGGGGGAAAAAAAAAGAAAAAGATAAGCAAAGCACAGTTCAGGAAAAGAAGTGTGGCTAGTCCTAATTTATCCCTATTATTGGTAAACTTTGATGATATAGTAAACTCTGTACATTACTTAGGCCTGCAACATCCTTCATGGCTTATTGTGGAAACCTCTCAAACTCACGTCACATCATTCTGCAGGACAGGTTCCTGAGAAACTTTCTGTCTGTTGTTTTGCCAATCTTTTCCTTCTCCTTTTTGTTGTTGTTGTTGTTTGTTTGTTTTGTTTTTGTTTTTTGTCATTCTCCCTTTGGTCCTTTCCTTCCTGTGTTGTATATCTTATATACAATATTTATATCCTTAATCTATCTTTTGCCCCAAAGGAATATACGCCTGTTGAAAATAAGTATGCTAAACATTTTTTATAGCCTCTAAATGTTTTCTATATATTATCCCATTTAATCCTTTTCTCACTTTGCAAATGGAAAATCTGATAGATAAGTAACTTCAGTGACCTGCCAAAA
Source organism: Leopardus geoffroyi (assembly GCF_018350155.1). Taxonomy (NCBI): domain Eukaryota; kingdom Metazoa; phylum Chordata; class Mammalia; order Carnivora; family Felidae; genus Leopardus; species Leopardus geoffroyi. The sequence goes on from NC_059333.1 coordinate 20,663,551, forward strand.
GTCATATGGCTAGTAAAGCTAGATGAGTAAATGAGTATATACTACAGAGATTGGACTTATACTCAGTTCAATCAGATTTAAAGCCTATGATTCAAATCCCGTTTAAAATGCTGCCTTGTCCAACCATGGTGTGAATTAATGTAGTAAATGTATTTATTAAAAGGAAATACAACATTAGTTTAAGATCAAAGCAATAAGTTCTTTTAGATATTAATATGTAAAACTTTATCAATGGAAGCAACATGATATTCAGTCATTAGTTAATGCTGAGGAATTATTCACATACTTTCCCCTTCCGTATAACTTCCATTATAAGAGCAAACATAAAAGAAAATAACTTAATGAAGTAGTGATTAGCTAACAGCTAAAGACTTCATCACTTCATTCAAATCAATGCATCAAGAAATGGGAAGAATAACATTTACCAATTTTTTAAAGTAAAATGTTCCCCACCCAGGTGTTAGCAACTCCTTGGAATCAGTCATGTTAAGTTAAATTTAGGAGAGGCCATAGTATCTTGGTTGAGATTAACAGATTTTCTTTGGATTTCAAACTTGCAAGTATAAGATTGATAGTCTCTCCTGGAATAATATCTCTGACTCCAGATAACTTGTGTTCTCACAGCGATTGCAGAGCAACCCATCTTTATAAGTGAATCAGTAGGAAATTCTTAGCATTTCTTCACATAGCAATTTCGCATTTCTCTTGAACCTTGGTAAGTGAATATTCAAAACATTAAGAGACCTTTGCTAGAGGAAAAGGAAGTGATAATTACGGCTGGACACTTTAAAATTCCATTATCCCGTTCAAAATGTTTGATCACATCAATGACAGGAAAACATGCTGCTGTGTAAAACATTCACGTCAATGATTGTTTTGGTTTCAAAGATCAGTTACCATTCATTCAGTTACCAATGGAAGGTTGCACTCAGAAATTCAGAAAACAAGAACCCTGGAATAGCATCACATTGAAATAACAAATGTGAGGGACAGGATAATCATGCTATTGCCCCCAATGGATGGAGTTTATTTAAATGTATTCTATTGTCCCGTCATAAACATGACTCAACTCCATTGTCTCGGCTTCTGTTTGCATTTCATTTTCCAAATACCAAAATCTTGATTATTTCTATTTCACATTCAATCTCTCTGAGAGAATATAATAGGTATAATCTCTTTATACCTATTATATACCTTGTTATAATAAGTCATCATTAGCCTGATAGGCTGGGGATCTAGAGCTTTAGATCACTGGACAACATACAGATTGGCTGGCCTTGGGTCAGGTATTCCTTCATATCCCAAACTCTAGCTGGATATCATGACAGCAGAAAATTTCAGAGCCACTGCCTTTATATGGGTGAAGGATAGGAACAGCTAGTATAATCTTGGGAGACAGCGTGTCTTTCTCCAACTCATTGTGTATAATGAATAGAGCCTTAAGGGACGCTTAACACAATTGGTTAATTGCACATATTTACAGCTTTTTAAATCAAATTTGCTCTCTAAATGATATGGATTTTTTACTATTGACCATTTTATTTGTAAAGAATTCTACCAAAACTTGGCCAAAACTAATAATTTTTTTTTTCAATTAGAGTAGAAAATGAGAAGATTTGGCTGTTGAAGCCACTATTTTTTTTTTCCCAAGGAGTGCAAAACTGTATTATTGTTGCAAGGGAAGATACAACTTTGCTGCCATGGCAAAAAGTCAGGCCTCTAGTTAATTGAAAATATGCATCAGTGTATTTAGGTATACATTAAAAGTGTAGTAAAGGCTGAGAAAAAGTCCTCTTTTATGCTATTTAAGGAAAAACTGCTGTCTTTCAGTGCTTGCTAGCCTACCCTGATTCTGTCAGGGAAAGATAGTTCTTCAGAAAAGTCATTACATAATAGTTTAGAAAGTTGAACTTGTGTAGCTTAGCCTGGGAGTGATTTCTACTAAAGTCTTAAAAGCTGCTGATCACTTAATATTCAAGTACTACACAATGCTCCGTATTCAAGGGTAATGACATATATAAAGCAGAGATACTTAAAACATTTCTGCATATTTATTCTGAACTTTGCGGGAATATTCTTTTGCTATAATCAACAAGCTATTTGCTTGTGTTTGTATGTTTCTAGAAATCTTAACTGATTGAAGACCAGTTAACTGATCTCCCAAGATCTTCACTGAACTGAATGAAGAACTAAAAGCCCAGACTTTCCATTTACCTTCGCATGGGAAGGAAAGGACCATCTAGTACTGTAGAAAAGTCTTGGAGGAAATAAAGAATCAACTTTCAATAATCAACATGGCCACTCCTTACCTTCAGGGTAGGTTGCACTTGCTGACTTACTTCTACATATTATAAAGAAAGGGAGAAAAAGTAACTTTACAGTGTGGACTTGGCCGGTGCAACTTTGGCCAAGGGATCAAGATGAACATCGGTGATCAGTCATGTTGACAGCAAATACAGATGAAATGATGTGACAAGAAGAGCACTTCATCTCCATGGCATTTGGTCCGTCAGACATAATGGCAGTCTGACTATGAGGGAGAAGAATCCAAATTGAGGGATACCCTGCAAAATACCTCACCAGGACTCCTCAGAAGTGTTCAACTTGTGAAAATCATGGACAACCTGAGAAATAATGACAGACCAAGGGACAATAAAGAGGCTTAACAACTAAGTGTGATGTGGTATTCTGGACAGGATCCTAGAATGGAAAATGGGGAAAAAGTAGAGAAATGGTGAATTTTAAATTAAGTGTAGCTTTTAGTTAATAGTATTTGAATAAAACCAGGTTGTTAGTCATAACAAATGGTCCACACGAATTTGTGTAAAATGTTTGCAATATGGGAATCTGGGTGAGAGGGAAAGGGTAGCTCTCCATACCACCCTTGCGACCTATCTATGAATCTAAACACCGTCTAAATTAAACAGTTTATTAAAATCATTGTGAGAAAATATTATTTATTTCTTTGATTTTAGATGTTTTATTTCTACACCTTCTTGCTCTATTTTAACTTTGTTAACCAGCGTCTAATCTTAGCATTCCAGTCATCAAAATAAAGCAAAATCAAACAGAAGAGCTGTTTTGCATAACAAGATGCAAAGTAGAAGCAGGGTGGAGTATAGTGATTTTTTTTCACTTTTTTTTTTGGCTCCTGTTTAGCATAATTTTTTGTCCTTCCATCTCAATAACAAGAGAAAGGGAAAGTCGGTCCATGTCATCGGTACTATCAATTCAAGGTTATAACCAGTGTTATGGGTTGTGTTACGCCTCCCTCAAAATTCATGCATTTAAGTCCCAACCCCTAGGACCTGACCTGAGAACGTGATCCTTTTAGAGATAGCATCTTTATAGAGGTCATCCCATTAAAGTGATGTCATTAGGGTGGGTCCTAACCCAATATGACTCATAAACAGGGGAATTTGGACACAAAGACACAAATAAAGGGTAGGTGGTGAAAAGAAATGCAGGGTGAAGACGACCATCAAAAAGCCAAGGAGAGAGGCCTGGGGCAGATCGTTCCCTCATGGCCTGCCAACATCTTGGCTTGGGATTTCAAGTTTCCAGAACTATGAGACAAGACATTTCTTAAATGTCCATAACATTAACAACCCAATCTATGGGATTTTGTGAAACCTGCCTTACGAAAGTAATACATCCTGTAACTAGTCATTGAAAAAAAATTTATTTGTTGTCCCAGCAGAGTCAGCTTCAGGAGCTATACAGAGTGCCAAGGCGTAGCCGAGGAGGTTACATTTGGCAAAGAACTCCAGGAACAATGTTCTAAGCAAGGAAAAAAGGTCAATGTTAAGTGGTATGGGTAGAAAGGAAGGACTCAGGGTTTTACTAGGCTTATAGTTCTACTGCTACTCAGAAATAAAGTATCATATCCATGGCAGAAGAATCAAGACAGGGCTCAACTTTGGGTCTCCAAAAAGCTCTTAAACAGGGAACTGGAGCAGAGCATCTGCATGGCTCAGTCACTTAAGCACCCAACTCTTGATTCGGCACAGGTCATGATCTCACGGTGTGTGAGATCAAGCTCCACATCGGATGCTCTCTCTCCCTCTCTCTCTTCGCCTCCTAAGCTCACACTCTCGGTGCTCTTCTTCTGTCTCAAAATAAACAAGTAAACTTAAAAAAAATAAAAGCAAAAAACAAAACCAGAGAGCAGGAGTATATCTATCTGGAGCATCTAATTGGTGGACCACTGCTAAGATTTTTACCTCAAGGTAAATGAAAATAACCAAAACTACAACAAATAAAATATTAGTTGTTAATATTAAGCTGAAGGAAAAAGATCAGATTCAATGTTTTAAAGACATGAGGAGTCTTGATGTTCATACCATCAGAAGTGAAGTGAAAGTAAAGAAATAGATTGAGGATGGTTGGAGGGAACATGGCTACACTGTCTCCTACTTTAGAAGGGTTGTTGATAAATAAGTGTCCATAGTTCTTACCTTCTCATGTGACCATTCTTGTCAGCCATGCCATCAGCTCCCATGTATTTATACATTCACGAGATGGTCATTATTATATTCTACCACATTCACAGTCCTGATGAATCATGTGGAAGACAGAAACAAAAGAGAAATCACAGTCCTCCCCCTCAAGTTTTCTTTCCAATAAATTCATCCAGGAGACAAACAATGGTTGAGCATCAGCTACATATAATACACCCTGGTAAGAACTACACAGTGTATAGTAGATTCAAGAGACTCTTGGTTGTAAAATAACAGTGAAAGAAAATAACCTATAAAGCCATTAATTATCAAAAATTGATTGTAGTAATTTACTAAATTGTGCCAGATAGTAAGTAATTTAACTTCTATTTTTGGGGTGTGTGTGTGTGTGTGTGTGTGTGTGTGTTTATGTGTACACGTGCACACAAAAGCACATGCTTTGAGCTAAAGAAATTTCATTGATTAAATGGAAAAATTCTGGTGAGTACAACTTCCACATATATAACAAGGGGTAAGTAATACTAAAGAAATAACTAGATAGATAGATGGATAGATAGATGACAGATAGATTGATAGATAGATGATAGATGATAGATAGATGATAGATTGATTGATTGATAGATGATAGATTGATTGATAGATGGTAGATAGATAGATGATAGATTGATAGATGATAGATAAATTGATTGATTGATGATTGATAATAGATGATAGATAGATAGACAGATAGATGATAGATGATAGATAGACTGATAGATGATAGATAGATAGATAGATAGATAGATAGATAGATAGATAGATGATTGATTGATAGATGATAGATTGATAGATAGATGATAGATCAATTGATAGATGATAGATAGATAGATTGATAGATAGATAGATAGATAGATGATAGATAGATGACTCAGACTGCATTTTTTAAAAGCTCTAGTAGATGACAATAAAAAAAAAAACTCTCCGAAAGTGGGATGAAGCAAAAGGTAAATTCCAGATTAAAAGCACAAATGCCCTCAGTGTTGTACAACCAAACCGTGAAGCAAATACCCCAGAATTTAGTGCTAAATAACATCACTTATTACTGCTCATAAGTCTATAGGTCTGCTGGACATTTCACATAATATGGACCAGACTTGCCTGATCTTAACTAGGCTCATAGTTGGTGGATGAGGAGGAAATTAATAACCTAGCTTAATTCTAACGCCTGCTACCTGGTTGGTGGTCTGCTAAGGTGAAAAAGATGACTGGGTGTCCTCTCACTTGTCATTCACCAAGTGAATGGCTTTTGTTCATGGAGAAGACAAGTTCCAAGAAAGGGAGAAATGCACAAGGTTTCTGGAGGCCTGGGCTGGGAACTGGCGCACTGTAATTTCTGGTATATTCCATCAGCCAAGGCAAGTCTCAAGGCCAGTGCAAATTCAAAGGTAGAAAAATACAGATTGTATCTTTCAATGGGAGAAATGGCACAGGGTATGGACACAGGAAGGGATGAAGGTTGCACCCACTTTTGCAAGCTACCACAGCTGTTAACAAAGTAGTGCTCTGCACCGCCACATTTAGACAAGTAATCTTGGAAGGTGTCTTTTATTTACATCCTCAACTTGAAGCAATGTCTACAGTATTGTCATACATATATTACATATACATGCAAAGCATACAAATATTTCACCTTGTTTTAAAAATTGGTATTTAACTATTTTCAGAAATTATCCTTCTGGGGGTATCGTTATAAAAGTTGAAAAACACAAGAAGCACTTTGTGTCCCCGTTTGCTCGGGCTGCCATTACAAAGTGCCATTGACTGTGTGGCTCAAACAACAGCAATATTTTTTTTTTTAACGTTTATTTATTTTTGAGACAGAGAGCATGAATGGGGGAGGGGCAGAGAGAGAGGGAGACACAGAATCAGAAGCAGGCTGCAGGCTCTGAGCCATCAGCCCAGAGCCCGACGCGGGGCTCGAACTCATGGACCGCGAGATCGTGACCTGAGCCGAAGTTGGACGCTTAAATAACTGAGCCACCCAGGCGCCCCAAACAACAACAACATTTACTCTCTCACGTTTCTGGAGGCAAAACTGAGGTCAAAGCGTCAGTAGCGATGATTTCATTCTGAAGCTTCTCTCTTTGGCTTGTAGATGACTGTGTTCTTGCTGTGACTTCACACTGCTACCTCTAATTCTGGGTGTGCCCATGTCCCTATCTCCTCTTCTTTCAAGGACAGGAGTCGAATTGGTTTAAGGCCCAGACATACGACCTCATTTCACCTTTAATACCTCTTCAAAATCCCTATCTCCAAATACAGTCACACGTTGAGGCATGGAGGGTTAGGACCTCAAACATATAAATTTGAGTGGGGTTGGGGGCACAATTTAGCAAATAACAACTTCCATGCAAATAAAACCAGTTTCTTAGTTGTTCAAGATATAGAGTTCTTTAAGGATGTTATTTATATTAGTATTAATATTACCTCCACTGTTGTTCTGTTCCCACCTTCCTCAGTTGAGACCGTTGGGAATGAATATTATTTTCTACTTATTTTCTTGAGAATTATTTGTCCTGTACTTTGATACACAGGTTTTTCTTGACATGCATCTGGAACAAGTTTTATTGTTTGGTAAATACATGTATGGGTAAAATACCTCACAGCAAGTATGATTTGAAACTTCTGGAAAAAACTTGACATAGTTGGATGGATTTTAGTATCACTCTTTTACCTTCATCTCAGATCAGCCGCAGGTGAGAATTACCAAAATAGGTTAAAGTCTTGTATACATTTTGACTTTTTAACACATAGTACAAATTACATGTGTACACATTACATATGCATTTATACATGCTATATTTATTACACTCTCCCCAGTCCCTAACAAGGAGGTGGGATGATACAATTCCTATTTTCTTATTATACAGGTACAAATGGGTTTTGACAGTTCTGGAGGTAGAGTTAGTGCAAGAATCGAAATAAAAAGCCAGACTCCCAGCCTTTCTTCCACCCTCATTTTTATTCCGTAACTAATTGGGGAACTGCAGTTGCCTGGAGCTGTAGAAATCTGTATCTATCAGAAAAGAGAGGACTTTATTTCAGCATATTGTTCCTATGTCAAGCCAAATTCACAGTCTTCACTGTGTTAAAACAAGTTAAATATTCTACATGTGATCATTTATCTCAATGACTGGATATTGCTTCTTTCTCTACAATGCTAAGATTATTGTTTAACTAACGGAGACTTGCATACCAGACCTGAAAGTATTTCCTAAAACACAGCTTCTTCTTACTCTGAAGAGACGGGGTAAATAAAGCAAAATACTCTACAACTAGTACATTGACATTTAGATTCCTGGGATTTTCCCAGCCCTACTCTAGAATTAAACACATCCCTATATCTATTGCTCTATCAAGGACATGTGCCCCTTACATTAAAATATGTCTAGACAGTACTCCTGTATCCCTTGGGTAAATTCCTAGCAGTGCTATTGCTGGGTCATAGGGTAGGTCTATTTTTAATTTTTTGAGGAATCTCCACACTGTTTTCCAGAGTGGCTGCACCAATTTGCATTCCCACCAACGGTGCAAGAGGGTTCTGGTTTCTCCACATCCTCTCCAGCAACTATAGTCTCCTGATTTGTTCATTTTGGCCACTCTGACTGGTGTGAGGTGACATCTGAGTGTGGTTTTGATTTGTATTTCCCTGATGAGGAGCGACGTTGAGCCAAAGCATAAGAGACTCTTAAAAACTGAGAACAAACTGAGGGTTGATGGGGGGTGGCAGGGAGGGGGTGGGTGGGTGATGGGTATTGAGGAGGGCACCTTTTGGGATGAGCACTGGGTGTTGTATGGAAACCAATTTGACAATAAATTTCATATACTGAAAAAAAAGAAAAATAAATAAAAATAAATAAAATATGTCTAGACAGCCTGAAAAAAAACAGAAAGTACAAAAAATATATATACACAAGTATGCCATATGTAGTCATAAAAGAAACATACACCATTTCTAAATTTGCAAAGAGGGGATCCTAAATAACTATTTTCTTCTTCTGCAAAGCTCAGCATATTTGTTGACAATTTTGGATCTTGAGTTCAAACCCAGGGCTTTCTGGCACACAGATCTGTGTTATTTTTACTACTCCATATTGCATGAAACATTAGACTTGTTCATGTTGCTTTCCTGGCTTAACTCTCTTGGCTTAGAAATTCAGCTCAAGGGTAGATACCTTCCCTTAGACATAAAGAGTGGAAATAATGTTCTAGACACCTGGGATGTTGCCTTCTAATAACTATGGCATTTTTTTCTAATCGAAAGACCCCAGATAGAGACTTGACAATCTTGCAAAACCTTCCAGAAGAACTTTCTATGGTGCTCTGAAAATTTCCGTACTGCCATCCTTTGTAAATCTATGGACCTTGATTGTTCTTACCACTTGACAGATTGGCATTGCAGATTCCTGTTTACATTCCTTGTTTCATTTGCATTCCAGCATTTTTTCTAAATTATTTATTTCCCAATTCAAACTTTAATGACTTTATTTAAATTTGTCACAGTTATTCCCCCAAATTGACTGATTAGACTTATTCGACTTTGATTATCATTAGTTTCGTCCCCAGGGCCATGACCATCTAATGCCAAGATAGTATGATCCTGATAGGCTGTAAGTTAGAGATGGTGTGCTTTGTTTAAGTTATCCACGCACCGGTATCATCAGGAAATATTGGAGTATTGAACAAAAGAATTAAGGGGTGGCACTATGTAGATCGTATATTTATTTTATTTTCAGGCTTGTTACCTTTTCTCCGAGCTCTAAGGCACTCCCAGTTGCTGAATCAAGTAGGATATAAAATATTTTACTGCATTACACAGGGCCCCAAAATCTCAATGACTATAAAAGAAAATTTATTTTTTGCATGTGCGACTTGTCTATCTAGGTTCAGCAAGGGGTCTCTGCTTATTAGTATTAAGGGACTGTTGTTGATTGTGGCTTAACTTTGAAACATGCTTCCGTATTCTACAGCAAGTGAAAGAAACGTCTGGCGAGCTCTGCACTGGCTCTTCACCTTCTAACAGAGATGCCCATCATTTGTGCCCATATTTCATCAGCTTAACCATAACATATGGCCAGGACTGAAGCCAATGAGAGAAGAGTGCAATTATTCCCCATAGATGGGAAGTCAATATTTGCATACCAAAACGGAACCAATGTGGGCTACCACAAATCTACCCTTGTGTTAGTAGTAGACTCTGGGTCTGGAGTTCTCTTTTGTCCAGCAAGAGAGCGGACACAGAATTAAATGTGAGAGAGGCTAATGTCTGGGAGGAGACAAAAGCCCTGAATAAGGGTCCTCGCTCTGTTTTTATTGGGATCAGAAGGCTTACAAGCATGATGGACCTGCACAAAAAGACAGTGAAACTGTCATTGGCTCATGGGTGTGAGGGAAAGGGGGTTTTGAAGATAGGCAGTGTTAGGGGTTTGGGTCGATACAAAACAAAATCCTCGTGCCCGGCAGATGTTGTTTATGGTAGGCATGAGGCCAGAGTCTGTTCACCTAAACTTGCCCAGGGGACAAGATAGACAGAGCATGCTGCCTCAGGATCAATAAGGCACCTTTCTTTCGCTAATTAGTTCCTCTATGGGCAACGTCCTCCTGTGCCCTGCTTCGGTCTATAGCCCTGTTTACTTACCTATTTTGGTCCTTCCTTCCTGTGAAAGAAGCTTTCTGCTATTGTACTAAGTTGGAGGGTGTTTCCACTCTGAATACCTAATCTGTTTACCTAATCCTGGATGCTTTCATCCTGAGGCTTCTTATTCCTATATGCCTTGTTAACCCATGGGTACAAACTCAGGGAACTCCTAAGCTTATTCCCCACACCCTTCTGGTCCCCAGTGTTCTATTTAGTCTCCCTTATACTTGAAGAGGACATTCCCTCCTACTCCCTCCACTTCCCCCAAGAGAAACCTATGTCAGTTACAGCACTAGATTCAAGAGCTGGGGTCTTATCGTCCTCCACCACAGGTCCTTATGTTCTAGAAAGCAATAAATAAAAATGTCAAGTTATCTGTTCCCTAGTTGTAACCCCTCACCGCCTTCCTCCTTCACATACCCAGTATACTCTGGGAGAAGCGGGTCATCATAACCACAATAAACACTCCCACTGACTTCACTTATTTGTGGAGTATAACAAACCAAAACAAAACAAATGAGCAATGAAGCAACAACAACAGAAAGAGAAATAGCCTCATAAATATAGAGAAAAAAACTGGTGGTTGCCAGCAGGGCTATGGATATGGGTAAAGGTGAAATAGGTGAAGGGCATTGAGAGGTACAAACTTCCAGTCATAAAATAAATAAGTCACTGGGATGAAAAGTACAGCATAGGGGATATAATCAATCATCTTGTAATAAGTTTACATGGTGACAGATGGTAACTACATTTACCATGATGCGCATAGTATAAGGTACAGAATTGTGGAGTCACTACATTACATACCTGAAACTGATATAATATTATATGTCAGCTATAATTCAGCTTTAAAAAATAAAGAAAATGGGATTTACACAGCATTCCTTGGCCCATGACAATTCTAAAATCTTGGTAAGCAGATATTTTGAAGATCTTGTTTTCAACACATCGCCAGAAATATTAATAGAGCCAAACAAATATTACAAGTGTTTTAATAGTGCAAAGATTAATAACACAAATACACGTTCCAACACAAAGCAACAAACATCCGTAAAATTGTATCTAAGTTAATTGATAAATTAAGTTAGAGAATTGCCCTAAGAGATGTTAAATCATCTTTTAAGCCTTTCAGAAACTTCCTTTTCAGAGAAGTTACTTTAACAAGACTATTTTTAAATATCTTGTTACCTATTAGGTTGATTTTCAACCCTGACCCCTGCTGTTCTTTGCCTAAATGGCTGCTTTTTCTTTCCTGCTCTGTGGATCACCGGAGGCTGCCCTCCCTCTGGCTGGGGACCTCGCCCCTGCATGGGGATTTGGGCCTTTGGTCTTTTGTGGCCAGTCCACACATGTGTTGTTCCTTCTCACTTAACTTGGAGATTTTCATCAGCCAACTCACACCCTTTAGGTGCACCTCTCCGCTGGTCTTTTTTTTTCTGGAATGTAAAAGTATAGCTTTTAATTGTCCTGGTCCAATTTTGATGGCTTCACCTGATTTTTGTTTTCGGAGCTGTTTGTTCATTGCTTGTTCGTGTTCCTAACGTCTCTGTTCTGTTTCACTGAGAGATAATTCTGACTGATTTGCTGGAGTTGGTTTTCTGTGGACAGGAAGAAACTAGGAAGGTTTGTCTCAGTTTTCATGATGCATCTTTTAACTGGAAAAATCAGCCTAGAACTCAGAAAATCCAAGACACCGCTTAAAGCAACCGTGGGGAGACTTAAAAACACTACCATTTCAGCACACAAGCCCTTGAAAAAGGCAGAAGGCTGAGCAGCTCGTCATTTGTGAGCTCTGCTTCTTCCGCCTCTATACACACATCTTGATTTTCATCCAAATGGATCACGAGCTGTAGGCAATGTTAGTTACCCTCCCACGACATTGTGTTGTAGAGCTAGAAAAGTCACAGATAATTCCTGGAGCTACGTTCTGGCTGCATTGTAACACATCTTTAGAAGACCGTTCACATCGGAGGCTTTCCTGGACCCACGTCTGGTCGGCCTTGTACATCTAATTTGCTGCACCATGCTTGATTTCGGAAGCGGGAAACCCGTGGTGGTTCTTTGAAATCTGGATTTGAAATATTTGTCTGTATCTCTTTTCTTCTCACTTCGTCTACAAATTCAAGGAGAATCCACCAGGAGAATTAGATGTAAAGAGGTGGGAAGGTAGGCACCAGCTTATTTCCAATGGAGATTCTTTTAAGTTCATGGATCTGAAAGACTTTATCTAAAAGCAGCAGTCGTGTATCATCTCATTCACTTACCTGCCATCCCCATCTCGCATTGCTCTCTTCCTATCTCATTCTCATTAGCAATGAGGCGATTTCAGGGAAATTAAAAGCAATTTCTTAAGGAGATGTTGAAGGTACATGTTACCGAGTTGAGAAAATAGATGTGGATTATGTTCCTGGACAGAGTAATATGGAGAAGCCAATATCTTAGAAGTCTCAAACTCATTCAGTCTAAGTAAGCCATTCCATTGAGACTTGACCACGTTTTGCATATGAATACTCTCCCTTTAGCTTCTGTCTGGTACTTTAAAAGCCCAAGTTGCATGAAAATGGAGGGCTATGAAGCTACCTCTATTAAATAGAAAGCATAAAGTTTTTTTTTTATTGCTCTTTAGGCACAGATTATTAATGCTATAATGACACTAAAGGGTATTAAATGCAAATTTGCAAAGCTCTAAAGAGCTTTATTAAGATAAGCAAGATTTTATTGAGTCAATTCTGTTGCTATTTTAATGAAAATCTGGCTACATAAATCTCCGTGGAAGCCACCACAGATGTTGTATCATGCATTCTGGGGAATAAGCAACAGAATTTGGCAGGGTGGTGAGAGAGAAAAACCTGTAAGAAGGAGGAGAAGGTTGGGAAAGGTGAAGAATGGGGCTCTAATCTAGATTTTAGATGATCTCCTGCATTTCATTTACTGAAATTGCAAAATTGCCTTTGGGTATCATACAAACCAATACCTGTCTTTTGATACTAAATGACATTTCCTTTTCTAAGCAGATGAATGGCATTTCTTAACTTTTCTAAGTGAAGAAAAGTGTGTGTGCATGTGTGTGTAAGTTTGAACTTCAAGAGAGGCTGGAAAGAAAGAGGAAAAAGGGAAAAAGGAATCAAAGATGGCATTTAAAAAGAGGAAAAGTAAGAAAAGAAACAAGTGGAGGGAGGAAGTGGAGGATGGAGGGAAGGATGGAGAAAGGGAGGGACGAAGGAAGGAAGGAAGGAGAGAAAGGAAAGGAGAGAAGGAACCAGTTGTTTGAATGGTGGTACTTAACAAAATAGCCATAATGCTCCCTTTGGCTTGAATAAATGTTGATAGGCTTCTTTTTATTTATGTGGGGGTGAGGGTGGGGTGGGTGGCTGGCTTAGCCATCCTTTGCTTAAAGCATTTGCTATAGAAAAGTCGCAGTTGTGATTTCTCTCTCTGATCTTTTGAGGTATGTCTTCTACTACCCAGGACTTTCTTTTTCTTTTTTTCTTTTCTTTTTTTTTTTTTTTTGTATACATTGATTTATTTTTGACAGACAGAGAGAGAGAGAGAGACACAGAGCCCAAGTGGGGGAGGGGCAGAGAGAGAAGGAGACACAGAATCCGAAGCAGGCTCCAGGCTCTGAGCTGTCAGCACAGAGCCCGACACGGGGCTTGAACTCACAAACCGTGAGATCATGACCTGAGCCGAAGTCAGACCCACTTCGGCTTAACCCACTGAGCCACCCAGGTGCCCTGAAAGACTCTCTTTTTCAAGGATCTGACAGCTAACCCTTTGGTACGTAATCAAGAAAGATAAGTTCCTTATCTCCTAGCCTCTGTTGGGAGGGAAGGAATCTAACTTCAAGAAACCACAATTAGCAAACACAAAGGGTGTCATCACATTGACCAAACTCCCACTAAGTGAATTTTCTGGTACTTTTCCATTAACCCACCACAGTGTTTAAAAATCCTCTGACCTTTTGTTTCAGCAGACTTGAGTTTGGTCTCCCTCCCCTCTTACAAGTCTTGACTCCTACTGCAATTGTGTTGAATAGTCTGCCTTGTTGTTTTTAATGTGTCTGATACAACTTTTCTTCTAAGAAAAAATGATGAGCGTGCAAAGCCAGAGCTCTCGGTTCTGATCTTGGCTTGACCAGGATCTTGACTCAGCATGTGACCTTGGACAAATCACTCAACATTACTGAATATCAGCTCTTCGATCTTTCAGTTGAGATCGTCAGTCTATAAGTTTCTCACCAGGTGCACTATTACTGTTCTGAATGGCACAATTCTTCTTTTGTTAGTCCTGACCCCGCACATCACACTAGGATCAGTACTCCTGTCTCCTATCCCCCAAATACCAGTAGTGCCCGAACAATTATGATAATGTAAATTCTATCACCTTGTTATGTAAAGGGTGACCCTCAAACCAGAAGCAGAATTACCCAGGGAACTTGTTAGAAAAGCAAACTCTTGGGGCACCTGGGTGGCTCAGTCGGTTAAGCGGCCAACGTCAGCTCAGGTCATGATCTCATGGTTCCTGAGTTTGAGCCCCACATCAGGCTCTGCGTTGACAGCTCAGAGCTCAGAGCCTGGAGCTTGCTTCGGATTCTGTGTCTCCCTCTCTTTCTGCCCCTCCCATGCTCGTGCTCTGTCTCTCTCTGTCACTCAAAACTGAATAAAGGTAAAAAAGAAAAGAAAAAAGAGAAGAGAAGAGAAGAGAAGAGAAGAGAAGAGAAGAGAAGAGAAAAGAAAAGAAAAGAAAAGAAAAGAAAAGAAAAGAAAAGAAAAGAAAAAGAAAAGAAAAGAAAAATCTTAGACCCTATCTCAGACCTGCTGAATCAGGATATCCCTTATAACAATTTCCCCAGATGTGTCATATGCAAACTAGACTTTAAGAAGCATAGCTCCAGTATATGTTTTCAAAAGTCAGATTTTGTGGGGGTGGGGCTGGGAGTGGGTGCACGTGTGCGAGCTTATAGACTGGGGTGCTGTTACCAGCTTGAAGACTATTAGATCCTCACTGATTTCCAAGATTTCTTTCATCTTTGACTGAATTCTTTTCAATATCTTTTAATATTCTATAGTTTTCTGTTTTGCATTCTGTCTTGCAATAGGTTCTCAAAACCTATTGCTAAATTGATTCATTGTTATTTTATATATTATTGCACCTCCTGAAGTATGTATTTTAAAAATTTTATAACTATATTGCTAATGTATACAAGTTCGTTTCCCATATGCATCCCTTGTCTAGCCAAATTCACATGTTCACTTAAAATTTCTAACAGTGTGCTTCACAATTATTTAAACTCTTTTCTGAGAATAATGACATCTTTAATACTTCAAACCTTTCAATTTTTGGTTTTCTAATTTCTAGAACTATTTTGAAGTGATCATAACAGGCACCTTTGTTTCATTTTTATTCCTAACTCAAAAATGTTACTTTGCCATTAAGTGAATGTATAAAAAGTGCCTTTTACTCTATCAAGGAAGTTTCCTTAAATTTTTAGTTTGCCTAGTGTGTATCATATTCATGTTTGATTAATAGGTATTCAGTTACATATGCTTTCCTCCATCCTTTGAGATGAGTATCATTTTTTTCCCTTTAAATTTGTGATTTAAACTGATTCATTCTCAAGTATTAAGTATGTCCTATATTCCCATAATAAATCCAACCTGGCTGTGATCTATTTTTCTTTATACATATTGCTGAATTAGTTTGCCAATATCTTGGTTAGAATTTCTGGTAAAAATAGTATATGATTTTTCTTTCTTGCCAATTCTTATCAAGTTTTAGTTCCATAAGATGCTGGTATCATAAAACCACTTGTGGAATACTCTTTTTTTTTAATAGTCTATACAACTTTTATAAGTATCCTTTTAAATTTTTTTTTAAATTTTCTTCCGTAGAATTTACTTATTAAGTTGCTGTATCTAATTTTTTCCTTGGTGAAAAGTATTTTATTACATTTTTAACTTAGTTGATATTTATTAAAATATTAAGATTCCCTTTTTTCTTTCATTTTGGCAATTTTTATTTTGTAAGAGTTTGTCCATCTATCTAATTCTTTCACATATTGGCATAGAGTACTATTACCTAATAACAGTATTTTATTATTAATATTATTTAATATTTTATTTTTAAATGTTTTATGTTATTTTATTTATTATTTTATTTTTTATAAAGACTGAAGTACCAGTGATAATTCCCGATTTTTATTATTGGTAATCATTACTGATTTCAAAGTGAAAGACACATAAAACAGTTAAATCTCTTTCAATATATTCTATTATATTCAGGTAATTTAGTTACAAATAAACTTTAAAAAATATTTATTTGTTTGTTTTTAAGTAGGCTCCACAGCCAGTGTGGAGCCCAACACGGGCTTGAACTCATGACCCTGAGATCGAGACCTGAGCTGAGATCAAGAGTCAAAGTTTAACTGAGCCACCCGGGCATACCCAAAAATTTTTTAAGTAGGCTCCAACATGGGGCTTGAACTAATGACCCTGAGATTAACAGTCCATATAAACTTTGAACCCAACTAGTTATCGCTCAATGGTCTTTGGTATATACTCACACATTAGCTCTTTTCATTGTTTTGTTGTTTTTGTTTTTGTTTTTCTGTCTTTTTCAATCTTTGACCTTTAAAGATCATTTACATTTTCTGTAAAAATACCTTTAGTATTTTCTTTGCTAAGATTTACTAGTTTTTCCCCTTCCACCCGACTGTAAATTCAATATCTCCTTCTAACTCCATGAGGTTATCAAAAACAGATTTCACTCTCTGTGCCTCTGTCCTCTTCCACATCCTGGACAAATAATTTTCCATAAGCTTGTTGTATATCTGATGGTTTTAGATGGATCGTCCTAATATTTTAAGCAAATAACTTTTTCTCCTCAGCAAGTAGTTAGGTCCAGATGAGCTCATCTACCATTGCTGGAGTTGAAATACCTACTAGATAGATTATTGTTTACCAAGCTTTTAGTGACTCACTCTGGCTCAAAGACTTCAGGGCTTAACTGTTTATTTTTCTTTCCCACCTGCCGGTCTATATGGTCTAGGGAAACATTTCCTGGCAATTATTACTGGGTTTCTTGTTTAGCTTCTCTTCTCTCTGTACTGAAGGACATTGTGAGTGTCCAGGCTTGCCCTGTAGTTTCTTGGAATGCTACTGTCAAAGTCGCATTCCCAAAAATACTGAATTCTTTAGCAGTGTTTTTGATAATAAAAGTTAGGAAATGTTTTATCATTTGATAGGAACAATGATTAGTGTAATTAGTGCAGAAACTCTAAAATGTTGCATGCTAAACTTTGGGAAGTGTAGTACAATCAAATTAATAAATATAGGACACCTATTTAAGATTTTATATCCAACTATTTTATTTTTAGTATAGAGATAATTCTTTTTTTGTGGCAAATGATAATGACTATTAGCCAGCCTTTCGTGTGGGAAATGTTTAGGTGAATGAATGAATGATAAAACAAATGAATTAATGGGTAGATTTTGAGTATATTACATGTCAAACAACATCATGTACTTTAGTTAATACAGCAGGCAGGTGAAGAATTATAATTTCCTAAACTTGAAGATGAAAACAAACAAACAAACAAACAAACAAACAAACAAGTTTTCTGCTTCCAATATAGCAGTTTTCCAATATTATCAGGGGACTGTAAATGATGAAATCAGAGATTCAGGGAAATAGTGTATATGGTGTCTCATCTCTGCTAGCAATATGGATGGCAGGTGCTATTAAAGTAATGACAAAATGGTATTTTTCATGATACAGATGAGGGTATAATATTATATTAAATTCCTAAATGAATATTGCCAAATTGGTTCTCACAGTGGGTGAAATAACTTATGTTGCTATTAGAAATGTATGGAAATTTCTACTTTCCCACCTCCCTATGCCTCCACTCTGATCAATAATACAGTACATTATCCAATGGTTTCTCATATTTGTCATGTAAGAGGTAAGGTAATAGCGCTTCAAGGTAGATTTCATTTGAAACATGATTGAGGAATTTTACATATGCTTAAAAGCCATTCATGTTTTGTCTTCTATGAACTGTATATTCATATACTTTGTTTACATTCTGTTAAGATTTTGGTTCTTATTGATACAGAGACTTTATTTTATTTATTTATTTTTTTTATTTTTTTTTGAGACTTTATTTTTTTTTAATGGTTACTCATTTATTTTGAGAGAGAGGGAGAGGGAGCAGGCATGTGAGCAAGTGCGGGAGGGGCAGAGAGAGGGAGAGAGAGAATCTTAAGCGGGTTTTGCACTCAGCGCTGAACCAGACTACCAGACTGGGGGCTCAGTGTCACAAACCATGAGATCATAACCTGGGAAGAGATCAAGAGTTAGATACTTAACCGACTGAGCCCAGGCATCCGAATCCAGAGACTTTTAGAAATGTATTAGATAAATGGCAACTCATGGTGATATTAATTGCAAAGATTTTTTTACTAGTTTGTTCTATGCCTTTTACCTTTGTTTGTGGTATTTATTCCAGGAATCGTTACTTTAATGTAGTCTTTTCTTTTGCAGCTTTTTATTTTACTGTATATTTTAAAAAATGTAATCCACTCTGATATAATAATAAATTTCCTGTGCTTTCTCCTTGTAATTGAAGGATTGCTTTTTTTCTGTGCTTAAATCATATGTCAATCAGAAATTATTTTTGTACAAAATTAAAATAGATGTGTCTTTTTTCCAAATAACTTTCCAATTGTTCTAATACCATGTAATGAATAATTCATCTTTTCCTTGCTTATTTGAAATGAGTGGGTTGCCGCTGTTTTCAGTGCTTCTTATGATCCTCTATGGTACCATCTCTTAAAGCACCAATATATACCTAGTCTGTCCTTGTAACCATCAAAATCCGTGCTCAAAAAACACCAAAACATCCATTTAAATTTTAGTTTAAATCCAATAGTGTAACTGACTTTCTCTCAGAAAATTTGGATTTAAGAGTTTTTGCTTGTACTATTTTTATTTGATAATTTGCCTAATGACCCAATTAAAGTAATTTTATACATTGACTACAGGCTAAGATAGGGTTTGGTTGATGTAGATCAACCACTCCTGTTTCTGCAAATCATAAACCATCAACCTATATTTATAAAAAAACTAGCCATGATTTTGAAGCAATAAGTAAATCTGATAGAAGAGCGAATGTCAAGTAAAGACAGTGAAAAATAGCTAAGCTTTTGATCTGAGTTAAAATTCTGGCCTTGCCACCTCATAGTTCTGTGAATTTGGGAAATTTACTTTGCCTTTCTGAATCCTCATTTTCAGAATCGCAAAATTGAGAAGATAATAGATACTTCATGAAATCCTCTTGAGATTAAAATCAACATAGTATACAATATAAAAAGGTTTTTTTTGTCATTGATTATGATAATGTATATAGATCCATTGCAAAAATGAGTTAGATACATCTGAAATGTATGAGGTTAAAACAGAAAATTCAAATTTTGTTCCTTAGAGCAGTTGTAGTTAACATGTGGTGTCTGCTTTTCAAATTTCCCTGTGTTTACAAGCACATATATGAGACATTTTGCAAAAAAAAAAAAATATATATATATATATGTATATATATAATCACCATATATTCTTACACAGCTTGCTAATTTTATTAAATAACACACACCTACACATAGACTTTTTTGCCTCCACTGAATGCACTCATTTTTGTATTACTAGTTGCAAGAGATTTGTGTCTCATTCTGATAACAGGTCTTTGGTTCTGTTAAATGGCAAAGCATTACATGAGAGTATAGTTTGAAGGTGGAGTGAGTTCTTTATTCTTCTTCTTCTTCTGTTTTGGATGTTTATTTATTTATTTTGAGAGAGAGGGAGAGAGAAAAATAGAGAACGTGAGGGAAGGGCAGAGAGAGAAGGAGAGAGAGAATCCTAAGCAGGCTCTGTGCCCTCAGTGCAGAGCCTGATGCGGGACTCGAGCTCATGAATCGTGAGATCATGACCTGAGCCAAAATCAAGAGTTGGTGGGCTAACCAACTGAAGCACCCAGATGCCCTTTTATTCTTCTTTTTCATATTCATCTCAACTATATTTCTTAAAGCCCAATAAAGAAATATTGAAACACAGGTTTCTTAATTTCTCTAATTGTAAGAGAAATTGAAGTGCAAGCCTAAGGTTTAGAGTCAGACGAGGACCTAGCTATTTCACCGAGGATTGTGTGACCTTGGATGAATTTCCAAAACAGTAAAATGGGGATGATAATGCTAACCTGGACAAAGTGGTCTTTAGCATAGTTTCAAAACCATAAAATACTTTAAAAAATATTTATTTACTTGGGGGGGTGGGGCAGAGAGAGAGAGAAAGAGAGGTTGAGAGCATCCCAGGTAGGCTCCCCATTGTCAGCACAGCCTCATGAACTGTGAGATCATGACATGGGCCAAAATCAAGAGTCCGACACTTAACCAACTAAGCCACCCAGGTGCCCCAGGACCACAAAAATACTTACCAAGTGTTAATCATACATGTTTCTTATTTTGACCCATTACACCCAGAAAATTTGCAGGTTTTACTTAAAATTAACCGAGAAAATAAGTCAACATCAAGGAGACATTCTGGCTTATTGCAAATCGGTGCTTAGTTTTTACACAAGTGTTAAGACAACTGTGTGCAAATTGTTGCTCAAGATATAGTCAAGACAGTTTAGAAGGGAACAGCTGAGGCTAAATATTTCTTTTTATTTTGTGTTTTTGACCTGTGCAGCTTCATTTGGAAAGGATGCTTTGTTGAGATGATGGATGTATTTGCAGATGAATTTATATTCACAAGTTTCATATTAGGTCATGAACCCAAAGAGATGTGTTATAAGTTTGAGGCTAAATCCAAGAGACTATTATTTTTTTTCTATTGGTATTTGTCGTGGTAGTGATATAAGCACTGAAGATGGAAACATAGTTTTTTGTTGCTGTTAAAGTAAATTCAGAGAAATCAGATTATAGCTGATGTAATTTAGATGCTTGGAGGTGGGGGGATTTTCTGATAGCAAAATCTAATATATGTAGCTCCCGGAATGGAAAGCCTCTCTCCAGGGGACGACCTGCCATCAGGGAATTTATTTTTCAATGTGGTGATGCTGACACCAACTTTTCAAACCGATTTTTTTTATGGAGGTTTTTTGATTGGAAGTGACTCAGATTTTGTACTTAGCCTTACCTGGGAGTGGGAGTGAGAGAAAGAGACACCGTTTCTTTCTGCACACCACTGCCTTTAGTTTGAATTAATGTCTTCAACACTTCAACTGTGCATCACTTCAGTTTCTTTTTATTGATATTTCACATGCGGTGAGCACCATAATAATCTCCTTAACACTTCCTTCTTTTATTGGTACTCTACACGGTGAAGTAAGGGTTATCCTGCTTGTTTTATAGAAAAGAAAACTTGACACTTAAGAAGTATAATGTACCCTAAGTCACACAGTTCATGTTTCAAATCACTATGTTACAAGGCTGACTGATAGCAGTCATTGTGTGTCATATATACTTTTCTATCTCCAGAACTTAATAATTAGCCACTCTGGGGCTTGTCATCTTAGTGTCTCCACAGCACCAAGCTTGTGTCTAAATAGTTGTTGAACTCAATCTGCAACAGCTAGAAATTCCTAAACTCTGCCTGGGAACAAGTGAAGATTTACATTTTAGTTATTGGCTCCTCAAAGACCAGTGACCATGACCACTGAAAGGGCATCTGTTGTTGCTTTTTGTTTGTTCATTTGGTTTGGTTTCTTGTTTTTCCAAAAACCCTGTACTACTGGCTTCTTCTTCTTCTTCTTCTTCTTCTTCTTCTTCTTCTTCTTCTAAAGCACTGGGCTTTTATTTTGTCCCTCATCTTGCACATCTGGGAGAGGAAAGTTTTAGTCATGAGAATGGAAGATGGTAATTCTCAGTTTCTGTTAAATTGTATGTAAAAGCCATTTGCAAACATGACTTAACCCTATTGTCAGTTTTGTGCAGAATTCATCACACTTGCCATAGCTGACTACTGCACATTTGGTTTGAAAGTCCATTTTCCTTTTATCTTTAAAAGGGCCATGAAGACAACTTTCCGTGAAAGGTACAACCGGATAAAAGAATCAATCCATATAGTTATTCAATTATAAGCTTAGATATATGATGCGCAGTTTCAAAGAAATTTTTATCCTCTTGGGTTTGATATGAACAGTTACATATTTTTTCGGTTTTTACCCTGAGGAAAATGCCTTTCAGCTCTATCCTATATTCTTCATTACCCACGCCCATTCCTGTAGAACTATTTAATCTTTTCCAAACAGTTATCATGAGACACTCTTATGCATTGCTTCCTTTGGAGCCATATGTTGTCAGTACACTTATTTTTATCACTTAAGAGGCAGAAAAAGCTTACATAAAATTCTAAATATATCCCCTGCACATTTTAGATAATCCCCCACCTCACCTTTTTAAGGATTTATTCTCTAATTGGCTTTCTCTCCAAATCTCCACACAGCTATTTCCAGCTTTCTGAATTCTTCAATTTCAGATCCTTTCTTCTCCCACCTTATTCTTATCAGATGAGCTCATATATATCTTAGAAAAACATAGGAATAAAATAGAAATCATCAAACGACCTTTTTTTTTTCCCCTCGGCATCCTGTTCCCAAAGTTACAAATTTATATGGACCCTCATTTGATCTTTCTTCCTTATTTCCTATTAGAAAGAATCATTTTCCCCTTGAGCTGCAGAAAGTTCATTTTGCTGTCTGTGCCCTTCCATCCCTTGCTTCTCACATTTTCAGGGAAAATCAATTATTTCCTCTATGTGTGTTTAACCTATCACTGTCCACAAGTATCTTCCTTCCTTTAAGCTTTTATACATGCATACTTGTCGCCAAAAACCTTAAATAAATTTTTAAAAAGTAATTAACAAATTAGAAAATGCTTTCTTAGACATGGCAGGTCCTTCTGGCTAATGGTCTCTCCCCTTGCTGACACAGCTAAAATTCTCAAGTTGAAAGAGCCCATGCTCACTGTTCTACTCCTCATTGCTAGTCCTCAGGAATCAGACATGTTCTCCATTGTTCTATTCACACTGATCATATCAGATCAAAATTGGTCTTCCTGTTGCTGAATTTAGTACAACTATATCCGTTCTTATCATAGCTGACCTGAAACAACATCGTTATAACAGCATTGACCTCTTCTTCTTTCTTGAATGAAATGACTTTGGCTTCCAGAAGACCAAGTTCTCCTGGTCTTGTTTGCTGTTCTTTTATACTAGGATGCCTTTTTATTCTAATATTTTGATATCTGGGGTCTTACTGTTTCTAAGGAGACTGTCCCTTCCAAGGCTAGCCAATTCATAGAAATGGTAAAGGACTCACAAGAGAACATGCCTTTCAAGTAAAAGCTAAACAATCCAGAGCCCATAACCTTACCCTTACCTCCATCAAGCTTTTATACTCCTGGCCAATATTCCCAAATCCTAATAACCCCAGGGCCAGGTACCAGATGTAGGAGAACCCATATTCCAGAGTCCACTGATATCATTTAAACTAATCATTCCTAAGTTTGCATACCCTTGTGCATCATTTCTTCCCATAGAAACCACAATGGAAACTTTTGCTTGCATTTTCCTCACACTGTCTCTGCCTCCTGACTGACCCTGGTGCTTTCCTGAATGGTACTCTGGAGTGAGCAGTGCCCCCTTCTCTTAGAAACCATATAACAAGCCACCTTTCAATGGCAAACATGTCATGATTTGTTACCCTCCCCAAAGCCTCACCGCTTGATGTAACCATCTGAAGAATTAGGTTTCAACAAAGGAAGTGAGGAGTAGGGGATCAAGAATTCGGAACAAATAACTTCTAAGCCTGGCAAAAATAAAACAAGGTACAAATCATCGATATCCAGGATGAAAAGAAAATTGGCACTAGCAATTCTGAAGCCATCAAAAAATATAATGAAGGAATACTACAACTTAATGCTCAGAAAAAAATAGACCAATTGCTTAACAAACAGGCAAGTGAATCAAGATGAAATTGTCAACTTGAATAGTCTATAATCATAACAGAAACTTAATTTCTATTTTAAAATCGTCCCCCAAAATATCTCCAGGCCCAGATGGTTTCACTGGTGAATTCTATGAAATACTTAAGAGAATTGGCACCAATTTTGCACATCTCTTCCAGAAAATAGAAGATGAGAGAACACTTCCATCACTTGTTTTGTGGCCAGTTTTATCCCGATTAAAAAACCAGACAAAGATAGCACCAAAGGAAAACCCATTATCTTTCATGAATTTAGGTATTAAAGTCAACATAAGATTAGCAAATAGAATCTAATAATAAATAAAATGATTGTATGCCAAGACCAGTGGCATATACATGAGACTGATTGAACACTGGAAACAAATTACTGTAATCCATCTTATCAACAGGTGAAAGAAGAAAAATTCCATGATCTACAATTTCTCTGAAGAAAATAAAATACTAATACATAAATATAAGACATATAGGAACTGCATGCTGTAAAGTACAGAACTCTGATAAAAGATATTAAAGATGCCCTAAATAAATGGAGAGACAAACTGTGTATGTTTTGGGAGACTCAACATAGTAAATATGTTAATTCTCAACAAATTGATAAATAGGTTTAATAAAATTCCTATCAAAATCCCAGCAAGGTTTTCCGTAGACATATACATGCTTATTCTAAAATTTATATGGAAAGGCATAAGCCCTGGAAAACCTAAAGAATCTTGCAAAAAAAAAAATAAAGTAGGAGAAATAACTCCATCTGGTATTGTGTCTTACTATATAGCTACAATAATCAAGACAGTATGGCAGATGGAGGGATAGATATGTAGATGCATAGATTAATAGAATAGAGAACTCAAAAATAGACCCGCACAAATATGCCCAAGTTATTTTTATAAGGGTGCAAAAGTCATTTAATGCAGGAGATTAGCCTTCTTAACAAATAGTACTGAAGCAATTAGACATCTATAGGCCAGAAAAGAAAGAAAGAAAGAAAGAAAGAAAGAAAGAAAGAAAGAAGAAAGAGAAAGAAAGAAAGAAGAAAGAAGAAAGAAGAAAGAAAGAAAGAAAGAAAGAAAGAAAGAAAGAAAGAAAGAAAGAAAGAAAAGAACATTAAATTTAATTTCACTCTATACAAAAAGGTAACTGATTATATTATGTATTTAAATCTATAAAGTAAAACTAATTTTTTTGGGAAACATAGAAGAAAATATTCATCATCTTGTGCTACACATGCAGAGTTCTTAGCACTAACACCCAAACATACCCATAAAAAGAAAAACTAACCAACTGTACTTCATCCAAATTTTGTTTTATTTTTTTTTTTATGAATGACCCTATGAAGATTGGATTCTTCCCCCTTCAGAAAACAAGACCCAGCCCTTAATTTGGGTAAGAAATATATCCATCACTTCCAAAAGTTTCCTTGTCTCTCTTTGCTTGCTGTTTCTTTTTTTCTTTTTCTTCTATTCTTTCTTTTTCTTTCTTTCTTTCTTTTTCTTTCTTTCTTTCTTTCTTTCTCTTTCTTTCTTTCATCTTTCTCTCCTTTCTTTCTTACTCTTTCTTTCTTTCTTTCTTTCTTCTTTCTTTCTTTCTTTCTTTCTTTCTTTCTTTCTGTCTTTCTTTTTATGGTAAGATTATTTAACATGAGATCTACCCTGTTAACACATTTTTAAATTACAACACCATATTTGTTAACTACAGGCACTATGTTTTACAACAGACACTTAAAACTTACTTATCTAAAATCGTAACTTCACACCCATTGAACAACAACTACCCATTTTCCCCTTCCCCTATTGCCTGGCAACTACCATTCTATTTTCTGATTCTATGAGTTTGTTTTGTGTGCCCCATATAAGTGAAATCATGCAGTCTTTGTCCCTCAGTGCCTGATTTATTTTACTTAGCATATCTTCCAGGTCCATCCACGTTGCTGCGAATGGTAGGATTTCCTTCTTTTTTAAATGCTGAATAATGTTTATTGCATATATATATACATATATATGTATATGTATATATATATGCATGTATATATATGTATATGCGTGTGTGTACATATATATATATATATATAATATATATTTTTTTATCCATTCTTTTTCTGATAAACATATGGGTTGTTTCCATATCTTGGCTTGTGATTAATGCCATAATGAACATAGAAGTGCAGATATGTCTTTGAGATCCTAATTTTATTCTTTGGATATATATCTAGGACTGGAATTGCTGGATCATCTGGTAGTTTTATTTTAAAATTTTGAGTAAACTTCATACTGTTTTACATAGTGAATGCACCATTTACATTCCCACAAACAACGTACAAGGGTTCCAATTTCTCTGCATATTCACCAACATTTGTTACCTTTTGTTTTTATGACAATAGGATTCCTAATGGCTGTGAATTATGTGATAGCTTATTGTAATTTCTATCTGTATTTCCCTGATGATTAGCAATTTTGAATACCTTGCCATATACTTGTTGGCAATTTATATGTCCTCTTTCAATAAATACCCATTCAAGCCCTTGCCTGTTTAAATTTTTTTATTTATTTATCTATATTTTCCTTTGCCCATTTTTAAATTGGGTTATTTGTCATTTTGTTATTATGTTATGGTTGTTTTTTATATATTTTGGACATTAACCCTTATGATAAATATTTTCTCCCATTCTGTGGTTTGCTTATCCACTCTGTTGATTGTCTATTTTTCTGTGAAGTTTCAGTCTTTTTTTCCCCACTTCCATTTGTCTATCTTTGCTTTTGTTGTCACATCTATGA
Source organism: Leopardus geoffroyi (assembly GCF_018350155.1). Lineage (NCBI taxonomy): Eukaryota > Metazoa > Chordata > Mammalia > Carnivora > Felidae > Leopardus > Leopardus geoffroyi. The sequence goes on from NC_059333.1 coordinate 20,690,494, forward strand.
AGTCATTGCTGAGACCAATGTCATAAATCTTCCCCCCCTATGTTTTCTTCTAAGAGTTTTACAGTTTCAAGTCTTCTGTTTTAAGTCTTCAATCCATTTTTAGCTGATTTTTTTTGGGGGGGGTATGGTGTAAGATAGGAGTTTAATTTCATCCTTTTGCAAATGGATAGCCTGTTTTCCCAAAATTATATGTTCAAGTGACTATCCTTTCTCTATTGTGCATTTTTTGCACCTTCATTTCAGAATAGTTGACTATAGATGTGTGAATTTGTTTCTGTGCTCTCTATTGTGTTCTATGGGTCTATATGTCTGTGTTTTTTGTTTTTTTTTTTTTTTTTTGCCAACACCATACAATTTTAACTATCATAGCTTTGTCATGCATTTTAAAATCAGGAAGTGTGATGCCTCCAACTTTGCTCTTCTTTTTCAAGATTTTTGACTATTCTGGGTCTTTTTGTTCCATATGAATTTTAGGATTTTTTTTCTATTCCTGTAAGAAATTCCATTGAGATTTTGATGGGAATGGCATAGAATCTATAAATTGCTTAGGGTCATATGGACATTTTAACAATATTAAATCTTTCAACCCATGAATATTGGATGTCTTTACAATTAGTTGTCTTTTTAAATTTCTTTCATTAGTGTTACATAATTTTCAATGTCATGAGACTTTCACTTCCTTGGTTAAGTTTATTTCAAAGTATTTTATTCTTTTTGATGCTATAGTAATGACCTCATCTCATTCATTGACACTCCATGAGAATACATTTTAAATGCCTGAATGACAAATACAAAAAGAAATCCTAAATTTCATATATTTCTATAAAATGTTGTGAGAAATGATAATTTAAAAAAATCTTTTCCATAAATATCTTTAAAGGGGAGGTGACCGTACCCCTCTTAAGAACACAAGGACATAGATCTTAATTTAGAAATTCTATGGGGCACTTGGGTGCCTCAGTTAATTAAGCATCTGACTCTTGATTTTGGCTCACATCATGATCTCATGGTTCATGGGTTTGAGCCCTGCATCAAGCTCTGCTCTGACAGTGTGAACCCTGTTGTAGATTCTCTCTCTCCCTCTTTCTCTGCCCTTTCCTTGCTCATGCTTCCTCTCTCCCTCTCAAAATAAATAAATAAACATTAAAAAATATTTAAATTTGTTGGTGTAGAGAGTAGTAAAGAAAACACATTTGTTTACATGATTAAAATTCAAATCCATATTTCCTTGAAAAGTCTGAGAAAGCCTAATGAAATGGTTGGTATCTGATGAGTTTTTAGTCTTTACTTTAGTAATATGCAGGTTTCCTTATAATTAAGAAAAGTACACTTCAACCATAAATACACATCTGTCTCATTCCAAAGCCTTTGATTTCAACTACTATACAACAGAGATCCTCCAATAGTTCAAAGGTTGCTTACAGATGCTATATATAATTTATATGAAAGTTTAGACATTAATCACAAATTTTATTTGTTTAATACTTACTTTTTAGACCTACCTTATAGTTTCTTTCTTCTTCCTTTCTTTCTTTCTTTCTTTCTTTCTTTCTTTCTTTCTTTCTTTCTTTCTTTTCTTTTCTTTTCTTTTCTTTTCTTTTTTCTGTCCTTTTCATGTGCCAGCTACTAGTTGTGTAGTAAATCCAATAACTACTCAGGATTCATATAGATTACACCTTGAAAACTCAAGATTATGGTTTAGAGTATGGAGTGTCAATCAAGGAATTTTTATTATGGAGTAGGAATTGTAATTTTAAAACTTACTGTCATAAGAAGTTTTGTACTGACAGAAAGAAAGAGTAGAATATTATGGAGAACTTAAGAAGTTAAATATGATAATTATTGTAATTTAAAAAAAACACAGTTTTGGGGCGCCTGGGTGGCTCAGTCGGTTAAGCAGTCGACTTCGGCTCAGGTCATGACCTTGGGGTCCGTGAGTTCGAGCCCTGCATCGGGCTCTGTGCTGACAGCTCAGAGCCTGGAGCCTGTTTTGGATTCTGTGTCTCCCTCTCTCTGACCCTCCCCCATTCATGCTCTGTCTCTCTCTGTCTCAAAAATAAATAAACGTTAAAAAAAATAAAAAAAAAACATTTTTTTCATTCAATCGAAATGGTATAAATAAAAGATAAACAGAAGTGTAATATATATTGACTTCAGAAAATGAAAAATACATGATCAATAGATAAAGTAACTAAAAGAGCAGCACTATTCACTGTAGACAAGACATGAGAACAACCTAAATGTCCATGATAGATGAATGGATAACAAAAAAGGTGTATACACATATAATGGAATACTCTTCAGCCTTTAAAAAGAAGTCAATTCTGCAACATGTGAAAAAATGGATGAACTTTGAGGACATTTATGATAAGTGAAAAAAAACAGTCACAGAAAGATAAATACTGCACAATTTCACTTATATGAGCTATCTAAAGTGGTCAAATTTATAAAATCAAAGAGTGGAATGGTAGTCACCAGGGGATGAGGGGTAGGGGAAATGGGGAGATACTAATCAACAAGCATAAATTTTCAGTTAAGCAGGATGTTTAGTATCTACAGTACAACATTTTATCCATGACCAACAAACTGTATTATATATTTAAAAATTCATTAAGAGGCTAGATCTCATGTTGTGTTCTTAGTATAATAAAATGCTTTTTAAGAAAAGAAATAATTAGAAAATGAAAACAGTCATCAGAAAAATAGAAGGACTTGATAATTACTCGGAAATCCTTTCCAGTTACAAGCAAAGCAACGTGTAAGTTATTCATAACAGTAGTAACATGGTGAAGTATGGGTACGATGTCCCCGAGTTTCATCAACAGAGGCTTAGCTTAGGAATGATGAACTGGATTTATGAAAGGAGGACAGGACCATAGATGGTCTCAACATGACTATGAGCACTTGCATTGAGCCTGGAGGTCAAATACAGGAGAGTCAAAGTTTTAAGTAGACATTGGTTATATGTAGTATAACTGTCAGGGACTTTCCCTGAGTTAGAGTATTGAAATATTTATTATAAAATATGGCTTTAGGGGCACCTGAGTGGCTCAGTCGGTTAAGCATTTGACTTTGGCTCAGGTCATGATCTCATGGTTCTTGAGTTCGAGCCCCACATCAGGCTCTGTGCTGACAGCTCAGAGCCTGGAGACTGCTTCAGATTCTATGTGCATGTGTCTCTCTCTGCCCCTCCTCTGCTCATGATCTGTCTCTCTCTCTCTCAAAACTAAATAAACACTGGGGCGCCTGGGTGGCTCAGTCGTTTGAGCGTCTGACTTTGGCTCAGGTCATGATCTCACAGTCTGTGGGTTCGAGCCCCACGTCGGGCTCTGTGCTGACAGCTCAGAGCCTGGAGCCTGTTTCAGATTCTGTGTCTCCCTCTTTCTCTGACCCTCCCCTGTTCATGCTCTCTCTCTCTGTCTCAAAAATAAATAAATGTTAATAAATAAATAAATAAATAAATGAACACTAAAAAAATTTTAAATAAATAAAATGTGGCTTTATTGATTTAAAAAATGTTTGGTACATACGTGAATTCTAGAGAATATGAAAAAATATGTAAGTTGAATTACAAAATTAAAAAGCTTTGGAAATTCCTAAGTACAAAAGTGCTCACCATGAAGTCAGTAGGTATTAAAGAAATGTTTCTCCAAAGCGTGTAGAACAGCTGAGAAAAGAAATGCCTTAACAACATTTTTATAAATAAATCTCAGGAGGGGCGCCTGAGTGGCTGAGTCGGTTAAGCGTCCGACTTCAGCTCAGGTCACGATCTCAAGGTTTGTGAGTTTGAGCCCCGTGTCCAGAGTTGAAGAAATCTAGTACTAAAAGGAAAGAAAAGAAAATAAGGCAAAATGAGGCCAGGAAGTAAAAGGTAAATCACTGCTGGGTTTATGAAAATCAGAACCAGATTATGTGATGACTCATTATTCTCTGACTAATCGAAAAAAAAATCAGAAAATGTGCTTGCAAGCTCAAGTGTGTTTTGGAACACTGACAAGTTTGTGCGTTATTTCAGTAGTTGGCAGTGGGATATAGAAAAGCACGAATGATGTGTAAATGAAGATATAATACATCAGGAGAGATTTTGGAATCCAGAGATGATGTGGTGGTTGTAACCACTACAGGTCATAGAGGTAGAACGCTGCATTCTTGGTCAGTCTCCAGAGGCAATTTTACTTCTTCTTATTATTTATTTATTTTTTTAAGAGGGAGAGAGAGAAAGAGAGTGAACAGGGGAGGAGCAGAGAGAAAGGGAGACACAGAATCCAAAGCAGGCTCCAGGGTCTAAACTGTCAGCACAGAGCCTGACGGGGAGCTTGAACTAATGAACCACGATTTCGTGACCTGGACCAAAGTCAGATGCTTAACCAACTGAGCCACCCAGGCGCCCCAAGGCAATTTTGCTTCTAATTGCCAGAGGTAATATTTCACCTCATTTTAAAAAAAGCTCTTAACCATTAAACTTTTAGCAATTTTCCAACATCCAGAGTTTATCCTGAACCACATTGAAAAGGTTGATTGTATTCTTCTACTAATATTTACAGTGTCTCTGCGTACCAGACTTGCTGTTGGATCTAGGGATATGTTGATGAAAAGACAGAGATACTGTTCGTCTTTCATAGAAGTTTGAGAGTAAGTAGCCGAGGTATACATTACACAGGATTACAGAAATGTGTGAAATTATAACTGCGGTAAGTTCTACAAAGAAAAAAAATATATATATATGGTACATTGAGATCAACTAACAGAACAGGAAAATCTGAATTCTTCCAGGATTGAGTGTCAGAGAACGTTCTTGAGGATGGGCCCTTTGAGTTGAATTCAGAAAGATGAGCAGGTCCAATGAGAAAACGGAAACTATTTAGCAATTTGAGGAGAATTTAATATAAGGAACTCAACTATAACAGGGAATGGGAGTAATGAGAAATTGTCAGGTAAGAAGTAAAAAGAACTCTTGTTTTTAATTTATTTTTGAGAGAGAGAGAGAGAGAGAGCACACGCAAGTGGTGTGGTGGGTGAGGGGCAGAGGAGGTTGGGGCACATGAGATCCAAAGGAGGCTCTGCAATGACAGCAGTGATCCCCATGCAGGGCTCGAACCCACGAATCATGAGATAACGACCTGAGCTGAAATCAGATGCTCCACAGACTGAACCACCCAGATGCCCCGGGAGTCAAAAGAATTCTAAAAACAAAGAAATACAAGGTGCAACGGACAGCAGCTCCCCTTAAGACAGGGTACGCAAGGAAATTCCTCATCTCTCCACTAGCACTGAAAGCCACAGTGATAGAGAAGTAGCTGAGGGGCCACACTGGTGGAACTTGCCAGAAATATACCCTCTACAGTGCCAAGGGCATGTTCACGGAGGGTGTGTCACTGGAGCCAGTTGTCTACAAAACCACCCGGCGGGGCTGACAGGTGAGGCTCTTGGCCCTGGGCTGCTGACCTCTCCGTACCCAGAGGAACCCTACACTGAAGAAGTTGCAAGGCCCGGCGCCGAAGAAGTCCTTCACATTGCTGGAGCTGGACACTGGGGACACTCTGGAGCCTGCCAAGAGGAACACCTCGGACCAGGAAGAAAAGCTCTTTCTTTTTGCAAAATCTGGTCACCATTCTCTACTGATAAAGCTCACGGTGTGCCAGCTGGCTAAGGAAGAAAAATGTTTAGTGGGCCAGCTTTATTCCCAGAGTACGTTTGGACCCGAGAGACAGTCAATTGATAACCGGCCAGGGAATTGATTTTGCAAAGGCTCTGGGTGAGTAAACAAAACACACTTGAGGAAATAATTCACGGTTTAGTGCATGTGGTTTAACTCTTCAGTTCACATCGGAGCCGAAATCAACTTTGCATACTTTGTAAGGAGAGTTAGCGTAAACTGTAGATGTGTCGCATGTATTCCGGAGAATATTTGCAATAACCGTGAGTGCGGTGCAAGTATTTCCCTCTTGTGCATGCGATGCAATTTTCATAGGTAGGTGCCAGTAAAAACCTCCAAAGCACCGTCAGCATGTCACAGAACCAGAAATGTCATTTGCGGTAGTCAGTCTGAGGAATACCCTCATAGATCTGCCACTCTGATTCAACGGGTACTTTGAAGTGACCACCATTGGCAAAGCGATAGATCCTTTCTATTTTGCTTTTTTATGCTCCAGGAAATGACTTTGACAATTTTCTTCAACGTACGAGGGAGAATTTAGCCTAAGTGTTGGCTTACGGTAGCTTTAGTTAAGTCGAAGATGTAGTCATTGGAGTGTTATGTGATCGTAAAGTCAAGTCATTGGAGCGTTAGGTGGCATTTTGCCCCTCTGACGTCATGATTTTCACAAGATGGCATCTGCCAGTTCCTGGGTCTGTAAAGACTGTAATTAATATTGAAAACCACCATCAGTTTGCAAGTTTATCCTGAATGATTCTTTTTTTTACATGTCTGATTAACAAGATGATAATGAATCGTAACAGTTTTGTAAAAAACAAAATTTCCTGAGATATCTTTTCACATATAAGCTCTGATAGTTAAAATTAAGGACACGCCTTCATGCAAATCATGAATTTTTTTTAAAGCTATATTCAGCAAAGCTTTTCTTAATTATAAAATTTTTATTAAGCCTTATTATTTTCTGGTTTTCAAATGACCTAGGAGAAGATGTTAAAAGATGAAAATAAACACCATTTTCCATAAATTTCTGGCTCACGGAGTTTGGGACAGCATCCAGAAACACTCTCAATAGATTTTATGTCATAGGTTTGCCACATCTGAAGATGCTAACCCTTACATGTTGGTTCCTTTAGGGAGATAAAAAAAGAGAAGGGGGATTTTTCTGTATCTCAGTAACATTTTTTAATGCTGACTACCTTTTCTAGAACAGCAGCTTATGATGTCCATTTAATTGACTTAAATTTGCCCTTTCCTTTCCCTGTTTTAATGAAAAATAACCTTGTAATTAGAGAAAATAGAGAGCTATTTTTAGAGGTGGTGAAAAACTTCTTCCTACAAATCCAGTTATATCTATATATCTAGATTATGTATTAAATATTGGTTCTTTCTTTCTTTCTTTTTTTTTTTTTCAAGAGAGGGTGCAAGTGAGCAAGGATCAGGAGAAGGAGAAAGGGAGAGAATACCACCAGAGGCAGAAAGAGTGAGAGAGAGAGAGAGAGAGAGAGAAGAGAGAAGTGGGGCTCATCTGAAGCAGGGCTTGAACTCACTCGAAGTGGGGCTTGAGCTCACTCAATGCAGGACTTGAACTCAAGAACCATGAGATCATGACCTAAGCCAAAGTCAGATGCTTAATAAACTGAGTCACCCAGGTGCCCTGTTTTTTTTTTTTTTTTATTGAAAGAGATTATTTTATGTAACTGGGTTTTGTTAAATTTAAGATAAATTAATCTATGAATGTTTCAATTTGCTTCTTTGACTTATCAACTGACTCAATGTTTTTATGAAGATATTCCATGAAGAAAATCTGTATACCAGAAATTATTTATGAGCAGTTTTTCCGTATCAGTGCATCTTTGCAACATAGTGTGTGAGTCATATCATTAATTCACTCATTCAGCACATGCTGACTTTGCCAGATTCTGGAAACACAACAGAAACCCAAAAACACAACATCATGAAGCTTCTAGTCCAATGGATAAGTTTTATTATTTAGTCTTAAATGGCAATATGGAGACAAGAAATGCAAGATAACTGATACTTGAAAATAATCCTTCAATAAGGAACTATTGTGATTTGTGTTTTGGTTAAATGATGTGATTGAAATCTGAGAGGAAAGAATAATACAACATATTATATATTTATGAAATATAGGAGAGGAAGCAAGTGCAAAGTCAGGGAATAAAAGTATTCTGACGAGATAGACAGATGAGCCTAAGTTTATATGATGAAATTTAACTGGCTTTAAAACAAGTTCTTAGGTCAAAATCAAGGCAATAAGCAAGTATTTAACAGAATAACTACACAAATATAGAGGAAGAGAAGCAGCATTGGTTTCAAATCTTGGCAGTTTGTGGACAAAAAATTCAATACTAGGCAACCATGAGTTATGTTAATAACATGAATCATGGTAATTCATACTTCCAAGAAAAGTCTTCTTCACCTTGGTTACACTGATAGGCTTATAGAATGAGAAGTGTGATAGGAACACAGAATAAGGAAAACGATAGCACTTTGTCGTTTGGTTGAGTCTACGTGTGTTCAGTTTGAAGCACCAGACGCTGAGAGAGAGATATTGACAAAGCAGAAGACCTTCAGAGCTGAGGGAGGCCATGTTTGTTACGGGAATCAGCAGCATGACAGATGAAGCCTCCTTAAAGGAATTGCAGGTATTATATCTGTAGAAGACTCAAGGGGAATTTGAGAGTTCCCCTTAAATAGCCCAAGAGCTCTCCTGTGCAAGAGGCATTTGATTTGTTCCTTGTGGTCCCACAGTTTCAAGTTGGAGTGAAAAAGTGGAAACTATTATAGGGAGCACAATTTCGGCTAAAAGTAAAGAGGAATTTTATACCAGTCACAGCTATCCAAAGATACTTCAGCCTTCCTCTGGAGAGGGAGGACCTCAGGCTGTAATATTTTCTGCATTACTGAAGGGGTTCAGGTGCACATCTGGTAAGTCATTAGATGGGGGATTCAACATCCATCACAAACTGGACTAGATGCCCCTAAAGATCTCCTATCCTTTTCCACTCTACACAAAGTACATGTTTATTCTTTTGGCTGTTGAACAGGTGCAATCATCCACTTAGCTACATGTATCCAACAGTGAAGTCTTTGAATCTTTTTTTTCCCCTCTGTAGACATTTAATTTATAACATTAAAATCTTTTTATTTAGCAAAGCCATCAAAGAAAAAAATTCCATATCTCTCTATCTACTGTCTAGCTACCTAGCTAGTTATCCATCCATGTCATCTATATCTGTATCTGTATCTGCGTCCATATCTGTACTTCTGTCTCTCTCTTTATCTCTTCCCTTTAAAACATAACCACAATTTGTCTCATGATAAATTAATGAATTTTAAATATGGCTAGGTGCTAAGGATTTGGGGTTTAGCGAAGTTAGCAAAAGGAAAATAGCAAAATATCAAAAGGAAAATAGCAAAATAGCAAATTTCAATAATGCCAAAGTCTTTTATCCCCAAACCTAGAACTAAAGGGAGTTTGTAGGAAAATAGAATCCTGCGTTGTGAGGACTCCAAACGTGGGAGCCCAGACTCCCACAGTGACAGAAGACTTGTGTTGGGGCGTAGTTGAGCCATTGGTAATGTCATCATTGCTGCCTCTTCTTTTGCCATTGTTGTGCTATTGACGTGCATTTTTAGTCAGTGTGCCCCACAGGCGTCAGAAATGGGCCTTGCTACCAGCAGCTTTCTGCTGACTGCAAATATGCCTACAAGAATCTTGGCCATTTTTCTCTAGGGGGTGGTGTAGTTTGTATCTTCTTTTCATAGCAGCCATCCTGCATGTAAGCAGCCCAGGTCTTCATGACTCCTAGTAGACTCACCTGTCTGCCAGACTACCTGTCTCAAGGATACTCAAGGTATCAGACTTCTATTAGCTTCAATCCTTTCTAGCTATGGACCCAGCCAGCTTATTAGTCATCAGTGAGCCAGAAAATTAATTGATCTCTCTTAACTCTGGAGGTAGACATGGGGGTCAGGGGTTAATGCTTATCTACTGTTTTCTTTAGAAAAATAGTGTTGAATCCCCTCCTTTATTTCCTTGTATTAACCAAACTTTAACCAAACTCTAGTCAAGCACCACTGAGGCCTTTTTTGGACTAGGCCTCAGCCTTGGCCTACATATGTCTGAATAAACACTAACATACTTTCCAATAGCTGTAGGCTGCATCCCTGGGATGATTCTCGTCTCCCTCACAGTGCCTGCTTGAGAAAACTCAAGCCTGCGAAAATCATTTACTATTTCTTCCAGCCAACACTTAACGATAGGGCCCCTTTCTACCAGATTCTGGGATGGTAGAAACCTAACTTTGTTAAGAGCCAGTTAGCAGACCAAGATGGTTTTGCATGGCCCAACCTTCCTTTCCTACTTTTTGTAATCTTTCACTTCTCTCACTCTGCTCAAGTCTCATACATTCCCCCTTCCCATTCCCTCATGTTCCCTTTAAAACAACTAGTCACCTCTTTTTAAACTAAAATTGAGTTCATTTCACATCGGATCCCCTTATCTATTATAATAGTGTATATTACTGATTAAAATTGGTCCTTACCAGTTTAACTAACTAGTGTCTGCTTTGTTGGTTATTTGACAGTGTTTGAGGAATGGACATGATGGCAGTTTAATTTTCTTAACTCACCCTGTTAAAAAACCAGTCTCATTAATAAATCATAGAGCATTGATGTTTCAAAGCACTTTCCTGAAGAGCAGGGCCCAAATCAGAGGTAATCATTGGTGGAATGCAAAGCTTCCTGTAGGAAATTGAAATTGAAAGGATGAGTTTCTTTTCGTTTCCCTTCTCATCTGCTTTCTTCTCCCTTGCCGCCTTCTTTCCCTTTTCTTTATTAGATTATTTTTAAGGTGTTTAGGCTTTTGCTCTAGTAAGTAGATACGGTACATAGAGGCTGCTTTGGAGCTAAGATGAAATGCAGATTGTGATCCTGTCCGTCTTACAAACTAGATCCTGTGTTATCCTTTGTGCTTATGTATTTCTATTTGCAATGCCTTAGTCTTCAGTGCAGTTTTTAAATGCTATTTTATTGTCATAGTATCTTTACTACAAGATTTAAAGGGAAGAATTCTGCATCCAGAGGGCTAAAAAGCGATCAGTGATATTCCTCCCACTGATTGCAATGATTTCTGAAAATGCATGTTAAAAATATGGATCCGTGACCTCTGGTTCAACCTCTTTAAATATTTTAATTGGTTAATAAATGAAACACATGTAACATAACAGGAACAAAAAGGGGCTTCTTTATAAACAATGATTAGAGTCAGTAATGCTGAAAAGAGGCACTTCGAGCACAAGGCACATACATAACACAAGAGATTCTGCTTCAATGATTTTTTAAATCTAAATTAGTAAATGGATATTATACGTTTAAGTTGTAAGACATAGCATTATTCCTATCACTGATCTTTAATTTATGTACTGTCCAATATATTTATTTTTAAGGAAAAATTTCATTATACTTCAAAACAAACTCCTATACAACCAAAAAGTCAAATTTCACAGTAAGATGTTGGCAAGAAAACATGGTATTTCATTTGCAATGCAGGGTGAATGGTTAACATCCTTAGTCATAAATGATCTCTTAGAAACCAGTAACAAAGATACTGATATTCCATGGGAAATAAAAAAAAAAAAAACTACAGAGGAAAATGAAATAACAGATGACATGAAACATGATTTTAGAAATGGGAAGTAGCTCTCAGGAAAAGTAGCAGTTGGTGACGTACACAAAAATGACTTCCAGTGGCCAAAAAATGGAAGTGCAGCCCAGGTAAGATCAGGCTGCCTTATTTGGTCATTTTAGCCAAGTCATTATTTTGTGTGAATTCTGAACCCTGTGGACAGATCATTTGCTGCTAAAGTCAGGAAAAACTGGAAAGAATATGTATAAACTGAAGCAACTCTACTCTTTTTTGTTCTTGTTCTTTTTCTAGTAGGTTCGATGGCACTGAAGAAACACCTTGTGGTATTTTGCAACCCAAAGTGTTTGACAATAAAGACATTCACAAAATCAAGTCTAACATCTGCCTGATTATATGAAAGTGAATCTCATGTTCAATTTATCCTTTTCTTTGTCTCTCTCATTTAATCTACTTGTAGGTCCTATTGATATGATCTTTGTATATTTCTTCTCTCCTCTTCATGTCCATGTCCACTATTCTTGTGAAGGCCTCAATAACTAAGGTAGAAATAAAAGAACTGTTCTATTTGTCTCCCTGGTTCCACTGTTTCTACAATAGTTTTTATATTTCACTGTCATATGAAGCTTCTGGAAACACAGATCTGAGGGTCTCTTTATTTTAACAAAAAATTGTAGAGTCCCCTTTACCTGAGGCCAAGAGCAAAAATATTTAAATTCATCAGCATTTAAGGTCTTCATTGCCCAGATCACAAAATACTTTTGCAATGTCATTCCCTTGAAAATATGTTTCCTTTCTTTTGGCATTGCCTGAACTGGGCCACTTTTACTTACAATATATTTCATGTTTGTCAACACTTTCTTTATTCTATTATCCTTAGCTGAAGTATTTTTCTAAATTATTCTCAAAGGTGTAAATTGTTTCCATTCGTTATCATTATGCCCTACAAAAAATGTTTGCACATTATAAGCATTCAATAAAAACATATTTTTTTCATAAATGAATAAATTTCTCAATTAAATTTAAAAAAACACAAAGGGGCACTTGGGTGGATCAGTTGGATAAGAATCCGACACTTGATTCTGGCTCAGGTCATGATCTCACGGAGGTAAGATTGAGCCCAAGGTGGGGCTCTAGCCTGAGTGTGGAGCCTGCTTAAGATTCTTTCTCTCCCTCTCCCTCTGCCTCTCCCCATCTTGTGCTCTCTCTTTCTCGCTCTTTGTCTCTCAAAAAAATACAAAAAAAGAAAAATGCAATATTAAAAAATTCACCATTTATTCACTCACCAAATATCTATTGAACACCTATTATGAACTGAGCTGTGTTGAGTTTAAAGATAAAAAGATAATCAAACATGATCCCTATTATTAAGGATTTCACAGGCTACCAAAAGATTTGAAAATTCACAAATTATCATATATGTTAGCATCTTAATAGGAAAATTCATTAAATAAAAAGCACTTTCAATATGAATTTAACAATATGAACTTTTCACTTTTTGCAGCCTTTCTAGGATAAGGTATAATACGATGTCATCTTATATAATATATAGTCAAATTGTATTTTTAACTGTTTTATGAGACAGAATCAAGGCCCTTTTTAATATTTTTTTAATATTCAACTTATTTTTTAAAAACAGAGAGAGAGAGAGAGAGTGAGCAGGGGAGGGACAGAGAGAGAGGGAGACTCTCAGAATCCAAAGCAGGTTCCAGGCTCTAAGTTGTCAGCACAAGAGCCCGATGTGGGGCTCAAACTCATGAACCGTAAGATCATGACCTGAGCTGAAGTAGGATGCTTAACTGACTGATCCATCCAGGCACCCCTCAAGGCCCTTTTTAATAGGGTCTTGCTATGTTGATTTACTTATCATTTATATCAACTTTTTTCTCAGAGGATTCCAACAGAAATTGGTTGTTAAGTGTAGCTTTCACAGATGAGTTATGTTTAATGTTATTAGTAAAATGACCACTGCTGCAATGTAATGGTTTAAATTCCGCTCTGCACCATACAGATATATAAAATATGTCTATCACGAGAGTTGAAACATTCCCAAAATTATGTCTTAAAATTTGCAAGGATAAACTGGTCATCAATATTACTTGGGGGTCAAAATTATTTTGAAAGGATAAAAAATAGGTTTTGAAATCTGAAAACAGGTGATGCATTAAATTAATGTAAATTCATGTTTTGTTTATGTCATTCATTATTTGAGTTGCCATGTCCACAATAGTAGCGATCAGGATTTTTTAGGTTCTTTATGACTAGGCTCTATATTTTTACAAAGAGAAGGTAAAAACAGCATCTACTGATTTATACAAGTATATCTATTCCATTCATTAGCTGAAATCATCATATTGATCTCTCAGATTTATCATTGCATGTTAAAAGGATTGAATCCTTATTAATAAATATTTACTGATATTTAGCATATAGTATCATGATCTTCCTGCAAAAGAGGAACACAAATATTAATAATGAGAGTCCAGTTTGCTTATTGTTTAGATGAGTAACAGTTAAGTTATGCTATTCTTATGAACTCTCATTTCCTACCTGCCTTCCCTTGGTGGCTGTGAGTATATTGGATTGACTTTTTTCCTATCGTGACATAAAATATGAGATGACAATTTGGGCAATGGGTCAGAAGTCATAGAGTATTAATTATTCTAGATATTAGGAAGTTTAAGAAATTTAGGAAAAGCAATCTGGTTTAGCTCAAAGTACCAGGGGTATCTACACTGGAATTTAGGATAAAAGATAAAAAAAAATAGTAAAGAGTAAACTTTTTTTTTTAATGTTTATTTAATTTTGAGAGAGAGAGAGAGAGAGCGTGGGTGGTGGAGGGGCAGAGAGAGAGAGGGAGACACAGAATCAGAAGCTGGCTCTAGGCTCTGAGCTGTCAGCACAGAGTCTGATGCAGGGCTCAAACCCACAAACTGCAAGATCATGACCTGAGCTGAAGTCAGACACCCAACCGACTGAGCCACCCAGGCACCCCTAAAATGTAAATTTTCTAATTTACCTTTATTTCTGAGGTATAAATCTCTTACAGGGAATTTATCAGGAGAGTTGACTTGAAGTTTTAAGAGTTAAGTGTTTTTATGTTCGTTTGGAAAATATCACTTTAGTTCTTACTAAAATCACTGACTTTCATAACCACTTTTGACATGGAGTATCCCCAATGTCCTTGATGTTGTGAAGGATAAATATATGTTACCTTTCTAGTAACATTGGAAAATTATCCTTTATGTAGAATTTTAACTTAATTTAACCAATGCGAACATGTTATTAGCAATTACAGTGTCAATATTTAGTATGTATTCACATGTTTATGTGGTTTTCATAGGTATTTTCCACACATTAAAATATGTATTAAATATATACAAATATGCATATATATAGATTTCTGCATATATATATATGCTTAATTAATGGTAATTCAATGGTTTAGTATATGATTCTATTTAAAAATACACTCTATTAGGGGTGCCTGGGTGGTTCAGGCTGTTAAGTACCCGACTCTTGGTTTTAGCTCAAGTCATGATCTGACAGTTTATGGGATCAAGTTCCATGTCGGGCCCCATGCTGACAGCATGGAGCCTGCTTGGAATTCTCTCTCTCTCTCTCTCTCTCTCTCTCTGCTTCTCCCCTTCTTACTCTCTCACTCAAAATAAATAAAATAAACTTAAAAAAATACATATACAGGGGCACCAGGGTGGTTCAGTCAGTTAAGTGTCCAACTTTGGCTCAGGTCATGGTTTCACAGTTTGTGGGTTCGAACCCTGCATCAGGCTCTGTGCTGATAGCTCAGAGCCTGGAGCCTTCTTTGGATTCTGTGTCTCCCTCTCTGTCTGATCCTCTCCTGTTCACGCTCTGCCTCTCTCTCTCTCTTATATAAATAAACATTTACAAATTAAAAAATATGTATATATACTTTTTAAATTCATTAATAATCCTTACTGATTTCAGAATACATACTTTATATACTTCTTTCAGAATCTCTATCTCTTTTTTCTTTTCCCCTATAACTCCAACTAACCTTTATATCTTCTCTGGATACCTATCAGTTTTTCAGTTGTTTTGTTTATCTCTTTATTTTCAAATGGTACAATTTTTTTTCAGTACTAACTTCTAAAGCTCAAGATACCACAACGATCCATTTCCATTACCTGTTCTGTGTGAAATGATATCTGTGTCATCTTTTATCTGATTTACTTGTAAAAAGCAATTTCCCTGAAATTTAGTCAATAAGATTACCATATTATTTTATAATAATTTGTTAGTCAATTTTACCATTGATAAAAGTAACATAATCTCTACGTCGTATAAATTTTTATGTTATCTGTCACTAAAGTTTGATCTTAAGATATCAAATGAAAAGGGTTCCTCATGGGGCGCCTGGGTGGCACAGTCGGTTGAGCGTCCGACTTCAGCTCAGGTCATGATCTCACGGTCCGTGAGCTCCAGCCCCGCGTCAGGCTCTGGGCTGACGGCTCAGAGCCTGGAGCCTGCTTCCGATTCTGCGTCTCCCTCTCTCTCTGCCCCTCCCCCGCTCATGCTCTGTCTCTCTCTGTCCCAAAAAAATAAACGTGGAAAAAAAAATGTTTAAAAAAAAAAAAAAAGAAAAGGGTTCGTCATATTGACTTAGTTATATGAAATTTTAATCATTTTCTCTTATTCCATGTAAAAGTAAGAAATCATATTCTAGAAATATATATACATACGTATATATACACACGTGTGTGTGTTTATGATGTGCCGAATAATGCTTCCACAAGGAAGTCCACATCCGTATCCCCAGAAAAAATTTTTGCAGATGTGGTTGAAGTTATGAACCTCGAAATGGAGATGTTATTTTGGATTGTGCGGGTAGGCCCAATGTATGTGCATGACACCTTAAAAGTAGAGAGGAAAGAGGAAATATCAGAGAAATACATCAGCAGAAGAGACAGATTGGACCTGCCTTGTTGGCTTTGAAGATTGAGTAAGTGGGCCTATAAACCAGCCTTAAGCTGAAGAATGTCAGTGGGCCTCTGAAAGCCACCAGGGAAACTGGGACCTAAAATCATGAGGAACTGAATTCTTTCAACAAGCTAAATAAATGAGGACTCAAATTCTTTCCTGGAGACTGCAGAAAGGAACACAATCTGCCTGTACATTGATATTTATCCCGTAAAGCCTCCACCAGGCTTCGGATCTACAGAACTATGAAATAATAAATTCATGTTAAGTTTGCAGTAGTAGAAAACGAAGATGGAATTAAAGATTTGTATTTCAAGAGTCATTTATGGCATAGCATGTCATTTATTTATTTATTTATTTATTTATTTATTTATTTAAAATCCAGTGTGGTTAACATACACTGTTATATTCATTTTATGCATGTAATATAGCAACTCACCAATTCCATATATCTATCACCCAGGGCCCATCAGGATAAGTGCATTCTTTTTTTTTTTTTTTATTTTTTTTCAACGTTTTTATTTATTTTGGGGACAGAGAGAGACAGAGCATGAACGGGGGAGGGGCAGAGAGAGAGGGAGACACAGAATCAGAAACAGGCTCCAGGCTCTGAGCCATCAGCCCAGATCCTGACGCAGGGCTCGAACTCACGGACCGCGAGATGGTGACCTGGCTGAAGTCGGACGCTTAACCGACTGCGCCACCCAGGCGCCCCAGGATAAGTGCATTCTTAATGCCCTTGATCTATTTCACCTATCTCCCTACCCACATCCCTCTGGTAACCATCTTTTCCTTCCCTATAGCTAAGAGTCTGTTTCTGGGTTTGTCTTTTTTTCCTCTTTGTTCCTTTGTTTTGTTTCTTAAACTCCACATATGATTGGAACCATATGATATTTGTCTTTCTCTGACTTAGCCTACCATTTTGAATAAAATGCCATCGAATTTCTCTTCCAAAACAGAATTATTTTGCTTAGAAGCAAGTTCTGAGTCATGCAATGATGCATGCTCTTAGAATTGCTAATATATCTATGTATGTGTTATCTATACAAATTTAGTATCTGGTTGACTTTTTATCATGATAACAGACATTATTAGGTCACCTTTTCTGGGCAATAACTGGTGATTGTTTCAGTGTCAATATTAGCTAAACTTAAGGGGAAAGCCATATCTTGTAATAGAAATTACAAATATAAACTTTATAGAATAAGATTCAACTATGTGTGAGTACTGAATCACTTAACTTTAGTATAATTATTTCTTGTTTCCCAGTCATAGCTGTCCAAAGCATTCATATAATGTTCTACAATAGATTCTTCAAACAGTGCAAATGATGAAATCCTAAAATTATGGCTTTTCTAGACATAATTCCAAAATTGTGACTGTCTTACAACTATGCTTTGCTTACATAGCCTTTTTCCACGTGGGTACGGCAGGTCAAGGAAACATATGATGGAGCAGAAATGAAACACAGAGGCACAAACTTCAATATTGTGTATGAAAGCCTTCCAAATAACCCTTACATTTATGGTGGTGTGCTTGAACTGAAAACTCTTTTCTTCTTGATGCAGAGGGACTACAAAATCATTACCACAAGGCAGATTAACATTAAACAGTGTTGCTAAGAGGCGCATAGTGATTTAAGAATGGTAAGTAAATGGATGTTGCCTTCAGTATTTCTGTAAACTACAAGTCATACTAGCTGATTGAGGAAAACATGAAATATCTAGATAAGAAAAGAGAAAAAAACGACATAAATTCCATTAAAAATACATATCCATTTTTAGTACGCAATGTGAAGTTCTATGACCCTTTAAAAATATGTATCTGTAAATATGTAATTATGTACATCTTTAGAGACTCTTTTTGCAATAATGGAATCAGGCTCTGTGCATGGTTTATTTTCCACTGCGTCATAAAACTAATTCTGTTGTTTGATTTGAATTAAATTAAAATTCTTTAATAGTTTATTCTAAAATTTAATTAGTATGCCCCTTTATCATTTCTTGGTATGCTTCATGTTTTACATTGAAAAATAAGTTATTCTTTTTTTTAATTTTTTATTCTTTATTTTTGAAAGAGAGACAGTGAGACAGAGTGCAGTGGGGGAGGAACAGAGAGAGGGGGAGACACAGAATCTGAAGCGGGATCCAAGCTCTGAGCTGTCAGCACAGAACCTGATGTGGGGCTTGGGCTTAAGAACTGCAAGATCATGACCTGAGCTGAAGTCGGAGGCTTAACCAACTGAGCCACCCAGGTGCCCTGCAAAATAGTTATTAGGGAGTCTAATATTAATCCTCTTTAACAAGTTATGATATAAAGAAAAAACAAGCAACTATGTACAATATATAAGGCTCAGTGACACATATACACAAAATTTCCCATCAAAATCTAAACAGAGCTATCCAAAAAGATATTGATTTGATTTTGCTGCTAAATTAATTTCTTGAAACAACTTGGCATAGAGTACAGCTTTTTATATATGGGAGATGACTAAAATAATTAATTTAAATTCTCATTTCCATACTTACATTTTACTCATGTTTTCTCACACTGAAAAAGCATGATGTAATTATTTAATATGAAAATACTGATTCTATGCAGTAAGCCTTCTTTAATTAATATGAAAATCATTCAGTACTTTTTGGGGTTACCTCTAAAATTGTATATTCATGTCTCACAGGAATATCTCATCGCATAGAAACCAATTTTTGGAAAAGTAAACACCCTCCAACTGGCTGTTCACTTAGCCCAAGACTTATCAAAAATGCACCAACTTGGACTTCATGTTATTTTAAGTTAATACTCCCCAACTTCAACATGGATGTGAAAACTGAAATGATCAGTAGGGAACATCAAGTGTTTGCCAGATAGTTTTGCCAAACTTTGACGGAGTGTGTGTGTGTGTGTTCGGTTTGATCCTCAACCACAATTTCATTCCTTATCTTGGTGTTGTTCTAAAAATTTATTATGGAGCATCTTGAAAAAACAAATAATTTAGTCTCAGGCCATGTAAAGCAAAAATGGTTAGAGTTCTTTTATTGTTAAAATAAACAGGAAAATATGTAGTGTAAAAGATACTTCTTTTTTCAACTCTTAAAATATGTATTTTTTTAAAAAAATGTTTATTTATTTACTTATTTCTTATGAGAATGGGGGGGGGGGGCACGTGCACAAGCCAGGGAAGGGCAGAGAGAGAGAGAATCCCAAGCAGGCTCTGCACTTTCAGCTTGAGCCCAACGCAGGGCTTGATCCCATCCACCATGAGATCATGACCTGAACCAAAATCCAGAGGCTGATGCTCAACAGACAGAGCCACCCAGGCGCCCCTAAAATATGTATTTTATAAAGAAAAGAATGAATCACTAATAGGCAACATCCCTCGTCAATATTTATAAAGAATGTGTTAAATTATCAAAGAGATTTTCAAATATTTAAAAATGTTTCAAGAAGACAACAAGGAATTCTTCACTTGAAGGCTCAGAACATTAAATGCGAGCAAACTACTGAATGGTAGTGGTGGTGAGGAGATGCTTCATCAGCGTAAATCCGGTTGTGGTCTTACAATGAGCAGATATAAATGTGAAAGAGACAAGCAACTGAGACGGAGGGGAGTCATACAAATAAAAAATCTAATTAAATTATACATTTTGCACTTTTTTGGAAACAGAGCTCTATGATGACCACGGAAGAAAAAACAAGGCTTTGCCACGCCATGAGAGCAGAATGGAAGGAAATAATAAATTATCTTCAAATAGCATCACTAGAAACTAGAAACCAGAAGGGAAAAAGAGAGGTCATGCTAGGAGGTACACAGAAACTCCGCACTTTTAATATCCTAGAAACCTGAGTTTTCACTTGGGTTAAGGTGGAAGGTTCCATAAAGTCTAAGAACATAATTGTCCCATAAAATAATTTTTTGACCAAGTTTTAACAGGCGCCCATTCTGTCAGAAGAGCTGTGACCATGTTACATCTCACAGGCTGTTTGCGAGCACATTGCATTCTCGCTAACAAGGCATTTATTACCATGGCTTTTTCTCATCTCTCCCTGGTAAGAGTTAGGACTACGTACAGGTTGTCAGGTTTCCAAACCTCATCTTTGATAGAATTAGTGAAGGAATGATCTAAGAAATTACCTTGAGTTTCATTTGGCCACATCAGTTAAATTAGATGAATCAAAGTTTTCTTCTGGTACTGAACTCTCAATTCATATCATTAAGATCTATGAACCACGGGGAGCCTGGGTGACTCAGTTGGTTAAGCATCTTACTTCGGCTTAGGTCATGATATCCCGGTTCGTGAGTTCGAGCTCCGTGTCAGGCTCTGTGCTAACAGCTCAGAGACTGGAGCCTGCTTTGGATTCTGTGCCTCCCTCTCTCTCTGCCCCTCTCCTGCTTTCTGTCTGTCTCTCTCTCAATAAATAAACATTACAATTTTTTACAAAAAATCTATGAACCACAACTATGTAACACTTTTACTTTGTCTACCTTTTCTCAGGCTATAACTATAGGGAATATATGCAGAAGCTAACAAAATAGGTGATAATGTAGCACTTTAATGAGTAATTTGGGGAATAACGTGCAAAGACCCCTCCAATAAAACGTCTAATAGAAGGGCTCACAATACAGTTCTAGGCAAATAGGCTGAATGTCTAGGGAAAATTAATATTATTGGTGCAGCATCAATGCTGTCTGGAAGATATATAGAAAGTCAATTTTAGGAAATTCTTCTGAAACAAATGTTTATCCTGTTATTGGTGTAAATCTCTATAATTACAGTTGCATGGGATTCTTATTATCATTTGGTCATGTTAAATGGTCATTACGGTGTCATAAACACTTGAAATGGCTACAACAATTGCAGTGAGTTGAAAGGAAATCCATACACACAGGATTGCATTTTACCCAGTAGGAAAAGTTTTCTAATACTTAATTTTGTACAAAGCACAAATCTGGAAGGGAATTTAAAAAAAAGCTTGAATTATTTTAGCTAATTTTTCAAATAGAGAAAAAATAAGGACTCTACCTCGGGACTTCCATCTGTCTGAATGGTGTGATAGTCAGCACCTGGCTTCTGTGTAAGATCATTGCTCCTGCAGCAAATGTCACAATCTCCATTTCATAACTCCTTTTCAACTGTCTCTTTCTCTACCTCAAAATAGCAAATCATGTAGTATCATGGTCAGAAGAAATCCCCTATCTTTGTGATAAAGATTAGAGGACATACCTCAAGAAACAATCATGGTGGGTTGGTTGCTCTCGACTGCATTGTTTCTGTGTGACACGAAAGAGATTGGAGGTGTTGGAAAATAGAGAATTGGCCACGTTTACTCTCTACTCACTCCTAAGACATAATCATACCCATTCTGGTGCTGCGACAGCAGCTCAAACTCTACAATGACTGCTGCAGGATTGCTTTAACTACAAGATTGCCAGGTTTTGGGATTTGTTCCCATCTTTGTGTATTGTGAATATGTGTGGAGAAATATCACTTTGTCATCCAAGAATCATTTTATTTTTGTTTTCCAAATAAAAAGTAGGTACCATAACACCTGCCTTTCTCCCTTTGTAGAGTTGGAGGTTTAATGAAATGATGGGTGGGTAGATCTATGCAACTATTCTGAGATGTCCAAAACCATATCTTTCCAGCGTAGATAGAATTAGTCACCTGGCCTTCGTTTATAACAATATCTCTTTCTGTATTATACACTGTGTTCGCGATAAGGAAGTAAAACCACCTGATTTATTCAAAGCCCAAGGATATAATTTATTTGGAATATCTCCAATTCCTTCTATTATGTAAGCAATAGGGAAAAAAAGTGACTTTTATTTACCATTAAATTGAAGTTTTTCCCTTTTATATCTGTGTTTCTTGTCTATATTTAGCCATTAGTCACATTTTCAAACACATTCCTTCTGAATTCTATATTATAGTGGCTGAGCATTTAAATACATACAACTATAGCTACAGATTTTTTTCAAAAGGACTTTATTTTTAGAACACTTTTAGATTTACAGAAAAGTTAAGATTGTATAGACTTCTCATATACCTTCTCTACCCTTCCCTGTAGACAGTTTCTCCTACTGTTACAACTTACACTAGTATGGCATATTTGTTAAAATTAATGAACTTATATTGATACCTTAATATTTAATATACCTTATTATTTAATAAAGTCCCCAGTATATTAAGATTTACATAGTTTTTATATCATGCCTTTTTTTTCCTATTCCAGGGTCCATTCCAGGATATTATAGTACATTTGCTTGTCTTGCTTCCATAGGCTCCTCTGGATGTGACAGTTTTTCAATTTTGTTTCTGATGACCTTGAGGCTTTTGAACAATATGGGTTATGTATACAATAGGATGCTCCTCATTGGGATTTGTCTAATGGTCTTCTCATGGATTACACTGAGATTATGGGCATGAGGAGGAAGATCATAGAAGTAAAGTGCCATTTTCATTACTATCAACAAAATTTAGGACTGTTGATGTTGACCTTGGTCACCAAGCTGAAATAGAGGTTTTAGATTTCTCCACTAGGAAGCTATTCTTCTTTCCCCCACCTTTTTGTACTATACTCTTCAGATGAAAGTCACAATGCACAACCTACACTTAAGAAAGAGCAGTTCTGGGGCGCCTGGGTGGCTCAGTCGGTTAAGCGTCCGACTTCGGCTCAGGTCATGATCTCACGGTCCGTGAGTTCGAGCCCCGCGTCGGGCTCTGTTCTGACAGCTCAGAGCCTGGAACCCGTTTCAGATTCTGTGTCTCCCTCTCTCTCTGCCCCTCCCCTGCTCATGCTCTGTCTCTCTCTGTCTGTCAAAAATAAATAAACATTAAAAAAAATTAAAAAAAAAAAAAAGAGCAGATCTGCTTTCCTTCCTTGTTGGCTGAGTATGTTCTATGGACTTCTACTAATGAGAGATTTATTTTTTTCATCTTCTCTCCCATTCATTTATTTATTCAGTCATTCATATTTGTATAAATAGATGCTTATTTTATAATTTAGGTTGTGATCCAGTACCCCTTTGTTGTTTTTTTTTTTTATTTTATTGCTCAAATTGTTCCAGTTTTGGCTGCTAGAAATTCACTTGGCTCTGATCACCCCTCTTCCAAACACATCAATGTGAAATTTTTAAAAGCATTTCTCTTCTTTAGGTACAACAAGATGTTTGGGGTTTAATTTGTAAATTTCCTGCCTTAGTCTTAGCATCTGCCATTTCTCTGAGGAGCACTGGTTGCTTTTATCAGATAATGGTATCGAAAACTATGATCTGGACCCCAGGTATGCTTAGCATTATTAGGGTGCCATTCTTTTCACACATTCTCAGCTAACAGAGAAATGAAATATACATGTGCATACCAACCCTTGTATGGTCACATATCCAGAAATGTTTCTATATGTAAACACATATGTCTATATTAAACTAAACATGAGGCCTCGCTTATGTCTACAACTCTAATCCATTGCTCATAGAGCATTCCAGCCTCTTCTCATTGCTTATTTTGCAAAATCTCACTCCAGCGGTGAAAAACCTGGCTCCCACCATCTGCTCTTCACTATCTTAATTGTTTAATTCCTGTAGACACATGTAGCAGCCTTGGAATTGTAAACCTTACCTCTGGGGGAGTTGCAGAATGCTTATTTGCAGGTAATTTTGCCTTCAGTCTTACAGACTCTACTCAGTTACAAAGCTACTTTGGTCAGCGCCTTTTCCTCCACCTTTTGTGAGATTATTTCATATATTTGTAATAAAGCTAGAGTGTCTTGACACAGTCTGCATTCTTTTCTGGGATCTCCTCAGATCATAAATGATTTTTAATTTGTATACATTAAGGTTCACTGTGGTATAAAATTCTATGAATTTGAAAAATACAAAGCACCTATATCCATCGTTGCAGTATCTCATAGAGCAGTTTTAGCACCTTAAAATATTACCCATTTCACCTATTCACCCCTACCCCTTCCACTGAACCTGGGGCAACCCCTGATCCTTTCACTGTGTCAATAATTCTGTTTTTTCCTGAGTGTCATACAACTACATTGTACCACAATATATAGCATTTTCAGGTTGGCATCATTCATTAGCAATATGTATTTAAGGTTCCACCGTGTCTTTTCATAAAGTGATAGATCATTTCTTTTTGTTGCTGAAAATATGCTTGGTATATATGTCCAGTTTATCCATTCACATATACAAAGACATCTTGGTTTATTCTAGATTGGGGCAATTATAAATGAAGTTCTCTTAAGCATTCACATGCAAATATTTGTATGATCCTAGGTAAGAGCACCATTTGTGAATCATATAGTAAAACTATGTTTAGTTTTGTGAGAAACTCCCACGCTGTCTTAAAAAGTGGTTGTATCACTTTGTAGCCCAACCAATAATGAACGAGAGTTCCTGTTGCTCCAAATCCTCACCAGCATTTGCTAGTGTCTGAATTATTTCTAGATTTTATTTATTTTAATGTAAATATGGTGGTATCAGTTGTTTCAATTTATAATTTGCTAATGACAAATAACGTTGCACATTCTTCCATATACATACTTGGCTTCTGAGTTTTTGTGAGATGTCTGTTTATATATTTTGCCCATTTTTAATTGGTTTTGTTTGTTTTGTTTACTTATTGTAAACAATACAATTTTGTTTACTTATTGAAGAATATTGAATTCTTTGTAGGTTTTCTACATAAGTATTTAATCAGATGTGTATTCTGAAAATAGTTTCTTCAAGTCTGTGACTTGTCTTTTATTTCTCTCATAGTGTCTTTTATAGAAGTTTTAAATTTAAATGAAGTCCAATTTGTCAGTTTTTTCTTTCATGCATTGTGCTTTTGGGGTTTGTATATAAACACTCATCACCAAACACAACATCACATAGATTTCCTTCTATATTATCTTTTATCAGATAGGCAGTTTTGCATTTAATGTATTCCCAGCCAATGGTTGAGTATGAAATGTATACTAAATCTGGGTGATTCTTACCCAGCGTTTGCTCTAGAGTTTCCCGTATGATGCCTGAGACATTTTCCAAGCTGTTCTTCAGTCAGAGTCTCTTTTTACTTAATCTTCCTTGTTATCGTCCTTGTTTCACATGTTTTTCTCTGCAAGACTTGCTTTCTTGTCTGAAGTCTCTCCCTAGCAACTCCTGCCCCCCTCCCCTTTATTATTCTTAGGGTTTCTCCTTCTTCTCATTCTAGTCCATCATGGCAGCTTCTAAGAACCCAAACTGCTTCAACATTCATATAAGAAAAACTTAGATACTTACATGCATTCATATGAGAGCTTAGATACTTTGCTCTGGTTTATAATTGAGTTACTTGGATAAAAGGATACCATGGAATAAGATACAGTGTATTCCCTGATTTTCAAAAGTCTGCCCTAGGCCAGTTCATTTTTACAAAAGACAATCATTAGTTTCTGGTTTTGCTAAGCAAAAACAAACAAGCAAACAAAAACACAAAAATAATTTTCCCTTTTATAAAAAATGCATTTTGGCATTTATTTGCAACGAGCCATTACAGAGGCAGAACATCCCAAGCAGTGAGTGCAGCCCCACCAAACCCTTTCCCTGGATACACACTCTGCATTTCACCATCAGGCTTTCAGAGCTCTGAACTGTGTTTGTGAGCATCTGTGCTTTATCTCGATTTATTTTGTACTCCTATCAACAATATGAGTCCTAAAGAATCAGAACAGCCTAAGAGAGATTATTTTCTGAGTCTGAGAATGCTCAAAAATGTCTCCATATGAATTAATGGTGATTGCTTCTTTGCTTTAAGGTCATTTGGGCTTGGGGTGCCTGGGTGGTTCAGTGGGCTGAGCGCCCGACTTCAGCTCAGGTCATGAGGTCTGTGAGTGAGCCCCGTGTTGGGCTCTGTGCTGACAGCTCAGAGCCTGGAGCCTGTTTCAGATTCTGTGTCTCCCTCTCTCTCTGCCCCTCCCCAGCTCATGCCCTGTCTCTCTCTGTCTGTCAAAAATTAATAAACATTAAAAAAAAATTAAGGTCATTTGGGCTTGCAAAAGTTTTCCTAGGAACAATCTACTTTGGGATAACAGGGTATCTGTATATATTATCTATTAGTTCTATTTTCTTGGATTTTTCTTAGTATTACAAGTGATTATAGGTTATTCTTTATGAACAAATAAAAAACAAAAGAGATTGTATAAGATTTGCTTATACAATTTTTCAGCTGGAATCTTCAGAAAGCATATTTGGATATGTAATGTTCAAGTCACACTTAAATAACAAAAACTGTACTACAATTGTTGCTTTTCTTCTTTAATCATTGTGAGAACACTGACAGAAATGCTATACTTTTAGATTTCCAATGTCCAATCAATATTATTTAGTTGAACAAAAAATATATTATCCTGGTGCAATCCTGTATAAAAATAACAATAGCAAACTAAATGGCAAACACTTTTCTGCCAAATTTGAAGGTATT
The DNA here is from genome assembly GCF_018350155.1 of Leopardus geoffroyi. Classification (NCBI taxonomy): domain Eukaryota; kingdom Metazoa; phylum Chordata; class Mammalia; order Carnivora; family Felidae; genus Leopardus; species Leopardus geoffroyi. The sequence continues at coordinate 20,717,228 of NC_059333.1, forward strand.
TTCCCCAGGTTCATCTTCTTTGATTTTCGGATAAGCAGTATATAAGAAATGACTATCATGTAGAAAGGCTTATTCAATTCAAAACAAAGCATACACCATACTAATAGAATAAAGAAAAAAATGAAATAGCAATCTTAATAAATATAGATGAAGCACTTGATATTATTCAACATCCTTTTTGGTTATAGTCTAATATCCCAAACATAAAGAACTCATTACTTAACAATTAAATGATGATGATGGTGATGAATAGGTATTCACTACTCATCATTCCAAGGAAAATAACAAAAAGGCTAGTAATCGCCTGGAAAAAAATGCTCAACGTCATTAATCTTGAGGGAAATGCAAATCAAAAATATAATAAAATACTACCTTTATCCACTAAGGTAGCTAAATTTTTTTTTTTAAGGCAGCAACAGGGGCACCTGGCTGGCTCAGTCAGGTAAGCATCCGACTCTTTTTTTTTTTTTTTTAATTTTTTTTTTCAACGTTTATTTATTTTTGGGACAGAGAGAGACAGAGCATGAACGGGGGAGGGGCAGAGAGAGAGAGAGAGGTAGACACAGAATCGGAAACAGGCTCCAGGCTCTGAGCCATCATGAGCCATCAGCCCAGAGCCCGACGCGGGGCTCGAACTCACGGACCGCGAGATCGTGACCTGGCTGAAGTCGGACGCTTAACTGACTGCGCCACCCAGGCGCCCCAGCATCCGACTCTTGATTTCGGTTCAGGTCATGACCTCATGGTTTGCGAAATTGAGGCCTCTTCTTGGGATTGTCTCTCTTCCTCTCTCTCTGCTTCTCCTCCACTCATGCTAGTGCTTTCTCTCTCTTTCTCTCAAAATAACTAAATTAGTGTTTTTTTAAAGGCTATAACAAGTGTTGAGTCTGTGGAGAAAAATACCTCATTTATCATCAGTGGGAGTATAAAATTATTCGCCCACTTTGGAAAATTATTTGGGACTTCTTCAAAAACACAGATTTAGAGTTACCATGTGACTCAGGAACTTGGTTCCTTAGGATTATGCCTAAAAGAAATGAGTAGATAAACAAAATGTGGTATATCTATACAACAGAGTATTATTCATCAATAAATGAAATAATGGCACAGGCCAGAACATAGATGAAACTTGAAAACTTTATGTTAAGTGAAAGAAGTCAGTCACTATAAGCCACATGTTGTATGAAATATCATTCGTTTGAAATATCCCAAAAAGGCAAGTTCATAGAGACAGAATATATGTTAGCGGTTTTTAGGGCTGGCGGGAGAGAATTAGAGAGGTTCCCCTAGTGGGTTTCTTTCTAAAATGACAGAAATAATCTAAAATTAGATAGTGGTGATGGCTACACAGCTGTGAATATACTGAAAACCCGTTGAAATGTACCCTTGAAATGGCTAATTTTATGACATATAAAAGATTTGAATAGATATTTTATCAAAGAAGAATGTATAAGTAGCCATTGAACACATTAAAAGATGCTTAACATCGTTCAAGTCCACCCCTGGTATTCAATGCCATACTGCCACTGTCTGAAGAAGGAAACTGGTTTACTGTTGCCAAGCAACATCTTCTAGAAACCTTTCCTATCATTGACATACCTCTGTCAGCATCACCCACCTCAAGTGATGATGGAGGACACATTTCTGTTATGGGCTTTCTTTCTTCTCCCAGGACTCAGACATCCAAAAGCTTCTCTTCAGGGGACTGCCTTGGAGCCATCACGTCACCATAAATTCATGTTTCTGAGTTGCTGGGGTGGGTTCTCTGGGCACTTCACAGATAAAAACATCTGTCTTCCAAATTCCCCCACCTCGCCCTCCCACTTCCATTTCTTAATGAAGGTAGCTGTTGCTAACGCTCTATTCCTAAGTTAGACTTACTTATTCACCCTATTTTCTCACATCATTCCTCTGCTGAAGGAATCGTGTGTGTGTGTGTGTGTGTGTGTGTGTGTGTGTGTGTGAATCTCTAGGAAGTATGTATATGTAAATATGCTCTGCATCTCAGGGTCTGGACCCATCTTCCTCTCTTCTCTCTTCCCCCTCTCTTCTTTCTTGTCTTTGTTCCTCTTTCATTCTCTTTTCTTCCCTGATTTCCCTCCCCCCTTCCATTCCACACTCCTGCCTCTTTCTCTCTGCTTCTGTCTATCTATCTATCTATCTATCTATCTATCTATCATCTATCATCATCTATCTATCCAAAGTAGTCCATTTCCCTGTAACACAGTACAAATATATGTTGATATTGATTGATATTGAGGAATATCTCTTTAGAAAGAAATCTCTGAATAAACAATGGAGATAATTTATAGAATTTAGTGAAAATGAAGAAGATGAAGACACGTTCAGTTTTCTGATATCATACAATCAAGTTTAGCAATTAGGGTGGCACTAAATTTTATAGAAAAAAGAGGAAGGCTATTTATTGTAAGAAGATCAATTTTTAACAAGTAATCTAAAATTTACTGTAAATTTGAGTTCCTTTCTTAATGGGAAAGCCCGCTGAGGGTAAACCTGGTGGGTTTTAGATTCCTCATTTCCAGCTCATTCTTCACCCAAGGGAGGGAATTTCAGTTTGGGGATCATAAAAGGTATAATGCAAAACATATAACTTGTCCTTTTTTTTTAACTCCAAGAAATGGATTTAAGGAAAATGTATTTCGCTTGCCTTGAAATGGTACTAAGGACTCAGAGAAGTAAAAATAATTGACTTCAGCGGCCCTGCTCTGATATCATGTTTCACTCTTCCTGTAAGCAGGTGGGCTCTTAAGAAAGCTACAACAGTTTGGTAGCATGACATCTTTGGGGAAACAAAATCTATAATGACAAATGGAGTAATAAACAAGCAAAGATGAGTAATTCTAATAGATTTATAAAAGTAGAAATTGAAAGGAAGGAAATAAAAATATTGATTAAACATGACTTCTAAAAAATATCTCATACTCTAGTGACTTTCTTGAATATTTTATAATGCAATTATGCATATGTTTTAAAAGGTAACATTCTAAAAGTTCTGTTAGCTATGCATAATTAATAGGATTTTACAGAAAAAAATACTAGACTTCTATGAAAAAAGATAACCATTTATGTGAGCTATATAGTCATTTTTCAGTTTATCTGACTTTTTTTCTATGTGTTACTAGACTTCATTATCAAAAAATGACATGCCCACTGCTCATAACAGCTGTAATCTATTAGCCTAATGGATTGGAATTATAGGCTGTTTTTGGAATTGTCTATTGTGTGGCAGAAAACTAATGTAAACCCTTTAGTGAAAAGTCTTGCCATTATTAAATGTAAGAAGTACAATGTGTTCCAGAAGATGTTATTAAAAAGGATTTACAATATTTGACTAACCCACCAGAAAGTAATATGCTGTTTAGGCCAAATAGAAGCCACTTGTGTTTTCTTGTTATTCTTTAGTAATTGAATACTGTGAGTTTTTTGCACACTGTTGGTTTTTACCCAACAGTGCTGGATGTAAAATGGGTACTAATTGATTAATTGTCTTCTTGTTCTGTCCAACTTTATGAATATGCTGTGTGCACATGAATTTTATTATTACTCAAAATAGTACCTCGTTCAATTGCTTTAATCATCTAGTCAGAAACAACAAATGCAACAACACAACAAAATGTTGTGTCCCTGCTCTATACCCAGCATTGGATAGGCATAAGCTCATAGATATGACCAGATCCCAACAGTAACTTTCAAGGAAATAATCATATGTTCACATTCTCATAACTAACATGGGCATATTCTTACCACTTGTTCACATTGTCATATTCTCTCTGTTGTTTATGTCTCACCTTTACCACATGACATTATCAACATTTCTGCTTTTAGGTGTTCTCTGATAGGGACTAAGTCCACAAGCAGAAACTCCTGGAGTCTGAACTTTGATATTCTCATGTCCGGTTCTGAAACAAAGAGAGAAGGAAGGAAGGAATGATTCAGTTTTCCTTGCAGGGGCTACCCTAGGAGTAGGGGTGTAGGGAGCATCTGGCCAGTGAGGTGAGTCACCTGTGGACAGGAAGCATCCGAGCAGCAAAAACACTATATGGAAGGACTTGTGCATGGCCAAATTTCCAAGAGGAAAAAGAATCGTCATTTGCCACTGCTCAGGGGACACTTGAGGCAACTTGACTCAACCTTTCAAACCTACAAAGATGATACAGCTCTAAAAGCTCACTCGTGGCTGAGCTAACATTGATATTAGCTGTTAGATCTGTTCGAGCTTACTCTTTAAACATTCAACTTTCTTTTATGCATTTTAGTTATTCCTCATGAATAGCACCTTCCCTACAAATAAACCTCAATCATCATTATGGACTGAAAGTTTGTGTCCTCCCAAAATTCAAGTGTTCAAACCCTAACCCCAAAGTGGTGGCACTGGGAAGTGAGGCATTTGGGAGGCGATTCAATTTAGATGAAGTCATGAGAGTGGAGCCCCAGGATGGGATTAGTGTCCTTGTACAACAAGGGATCAGAGCTCTCAGATCACTCTGCCATGTGAGGACACGATGAGAAGGCAGCCATCGGCAGCTGGTGGGGGGGGGGGGGGTTCGTCAGAAGCTGAATCTGCCAGTGCCTTGATCATGGACTTCATAGCATCAGAACTGTAAGAAATAAATGTTTACTGTGTAAGTTATTCAGTGTACTGAATTTTGTTGCAGAAGTTGAAGCTAACTAAGATAACCATTTATATTTAAAATTAAAACAAGTAATAAAAGGAGCGCCTGGTTGGCTCAGTCATTTGGGCATCTGACTTCAGCTCAGGTCATGATCTCACAGTTTGTGGGTTTGAGCCTGGCATTGGGCTCTGTGCTGACAGCTCGGAGCCTGGAGCCTGCTTCAGATTCTCTCTCTCTCTCTCTCTCTCTCTCTCTCTGCCCCTCCTCTGCTGATGCTCTCTCTCAATAATAAATAAACATTAAGAAATTTTTAAAAAAGTAATAAAAAATGCTTAGTTAATTGAAAATTCATTTTTCATGATATTAGCATTATCCAACTTCAAAGATAGGAAATGATCATATTTTTAATGTAAATCCTGGAAACATCTGTGAAATAAACATTTCTTTCTTTCTTTCTTTTTTTAAAATTATTTTTACGTGAGCTCTATGCACAGATTGGGGCTTAAACTCATGACCCTGAAATCAAGAGTCACATGCTTTACCAATTGAGCCAACCCGGCGTCCCAAGAAAGGATTTCCAATAAGTTGGCCAACATAGAACTAAGAGTTAATATTCAAATTGGTAATAAGGAAAGAATAAAAATAAAACAGCTTTTACCTATGAATATTTTCCTACCTAAGTGTCTTAGAAACCAAACCAAACAAACAACAACAAAAAAAAAACAGCAACAAAAATAACTGAATCATACTATGGTAGGGTTTAATATTCTTTCTTGGAGAAAGCTCGTCATTTAGAAACTTAAACTGCCTCCACCAGCTCTCAAGGACACCCTTCTTTGTATCTCTTTATCTCCTCTCTGTCTCTGTCTCTTTTTGTCTTTCTCTCTCTTTCACACAAACGCATAATCTATTCATTTTTTGGTTGTTTTTTTTCTTTCTTTCTTCTTTTTTTTTTTTTTTTTTTTAGTCTAACAACATTTAATATTCTCTGACCATGTGCTTATAATTTAATTTGGAAGACAAAATATCTGCTGGCTCATTCATTCAATAGACATTTAACCAATGCCATTATTATTCCAAATATATGCACACACTAGGTAAATAACAAAAATAATTGAAGCACTAAGATGTGACATCAGGCCCCAAGGTGAATAGGAGAATTGTAGATATAATGACCTGAGATCAACATTACTGAGATTTTATTGTAAATGGAACTTAGACTGAATATGTAGATTTAGATAAAGGTAGAGGAGAGGAAAGGCCATTCAATTAGTGCATTGGTGAAAATAGGGCACAGGTCTAGAGAGAAGAAGGGATATTGATATTAAATAGCAAAGACGACTCTAGAAAGAATATGGGCAGAGTGGGAGGACACTAATTATATATTAACTTACTGAATTTACTCAGAAGAAAGATATTTTCTATGGATTTAGACCTAGGAAAAATGCATGTGTACATTATTTCATACAATTTTAGAGACTTACTAGAACATATCACCTATCATTTTATGAAATCAGTTTAAGAAAATGTCACTTAAGAAAATCCTAACTCTGGTGTTCTGAATGGGAAAAATTCTGAATCAGAGTATGCAGATGTGGCCCATACCTTGAATAATCACTCTCCTCTTTGCTCACTTCCTATGTCATTAAGGAGTTGAGTTGGGGAGTAGGAACGCAGATTCCATTTTCGATGCAATGTCCTGGGAATGTAAAATAAGGGTGATGTATCTTGGAAGTTGTACAAGATCTACGGTTCTTTGCGAATCATTTTTACCGCCTATTGAGCATGTCTCATCGGGATCCATAATTATTGTTAAGTTCTACTGACTAACTTGGCAGTTTGTGATCTAACTTGGAAGCATTTCATCCCCAGTTGAACCACCAAACTGATGTTGTGTGGAACAAAGACAACACGTTCCCACTTTGATACCCCCAAATCACATACTCATAAACAAAATAAAGGATTGTTGGTTTTGTAGTCCACTTTGTCTTGTGGTGGTGCATTACACAAAAATTTTTGATTGTAACATATTTTAGTACCAGAAATGGGGTGTTTCAATAATAAAACACTCTACTTGGGAAATGGCAGTATGCAGTTACTAGAAAAACTTAACCAAAGTGAGAAAAATATTAATAAAGGATGGAAAAGAGATGACTAATGCTTATAATGGCAAGGAGTTTAATAAAACTGTTGACTGTGCTGTGGTATTTAGAAATGTTACCTAGTGAACTAAACTATTGGAATTAGCTATAGAGATGTCTATGCAAACTAACTCCCTATTGTTTGGCTGCATATAATGGAATACAAAGAAGGAAGATGATATAAGGAGGGGACTGGTATATTTTTTAAAACAATTGAGAAAAAATGTAAAAGAATAAAGACTAGTTGGTTTCAAATGCAAAAGTAGTTTGCATCCCCAATACTTTGCAATGGGTGATTATCAAATCAAGAAATGATATTATGGCAAAGGCCCAGGCCACTGACTATAAACCATGACCTCAGGAATGAGATATCAAAAGAATGTATTTGAGACTTTTTAAGACTGCAGAAAGATGTAAGATGGCGCCTTATCTACTATTTAAGAAAAGTCTCAGAGATTATTAAGAACATTGTATATATATATAATATTTATATATTATATTATATATATGTAGAGAAGTCCTCAAAAACAAAATGGTTGTGATTTTGGTCTATGGATTTAATTTTATTTAAAAAAAATTTTTTTGGGGCGCCTGGGTGGCGCAGTCGGTTAAGCGGCCGACTTCAGCCAGGTCACGATCTCGCGGTCCGTGAGTTTGAGCCCCGCGTCAGGCTCTGGGCTGATGGCTCAGAGCCTGGAGCCTGTTTTCGATTCTGTGTCTCCCTCTCTCTCTGCCCCTCCCCCGTTCATGCTCTGTCTCTCTCTGTCCCAAAAATAAATAAACGTTGAAAAAAATTAAAAAAAAATTTTTTTTAACATTTATTTATTTTTGAGACAGAGAGAGAGCATGAACAGGGGAGGGTCAGCGAAATAGGGAGACACAGAATCTGAAACAGGCTCCAGGCTCTGAGCTGTCAGCACAGAGCCCGATGCAGGGCTCGAACCCTCGGACCGTGAGATCATGACGTGAGCTGAAGTCTGAGGCTTAACAAACTGAGCCACCCAAGCACCCCTATGGATTTAATTTTAAATTGGCACATAGCTATCCAGGGCATTTTTATGTTTTGCATATTGAGATTAAAAGGATAGAAATGGTGCACAAGGAAAAGAAGACCGTGGGTTCCCAAACTTCTTTTGACAGGAAGAAAATGAGAAGTCTCCCCAGTGACAAATACAGGCTACTTTTCCTAAAAACACAAGAATAATTCAGAAAGAAGCACTTAGACTGTAGAGAATCATTCCCCAGGAACATAGCTGGATCCTAATCAAGGACCTGGCTACATATTTTTGGCTTGACTTCAAAATTGCTATGAACCTATGAATCCTTAGGGTCTCCCATCCCTCTCCCCTCCTCATTCGAATGGGAGTTTCTTTTGTGGTTACCTAATGCATGCCATGTTGCTGTATGTTTGGAGTGTGGTTTGATAAGTCACTTTTCTCTGTAGTTAAGGGTCTTCATATTATAAGGTACAGAATATGGAGTGTGTGTGTGTGTGTGTGTGTGTGTGTGTCTGAAAAACAGTAATCAAGATCGTTATTCTCACTTGAACTTGGTTAGTGACGAGATCCTGGACCTCAAAACAGCACACAATAGGAAGAAGTCTCTTTACGCCTTGGAACAGGGAGATTTTTTATGCATTTTTCATGTTCAGGTGTTGTAAATGACTTGTGGTCAGATGGAATATGGTGTTTTATGCCCTACATTGAATTATGGTTTGTTATGCAGCAATAGATAATCAGAACATAAAGTCAGCTGAGATTAAGGGAGAGCATAAGTTCGGAAGTTTCAGGATAGAGCAAGTGGTATGATTTTCATCTAGAATAAATGGACAAAAAAACTTAGCGTGATTGGTAGTCAGCACTAAAGTTTTGATTATAATTGTTATAATAATAAATCACAATGTACTTAATGCATTATAAATCATAGTTTTAAAAATTTCCTGTTATTTTTAACATAATTCTTCCTCCACATAAGATTCACTCTTAGAAATGTAATTCATGAACATGATTTCATAAGAACAGTTCCCAAACTATTATCTCACCACAAATTATTATCTGGTTTATAACTGTCTTATTCTCAGCTGTGGACCAAATGGAAGAGTTAGGTGACACAGAGTTGCCAAGTAGTACGGATATTGAGAGGCAAACAGGGAAAAGGCAGAAGACAGGGTCTATACGGAAACCAAAATTATGCATAGTAGAAGCCATGGTAAATAGAAGGCACAAGGGAAAGAAAGATTAATATATATATATATATATATATATATATATATATATATATTCATATACACACTACAAATTGAATGTGTTCTCCCAAAAACTCATTTGTGAAAGCCCTAATTCCAGCTGTAATGATATTAGAAGGTGTGGTCTTTGGGAAGTAGTAGTTTTAGATGAAGTCAGAAGACTGTAGCTCCCATGATGGAATTAGAAACTATAGAGAGAGCTATCTCTTTCTGCAAGGATACAGCAAGAAGGTGGCCATATGCAAACCTGGAAGGAGTATGTCACCACACACTGAATTTGCTGGCATGTTGATCTTGAAATTACCAGCCTCCAGAACTGTGAGAAATCAATACTTGTTGTTTAAGCCATCCAATTTATGATACTGATGGCCCTCAATTTGTGATGTTTCGACATGATTTTTTGACTTCCCAGTGGTTCAAAATCGATATGCGTTCCTTAGAAACTGTACTTCAAATTTTGAATTCTGCTATTTTCCTGGGCCAGCAATCAATATGCTCTATGACCCACTCTCGTGTCACTGGCCAATGGTAGCGGCCATAGTTCCCAGTCAGCCATGTGATCACAAAGGTCAACAACTGATACAGTTACAACTATTCTGTACCATGCAACTGTTCTGTTTTTCATTTTTAGTACAGTATTCAATAAATCACATGAGCTATTCAACACTTTATTATAAAATGGGCTTGGGGTGCCTGGGTGGCTCAGTCGGTTGAGCCTCCGGCTTCAGCTCAGATCATGATCTCATGGTTCATGAGTTGGAGCCCCATATTGGTCTCTCTGTTGTTAGCACAGCACAGGCTCTGTGTTAGATGATATGGCCAACTGCAGGCTAAGGTAAGTGTCTTAAGCATCTTTAAAGAGACTAGACTAAGCTATAATGCTCGATAGACTAAGTGTATTAAATGCAGTTTTGACTTGGGAGTTTTCAATTTGTGATGAGTTTATCGAGATATAACTCCATTGTAAGTCAAGGAAGGTCTGGATTTTGTCATAGCGGCCTGGGCTAAGAATCTATATGTATATCTGTATTTACCTTAGAGCAGTGGAATAAGGTAAAATTTGTAGAAAAGCGAAGATGAAGGGACTGATGTTGATTCAGAGAAGTGTCTTACTTATAGAGTCATTAGTTAATACAGTAAATCACAAAAATAATTGAATTTTTAAAATGAATCAGCACTATTCTAGGTATTAGAGATGAACATATTGACAATAGAGAATACTAAATACAATAGAGATTACAGTGAGGGACATAGATCTTAACCTGAAAAAAGCATACACATATATAGACATAGGTGAAATAATTTTTAAAATTAAATGTATGAATACATATACACTAATAAAATATATCAAAATAAGTGGAAATACATATGCCATAGGAAGGCAAGATAATGGTAGATACAATGGAGTAGCTTGGTATTCTCCATTAGGTGGTTAGGATGCCCCCATTGAAGAAGTAACATTTTTTTCCTGCTTTCTTCTCTAGGGTTTTGATGGTTTCCTTCCCTGTCTCACATTCAGGTCCTTCATCCATTTTGAGTTTATTTTTGTGAATGGTGAAAGAAAGTGGTCTAGTTTCATTCTTCTGCATGTTGCTGTCCAGTTCTCCCAGCACCATTTGTTAAAGAGAATGTTTTTTTTCCATTGGATATTCTTACCTGCTTTGTCAAAGATTAGTTGGCCATACGTTTGTGGGTCCAATTCTGGAGTCTCTATTTTATTCCATTGGTCTATGTGTCTGTTTTTATGCCAATACCATACTGTCTTGATGATTACAGATTTGTAGTAAAGGCTAAAGTCTGGGATCATGATGCCTCCCACTTAGGTTTTCTTCTTCAATATTACTTTGGTTATTTGGGGTCTTTTGTGGTTCTATATAAATTTTAGGATTGTTTGTTCTACCTCAGCCGCAGCAAGTTCTTACTTGACACATTTCCAAAGGCAAGGGAATTAAAAGCAAAAATGAACTATTGGGACCTCATCAAGATAAAAAGTTTCTGCACTGCAAAGGAAACAATCAATAAAAGTAAAAGGCAACCGACAAAATGGGGAAAGATATTTGCAAATGACATATCTGATAAAGGGCTAGTATCCAAAATATATAAAGAACTCACCAAACTCCACACCCAAAAAACAAATAATCTAGTGAAGAAATGGCAGATGACATGAATAGACCCTTCTCTAAAGAAGACATCCAGGGGGCGCCTGGGTGGTGCAGTCGGTTGAGCGTCCGACTTCAGCCAGGTCACGATCTCGCGGTCCGTGAGTTCGAGCCCCGCATCAGGCTCTGGGCTGATGGCTCAGAGCCTGGAGCCTGTTTCCGATTCTGTGTCTCCCTCTCTCTCTGCCCCTCCCCCGTTCATGCTCTGTCTCTCTCTGTCCCCAAAAAAATAAATAAACGTTGAAAAAAAAATTTTAAAAAAAAAAAAAAGAAGAAGACATCCAGATGGCCAACAGGCACATGAAAAGTTGCTCAACGTCACTCCTCATCAGGGAACTACAAATCAAAACCACACTGAGATATCACCTCATGCCAGTCAGAGTGGCTAAAATGAACAAATCAGGAGACTATAGATGCTGGTGAGGATGTGAAGAAACGGGAACCCTCTTGCACTGTTGGTAGGGATGCAAACTGGTGCAGCCTCTCTGGAAGACAGTGTAGAGGTTCCTCAAAAAATTGAAAATAGATCTACCCTATGACCCATGAATAGCACTGCTAGGAATTTATTTATCCAAGGGATACAGGAGTGCTGATGCATAGGGGCACTTGTACCCCAAAGTTTATAGCAGCACTTTCAACAATAGCCAAATTATGGAAAGAGCCTAAATGTCCATCAACTGATGAATGGATAAAGAAGATGTGGTTTATATGTACAATGGAATACTACTTGGCAAGGAGAAAGAATGAAATCTGGCCATTTGTAGCAACGTGAATGGAACTGGAGAGTGTGATGCTAAGTGAAATAAGTCAGGCAGAGAAAGACAGATATCATATGTTTTCACTCATATGTGGATCCTGAGAAACTTAACAGAAGACCATGGGGGAGGGGAAGGGGGGAGTTACAGAGAGGGAAGGAGGCAAACCATAAGACACTCTTAAATACTGAGAACAAACTGAGGTTTGAAGGGGGGTGAGGGAGAGGGGAAAGTGGGAGATGGGCACTGACGAGGACACCAGTTGGGATAAGCACTGGGTGTTGTATGGAAACCAATTTGACAATAGATTATATAAAAAAGAAGAAGAAGAAGAAGAAGAAGAAGAAGAAGAAGAAGAAACATTTGAGGAAAGAAATGAAATAAAGGAGAAAGACATCTGAACAAACATTCCAGGGAGAAGGAATGGTAGGTGCCTTGGTCCAAAAAGGGAGTGTGTTTGAAAGTTTGCAAACAAGTGATATAACAGGAGTGAGAATAAGATAGATTTGTAACAAGAGAGCAGACAGAAGCCAGTTTGGGCAATAGATTTTATTTTGAGAGAAACAGAAATTGAATGGTAGGCTTAGCTGAGGAGAGTGACCTGACCCAGTATAGATTTGAGTAGGCTCGTCTCGTCTCTGTATAGAGAACCTCAGAGCAAGACTGGAGACAGGGCTGCGGTGAGTAGACTGTTGTAGATGTCCCGAGTAAGCATGTTGGAACTTTTGACTACAGCAGTTAGCTGATTCACAGTGGAAGGCAGTGATTACAAAGGGGATAGATTTTGAAAGCAGAGCCTAAGTCACTGCTGATGGATTGTTTGTGAGAGATAACGATGTCAAGTTTTAGTTTGCTAGTTAATTCTGTTTTGTCTTGTGTATCCTAAGCTCCTGGATGAGTGGGAGCTCTACTTCTCCAGGTAGAGAACCGTATCATAGGAGCGATTCTGGAGCTGATGTTGGGAAGAATGCAGTTTGCCTTAGAATGTGTTAAACCTGAAGTACAATATTATCATCCAAGTGGGGGTATCTTGAAGTAATTTGATCTCTGGGTAACTGGATGGAGTGACAGGTCATTCGTCCAATTATAGGATGCAGGAGGGAGGATAAATTGAAAGTGAGACGTGGGAGGAGAGGTACATTTGTTGCTGAGTCGCAAGCACTATTGTTGAATACCTAGAATTAATATTGTATAATGGTAAGGAAAGAAAGGTATATTTTTGATTGGTCTGTTGATCCTGACACATAGGAACTTTTAATGATTACATCACTATGGTAGAGAGAGTTGGGCTGTGTATAGCAATACCTAATCGTGAGTACAATAGGTGAAAAGTATTTTTTTGAAAAATGGTAGAGCGGTAGAGGTAAAAATAATTGTAAGTGCCTTGAAGGGGAGCTAGAAATATACAAGAAAAGCACTAGCTCATATCTCTTAAAAGCGTTTTTATTACATGATAATTGATAATAAAAAGAATACAGATAATTTATATGTTAATTAAAATATAATAGTTAAACAAATTTCCATTAACTCACCACAACACCATACTGAAAATGGTTTGAAGGTATAAACAGCTATTTTCTATTAAAACAGTCATTAAACATTTTGCAAACATGTAAAACAATGCCATTCCTCTCACCAATATTTTTAAAGATTTTATGTTTTCAGTGAAGTTTCAGGTTCATAGTCAAATGTTGAGAAAGTCCAAGGATTTCTCATATACTATACCCTGTCCCCACACACATAGGCTCCCCCATTATTACATCATTTTCCAGAATATCCCTCACTCACATGCGTTACAACTGCTAAACCTACATTTACTTGGTACTGTACGTTCTATGGATTTGGACAAATGTAAAATGACATGTGTCCTTCAATACTGTATCATACAGAGTATTTTCACTGCCCTAAAGATTCTCCATGCTCTGCCTATTCATCCCTTCCCCACCCTCACCCCTGGAAATCATTTTACTGTCTCCATGGTTTCGCCTCTTACAGAATGTCACATAGGTGGAATCATACAGTAGGTGGCCTTTCAGATGTATTTCAGATAAGATTTCAGCTTATTTCTTTTTAGTGCTGAATAACATTCCACCGTTTGGATATATTATTTATCCATTCAATTACTGAAGGACATCTGGCTGTTGCCAAATATTGTCAATTATGAATAACACTGCCACAACCCTATGTGTGCAGGTTTTTGTGTGGGACTCCTGCTGTTCCACAACCACACCAGCATTTAGGGTTCTTTTTACCAATAATTTTCTGGAAAAATATTATTTTTTAATATGAGATTTGGCTATTGATATTAACATACCATGGGCTTCTTACTGTTATTTTTCAACTAGCTAAAATATTTTAGGAATCATTCTGTTTTAATTAACAATACAGTAAATATCAATGCATATATAGTCCATAAAAATTGTGACCCATATTAGTTACAGTTCCTTAGAGAAACAGAACAATAGGATCTATATCTATATCTATATCTATATCTATATCTATATCTATATCTAAATCTATATCTATATCTATCTATGTCTATATCTGTATCATATATGGATATCTGCATCATCTATATTTATATCTGTATCTATATCAAGAGAGAGAGAGACTTGTTATACGGAATTGACTTATGTAAGTATGAAAGCTGGTAAGTCCAAAGTCTGCATGGTGAGCCAGTGGTATGGGAGATCCAAAGAGAACTGAGGTTACAGTTTGAAAGTTTAAAATCTCTCATACATGAAGAGCCAATGTTGCAGTAAAAGTCCAAAGACAGTCAGCTAGAATTCCCTCTGGCTTGAGGCGGTTGGTCTTTTTATTCTAGTCCAACCTTCAGCTGATGGATACCTTCAGCTGATACATACATCAACCTTCAGCTGATACATACACCCACACTGTATGGAGGACAGTTTGCTTTATGCAAGTGAACAAATGCAAATATTAATCTCACTCAAAAACACCCAAACAGAAACTAACAAGATAATTTTTGAACAACCATCTGGGTAGTACCTGGGTATCCTGCAGCACAATATATAAAATATCCCAATATATGTGTGTGTATATATCTATAAAATACACCTTTGATTTACTCTACTTTAGGTGGACATTTGAATTGTTTAGGGATTTTTGTTATGAACAAATTTCTAAGACTTGAGACTCCTGGGGTTTGTTTTGTTTTGTTTTGTTTTTTGTTTGTTTGTTGTTTTTTTCAGTTCTTGCTGCATTCATGACGATTTTCTAGAATATATATTTCTAGAACATTCTAGAATTTTCTAGAACATATATATAGGTGAGGAAATGCTTGGTTACAAGATATGCTCATGCTTAGTTTATAGAATAATGGTAATTTGTTTTCCAAACTGCCAATTCATTTTCCAAATATACTAATTTATACTCTCATCATCAATGCATAAGTATTTTCTCTAAATCCTAATCAACTATAGGTGTTGTTAAAATTCTTTATTTTTAAAAATTTTTTTATGTTTACTTATTTTTGAGAGAAAGAGGGACAGAGTGTGAGTGAGGGAGGGGCAGAAAGAGAGGGAGACATAGAACCCGAAGCAGGTTCCATGCTCTGAACTGTCAGCACAGAGCCCGATGCGGGGCTCAAACTCACGAACCCAGAGATCATGACCTGAGCCGAAGTTGGCCACTTAACTGACTGAGTCACCCAGGCATCCCTGGTGTTGTTAAAATTTTTAATGTTTGACAGTTGTTGGGAGCTAAACTTTTTCCTACCATTATAATTTTGAATGGAGGATGGAGAGGACTGTCAACTGATAATAAATTAATAGAAAAAAAGACAAGGTGTATTTACACATTCACACATTTGCACTCACTAATGAGTTACTCAACAAGTAACCAAAGGTAAAGGTTTATATACTAACTCCACAAAAAAAACTTGGGGTATCAGGGGTGGGGGACTTCAGCATAAAAATTTCGTGGGGCTTCTTGACGCTAATGGGAACAAGCAGTCTTTCTTCTTCCCAACTGGCAGTTTCCCTGTAGGGGAATTTATGGTCACTCAATTCCCACTCCCCAGTGCTAAAGGTCAGTCTTCTTTCAAACAGGAAAATTCCTCAGAGCGTGGTGGTCAATGAGAGCTGCACAGGTGTTTTTTTCTGGGCAGGAGGCTCTGCTTAAGTTTAGATAATATTTTTTTTGTTTGTTTTTGTTTGTTTGTTTGTTTTTTAGATAATTTCAGTTTAAAATAATCCAAACACCACAAATACCTCTAATTTCCTTATAGTCTAATAGGTACAATATTGAATGTTATTGAAGTCTGCGTTTACATTTTCCCTGATGATTAATGACTTTGCGTATCTTCTGACATGTTAATAAGCTTTTCAGATGGCCTGTTTTGTAACATGTCTGTTCGTGCTGTGGACATTTTCTTTGTGTTGGGTTAATGTACTTACACTTCTTAATTTGCAGGCTTCTTTCTATATTTTTGGAGGCAATTCTTTTGTGTGGTATAAATATTGGAAATGACTGTTTCTTGTTAAGGAATTTGGATAAAAGAGACTTTGTATTTAATGTTATCTAATAATTTATTTATTTTTAGTGACTCCTGTGTGTGTGTGTTGTGTGTCTGTGTGTGTGCATGCGTGTGTGTGTGTGTGTGTGTTTAAGAAAGCCTATATCACCTTTAGGTTTTCAATCTATTTTCATTTTTTCCCCTAAAAAGGGTAAAACGTTTGGTGGTAGATAATTCCAAAGAAGGTCATTACCCAGGATTCTGATCCCTTGGAATCAAATACCAAAGTAGGAACTGCTGTGAACTGATTTTGAAGAAGTAATTTAAGTCCCAGTTACTTGGCCTTAAGATTCAGAAATCTTCTGGGGTGCTTTACCCAATCAATGAACTTCTTTTTTTTTTTTTTAATTTTTTTTTTCAACGTTTATTTATTTTTGGGACAGAGAGAGACAGAGCATGAACGGGGGAGGGGCAGAGAGAGAGGGAGACACAGAATTGGAAACAGGCTCCAGGCTCTGAGCCATCAGCCCAGAGCCCGACGCGGGGCTCGAACTCATGGACCGCGAGATCGTGACCTGGCTGAAGTCGGACGCTTAACCGACTGCGCCACCCAGGCGCCCCTCAATGAACTTCTTAAACGCAGAAAACTTCCTCCGGGTAGCAGAAGCAGTAGAAGTCAGAGTGTCAAAGCACAAAAAGGGTTTCATGTACTGTTGCAGCTTAACCATGTAGGATCCATGCAATTAGAGCTGCAGAGTTCTCTAGAAGTTGAGACTGGCACCTACTAACAGCCTGTAAGGAAATGGGAACCCCAGTCCTACAACCACGAAGAACTGAGTTCAGCCAATGAACTGAGTGAAACTGAAAGAAGATTTGTCCATGTGCCTCCAGAAAAGAGCCCAGTCTAGCCAACACCTTGGTTGTGGCCTTGTGAGGAGCTTAAGCAAAGAACCCATCTGAACATACCTGGACCTCCTGGCCTATAGAACTGTGAGATCACAAATGAATATTGTTTTAAGCTACTAAGACTATGAACTTGTAATGCAGAAATACAAGCTGATACATTTTGCCTTTATATTTCAATCTTTAATGTGAAGACTTAGTGAGGGTTTAATTTTATTTTCCCCTATGGATAAGCAGTACCTGATAGAAATTAGGGATACGATTTTATTTTTCCATATATCTGACTAATTGCTTTAAAACTTCTTATCATCCTAGCAAACTCTAAGCTTAATCCATATTAAACTTTCCTTCTTAATAATAAAGGACCTTATAATATTCTATTTTCATCACCCTTGTTCTGCTATACTATTATTTTCTAATATTTTTGACTTACTTTAATTTCAAAGTTAGCTATTGGTATTATTATAGATATTACCATGTTCATTATTTATAAAGGATTTTTTATTACCTAACATCAACTAAGTCCTTTGTATTTTTTACAAGCTTACTTTCTCCCCCACATCATTCTTTATTCATTACATTCCTCACATTTCAGGGCTTCCTCATAAGATTCTTCTTATTATGCCTGAATTTAATGTAGAAAACTATATCGGTTACATCCCTTAGCTTTTTGCGCTATTTAATATTAAAGCAGCAAAATTCAAAAGCCACCTCCAAAGGCATCTTGTTAATCACTAGTACTCCCACATCATTTTACAGATGAGAAGATTGAGCCCCAGAGGCTGAGTCTCATAAGGCCACAAAATACAAAGCAGAAAAACTAGAACATTTCTGGGCCTCATCTTGTATCAGTTTGGTATCCTCTCCACCATTCCCTACGCTTGGAAATTCCATCTGACTTAGAAACATCTTGAATTCATTTTCACCTCCTCTTCCTGTAATAATATCTTGCCTGGTTCTCCGAACTCTGAGGGAAATTGGATGAGGGGATAAAGCACTGAAAATGCTCTTTTTTGAGTATCTTAGCTTGAAAACAGTAGTGAGATTGTCTGATAATATCTACATAGTCATGTTTTCAAACTTTGTCCCCGGAGTAGAGTACATTGAATAATAAAGTAGTGATTCCTGCTCTGGTATCCTGTTGTTTGTGCTTATTAAATAAAATGTTTCTCATTATTCCCTTATAGAGGAAAACTGAGAGTGCTGATTTCTAATGATTTCACATCACGAACATTACATTTCATTTGATTGATATACAGCATGGGTAAAATCGTCACATGAATATTTCATAGCATAGTTACAATCCTTGTATTTGCACCTAACATATTTAGAGTATATTATTTATGAAACTTCATGTAAGTGATACTCCACGTATCTACCAGGCAAAAGTGAAATAAGGCAAGATTTTTAGAAAGAAAAAAAATTTAGGGGCGCCTGGGTGGCTCAGTCGGTTAAGCATCCAACTTCATCTCAGGTCATGATCTCATGGTTTGGGGGTTCAAGCCCTACATCAGGCTCTGTGCTGACAGCTCAGAGCCTAAAGCCTACTTCAGATTCTGTGTCTCCCTCTATCTCTGCCCCTCCCCCACTTGTGCTCTTTCTCTCTCTCTCTCTCTCTCAAAACAAATAAGCATTAAAAAAATTTAAAAAGAAAAAAAGTTTAATTTATTATTTTTAATAACTTGTGATGCATCAGTTTTTTAAAATTGTCTTTAGAAGTAGAATATGGCCCACTACCTTAATCACACATTCATTATTTGTGCAAGAAACTCATTCAGGGAGTTTAATTTGGAAAATTCTTGATATATGTATTATTATTTACTCTGCATTTTGTATCATCAAGTCTCTTATAAACTGCTAGTGAATCACATAAACTTAATTGATTAAGTGTTCATTCAAATTTATGACTCTGATTAGACACTAAATGTTTTGCATACAAATCATTTTATGCTGGTTGGGTCCATTTAAAGTATTGCAGTGAATTTTATAAATGAATATTGACATTTCAATATTGCAACATTTTGCTAACACATTATCTGATAACAACAAAAATAAGCAAAGGAGTTTAAAAAAAGAAGGCAATTTAATTTCACAAATAAAACAGCTCAGTCTCCATTCACTATGTGCAATTGAAAAGATTAATCTTTGGTCCTCATGGTGACTACCTTAATAGGGGTGGAAAGTCTATGGAGAATGTCAGCATTGTTATCAAACAGCATCGCGTGATACAAGGAAATCATTCATGAAAGGAAGAGTTAATAGCAGAAAATTTCACTCATCTACTTTTAATAAATTGCCACATCCACTCTAACTTTCAGTAACCATCACCCTAGTCAGTCAGTAGCTATCAACATCAAGTCAAGAGTTTTCACCGGCGAAAAGATAATGACTCACTGAAAGCTCAGATGATGGTTAGCGTTTTTTTTTAGTAATAAAGTATTTTTTAATTAAGGAAGTAAAAAAAGGGAAAAAAATCCTGCATTGTTTATAGCTACCTACAAGCATCCCTTCTTTATACAGAGAAAGTATCTATAGTGGTTAAATCCTGTGATTAGATTTCTCATGAGAGAAAAAATAAAGCACAGTTGATTCAACGCCTAGTATGCAACCAGTGGGCAAAGAAGAAAGAGCTGTCTTGTCCTCAAAGTGATACTTTTCTTATACTATTTCCTCTTAATGGGCTAGTTGTGTCTAGTTGCCTAGAGTTGTTGGTATTGTGATTATTTTTCCCATTTCCCTTTTTGTCTTCTCTCAGCCCTGTCTTAGACACTCTTTGCTTTTTTATTGATCTCTGTCTGGGACCTATGTCCACCTGACATGATGTTCATCCCATGGGCACTTGTTTCTTGGGAAGAGTGGTACAAGGACATCTAATCTTCCTCTTCCAGCTCTTTTCATTAATAACACAAAATTCTATTAACACAAAGATGGCAAGGATAACTCGAGGGACTTTTGAAATAGAGGGATATAATTTGAAAGTCAGGGATTAGCGTATTATACCAGTAGTCCAAAGGAAAACCACTCATACACAAAACACAAAACTTAATCGAGAAGGTCTCCAGTCCTACTCCCTAGATTTGTGATTTGCTTTTTTTCCCTTAAGTTCCAAGAGTCTCATTATTCAATCATTCCAGGGTATGTTTCTGAACTTGTCATAAAATCTTGTTCATTACCACGAAAATTGTTCTCATTTTATGATTGATTCTTTCTACCTACCAAAAATCCAAAGGTAAAGAAGCTCATGTCAGTGAATTCTATAGGTAAAGACCACCCAGTCAATAATAAAACCATGTAGAGCTGGTCAGCTTTTCTCCTCTCATGGTAACTTTTGGACCCGATGTATACGTTCACATGCACACAAATTTTAAAGAAAAAGTATTAATACGAATCACCATGATAGACCTAGTCTAATTTCATATTAAAGAATTTTTTCTCTTGTTAAACATTACATAAAATTCCCAGGTTTCCTTAACTTTAAAATAATGTTATTTTTATCTTTTTTTTTTTCTGTTTTCCAACAATATCAAAAGTTACTCACACACAAGAAATGCAGCCCAATTAGCATGTCTCATCAGACTGCAAAATTTCTGCTGGAACACACTTCACTTTGCATAAGCTTTGAAATTTTCTACTGTTTGATGGGTCAAAATTCTTGGGAGGATCAGCTCTCCTCACTAATCCCTGGAGGTGAAAAAAAAAGAGACATGATATGCATTTATTAAACTTTTTTTTTCCAGAGAAAATTCTCTGCATGGCAAAAGTAATACTTCAGGTACAAAAAGATTTATAGTAATATTTCTTACATACCTAAATTGCAGTGGAAAAGGAATCAACAGAAGTCCCTCACAGTGAGTATACTATTAAGTTGATGGGATATGTCAGGAAGAAGTAATGTGCTGTAATGTGTTGACCACATTGGTAGGCATGTTACTATGTAGTTCCAAGGGTTAAGACCAAAATTATTCATGGTAAGACCTTGGATTTAGTACTCTCTAAGCTGCACCTCTTTCAAAGTTATATTATTGGCTACAGGGGACTTGGTTAGAATTAGTAAAATTTCATTGCATCAGCAAAAGCAAATTAGATGTCACGTTCGAGTGTTAGTGTGAGAGAAACACAGCTCGCTCAAAAAGGTTTCAACAGCTAATGCCCACTTGGAAAGAAAATGTTTTTGTGTCTGATGCTGTATAATACTCATTTCCTTTTCTTAGGAGATGATTATGCGAGGCATCCAAAGTGGAACTTTATGTTTGAATGGTTTGTTTATGTAAGGCTGGAGCACATCTTTTTTAAAACAAAGAACAGTGCATACTTTTTAAAATGGTATCTCAGGCGTTAGTGTAGCTGTGATCATGCTTGCTTAGTTAAATTTCTTCCTAGCAATAAAAAATTCAGTTGTGGTCATTATAACATAAACTACAGTGGAAAAGTACAAATTATCAAATCAACTGGAATTATTTGCTAACCTAGGAGACTTTAACCATTCATTTGAAAAAAAATAATCTGGATGATTAACTATTAATTGCTGATTTTGACAATATGTATGGACTAGTTAGTTGCTTATCTAGTCTACTACAGTCAATCAGTATAACAAACAGTGAGGATTTTGCATGGCTGAAGGATTTCCTCTTGTGATCTACCGCTCGAGAAGCAAGCCAGTGAAGAATGCTTGATCAGAGATTAGAAAATGTCACTTTTTCAAAATCCATCCATAAACTGTTGTGTTTATCTTTCCCCTGAAACAAATTGAGACCAAGAACAGTTTGAAAGAATTCTGAACTTGAAATATTGGTTAGCTGCATGCTTTAGTATATGCGTTATATAGTATTATTAAAGAGTCAAATTTATTGAAATGGCATACTATTTTCAAAAATACATGTAATCTAAATTACATATACATTCTCCAGTTGTTAACAGAATTTAACTTAGAAAAAATTCATGGCCCATTATGGTTAATAGCTTCTCTATGCTGTTTGCCAAAAACAGTAAAACACTGCTCCATATAATCATTATAAAATAACAAGCGTTTCCATGGTTAGACAAACTAAGTGATGGTTCACTGTAAACCACTGAAAAATTATGAAAGACTAGCGAAATGAACTTCTCATAACGGCTACCCTTATAATGAATTTCACCAGTATATATGGCATTCCCCTACAAAATCAGAAATAATCACACAGGATGGAGATAAAGCATAGAATCTAAGTGAACAACAGTAGAAAGTAAAATTTAAGTGTAAAGTGAAAAAAATGTTCATACATTGAACTCGATTTAACACTGTTTACTCCAGTTTCAAGATGAATATCACATCCACCAAAATGTACTTGGAATTTGGTATATTAAGACATGGAAAATAGATCTCTTAAGTCTTTTTTTTTTTTCCAAGTTTAAATGCTCACCATGTAATAAAATTGGGAAAATCTTTAAGAAATAACATTCTTGATGCCATAATAAAGGCACAGTCAAAATATTAAAAATTAAAACCATCATATAATTTTATAAATACCTAAGAATGATGAATTTTGAATTATAAATATTTTTTTTCCTCAGCTTTGCGCTTTAATAACTTATCAATATATCCTGGAGGTGACCTTTAAGTACAACACAGAGATACCCTCACTCTACTTTTTAGCTATACAACACCCTATAGTGTATATTTGCCACAATTTAACCACTGGTTTCACATTTATCACCATTTGGGTTCTGTCCAGTCTTTTGCTATGATCATCAGTGCTTCAGTGAATAGCCTTGTGCATTTTTCCTTTTGCATTTTGTGGTAGTTTCCTAGAAATGGGATGCTGGAACAAAGAGAGAGAAGCATATGTAATTTTGCTAGATATTACTAAACTTCTACAATCGGGAGGGAACCATTTTGCATTTTCGCCAGCCAATCTGTTCCTTACAGCCTCACCAACAGTTTATGTTGAAAACTTTTGGAGTTTGCCCATGCAATAGGTGAAAAGCAAAAAGCATTTTTAAATGCCAGTAATCCCAGTTTTGCCAATGAGAGTTTACTCAACATACCTCTTGTGTAAATCAATTTGCTTTTCTAAAACTCACACCTTTAGAACTGAGAGTATTCTTTTCTCGTCCTACACATTTTATCTTTTTTTCTTTTAAAAAACAGAATAAAAAACTGTATACTATTTCTCTTTTGAAAAGCAGACTCTGAGGAAATGAATTCAGGAAGACATGGATAATTAACATAAGCACAGACCACCTCTGCTTGTTTTAAATTAAAAAGGAATTACAAATGCAAATGGCGGTCTTCAAGGACCAGTATTTTGATATAAAGGCCATATGGCAGTTTCTTTTCTACAACAACATGGCAGATTTAAATGCAAGCAGTGCTCCACATTGCTCTTCTGTAGCCCAACTCAAATACTTCTGAGGATATATATGCAACTTTTGGGTGTGATCAGCACTTTGAAAATATTTTGTTATCTTACACGTCTGTACAAGCCATAGATAATTTAAGTAAAATGTAAAACTTTCATTCTGAATGATGACTTAGAAGTTTTTTAGAATCACTTTTTTACTCCTGTTACATAATTTAGGGCAGTAGTTTTCTCCCTAATGTGCAATTGGTTCATGGATAAACTGCTCTTTTATTCTGAGTTGATAATACAGATCCCTACTACCAAAAACCCATTTCTCTTAGAGCCAGAGATCCTGATTGTGTTTTAGCAACTAAAATATATGGAATAAATGGTGGGATTGTATTTACATTGTATATAGGGCAAATAGAGCTTTACCCAGAGTGGTAATAAAGTCTTAACTTAGTGCTTCCAATAGATTCTTGTTGTTTTCCTTGGGGTCTACTATAATTCAAAATGTGCTGAGAACATGAAGGTATATTTTCTATTTGGGGCTCTTTGAGGCTCTTTGTTCCCTTTCTCTATTATAAGAGAGACTATAACTTTCCAGGTATTTTATAGATTCTCCTCAGGGAAACGTCCACAGTAGATATTCCACTCTGTTGTTAAAAAGCTAATGCTGGAAACTAAACGTGGCAGTGTTACCACTTTCAAGGAAAACAAAAACAAATTTTTCTGGTAACTTCTCACTGATGCACGTATTCATCATTCTTTGTCTACCAAATGGCAACTCTGTTACATGTATTATTTCTGTTTCACAAGATATCTTAAGATAGTTATTATTACACATTTTACAGTTAAAAAATGAGAACCTGAAAAGTCAAGTAACCTACTGGTTGTCACACTGTTGTTTGATCTGTGAACCTCAAACACAGTTCCCAAAGCATTTTTACGCAATGAGCCACTTCCCCAGTGACGTTGTCATGTGATCCTTGACCATTTTTATAGTTATTTCCCTGGAAGAAAATGGAAGGTTTTTCTGTGTGCATGCGATTTTATTGTGGCCATGGCATTTATCCATTATACTCTAAGACTGCATGTATATAAAAGTAAGTAATTTTGTTAACAGGAAATGAAAAATTTCTATACTTGCAGTCAACAAAATATTAAGGCATTCTTCTTAGTGTTAAAGATCATAGGTTTGGGAGGCACTTGGGTGGCTGAGTTGGATCCGAGAAAAAAATTGGGGAAAGATAAGCATCCGACTCTTGGTTTCAGCTCAGGTCATGAGCTCATGGTTTCCTGAGTTCAAACCCCACCTTGGACTCTGTTCTGAGAGTGCAGAACCTGCATGGGTTCTCCCTCTCTGTCTCTCTCTGTCCCTCCCCCACTCAAGCTGTCTCTGTGTCTCTCAAAATAGATAAATACGCTTTAATAAATAATCATAGACTTTGGATTCAGATTGCTCAGGTTCATGTCCTCCTGAATCAGATATTAGGCATGTAGTTTTGGGAAAGTCATTTAATCTTTCTGTGCTTCAATTTCTATACCTATTAAATCAGCATAATAATATACAACTCATTGGATTCAGAAAAACCGTAGTTAAAAATATATGTATATATTCACCCTCAAATGAACACCTGTGCATACATGCCATAGGTATGTAAACCTTAGGACAGTAACTAACACATAATAACTAATCTGCATAATAAATGAAAATTATTATTGGAATTATTCCTAAAAACAAACGAAAAAAAAAACTTTGTCAAATATTTTATACTACAGAAACTCTCCCAATTTGCTGACAATTAGTCGCTTCTGCCTGTATTTATAGAAAAAACAAAATCTTTCTCTTCTTTATGGCTGGTTCAAGATTTTATTGTGTGGCTGGCTGCCTATACCAAAAGTATTTAAACTTAATAAGCAATAATAAATACCAATATTGTTGAAATGATGAGTACTAATGTCTCAGATACTTTAAGGACCAAATGCATCATATAATAGGCTGGAATGCAAGATACATTCTGGACTCAAACAGATTTGGATTAAAATTTTTGCTTAAATTGTTTAATTTATCTTAGATTTAAATTCTCCATACATAACAATCAATGAATAGAAAACTCTACTAGTGTATAGTGATTTTTGAGACATAATGGGGTCTATCATGGAAAGTGGCTGGTGTATCCTGAGGCTTTCCAGTGAATATCAGCTCTTTCTCTGCTCTGAGAGCCGGCTGAGGCTCATATCTGAAATAAATACTTAGGGAAACTCTGCCGTGGTGCACTGGTAGTTTACAATTGAAAATTTGGGAACAAAACTTACCGTATATTATAATTTCTACTTTTGTAAAATTTTAAAATTCAGCCATATATATTTTTAAGTGAGTCCTGACCTACCACGTACAATTTCTGAAAAAGAGTTTCTACGTTGTGGCTGTGTAAATAAACTAAACAATCTATGATTTCACATATTTAATATCCAGAATATAAACCCTATAAAATAATTGTTAAAGCCTTGAAAAATAAAAAAAAAAAAAACATGGTAAATCAGTATACAAGTATAATATTATTTCAGCAACTCTTTCCTTCTTTCTTATTGTTGATTCTTTCCAAAGGGGATAGACCATCTCATAGATGTTAATCTTTCTTAACAACTAAGTTGACAATATGGCACTAAACATTCATCCTGCGACAGACTTTTTTTTTAATGTTTATTTTTGAGAGACAGAGACAGAGTGCGAGCAGTGAGGGGCAGAGAGAGAGAAAGACAGAGGGAGACACGGAATTGAAGCAGGCTCCAGGCTCCAAGCCTGCAGCACAGAGCCCGATGCGGGGCTCGAACTCACGGACTGTGAGATCATGACCTAAGCCAATGTCAGACCCTTAACTGACTGAGCCACCCAAGCCCTCACCAGCACCCCCCCCCCCCAACACGCTGTTATTTTTTTAAATAAGCTTGTCTTTATATTGCCGCTTTTCCTCTAGGAAGGACACGTTTTCTTTTCTCCATATTGAAATAAGCAGTAGTAGAAATAGTCTGATACCTGTGATGGTGAAATGGATATTCTATCCAGCTTGTGCTATGACTACAGTCCAGGGTGACAGAGTGTTTGACCACCCTATAAATTATCTTTCTCTACAACCAAATGCGTGTCTTAATTCTGAATATAGACCTTAGGCAATTATTAATCTTCAGTGGGAGAAAAATTCAAGTCTAATCTTTTTATATTACCTCATTATTTCTGTTCGTTAATGAAATTTTAATTTCTGTTTTAGTATTTCATGCAGTCAACTGTTAGGTTATTAATTATAAAACTGTTTCTAATTCCTAAGAATGGTATTTTAATAATGTTTAATCTCTTTCCCACATTCTAGTATCTTTTATAATCATGTCTCTATTTTTCTCCTTGGTTTTATTTTATTTGGAAACAAACCCAGCAGTGCGCATTATAAATCCAAGTTGACGGATGTTTCCAAATCAGACACATTGCTCATAACACTCTGTAAATTTTAAGGAGAAAACAATTGGGGAAAGAAATTCAATTTCATTTCAAATGCCAACTGCAATCTTGAGCTGACAATCTCAAGCCTTACTTGATGTTTAATGCCTTCACAATTACTGAGTGGTCATTTAAGTTTTTGGCAACTGATCTTGAAGATTTTCCAGGTGGAAATTGTTTTGAATATCACAGGGTACACGGTTTCTTTGATATAATTATCTCTGAGATAATTTGATAGAAGTGTCTTTGAGATACTTCTCCAAAAGGGCCTATAGCTCTGTGTGTATATGGAAACAGATTGAAGTATCTCACTCCTATGCATTTGATAACTTACTTTTGCTAAGGGGTATGTCTGTCAGAAATATTAGACCTGCATCATTTTATTGTGTTTCTCCCTTAAGTTAAAGGGCCACGGGGTTAAATTTGCCTTTGTTTGGCTGGAATTTCCCACAATTATATCTCTTTTCGTGTTGCAGTAACAGAATATGTAATGACAGAAATGACTTCCTCTTTCTTTAAGACCATTTTAGTTTTTCCTTATTTGATTTACCATACACATAAATAGACCTATTTATCTCATTGAGGGTAGATAGGGGAGAGAATCCAATCAATAGTCTTGGTGACAATGTGTTGCGAGGAGTATCAGGTTCTTTAGGACGTCGTCGTAGATTTTGTGCTACATCTCACCTCCCACTCAGACTAGGAGTGGATGGATCTTATTAGCGATTGCCTAAACAGATTTAGATTTCAAGAGAGAGGAGACAGGGAATAAAATCGAGATTTATTCAACTTGTTCAAAAAGAGTTGTTGATTACACTCTGGCAAAGTTGTTGAACAAACAAACAAACAAAATGTTTGATGTCCTCAAGAAGTTCCCAATCATATCATTAAGAAAGACAATGTATCATTTATTACAAAGCATTATGATAAGAAGTGTGAGTAAATAGAGGGTGGGAGAAGAAGAGATCTAGAACAGGTCATCTAATACGGGACCAAAGATAGAAGCTATGGCCCTGTGAACTTGAAAAGGGAAAAAAAGAATCATCATTTTCACTAACCTCTTCAAAAATGCCACTTCGTCCAATTTGTTACCATAGGTAACAAATCTGCTTTATTTCCAACATACATCACAGGCACTTTTGTATCACATTGTAGTTGCTGTAGAAATTCTGCATTATTAATGATCATCCCTATTTTAAAACTATGGTACTTATTTGACTTGTCTCTAAATCTTCCAGTTTCTGTTAATAACATATTTAAAATTTTTTGGAGTTTTATCTGAATTATTGCTTTATTACCCTTTGTATTTCATTTCATACCTTAAAAAGTCACTCTCAGAAAGGGTTCGTAGGCTTCACAAGACTT
Organism: Leopardus geoffroyi; assembly: GCF_018350155.1. NCBI lineage: Eukaryota > Metazoa > Chordata > Mammalia > Carnivora > Felidae > Leopardus > Leopardus geoffroyi. The sequence continues at coordinate 20,745,723 of NC_059333.1, forward strand.
CCAAACAGGCACATACGTGACAGAAGAAGTAATCAAGAATCTCAGTGTAGAGATAGCTTTCAGATGGGAAAGAGAAGAAACAAAACAAGAAGCTTTCAGGAACACCAAAATTAAAGGAAATGAGGAAAAAAAACTACAGAGACTAAAGAAGAAATGAGAAAGGGAAGAGACAATAAACAAGACAGAAGACAAATACAGTCTCAAGAAAGAGGAACTGTTCGACAAAGCAAAGCGTGGGGAGAAGCGAAGTTTGTGTGAGAAAAGAAGAGTTGTCATTAGGTTTGGTAATTTGTAGAAAACAGGAAATATGCGCAGAGACCCCATAGGAGCCATCCTGAGATAAAAGGCCTTAGGTGACACAGCCCATATCCTATTTCACATTTAAGGATCATGCTTTATTCCCTAGTCCACACTGCACCCAAGGGAATAAAACTGAAAATTTTACTGGGGTTAGATTGACTTAGGTGGTTACATGCCTAAGAGGATTCCTTTTTCTTATTAGAATGTAATTGCTTATACACATGAAATTCTTTCTTCCTGGACTCATTTGCTTTTATGCAAACAAAGCCTCACTTCTAAATCAAACTTTGACTTTGATAATAGCAGTTTCTTCTTACAATTGGAGGTCAGACTCTCCTCTAAAATATCGCCAGTCAAAAGATGGCACAGGGTCTGACACGCTTCTCTTATAGGCTCTCTTTAAGAGGAATGCTTCCATAAGAAACCTCTTTGTAGACTACAAATATATCTGCACGTGAAATCTGTTGTTACTAATGTCTCAATTGGAATTATTTCATTGGCCGTTTTTGTTGTTGTTGTTCCCAGGAGTGAACGTATGACAGAAATACATTCTGAAAGCAGAGGGCTTTAAGGCAAGAGGAAGTAGAAACAAATTTCATCACCTTGACTGCATACCAGATAAATGCATTTAAAATCAAGAGCAAGTTCAATATAATCATACATACACACATACATGTATGCATGCCTACCCATATATATGATGTATATATTTTTTATACTCATGTTTAATTTTGTAAATATGTATTCTGAAGTAACGGACTCACATATGTTCTAATGGTTGTTTTACACAAAAATTAAAAATTAAAAATATGATTTATTGACTTTATGACGAATTTCACTGGGATCTTTGAATAATTTACCCTAATCATATTAGCTAAAATCACTTCTCAGTGAGTAATTAAAGTGGCCAGTCGGATCAAATATCAAAGGAGTCCATAGTCTCCATGGTAAAGTCTGCCTTAGCAGAGAGAGCTACATATATTAACTGTATATACACAGAAATGTATGTATGTATCCACAAATGATAAATGCATGAATGGTAATGGATGTTTTTCTTTTTAACTGTGATCTTCAGAAGTCTTCAATGTTGCAGACTTCCCATTTTATGAAAATCTCAAGCGTAAAAAAAATATATTTTCCACCATGAGAAAAGAAATAGATATAACTCCTTAGAAGTGACCCTTTGCAAGACTGATGGAACATTTGGGATCAGCAGGACTCCCCAGGAGGGCTTCACCTCAAAGAACCTTCTGGACTAAAATCAGCAAGGCCATTCCATTCTGCAACATTTTCCAAATTATTTCTCTTCTTGAAAAGAATAACTATTAACTGTGAACGAAAATTGCATCCACAGATTTGTTGAAAAGGGGATGCTATAATGACACTAAACTGTATAGAAATAGCTAAATCAAATTTAAAAATAATAAAAACACACACTTGAAATTTGATGAATATATGTAACATTATAAAATGAAACTTTCGATTAGCTTGGTATTATAATCTTTGTTATAATAATATATGTTTTTTTCTGGAATAGAAAAAGGAACATAACCCTTGGGGTTTTGACAAATCGTTATTTCACACTCGCTCCAGAAATTTTCTCTTTGGAGCTCAGAGCTATTATTTACTTAAGATACAAATATTTCTTTCGAATGTATATGATTGGCTGATGTGCTCTCTCTCCTTCCTTCTATTGTCCCCTGACTACAAAAAAGAAGAACAGTGCTGGAAAATATCAATATTTGAATTAGCTTAAGGAATTAACAAAATCTCAACTGCTGGAAGCAAGAGATGAGAGAATTCTTGCGGTGTAAGCAAACCTGTTCCATGCAGTTCAGAACAAACCTCTGCATCTTAAGCCTGTTTTCAATGTGTATTTCTTTGTATATGGCACGAATGAATAAAATCCACACAAAGCAAAAGATAGCTAACTTTTTCAATTCTTTTCTTCTAAAATCATTGATGACCACAGTATTTCTATTTTCAGAGACCACCCCCAAAGTAACGCTGACATGAACATTAATAGGAAAAAAAAAGAACACAAAAAACAAAAAGCAAACATTGGAATGGGAAGAAACAATATGCTACTCCTTAACTTTAAATGTATTGTTGAATTTTATCCTACGACTGACCCAGACATCTTTAAAGTGATATTGTTGCTCAAATATAAAAATTCATGCCAGATGAATAATAATTTCTAACCCACCGACCTCAAATCATAGAACAGACACGGGCCAAAATGGTTCAAGTTTACTCAAATCTGATGCATTGTTAGCTACTCCTCTTAATAAATTCACACATGTGAAGGACTTAGAACACTGTCTCCTACATAGAAAGAACTTCATAAATACAAAATACCATTATTATTGTTTTGTTATTATTACCATTAAGTATCTATATCTTCTTCTCCATGTCTGCAAATGATTGTTAATGTCAAGGGATTTAATAATCCATATTGGTTTTGGCATACCTCATTTATAGCTGACCACATTCTCCTTAAGCTAGTAATTTTCACAAAATTAAACAGTGCTGTTTTATATTGTGCCCAGATAAATGAAAAAGAAAAAGAAAAGCAAATGGAAAACAATGTGGAAAAGTGACCGGAGACAAATAGTTTAAAGGAACAGAAACTTTAGAAGGAAGTTCTTTTTAAGGTAATTAGAAACTTAAAGGTCCTGTCAAAATGTACTTTGTATGATTTAAGATAAAACCCTTTAAAAGGGGGTATAATATCCAATACATTATCCTATCAACTGCTATATCTAATTCCTGTTATTTCAAGCAAGATAATTGCGTGGTAAACAGCATTAGCTATTCATTAGTTGTAGCATCTCTTGCTGATTCTTTCTCAGGTGGCAAGATTTAATTTAGTGACAAAAGTACTGAAAATCAACTCCGTCATATGAAGTAAGTAAATAAAAAGATAAGTGCAAAAGAATCCATACACTCATGAAATGGCCCACATTAGAAAATGCAATCTCTAAAATTTAGCTGTCACTGATATAACAGTCTGCACTAGTTAGATTGATAGATTAGTAAGTAATGTCATTAATGCAATATTTTGGTAAGAGCGATCAGCGGAGAGATCAAGGTGTTCAGGGAGTCACCAACATGTTAATTAAGTAGTGTCATACTTTCTTATCCATTGTCAATAGTATTAACATGTTTATTTGAACCAAACTCCTCTCACCGCATTACCGCCTTAAGATGCTTGTTAATAGTGAAATCATGATTGAGTTTCACATGAATGTGGGAAGCTCATTATTTTCTTTCTTAGTCGTAACACAGATTAACTCAAACTTTTCACATAATTTCTTTGAGTAAATGCATAAGCTTTTTAATGGAACTAATAATAGGTTTGTTTTTCCTTCGTAGAAAACAACGGAACAGGAAATTTCAAGTGATTTTTGTTATTATTCTTTTATATGCATTTGCCTTTCATATATAATTTATAAAAATGCAAAAAAATAATTATCTTTATCACCGGCCTTTTCATAAAATATTCCACTGAGAACAATTATGGGCAGAGTTAAATGTCACACACAGAGTAGGTTTATATAGAAAAAAGCATATACCTACAGGGTTTAGATCATTGATTGGGTTCATGTAAATTAACCCACAAATCTTTTAAAAATATACTTGAGCCTATTTTATTTTTTTGAAAAATAGCATACCAGAAAAATAGCTCACTTGATAAACCTGGACATTTCTCTATCATTTCAGTTAACTTTTTTGAAATAAATGCAGAGATAAATAGAAAAGGAAAAGATCATTATTAACTTAGAAAAAAGAAACCTGAGGGGAACTGTAATAACCTCCATAGCAGGTTGTTGTTGAACCATTATATTCATTACAGACTTAACTTTTCTATGTTGTTCAAGAAGACTGGTGAACGTAAATTTAAAAGAGGAAATTTTCAATTCAGTACAGGAATGTGCTTCATTCCTCCTCTTCTACTCTATTCTTTCCTTCTTTCCTTCTTTCCTTTGTTTCTTTCTTTCCTTCTTTTCTTTCTTTCTTTCTTTCTTTCTTTCTTTCTTTCTTTCTTCTTTTATTCTTTCTTTCCCTCCCTCCCTTCTTCCCTTTTTCTCATTCTACTTTTCTTTCCTTTGTCTAACTTCTTTTTGTTCTTTTGTTTTTCTTTTTTCTAAATAAAACCCATTTGAGGAAATTGGATAACTCCTTAAAACACACAGAAAAATAAGTAAAAGAGTTTTATGATTCATAAATAACAAAAGTACATAATTTTAAGTATCTTAATCTTTCCCTAAGTACAAATATAAAAACATATACATAGGTTTTAAGAGGAAAGAATATAATATTAATTAACAATGGAATGAATGAGTACCAATAGCAACTTTGTTCCAATTCTCAATGCATTTTCCAAATTGCATTTGAATGACTAACATCAGACCTGTTAGGATTCTTGTACATACAGATGATCGAATACTGTTAACTTCAAGGGTCCTTTGAATTACTAAGGTTCCATGTATTAAGAATTATTGTGGTAGGACTTTAAGAGACAAAACAGATGAACATAAGGGAAGGGAAACAAAAATAATATAAAAATAAGGAGGGGGACAAAACAGAAGAGACTGATAAAAATGGAGAAGAAACTGAGGGTTACTGGAGGGGTTGTGGGAGGGGGGATGAGATAAATGTGTAAGAGACATTAAGGAATCTACTCTTGAAATCACTGTTTCACCATATGCTAAGTAATTTGGATGTAAATTTTAAAAAATAAAAGAAATAAATAAAAAAAAAAGAATTATTGTGGTACCACAAGTTCCTAATGAATCACTAACTTTTAAATAAAATAGGTTCTCTTTTATGACTCTATCCTATTGGTTGTTTTCTGTAGATAATTTCTAGATCTGTGGGAACTCCTTGTCTCACATTTTTTTTTCTTGGTTGTTCTTTTCATTAGCATTGTACATTGTATTCACCATTTTTCTGAAAGTAACCTAAAGCAATATTTTTTGGTATAATCACATCAACTAGCTTATGAAAAAAAAAAATCCCTCAACTAACAGTCATTTATTCATTCTATTATCCCTCACTTTCAGAAATATTTTAAACACCTACAATAGGCCAGAACCTGCTTTGCCAGCTTGGATTCTAGCTAAGATCAGAACCTTATTACCTGGTGTTCACAGTCTGGTGGGGAAAAGTGAACAAGAATATAAATGATTTTGAGTGAGTGTGAAAAGAGGCATGCATGAAGTTTGTGGGAGAATAGAGAATAAATCACATTGATTGGATTCAACCGATACACTTAATTTAAACAAAAGTCAATCTAATAATGAATAATTGACTTTAATTTTGAAGTGAAGAAGGAAGGAACGTTTTCAGCAGCAAGAACAGCATAAGAAGAGGTATAGAGGCTTTAAATACACTTGAACTGGAAAGTAAAAGACAAAGAATGAGACTAGAATGTATGCAAGAATCAGATCATGCAGGGACTTATATATTACGATAACAAATGGGAACTGGTATATGGGAACTTACTAAAGATTCCTAAGTAGAGCAAAGCCATTACATTGTAATTTAGAAGTTGCTTTAGAGCAGGATGATAAAATATTAGAGAGGGATCACACTGGAGACAGAGGGTATCCAAGGGGCTACTGCAGTAACTCAAGTGAGAGATGAAGGAATCTAGACTGAGACAGGAGCAGCAACCGTAGGACGACACGAGCATTTGGAACAGAAAGCTTTGGCATTTCATTAGATACAGGGTGTGACGAATGGGGAGGAATCCATAATACTTCTCCAAGTTCCTTATGGGGAAGGAATAAATACTGACCTCATTGACAATGCCCTTTTAGTGAGTGAGGTAAATGAGAAGAATGCAGTTTTGTAGATGAATCTAAAAAGCCTGTGTGCACGTGTGTTGGTGGAGAAGAGAGGTTCAACACGCCCCTGTAAGTTAGCATTTGGAATTCGGGAGGAAGACCAAGCCTAGTAAAATACTTGGCTTTTCAAATTGTGGATGTGAAGGAGATCTTCAGAGAAAAAGTAGACATAGTAAAGAAAGAGTCCAAGGAGGAAGGACTAAGAACAGTGATGTCTAACAGCGAGGAGATGAGGGACTGGGCTGGACAAGTACAGGAAAAACAAAAAGCTGCTATAATAGCAGATAAAAAGCTGTAATAATCAGGCAGGTGTTACACCCACCCACTGAATTTATTTTAAGTGATAAGAATTCTCTATCCTTTAATGCATCGCATATGTCTGTTTCCTACAGACTTGTTAGGGAGACTATTTGCCAGATTTCAGGAAGAAGTTTGGACCCCCGAGACCTATCATTTGGAGAAACTCTTTTATCCTTATGGGGGAAGCAGCTGAAAAACAGCACTTCTTACAAAATGGCAAAGAATAAGTGACCTAGATAATAGGAGTACAGGAGATCAGAATAACCATATACACTTTATGTGCTTTCCAAGAGAATATTAATAGTATTATTAATGATAATGACAATGGTAATGTTGATGATAAAGCACTTATACAGTATTTTTATCTGCTAGGTATTATGCTAAGCACTTCACATATTTCAGCTCGTATACTTTCATAGTAACTCCATGAGAGAAGAACTATTATATTCCAATGTATTTGATGGGGGAAACTGAAGTAAGAGAGGATAAAATCTTTTACCACGTTCACATTGTATGTTAACAAGTGACATAGGGTTTACACCCAGGCAATTTGTCCCCAAAGACCATCTTCTTAACCAGTATACGTATAGCCCCACATATTAATTAATGTATCATAATTATGTTTCTTTTGTTTGCAATTTGCCTTCTTTTATGAATTGAATAATTAAGATGCAATTACTGCTCAGATGTAAACAAAATGCGGTAAGAACAATGACAAGGTCAATATTGGCAGCAACTGTTACAATTTCTATATATTATTCTCACTTAATGAATATCGTTTAACAAATTCTAGGCTAAGGCTTTGTCTACATCCTAATTTGCTAAGGTAGTTATTGTCATTAATCACCATTTGTCAGGAACGAAACATTTCAAAGCATAAGTGAAATACTTTGAAATACATTGAGGGGCGCCTGGGTGGCGCAGTCGGTTAAGCGTCCGACTTCAGCCAGGTCACGAACTCGCGGTCCGTGAGTTCGAGCCCCGCATCGGGCTCTGGGCTGATGACTCAGAGCCTGGAGCCTGTTTCCGATTCTGTGTCTCCCTCTCTCTCTGCCCCTCCCCCGTTCATGCTCTGTCTCTCTCTGTCCCAAAAATAAATAAACGTTGAAAAAAAAAAAAAAAGAAATACTTTGTCCAGATACAGTTTAGCTCATCCCCCAAAGCCTCAGCTGCTCAGCACTGCATTCAGCCCTGCAGGAAAGGGGGAAATGGGACAATGATGTGGCTTAGTTCTGATAGATAAGCAGAAGTTGATGAAGGAGAATACCGGGCACCCAAAAGGAGGTATTCAACGGTGGATTTAAAGCTAACAGTGACTGGAATACTGGTGACACTGCACACCCTTCATCAAATTGCACCACATTAGCTGCTGGAAAGGTTCAGTGCACTCAAGCAATTTGACTAGGTGACATGGGGCAGTCACTGTCTAGCTCTGTATTTGCACTTCCCTCATCATGATGTCATTACTTGTTTAGATGTCTATCCAATGACCCAGACCACAAACTCTAGACTTCAGAGATGATATCTTTTTTTTTTTTTTCCTAAAGGTTAAGGTGGTCCAGCATATAGTAGGGAATTTGTAACTGTTCAGAAAATGCTGAATAGAGCCTCAGTTCTATTATTCTACGTTGTAGTAATTTTTATGCAAATGATTCACTAAAGTCACTTAAATTTGCATTTCTCATAAAAGAGTCAAAATGTGAAGTAATATATTTATGATATTTTATTTCTTAAAAATATAAATATATTTTAAATAAGCAATTCATTTCATCAATGTTATTTCAGTCTTGCATTTACCTTTCATTTGCTGTCTTTTTTCTTCTATTTTTTTATATCCTTCATGTTTGGTAGTTACAATCTCTTAAACACAATTATAATGATGTAAAAAATATTATTTAATAGCTATACAGAGTAGAGTCTGTTACACGTTTTTTCAGCTACTACGAATTTCAAATACAATGAGAGGAGATGGGATTAACAGGACAAAAATAAATACAATTTCAAGTGAATATTTGTAAAAATGTCTGTTAAGGGTAAAAAATTATTTTGTGAAAATAAAAAGAAAGTTAAAGATGAAAGATAAAAAAGTAATGTGAATTAAATAGAAACCAGATTAAAGAGCTTAATTTATTTAGAAGGTAACGATTTCAGGTCTTTTATCCAAGTTTTGCTTGGCTGCAGATTTCTGGATATATTACATATAAAGATGAGTTAACAAAGGATACATACAACTACAATACAGGAAACAGATATCAATTAGCCAGTTATTCTGCAAATGTTGTGTCAGGAATAAACTACTCTTAGTCTTTTTAAAGATTTTAAAAATCCAATATAACATAATTACTATGAAAGTCTCCATTAAATAGGGATACTGACTATAGCTAGTCTCACACTCACCAGACTTACATTCCTCAAATACCATGTACTACATCTTTAGTCATCGTCAAAAATACATAGTTTTAACTTTTAAGTATAAAATACCTGTAAAAGTGTAAGTGCCTTTAAGAAAGCACATAATAGAAACAACAAGTTACAAAATTTATTAAAAAAAAATTGAAATAAAAATTCAAACCCTTTTTCTTATGAATTAACCAATGTTTTAAACATACATAATACCTTAAGATATAAGGTATACATCTTGATGTTGGAATATTCAGGTCATATATGAGAATATGAAACTAATGCCTATGCAAATACACATAAAGCTATTTTTATGAAAACAACAAGAAAAATTTAACATATGTATATACCCATACTAATAAACAATTCATAAATAGGACTTTATGTAATATCTTGTGTTAATTATTATATAAATATTAGTTTACATAAAAATGTATAATTTGGGGGCACCTGGGTGACTCGGTTGACCACCCAACTCTTGATTATCAGCTCAGGTCATGATCTCATCGTTCATGGGTTTGAGCCTCTTGTCAGATTCCACACTGGCAGCATGGAGCCTGCTTGGGATTGTCTCTCTCTTTCTCTGTCTCTGCACCTCCCATGCTCACAATCTCTCTCTCCCTCTTAAAATAAATAAATAAATAAATACTTAAAAAACATATACGTTATTTATATATTAGTTTTGTAAAATTTATGAAAAATCTATATTTATATTTTATAAACTCTCTTACATCTACCATCAAAGTCAAAAGATACTAAATAAGAGTCAGATGAAAAATGCAATAACTGAAATTGGAAACAGATGATGCAATGAACACAAAGCTAGAAGAAGCAGAGGAATGAATAAGTGATATAGAAGACAAATAATGGAAAATAAGCTGAACAAAAGAGAGAAAGAATTACGGAACATGAAAACAGATTTAGAAACTCAGTAACTCCACAAAACATAAAAGCATTCATATTATAGGAGTCTCAGAAGAAGAAGACAGAGCAAAGGGAACAGAAAATTTATTTGTGGAAATAATAGCTAAAAACCTCCCTAATCCAGGGAAAGAAACAGAAATCCAGATCTAGAAGGGGCAGAGAACTCAAAAATCAACAAAAATCAACAAAAATCAACAAAAGCAGGCCAACACAAAGACACATTGTAATTAAACTTGCAAAATATAGTGATAAAGAAAAAAAAATCTTAAAAGCAATAAGACAAAAGAAGTCTCTAACTTATAAGGGAAGACCTATAAAACTAGCTTCAGATGTCTCAACAGTAAGTAGGCAAGCCAGAAGGGAGTAGCATGACATATTCAATGTGCTGAATGGGAAAAATCTGCAACCAAGAATATGATAGATTTGATATCCTTACTATCCAGCAAAGCTATCTATCATTCAGAATAGAAAGAGAGATAAAGAGTTTCCCAGACAAACAAAAACTAAAGGAGTTCATGACCACTAAACCAGTCTTGCAAGAAATATTAAAGGGGACTCTGAGTGGAAAAGGAAGAACACCAGGAATAATGACAAAGCAAGTAATAAGATGACACTAAAAAATACATATCTATCAATAATTACTCTGAATGTAAGTAAACTAAATATGCCAATCCAAAGACATAGTGGGACAAGAATGGATTAAAAACAAACCAAAACAAAACAAGATATATCTATATGTTGCCTACAAGAGAATCATTTTAGACCTAAAGACACCTGCAGATTGAAAGTGAAGGGATGGAAGGACACCTGGGTTGTTCAGTCGGTTAAGCATCTGACTCTTGATTTCATCTCAGGTCATAATCTCATGGTCATGAGATTGAATCCCTCATCAGACTCCATGCAGTGCACGGAGCTTGCTTAAGATTCCCTCTCTCCCTCTCCCTTCGCCCTACCCTCAGTCATGTTCTCTAAAAAACAAACAAAAAAAAAGTGAGGGAATGGAGAAACATGTATCATGTGAATGAACATCAGTAGAAAGTCAGAGTAGCCATAGGCAAACTAGATTTTAAAACAAAGACTATAGGGGTGTCAGGTGGCTCAGGTCATGATCTCACAGCTCTTGGGTTCAAGCCCTGCATCAGGCTCTGTACTGATAGCTCATAGCCAGGAGCCTGCTTCAGATTCTGTGTTTCCCTCTCTACTTGCCTCCCTCCCACTCATGCTCTGTCTCTCCCTCCTTCAAAAATAAATAAACATTAAAAATATAATTAAATATAATAACTAAAACAAAGTCTGTAACAAGAGATGAGGAAGGGCACTATATCATATTAAAAGGGACTATCCAACAAGAAAATCTAACAATTATAAATGTTTATGCCCCAACATGGAAGTTTCCAAATGCATAAAACTATTAATAAAAAACATAAAGGAAGTGATTGACAATAATAAAAAAACAGTAGGGGACTTTAACACCCCACTTACGTCAATGGATATATCATCTAAGCAGAAAATCACCAGGAAACAATGGCTTTAAAGGACACACAGATGTAATTCAGATGTTTTAACTGATATATTCAGAACATTTCATCCCAATGCAGCAGAATGCACATTCTTTGCAAATTTACATGGGTAATTCTCCAGAACAGATCACTTACTAGGTCACAAATCAGGCCTGAGTACAAAAAGATTAATGAGTACAATGAGTACAAAAAGATTAATATCATACTAAGCATATTTTTCCGAACACAACACTATAAAACTTGAATTCACCCACAAGAAAAAAATTGGAAAGACAACAAAAGCTAAACAACATGCTACTAAACAATGAATGGGTCAACCAGAAAATCAAAGAGGAAGTTAAAACATACATAGAAACAAATGAAAGTGAGTAAGAAGGAAGTATATAGCAATACAGGCCTAACTCAGGAAGCAAGAAAAATCTCAAATAAACAACATAATTTACACCTAAAGGGCTAGAAAGAGAGCAAAACAAAGCCTAAATCCAGCAGAAGGGAGGTAATAAAGATTAGAGCAGAAATAAATGATATAGAAACTAAAAACAAAACAACAAAAAAAAAATAGGACAAATTGATGAAGCCAGGAGCTTCATCAATAAATAATAAATAAATAAATAAATAAATAAATAAATAAATAAATAAATTGATAACCCCCTAGCCAGACTTATCAAAAAGAAAGGAGAAAGGCCTCAAATAAAATCACAAATGAGAGAGGAGAAATTACAATCAACAGCACAGAAATGCAATTATAAGAAAGTATTATGAAAAACTATATGTCAACAAAGTGGACAACCGGAAGAAGTGGATGGATTTCTAGAAACATATAAACTACCAAAACTGAAACAGGAAGAAAGAGAACACTTGAAAAGACTGATAACTAACAAAGAAATTGAATCAGAAATCAAAATTCTCCCAACAAACAAAAGTCCAGGGCCAGGTGGTTTCACAGGTGAAATCTATCAAACATTTAAAGAAGACTTTTTCTTCTCAAACTATTAAAAAAAAAACACAAAAATTCATCCTATGTGGCCAGCATTACTCTGTTACCAAAATTAGATAAAGACTCCACTAAAAAAGAAAACTACAAACCAATATCCCTGGTGAACATGGATGCAAAACTTCTCAAAATACTAACAAATAAAATACTAGATAATTACTAGTATTTATTTATTGGTATTTATTATTAGTATAAAATACTAATAAGTAAATAAAATACTAGAAATTGTATCCAACAGTACATTAAAAGAATAATTCACTACGATCAAGTAGGATTTATTCCTGGGCTGCAAGAATGGTGGTTCGATATTTGCAAATCAATTAATGAGATACAGTAAATTAATAAAAGAAAGGATAAGAACCATATTATCCCTTCAATAGATGCAGAAAAAGCATCTGACCAAGTACAACATCCATTCATGATAAAAACCCTCAACAAAGTAGGGTTGGAGGGAACATATCTTAACCTAGTAAAGGCTATATACAAAAACCCAAGGCTAATACCATCCTCAATGTAGGAAAACTGAGACCTTTTCCTCTAAGTTCAGGAACAAGACAGGGATGTCCACTCTCACCATGGTTGTATAACATTATACTAGAAGTGATAGCCATAGCACTGAGACAACACTAATAAAAGACATCCAAATCAGCAAGGAAGGTTCAAACTTTCCCTCTTTGCAGATGACATGATACTCCGTATAGAAAACCCAAAGGGGTTGGTAGAACAGTTACAGATTCAATAAAGTCACAGGATACAATATCAACATCCAGAAATCTGTTGCATTCCTATACACCAATAATGAAGAAGCAGAAAGAGAAATCAAGGAGTTGATCCATCCCATTTACAATTGGACCAAAAACCATAAGACACCTAGGAATAAACATAACCACAGAAGCAAAAGATCTGTATTTTAAACACTATAAACACTGATGAAAGAAATTGAAGATGACACGAAGAAATGGAAAAACATTCCATGCTCACGGACCAAAAGAACAAATATTGTCAAAATGTCTATACAACTCAAGACAATCTACATATTTAATGCAATGCTTATCAAAATACCACTAGGATTTTTCACAGAACTGGAACAAACAATCCCAAATATTGTATAGAACCACAAAAGACCTTGGATAGCCAAAGCAATCTTGAAAAAGAAAAGCAAAGCTGGACGCATCACAAGTCTGGACTTTAAGATGTTATATTACAAAGCTGTAGTGATCAAAACAGTATGCTGCCTGCACGCACACACACACACACATACACACACAAAAGATACATAAATCAATGTAAATGAAAAGAAATGGAATGGAATAAAACACCCAGTAGTGAGCCCACAATTACATGGTCAATTAATCTTCAACAAGGCAGGAAAGAATATCCAATGGGGAAAAATACAGTCTCTTTAACAAATGGTATTGGGAAAACTAGAAAGCAACATAAAAAAAATGAAAATGAACCATTTTCTTACACCATACACAAAAGTAAATTCAAAATAGATTAAAGACCTAAATATGAGACAGGAAACCATTAAAATCCTAAAGGAGAACACAGGCAGCAACCTCTTTGACCTTGGCCAGGGCAATGTCTTACCAGATCTGTCTCCTGAGGCAAGGGAAACATAAGCAAAAATGAACTATTGGGACTTTATCAAGACAAAAATCTTCTGCACAGTGAAGGAAACAATCAACAAAATTGAAAAGCAACCTACAGAATGGGAGAAGATATTTGCATGTAACATATCTGATAAATGATTAATATTCAAAATCGATAAGGAACTTATCAAACTCAACACCCAGACAACAAATAATCCACTTTCAAAATGAACAGAAGACATGAACAGATATTTTTTTCCCCATAAAATACATGTGGATGGCCAAAAAACACATGAAAAGATGATCAATACCCCTCATCATCAGGGAAATACAAATAAAAACTACAGTGAGATTTCACCTTACACCAGTCAGGATGCTAAAATTAACAAACAGGAAATGACTGGTACTAGGATATGGAGAAAGGGAAACTCTCACACTGTTGGTGGGAATGCAAACTGGTGCAGCCACTCTGGAAGAAAGTATGGAGGTTCCTCAAAAAGTTAAAAATAGAATTACCCTACAACCCAACAATTGCACTACTAGATATTTACCCAAAGGATACAAAAATACTGATTTGAAGGTAAATACTGATTTACCCAAAGGATACGAAAATACTGATTTGAATGCACCCCGTTGTTTATAGCTGCATTATCAAAAGTAGCCAAATTATGGAAAGAGTCCAAATGTCCATTGACTGATGAATGGATAAAGAAGATGTGGAACATATATCCAATGGAATATCACTCAACTCTCACAAAGAATGAAATCTTGCCATTTGCAACAGCATAGATGGAGCTAGACCGTATTAAGCTAAGTGAAATAAGTCAGTCAGAGAAAGGCAAATACCATATGATTTCACTCAGATGTTGATTTTCAGACACAAAACAAATGATCCTGGTGAAAACAAAGGCAAACCAAGAAACAGGTTAACAGTGGAGAACAAACTGTTGGTTAGCAGAGAAGGTTAGAAGGTGGGTGGGGTGGGGGGGGTGAAATAGGTGATGGGGATTAAGGAGTGTACCTGTTGTGATGGGCATTGGGTATTGTATGTAAATGTTGAATCACTAAATTGTACACCTGAAAATAATATTGCACTGTATGTTAACTAGTTGGAATTTAAAGAAAAAAGAAAAAAAGCTATTAAATTATATTAATTTAGTGCTTTATTATTATACATAATTTAATTAATTGATGTAATTTATATATACAGATAAATTGTAACAAGCACACACACACACACACACACACACACACACAGTACATGAGCCTGTCAAATTATAAGAGAGCAGTGATAACATATAAGGACTCTTAAACCTTAGCTGATCTCTAATGTACATCACATACACTCACATTTCATTGGCAAAGCAGGTCACATTGTCAACCTAACAATAAGGTGTAGAACGTTATTTTGTCTCTAGTATGATCCTACAAGTCACAAGGCAAAGGGCAGTGGAAATATTATTGGAACTGACGATATAGTTTTCAAAATTTTGAATTTAAAATTACAGTATGATTATCATTATTAGCTCACCAATTTTTTCTTAAATGAAGGATTCTTAAAGCTGTAAAATGTTCTAGCTATGGCTATTTTATAATAAATACTTATCAAATTTTGGCTAAATGATTAATTACTATTTGTATACATTATAGTATTTTTTATAGGGTTGTGATATTTCCTCAGGATAAACAAATTGAGTAAAATAGCTAATCGAGTGAAAAACTACTTGAGATTGATATCTATTGCTAGGGTTTTCTTTTCAAAAGATTATCCAACATGTCTTTCAACAGTAGTTTTTTTTTTTTTTTTTTTTTAATTTTTTTTTCAACGTTTATTTATTTTGGGACAGAGAGAGACAGAGCATGAACGGGGGAGGGGCAGAGAGAGAGGGAGACACAGAATCGGAAACAGGCTCCAGGCTCCGAGCCATCAGCCCAGAGCCTGACGCGGGGCTCGAACTCACGGACCGCGAGATGGTGACCTGGCTGAAGTCGGACGCTTAACCGACTGCGCCACCCAGGCGCCCCTCAACAGTAGTTTTGAAGAATGTCAATTTTCTGTCCCCTTTAAATAGCTGTTTTATTTTCATTTTTTTTTCAGTTGGGAAGATGAAAAATTGTATCATCTTGTTACTGTAACTTGCTGTACATAATTTGCATTTCATTAATTATCAGTGGAAATCCTTTTGATTTCTACAATTGTTTTTTATGTGTGAATTATCTGTGTACTTTTCCATTTTCCATGGTCAGTTTGGCATTTTTAAATTAATTTTTTCAAAGCTTAAAAACTATGGAAAATAAGGGGCGCCTGGGTGGCTCAGTCGATTAAGCGTCTGACTTCAGCTCAGGTCATGATGCTGCAGTTTGTGAGTTCGAGCCCTGCGTCGGGCTCTGTGCTGACCGCTCAGAGCCTGGAGCCTGCTTCAGATTCTGTCTCCCTTTCTCTCTGCCCCTCCCCCGCTCACACTCTGTCTCTGTCCGTCTCGAAAATAAATAGACACTTAAAAATAACCAAAAAAAAAAAAAAAAAAAAAAAAAACCTATGGAAAATAATCCCTTTCACACCTTATTGCATTCTTCCTTAGTTTAACATTTTATTTTTATTCTATAATGCATCCGTTGTTGATAGATATTTATTTAGAAAGATTTTGTCAGGTGGTAGCAAACATAGACAATCCAGCCAATATCTGGGGGCACAGTTTGGGGCTATGCAAAGCT
Source organism: Leopardus geoffroyi (assembly GCF_018350155.1). Lineage (NCBI taxonomy): Eukaryota > Metazoa > Chordata > Mammalia > Carnivora > Felidae > Leopardus > Leopardus geoffroyi. The sequence goes on from NC_059333.1 coordinate 20,762,320, forward strand.
GAGAATGTGGCAGGCTATTGATCATTACTGAAAGGAAATGCATGGGGTCCAACCCAGAGTGCCAGAATTAAAGTCCACTAGGGTAGTGAGCTGCTTTTATAGTAGGATCAGTCCATGCAGTCCTTGTACTAAGGTACTATTTTCTGCAAAGCTGCCTGAAACCATCAGTCCATCTTCATTGTGCTTACTGAATGCATTGCTGTCTCCACGTGGGATCACCGAAGAGCACAGGCATTTTGCAAAGGAACATAGTTAAAATGTCCTTTGACTTTTGTGTAGTTAACATGCTTAGGTCTAATTTGAAATTAAACCGATTTAATTCACTTCACTAATCAGTTCCTAGTTTCAAAGGAAAGAGACTAGTCAAGGCAACGAAGTAATACGTTACCCTGCTTAACAGGTACAACCATGTCTCCTGTGGATGACATTTATGATGTGAAGGAACATTTCATTTCTCTTTGCAGGCTGCCCAGATAGGTTTTGTCTAGGATTTGAGAAGATAGCAGGTTGGAAAACAAATAGTAGGTTGCAATATGAGCCCTGAGGAACAAGAGGTTGAGTAGCTGGCTTCCTGTAGGTGTACGGATTGGAAATTAGCAATAAATTTAGTGGTAGGTTTTTGTTATCATTTCATTGATCTTTAATAAAGTGAGTTACCTACAAAAAAAAAAAAAAAACCTTGTATTAGTCTTACTTTGATTCAAGCTTGAGATAGTTTCAAGAGGTAATATCTATAGAACATAGTTGCACATAGATTATTTCCTTCTCAAATAACTAGATGGACGGTAGTGGGAATCATTGTGATGGGAAGTAATGAAGCCTGTGTGAGAAATTACTGACTTTGGTCCTTTTTATTTTTTATTTTTTATTTTTGAGACAGAGAGAGACAGAGCATGAATGGGGGAGGGGCGGAGAGAGAGGGAGACACAGAATCGGAAGCAGGCTCCAGTCTCTGAGCCGTCAGTCCAGAGCCCGATGCGGGGCTCGAACTCACGGACCACGAGATCGTGACCTGAGCTGACATCGGATGCTTCACCGACTGAGCCACCCAGGCGCCCCTGGTCCTTTTAACCACATCTGTTCCTGTTAAAAAACATTTTCTGAAGCATGCTAAAAAAAAATTATATATATATATTTTTTTTTTTTGGAAAAAAAAATATATATATATGTATTTTAGATATACATATATATATATATATATATATATATATATATCTGATTTTTAAAATCTGGTAAATAATACCAAGTAGAAACTAGGTATAATTTTTTAAAAAAATATGGGATTGCATTTTTTTTTTTTTTTTTTTGCAAAAGTCAGGCTGTGAAGCCAGGTTAGATTATTATAAGTGAGTGTGTGTTTTGTGTGTAAATACACACATGCCATGTGATCACTAATCTTTGTAGAACGGGCTTAACAGACAAGTCATTTTGTTTTGTTCTGCTTGTCACCTTTAAGAACAAAGATCCCAGATTTCTTTAGGCAGTTTGATTATAAAAAATACTTTGATGAGTAAAAAGACTAATGTATGGAAAGAAAGTGAGCATTCTAGTAAAATAGAAAGACATAAATGGCTAGAGTAGTTTGAAGCACTTAATCTTGTGGGTGTCTCATATTCACACTCAAGAAACTGATATAAAAGACCTCCTGTAGTCCCACAGAACATTGGATGCAATTTAAATTCATGCTGTCACCTGCTACTACTCCTTTTGTTAACATGCACTGTAATGACTAGACCCAGCATTTACCGGCGCTTGATAACACTGGGGGGAAAATGGATGTTTTCTTTGTAACTGCTTTTGTTATTTTTTTCTTATTCAAAACAAAAGTATCCATCAAATCCCAAGAAGCATAAATATTTCTTATTGACCAAGAATGTATGGAGAGGGAAAAAGAACTTTGTGAGAATGCATTTTGCTAGACTTGGAAACAGAATCACTGATTCTTTAGGGTTGTGCAACTTTGATTAGTTTTCATTGGCCTAGGATATTTTATGACCCTGAAGTTTCAGAATTTAAGATGTAATAATACAACACTAATGCAAATTAGCATCGTCGGTGTCACTGTAATTAAATTTTGTGCAGGAGAGGTCAATGTTCATCCTGCAGAAAATACAGCGCCTTTATTCATCCCACCTACACCTTTTCTGACCAGAAAGACATCTATCAACCTTTTTCAGTACCAGTGCCCAGTCAAATTTCAAACCAGCTTCTACAGATTCTTAATGATCCTTTGTTTTTTGCTGATAAGATCACCACAGTATTTCTCCCAACAAACCATCTTCGGCTTTCCTCAAGAGTACTTTTGCTCATTTTATTTTTAAACAGATATTCCTTATGTATTATTGTTATTCTTGCTTCTTCTATTTCCACTGCCATTCCTACAATAGCTCAAAAAAGTTCAAAAAAAAAAAAAAAAAAAAGAAAAGAAAATATGACCCCAGGTATGGCATTTTAGTAATCAATAAGATATAAATCAGTTTTACTTTTCTGAGCAAATTCATTTGGGCATTCCTAATGTGTGTGTGTGTGTGTGTGTGTGTGTGTACATATACTCTGTAATTAAGATATATACATATATATACATATATATATATGTATATGTATGATCTCTATATATGTAACAGAATATATACATAAAACGCAGCCTTAAGATAATTAGCTTTTCACTTAGGCTTTCTTTTTTTAATTTTTTTTTTTCAACGTTTATTTATTTTTGGGACAGAGAGAGACAGAGCATGAAAGGGGGAGGGGCAGAGAGAGAGGGAGACACAGAATCCGAAACAGGCTCCAGGCTCTGAGCCATCAGCCCAGAGCCCGACGCGGGGCTCGAACTCACAGACGGCGAGATCGTGACCTGGCTGAAGTCGGACGCTCAACCGACTGTGCCACCCAGGCGCCCCTCACTTAGGCTTTCTTAAGTTATGAAAGTCAGATGTTCATAAAATAGGAAGGACGTGGGAGAAAATATTGCTGATGCAACATTGTTAATCAATAAGCTACTTTAGTTTACTGCTTCATAAATGGCATTTTTTTGTTATTTAGAAATTATCTACAATATTTCTCTAGATGTTGTCAAATGAGCAATGTGATAGATTGACAACTCTTTAATTAACTCAGTATTTGACTGCTACATCCTTCTAGTGTTTGCCAGAGTTTCTGTCTGAACACAGTTGCTTATATGCAGTGCTTATTAACTTCGAATTTCCCAGAGATCTTGACAAGAGGAAATTAAAAATAGCATTTTCTAAAGGTAGTTAATTATGGTTAATACATTTTGGAATGCAAATGTGAATTCCCCAAAATGATTAAATTTTCCAACAATGCACACTGAACTGGCAAATTAAAATTTACCTTATATTTGCAATGTCACATTATCAATCAAACTGAAGGTTATTCAACTATAAGGACATGTAAGTTTCTACATATATTTGATTTTTTTTTTCATTTGAAGTGGAATAAGAATCTAATTTTAGTGTTTTTACTTAGCCCAATAAGAACTTTGATACAAAGAAATACTATGTTTTACCCTGACCTAAATCTTTCCAATCCTTACCTAAGGTAAGGCTCAGGTGTAAATTTGGCATTCTGAGGATTTTTATTAAGTTATTCACTCCAGAATGTTTCTATTTATTTTGTATAGAAGTTGAATCAATTTGTTTTTTTTTTAATTTTTATTCTATTTCTTCCAGCACAAAACTGATAGAAAAAAAATAACTGATAGGATATATATTAGCCACATTTTAAGTTCATGTGCACTAGGGATATTTAATGATCTGCCTTTTCTTCTTTCATCCAAATATTCAGTTAATTATCTTCTCTCCTATTGCTTTTTTTTTCCTTCTCTCTCTCCTATACCTGCCCTCATTTATTCCCTTGTGACCCAATTCTAAAAAGAAGTAGTAATAACTTGCTACAAAGGCAGGCTATGAAATATCAAGCAAAATAACAAACAGCAAGAAACCCTGAGAGAAATAGAGAAAAATAAAAATAATATCTAGGAACCTATGATCATCATATTATGGTGGTATAATACTAAATTTAAGTCTGAGCTCCCGAGAAGACGTACAACCACACCTAAACCTACCTACCTTCACCAACATGGACCCCAGGAAAACGTGATGATGATAACATCCACGCTGTTACTTTGTCTCTTTCAGTTCCCCACTGGGCCATGCCTCCCCCTATACCTTTGGGCAAGATGACAGGTGAAACCTTTACAAAATTGATCAATGCTCTTCTATTGCTGTTTTCAGGGCTTCATTATGTTCTAAAGTTAATAGATGACTTTTTTTAAAATGTTTTTTTTTATTTTTGAAAGAGAGAGAGAGACAGAGCGTAAGGGGGAGAAGGGCAGAGAGAAAGGGAGACACAGAATCCAAAGCAGGATCCAGGCTCTGAGCTGTCAGCACAGAGTCCTATGTGGGGCTTGAACTCAGGAAACCTGAGACCATGACCTGAGCCGAAGCCAAACGCTTAACAGACTGAGCCACCAAGGTGCCCCAATATGGCTTTAAATGGAAAAAAAAATCACCACAGGATCTAAATTTTGAAAAGCCAAACACACACAGCTAGCTTAGGTAACTTTGTACATTTTTCTTAGAGCTGTGTTTTTAGAAGTTATACTCTTACTTTACATTGTGATTTAAAAAATATATATCATGAGGGGCGCTTGGATGGCTTCGTCAGTTGGGCGTCCAACTTCAGCTCAGGTCATGATCTCACGGTTTGTGAGTTCGAGCCCCTCATCAGAGTCTGTGCTGATAGCTCAGAGCCTGGAACCTGTTTCAGATTCTGTCTCCCTCTCTCTCTGCTCCTCCTCTGCTCATGGTCAGTCTCGCTCTATCTCTCAGTAATGAATAAATGTTATTTTTTTTAAAATCATGAAGTTGCAAATAGAATAATCCTTTGTATTTCAGCTACATATTTATTTAATAGTTGCCTTTATAAATGTAACTATGCTGCTAACTTTTTTTTTACTGTTTATTTTTGACAGAGAGACAGAAACAGAGTGCAAATGGGGGAGGGGCAGAGAGAGAGGGAGACACAGAACGCAACGCAGGCTCCAGGCTCTGAGTTGTCAGCACAGAGCCTGATGCGGGGCTTGAACTGACGAACCATGAGATTATGACCTGAGCCGAAGTCAGAAGCTCAACCCACTGAACCACCCAGGCACCCCTATGCCATTAACTTTTCTGACCATGAGGCAGATTTTCATAATTAAGAGTGCACCTCGTCAGAAAACTGAGTTACAATATCAGATTTGCTAGTGATTTCTTCACAGAGTTAATTAATTTTAGGACAGGAAGTAAAAATTTCTGCTGTTTTCCCCATCATGTGTGTTCCAGGATAGAGGCTACCTTGGTGCTGCCATTTTCTTTCTTCCAACCTGTTAACTATATTTGCACCTCTGTTGTGTGGGTTCTCTTTTCCATTGCTCCTCATTATATAGTGTGTGTTCTTGAGAAAATATTTTACTCTTCTTTTTTATGGAATGGCCTTGCCTTTTTGCCTTTCCTCCAAGGCCTCCGCTTACTTAATTTATGTGTTATATAATTTTACCCATCTTTTGTAATGAAACTTACATTACTGAAAGTTAGCTAACTTCATACCTTCTATTTTCATTAAAGTTATTTTTTCCCTAATATATCCAGATGCTTTCAAAATAAACCTCAAGAAAATAATGACATAGATACTGAAGAACAGGGATTATCCTAGGAAATTTACTCATATATTCTTAAAGCCCTTTAAATCAACATCATAAAATCATTTTGTAGGAGAGAAAACTTTTTTTTCAAAGAGTCCAAATTTTAAGGGATAATTCGGGATCTTTATCTCAGGTTTATTTGATCCCAGTCTCCAGGTCTCTTTATTAAGTAAACTTCAGATCCTTACTCTGAATTACATAACTGAGAGTCACAGACCTTTGTGCAACTGTCCCTTTTCTATCCTAGCAGATGACCTCTGCAGAAGAATTAGGGATCTTTGCAAAGCTCTCCAGTTACATCTATTTGGACACTTTCAGTTGGATGTGAGGGATCAGATCAAAATTCTCCAATACATGCAGGAATTCTGTGTCTATAAACAGCCACTAAACCTTTGCCACTAAACCTCAGAGTAAACAGAGTAAAACAGAGCGTGGCTGATAGAATTGAAATATAGTATACTACCAAAGAAATAATAAAAAAAAAAAACTAGGAGGTAACAGACATAGAAGACCCTAAAAGCAAATATTTAATATCTCTGGAATCTGGTATTTTAACAGCAGCTATTGAGGGCCATCAAGGATGCACTGGGTTTTATAGCTAAATAATATCACAGTTGTCTTAGTATCATCTGTTTGCATTACTATCTTTTTCACTGTGTTGTAGACTCCCGTGTAATCATTCACTTTTGTCTCTGTAGTGTCTAACGTAAAAACTAGCGTATCGTAGCTGACAAATAAATGTTTGAGTGTGTGAAGTGCAGGAGTGAGGAAATCAATGATTAATAGCCTTCTTTGGGATATAGTTCATCTGCTTAACCTGTCCTGATTTTCAACTTCAGTGCTTTCTACTTGGTGTTCAAACACCAAGTCAAACGTTGTTCCTCCTCCCCTGAGAATCTTCAGATCAAAATTGTGCCAACTTTCCCCTGCCTTTTCTTTACATTCTCCTTACATTAAAATAACTTCTAGTGGAAGCTTTCAAATTTGTCTATAGAACTCGCTATGACATTTTTTTAACATTTATTTATTTTTGAGACAGAGAGAGACAGAGCATGAACGGGGGAGGGGCAGAGAGAGAGGGAGACACAGAATCGGAAGCAGGCTCCAGGCTCTGAGCCGTCAGCCCAGAGCCTGACGCAGGGCTCGAGCTCACGGAGCGCCAGATTGTGACCTGAGCTGAAGTCGGACGCTCAACCGACTGAGCCACCCAGGCGCCCCAGTGACATTTTTATAAACTAGGAGATTCTTTATAACCATATATCTTGACATTAAGTATCATGTCACTGGCATGTGTTCACACAATATTTGATGAAATAGGACGTTTGAATGTCAGGGTGCATCTCTACTAACAAGAGCAAAACTTAAGGACCTATGTCAGAAGCTGGGAATTCTGGAAGTATTTATGTGGAATCTTTCAAAAAATTGTCACCTTGGGGAAACTTCATTGTCCTGGGGACTTATTTCTCGTCCTCCAACCTTCATATCTAAATGAAGTAGAGTTTTCACATGATTAAAAGCGGAGATACTTGAACTTGCAATGAAGTTATTCACTATAGGAAGAGAACGGTAATTTTCTATTCAGAATTTTGATGGAAATGAGGCCCAAATATTGTGTATGTAGCTTAAGTTGTTTTTTAACTTAAGCTGATGTTGTATTCTTGATAGGAATTATACTCCAAACTAAACAGTGGAACAAAAAATGAGGTAAAATTTTAGAGTCCCCTTTATACATCTGAAAGAAACCTAGGAAAAAGGGTAACGGTGAATACTTCTAGAAAGATTACCTGGGTGTGTGAAGGCAAAGGGAAGAAAGAACATTGACTTTTCACCTCAGACTCTATTCCATATTTACATGTTAGACTCTATCACATAATTAAACACACAAATTGTGTAACACTTTACCACAAATTAGCAATAAACTCACATATAAGTAAATGTGTCATTACAAAGGCTGATATTCAATCACCATTTCCTGTATGCCTTGTGTTTTTGCCTGTGCAAATGTCATTAAAGTATTATCTTGTGTTCTTTTAAAAGCTTTATCATGGGGCGCCTGAGTGGCTCAGTCGGTTAAGCGTCCGACTTCAGCTCAGGTCACGATCTCGCGGTCCGCGAGTTCGAGCCCCGTGTCGGGCTCTGGGCTGATGGCTCAGAGCCTGGAGCCTGCTTCTGATTCTGTGTCTCCCTCTCTCTCTGCCCCTCCCCCGTTCATGCTGTGTCTCTCTCTGTCTCAAAAATAATTAAACGTTAAAAAAAAAAAAAATTAAAAAAAAAAAAAAAAAAAAAAGCTTTATCATTTCACTTTTTCAATGTAGACCTCCAATTTATTTAGTTTATTATTGTGTATGGTATGAGGAAAAATTGAGGAAATTTTCTTGTTTTATACTGACACCCAGAATCTGTTGGAGTATTCAGTTATCCAGCATTATTTGCTAAAAATGTCACACTCTCCCTCCTGCACTACAGTGGCACCATTGCTATATATCAGACATATGCATACATGTGAGATTGTGAGAAAAAGAACTTCTTTTTTGTGTTGTACTCTGTTTAATTGTCCTCTTTGCTTTTTTGCTTTTTTTAAAAAAAATTATTTAGATTCTAGTTAGTTAACATATAGTGTAGTAATGGTTTCAAGAGTAGAATTTGGTGATTCGTCACTTAAATATAACACCCAGCGCTCATCACATGTGCCCTCCTTAATACCCATCACCTGTTTAGCCCATCACCTGCCCGCCTCCCCTCCAAAAACCCTCACTTTGTTCTCTACAGTTAAGAGACTCTTATGGCTTACCTCCTTTTTTCCCCCTTTCCCCTATGGTTCATTTATATTGTTTCTTAAATTCCACATGAGTGAAATCCTATGGTACTTATCTTTCTATGACTGAATTATGTTGCTTAGCATAATACACTCAAACTCCATCTATCCACCATCCACATTGTTGTTAATAGCATGGTTTCATTCATTTTGATGGCTGAGTAATATTTCATTTCTATGTATATACCACTTCTTCTTTATCCATTCATCTATCAATGGGAATTTTGACTCTTTCCATAATTTGGCTATTGTTGATAAGGCTGGCTATATACACATTTGAAGGGTGCATGTGCCCCTTCAAATCAGTATTTTTTAGATAAATACCTAGTAGTGCAATTGCTGGGTCATAAGGTAATTCTATTTTTAACTTTTTGAGAAGCCTCCATACTGTTTTCCAGAATGGCTGCACCAGTTTGCATTCACACCAACAGTGTAAGAAGGTTCCCCTTTCTCCACATCCTTGCCAACGTCTGTTGATTCCTGTGTTGTAAATTTTAGCCATTCTGACAGGTGTGATGTGGTATCTCATTGTTGTTTTGATTTGCATTTCCTTCATGATGAGTGTATTGAGCATCTTTTCATGTGCCGGTTGACCATCTGTTTGTTTTCTTTGGAAAAATGTGTGTCCATGTCTTCTGTATCCTTCTCAACTGGATTATTTATTTTTTGGGTGTTGAGTTCACTAAGTTCTTTTTATAGATTGCCCTTTTGCTTTCATCACTATAGACTTATACTAAGTCTTGGTGTCTCGTAAAGCAAATCCTTTAACTTTAGTGTGTGTGTGTGTGTGTGTGTGTGTGTGTGTGTGTCTGTGTCCAGAATGTATATATAAATAGTTCATAAAGGTAAATAACTAAAGACAGCAACCAATTTTTAAGATAGACAAAAATCAGTATGGACACTTCACACAAAAAAAGATATCAAAAGGAATAATAAACACATAATTGCAATTTTTCATCAGGAAACGCAATTCAAAGTGTTACACAGCCACTGTGACTAAAATATAAAAAAAAAAGATAACAATACAAAGTATCTGGGAGCATAGGAAATAACTGTGCTTTTGCATACTGCTAGCAGAAGGGTAAATTGGAGTAACCATTATGGAAAATTAATTTCCTGAAATTGCACGCAGGTGTAGCCACAACCTAAAAGTTACTAATTTCACTATGCATACATGTGAGTACCAAGAAATATGCATTAAATTTTCAAAGAAGCATTAATAGTAATAGCCCAAACTAGACTGTATATAATAATTAACGGTTGATTGGAAAATAAATCAATATAAGAGTACTAAACAGCATTAATGTCCAAAACAGCAGCCATTAACCACAGGTGGGTACTAAGCTAATCTAAGCTAATTAGATTCGACGTATGCTTTAAGTGTAAAACACACAGTGCCTCTTCAAGATTTAGTGAAAAAATAAATGTAAAATGCCCCATTTGTCATTTTTCTATGAGCTACAGGCTAAAATAATAACTTGGATACATTGGAGTAAATAAGATATATTTGTAAATTTAACTTTATTTACTTGTACCTTTTTGATGTGATTACTAGGACATTTTAGAGTACATAGTTTGTGGCTCATATTATTTACTGTTGGACAGAACTGCTCTACAAATATTAAAAAAATAAATAAAACAGAACAAGTCTACTACTCCCGAACAACATAGATGGTTTTCACAGCATAAGACTGAGCCATAAGATTTTCACAGCGTTGTGAGTAATACATACCTATGCTTTTATTGTGATAAAGTTTAAAACCAACAATACCAATCTATGGTGGTTTCCTTTGCTGGGGGATATGTGAGCACTGAAGTCTTAGTGAAAGCCAGTATTTCCTAGAGTGATAGTTATATGGGTGCATTAATTTTATAAAATTTCATTGAGCTAAGATTTATGCATTTTAATTTATGGATGCTGTACTTTAAGAATAATGTTTTCAAAAACAGTAATATTGATATTGACATTGGTATCATTCATATCTTCCTTCCGAAATACACTCTGTTTGCCTGAGATGCTTTCCAGGTCTCTGAAGCAACATAACACTGTTACAGCACTTTTTAAATGTTTTGCCTATATCCCTGATTTTAAATGACACAAAACCCATGTTGCAGATGAAGAGACACAGAGGCTTAGGAAGGTTAGGGGGACCTTCTCAGGACACCACAACTGCTTTGTATTCGAATTGTTTGAAACAAACCTGATGTACTCAAAAGGTTGGGGTTTTCTCCCTTGCTGGTTCAAAAACTTTCTCAGGTCTTCTTAGCAAAATTTTCCTGATGGTCTTTCATTATCTTAGAGCCAGAATAGTGCTGATATCAAACTGCAGCGTAATATTAATGATGTATTATTTTGTAATTTCCTGTGTAGCAATCATATGAAAGTCCTTGGCCCAGAAAAAGGTACAGAATATTTCAGATGGGGTCAGTGAAAAAGAGAATTCTTCTGCAGGTAGTTCTATTATGTGAGATGATCTTCTTAATCTAGATGAAGAAAAACAAAAACAAAAAAAAACCTGCTGGCTCTGCTGACAAATAGAGAATTTTACATTTTCTATGAAAATTGTCTTTATGCAAGCACATTTCTCTGATGTACAAAGTGTATTTTTGTAATAGTTTCTTTTATGACTTACCATATCTAATTTGTCTGATGTCATGCCCTCAATTTGCTTAACTTAAACAGGTTTCTTCAGTAGAAACTTGGTTATATGTGGATAGTAGCTGCAATACATTATATTTAGCTCTGATATTATTATAGGATTCGAAAAATTGCCCTAAAACGCCCAAGGTAGAAAAGTCGGCAAAACTTTGCAATTTTTAAGGACCAAATACGTGTGTCAGCTGCTGACACTTGCCCCTTATATTTTTGAAATTTGTTACGTTAATTCCCTTGGTACTAATTTTAGCCTGGTGTTAATGATTAATTTTTATTTCTTTAATTTTTATTTTACTCTAACATTATATATCCATACATATATACATACATGAGTACGTGTGGGTGTACATACATATATGCACCCTTTTGTGGAATAACAATAATTTATCCACTTAAAGCTTTTCTCTCTCTGGCATCTCCTGACATTCCTCAACCCAAACATAACCATCATCATTCCCTTGGGGAAAACTTCATCCTGATTTCTGTGATCACTATTTCCTTTCTTTTCCTTTCAATTTCATTGTATATTCCTCAACATTATTGTCTAGTCAATATGTCTAGTAATTGGGAAACGCGTGATTTTGCACATAAAATATGTCCAGCTCTTTTTTTTTTTTTTCATGAGAGAGCCCTGTGTAATATTTGTCACATTGTCGCGTGACATCGCACAGGAAGTTCATCCCATTCATGTGCACTTACTCATGTTAAACAACATTTCTCAATGTTACATCAACATAAATTGAAATTGGGAATAGACTCAGTGTTGAATCCTGTTTTACACGAGTAATAAATGATAGCCCTATGAAGCTAAACTATGGAGAATTAAGACCCATTTACATTTTAAGTGGTATACACTTGCATTGCGCTTAAGTTTTGATAGTCTGTAATTATGTATAAAATAAGTACTGTGTTTATTGTATGATCAATAGCTTATAATAATAACCAAAATAATACTTCAAGCCAAATTAATGTTTTTAATACCTAAAACCTTATTTGGACAGTAATGAAAAATAATAAAATTTCACATTGTATACATATCTAGTAGTAAAGAAATATTATAACACTAGTATCAAAAATGATTATAGCAGGGCCTGGGTGGTTCAGTCAGTTAAGTGTCCACATTGTTTTTAAAGTTTTCTAATGTCTAATTTTCACAGAGAGAGAGAAGGAGACAAACCACAAGCAGGGAGGGGCAGAGAGAGATGGAGATACAGAATCCAAAGCAGGAATCAGGCTCCAAGCTGTCAGTACAGAGCCTGATGCAGGGATTGAACTCACGAACTGCGAGATCAAGACCCGAGCTAACGTCAGATGCTTAACCAGCTGAACCACCCAGGGTCCCCAAGCTTCTGACTCTTAAGTTTGGCTCAGGTCATGATCTCACAGTTCATGAGATCGAGCCCCTGTTCGGCTCTGTACTGATGGTAGGGAGCCTGCTTGGGATTCTCTCTCTCTCTTCTCTGTCCCTCCTCTGCTCGCTTTCTCTCTCTCTTTCACTCTCTCAAAAAAAAAATAAAACCTAAAAAACATTTATAAGTATGAAATATCTTACATTGATATGAAATTTGCTGAAAGAAATAGGATGGAAATGTGATTTCCAGAAGAAAGATCAATATAAATAAAATATCCAAGTTTAAGGATTTTTTAGTGTAATTTAAAATTGGTTGATGGTATTTTGATATATCTTGTCATTTTAATTTTTTTACATCAAAGAATGCAATGAACATTTTATTTTCTGAAGTCACTATTTACAATATGCTAAAATGGTACCATTAATTTGCAACTTTTTAAACAGAGCAGTTAATTTTAGATATCACCTGAAAATATGCAAAAAAGAATATAGTTTTCAAAAAAATTAAGGAAGGATATGTGAGCATAAAATCTTTAAACATTAATCCTGTGAATCAGATTCTTAAAACATCCTATCTTTAATCTGCTGTGGCTTTTAATATTAAACTTATGTTTTTCAAATTTCAGAAAGTCGTTTCCTTAAGTTTAACTTCTTAAATTGGTTCTTGGTTTAGAATTAAAGTCAGCTTCTTTGGTCATTTCTAGTCATAAAGGAAAACACCTTTTCTGGACATTTACCTTGGTCTTCTTCTTTCAGTTTCCCCTGTCTTCTCTCTCTCTCTCTTTTTTTTTTTTTTTTTTCAATATATGAAGTTGATTGTCAAGTTGGTTTCCATACAACACCCAGTGCTCATCCCAAAAGGTGCCCTCCTCAACACTCATCACCCACCCTCCCCTCCCTCCCACCCCCCATCAACCCTCAGTTTGTTCTCAGTTTTTAAGAGTCTCTTATGCTTTGGCTCTCTCGCACTCTAACCTCTTTTTTTTTCCTTCCCCTCCCCCATGGTCTTCTGCCAAGTTTCTCAGGATTCACATAAGAGTGAAAACATATGGTATCTGTCTTTATCTGTATGGCTTATTTCACTTAGCATCACACTCTCCAGTTCCATCCACGTTGCTACAAAGGGCCATATTTCGTTCTTTCTCATTGCCACGTAGTACTCCATTGTGTATATAAACCACAATTTCTTTATCCATTCATCAGTTGATGGACATTTAAGTTCTTTCCATAATTTGGCTATTGTTGAGAGTGCTGCTATAAACATTGGGGTACAAGTGCCCCTATGCATCAGTACTCCTGTATCCCTTGGGTAAATTCCTAGCAGTGCTATTGCTGGGTCATAGGGTAGCTCTATTTTTAATTTTTTGAGGAACCTGTCTTCTGAAGTGAGTTGTAAATTTTTTTTTTTTACCTGTTCATAAGTTTGCATCCCTGTGCTTCTCAAGTAATTAAGAGGTCTTGGACAATGGCAAAGCAAGTAAAGATGACAAAAACACCAACGTCACCTATTGGGGGCTGAAGAGGCAAACAGAATCTTGATTTTGTGTTGAAATTCTGGAAAGAGGGTCCGTTACATTTTCCAGCCTCTTCCCACCTTCCCAACTTCCCAGCCACTATCTCCTAACCAGCCAACCCTGCCAGTGTAAGGGAACATTCTCTCGCAACTGTGCAGACAGGGAAGAACATCATAAAATTGGTCCAGTCTGCTTTCATTTACACCAGGGTCAACAACAGCCATTAGAGTCACTGTCTGTTGAGGGCCCTGAATAACAATAAAATCTTAGGTTTTGTTCCAGGCATCATGTGGTGCACACCAGTACAGTATCATGGGGGCCTAGAGTCCCACATGGCATTATGAAGAAAACATTATGGTACCTGTAACCTATGACGAGATCCCTATGCAACCGATTGTCATCGGCATACTAATTGGTACCTGATTGTTGTATTACTTCGAATACTGAATTAGTCCTGAGAAGAAATCATGGACAAGTGCTCAAGTATCTGCCAAAATTCTTATGTTCTTTTAAGTCTACCAAAACTTAAAAAAAATATATGTGGAATGTTTCTCCATTCTTTTTATGAAAGTACTAAAAAATTATTTCCCAAATTGAAAACGGTCATATAAAAGTTAGAATTCCAGGGCAATTTAACTATGGTTTGAGATAGAAAATTTCTCGTTGAAGTATACCAAAATTAATTTCAGCGAAGTTCTTAAAGTAAGAATATTGAATTAAAGATCTGCCGTGTAGTAGGAATTATACAAATTAGAGTTTGTTTTCTTTTCTTTTTTTTTCCCCCAGTGACAAGCTTTGCTAACAATTATGAGGTTACAAGTAAAGAAGATGCCAAGACAGGACGTTCCATTGGCTCTACAACTGGCTCCTTCCCACATCTGACACATAGTATCTGGCCCACAGTAAAAAGGGTCTTTAAAAGGGCTGGTAGGTCCCCTCATCCAGCAGGGATATTTAAGTTATTAAACATCTTTTTTGTTGTTGTTTATACAGGATAGCTATTTACTTATGTGGCATACATCAAGGAGTCATGTCTCACAATTTAAAATATTATAGATTTATTTATTATAAAAAATCCTAAAATGAGGAAATCATTACTCAAAAGCATTGCATAGATAGGAATATTCTTTTTTTATTTTTTATTTTTTTACATTTATTCATTTTTGAGAGACAGAGAAAGAGACAAAGCAGAAGTGGGGGAGGGGCAGAGAGAGGGGGGCAGAGAGAGAGGGAGACACAGAATCCAAAGCAGGCTCCAGCTGACAGCTCAGAGCTGTGCTGATAGCTCAGAGCCCGACGCGGGGCTTGAACTCACAAACCAGATCACCACCCGAGCTGAAGTCAGACGCTTAACTGACTGAGGCACCCAGATTCCCCCATAGGAATTTTATTCTAGAAAACTTCATTAGTCTCTTTGTGCAGAGACTTAATTATCATTTTTGTAGGACTATCAGACTGAGACCCTTGTCTCCTTTTTTTCTTTTCCAAGGGCACCCAGCCCATAGTAACTGGGGGAGAAATGGATAACAACCCAGCAAGTTTAATTCCTTAATTTCCAGTTGACCCTCTGACATCAGCAAATACATCACTGCCCATATTCCCTTTCAATATTTTATTTTCTGCAATATCTTATTCTAAGAATTAACCTACTAATACCCCAGTGGCCATCAAAATATGTGGCATCAAATGGAGGAAGAAAATTCCCTCTACAAAGAATTTGGGCATCATCAGACCCTTTCCCATATCTATATTCTTTGGCCAGTTCAATTTTTTTTCTCTATCATCCCAAGTTATTTTGACTTTTTCATTAGTCTTAATAAATAAATTTAATTGAAACAGTGATTTATTGGGTCTCCTGGATGGCTCAGTCGGTTGAGCATCCGACTTTGGCTCAGGTCATGATCTCATGGTTCATGGGTTTGAGCCCCACGTCGGGCTCTCTGCTGAGAGCACAGAGCCTGGAGCCTGCTTTGGATTCTGTGTGTGTCTCTCTCTCTGCGCCTCCCCTGTTCGTGCTTAGTCTCTCTCTCTCTCTCTCTCTCTCTCTCTCTCTCTCAAAAAAAAAAAATATATATATATATAAATAAATATTAAACAATTGGGGCATCTGGGGGGTTCAGTTGGTTAAGTGGCCGACCTCAGCTCAGGTCATGATCTCGCAGTCCATGAGTTTGAGCCCCGTGTCAGGCTCTGTGCTGACAGCTCTGAGCCTGGAGCCTGCTTTGGATTCTGTCTCCCTCTCTCTCTGCCCCTCCCCCATTCACACTCTGTCTCTCTCTCTGCCTTTCAAAAATGAATAAATGTTAAAAAATTTTTTTTAATTAAAAAAAACAATATTTCTTTCTAAGGTTAAATTTATTTTGTATGTTGGCCAAATGGTTTTGGGGGCTTTGACTCAGCTTCTCAAAATATTTTCTCATCCTGGAATACTATTGTTTGCAATAAATGAATTTATAAATTTTTGTTCACCATATAGCTATGGAATAATATTTGACATAGCATACATCAATCAAATTAGTATAAAATCTTCAGAGAAATGACATTTCCTTTTTTTATGTTCTACGGGGCCCTAGTTATTTCATTTTATTTATTTTTTAAATAATTTATTGTCAAATTAGCTAACAGTGTATACAGTGTGCTCTTGGCTTCGGAAGTAGATTCCCATGATTCATCACTTGCATAAAACACCCAGTGCCCATCCCACCAAGTGCCTTCCTCAATGCCCATCACCATTTTTTCTCCCTTCTGTGACCCTACTCCTTTCCACCCTCAGTTCTTTGTATTTAAAAGTCTCTTATGGTTTGCTTCCCTCTCTGTTTGTAACTATACATACATATATATACATATTTTTTTCTTTCCCTTCGCCCATGTTTCTCAACATCCTCTTATGAGTGAAAACATATATCTGTCTTTCTCTGACTTATTTCACTTAGAAGAATACCCTCCAGTTTCATTTATGTTGTCGCAAATGGCAAGATTTCATTCATTTGTATTTTGTATTTTCCTGATGATGAGTGATGTTGAGCATCTTTTCATGTGTCTGTTAGCCATTTGGATGTCTTCTTTGGAAAAAAAGGTCTATTCATGTCTTCTGCCCATTTCTTCACCGGATTGTTTTTCGGGTGTTGAGTTTGATAAGTTCATTATAGATTCATTATCCGATATGTTATTTGCAAATATCTTCTTCCATTCTGTCGGTTGCCTTTTAGTTTTGTTGATTGGTTCCTTTGCTGTGCAAAAGCCTTTATCTTGATGAAGTCCCAAGTGTTCACTTTTGCTTTTAATTCCCTTGCCTTTGGAGATGTGTCAAGTAAGAAGTTGCTGTGGCTGAGGTCAAAGTAAGAAGTTGCTGTGGAGATGTGTCAAGTAAGAAGTTGCGGTTGTTGCCTGTTTTCTCTTCTAGGTATTTCAACCATTTTGAATTTATTTCTGTGTATGGTGTAAGAAAGTGGTCTAATTTCATTCTTCTCCTTGTTGCTGTCCAGTTCTTCCAGCACCATTTGCCAAACAGACTGTCTTTTTTTCCACTGGATACTCTCTCCTGCTTTGTAGGAGATTACTTGGTCATACATTTGTGGGTCCAAATCTTGGTTCTCTATTCTATCCCATGGGTCTATGTGTCTGTTTTTGTGCCAATACCGTACTGCCTTGATAACTACAGCTTTGTAGTACAGGCTAAAAAGTCCAGGATTATGATGCCTCCAGCTTTGGTTTTCTTTTTCAACGTTACTTTGGTTATTTGGGGTCTGTTGTGATTCCATATAAGTTTTAGGATTGTTTGTTCTAGCTCTTAGAAGAATGCTGGTGCTATTTGCATTGGGATTTCATGGAATGTGTAGATTGCTTTGGGTAGTATTGGCATTTTAACAATATTTATTCTTCCTATCCAGGAGCATGGAATGTTTTTCCATTTCTTTGTGTCTTCTTCAATTGCCTTCATGAGTTTTCTGCAGTTTTCAACATACAGATGTTTCCCATCTTTGATTAGATTTATTTGTAGGTATTTTGTAGTTCCTGGTGCAATTGTAAACGGGATCAATTTGTTGATTTCTCTTTCTGTTTCTTCATTATTGGTGTATAGAAAGGCAACCCATTTCTGTACATTGATTTTATATCCTGAGACTTTGCTTAATTCATGTACCAGTTCTAGCAGTTTTTTTGGTGGAGTCTTTTGGGTTTTCCATGTAGACTACCACTCCATCTGCAAAAAGTGAAAGTTTAACTTCTTTGCCAATTTGGATGCATTTTATTTCATTTTGTTGTCTGATTGCTGAGGCTAGGACTTCCAAAACTATGTTAAACAACAGCGGTGAGAGTGAACATTCCTGTCATGTTCCTGATTTCAGGGGGAAAGTTCTCAGTTTTTTCCCCATTGAGAATGATATTAGCTGCAGGCCTTTCATATATGGCTTTTATATTAAGGTACGTTACTTCTATCCTGACTTTCTTGAGAGTTTTTATTAAGAAAAGATGCTGTATCTTGTCAATTTTATTTTTCTGCAGGTATTGACAGGATCATATGGCTCTTATCCTTTCTTCTATTGATGTGATGTATCACATTGATTGATTCGTGGATATCGAACCAGCCCTGCAGCCCAGGAATGAATCCCACTTGATCATGGTGGGTAATTATTTTAATATACTGTTGAATTCGATTTTCTAGCATCTTGTTGAGAATGTTTGCATCCATGTTTATCAGCACTGTTGGCCTATAATTCTCCTTTTTGGTGGGGTCTTTGTCTGGTTTGAGTATCGAGGTAATGCTGTTCTCATAGAAGAGTCTGGAAGCTTTCCTTCCATTGCTATTTTTTTGGAACAGTTTGAGAAGAGTGGGTACTAGATTTACTTTAAATGTCTGGCAGAATTCTCCAGGGAAGCCCTCTGGTTCTTATTTGTTGGGAGATTTTTGATAACCAATTCAATGTCTTTGCTAGTTAGGGGTCTGTTCAAGTTTTCTATTTCTTCCCGCTTGAGTTTTGATATTGTGTGGGTGTGTAGGAATTTGTCCATTTCTTCTAGGTTATTCAGTTTGGTGGCATATAATTTTTCATAGTATTCTCTAATAATTGCTTGTATTTCTGTGGTGTCAGTTGTGATCTCTCCTCTCTTCATTCATGATTGTACCTGTTTGTGTCCTCTCTTCTTTTTGAGAAGTCTGGTTAGGAGTTTATCAATTTTGTATATTCTTTCAAAAAACAAGCTCTTAGATTCATTCATCTGTTCTACTGTTTTTTTGGGATTCTATATTGTTTATTTCTGCTCTAAACTTTGTTATTTCTATTCTTCTGCTGGCTTTGGGGTTTCTTTGCTGCTCTGTCCCTTGTTCCTTTAGGTGTGAGATTAAATTCTGTATTTGGGATTTTTCTTGCTTCTTGAGATTGACCTGGGTTGTGATGTATTTTCCTCTTAGAGCTGCCTTTGCTGCATCCCAGAGGGTTTGTACTGTTGTATTTTCACTTTCATCTGCTTCCAAACTAAGAAAGAAATGATAAGGGTAGATAGAAAGACCAGGCAGAGAGTCAGAGAATTTATAGGGCTTAATCCAGAAAGAGAGCCAAAAAAATGAAGAAGAAGGAGATACACAAAAGTTGTAAAAAGAATATAGTAAAACTTACAGGGCCCTAGTTATTGAGGTAGTGACTATAGACCACTGTCTACTAAATTCTGAGTTCCATCTGCTACGTAAATGTAATAAATAATTTGATCGTGTTTGATGTTGGCCACTGCCAGCCTTCAAGCCCATCTCTCCTTTTCCATTTTGTATCACACCTGGAACATTTATTAGAACATATGGGCTGCTCTGTTGACACCAACAGGGAAGTTTAAACAATAAAACTGTTCATAGGAAGCCCTTATCTTAGTTGTGTAGCCTAACCACACTCCAGCAGACACTAAGTTATTGAAGATGTCTTCAGTGGTAAAGCGATGAGGTGTGGAGCATATGGCAGGCCCCATAAGGAAGCCCCACTACACAAGGCACTGGAATTCTGGAGCAAGGCCATGCCATTGCCCGAATTACATATTATTTGAAAAATTTTTTTCCTTCTTTGATACTAGTCCTGACAAAGATAAATGACCTGACTTTGGACCATGGAATCACCAGGCATCTGGAACTGCCCATCATGAACTGGTTCTTATTAGATATAGCAGACTATAAATTGGAGCTGAGTCGGCTGCAAATCATTGGAATTTGAAAATTATACATCCAGGGACAAGCAAGAGTGGCACCAGTGGATAGGTCCAGATAGTCCAGAAAACCAAATAATAGAAAAATCAGGGAGAATGAGTTTGAGTTAGAGACATGCAGATGGTATTATGAGTGTGGATACAAAGGGTGGGAATCTTTGTCTTGCATGCTAATGTTTACCAGAAAACATGAAATAATTAGTAAGCAAGTTGATGTTAGTAAGTCTTAATCAATAGTTACACCACTTCTGCCATGATGGATACACAAATGAGGAATTCATACTTTCATAAGTTAAGTTACACACAGAACCATAGCATACATTCTTACTTGTTAAGGTCAATCTGGCTACTTAGAGCTTGAATATCCAATAATTTCCAATAATAAGGAACAAGTCTGAGTTCCTGGTACAGCACTATGAGTCTAATTTCCAGGACATTGACTGACTATTTGGTGACAAGTTGACTACATTGGTCCTCTTTAATCCTAGAAAGAACAATGGTTTATTTTTCCAAGAATAGACACATTCTTCAAGTTTGGATTAGCTTTTCTTTCTGCAGGTTTCAGGCAGCACCATTATGCCAGGACTTATGATTTATTGAATCCATATATCACAATAGAATCTTTAACCAGGAAAGCAACTTTATAGTGTGACACACTATGGAAGTAGATTCACAACCACAGGCTTTAGTCACCGTTCTATTAAAATCATACTCCCCAGAGACTGACAGCCTGATAGAAAGAGTTGAATTGACAAGACGAAACCCAGTTGATTCTGAGGACCTTCTTTATCTTGCTTAGGAGGGAATCAGAGTGTGTAGGTGACTGTGATAGAAGGCATCTGCCCCACATGTGAGGAAGCAATCTGATCAGACATATAGTAAACTCCTCTCAATTTCTGTCTTAGCATATTCTTAGCATGCTTATCTTAGCATCCTTTTCCAATTTATGAGTGAGCTGTGCAGTGTGTTGTGTTACCTTCTTCCTGATTGTCTTTCTGCAACACAAAAAGTATGATCAGTATTTGTAGCCTCATAATCATCTGATATCTTAAGGTAGTGGGATGGGAACAGTTTCAATCAACTGCCGGTAACAAGGTAGCAAGTTGTCTTTCATATGGGCTTCAATGGGCAGCTGCTTCTGGTGCTTTCAGATCCCAAACTCAAGAGACCTTCACTGAGTCACCAAATTGCCTTTCTGCCACAGAATCCGGTTTGCATATCTCATTTACAGTTACTTTTAATATTATCTGAGCAGCGGAATCATGATGGGTCTAAGAGAATGGTCTGAAGCACTATAAATCTTGTGTCCGCTCAGAAACCCACTTAAATTCAGAGTTTGTTCTGACATTAAAAAACTCAACCATTTGTGTTAATAGAATAAAACATTGTCTTGTACATACTAAAACATTAAAAATTAAGCTAAAGTGTTCTTTGACCGACACCCACAATTGCTTTCTTTCCCCCACATAGCTGTAATAGCAAATGTGATGCGTATATTTGCACTATGGGAAGAAATGGCAAAGGCTCTGAAGCAAATTATTAGGGAGAATTCTAACCAATGAAATTTGGAGAAAATGGGATTTGAATAGAAAAATTAATTTTACTTCGAAACATAAACCATTCCTGCAAAGATTCACGTTAAAAATTCTGTATTTAATAAATCTTTAAAATTTAAATGTACCTGAAATGATTCAAATAATTAACTATCAGAATCAAAGAGTACCCTAGGGGTGCCTGGGTGACTCAGTTGGTTAAGCATCTGCCTCTTGGTTTGGTCTCAGGTTATGATCTCATGGTTTTGTGAATTCAAGCCCCATGTCAGGCTCAGCCCTGGTAGTGAGGACATTGCTTGGGATTCTATTTCCTTTCTCTCTGACTCCCCCCAACTCGCACTGTGTCTGTCTCTCTCAAAATAAATAAATTAAAAAAAAAATGATAAATGCGCATAGTTTGTTAGGGGAATGGGAATCAGAGGCTATAGAAAGACTGATCACATGACTCCATATGATGGGGTGAGGAGAAGGGAAAGCTATATGAAAAGTGAGAATATTTCCAAAGATAAAAGTGAGTTTTTATTGGTTAGTTAGCTAGTTCTCTCCATCTTCCCTCTGACATCTTGCTTCACAATATTTAAAGCTTCAGCCTGAAGATAAAAATGAATTTAAAAATAACAGTCACAACAAACACACACACAAAAACCAAAAAGCTTAGATATGAGGTACTTTATTCTAGAACCTATATTTTGGTTACCTGGCTTCTGAATTTATTTTGTCCTTATGTATATTAAGATGTGTATTTGCCTAGAAACACAGGAACTATTATTGAAAAATCAAAGTGAAGAAATGGTGTATTCCCCCTAAGAGGTTTAGTACATATTCTAAAAATTATCCCTTATTAGCTAAATACTCTTCAGTATTTCTTCCTGGTGAATGTTACGGGGTATTTTGAAATTTGTGTTCAAAATTCTAATACACAAAGTATTAAAACAACAATTCCTACCTATAAATTGTATAAAGGAAAATACTCTGGATCGAATCTCAGGAAAATTGCTCTGATAAATGTATACGTACACAAAAATCTAAAACACCTTGAATGACTGGATAAACCTTCTGACTGCTATAAGTCTCAAACATTTTTTTTAAATCCATGTTAATTTAGACAAATGAGTTTGATAGATGACCTTTCCCCCTTATAGACTCTTTCCTAGAACAGACCTTGTTACCCGTAACCTAACCAACCTATGAATAGAAATAAACTGCATATAAGCTGATATACTCAGCAAATTCATTTTAAACAAATTTACCTGGGAAATTAATAAATAGTAAATGTGAAGTACAACAAGTAGAAAAAAATCCATACTACCATAACAATAATACATTTCATAGTATCTGCTTGAAAGAGAGAAAAAATGGAACAAGAAAAACATTTTCTAGAGAGAAAACTTAGTAGCGTTTTCTACCTGTAAGCATGAACTCAAAAGAAATATTGTTTTTCATCACTATCTTAAATGAACTTGCATCAAACAAAAACAGTATTAAAAATTTCTCGTCATAAATTATTTATTTAAGAACAAACAGAAAATTTATTATAAGTGAAAATATTTATCTATACAAATTCTATCTTGTCCCCATTTAATTTTTTCTTTTCAAAAGCTTGCATTGCTAAATCTGCCTTTATGAAGAGTTAACATGATATGTTCTTTGGAACATCTTGTAGAAGAAGGAATATGTGAATATTCTAATGGAAGTATGTAAAACACTGAGAAAACACATCATCTGCCTATCAGTGATTTCCACATACACCAAAAGAGCTCATATAAAAGTGTAATTTACCTGCTGTCCATCTATCATTGTATTTTTCATCAACACTTCCATAGAAGTAGAGATGTTTGATTGTGTTCCATGGTGTTTTAGAAATAAATGAGAGTATCAGTGTAATAAAGGATGGAAATGAACTTGTGTTCCTGGTTTATTGTGCATAAAACTGGCATCACATGGTCATTAATAAAATGATAGGCAAATGTGGATGTTCTTTGTTAAATAGACCTCTTCAGGTGTAATGGCTAACTATACTGAAAATGAAAGTGTAATACATTTTCTTCTTCAGACTTATCTGAAGATTATTTTTATTTTGGTAGTTATTGGCTATTAATTATTAAATCTACTTTGTAGGGGTTTACTGGGTTTATTAAAAAAAGCATACTGTCCTATTAATATTGGTGAAAGTAATGTTGGTCTTTAATATCTCTTTATTATACTTAGAAGTGTTTAAAATAATTTTAGCCTATTATAGGTGATGTGAATGCTAATCTGGAAAAGTGTATATAGATGTGACTGCACAGAAAATAAAACATTTTTAATGGTAATGCTGATGAAATTTACATATAAACATACTAAATTTGAATTATTTTCTACTGCTTTTTTTCCTTTCTGATGTATTTTATATACTTTTCCAAATATAAGTTTCTACTTACTTGTTCATGTTGCTGTTTACATAATGGAACATCTGATTTTTGATTACTTACTAAATATTGTAACTCTCAATAGAGAATAATGTGTTGGGTCACCTTCTTCAGTTATTCATGTATATGTGTGGAAAAATACCATATTGGTCTTCTTATCCAGAAACATAATATTCCAAGTTATGTCCAAGAAAAAAATCTCTAGATTAATTGTCAACAGGTCAGAATCAGGTTCTTATTTGTTTGTTTGTTTGTTTGTTTACTTATAAGTTTATTTATTTGGAGAGAGAGAGAACGATTGCACAAGCAGGGAATGGGCAAAGAGAGAGAATCCTAAGCAGGCTCCTTGCTTGAGGTAAACCAGAAGTGGGGCTCAGTCTCACTATCTTGAGATCATGACCTGAGCCAAAATCAAGAGTCAGACACTTAACCAACTAAGTCACCCAGCACCCCCCAATTTATTTACATTTTCTTAAAATTATTATATGTTTATAAAGATCAAATACAGTAAACATTTATGTAGTGCTTACTATGTTTTTAAGCTTTTCTAAGTTCTCTTAATATTTATACTCCTTTAACATACCCAGTAATACTCTATTAGTTTCCTAGAGATAACATAACAAAGAACTTCATATTAGGTGGCTTGAAAAAACAGAAATGTTTCTGTTCTGGAGGTTAGAAGTTTGAAATCAAGGGTTTAGCAAGGCCATGCTCTCCCTGAGATTCTGGGTAGAATCCTTTCTTTCCTTTTCCAAGCTGGAGGCAACAGTCATCTATCCTTTACATTTTATGTCCCCAGATGCATCATTCCAACCTCTGCCTTTCTCATCTTGGAGCATTTTTCCTGTATGTCTTTTTCACATGGTATTTTCCTCTTCTTTTTAAAAATTTTTTTTTTTTAATTTTTTTTTTCAACGTTTTTATTTATTTTTTTGGGGACAGAGAGAGACAGAGCATGAATGGGGGAGGGGCAGAGAGAGAGGGAGACACAGAATCGGAAACAGGCTCCAGGCTCTGAGCCATCAGCCCAGAGCCCGACGCGGGGCTCGAACTCACGGACCGCGAGATCGTGACCTGGCTGAAGTCGGACGCTTAACCGACTGCGCCACCCGGGCGCCCCTAAAAATTTTTTTAAATGTTTGTTTATTTTTGAGAGAAAGAGAGACAGAGTGTGAGTAGGAGAGGGGCAGAGAGAGGAGACACAGAATCTGAAGCAGGCTCCAGGCTCTGAGCTGTCAGCACCGAGCCTGACACGGGGATCGAACTCACGAACCGTGAGATCATGACCTGAGCTGAAGCTGGATGCTTAACAGACTGAGCCACCCAGGCGCCCTGGTAATTTCCTCTTCTTAAGAAGGTACGAGACATATTGGATTAGAGTCCATCCTAATTATTTTATCTTAAATTGATTACATATACAAAGACCCTATTTCCAAATAAGTTCACACTCATAGGTACTGAGATGTAGAACATCAACAAATCTTTTGGAGGCCACAACTCAATCCATAACACCTTAGGTGTTAGATATTGGTTTATCTTCTCTCAAAATAAAAAGAAATGGACCCACCAACAGAATAATAACTTGGTCTAAATAACACCCCTAATAAGTGGAAAATTAAGATTAGAATGAGGGTAATCTGGTTTGTCAACCCATGCTTTAACTGTCACACGATATTGCCTCTTATTACATAAAATAAAGTCAGTGTCTTATAAAGTGTTCGACAACTAGTAAGTACTCAGCAAATGTTAGATTTTAGTTTCCTATTTATCGTAATTTATTTATTTTCTCTTGTTCTATCTCATAGTATTCTAAGCTTTTTGATCTTCTTTCTTTATGAAGTAAAGAATAGAGGTAGGTACAAATAACCTTTAATAGAGCACTTAATGTGCATGTTATACTCAGTGTTAATAGTAGGTGTATCATTGGTAGCATCCAACATTTCGTTATATACATTCATAATCTATGACATCTCGATTAAGATTTTGATATTTTATCTTATTCCTCTAGCTATTTTTCTGGATTCTTTCCTGGATAAAGTTCCTTTATTAGAAAATTCCATTTTATACTGAGCCTTCATGCGGTGATCAATTATCTCTTGACAAAATAGCGGTACATTTTTGATTGATCATTAGGTTATATGTTTTGTTATATTTTATACACAGGCATACATCATCTGGTCATCAAAAAAGGGCCTGAGAAAAATTTCAGAAGTAAAAACTTCAAGTTTGAATGGAGGTTTAAAAAATTCTGTATGGTCACCCTAGAGAATAAACAATGTGACTATGGTGTAATTGCAATATGTTTCTGTATTTGGTATTGTTGTTATTTTCTTATAGATCTTATGTCTGGGAAGAGAATGAACATATGTAGTAAGGTATTTAGAGTTGACCACATAGTTCTGGTTTTTGTCCTGGCTCCTAAAAGGTAACCTCTAAACACATGTGTAACAAAAGTGTCTTGATTATTAATGGTGGCTCCCAAAACAATAGCTGGTAGTTTACGCTAACAATGACTTGGGGTGGATCAGAACACCCAGGAGTCTTAGGATAGAGTCTGGCCATGCCTATAAAACCAACCATGTTTTTGGAGAGTGGAGGCTTTGCTTTACACAAAATCTATCATTGGATTGAGTGCAACCACCTGAGGGACTAATTAATCAAATATGCTTATTAATGAAATACCAGTAAAAACTCAACAAAAAAAATTTTGTTTTGAGTGAGCTCCCTGGTTGGCAATATTCTCTGCATATTGTCATACATCATGGTCAAGATTAGGCAATGCTATCTGTGACTACCCCAGGAAAGGCCAAGTAGAAACTCCATATTTGGGCCCCTCCCAGATTTTGCCCGATGTATCTGTTCCTTTAACTAGGTCTAGTTAGTATCTTTTTTCTTTAATAAATGTGACTGCAAGGACATTAGATTTCAGTGAGCTTTGTGAGTCTTTCCTGTGAATTTCTGAACCTTGATAGGGAAAATCCTGAATTTACCATTAGTATCAAAACTTGGGAAAAACTTGGTCGTCTGGAGACTGTGCCCTTGCCTTATAATTTGTCTAGTTCCAGGTAACAGACCACATGACAAATTCAATGTGCTGCAGTAAATGGTTCCTAGAATTGTATATAGGAGTAAAATGGCGATCCCTAAGGCTGGAAGTCAACACCAGTATGCAAATGTCCTTAAATAGCTGCAAATTGTGTACCAAATAGAGTGTATTTCACAAGGCTGTGGGGTCCTCTTAAATAATAGATCTGTTAAGCTAATAAAACATTAACACAACAAATAATCTATTTAACAGATTTCTGGTGTGTTTTGCTAAATTTGCAATCATAGGGCTTGGAGTTTTCTAAAATGTAATGATTTGAAACCTTATCAGGGATAGCGAAATTTTAAATTTCTTATTAAATCAGACAAAATATGACTATTTGTGGGAATGATTTTTGTTTTGAGGTGAACATTTGAGCCCAGAGTTTAACTGTTCGCATCTCATTTGAAGAGATTGGTCATTTCTTTTTTTTCAACGTTTATTTATTTTTGGGACAGAGAGAGACAGAGCATGAACGGGGGAGGGGCAGAGAGAGAGGGAGACACAGAATCGGAAACAGGCTCCAGGCTCTGAGCCCTCAGCCCAGAGCCTGACGCGGGGCTCGAACTCACGGACCGCGAGATCGTGACCTGGCTGAAGTCGGATGCTTAACCGACTGCGCCATCCAGGCGCCCCGAGATTGGTCATTTCTATAACATATTTATAAACTTGCAAGTTTGGGTATTTCAGTATGAAATCTATTTTTTATTAAATAGAAGGTTTTGATCTCACAGACTTTAACCCATTGGTTTCATTTGTTAGATATAGTTATAAAATTGCAAACAGTTACTTATTTTCTGCGTTGATATGAGGATTTTTTAAATATGTGTTAATGTTTATGTTTGAGAGAGAGAGAGAGACAGACAGAGTGCAAGCAGGGGAGGGGAAGAGAAAGGGGAAGACACAGGATCTGAAGCAGGCTCCAGGCTCTGAGCTGTCAGCACAGAGCCCGATGTGGGCCTTGAACCGAGTTGTGAGATCACTACCTGAGCTGAAGTTGGACGCTTAACTGACTGAGCCACCCAGGCGCCCCAGGATTTGTTTTTTTTACAGATTCAAATCATGTTAATTTTGGGTAATGCATTTTGGCAATTAAAAGCTTTTGTGTACTTCTGTGACAATGCCCAAATGGTAGAGAAAAGCAATTTTGTACACTCTATTTTTGTGTTCTGTTTCCCAAGATAACTGTGTTTGAAAGATAATATTTTCAGCAAATGTTAGCCTTAGAATTTTCTTAAAACTACAACATGCAAATGAGTATGCACGTGCCATTATAGGAAAATAAGGACTATACTTAATTTGCAACAGTATCTTGAATTAACTTGTAACCAACTCTTTTTATAACCTGATTATCATTACCTGTGAAAAAACTTACAAATGCCCCATTATGTCTTTCAGGAGATCTGAGGAAGAATCATATTAAGAACGAGTGAGTCTTTAGTGTATTTGACTTACTTCATAATGAGAACTGGCATGGATATATTTGCTGGATTTACACTGTTTTAAAATTCCTGTCAGAATGGGGCTCTTCTTCCTATGCTTTGTTTAGCAGAATCGAGGAGGTGTTAAATCATAATTATCCTTGGTTTCTACTTTATGTTCTCTAATTTGGGAAGTTTTATTGGATTCGCTTCTTTTCTCTTTAATGCTGTCTTTTTTTCTATGACATGATCAAAAGTTGTTGAATCTTGGGAAATTCTGGTTACGCATGGTAGGTTAAAAGCATGTGCAAGCCTCCCTTAATTATTATGCTCAAAAACAAGGAGAATGAAAAAAAGCTATAAAAGCAAAAGATCAACAAGTCTAGGATGAGAGGAAAGGAGATAACAGATGTGAACATTTTTTTTTAATGATAGGAAAGTGGATGCATGATTTGTCCAATAAAAGCATTAAAGTTGCTCTGTATTATTTTCTTTGACCTCAAAGTTGCCTGAAGAGGGTTAGTTACTTAAATTAGCAACTCTAATTTAAAAAAGTTGTAGGAATAAGAGTCTCTTATGGTTTGCCTCCCTCTTTGTTTTTATCTTATTTTTCTTTCTCTTCCTTTCCCTTTTATCTTATTTTCCCTTCCCTTTCCTTCCTTCGCCATGTTTATCAGTTAAGTTTCTCAAACTATGCTAACCAATTTGAGGATAAAAAAATTAGTAAGTGAATAAAACATTAAATTAAAAAAAACACTTATAGGACTAACAAACCAGGATGGATGAGCATTTTGCGGAAGTTGTTATGTTCCAAATAAAGCATCCATTGTTGCTTGATGATTTTTTAAGCTTAATAACTTGTAATTAATAACCCATGGATGTACTCGCACTAGAAAATGACAACTAGCCACATAAACCTGGGGGAGATACACGGATACATGATTAAAATATACATAAAAGTTGAAGAGATTTAATAATTGATGGTTTCCCTGAGCTAAGTTGGTCCATACCACTCAGGTTCGTCTCTCATTTTTCATGTACACCAAAGTTCATGAGAATAGTTTCAAAGAATAATTTCAGTACTTCAGAAGATGCACCCAGGAGTCATGAGTTCTTGATTATGTATGTTCAGTTTACTGTATTTTCCTACAAATTGACTAAATGTGAAATCAAATGAAGCTTATCATGTCCCTTGGGTTTTACTACTAATTTGAACAGAAAACCACTGCTGCGTTGAGTAGAATGTATTACATAACTGGTAACTCACCAGAGAAAGATACAACATTAGATATGATCTGTTACAAAACAATGGAGAAGCTCAGGGCTGGTGTAATAGGACATGTGGAAGGTAAATATGGAGGTTTGAGAGGTGGAACTAACAATAAAAAGATAGTAAAAATTTATATACAGAGACATTTAATCCCAGAGTCCTTTTTTTTGCCTCATACAGCAAGGCCACTTCTTCCTTTATGCTTTTTCCTGCATATTCAGATTAGAAGCCACTATACAAAAGAAATTGAACCAGTGAGTACCGGCACAGGGAAACCCCAGGCAACCTAAAAGACAACGATACAACTGAGGACTTAAGACAAAACATTCCATGGAAAACCAGTGTACTAAACAGGCAAATCCCCCAGGCACTTATATCCATGTACTCCAGAGCCCATCCAGCCAGGGTATGTGCCCCCTATCCCCATCTGCGTCATACCTAGAAGAAAATCAGAATTTTAAAAAGAAAGAAAAAACAGTCCCACAGATAACATATGCATTATGCTGGCACTTGAGAATTCATGAATGAAACACATCTGACCAAGATGATCATCCATTAGAGTCCACTGACAATTTTTGCCCTCACTCATAGAGTTTACAGTGAGCTCATTCTGTGACATGAATGGACAACTTAGGTTCCCCAGATACTTGACTGTAATTAAAACATGAAAGGGAAACCAAAGCAACATGGAGTTATGCTTTAAAAATTGAAAGAAAAAAAAAAGGACAAATAATGTAGTTACAGTTGCAATGCAAGAAAAACATCAAAGCAAGTCAACAATGATAATTAACAAAATGATAATTTTCAGCCTCAAAATCAAAACAGAGCCTAAGAACCACACCAGAAAAAAAGAATAAAAATAGCTTTGGCATTAGAAATAAGAAAAAGTAAAGTTGCTGAAATCCATTTAAGAACCAAAATATAAAAAGGTTAATAAAAGAAATAAGCTAAAATATTAAATGATTATTTCAGGAGACTTATTAGTAGATTATTCACAGTTCCAGGAAGATAAAAAAAAATAAGGTAGAGAAAATCATCAAAGAGAATAGAATAAGATAAAGAGACAAAGAGACAAAGAGAATAGAATAAGATAATAAGAATAGAATAAATTAAAGGATACAATTTACAGATTGCAATGGCTAAAGAGATTACCAGCATGATCAATATATTCCTCCCCTAACCATTGTTAAATATTTCAGAATACACATCAAAGTGTAGCTGTGAAAAATTATGAAATACTAGGATAAGAAAGAAATCCTAAATTCTTCAAGGGACGATAAAAACTAAACAAAACAATACTAACAACTAAAACATCACACAAAACAATGATAAAAAGCAAACGCATGTGCCTTCTAAAAGGTAACGTCAAGAGCTTAAATACAATAGACCAACACACTCAGATTCCTGTGGGAAGTGATTTCTAGCCTGAAGGTCTGCATGGGGCCACACTGGGAATCAAAAGTCAGGGAGATGAAGGGCATTTCAAGATATACAAGGAATTTTAAGCCAACCTCTCCCATACTCTTGCTCAAAAAACTAGTAAAGCTTCTGCATCGTCAAAATGAAGGAACACAGTGGAAGGTGGGATCTAGAAGGAGATGGGGAATCCAGACTGAGAGAGAACGGAAAGAAAGCCTCCCAGCAGGCTGGGAGAGCAATTATTCCAAATTGGATCATCAGGGAGTCAGCAGGACTTTCAATGATTAAGAATTAGAAGTGGTAAGTTACCTGATGCATTTGAGCGTGTAGAAAACAGTACTGAGAGGTGTTTAAGAATTCTACATATGATAATTACAGAAATTTAAGCAACTTCTGAGAAGTAGCAATTATCAGCTTCAGGAAAGAAGATACAAAAGAATAGAAACATTTATAAACACGTTTCTTTTACCTATTCACAAATTCATTCTGTGGTCTGTGTTTTCACAGAAGAATCCTAGAACTTCATTTTCTAGAATTTTCTCTCATATACTCGTATAAAGAAAATGTAGAGGGCTTAATCTCATGGCACCATTGAAGGGTACCAGCTTTCTAGTGAGATACTAGGGAATCACTAGTCCTACTACTGTAGATCGAAGTAATCAGATGGAAGTTTCCAGAGGTGCTTGCAAATTGTAGTAGCTTTAAGAATAGCCTTTGAAGAGTACTTACTTCCATTTTTCAGGATAAATATTCTGGGACCACTTTCCAAACTGTTGATCCCCAGGCTAATAATTATGCAAGCTTCACAATTTTGCAAGCGTCTGATTCCCTGTATCAAAATATGCCTTTGGAGTACAGAGAGTGGATTCCATTTTCTTGACAAGATATTTATAAGTATAAGAAGAATCTGCTGTAAAAATTAACCTCCCTGGGCAGCAGGGAGGAAAGGGCGGGTTTAGATTAGAGGATTGTTGACTGTTTTTAACTATTGAAATGTTTTGCTTACTAAACTGTGTGCATTTATGACTTATCAATATTGACTGTGAAAGGATGGCTGAGCTTTGACATGGGTAAAACTTTGGGGTTGGGGACAACTGGTTACAGTTATAGATATGACTGTAATAGGAAGGGGGTCAAGCTCATTGTTTCAGGATTATATAATACTTGCCTACTGGGAAAAGCTGTGTACAATGTCGAGAGTTTTCACTGAAAGGTCTGCATGTCCTTTGAGAGCTGTAAACTAAAGTTTATACTCAAGCTTCCCTGTGAGGGTCAAGTCCAAATATTTCTCTGAAAAAAAAAAGATTATGTTTGTGTAGTTTCCATTATTTTTCTTAGCACAATGTTCTTACTATGTGATTTGTTTAGAAAGAAGTATTTCTTGTTGTAAAAGCACACCCATAATATTTCCCCTCAAGATGGTAGGCATTAGCGGACTTCTGTTTTTCACTGAAATTGATGGGAAAATTCTACTCCGGCTTCTCGGGAATTAAAAACAAAGAAGCCTCAACAACTTATGACTGAAGTCTCAGCTGTACAAATAGGGGAAGACAAGCCCTTAGAACTTACGGGGTTATTTGCATGCAGCTTATGTTGTAATTCTTAGCAATACATTTGACTCTTTGCGCTCTCTGATGGTAGTAAATTTGATTCCTGCTGACAGCAAAAGTAATTGCTTTGAACATTAGAACAGGGATTGTTGAAAAAGTTTAACAAGGTTTTCTTACCTCACTTCTGCAGTCTCTGCATTTCTTTCTACATAAATAAAAAGGAAAAGGCAGAAACAACACGGGTAGTTGAAAAATGAGGTATTAGTATGGGCTATATTGCTCTTTTATAGAAGGATAAATGCCGTCATTATTTCCTCTTCGTTTGCATTATGGAAAAAAACATAAGCTTATTTATTTTGAGAGAGACAGAGACACCACAGGCGGGGAGAGGGGCAGAGAAAGAGGGAGAGAGAGAGAATCCCAAGCAGGCTTTGAGCTGGGCTCAAACCCTCAAAACTGTGAGATCATGACCTGAGCCAAAAGCAAAAGTGCGAGGCTTAACTGACTGAGTCGCCCAGGCACACCTGATTATGAAAAATTTGAGCACATTTTATAAGGGGTATATAGATCATCCTGCACTCACTAATCCTGGGCATGTTGAAAAACTGTTCTGAGTATTAAATCATGCAAAAATCCACAACAACAATACCAAAAAACAAAAAATAAAAACAAAAACCACCACCACCACCACCAACAACAACAACGACAACAAACACCCAAACCAGAAAACACCAGTGAATTATTTCCAGCACGAGCATTATTCCTTTCTTTGCACCTTTGCTTCTTGCCTTCCACTTGTAACATTGGCCATATTTTAGTCTGTAGAGTCAATCTTGATTTAGTTGAGATGACCTTTATGAGTCTGGGATCAATATGCAGAGACATAGTATTTAATCATCTCCTTTGCATCTGTGACTTCGTAGTTTCTGTATTATTAACAGGGACTTCCTGCACCTGTTCCTCCTGGATTACTCCTACAGCTCCAGGATTCGAGTCACATCCCATCCTCCAGGAAACAGTTCTGGCTCATCCTTCAAACTATGTTAGGTGCTCTTCTAAGGTCTCTTACCTTGTCTCCTCACTCATGCGACAGAATTGATGGCATACTTGTTTACTTCTCTGAATACTAATCTGTGAAATATTTAAAAGCAAGGACCATTGTATTCGTCTTTGTGTTCCCAATACCTAGGCAAGGGTTAGCTCATTATAGGAATTTAAGAATGTCTGTTGGAAAAAAAAAAAGAATACACAGTTGGTGAAATTGTCTGCAGATTCATAATGGGACATGGGGAGTGGCGAATGCCTTCCAGAGCTTAAAGGTACTGCTTACCTTGTGTTTCCCTAGCCCCATGGCTGGAAAAGAAAGAATGGGAAGGCCTAAAAAGAGGCTGATCAAAACTCGCCATGTTATATTCCTTCTCCTTAGAAGCGTTTTAATTTGAGTTTGAAATATATTTCTACACACTTTATTTCAGCTCCCAGGTAATGTTTTTCCATCTTTGAAAAAAGTAAGCTGAACCTTTGGAATTTGTCGGATTTTTATATTTTGCATAGTTCTCAGAGAAGTTCATTGATAGATTTTCTTTGATCCTTCCTCTCACAGCATTAAAGTCAAACCCCACTAGTCAATTCAGAACTGAGGGCAAATAAGAAAAGGGAGTGTATTCAATGCTCTAATGAATGAGTTTTCAAATGCCAAAGAAAATGGGTCTATTAGAACTTTCCATGAAGAACACTGCCAGCGCAGAGCCCAATGTGGGGCCTTGAGATCATGACCTGAGCCAAAACCAAGAGTTGGATGCTTAACTGACTGAGTCACCCAGATGCCCAAAGAGTAATTTTTAAAAATAAGCTAGTCCAGTGCTTACACCTTTAAATCCTTTCTATTGTTCTTCACTGTGTTAATCTCACAAAGTTCTGCCTTATTTCCAAATTACATACCAAATTATTAACAAATTACATACATACTGGTATTTCATGGACTTCGCCCTCTGACGAAATTTTCTTCTACCAGTCCAATCTAGCTGAGTTTCTCTGAATATATATATCAACAAAGACTATTAATTTGTTTTCCTAAAGACCAAGAAACTATCCTGAATTGATGCAACAATGATTTACATGTTGAAAGCAATCCATAAAATATTTGTTGACTGAACAGATAATTTATAATTTGTATAAATGAATTATACTGCTCAGACCCACCCAGTATTCCAAACGTCATCTGAAAAAATAGAGTACATAAAGGGGGTTTTTGATTCCTTTCGTGCAGATATTATATTTCTTCTTTTTCTTTTATTATTATTTTTTAAATTCTCATCCCACTTTAGTTAACATATAGTGTTATATTGGTTTTAGGTGCACAAATTAACTCAACAATTCTATGTATTTCTCAGTGCTTATCAAGATAAGTATGCTCTCAATCCTCTTTATATATTTCACTGATCCCCCCACCCACCTTTCCTCTGTTGAGTCATTATATTATACACCTGAAACTAATATAACACTGTATTAACTAACTGAAATTATTTTTTTAAGTAAAAATAAAATAGGTCTTTCAGTCCCTTTTTCTGTGTTCATTTGTTTTGTTTCTTAAATTCCACATGAGTGAAATTATATAGTATTTGACTTTTTATTGATATCATATTTCTATTAACAATGCCTACAATATTCCATTAAATTAATCTGACAAGAGTCACATTGTTGGTTTCCCTTGTGTATACTATTGATTGAATCTTAAACTTCTATTTCTGTTCTTATTCTTTTCTGACACATGTTATTGATAAAAAATGTATCTTGTAATATTTATACTTGTACAGTTGTATGTTTGGGGATCAAAGTTCAGGAACTACTTATGGCTATAAAATGGCTTGAGGCTATTAAACCCTTTGGATCTTAACTCTATCTCTTACTGTATTCACTATCCCTTCAGCCTTATGCTTGCCATGAATTGAGTAACGTGTCCTTTACATCTTCCTTGTGATTATTGATGAACACATTGAACTGGACAGGTCCAAGGAGAGAACCCTCTGTCATAGCATGGAAGACCTAGCTAGCTGACATCTTCCTCTGTGACAGAATAATAAATTAGACAGTTCAGTCCCATGTGTCCGACCTGCTTTCATCTAGTCACTGTTCAGATAAATGAAGGAACACTGCATAATCTGGAGAGATGGCTCAGGATCCTGACTATGCCCGAGAGCATTTCTAGACAGGGTCAATGCCAGGCAATGACTATGCATGAGACAAGCAATCTACATATACTCACAATCGTGAAGCCAGTCTGACTGATGACGTCCTGTCTCATCCTCCACAACTCTCAGAAATGAATTTTACTGGGATTCTTTCCTAGTCACTTCTTACCCAAAGGATTTTGTTAGCTGTCCCACCTAGGTTCTTACATAAGATACTCTCCTTCCAGTATGAGGTCTCAAAATTTATTTTAACATATTTATTGCATTGTCTACATTTCTTCCTTCAATATGAGATCCCTGAGAAATGGCACTTTATTTATTTTGTCCATCAATTGTATATGTAGTTGCGAGAACTGTGACTGTCTGTATTTAACACAGGTAAGGTGATATCACATATTCGTTCACACCATGTTCAAATCAGTAAAATAGTGTGGCTTCTTTATTTCTATGTCTGACCCGGTTTCCCTTAAGAGTTACTATTCCACTGGCTCACAGCGGATGTAAGCCTGCATTTGAAGAATTTCTCAATTATTTTTTTATATTTCTAAATTATTTACTTTCTATATGTTTTAACTTACATCCCAGTTAGTTAGCATATAGCAGGACTAGATTCCAGTGATTCATCCCTTATGTATACCACCCAGTTTTTATCTCAACACGTGTCTTCCTTAATACTCCTTACCCATTTAGCCCATCCCCCCTCCCACAACTCCTCCAGCAGCCTTCAGTTTCCTCCCTATATTTAAGAGTTTCTTATGTTTTGTCCCCTTCCCTGTTTTTATATTATTTGTGCTCCCCTTCCCTTACGTTTATCTGTTTTGTATCTTAAATTCCACATATGAGTGATGTCATATGATATTTGTCTTTCTCTGACTTACTGATTTTGCTTAACATAATACTCTCTAGTTCCATGCACATGTTGCAAAAGGCAAGATTTCATTCTTTTTAATTGCTGAATGATACTCTTTTGTGGATGTATATATATACATGTGTATATATGTGTGTATATATATGTGTGTGTGTGTGTGTGTGTATATATATGTGTGTGTGTATGTATATACATATACATCTTTTTTATCCATTGTTCTATCTGTTGATGGACATTTGGCTTCTTTCCATACTTGGCTATTGTTGATAGCACTGCTCTACACAGTGGGGTGCATGTGCCCCTTTGGAACAATGCACTTGTATCCCTTGGATAAATACCTATTAATGCAATTGCTGGGCCCCAGGGTAGTAGTATTTTTAACTTTTTTGAGGAACCTCTGTACTGTTTTCAGAGTGGCTGCACCAGTTTGCATTCTCACCAGCAGTGCAAAAGAGATCCTCTTTCTCGGCATTCTCGCCAGCATCTGTGGTTGCCTGAGTTGTTAATTTTAGCCATCTGACCAGTGCGAGGTGGTATCTCATTGTGGTTTTGATTTGTATTTCCCTGATGATGACTGATGTTGAGCATTTTTTCATGTGTGTCTGTTAGCCATCTGGATGTCTTCTTGGAAAAGTGTCTATTCATATCTTTTGCCCATTTCTTCACTGAATTATTTGTTGTTTTTTGGGGGGGTGTTGAGTGTGATAAGTTCTTTATAGATTTTGGATACTAACCCTTTATCTGATATTTCATTTGCAAATATCTTCTCCCATTCCATTGGCTACCTTTTAGTTTTGCTGATGGATTCCTTCACTGTGCAGAAGTTTTCGTCTTGATGAGGTCTTAATAGTTCATTTTGCTTTTGTTTCCCTTGCTTCCGGAGATGTGTTGAGTAAGAAATTGCTGTGGCGAAGGTCAAAGAGGTTGTTGGCTCCTTTCTCCTCTAGGATTTTGATGGCTTCCTGTCTTATGTTTAAGTCTTTCATCCAATTTGGATTATTTTTGTGTACAGTGTAAGGAAGTTGTCCAGGTTCATTTTTTTGCATGTAACTATCCAATTTTCCCAGCACCACTTGCTGAAGAGACTGTCTTTATTCCATTGGATATTCTTTCCTGCTTTGTCAAAGATTAGTTGGCCATGCATTTGTGGGTCCAGTTCTGGATATTCTATGTTATATTGATCTAAGGGTCTGTTTTTGTGCCAGTACCATGCTGTCTTGATGATTACAGCTTTGTAATGCAGCTTGAAGTCGGGGATTGTGATGCCTCCAGCTTTGGTTTTCTTTTTCAGGATTGCTTTGGCTATTTGGGGTCTTTTCTAGTTCCACACAAATTTTAGGATTTTTTCTAGCTCTGTGAAGAATGCTGGTGTTATTTTGATAGGGATGCATTGAATATGTAGATTTCTTTGGGTAGTATTGACATTTTAGCTATATATTAGCTATATTATTTTATATATATTTTATATATATATAAATATATATTTATATATTTTTATATATATTTATATTTATATATTTATATATTTATTATACTATATATATAAATATACATTTATATATTATATTTATATATATATTTATATATATTTATATATTATATACATTTTAGCTATATATATTTATTTTTCCAATCCATGAGTATGGAATATTTTCCCCATTTTTGTGTCTTCTTTAATTTCTTTCATAAGATTTCTATAGTTTTTAGTGTATAGATTTTTTTCACCTCTTTGGTTAGGTTTATTCCTAGGTATTTATGGTTTTTGGTGCAATTGTAAATGGGATCGATTCCTTGATGTCTCTTTCTGTTCCTTCATTATTGGTATATGGAAATGCAATGATTTCCGTGCATTGATTTTATATCCTGTTACTTTGCTGAATTCACGTATCAGTTCTAGCAGTTTTTTGGCGGAATCTTTTGGGTTTTCCATATGGAATATCATGTTATCTGCGAAAAGTGAAAGCTTCACTTCCTTCTTGCCAATTTGGATGCCTTTTATTCCTTTGTTTTGTCTGACTGCTGATGCTAGGACTTCCAATACTGTGTTGAAAAACAGTGGAGAGAGTGGACATTCCTGTCATATTCCTAACCTTAGGGGGAAAGCTCTCAGTTTCTCCCATTGAGGATGAAATTAGCAGTAGGTTTTTAACATATGGCTTTTATGATCTTGAGGTATGATCCTTCTATCCCTGCTTTCTTGAAGGTTTTTATCAAGAAAGGATGCTTGGGGCACCTGGGTGGCTCAGTCGGTTAATGGTCAACTCAGGTCATGATCTCACAGCTTGTGAGTTCAAGCCCCACATCAGGCTCTGTGCTGACAGCTCAGAGCCTGTAGCTGCTTTGGATTCTGTGTATCTCTCTCTCTCTGCCCCACCCCTGCTCACACCCTGTCTCTCTCTCTCTCTCTTTCAAAAATAAATGGTAAACATTGCAAAAAATAGAATAAAAAGAAAGGATGCTGTATTTTGTCAAATGCTTTCTCTGCATGTATTGAGAGGATTATGAGTTTCTTGTCCTTTCTTTTATTGATGTGATGTATCACATTGATTGTTTTGTGGATATTGAACCAGCCCTGAATCCCAGCTATAAATCCCTCTTGGTCATGGTGAATAATTCTTTTAATGTATTGTTGGATCCATTGGCTAGTATGTTGTTGAGGATTTTTGTCTCCATGTTCATCAGGGAACTTCATCTTTAGTGGGATCTTTGTCTGGTTTTGGAATCAAGGTAACACTGGCTTCAGAGACTGAGTTTGGCAGTTTTGTTTCCATTTCTAGCTTTTTGGAACAGCTTCAAAAAATAGGTGTGAACTCTTTTTTAAATGTTTGGTAAAAATCTCCTGGAAACCCAACTGGTCCTGGACTCTTGCTTTTTGGGAGATTTTTGATTACTAATTTGCTTCTTTCCTGGTTATGAGTTTGCTCAAGTTTTCTATTTCTTCCTGTTTCAGTTTTGATAGCTTAAATGTTTCTAGGAATTTGTCCATTTCATCCAGATTGCCCAGTTAATTGGGATACAATTGCTCATAATATTTTTTTATTATTGTTTGTATTTCTACTATGTTGGTTGTGATCTCTCCTCTTTCCTTCTTGTTTTTTTTTTTTTTTTAATTTTTTCTTTTTCAACGTTTATTTATTTTTGGGACAGAGAGAGACAGAGCATGAACCGGGGAGGGGCAGAGAGAGAGGGAGACACAGAATCGGAAGCAGGCTCCAGGCTCTGAGCCATCGGCCCAGAGCCCGACGCGGGGCTCGAACTCACGGACCGCGAGATCGTGACCTGGCTGAAGTCGGACGCTTAACCGACTGCGCCACCCAGGCGCCCCTTTCCTTCTTGTTTTTATTTATTTGGATCCTGTCCATTTTATTGTTGATCAAACTGGCTCAGGGTTTATCAATTTTGTTAATTTTTTCAAAGAATCAGCTCCTGATTTCATTGTTCTGTTCTACTGTGTGGTTTTTTTTTGTCTTTTGTTTTGTTTTGATAGCAATGATTTCTGCTCTAATCTTTATTATTTTTCATCTTCTGCTCTTTTTGGGTTTTATTTGCTGTTCTTTTTCCAGCTCTATTAAGGTGTAAGGTTAAGTTGTGTATCTGAGAACTTTCTTCCTCCTTTAGGAAGGCCTGGATTGCCGTATACTTTCCTCTTATGACCTCCTTTGCTGCATCCCAGAGGTTTTGGGCTGTGGT
Source organism: Leopardus geoffroyi (assembly GCF_018350155.1). Lineage (NCBI taxonomy): Eukaryota > Metazoa > Chordata > Mammalia > Carnivora > Felidae > Leopardus > Leopardus geoffroyi. The sequence continues at coordinate 20,803,001 of NC_059333.1, forward strand.
GTTATCATTTTCATTGGCTTCTATGTACTTTTTAATTTCTTCTTTAACTTTGTGGTTAGCCCATTCATTCTTTAGTAGGATGTTCTGTAGTCTCCAAGTATTTGTTGTCTTCCTGAGTGTTTTCCTTTTGGTTGATTTCTAGTTTCATAGTGCTGTGGTCTGAAAATAGGCACAGTGTGATCTTGACCTTTTTGTACTTGTTAAAGGCTGATTTGTGTCCCAATGTGTGATCTGTTCTGGAGAGTGTTCCATGTGCACACAAGAAGAATGTGTATTCTACTGCTTTAGGATGAAATGTTCTGAGTATATCTGTTAAGTCCATCTGGTCCAGTGTGTCATTCAAAGGCATTTTTTTCTTGTTGATTTTCTGCTTAGATTAACTGTCCATTGTTGTAAGTGGGGTGTTGAAGTCCCCTACTATTATAGTATTATTGTCAATGAGTTTCTTTGTGTTTGTGATTAACTGATTTATATATTTGGGTTCTTCCACCTTTGGGGGATAAATGTTTACAATTGTTAGGTCTTTTTGGTGGATAGACCCCTAAATTATATGACATCCTTCTTCATCTCTTGTTATAGTCTTTATTTTAAAATCTAAATTGTCTGATATAAGTATGGCTACTCTAGCTTTCTTTTGGCAACCATTAGCATGATAGATGGTTCTCCATCCCCTTACTTTCAATCTGAAAGTGACCTTAGGTCTAAAATGGGTCTCTTGTAAACAGCATATAGATGGATCTTGTTTTCTTATCCATTCTGTTACACTATGCCTTTTGATTGGGGCGTTTAGTCCATTGACATTTAGAGTACTGAAAGATATGAATTTATTGCCATTGTGTTTCCCGTAGAGTTGAATTTTCTGGTAACATTCTCTTGTCCTTTCTAGTCTTTGTTGCTTTGGGTCTTTTTTTGTTTTATTTTGTCTTTTCTCCCCTCAGAGAGTCCCCGTTAAAATTTCTTGCAGGGCTGGGTTAGAGGTCATGAACTCCTTTAGTTTTTGTTTTTGAGGGAAACTATCTCTTCTTCTATTTTGAATGATAGCCTTGCTGGATAAAGAATACTTGGCTGCATATTTTTTCAATTCAGCATATTGAATATATCCTGCCACTCCTTTCTGGCCTGCCAAGTTTCTGTAGATAGGTCTGTTGTGAACCTGATATGTCTGTCTTCCTTTGTAGGTTATAGACTTTTTTCTTTTTTCTGCTTTTATGGTTCTTTCCTTGTCTGTGTATTTTGTGAATTTGACTATGATATGTCCTATTGTTGGTTGGTTTTTGTTGAATCTAATGGGAGTTCTCTTTGTTTCCTGGATTTTGATGTCTGTGTCTTTCCCCAGGTTAGGAACGTTTTCCACTATGATTTGTTTACATAAACCTTCCACGCCTTTTTCTCTCTCTTCATCTTCTGGGTCTGCTGCAATTTGGATGTTATTCCTTTTTAATGAGTCACTGAGTTCTCTAATTATTGTATTGTGCTGTTTTGCCATAGTTTCTCTCTTTTTTTTATGCTTCATTATTCTCCATAAGTTTGTCCTCTATATCCCAGATTTGGCACTCTACTTCATCCATCCTTGCCGCCATGGCATCTATACGAGATGCATCTCAGTTATAGCATTTTAAATTTCATCCTGACTGGATTTTACTTCTTTTATCTCTGCAGAAAGGGATTCTATGCTTTTTCAACCTTAGCAAGTGTTATTATTATGGCAATTCTAAATTCTGGTTTTGGCATCTGGCTTGTATCTGTGTTGATTAAATCCCTGGCTGTCATTTCTTCCCGTTCTTTCTTTGGGGGTGAATTCCTCCATTTCATCATTTTGGAGGAAGAAAAAGAATTAATAAAATAAAAATTAAAAACAACACAAAAAATCCAATAAAAGATGCCAAATCCTAGGTGTGTTTTGGTCTGGTTGTTGAAAGTTTGGTAGAATAGAAAATATAGGGAAAGAAAAGAAAAGAAAAGAGAAGAGAAAGAAAACAAAAGAAAAGAAAAGAAAAGAAAAGAAGAGAAGAGAAGAGAAGAGAAAAGAAGGAAAAAAAGGAAGAAAACATTTGAAAATTTAAAAAAGATTACAATAAAATGTAATAAAATGAAATGAAAGTAAAATATAATTAAAAGATTATAAAAATATAGTAGAAAAAAATTAAAGAAAAACCTTTTTTTATAAAAACAAGAAATAAAAATATTTTCATCTCTTTCTGTATTCAAGAATAAGACAAGAAAAAGAAAAAAATGAATAGATGGGCCAGCAAACAGAATGAAGTACGATTGAAATTACATCCAGTTTCCCCTAGAAGTCAAACTATGAAGCACTTTATAGTCCATAAACTAAGCAGGCAGAGAGACTTGTGGTGTTCCTTTAGAGTGTGGTTGGCACAGTTGGATGGGGCTTGGTGTAATGGCTCTGTTCTCCACTTGATGGCACTGCTTAGCTTACTGGGGTGGATTGCAGTAGTTTACTGTGTGTAGGAGTACATTCACATGCATGAGTGCTGAAAATGGCTCCACCAGCTACCCAATGTCTAGCATCGGAACTCTGTGCTCTCACCCACTGGCAATTAAGCACCTTCCTTTCTCTCCGGTGTCTGTCCTCTCCCTGCTTCTATGCTGTCCCCAACCAAGCTGTCAGCCTGCCAGGCAGCACCTTCCTCCTAAATTTTATCTCAGATGAGACTGTGTTTCCAAACCCCTCACTTCTGAGGGCCCTACAGCTTTGACCCACTCCAACCCTCTGGGGAAGGGCCTAGATGAGCAATGGCCAGGTGCCAGCCGGCCCCCAGGAAAGTTCACACAACCACGCTGCTGCAGATGCTCAGGGATTGCAGCCGAGTGCCAGCCTGCCCCAGAAAAAAGTTCACGCAATTGTGGAACAGCAGCATTTCAGGGATCATGGTAAATTGCAAGACAAATCTGGCCCAGACTTCACTGCCCCCTGATGTCATTGTTCCAACAGCAGCAAACATGGCTGTTCTCAGGGGTCTACTGGGGCCTTGGCCCATGAAGAGGCCGCACAGTCTCTACCAAATGTCCTCTCAGCAGGGGAACAGCTTCTCCCCGTGTTGTCTGAGAACCCCTCAGACCTCGCTGTCTGCTCCTGGGGTTTGCCTTTCCCAACAGAGCTCCACCAGGTATCGAGTTGTGGAGTTTCAGACTCTGTGCTTCCCCTGTTTATAGAGTCCTAGTGGTATTTATACCCTCTCCTTCCTCCTTTCTCCCTTTTTTGTTCAGTTCCTTGTGGGTGTGTCCACTTTCTCTTTCTCTCCAGCTGCTTTTGAGGGTAGGGTTTTTCCCATACTCTCCCCTGTCTCCATCCTGTCTTCACAAGCAAAAACAGCGCCCTATCATCTGCAGCTTCTCTCTATCTCAGTTCACCTCTCTGTGCCCCATATCTGCCAAGTCCTGTGGCTTAAGTTATGCAGATTTTTGTGTTAACTCTTAGACCAATTTTCTAGGTGTGCAAGATGATTTGGTGTTGATCTAGCTGCATTCCAGGGACAAAAAAAAAGCAGAAAACTTCCATGTTGCTCCACCATCTTGGCCCTTCAATAATTTTTAAAGAATAAGTCCTCAATGCGTACGTGTCCAATACCCTACCAGGGCTGGTGTGAATAAGGTTTTTCAAATTACTCATCGTCTTCATTCATACACGTTACATTTTACCATCTCCTTCCTACAATGGTGACTAGGTGTGTAAAGAGTCTGAGACTTTATTGACACTTTAGGAGAGGGGACCTTCTGGACTATAAAGGTGACCTTGGTTTCTTCTCATTCTCAGTGGACTGGCTGGCTGATGTATTTCTTGTACTAGATGATGTAGAGTTTGTCTAAATGGCCTTGTAAGCTGATAAATTTGCTCCCACATCTGAAGCCTGTGGTCTCAGCTGTTTGCTCTGAAGTGTGACGGCTTTGTTGATGATGTCAACTTTTTCATGATCCCAGGCCTCTGAGAATTTACATCTTCTTAAAAATCATCATTTGAATACTCAGATACCTTCAGGTTTCTGAAAACGTCAGGGAACCCAAGCTACTTCCTGAGGTCCCTCTATCTATCTCCAACAGTATCTGCTCTATCTTTATACTGTGTCTCATCTGCACATTAGGGTCCGACAGCTTTCTTTTTAATCCCCATAAGGCATGAATCCAGCTGATCCTTCCCTACTATCTTCGACCCAGCTTCCTACACACACCTTCCTGTATGTTTCAAATAAGTTCCCTCTTGAAGCTCAGTCCCAACTGTGGCTATGGGTGGAGGGGTATATGGGACCAGGATGTTTCACAACATTTCTACCCTTACCCTCCATCTTCATCTTTCTCTCCTGGGTATATAGTAACATTATTATCTAGTTTCTTGAGCTTGCTGTTGACATATTAGCTTAAGTAAATCTCCCTCTCCTCTTCCAAACACATAAAACTTGGTTTTCAACCCTGCCATCTTGCTGCAAAGATCAACAATGTCTTTTGTAAAATTCAAAGCTGACCAATGGCACATATGTTGAGTCAGACCACTTTTCTTTTTTCATCTGGAGGAAAATAATCCTCAAGGTTCTTCCTCGGAAATAGAACATTGCAAAGATGTGTAATTGACAAAGGAAAATTAAAACTGAATTGGATAATAACTTCCATTACAAATGAGTAGATAAAGAAATAATTCATGCTAAGCTTGTGTTTCTTCCTCTGGGAAGGCCTCCATGCATTCTGAGGTACAAGGAGTACTTTTTGTGTGCTTTGATATCTTCCTAATGTATACATTTGTTTTAGAGCAGATAGCTTTTTTTCATTGGTTTATATGTCTATCTCTTCTGCCAGACTGCAGAACTTAAGTTCTAGGAAACTCATCTAATTTACCTTTGAATACTTAGAAGAGAAGAAGCACAGTTTCTGCCATATGGTAGCAATTGACAAATATTTTACAATGAATGTGTGAATTTGAATTATTAAAGGCACTTTTTTTCCAGATTTGGTAATGATGAGAGAAAATTTCACTTCTAAAGACACTTGGGCAGTTAAATGAACTGACATATTAGACATCTGTATGTGCAAAGCTCAGATCAACAGAATTAGATTAAAATGATAACATTAAAAGAAACTTTCTTCTTGGGAGGTCACTCAGGTAATTTTTTTTTTCTTGCTAGTCAGGGGAGGGTTTTTCTCTGCCTACTATTCTTTGGTATATATTCTTCAAGTGCAATTAAAAAAAAAATAAGTCATTCTATCTAACCCAGGCATTTTGGTGGACTATCATCAAAATCCAACCCTAGAGACCAACGTCATTATCTCTACCAAATGCATGTGTTCAGACTGACAATTTGAAATGTAAGAGTAGCATCAATTATAGGAGAGAGGCACACTTCTATGTGAGCTCAAGACACTCAACCACGTCAAAGTCACTTAAAGATCATTTATTGGCCTCCAGTTCAGGAAATGCAGCAACGTTACCAAGATCTGATTGCCCAGAACATGGTGAATCTTCATGTCGCTCAGCTCCAAATGATAGATCCATGCTTTTAAGAGCTGTACTAAAAGGGAATTAGAACAAACTGGCTGCATGATGAAAAGACACTCAGGGCCATGGCAGGAAATTCATGGGAGTGTGGATTCAGCCAGTGCTGATCAGAAACACATATTTTCATACGACATTTCCTCTATGATGTTTCAAATAGAACATGTGGAATCAAGTGATCTCCCCACTCTCAAAATACAAATATGAAAGAAAGGAGGTTTAGAGCCTCCATTTTATTGTTTCTTCCCAATGTAGTCTTCAGGGGACTAAGGATGACTGATGTCAATGCACTGAAACAACTAGTTTAGATGAAGTGATTCTTCAAACCGAGCGATGAATAATGTACTGAGCTGTGCACCTGAGCACTGGGAAAATACTGATGAGACGATGCCTGGAGTTTAGAAAAGTTCATTTTGATACATCTCATATATACTTGAATGCAGGGAAGAGAACAGGTATGGGAAGTCTGTAGCAAATGTCACATTTGGAATGTCAAATTGGCATTTTAATGAATATACTTCTTCCTCGGAACTAAAATAAAGAAAGGAAGAAATATACAGCACAGCTTCATCTCCCAGGCTGTGTCTACACGTATTGAAAGCACTCACTACCTTTTTGATAAATGAAATATATTTTTAAATCCCCCACTTGGCTATTATACTGCACAGTGAGTCTTTCAACAGAAACTACTTTTGGCAAAAAATGACAGATTCACTGCAGTGGGAGTGTCATCGCACAGAGCGACCCAAGACCAGGCTCATAATTTTGATAAAAATGCACAGTGCGTAAACTCTGTGTCCTCAGGTCTTAGAAAAGTATCTTGTGAATCTAGTTAATGCTTATAAATGTTTCTTGAATTAAATTTTGAAAAAAAAATGATGAGGGTCCAGTAAACTAAGGTTGCAATTTGTCTAAAAAACTAATGAAAGACTAGAAATTGTTGCTGAGAATTTTGATTACACTCTCAAAGGCGGCTATTGTATGCGTTGCACTTTTTTCTCCAACATCAAATTAATTTTTTTTGTTGTTGTTAAATACCCACTTGCAAAGTGAGCTTTCTTAAACCATTAAGGCTGTTTTGTGTTCCCAAATGGGCTAAGGTTTTAGTAACTAACCTACTGTGATATGACCTTTTTTTCCCCATAGTTTAATTTCCATATGATAGATCCCCTTAAAAGAGCCATCACAGTGTGTATTAATAATGCAGTTGAATAGTAATCTGTCCATTAGGTTGATGTATTGTCTTTATAATTTTGTACCAGGAAAAATGAGCTCCCTTAAATAATTAGTATAAGCTCCTTTTATCAGATAATGAGAAGTACATAATCTATCATGTTTCCATTTTTATTCAGTCTTTCAGAATGTAATTAACTAAATGTAATGGCCAAACATGGTAACTAGTTAAGCATATATATTGATATATTTTCTTCGTATTCTTTGATATGTTTTTTTTCTTCATCTAATATCCTTATATTGAACTGACAGTCCCAGGGCATATATCTTAAGTATGTAGTGAGTAGCTAGTTTGATGTTAATAGGGTACTTTCCAGCGTGAGGACAGGAAATCAGTATCCTTGAATAGATACATGAGCCCTGAGGAAAGTCTTGATGGTTGGGATCAAGGAGAAATCAACTACATACACCAACATATAGAGAGAGCCAAGGTTTTTGCCTTGATTGATGGGTGGGCTCTATAAGTATTATGTCAAAGATATTCTCCTTGGCAAACTAGTTGTGAAGACATTTAAGTAACATAAGTTAGAACCACGAAACACAATATTAAAATAAGTAATATTGGAAGAATTCAAGGAATTTGCTGGTTATGCCTAATTACCACAATATACCTCATCTAAAAAAAAGTTACATTAAATCATCAGAAAAAGAAAACGTTAACACCTCTCCTTCCACGTTTAGGTTCATAAGGAATAAATTAAACAACGTTTAGCAAAATATATGATTTAGGTGTTTAAAACTATTAATAAATATACTTTTTCTTATCAAAAAGTAGGCATCGGATGCCATATGAAATTCACTGATGTAACTATTTGCGAATATTCAAAATTAAATGTAAGGAATGTTACTTTGATAAAATATATAAACGTAATGTCACATTATAAAATTGTGATAATTTTTCTTAAGATTCTTAATTACAGAGCTTGTCTGTGTAGCACTTGCATAATATAGTTTTTAAATGGTAAAATATAATTTTACACAAAGATATTCAATAACATTTTCCTTTTCAATAAGAATATAAAATATAGTTACTGTTAGGTCGAAGTTAGTGTCAAATGAGGTCTCTCATAGGTTTTGGAGATTATGTTCTACTTATGGGATGGACAAAGCCAAAAATCTAAGAGAAAGCAGTTTGGAAAAACTAACATCAAGTATTTAATTTTGTGGATAAGATAATGTGCTATGGAGTCTTGCACAACCCAAAGATGATAAAAGTAGTTGCATTACTCTGATATATTATGCAAAACACAAAATAGAAGATTATACAGTAAAACCTTGGTTTGCGAGTGTAATTTGTTCAGAAACATGCTTGTAATCCAAAGCACTTGTATACCAAAGCGAATTTCAAGAATCATTGGCTCCGTTGTGATCACGTAACGTTTAGTGTCATGTACTATTTGTATTGCAGACAGCACTCGTTTACCAAGTTAAAATTTATTCGAAATGTTTGCTTTGTCTTGTGGGACACTCACAGCACAAGTTACTCACAATCCAAGGTTTTATTGTATATAGCAAAAAAACTAAGAAGGAGATGAACATTAAGTTACATTTTCTTAAATGAGAGACTTTTTTTTTCTTTTTTCTTTTTTCTTTTTTCTTTCTTTCAAGATATTCCATCATCATCAAAGTTCTGGAAAGTCCAAACACTTATACCCAACCAACCAACAAAATGAACAAAAAACTAAACAAAAATGATTCTTCATTGGCATCTTAGCAAAACGGGTGGAACGGTTAAGCATAGGTATAGATTTTACACAAACTTTAGTTTGCAATTAGTTGCAATGTTCAGATACTATGCCCCACCTCACCAGAAATCAAATAATACCCTCAGCCCTCGCTGTTTATCGCAACACAGGGAATGAGTAGAGGCTCAAATGTTCTATGGTCACATGCCACTGCTCGGAGTCCACTACTCAGTAGTGAGTTTTGTAATGATTGGTGAATATTAAATTTTTATCCCCATATTTGAAATGTTTTAAGAAGTACAATCAATGGTTTTGAATCACTAAATTCACCTATCCCTTCCTCAGTGACTTCTACTTATTTCTGAAATGTTATGTTCCGATAGCAATTGTCCCAACCTGCCATGCCGATCGCATCTTATACTAAATCTGTGATATATTACTGGTATTTTTGCTTCTGTAGCTTTGTATGTTCTCTTTAATGTGTATGGCCCCCCTTCTGTGCACCACACTCCCCTTTGTTTCAAACGTTACTTACTTTGCACAGTTATTTTTGGCTTTATGATTGGCACCTTCCAAATGATACCTCCATGCTACATTAGTGTGCTTTGTATATCTATGTCTCCATACAACACATTTAGTTGTAAATTACTGTTTCATAAGTCAATCTCCCCTACTATAAGGTGACATCATTAAGGATAGGGAACATATCTTTTCATTTGATTTTCTTGCTTCTGGAGAACAGTATAAAATACGCATTCTGATACAAAAGGCATCACTATAACTTGAGATATCTGGAAAGATTTCACAGTGAGAGTAGTATTTTAACTTTCCTAAAATGTTTCAATGAGAACTTGGATTAGAAAGAGATGAGGTGCAAGGGACTTCGAAGCAGAAATGTCAGTGATTCTCCTAGCATGTTCCACAGAACCCAGTGTGATGCTCAAAATGCTTCCAAGGACTTTGCAAAGTAAAAATATTTCATAATAATTCGCAGCTGCTATAATGCTGCTTTTCACTGTGCTAATATTTGAAATAACGGTGAAAAAGCAGAGTGGGTAAAGCAATCAGTGGCATAGCAGAAATCCATGCAGTGGCACTTAATGGTGTTCATTGACATAGTATTCTCCATTGCAACACGGTTAAAAATAAAGCTCAGCAAAAACAAACAAACAAACAAAAAACGCTAAAAATGACCTAAATAAGACTGTTAAAAATACTATATGTATATATAGTATTGAATCTCTATCTCTAGCCCTAATTATATATCTTTTTAATATTTTGTTTGACAAAGTGGGAAGTACCTATAAAGCAATTCCATTGCACAATAAAGTTATTTTTCTTTTTCCAGAATGAAACAACTTATGTCATCATTTGAGTGGTGAAGTGAACGGGAGACTTTTTTTAGTTTTTAAGAAGTACCATTCTTGTTTGGAAGAAAAACACGTAAACTACGGTCTAGGTAACTGTCATGTATTTTCTCAAAAATGAATGTGATGATCTGGAAATAAGCAGTTAAAAACTATCAGTATGTTTATGGCATTTAAAATAACGAGACTAAGGCAATAATACTTCAAGAGTGAGAATAGAGAAAAAAAGTGGTAAAAGGCTGATTGCTGAGGCTCTCTAATATCGGATATTCACTGTTACTTCAAAGAAAATGGATGCTACTTTTTGCAAATAAAAAAATTCATGTTTTCAAGCAAAATTAGATTTTGGGGAAACATATCTGCCACTCTGAGTTTGACAGCTTCTCAACACTTAATTTTTATAAAATTTGTGATAATACTAATGAATGTGGGTCTTTAGGTATTTATTTTTTTAAGGTTATTTTTTTTATTTTGAGAGAGACGAGGTGGGAGGGGTAGAGAGAGACAATCCCAAGCCAGTTCTGCACTGTCACTGCAGAGAGCCATGGGGGCTTGAACTCACAAACTGTGAGATCACGACCTGAGCCCTAATCAAGAGACGGATGCTTAACCGTCTGAGTCACACAGGCACCCATCTTTTAGGTACTTATAAAAAAATTATTCCAACATTGATATGAACATCATAGTTTAGTGAGCCAATATTTTCCAAATGACCAGTGCATGTTGAAAAAAAAATTATGAATGGGTAAAAAACTCATTCAAAGTATGGGACAAATCAGTAGATTGTAATATAACAGTAAACAAAAAAAATCAACAATATTTGATTTCATAAATTCACATTATAAATGGCAAAGTTTTGGTGTAGCATCAGGGAAGAATATCCACAATTATCTAAAAACATTTTTAACACACTGGTTTCTCTAATACTTCTCTGTGTGATACCTGGTTTTTGTTGTATGTTTTCACCTAAACATATTACAATAGACTGAATACAGAAGCAGATGTAGTATTCAACTGTGTTCCATAAAACTAAACATTAAAGAGACTTGCAAAAATGTAAAATTATGCTCCTCTGCCCACTATTTTTTATGTTAGAAAATACAGTTATTTTCATAAATGTAAATTATGCAAAAATGTAATACATTCAACATGTTTTAAAGTATTAATAAAAATAACAATTAAAAGTTTTACTTTCTCTCCTGGTGCTAATAAGTTCATCCTACATAAATAAAGTCTTTGAGGGATCCTCAATGATTTGTAAGAGGGTATTTGTTCTCTGAAACCAAAAGTGTTGACAATGGCAGATTAAAAAAAAAAAAAAAAAAAAAAAAAAAAAAAGGTCCAGAAGGATAGAAACTGCAGAAAACGGGGAAGAACGAGGATCCAACTGGCTTAGAGCATTGACTATGTGGATAAGATCAACATAGGGCAGGGGCATCTGGTGGCTCAGTCAGTTAAGGGTCCGACTCTGGCTCAGGTCATGATCTCACCATTCTTAAGTTCCATTCCCACGTTGGGCTCTGTGCTAACAACTCAAGCCTGCTTCAGATTCTGTGTTTCCCTTTCTCTCTCTGCCTCTCCCTTGCTCATGCTCTGTCTCTTTCTCTTTCTCTCTCTCAACAATAAATAAACATTTAAAAAATCCACATAGGGTAAGACTACAAATGTGGTTTGCCCAGATTATCGTGAAGTTGAATGCAAGGCTGTGAGTGATATTACTACTTTGTAGTGTATATACGTAAGGGCCCATAAAGCATTCATACTTAAAGTCTCTTCACAAAAGTCAGTGACATATTATATTTTCCTCAGAAGTAGATAATGTATTGACACCTAAGCATAACTAGTGAACCATATTCATGCATAATGGAAAATTAATAGCTTAAAATAATTTATGTAATGAAAAATACGAGCAAAATGAAGACAGTCATCTATATAAATATATATCTGGGAGAATTGCCAAGAAATTACTAAGGTGATATAAGAATCCATGCTTGTCATAGCCACTTTTAATTTAAATTATGGAATAAGCATATTTTTGAGTTTTCAGCCTTCCTTTAAAGATGTGATGTGCCTTAATATGCTTTGATGTAACACATTTCTTCATATCCTGATACTTTTCTGCTTATGAATTTAGCATTTTTTAAATATTACAATTCGAAAGAGAATAAAGTTTGTCTATTAAATATATCACAGATTTAAAAATCATAATGTGATGCCACTTCAGAGAGTTTCATTGCTTTTAGTTTTAAAACCCATACCTCTTTTATTGGCTTGAGTCCTTGGGTTTCCAAGGGCCTCTTGATGTTTAAGATGTTTTCAGAACTTTTATACTACTCTTTACTCCTTGAAAATAGAACTTTTAAAAATTCTGTTAAAATAACATATGCACGATGTGTCAGCTAAAGCTTGAATTAAAGTTTTAAGTTAATTCCTGAAATGTAACAGGAAAAAAAATAGTGCTTACTGGGTGAGATCCAAAGAGCAAGGAAGAATCAGGAAAATGATATCTATCTAGTTACTCCAGAGATAGTTTATTTAATGGAGAAATGGTAACCTATATTTTTAAATTTCACCTACACATGAAACTAAAATTGTCCTTCTCTTTGCTGTTCTTCTGACAATTTCCTTCACTTTAATTCCATTTTTCACATCAGAACTGAGTGGGGAAAGATTTACTCTTCATGAACAGGGAGCCCAGCTTGTACCCATTGCTAAGAAGTCTGTCATTTCCGTAAGGAGTAATAGTAGGACATTTAAAAAAAAATAGAATTCTTCTCTCAGTCTCATGGGAGTGGGGCTCAAATAATCTTTTATCCTGAGCAAAAATTAATAAAATATTTTTATGTCATCAGAGTAAAAAAAAAAAAGAAAATCTACCATATGTATGGTGGTAGAGATGTGATGGAAAATATTCCTTTGAAACACCGTTTCCCAGAGACTATGTTTTGGGTTAAAAAGACAAACAAACAAAAAGAGTGTGTGTGTGTGTGTGTGTGTGTGTGTGTGTGTGTGTGTGCACGTGCGCATGCAGGGTCTCCCTGGAGATTAGGTACAAATGGAAGGCAGAGTTTGGTAGATACCAACCTTTTTTTCTTATGATGGTAAAATGTAAGTTAGCCAGCTCCAGTTTCCAGGCCTGTTAGAGACTGTGACATGGGAGATCAAAAATAGCAAGAATGAGACAAAAATGAGTCTTGAGAGATTGTGCTCTGGTCAGTTATTAATCTTATATATACCTTGTTTTCTGAAGAAGAGATATTTCAGCTTAATTGACTTATAATATGACACTCTTGTCTCAAGGTTCAGAAGAAGTCAAGAGCAAGTGTCTTGCATAAGTCAAGAGAATATACAGATTTATCTCCTTTTGACTCCAATTCCTTGCTTTTCAAGGGATGTGTAATTTATGTTATATATGTTAACAAATATACGTTTTTAAGAAAATTTTGTATAGAAAATAAATATAACGTGATGCCCTTGGACATACAGAAAACACATTCCCCCAACTTTTTAGTTTCAGTAAGGGATGGAAGCTCAAAAAGTTAAGAGTTAAGAAATAAAATTAATTAAAAAGCAACATTTTTCAAGATTTTAGTTTAAATAATTAATAATAAATATGTGTTCATTTTATTATGACTTCCTGAAGTTTCATTCTGGGATATATTCACTCTTTCTGTTTCCATGACATGAGCTAATCAGAACAGAAGATATTGTTATTTTTCACACACACACACACACACACACACACACACACACATATATATATATATGATTCTATTGTCTTGAGAGCTTCACGCAATTTACTCTATAATCATGACTGCTGGTAGTTAGAAGTGATTGGACAGCAACATTACTTCTTCACAGAGCACCTTGACACATGGAAAAGTTATAATAGAAGGAATTAACATTTAACCTCTCTTTGGATACAATTCTCTCCTTAAGCCCAGCATATTCCACGAAAGAAAGGAAAGGATAAGACTGTCTCCATAGTTTTCCCCATATTTAGAGAAGTCTCTCATCAGAATATTTTAATATCTTATAACATTTAATATTTTAATAATTAAAGTATTCAGGCCTGATGTCAGAGAGACAAAGCATATACTATGGTAGGATTGTCAGGGAAAATAATAAGACATATTCAATCATATATTTTATGCATGTGTTTCTTGAGTGATGTTATTGTTTTCTGTCTCACCTAAACTTCTTTTCACCAAAGTGAGACCAAGAAGTTGTTGTAATACCTAGATATAAGTAAGTGATTAAGTGAGTAGACGAAAGAAACAAAAATGGCATGTAATAGGAATATTACATAGCCATTAGATATGCTTTTGAGGATTATATGACATGAAAAATATTGTTTTAACAATCAGTAAAAAAAAATAACAGGGATGACAACACCAACAATAATAAAAACAGAAACAACACAAATATTAGATAACCTTCATTTGGTGTTATTTTAACACCAGGTACTGCTATCAGTATATTATATACACCAATTCATATCATTCTTGATACTACACTGGGACATAAATAATTCTATTAGCTTGCTAATTCCATACAAATAATAAGATGCACATCTGTGACGACTGAAATGCAAGTTGTTTGGATACAAAGTATGACTTGTAGATTTTCATAGGAAATTTTGGATTCTATTCTGAGTAAGACGGCGAGCCATTGTTAGGGTTTGAACAGAAGAGTGGTATGGACCAGTCTGTTTTACAAAGGATCAAATCCGTTATCAGGAGTGTGGCTGGAGGTGGGGCAAGAACAAAATAAAGAAGACTCAGTTTTATGGCTTGGAAATGAAGGATTATTATTACTTGGATTATGTTGCTAACAATGGAAGCTGTGAGAAGTAATCGTTCTCAACATATTTTGAATGCAAAACAAAATGGATATCATGATTAAATGAATGGAGTGTGTGATAGAATTCAGAAGTCAAAGATGATTGTATTTGGCCTGAGTTATTGGAGGAATGGAGTTATCTTTTTTGAGCTTATCTACAAACTTCCAGCCTGACTAAAGATGAAATAATATGTTGAAAACACTTTTGTAATACTTGCAGATAATGCCTTAAAAAGTGATCATTACATCATGCCAGTTCTCCAAGAGGTAGAATATATAGTTCTGGAAAGCAAAGGGTAGCTGCAGAAGTGTTTGATTCATCATCATTTTCAATGATCCTTTTGGAGTATTTGTGCTTCTTGTTCTAATAATTTTAGGTTCTGTGGATCTCAAGTTTTGGTTGTCATAGGGAGACAGTTCTACCAGGGGACACAGTAGGATTTCCATTAAACGTCAATCTATGCCTGCCACTCAAGCACTTTGAAGCCCTCATTCCAGAAGAACTGTTAGCCAAGAGGAGGATAATCTAGAATGAGTAGTGGAGGAGAGAGGGGAATTTACAAATTCCATATCAAATGCAACAGAAGGGAATTTACTTTGTCTCACTAACTCTGTTCTTATAAGTTTTCCCAGAAATTGTGATTAAATAAAATCTTGAAGAAACAGAGCCTGAATGAAATAAACTTAATAAAAGAAAAAAGTTGAAACTTAATGAGAGAAGAAGGTTGACTTGAATGGTGTAAGAAAGATATTGGAGTAGACAGTGTTAGTGCCCTGGCCATATCACCTCATCCGGTTAATACACACACACCCTAGCTGCAAATGATGCACAGCAGCCATCTTGTCTGGAAACCACCTACATTCCAACAAGAATTGACTCATTTAGGGGACTCCACATTTTCGGCTCCGGAAGTGGGAGGGAGCTTCAGGCCAATGATGAACTGACAGAAATTACCAAAGTTTCTTTTCTTTGCCATAGAGTGGGAAGAACTTTATGTTGTGATTTGTACTCCAGAGCTCCCTATAAGATGAGATGGAATCTAATCTTTAGCTGAGCAAATATCCACATTTACTATTTTTCCCCTAAATCTAACTCTTTTTTTATCTAAAATTATTCCCTCAATACATCACTTTTCTAGGCTGTTTCTAGTGCATCTAACATATACAAGGCAATTAGTGTTAATGATAAGATGTAGGGAAAATCCATTTCAGGGAGGCTGACCAAGCAAGAGTGAAGAATGGTGTTATGCCTGCCCATAAGTGTATAACAATGTAGAAGCCAACATCCATTCTCTAAGGAAGCATTGGATAAATAATTAAGAAATGTATAAACAAAGTTCTTTTTAAAAGCAGAATAAAACAAATCATCCTTGGCTAGATGAGACAGAGCTAATGAAGCAGGGTTTCAATTGCATGTGGGAAGATGGGAAACAATGGTTGTTAGTGGAGGAAGCATTGCATTCTGGGTCTGAGAAATATCATAAATAATACTAGAATGTCTTTATGTCAGGGTACAAGACTTGGAATTATCATTAAACAAAGAATCCCAGATGGTTTTTATGCAGTCATACCCTACTTACAGATTATGTATTTAACCAGACCAACCTGGGCTTATTGGGTAGAATAGATTAGATAAAGAGTGACTAGAAAAAGACAGATTGTTTTTTCAATAATCTTTTTAAGATATAATAATGGGTAAATCTTGATGATGTTTGTAGGAATGGAAACTAATGGATGTTTTAAAATCTAACAGGTATTTTAAATATATTTTTCTTTTGATACCAAATACTTGCCTAAAGAAAGAAAAGGGTCAAGGGCCCAAATCCTCATCTGGTTTCAGATTTCAGAAGAATGAGGTGTTGGGAAGACACACAAACAGGTATCGAAAAAACACTGATGTGGTTGGAATGTTTATGAGCACAAACTTGTACACATTGAATTTGAGTTATTTGTAAGACACATATTGTCCGAATGAATTTTTAAAGAATTTGAAATTATGGTTCGAGAGGCAGCTAGCTCCATAGGTGTGAAGAAGAGTTTGATGGAGAATGAATACAAGGAAACAGTAATGGGGAACGGACAACTTATAAGGAATTTTTTTTAAAAAGAAGCTCAGACAGGGAGGGTGGGGAGGGTGGGTGATGGGTATTGAGGAGGGCACCTTTTGGGATGAGCGCTGGGTGCTATATGGAAACCAATTTGACAATAAATTTCATATTAAAAAAAGAGAGAAAGATAAAAAAAAATTAAAAAAGCAAAAAAAAAAAGCAGCTCAGAGAAAGAAAAGAAGATGAATCTGATCTAATGTAGTGATGAGGTACTATCAATACATCCTTTAAATATTTAAAAATTTGAAAACGTAACGTTGAAATTCAATCAGTTAGGCAGAATATAACCCCGTAGTCAGCTTTGGAACCAACAAGGCAGTGGAAAGAGTATGTTTTTAGAGTCAGGCTATCTATAGTTGTGGTATACAGGCTCTGTGTTATTTAGCCTCTCTAATATTTAGCTTATTCATCGGTAAAATACAAATAATAACATTTACTTAATAAATTTATACTTGAAAATTGAATGATATATCCTATCCAGTGCTGAGTCTTTTTTGGGAGGTTTTTTTTTTTTTTTTTTTTTTAAATTTTTTTTTTTCAACGTTTATTTATTTTTGGGACAGAGAGAGACAGAGCATGAATGGGGGAGGGGCAGAGAGAGGGAGACACAGAATCGGAAACAGGCTCCAGGCTCTGAGCCATCAGCCCAGAGCCTGACGCGGGGCTCGAACTCACGGACCGCGAGATCGTGACCTGGCTGAAGTCGGACGCTTAACCGACTGCGCCACCCAGGCGCCCCATGGGAGGTTTTGATTACTGATTCAGTTGCCTTATTAGTAATTGGTTTGTTCAGATTTTCTATTTATTCATAATTCAGTCTTGGTAGGATGCATGTTTCCAACAATTCATCCATTTTTTCCAGATGATTCAATTTGTTGGTGTGTAATTGTTCATAGTATCCTCTTATGATCCTTTGTATTTCTGTGGCATTAATTGTAATGTCTACTTTTTCATTTCTAATTTTATTTACTTGACTTTTCTCTTTTTATGAGTCTAGTTAGCAGTTTCAATAGAGATAAGACTTCATGACATTGATCTTAGGAATGATTTCATCTATATGATACCAAAAAGTATGAGCAACAAAAGCAAACCAAGACAGGTGGAACTATATCCAGCTCAAAAGCTTCTACAGAGCAAAGGAAACAGTCAACAGAATTAAAAGGCAAACAACAAAGTGAGAGAAAATATTGGTAAATCACATGTGCGGGTTAATATAAGGGGCTAATTTCCAAAATATATAAGTAGCTCCCATAACTTAATAGCTAAATAAATAAATAAATAACCCAATGAATACATGGGTAAAAAATTTGAATAGACATTTCTGTAAAGAACACATACAAATGGTTAACAAGTATATGAAAACTGCTCACCGTCACTAATCAGCAACAGGACAATGAGATATCAACTCGTTAGGGGTCTGATATCCTAAACAAGAATAGCTGTTAGAATGGTTATTGTCTAACAAAAGGTATCAAGCATGGCTGAAAATGTAGAGAAATTGCACCCCTTGTAAACTCTAGGTGGGAATGTAAACTAGTACAGCCACTACGAGTTTCTTTAAGAAGTTAATGTGGTGCCTGTGTGACTCAGGTGATCCCATGGTTCATGAGTTTGAGCCCCTCATTGGGTTCAGCACAGTTTTGCTTCAGATCCTCTGTCCCCCTCTCTCTCTACCTAGCTTCCCCTGCTCACTCACACACACGTGCTTTCTCTGTGTCTCAAAAGTAAATAAACATTTTTTTTTTAAAGTTAAAATTCGAACTACCATATGATACAGCAATCCTCCCCCTGGGTATATAGCCAAAAGAACTGAAATCAGAATCTCCAAGACATATCCACACTCCCATGTTTATTGCAGCATTATACACAAAGCCAAGATATAGAAACAATCCAAATGCCCATCAACAGATGAACTGATAAAAGTAAATGCGGTATATCCATACAATGAAATATTATTTATTCTTGGAAAAAAAGGAAATATCACCCTTTGTAACATGAATGGTAAGTTAAAGAAAAACACAGAAGGATAAATACTGCATGATTCCACTTATACGAGATGTCTAAAATAGTCAAACTCAAAGAAGCAGCAAGTAGAATGATGTATGCCAGGGAGACAGGGACGGGGAATTGGGGAGTTGTTCAATGGGTATACAGCTACAGTTATGCAAGATGAATAAGTTCTAGAGATCTGCTGTGTAACATGGTGCCTTTAGTTCACAATATGGTGTTGTGCACTTAAAAACTTATAAATCTCATGTTGTGTCCTTACCACACATGCACACACACACGTGCGCACAAGCAACGGAACACAAGAAATCTTTAGGAAGTGATGGATATGTTTATTACCTTGATTATGAGATGGTATCATGGATGTATGCATGTGCCCAAACTCATCAAAATGTGTATATCGAATATGTGCAATTTTTTTGTATATTAAGTATATTTCAATTCTGCTGAAGAAAATAAATAACCTATACAATGCCAAGTCCAATGTCAAGTCTCTAGTCAGAGCTCACTAAATAGGTCCCTGTCACCCCAAATTCTTTTCCCATTTCTCTTCTCTCTTGGACCACTTGACCCCCAACCACACTTTTCTCTTCTTTACATCCACCCTAAACAACTAGTTTATAACCATACTCCCACTGGCTGTAGGCACATTATCTGTGACGAGCGTGTTGATGTATTTATGTTTGTAGTTTTTAAAAAAGATGGCAAAAGATTTCTTTTTGCCATATACTATGAATAAATAATATAATCTCTTGAAAAAAAACCAGTGACAGGTCATTGAGATACTTATGCAAATTCTGACATAAAGTTTCCTCGTTCTTTGTAAATGTTAAAATTCTGTCACACATTTTATTTGCTTATTTCCTTGTTGGTGACATCCGAGGATTCCTATTCTCTTACTTTTGATTATTTGTCTCATGGATTTTAATACCCAGGACAATTTAATTCTGAAACAACAAAACAGAATGAAAATTGCCCATAAATTTGAGAGATGCTTAATCATAATGGGATTAAGAATGACAAAGAAAGGAATTAACGAATCAGCAATGTCTGTCTTGAAATAAATAAAAGTGAGTGGAGAACCAAGTACTTAGCTAACAGAGTATTGAAGTTCTGCAGAGAAAGATGGAGAAATCCCTACAACATAAAATAGACATTGCTGAAGAAATAGGTAAAAATAATGTAATTATCATTTATTTATGTTTTATGTTTATTTATTTATTTTGAGAGAAAGAGAAAGAGAGAGCGGACATGAGCAGGGAAGGGGCAGAGACAGAGAGAGAGACAGAATCCCAAGCAGGCTCCACGTTGTCAGCACAGAGCCCAACATAGGGCTCTAACTCACGAAGCACAAGATCATGACCTGAGCCGAGATCAAGAGTCACGCGCTTAACCAACTGAGCCACACAGGTACCCCTAAAACTAATGTAACTTTTAAATGTATTTGTGTGTTAGTGCTACAGTCAGTCGTCTTGTCTGAAGTGACACGTGGCTCAAAGAGCATCCTGTATCTAGTGACTGAGAGTTGGAGTATAAATCATGAGCACTTGGGGCCAATGCAGGACATTCTAATGGATAATATTGGATCCAGAGATATCCACCGAGTGGCCAAGACTTTGTCATCCTGCAACATGGTTTAATTTCTTTTTCTGACCCATCTTACTTCCTTCTTCCTTTTACAAGTGTGGATCCCTAACAAATATCTCTTCTCAACGTCTGTTATTTCAGAATCCAATCTGCTGTAGATACCTCATGCTTAACAGGTAACTGATAACTATTAGTAAAATAGGAATAAATCACCATTATTGGCAATATGGATTTCTTGAGAATCTAGTCTTTCTTATGCAGGGTCTACTTACAGAAGTGCTGGTTATGACAGGACCCTGGAGTAAATGGTAGGTTCTGTGGGATAATACCTAATATGATTCATTTCAGGAATATTGAATGAATTTTTTGTATCACAACTTCTTTTATTCTGTGAGAACCTTGTCTCAGATTTGGGGGGAAAAAGTTCATTGTAAAATTGTGGTTTTAAATACAAATAACTCTTGCAGACATAACTTTTTGAATTTCTCTGTAGGAACACCACTGCCCTTCTTCAAATACACTTTGAATATACCTGTAGTGTCAAAGTTGGGTTATTGACTCTTTGCTGAGGAAGAACCCATACCTTAGTGTATCATGGGGCATCTCAGTAAGTGATGTTGGGAGGGTGTTATGATATGATTTGTGCATGAAGTAGGAAATTTTGGGGAGATTAAAGAGAAGTGAATTTTTATTCTGCCTTTGATGCTGTGAGAAAATGGAAGCAATTATGTGATGTTGCGTCTTAACTTTTATCTAGGAGGAAAGAAGTATTAAAAGGAGCTAAGGTAAAGCCCCAAATGGTAAATAAAGAGCAGTTCCTCATGTTGGCCACGAGAGGGGGATATTTGGTCACTTTTGTGGTTTAGACGTGTGTGTGTGTGTGTGTGTGTGTGTGTGTGTGTGTGTGTGGTTTCTTACTCAGATATAATTGTGGTCTTTTGTCTTGATGGTCACCAACAAATAGTGGCTTTGTCATACATATATTACTCTATGATATTGCTTATGTTCAACATAAGCTAGATCCTGTCTCCGATGTGGCAGCTGTCAGAAGTTGCTTTTATTTCACTTCTCAATATGTGCATGATTGAGACCAGTAGATACATTATTTTGCCCCCAAAGAGTTTTATTAAAAGGAATCGCTTAGAGAAAAAAAAAAGAAACTGGGCACACAAAAGTAATCAGAGAGCAGAGGAGTTATCCTTGTGAGTTTCTTGTTTTTGCTTAAGGCTGTGCCTACCCCCACCCCCCACTCGTGTCACAGGCACAGAAATACTTGGGAGACTGTGAAAATGATTAGATTGATAGTTACACATATATTTGTAAGTCAGAAGGACGACTTCACTGAACAACTCACTACCTAAGAAATACCTGTGTGTCGAAAGTTAATATTCGCCACTTGGGAAAATGAATGTGGCTATCAAAGTAAATGAGCATATTACTTCGAAGGAATAATTCTAGAAAAAAATAGAATTAGATTGAAATCACACGTCTTGCTTTTCATACAAGCCTTTAGTAGTATAAAATTGTATGACTGGAAACAAGTAGGTTAACATCTCCAGCTCTCTGGAAGAAAACAATTGAACTTGGGGGAACGATAAGGTCCATTTGGACTACTTGAATCTATAATCCCATATGCAATAATTAGCACTTTAAGTAGGGATTCTATATCTATGGTACAATCAGAGCAATGAAAGAATAGAACCCTAGTTGGTTAAACTGATTTTTCTCCTAACAAGTGCTTGTCTCGGCTAAAGTATAAGACTGAACGAAAGCTCGATATAGTCAGGAGGCCAACGTTTCAGAACTTGGGCAAGACAAAGAGATTCACTTGGTAAGTAATGTCTAGCCAAGAGGCTTTCCAGTAGCAATACTGGCCAGGCGCTGAAGCAAGAAGCCAAAAGGGGTTAAGCTTCTACAAGCTGGGATGAATAACACTCAACATCACGGTAAATCCAAAGCAATGAACACAAATTAGTCATGTCAGTGCTTGATAGAGTTATGGAATGAAGTTAAGGGATAAGCAATTTACAGCAGGGTAGGAAGAGAAATTCAAGACATGGGACGAGGCTAACAAAAACATCCTGGTTAAGTGTAATTCTTGTGGTGCCTTCACCAATAAATTTAGAAGCAGCCACACATGGTTTCTGACTATCTTGACCTTATTGGACACATTGAAGTATCATTAAAGAGAGAAGGATGTTATAGCAGAGCAAGGAAAGTGAATGAATAAATGTTTCCCTTATTTTAAGGTCACTTCTGCCAGAATAAATGAATTTAATAACAATTAGGAAAATATGCCACCTCTGTATGTGTAAAGACTCTTAAATATTATAAGTGGTAGAAATCTTTTGTCTTGAAAAGTGACCACCACACTTTACCTAGCATAGCTAATGAAATTAAAATGATATATTTTTAAGGAATTTACTCCTGAAATCATTGTTGCACTATGCTAACTTGGATGTAAATTTAAAAAAAAATAAAAGAAAATAAAATTTAAAAAATAAATAAAATAAAATGAGGGGAGACTGAAAAAAATGATATATATATTTTTAAAGTAAGCCAGATTCCAGATAAATCAAAGGGAGAGAGAAATACTGGGAGGTAATTATCTCCACTAAGAATAGAACCACTAAGGGGCTCCTGGGTG
This sequence comes from Leopardus geoffroyi, assembly GCF_018350155.1. Lineage (NCBI taxonomy): Eukaryota > Metazoa > Chordata > Mammalia > Carnivora > Felidae > Leopardus > Leopardus geoffroyi. The sequence goes on from NC_059333.1 coordinate 20,825,977, forward strand.
GCTCAGTCAGCTAAGCACCCGACTTCAGCTCAGGTCATGATCTCGATGTTCCTGAGATTGAGCCCCATGTCGGGCTCTGTGCTAACAGCTCAGAGACCGGGGCCTGCTTCAAATTCTGTGTCTCCCTCTCTCTGCTCCTCCCCCACTCATGCTCTGTCTGCTCTTGCTCTCTCTCTCTCTTTCAAAAATAAATAAACATTAAAAAAAAGAATACAACCATTAAAACATGGCATCGTCAGTCTACGGATAGCTTATTGAGAAACACAGACACCCCCCTTAGCTGTAGTCACAATAACCACATCTTAGAAAATCTTCATTGGGCATTGAAATGCTCCTTACTCCTGTAGACCCCAAAGTTACCAGGAGAAAAATTAATAAGGATGTAAATCTGTAGGTTGGATGTGTAAACTACAAGTCCTACAAAAAAATAATCTTAAATATCTAATTCGCGGTTCAGCATTCCCAGAAATAAGAGATCCTCTTGTCTTGCTGAGCATGCCAACTCCATGACTCTTCAGCTCATATCTTCCGTGTTTTGGGAGCAATTCAGTTGGCTCTCTGGTCTTCCAGGTGCTAAGATGAATACTGGTGCAAGCTTTCGGAGTCTCAAGCTGGTCTCCTGCAATTAGTGCAAAGTCAGCTTCTGATGTGGGTAACCCGTAGCTTCTGTCCTGCCTACAGCCATTGTTTTCCTCCATTTCCTCTCTTCCCTCAGGAGCCAGGGGCCAAGTCCTCATCTGTTCACAAAACTGGCTTCACACATCCTCCTCACTGAGGAAATAGCTTCGCTGTGGTTTACATCTCAAAATATTTATTCTTATCCCTGAAGCATTAGGGAATAAACACTGCAGTCGGCCACTTCTTGTGTCTACAACTTGAAAGTGAGAGATTCACTCCCCTTCAAGAGCTGTTGGCGGTGTTGACCACAGTTGACATGCGAATGCTTTCAGTGAATATAGGAATAATCTCAGACATAAAATTCAAACATAAAAGTAAAATGTTGGTTCTCTATATCGATTTGCCACGTTAAATTATTCCAGAGTAAGCCTTGTTGAGTTGAAAAGCAACAAAACAAGAAAAAAACACATCTGCCCACTCAGCACAGTGCGTCACAAGCTTTCAATCTCTCATTTCTGTCTCACGTTTGGCTTCACTGAGCTCCGCATCACAACTCTGGCCATTGGCCTTGTCTACACCGTTTTGTCCAGGTAAAGCTTTATGAAACGCCTATGGAGTTACATCGCATGGGAGTATAAGAACATCAAGAAAGTCCTGAATGCTTGATGTGTTTTAATAAAGCTGGCTAACGTCCTCATTTTCCTATTTGCATGAATTCCTACAAAATTTCTGTTGCTTATTTTTTTCCACATAGAATAAACCTCAGAAGATTGCATTTTAAATGCTCTACCCATGAAAAATATACAACGCAAACTCAAACTGTTGACTACTATTGAGGAGTAATTTGGGAGAATTGGAGACTGTCACCACTGGATAAATTAGAGAAATAACAATAGTGTTAAAGAAATCTAAAGACGGGGTTTTAAAAACATTCAAGAACACTTTTATAAAGATGAGATAAAGGGTTCTACTTAAGAACTATATCTCTAAATAAGAATTGTTCAAGAGGATGTTTTTTATTATTATTTTTACTTTTACAAATTCATAAGATAGTTTGCATTTTAGTAACTGCTAACATTGTTTTTCAGGGTCATATTTTTTTTTATAAATTCCATTTAGAAAGGCACATGTACCAAAAATATTTACTTTTATAATTATCACTTTCTGATCATATAAGTGTACATTCATTGTAATATATATATATATATATATATATATATATACATATTTAAAAAACCTAAAAACTCTTAATTAAAAAAAAAGGTGATTGCCATTTAGTGATGGGCTGAGTTTGAGTTGTTCAACTTCAGAATTTAAATTTTTACTTCCACACAAAGCTTCTCTACTATACACTTACCTATCTCTCTTTCCTTCTCTCTCTTTCTCTTAAACTCTCTCCATAGACTCACACACACACACACACAATTATATATGATAGTACAGTATTATGTATTTTAAATATGTAGATTACAGTGTACAGAAATAATATTCTTTCTGAATTTTTAAATTCAGTTTTATATGGTTAAAAAATTGTCATCTTGATCATGTATAATTCTACTTATGATTTTTTTTACCACTTTCTTTTGGTAAATTTAGCATAATGATTCTAAAAAGTATATTATATTGAGCTGTAATTCATCAGATGTTAATAGATGTTATTGAACTAATTTGGTGATTATGATGTCAAATATCCTCAGGAAGTTGTGTTTTGCTTTTTTTTCCCCACTGCATCACTTTTCAGAGTCTTTAATAGACTAGTATGTATTATGACTATCCAAGAGTAGTTTTTATATTTAATATCACTATTTTAATTTTGACTTACTTTGAAAAATGTCAACAAAACACTGTGAAGAACTTTTTACTTCTACAACGTGACAATTTGGTTCCTTGTGATATATATTTCATTAGAGCCTATTTAATAAAATAATACCTGTTTTCAAGATATTTTAATATTGTGAATTTTATTTTGATTTGTGATATTATACATCAATGTATGCGTGCATCTGTGATCCCCCCTAGACAAGAGTTTTAGAATATGATTTGTTGTAGGAATAATAGGCATAATGTAAATAATTTCAGTGACTTTTGAATTACAGTGAAAGAATGACCACAAGAAAATTTTACCTAGTTAGGCCCCATCTAGAATTATCTATGAGTGTCTGTTTCTCCATGTTTTCATCTCCATTTTCATGTTTTCCATTGGATTTTCTTATCTTTTTACATTGAAATATCTCAACCTTATTTGACTTTGGCAATAAAGAATTTAATTTTATTGTTTGCCTTAATTTTGCTTGCCTTTTTTATGCTCGGACATAGAGTTCATATTACTCTTTATTTCGTAATGTCCTTGCAGGGACTTTTCTCTTGTGAACAGATAGATGCATTTTTGGCCCCAATCATACACTCTTCCCTGTACTCCCACCTTGGCTATGTGACTTTGCAGTCTTTCCCACCAACACGGCAGATTTTATTTCCCTACCCTGTTGTTTCATGGTCAGGCATGTGACCTGTGATAACCAAAAGATTTCAGGAGAACTAAAGAACGTGCTGGTGTCGTGCCTAAGACTTAGGACATCTTTCAGGATTTTCCTTACTCAGTTTTGCCTCTGACATTGCCATGGGAACAGGCTAGTGTGATGGTTCCCTGAGGAAGATGACAGATATGTGGAGCAGAACCAGGCTTGCTGTGTCTGACCTTTCACTGCTGACTCCTAGGCCCCCTGCAGCTGCTCAGAGTTGAGCCTAGAAAAGTTGAAGCACTAACCATAACCTGAAGACACATGAGTGATGATGAATAACTTATATTTTACACCACTAAGTGTTTAGGTTTGATATGTGGCAATAGTTATCCAGTGCATTCATCTTGAGACAACATAAAACTTTGCATTTTCTTTTAGAATATCATAGGGATGCCTGGGTGGCCCTGACGGTTGGCCGTCCAACTTCCACTGGGGCCATGATCTCACGGTCCGTGGGTTGGAAACTCGCATCCAGCCTTGCACTGACCGCTCGGAGCCTGGAATCTGTTTCAGATTCTGTGTCTCCCTCTTTCTCTGTCCCTCCCCACCACCCCCCCGTCTCTGTCTCTCTCTCTCTCTCTCTCTCTGTCCAAAATAAAAATAAGCATTAATTTTTTAAAGAATATTATAAAACCATTTATATGTATTTGTGTTCTAAATTTATTCTGTTAAAACTCTTAATATTTATTTATTTATTTTTTTAAATTTTTTTTTTCAACGTTTATTTATTTTTGGGACAGAGAGAGACAGAGCATGAACGGGGAGGGGCAGAGAGAGAGGGAGACACAGAATCGGAAACAGGCTCCAGGCTCCGAGCCATTAGCCCAGAGCCTGACGCGGGGCTCGAACTCACGGACCGCGAGATCGTGACCTGGCTGAAGTCGGACGCTTAACCGACTGCGCCACCCAGGCGCCCCAAAACTCTTAATATTTAAAATTGGTTGAGAACTTAGTAGGAACCAACCTCTCTTCTAAATGTGTTATATACATTAACATGATAAAATATCTTCACCAACTTTTTTGGATGGCTAGTGTTTTCATCTTCATTTTACAGAAGAGATAACCAAGATGAAAAGAGCTTAAATGATTTCCCTAAAGACCGAGAACCAGCAAGTTGCAAAGACAAGTCTCAAAATGATGCTGTCTGAATGGAGAGTGTTTTCTTAACTGCTTAAGTTAGTTAAGTTCCACCTCTCAGTACTTACCCGGTTATTGCACCACAATTTATTGAATAAGAACCCTCTTCATGTTAAAAACCATATTTATCATATGTTTGATGTGGACAGAGCTGTGGTTCTCTTATTAGACATACTTTCGTCTTTCCAAATAGCCAAGAGGTAAAGTTAACCCCTACCTCTTAACTTACTCATCTTCTCATAAAAGTTTATTTTATGTATATATGTATATACAGAGAAAGGACAAGAATAGCTATGGAAGGGGAAACAGTGAATGCGGGCTAAATGGCTATCCTTCAGCCTCTCACATTAAACAACTGAAGTTGTCACAAACAAACTTTTTAAAAATCTTATCTCACACCAGGGTTTATGTTAGAACATTCTTCTAGGTCTTGGTTCATGGAAATAAGCCAGATGGAAGGGCTACTCCCTAAAAAATATAGAGGAAAATCAGTGTTTCCTTTCATTAGCAGACATCTAAAAATCATCACTGAGTCACTTCAAAATAATTATTTGGAGTCACTTGTTTGTAACACTTTATCTCTGACTGGTACAAACGTCAGGGACTTTTTGTTCCCTCCTCTGTTTTTGAAAGCTTTGCTGGGAAGGTAATCTTGCCAACACTATCCCGGCTCAGATGTGTGGCTAAAACAATTGTTTTCTCAAATCCTCATTTAACATGGGATCCACAGCCAGCTTCCCTAAATTTAGATCAGAAAGCTGCTTTACAGTTTGCAAGGACATCACACTACTGCCATGATCGACAGTTACAACTTTTCCCCTTTACATTTTAAAGCTCTGTTAACACTCACACGTGGATGCTTTAGTTTCAGAAACTGTCTTATGTTCACACCCTTATGTAGTGTGAAGCTGAAAGGTTTGGAAAAAATTCTTCCTGAAAAGTAACTTAAAAATCTTAAAAGGGGGGCGCCTGGGTGGCGCAGTCGGTTAAGTGTCCGACTTCAGCCAGGTCACGATCTCGCGGTCCGTGAGTTCGAGCCCCGCGTCGGGCTCTGGGCTGATGGCTCAGAGCCTGGAGCCTGTTTCCTATTCTGTGTCTCCCTCTCTCTCTGCCCCTCCCCCGTTCATGCTCTGTCTCTCTCTGTCCCCCAAAAAAATAAATAAAAACGTTGAAAAAAAAAATCTTAAAAGGATGACTGTAATTGCGGAGTATTACCGCTAGTTGCTCACCAACTTTTCTCTAGTGTAACAATAAGACTTTTTTTTGGGGGGGGGGGGACAAAGTAGTTGCTTTAGTTTTCATATTTTGATGAAGAGAAAAATCTAATGGTATAAAATAGACTTTATATGTACATATGACGTTCCTGAGGCATGTTTTTGTGAAGAAAGTGAAAAAAAAAATTACAATAGAGAGTTTTAAGTAAAGCAGCATGGTGCTAAATATTTCCCCCAAATTTTAGCTGTAAAGGCCAGTATTAGTTATCTATCGGAAGGTGATAAATTACTTCAAAACATAATGGCTGAAAACAACAATTGTTCATTATTTCTATGGGTTCCTGCGAGTCAGGATCCCAGAGGTAGTTCTGCTGAGTGCCTGTGATTCAAGATCTCTCTGAAGGCTACATTCAAGGGGTGGAAGAAGGATGCAGCCATCTCCAGGCTCAGCAAGAGGGGCGTGTGTTTCTGAGCTCACTCACTTTCTGGGGGTCCTCTCAGATCCGTGTTGATTGGTGGCCAAAGGGAGACATCCATTCTTTTCCCCATCGGCTCTCCTAAGGGCCTCTCACAATGTAACAATTTGCTTCTCTCCAGGCAGGGGAGGAGAGAGATAGAAGTGAAGACTATTTTTGTAATCTAATCTTGGAAGTGACAGGTATTTTTGATGTATTTTATTCATTAGCAGTGAGTCACTAGATCCAGCCCACATTCAAGGATAGAGGATTACTCCACGATGCTAATTTCAGAACAAGGCTTTAAGGGCCATTTTAGATACTATGACTGGTCAGTTATTTTGTTTTGTTTGCTTTTGTTCATTTCTCTTCACTCTTTGGCAGATGTACTCTCCAGAGTTGAACCTTGAGATATATAAAATACGCCTTGAAATCAAACTGTAAACTTCTGACTTTTTCTGAAAACAAAACCAAAAATAACAAAAAACAAAAAACTTTTTCCAATAGAGACATTCCTGCAGCATACAAACGTAGCATTTTGAAATCGGTTTTAAATTCCAGTCTGACATTGTTCTGTCACAACAACTACATTCATGTTCCTAACTGTGTATGTTTGACTCTGTCTTTACCAGACAGTGAGAAAAATTAGTTTTTAAATTGATCATGCCCAGCATGAGTCACTATTCACAATGCTAGTGATGTCAATAGTATTAGGCATTTTTTGAAAATTAAATGAAGGGTAAGTTTTCCGCCTAGTAGTTTCAAAATAGGTTGTATGCTTTCTCTTTTATTTTTCCTACTTTAGGTTTATATATATTCTTCAGATTGAATTGTAAGCTATGAATTGCTTTTTGGAAAAACTGGTAACTAGGCATAGAATTAACTACTTCTTCAACCTTTCCAACATTCCAAAATATATTAATTTTGGAATTTCCACTTCCAAGGGAGTGCACTTGAGAAATGTCTTTAGAAATTAGCCTTGCGTTTATACTCTTTTTTCATGTGTTCTGTTTTCCACACAACTTCTTCATGGACAAAATATCATTTTAGCAACATATGACAATATGTTGTTCTTAAAGTTGGAATTTACCCTGACCACCTGAATTTATTTTGGAAGTGTTAGTCATAGAAATTTTAACCAACAATTTTATAGTGTTTTATAATTTGCATGGTGCTTTTTCTTGGATTTTATTTTGATGATCATAATAAGCTTATTGAGAAAAACATATTTGTTATATTCTGTTCTATTTATGGGTAGATAAAGGTGATTGAGGATAATAAGTGACTTACAGATGGAAAACTAGTGGAGTTCACAATTTGGGACTGGAATTGAGACTTACACCTAAGTATTAACCAGTACTTACTTTTTAGTCATTTCTGAAGCAATTATGCTTTTTAATTTTCTATTGTCCATTTTAAAGGCAGCGTATACAGGTATTTTTGAATCTTACTATATTTCCTAAAATAAGAAAACCTTAGGTTTCATTGCACCTAACCATTAGTAGTTCTTCTCTCACCGATTGTCTCCTTATCCCCCACCCAAACCACAGAGTTCACAGAAACAGCTATGGGGGAAGCACAATACGGAGATGGGTTGATCTGCTCTGACGTTCTGACCACAGATGTCACAAAAGTCCCTCCAATAATAAGTTTTGACTGGATTATTCTGTTTACCGTCTTTCCATTTAATAAAGTAATACCGGCGTTTGTCTCATTGCTCAAATCATAAAACTTAGAGTCAGGAGATCCTTTTGTACTCTCAGTACTTCACCTCCACATCCTGTCTGTCTTCCAGGTCTTCAAATATATCTGCAATGTGTTCACTTTCCTGCATCTCTATGACCACCACCTTAGTCCAAGCCACCATCAACTTCTGATTATTCTGCTCCTAACTGGTTTCTTGCCCTTGGTCCTTCACAAATCATTCTCCAAACCAGACAGAGTAGTAGTTTAGGGGCATAAATAAAATCACATGACTGTCCCTGCTTGAAATCTGTTAGCACATCCTAACGGCACTTAAAACAAAAGCCGGGTTCTCAACTGTATTATTTAGGTAATTCTGGCTCATGTTACAGGTAGATACATCTCCAACTTGCAATGGTGTGAAATAAACGTTTGTTTTTGTTCACATGAAATCTGAAGCTAATCTTGCTGGTTGTCTTATAGCTCACTCTTAATGGTGATTAAATAGGTCAAATATATTTTTTAATTGATTAATTTTGGGAGAGAGACAGAGACAGAGCGTGAGCAGGGGAAGGGTAGAGACAGGGAGACATGGAATCTGAAGCAGGCTCCAGGCTCTGAGCTGTCAGCACAGAGCCCGACAGGGGGCTTGAATCACGAACCGTGAGATCATGAACTTAGCCCAGGTCAGATGCTTAACCAACTGAGCCACCCAGGTGCCCCTAAATAGGTCAAATCTTTTGAAGTTCTGGTTCCACCAATTTCAACAGGCAACCTTCAAAGTTTTTATTGCTTACATATCTGAACTAGAGAAAGACACAGAGGATCATGCATGGGAATTTTCATTAACCAAGCTTAAAGTGACAGGGATATGTTTCTTGAACGTTCTAAGCTTACCTCTAACTTCCTCCTTTGTTTGGTTTTGTCCTCCATTTAGAACACTGCTTTCTAAAATTCATGTCTTTTCTTAGCTGTCGACTTCTCAGAAAAACCTTTCCTAACAATGAAATGCAACAATTCCCTATCATTCTGTTTCAGAACCCTGAATTATTTCCAATCCCTATCACAACTTCAAATTATCAGATTCATTTATGTTTTTACTCATTTATCATTTGTCTACCTGCCTCCCTATAAGTTTCCCTCAGAATGGAGATCTTGACTCTCATGCTCACTGCTGTATGCTAGCACTTAGAACAACTGGTAGCTCATGGGCACTTAATAAAGACATTTTTGAATGAATGAATCAGGGTGCATATGAAACTGATCATCATTTCTATTAAAAATATATATATAATTAAGAGAGGTAATTCTTTGCCGGTGAAATTAGAGAAAGGAATCATAAGAAGGGATTAAGGAAAATCCCCAAATTTGCATAGTGAGTCAGAATTTGACTGAGAATAGAAATCAGAGTTTCAGACACCTTATCTAAGCTTTATTTCAGAACTGTGCAGCAGTTTTAATTAGCAGTGAAGCATTTCCATATATAATATTCTTTAATTTCTCAAGAGACATGTCTACACAGGTTCTTAAAAGATTTAACTCTGCTCCCTCATCAACTCCTCCACCTCCTTTATTCTTGCTAAAGAGGAGAACTGCTAGTTCAAATGCAAGAGAAACTTTGAAGTTTAAAATGAAAAACACTGTTTGTGATCTGCGAAGTTTTTTTTTTTCCCATCTTGCTTTCTCCATTTTATTTCCTACCTTATATAGGTTTTAACCAGAACAAAATTATATAAAGAAATAGTTATAAAATAATATTTAGAAAATGTTAATCATTAATACAATTAAAAATAAAAATGTATGTTATCCTCAAGCAGCAATAATATCAACACAAATCCCACTTATATTTGTTCAAAGATCTAGTTTAAGATTTGAATTTAAAGAAAAAAAGGGAAACATTATTATTACAAACTGTGACGATTGTCACTAGCTTTAGGAAATACTTTATAAGTAAATCAAATTATATTAGAACAAAGATCGGTAACAGTTCTTTCCAGGTCTAGGTAATAATTCTTTTATTCAATACAGTGAAATTCTGCTCTAGTAAAATAATATGAATAGCCTCAATAATTTGCCCAGTCTCTTAGAGCTTATATAATTGGATTGTAAATCCTTCTAATGAGATTTGTCCTTTGTACATCTCGAACCAGTTTTTTTTTTTTTTTTCCTGATTTTGCCTCTCTTTAAGTTCATATATTTTAGTATCAGGATCTAAGTGATCTGGAAATGGCAGGGCCCTTAGAGAATGAGTGCTGTGTAGGGCAAATCTAACTGGCTTCCATATCTCAAAGTCTCAGGCAGTATTTTATTTCTAAATCTGCCAACATGTTGGATTTCAGTGATGATAATTTGCCAAAGGTAAGAGATCAAAAAATTATTTATGACGTGGCAAGAATAACACTCTGAGAACACAGAAGAAGTAAAACTTATGTGCCAAGAATCTTAGTTTCAGCTAAGTTGACAGTGAGGAATACTGTACCTCCATTTCATACACAATTGAAGAAAACATTTGACTGTAGAAGTGGGTGTTGGAGAATTTCCATGGAGGCCATCTGTGCAAGGGAAAAAACAAGGTTATGTGAACTATGGCAGCAAAATCAAGTAAATGTCTTGACTCTCAAGTGAGTGCCTGGGAGAAGTTGTAGGATGCATAGCAGGAGATGATAGCAAGAGATCTAGAAGAAGAGAAACCTGTAGTCAATTCCTGTTGGATGCCATTTTCTAGCTGTGTGTCTTGAGATAAGTTACTTGATCTCTCTGATTCTCATTTTCTTATATTTAGAATGTAATTATAAATAAGTCAAGAGTTATTGGCAGTATTAAATGAAATGCAATGCTGTATGTAGTGAGTTCAGCATAACTATGCTGTGCTGCTGCTTATGATGATGATATGATGAGGTACAATCGTAAGTAGTCAACTTACTCAAGTTTGTCCTTCATATCAATATAGCTTTTTTCTGGTATCATACCTATATGTAGACTCTGTATTGTTTTATAACATTTCATACAATGTGGACTATTCTATAGCTGTATAACATCAGTTAGATCATAAATTGGCTTTAATACTGTTTATGCGCCACTACGTCTCCCCTGACAATTTTCTACCATAACCTTTGAATTTAATATTGTTAAAATCATCCTTTATTTATATTGATTTATATCTGAAGCAAAAAGGATGAAATATTAAAAATTAAATACGAAGAATATTTTGTGCTCTTTAGCTAACACTTCATTTGTTCAAAATCGGTCCACCTTCTTAAAAAGCAGGTCAGCAGGAAACGTTCTGTGTGACAAATTACCCCAGGAAGGCTATAATAAAAAACAGATCTTCTGGAAAATGACGAGATTATAAAATAGTTCAAAGTTTGCTTTTGTCTCCAGTTTGGATTATTTTTACCCACCTTTTATACACATAGAACAAACAACTGAAATTTGTATATTTACATGTTAATTACATTAGTCATGGCAAAGATTCATGAATTTCTTTGGTGTTCAGCAGCTTGATGGAATTTATAAACAAATCCAATGAATCAGACACCTTCCTTAGGTATAACTAAAACTTAAGGACATCAAACTCCCATATGAAAGCCTCCAAGATCTGTCATTTTTGCTTTCTTGAGAAGCAGGCCAGAAGGAGACATGCAGAGTCCACATGTTGAGAAAGAGGAGAGCTGGGTCAGAGGTGGAGGGGTAGAGGGTCTGGAGTGAGAGAGTCTCAACGCCTGCCATTTGATTAAAAGGGCACAAACAGCCTCATGTAGAATAGCTGAAAGAACCCTGGGCAGCAAGACAGATGGTTTGCCTCATTCATCCAACGATTCATTCATCCATCCTTTCTTCAACATACACCTAACTAAAATCATGTAATTCATTTTCCAATTTGTTAACGTCTTGGACTATCTTTGACAGCAAATTCAAATAAAGATTGGTGCCACTCTGCCCTAACATTAAACTTTTCTTCTTCCGTCCTCAAAGAAAAATCCAGAATCCCAGAAAAAAGAAAGCTAAAAAGAACTTTTTTTTTAATTTAGTAAAGGATTTTTTTCCCCTGCAGTCCGGCACTACTCAAAATCTCCAGTACTTAATCAGAAAATGAAATGGTAAATAGGTGAAGTATTTCTACTTCGAACTTTGATAATTACTTACATTTAGAATGTATGACTCTTGTGAGACTGGGGTCTTTAAGTATTTCATTTCCAGCTAAGGTAATGAGTACATTATAAAGGAAATGTGTAGAAGATTATTATAATTTAGTCACTTTAAAAGAACAAATTTCAAAAATACAACAAAATGAGTAGTTACTTCCCTGAGTAGATGAGTGAGCACGCTGTAAGGACCAACATGTACTTAAAATTTACTGTAATTTCCTGCGTGGATCACTCCCACCTCCTTGATTAGAGTTAAAACTGCCTTAAGGTATACAGTACATTCATCACTGTAAGAAATGAACACGAAGCTATTCAGGGAAAAGAAGGGACAAAATATAAGACTTTGTCAAAAGAAAGCAGTTCTACCTACCACCACACTTTAGAAAGCACTAAGAGTAGTCATTATTTTTATTGGCTTACATAAAAAAAGTTTTCAAGAAAACTGATCATTGAAAAATCCTATGCCATTTTAAACATATTATAATAGATATTTAAAAGAAAAAATATTTTGGAAACTATAGGGAGAAACAGTAGGAGAGATAGGAGGTGGAGTTTCTTCTTGATTTTTCTGTTCCTGTTTAGATCGTCCCACATAGGAGTAGAATTTGATACGAAATATATCACCTGATGGGCGACTGAGTGGCTCAGTTGGTGAAGCATCCAACTCTTGATTTTGGTTCAAGCCGTGATCTCATGATTCGTGAAATCAAGCTCCACCTCGGGTTCTGCACTGACAGTGTAGAGCCTGCTTGGGATTCTCTCTCTCTCTCTCTCTCTCTCTCTCTCTCTCTCTGCCCCTCCCCACCCCAGGATAAAATAAATAAATCGATAAACTTAAAAGAAAAAAGGAATAGACCACTTGACCTGGAGGGGTGGAACTGCCCAAACTGGGTAAGGTAGATTGGATGTTATAAAATCCCTAATTCATAATCACATTTTCAGGGAAACGTTAGATATGAAGTGATACTGAAAGTAAAGTCACGATTTCAATGTAAGACACATTTGTGTCCTCCTATGCCTGAAGTCTTTTCCAGTTCCTTTCCATTCGCTTTTCTCCCAGAGCCCCAGTGTGTGCACAGGTTTCTAGCTGTCAGAATTTTATCTAACAAAACCAGTCTCCAATTTTCTTCTTCTAATTCCAACACTATAAATATAATAGATTGGTATTTACTTCCTTATGTCAGCAATTCAAATTAAGCTACAGACCCCTCAAGTCTTTTTCACTGGTTCTTCGAAATTTCTCTCAATTGTGGCCCTGCAGAAAGGCCATTTTTTATATTATGTTCCACATGGCAACAAAGTTGAGAATTTAAGCCAGGCCAATTATGACAGGGCATCCCTATTGGAAGGCTGATTCAAAAACAAGCACTAAGACTCAGGTTGACCAGTGAGAATTATCCTGCGAAGGTTCTTTTTGAGAACGATGGGGAGTACTATTTTCCTTTTGAATCATTAGCCGTAAGTATTTTATATATAAAATAACAAATAAATAGGGTGTGATTTCTAGGAGTTATCCTTCTTGGTTAGGCAATTGTCTTTCTGCCGGAAAAATGAAAAAGTATATATGAAAAGAGAAGCGTAGATAAGCTGACTGGAGAAAAGGAAGCAGAGTCATGGCAGTATTATTTTCACCTCGATTCGAAGTCTACCTGAAACAAATCTGTTTGTTACCTGAACTGATCATTTATGTTAGAGTTGTGCTTCTGTAATACGTATGGGGAATGAGTTTACTCAGATGAAAGCATTTATATCAGTGACCAAATAATTAAGTTGTACAGATCATGGGAATATAAATTTGTGAACAATAGAAATATGTGTAAATATTTATTGCCACGTGATAATGTATAATACATTTGTTTGGTCTGTGTAGGGCTTACGGTTTTCAAAGATTTTACAAGTACTTGTTACAATTATTTTTCTGATTTATTTAACGCAAGCATTAGCTAGATTTTTGTTGTTGTTGTTTTTACCACCACACAGCTAATAAATATTCACGATAGATTAGAATTCAAATGTTTCAGTGTCTATTTCGGGACTCTTCCTGGATAATGGATACTTTTTTTCCTTTGTGTCATTCCTTCCCTACTCTGACTTCTCCCAGCTTCTGTCCACTGCTTTCTCACTGATCTGCTGGATGTTCAGTAATGTGAAGACACACAATTCTGCAGTGTTCTCCAATACCCATTCCCAACCCCTCCCCACCCACAGAAACACAATGTTCTATGTAGCATAATCTGTACTGTAGAAAGCGTCAATCAGTAGAGGGAGGATGAAAGTGTAGACATAAGAATGAGAAGCACACGGTGACGTAAGGCTTCTTGTGTTTGCAACTTACAAACATTTGATTTACAGAAATTTCACACATGTAAAGCAGTGAGATTATATAGACAGTGAAATCCTCATGCTAACCCCTTCCTTTTTCCCACTTACAGAGGTCAGAACTCTTTGCTGTTCAATTAAAGCGGCCGAGCTATATGCAATCCAACATATCACTTCCTTTAAAAGAATGTAGACCATTAGAAGAAGAGGGAGTCTGAAAATGTCTACTCCATCTGTCTTTTTCTTACTGGGCCAAAAACCATGCCAAAATTTAGGGAATATTCTGTTTTCACTAATAGCGAAGAGGGGAAGATGTATTTCTTGGCATAAACATTGGAATGTGGGGTTGCTAGAAAGTGGGGTAGTGGACGATAGAGTATTCCCCAAACTGAAAAGGCATTTTGACACCAGAAAATAAAGGGAGTGACTCCATACAATTTGCACAGTGTTTTATTCAGGGTAACGTACTGACAGGGGGGATCAGGCAGAGAAGGAGGCACAACAGCTGCGTAGTTATTCTCTGCAGAGTCTGGACTTCGGTCCACAGATTTCATAGAGCAAGAGGACACACACAACGGCAATTTAATGAGATCAAAGTTTTTCACATGCACCTCAAAGGGTTTGTCATGCACTTAATTGACAGCTATCCTTTAATTTGATCTCGTGGCACCACTTGTGCATCAGGAAGGGGAAAGACTATGCTCTTGCTAACAGATTCATGGGAGGCCAAAACATACCTAGCCTTAATGGGCATTTCTAAAGCATGTGTATTAATTTCCAAGAGGTCCAGAACACATAGCCCCAGCGGGGGTCATCAAGCGAACATGAACAAAACGGAGGGCCAAAGATAGAGCCAATATTGTCAGCATTCCTACAGGAATATACTTTGGAAGGAGAGTAGAGCAATAGGCAGGTAGTTGCTCAGAACGACATCTCAAAAAAGATTTTTATTTATTTATATTTTTGATATGGGAAACATCAAAGCAGATTTCAAAGTTGATTGTAGGTTCCCGTAGAAAGGCAACATATTCTGTTTTTGACTCTTGATTTTCCACACACACCTAGAATAGTTTCCTGACAGCCGATGAGAATGAGCTTCTCAAACCCTTGGCTATAGGAAACTTAATCAACATAGGACCCTAGCGGCTTTGCTTGGAAATTCATCCCTGCGATGTGTGCCAAGACATATTTCCCATTGGTTGCTCCTTGTTGATAACTGAATGTGGCAGGGAAACTAAGGCAGACCCTTTCCTGAGAAACATGGGATTCCATTGTCAGCTGACCTCAGCTCAAAACTTTTTGCCATATATACCAAATGCACATTAGCCTACATGACAAGCTGGGATGTCTCTTCCTGAGTTGCTTCTCTTCTCTTCTTTACTTGGATTCAGGCTTGCTTCACTTGTATATCAGACTTGGGGTTTGATTTCCCAACTTCCCAGAGTCTTTCCTTATTTTCTTTTGCAGTTATTTCCCTAGTAAAAACCTTACACATTTAACATCTGCTTCTAAAACGACTCAAATTAACACCGATGCCTAGAGTGAACACCCAGTAAATTCCTGCTCCTGTTTTTAGCATCTCCAAAAATGTCAAAGTTGACCATGGCACATATTTAGTTTTGAAATCTTAAAGTCAAAGCAATTTATTTCTTATGATTGTAGCCTCTAATTTCTAACATGCTAGGTAAACTCTTTATTATTTTTCTATTTGAAGCAAAATATTTTTCTTACTTTACTACGTAAAGACTAATTTATTGCAGGTGGCAGTATGATATGAAAGTCAGAACGTGTATTTCTTTCCTTAAAAAACTCTGTAAGAGCACATGTTTTAATTTCATTTTGTAGAAATTTCAACGCTTCCATTGCTGGCAAAAATTTTGTCTGCACCTAATTCCAGAATTTCAAAACACTTTCATTATCAAAGAGGAGCGCACTATGGATTTTCATAACTTACAGAAAATTTTAAAATCAAGAGTAAGGCAAACATGATACATTTATAAATTAAAAGTCCACACTATCTTATTTTTTTTTTATTTTTTTTTCAACGTTTATTTATTTTTGGGACAGAGAGAGACAGAGCATGAACGGGGGAGGGGCAGAGAGAGAGGGAGACACAGAATCGGAAACAGGCTCCAGGCTCTGAGCCATCAGCCCAGAGCCCGACGCGGGGCTCGAACTCACGGACCGCGAGATCGTGACCTGGCTGAAGTCGGACGCTTAACCGACTGCGCCACCCAGGCGCCCCAGTCCACACTATCTTAAATGTGGCTCATATGAGAATGGGGCAATTCATAAATAAAGGATTGCAATTTTCCTCTTACATTGGTAGCGTGTGGCTTTAACCCTAGGCCATGATTGTAGCTGGGTCCTGCTCCATCAGAATGGCGTCATGGGATCACAGATGAAGGCTTCAGATGATCTGCTTATTTTCCTCAGAAAGTAAGAAAAAAATCCTTTTTGTTTTCAACATGCTTTCAAGGGTTTTCATCACAAGCAAAAGTCAATCTCCTAAGCAAAACTGGTTGGTAGCTTTGTGAATGCACATCACATGTGCCCCAGTAGGAACAGCCAGAGGTCAATATGGTACCAAAGCTCGCTGTGAAAGCTCTTTGCTGTTGGGTTGATGGGGTAGGGTCTGACTGAAATCAAAATGAAAGAAAAATTGTATATTGATGTTATCCAAAGCCACAGTTTTCTCTACTAGAGACAACACAATCATGTCTACTAGCTTTTGCACGACTTCTTTATCCTATCAGTCGATGTCTACATGATTTCTCTTTTTGAAGCAGTCCTTTCTTTCAATACAGTTGATAGCAAGCTAATCAGGTTTAGGGGCTATAGAATAATATGTAATAGAACAAGATAACTGGCCTTACTTTGTTTCTTTCCTCTGCTCAAAATACTGCTGCAAATGTAAAGCTAAGACCCCCTGGAGCTTTGTCAAGTCACAGCTCACAGAGCAACTAATGTATATACATATATTTAACATACATGACTGCACATGAACACTATAAATAAGCTCCTGTAACTCTAACTAATGCTATTTCTTGGTGAGTGAGGAAAGACCCACTCCCCCATGGAGATTTGAAAAACGATCCTTTACTTTGGAAAATAATTCCAATAGCAGAGCAAAGCGATCGCCCCAGGAAGTTGTCATGTAGCCCAAATCCCTCTGCGGCTCACACAGCCCCTTCCTACCCCACTCGGAAAAAACTCACGGATACTTGCAGTTAATTAAAAGCTATTTAAACAGTATACGTTTCCTCTTCCAGGATTCTGAAAATCTCCTTTTCAGAGATATTATAAGGAGTAAGTTGTCTCCTCAAGCTCCCTCGGGCACCTTATACGGGGTTTTGCAGACCTTCTGTGATGAGGGCCCCTTCCTAATAGACCCAAGCAAATCTCATGGCGGCCTTTATGGGGCTTCTGCCTGAGTAATAAAACCCTCCTTGTTCCTGAAGAGCCACTCTTGTATTTAGGCAGTCTCTCCGGAAAGTGAGACACATTTATACAAATGTGGGAGGGTGGTAATGAACACTTTTATGACCCATATAATCAAATCTCTCTTTCTCATCATTGCCTCTTATTTGCTTATCTCATAACAAAGCCACACAAGTCCCCTTTCCTTCCCCAAATCCATTAAATAATAAAGCCGCCCAAGTACAGGGCTGTTCACCTGTGACATAAAAGGGTTGTATTGTCAGCAGAAAATTGAACTTGGCTTTTGTTTCAACAGGACACTAAGTTTCTTTCCATTTTCTCATTATTTGTCTCTACTGTTTTCCAGGTCACAAATGATAGAATGAAATAACCAGACTCTTTTCACAAATACAACGAAACCAATAACTATATATCAATCATCAGGTTTATGCCATTTATAAAACTAAATATTTAAGTTTTTTAAAAAGTCTAATTGATTAACATTTTTAAGTTATTTGTTCTTATTCATATCATTTGCGTTTTTCCTCACCTAAATCAGCAAAGGCATTTTTGCACTTACCATTTATTTTGGACTAGCACAATTCTACTAAATATGCACATAACGGAAAACCCAGAAGTCTCTCATTCGTGAATACCTAAAGGCCACTGTATAGTCCACATTATTTGTATTTGTGTGTGTGTGTGGGGGGGGGGGATGGCTAATTAAAACTGTTATTCAGCCTGACTGACAAACTCTCATTAAGGAAAAAAAATGGGCTGTCTGCATTCTTAAAAAAAAAAAAATTCTCACATCTTGGCAAGTTTCTGTCATGGGGAATAGAAAGTAGACTTCATTCATTTTTTTTCAGCCCTATGTCACTCATTTACTCATTTCCATCTCCATATTGGTCTCAATGTGACTGGCGTTTCTGTGAAACTCTAAATAATCTGCACACTGATAACCATCATCTTTCTCAGAACAAATGCTTCTGCCTTGTCCCACTCACCTTTGTCCCCTTTTGGGAAATGCCTTGTTGAGTAATTCTCTCCAAGTAATCTAACTCTGAAAACACGACAGTAATCTCTCCAAGGAGAGTGTCATTATTTTACTGCACTAACAGATATATTTAGATTTTATTTTTTATTTTATGTTTTAGTGTCAGGAAAGAAAATTCTATAACCAATATAAGAATTTTAACCTAAACTAATTTTTGCTGTTTGTTATATCTGCTTCTCTTTCTTCCCTTCACTGCTCCTCTCGATCCTGCCTCCTTTCCTTTCCCTTTTTTCTCCATACACGGTCCAATAAAAAACCTCAGATCTCTTTCATTCCCTTGTTGTTATTTCTTATGTTGCCATTTTTTATGTAATTTTTAGAGAGAGAGAAAGAAAATCTTAAGCAGGTTCCACACTCAGCGTGGAGCCCCTTGTGGGGCTTGACACAGGGTTAGATGTACAGGTCCATCCTACAACCCTGGGATCATGACCAGAGTCTAAATCAAGTGTCAGATGCTCTACCAACTGAGCCATCCAGGTGCCACAGTCCCTCGCTTTTAATTAAAACTCCCAATAACACTGTACCAAAAACATCAGATTTGGGGCTCTAACCCAAAGCTTCTATCTGCAGCATGTTATCCGTCCATGTCCTGGAAGAGAGGGAGAGAGTTGGCCAAGTATTCTGTGGAACTTGGGGGACCAATGAAAGTCAAGAGGAGGTCTTGCTCACAGATGTGGTTGATAGAGTTAGAAGGAAGATACCAATGTTGTCATAGGGGAGAAATCCATGGGTCAAAGTGAAGATAAGAATTATGATTTTAGGTCCAAAGATTAGAAAGAGTTATAAGACAAGAAGGGGGGAACAATGATAATGACCAGTGAGGTAGGCAGAGTTCTAAGTGATCTCTAATATGTCCACTTCTCCCCTATACACAGCTGTATGATCTTTTGAACTCTAAGCCTAATGAATTTTACTTGATTAATGTACATTTACCATTTACAGAACATTATATAGTTCTGTTGACATTATGACCCAAGGGAGTCTATTGTAACTCTAGGCTTTAAAATCATAGAGTTTTCTAGTTTTCAGAGTATAGGTCTTTCACCTCTTTGGTTACATTTATTCTTAGATATATTATTATCTTGATGCAATTATCAATGGTACTATTTCCTTAATTTCATACATGCTCCTTCATTATCAGTATGCATTATGGGAATGCAAGATTTCTTAGGGTAGTATAGACATTTTAACAGTACTTGTTCCTACAGCCCATGAGTGTGGTGTATCTTTCCCTTTCCTTGCATTGTCTTCAATTTGTTTCATCAGTACAATGCAAATTGGTGTAGCTACTATAGAAAACAGTACATACATCCCTAAAATAAATAAATAAATAAATAAATAAATAAAATTACCTACCATACGGGATTTGTACTAATGAGTATTTACTCAAAAAAAATACAAAAACATTAATTCAAAGGGATACTTGCACCCTTGTATTTATTGCAGCATTATTTACAATGACCAAACTATGGAAGCAGTCCAAGTGTCCATCAATACATGAATGGATAAAGAAGATGTGGGGTGTGTGTGGGTATATATCTATCTAGATCTAGATTTATCTATATCCCACATATATATGTATATGTATATTATATATATGTGTGTGTGTGTATTATTCAGCCATAAAAAAGAATGAAATCTTGTCATTTGCAACAACATGGGTAGAAATAGAAAGTATAAGGCTTAGTGGAATAAGTCAGTCGAAGAAAGATAAATACCATATGATTTCACTCGTATGTGGAATTTAAGAAATAAAACAAATGATCAAAGGGACAAAAAGAGAGAGAGAGAGAGAGGCAAACCAAGAAGCAGTCTCTTTTTTCAAAGTTTTATTTATTTTGAGAGGGAGAGAGAGACAACATGAGCAGGGAAGGGCAGAGCGAAGGAAAGAGAGAATCCCAAGCAGGCCCTATGCTGTCATCTCAGAGCTCAAAGCAGGGCTCGAACTCAAGATCCATGAAACCATGACCTGAGCCGAAATCAAGAGTCAGACGCTTAGCTGACTGAGACACCCGGAGGCCCCAAAATAGTCTCTTAACTGTAGAGAACAAAATGGTGGTTTCGAAAGGGGAGGTGGTAGGGGGATGGGGAGAAGAGGAGATAGAGGAGATTAAAGAGTACATTTATCATGATGAAAAAATAAAATGAAAAAAAGTAACCGTAATTATTAAAGAAATACAATGAAAAAATAATATAATTTTTTCCTGCTGGTTGCAGAAGAAAAGTCAGAGATTCAAAGCAGTAAGAGGATTCAACATGCTGTTGCTGACTTAAAGATGAAGGTGACCACGTGGCCAGGTGTGAGTGGCCTCTAGGAGCTGAGCACAGCACAGTTTGTAGCAAGCATGGGAATGGGGAAACACAGTCCTATAGTTGCCAGGAACTGGATTCTGCCACCAATACCGGGCTTGGATGCACCTTTTCCCACCTAGACAACAAATGATAATTCAGTCTGGCTGATACTTTGATTTTAATCTCATGATACCCTGTGCAGAAAACAAAACCAAACAGTGCTAGACTTCTGACCTGGCCATGCACTGATAAATGTATATTGTGTTAATCGTGGCATTATTTGTACATGGGCAAGAGTTTGGAGAAATTTCTAATAATGAGTCTATCCAAATTTCCTATTGCTTCTTAGATATTTATATCTGGATATAGAGCCAGAATCTTGGATTCAGTATGATTGAAAGCTTATCTTTCTCTTTTGCTACCCTTCATTGGCTGCAGTATAACTTGACTGCGGTAAGCAGAAAAAATAGATGCCCCTGACAAAAATGTCCACATCCTAATCCCCAGGACTTCTGGATATGCCATGTTGTATCCCAAGGAAATATTAATTTTGCAAAAGTAATTAAGATTGCTAATCAGTTTTACTTAAAATAGATTTTTCTGGATTGTCTGGACTAAGCCAGTGTAATCAGCGGAGTCCTTAAATGGTGAAGGAAAGGGACACAGGAATCAGAATTAGAGAAATAGCATCATGAGAAAGACTCTGTCTGCCATTGGAGGCTTTGAAGACGGAAAGTGATTACGGCAGCCAAGGAATATAGACCGACTCTAGAAGCTGAAAAAGGCAAGGAAATGGATTCTCCCCCAGAGCCTCCAGAAAGAATGAAGTCTTACCAACACCTTCATTTTAACCCGGAGATCAAAACCCCTTTTGGACATCTTACTTTCAGAACTATATGATAATAAATTGTGCTGTTTTAAAACACAGAGTATATGCAGTTTGTTACCATGGTAATAGGAAACTAATACATGGCTTTTCATTTCCTTTCCTTTCTCTAGGTTAACAGTATCACCCCCTGCTCGATCATCCCAATTAGAAATCTCAGCATCATCTCCAATTCTTCCCTTGTATAACACATGGCCAAGTCTAAAAAATATTCTATTATGTCACTTGTATCCATTACTTCCACTCCATCGATTGTAACATTATCGGGACACGTATTCATAATTTCTTGATTGGGCCACTGAAATTGCTTCTGCCATCAGAGATCATGCCATCCATCAAGCTGATATCAGTGTTATTTTCTAAAGCTGCAATATGTGATCAAGGCATCCCTTTGGGTCACAAACTCACAACAATAAAAATAGCTTTTTAATGATTTTCATAACATATAAGTTTAAAAATTTTTATACTGCCTAGAAAACTTCAAATCTCTGAGAAGCTCTTGGAAAATTGAAATGCTAATTTCTGTAAATCTTACTCTTTGTTATTTTAAATATATTAATCCACTTTACTTATCAATGATTTGAATTATTTTTATGATTCTAATTATTCTTTATTCATATATCATTCCTGATCCCAAATTATTTTCTGTGCCAGTTAGGATGTCTATACTTTCCCAAGTCAGTGTAGGAAAAAAGCTTTTCCAGTGTGATTCCTTTACACTCAAAGAACAGATCCTATAAATTATCCTCACTAAATGCATAGCTTACCTCCACTTTGATTATTGTTTGCAAATGTAAAAATTCTCTGTACAGCACGAATCACTAATGTGACACCAAATTCTTTCTACTAAATATCTCGTATCAGGGATGCCTGGGTGGCTCAATCAGCTAAGCATCCAGCTCTTGATCTCAGCTTGGGTCATGATCTCATGGTTGTGAGTTCAAGCCCCACACTGGGCTCTTCATTGGCAGCACAGATCCTGCTTGAGATTCTCTCTCCTTCTCTCTCTCTCTGCCCCTCCTCTGCATGCACTCTCCTTGTCTATCTCTCTCAAAAAAAAATAATAAACTTAAAACAATAAAATTTAAATGTCTTATTAAATTGTTCAATCATTTAGATTTTTAAGACAGTACACTAGTGTTTTGAATTTTACCTCCAGGTTTTATGTTAATTTGATATTACTAAATTATTACTTGTGAAGTTTTTTCTGGAGATATATATAATCTTATTTTACTTTTTTTTTTACCATACAGATATATATTAAGGTCATCAGGGACTGATAGAGCCTTGGCCACACATTGGCTTCCTGATATAAAATGTATAAACATTCCATAGAAGATATTTATGACGTTGTCTCCATGT
The DNA here is from genome assembly GCF_018350155.1 of Leopardus geoffroyi. Lineage (NCBI taxonomy): Eukaryota > Metazoa > Chordata > Mammalia > Carnivora > Felidae > Leopardus > Leopardus geoffroyi. The sequence continues at coordinate 20,849,087 of NC_059333.1, forward strand.
CTGGAGTATTCCCCTATCCCTGATCTCCAGCAATACCCAAATTTAGTTTGAAGTTTTCTTGCATAAACGATTACTCCTGGCTCTTATAAATTATTCTTATGTTTTATTTCATTAATCTACTCTTTCTCAAATCTCCTAATTATACATTGAACTGTTTTTGGTAAAGGCTCAAGAGTGATTTCTCCTTCCATTAATTTACTTGAATCATTTGAAATTGCCAATATGTGACTATCTTTGACTGACAAAATTTTCTATTTTATAAGGTTAAATAGAGCATTTAGCTTAAAAAAATTGTACACATGATGGCAGATACCTATTTTCCAATCTCCCTAAGTCTAATATTCTTAGTCACAGTAAACCTTTTTGTACACTGCTGTTTTTCTGAGTGGAACAATACAAATATGAAATCGAGGGTTTTCTAAGTGTGATTCATATTTTCAAATCAACATATAATACCCTTAGATAACAGGGAATGGAGCATGGGTATTAGCACACATTAAAAACAGACTGAGGACCCCCACATGAAGCACTCAAAAATAGAAGATTCTTTCTTCAAACCTAGTGACCTTTCAGATCCTAAATATCCAGCACTCCCTGGAATCTTAGTCCTTTTAACTTGTTAATTTCATACAACTCCAATCATCTCTGTCCAGCACTGATTGCTCTAATATCACACACAATCAACAGTTCAAGTGAAAATGTGTTTGCGGCATTTGGGAAACCTTTAGAGAGATTCATCAGTAGAATGGATATTAATGTAGGAGAGGATGGATATAACAAAACCCACCTTAACGCATTAGAATAACTCTTAAAGAAATAGAATCATGCAAAAAGTGCATTGTAAATAATTTAGCCAAAAAACAAAGGGTTATTCTTCCTCTAAAGTATGTGAAGGGTGCTGGTCACATATTGCTGCTTTGAATTTCACCCACACGTTTTAACCTGTTTCTGCCAGTGATTTGTCTCTGAATACACAACGTGTGATCATATATAGCAAGCAACCTTGCTTGACAAGAGTCAAGATTTTTTGAAGCATGGAATGAAGCTGCCTTTAATCTATGTTCCTGCTTTTATTCTTTTGGAGTAATGGATAAGAAAACTTCAATTCACTAATTCTCATTGACTTACCTTTACTTCAAATTCCTTAGAAGAAAAATTACTGGCCTAGGTTTAAAATATAAATGCTGATGCTTTAGTGACAATGTTACCATTCATAAAACTTAAATCTCATCCAGATATTTTATTTTAAAAATGCTTTAAAAGTGACTCGAATGTTGTCACACAATTATGGCCAGATATATAGGCTTCATTTGTTGGGGAGTGGGTGGTAAATTTTGTTTGTTTTCTTTGAGTAAGCTCCAATGTATGAACTGATTGGACTTGAATATATATATTTTCCAAATATCAAGATGTTTAAAAAATATGTTTTCTTAGCTAATCAATAAAAATAATTTGTACTTATGTGACCCACTTATGTCTTAAGTTTGAAATCTATGAACCACATGCAGATAAACAAATATTCATTAACAGTGGATCTTAAAAGCTTATTTGAAAAAACATTCCGGGGGAGACCGCGTAGCTCGGTCGGTTGGGCTGCCGACTATAGCTCAGGTCATGATCTCGCCTCGCCCTCTGTGAGTTCGAGCCCTGCGTCGGGGGCTTTGTGCTGACAGCTCAGAGCCTGGATCCTGCTTCCAATCCTATGTCTCCCTCTCTCTGCCCCTTCCCTGCGCCCTCTCTGTCTCTCTCTCTCAAAAATAATAAACATTAAAAAAAAAATTTAAAAAGAAAACATTCCTATTTTCCATCTTCTGGCAAATAAGTAGAGGATTTTTCACAATCAAATACATATTCGTAAAGATATAAATAGATTTTTCACAATCAAATACATATTCGTAAAGATATAAATAAATGAGGGGGGTTGCCTAATGGCATAAAAACAGAAAAATTATTAATTTTTATTTCTATAACACTGCTAACACCAAATTGTTACAAACACTTGCCACCTGTTTCTGTCACTGCCACTTGTCTCCCTCCTCCCTTCCCTCTATTGTTTGAAGGGATATTCAAAGGTCTTGGATAATTAATCACACAGAACTGTTTTAAATATGTCTTTGCCCCAAGAGGCCATTCAAATAATTAGCCTTTTTGCAAGTGTTCAAAGATGTAATACATTATGCCAAGATCATAAAATCTCCAAATTATTTGCTTCTTTTTGCTGATCTATATTAACCCAATCTTTCAATTCTTTATCCCCAATTGTTGAATAAAACATCAACAGAAGATGGCACTGTTTATTCATTGTTTAAAAAAAAATAGCAAATAATCTCTCAAAAAAGAAATTTAAAAAGCTACAGTTGAGGAGAATAGTTTCGTTAGAAAATGGAGGGGAGATCCCTAGAATAAAACATAATTTATTTGAAAATGAGAATAGGAGATGGTTTGAAATTAAATACAGAAACCTAAATTTTGAAACATACTTGCTTTCCATTGAAATTGCAAGAACAGATCATCTTATGACGCAGTGTTAGTTAAATACGAAAAATATAACTGCCATATGTGATATGAAGAGATTGGAAGGGTGTCAATAATGACGTTAGCGTTTTGTTCCATATTTACTTTTATAAATCCCCAAATCATGGACAAGTTGTTTCTCTCTGAGTTTAAAGGACTTTTTTTAATAAGATGGAGGTAATAACATCTACCCTACTTTTGAAGAGTAAGTAAAAATTTAGCAAGCATTCAACTGATAGCTATCATTTTACCACACAAGAATGTAAACATTGTGTAGGGCAAAGAAAAAAAAAATCTGTGTTTTATCATTATATTATCAACATATAGCACCATGTCTGACATTTAGTAGATGCATGACAAATGTCGCTGAACTGGAAGAAGTAACAAAACTGAAATAGACTGTAGATTGGCTTTAAATATTGTTAAAATAATATTCAAGTTTTCAGAAGCAATAAGTACATAAAAACAAGTTTTCTAAAGAGGTAGAAAGAAATTTATTTTCATTCTCCCTTTTTAACTGTAGCTCTTAACACTATTACATATAAATAGATGAGTATATCTGAAAATAAAACAAGGAAAAAATCTGTCCCCATGCAATTACCCAAATTTACAGGCAAGACAAGTTACTTGAATCCAATCTACACTGATTAAATGTGTACATTTAAAATCATCAAACATAGAAGTGATGAGCTTCTCTTTTATCTTAGAATTTCACTCCAGAGCAAATTTAAACCTTAAAAACAAAAATTGCAAATACATGTTTAGAAAGAGTTACAGAGTTCAGTAGTCATTCTTGTAGTCCTCTAGTCCCTATGCAATAGAAATTGCTAGTATTCAGTAAAAATAATCCATCTTCTCTTCTTCTGAGGTATATACCTAGCCTATATTTCCCGGTCTTCTTTGAACTTAGATTTGGCCACATGATTGAGTGCTAGCCAATGAAATGTGAATCAAAGTCCTTCATGTTATTGTTATGTGAATGTTTTTGTAAAATGGATGTCCCTCCCACCTCCACCCCCCTCCCCAACAGGATACCAAGAGCAGGGTGGTTAATTGAGCTCTATCCAGCCAGGGAAGAATATTTTATCACTGACCTGTTTAAAATGGCCACTGCAGAACATCTCTCATTCTTTCCTCTAGCAAGATCCAGTCAACAAAAGGCTGAAAGTGATGGAAAAGTACAAGATGGAAAAATCTACTTCCCTGGATCGTGGAGATAATTCACTCATGAACCAGGAAAATCTAACTTAAACAGGAGAGTGAGAAATTAACTTCCTTTGGGTTTCAGCATTATGAGTTGTTAGGTCTGCTTTTTCCAGCAGTTTGTGTTATCCAAACCAACACTAAAGGAAACAGTGATATGATATCCTGAGAGCACGCGAAACTTACTACTTCCTTAGCTCTTTCTTAACCACTTTCTTTGCACCATTATATTGCTAATTAACATATCCCAGCCTTTCACTATTTTTACTCACTATCAATAAGGTGTTTTTAATGGCTGAAAAAAATTAACATTAATATTTGCTTCTCTCTGACCCTTCTAAGCTAGAATAAAGATTTTTCTGACTTAACTACTAGTAGTAAGTCTTGTCAAGAGGTGAGAGCCAACTTTGTTTATCCAATCAATAAGCAATTATATACAGCGAGCAAATACTTTTTATTACATATTGCTATTCCTTAAGTTAACAATACAAAATTGTAGCCCATAGACACCTAAATTTTTAGGATATTTTACAGAAATATCCTAATTTCTATCACCTCTCTGATAAGCCCATCTCTCAAGCCCTTCTCAGATTTGGTTAATTTCTAACATCAACAACGGTAATGAAGAAGGCAGGGGTAGGGAAATGCGATTTGAAACAAAATTGATATTAACTACTTCCATCCCTGTGTATGTGGTGGGTAGATAGGTAGGTATAGAGGATGGCATAATTCATCTCAGTGGGAGCGAAATATCTCCATTGCTCTTATCTTTCAGTGCAGAGCCTTAGTAGAAGCAAGAAGGAAGTGTTAGAAATTCCCAAGTCACGGCTAATTGTTTCCAGCTGAAGAGCCAAACCTGGAGTGGCTCCATAGCAGAACATATTAATAAGTCTCGGATATTGAAGAAAGGAGGGAAGGCCAAGAAGAAAAATCAGAGGAAACAGGTCTATACTTTGCATAATAAAATTAATGGAAATGACTTAGTGGGGTGGAGTGAAAGAGATATAATCTCTAAAGAGAGAGGAGCTGGACAAAGGTTAATACATTTGAATATGCATAAATGCATTCTGTGAGTGGGGATTTTTGTAAGAAGAAAAGCTGGTTATTCTAAAATTTCCCCACTTTACCCTGATTTCGTTCTGTTCTCTGTTTTTTCTCTTTCCTCTGTGCTCTAGGATTCTCACCCTTGCAGGCTGCAACTCCAGCCTCCCTTGACCTCTGGCTTACAGTTCACCTAAAAGAAGACACTTGCAAGGTTTCAGAGGACAGGAGGAACAACAGGTTCAGGACATTTCTTCTCTTTTCCCCTTTCTGTTTCACAATTCAGGTGGTGGAATAGCTGCTTCTTTCCATGTTTACAGGTCTAGATAGGTGGTCCTCCACCATGATTCCAGCTCTCGCCAGCCCATGATAACCTTGTCTCTCCCCTCCACTCCTTTAGGCCTGAGGTAGCTAGACTGTGACAACTCCCCAGCTGGTTCCCTGGGTCCTGTCCACACCTCTTCCAGTTACTGAATTACATTCTCTGAAATTCAACACGTCTGAGGAGATTTGTTTCTTGCCAGAGCATGACTCATGCATCGAGAGTGTCATTGACTAGAGACAGAGTTTAATGTCTGGTTTGGCCTTTGTTATTTGAAAAATCTCTACAAGCAGAAGTGAGACAAATCAAAGTGTTTGATTGACTTAAAATGCTGATATCATTTTGTGTCCATAAAACATAAAGGAATCATTTGGTGTTTCTTGAGGGTTATTCCCCTGTATCTTAATATAAAATACGCAAATTAATGGCCTTACCTTTTGTAAAGTTTTTAGTTATTAAGAAGATTTTAAAACACAAGGAATCCCTTTATTTTTCTCCTGAGTAGGTACTCAACTTGGAAAGACTAACTTTCCCATCCCAGGGATCTGTGCATGAGATGGTGCGTGGATTCTTCAACTGAAAGGCAAGAGTGAGAATAGCTACACATGGTCAGACTGGATCAGATCAATCCTTCATCAGGAAAGAATTGAGCGGTCTGAAATTTTGTGAAATATTAGAAACAGAACTCGAAGATATTTTAATAAATCAAAACTTTATTATTTTTTAGTAGAGCGAAACTTTAAGACAAATCTCACATGATAGGGAAATCTCACCAAACATCGGAGTAGTACAAATCGAGATGAAATGCTAGACAGAATGTTCCTGTTCTCCATGTGAACGTGCATTTCTAAAGGTTCTTGGCCCGAAGATCTTTTATGAAACGTCTATACTCATTTGTTGTACTTTGCCATATTCAAGTTCAGTTTCTCGCGTAAGACTGCAAACTCTTTGAGAACAAATTTTCATATTAGTCTTTAAACATGAAGACTGCAATCCATTACTACTACAAAGAGCTTGGGTATTTTTGCGTTTTTTTTTTTTGTTTGTTTGTTTGTTTTTTTTCAACGTTTATTTATTTTTGGGACAGAGAGAGACAGAGCATGAACGGGGGAGGGGCAGAGAGAGAGGGAGACACAGAATCGGAAACAGGCTCCAGGCTCTGAGCCATCAGCCCAGAGCCCGACGCGGGGCTCGAACTCACGGACCGCGAGATCGTGACCTGGCTGAAGTCGGACGCTTAACCGACTGCGCCACCCAGGCGCCCCGGGTATTTTTGCGTTTTAATTTTTTTTTTAATTTCCACTTCTCTTGGCACTCTACAGAATCAGGCAACGCTACTATTCCTTCTACATACTCTGTATGGTACAGTAATATAAAGATGCTTAAATCTATATAACAACAGGGGCACCTGGGTGGCTCAGTCAATTGAGCAACAGACTTCAGCCCAGGTCATGATCTGGCAGTTCATGGGCAGTCCTGTGTCAGGCTATGGGCTGACAGCTCGGAGCCTGGATCCTGCTTTGGATTCTGTGTCTCCCTCTCTCTCTCTCTGCCTCTCTTCTGCTTGAGCTCTTCCTCTTTCTCTCTTAAAAAAAAAAAAAAAAAAATATATATATATATATATATATATATGTATTTATATTTAAATTTATATAACAACAAAACTGAGTGCTTTCTGTAAGAGGCTGGGAAGCACTTTAAAAATGTTACTAAATCCCTTATCTCTGCTGAGAGTTTCTTATCTACATGAAATGACTGAAGTGTTTTTCTTGTTTGTTTGTTTTGGTTGTTTGGTTTTTGCTTTGCAGTGGTTGGGGGGGGGGCATTGTGCAATGCTTAGAAATTTGTCATGGCAACAGCTTGGAGCCATATTTTGGTCCTACAGGACCCTGTATTTTGGAGAAATGATCACATCTTATGACTAGTCTATATTGAGTGCTGTATTCCCTTAGCTTTCCTGAACCTTGAATTATGCAAACAGAATATCCTTAGAAACACAGAGAAAGGAAAAGAGGCAACAGAGTGTAAGGGAAATGACTTAGTTCCTTTCAGGACAGTTCTTTCTTCTCTTTACCTGAGTTAGCCTGTCCTCTTCCTATAGCTTTGAATCTGGGCAAAACCTCACATTACTACTCTTGGTAGAGACCCTGACTTATCAGTTTTTTAAAACGTCTCTTCCTTGGGAGATATATGGTTTCTGTTCATACTGAGACCTGTTTACACAAGCTTGTTAAACTATGGTCTTTTAACATTTTTGTACTCTAAAAATACATATAAAGTGGATTCTTGTCGAAGAAATTTTCATTATATTTTCATCTTAACAGAAAAATCATGGTTATACAGTCTTCATATTTTATGCCTGCAAATGAACATATTCTGAGACTAGTGACTAGTGCACATAGTATGATTTTGACTCTATATGTTTATCCATGCTTATTGTATACTATTCTTTAAAAACCCTTGAGTGATTGATGATATTCACTTATATATATAATTTTTATTCAGGGGATAAGTATAGTTATGAAAGTCAATAATTGGTATTTTAGTATTCTTTGACATAGTAAAATATCGTAAATATTTTATTTTTATTTATTTAAAAAAATTTAATGTTTATTTATTTTTGAGAGAGACAGAAAGAGACAGAGCGCCAGCAGGGGAGGGGCAGAGAGAGAGGGAGACACAGAAGCCAAAGCAGGCCCCAGGCTTCAAGCTGTCAGCACAGAGCCCGACATGGAACTCGAATCCATGGATCATGAGACCATGACCTGAGTTGAAGTCGGATGCTTAACCGACTGAGCCACCCAGCTACCCCATTAAATATTTTAATCCCCATTGTTAGTGAAAGTAAATTTCTGGGTGTTAGTCAACAAACTGACTACTAAGTGAAGCAACTGAAAGACATTTTATTTTTTAACTATCTTAACTAAATTTTTAGCTGGTACAATCAAATGCTATAAATTGATTATACAATCACCCTTCTTTTGATCAGTTTATCAGAACTGCCCATATCCACTGACTGATTTCTGCCTTCCTCTTCACTATCAACGAGCTTATTAAGTAATTTAAAAAAATGTTTATTAACCCTCTACTACCTACTAGATCTTGTGCAACATACTGGGGATAAATGAGTCCCACGTATAGCCTCTTTCTTCAGGGGGGGAGGAGATGAAGGTTGGTCAAGTGATTACATGAGAACAATAAAATATCAATTGTGACAATTGCTGCAACAGAGAGGGGTCAGCAGATGAGCTTAAAATATCTGCTCAGGTCATGATCTCACGGTTCACTGGTTGGAGCCCTGCGTGGGGCTTTATGCTGACAGCTCAGAGCCTGGAGCCTGCTTCAGATTCTGTGTCTCCCTCTCTTTCTGCCCTTTCCCTGCTCAAGCTCTCTCTCGCTCTTAGATAAAAACATTAAAAAAAAAAAATAAGGGTATTTGACTTAAAGAAACCTTGTACGTATTAATTATTAAGGTCTTATCTGGGGGCTCCTGGGTGGCTCAGTTGGTTAAATGTCTGGCTCCTGATTTCAGCTCACACCATGATCTCATGGTTTGTGGGTTCCAACTCCACATGGGGCTCTGTGCTGACAGTACAGAGCCTACTTAGGATTCTCTCTCTGACCTTCCTGCTTGCTTTCTCTCTGTCTCTCAAAATAAATAAATAAACTAAAAGAAAAAAAAGGGGGTCTTGTCTGAAGGAAGCACAGGCATTAACTAGATGGCATGGGAAGGAACAAAGGAAGAGCACATGCAAAAGCTCTATGAAAGGAGAGACAAATTTGGTCAAGGGTTGGAATGGGGAGAATGATAAAGATTGTGCAGTCAGAAGAAGCAAAGGTTTAATATGTAATCTTTACCATTTCAGCAGAAGGATACCATTAGAGGACTGTAAACAGAGAAGGGACGTGATTTAGATCAGAGCAATGCCATCATACGCAGGGAATATCGTTTGCTTAGGGATTGTTTTAATGTTTCAAATGAGGTTTAAATAAGCATGAAGCTGGTACAGTTGCCATATTTGAGAGATATTTAGAGAACAAAATCAACTCTACATCTAGTTTATCAGAGATAACTTTTTCGGGGAAATATTCATAAAGAGATACATGTTCCTTGTCTTATGTAACCATCATGGCTGAGCCTGTGGACTGAATCATCTAAAACAAACAAAAAACACACCACAAGCATTTCATCCTGTGCGTGTAATGTCCAGAGTGAAATCGCCAGTCAATTTAGTTACTCAGTAGGATAAATACAGTCATATTAATACAGAAACCAATACACAAAGGCACCGCCCTCTTACGATTAACAGAAGGAATTACAGTTTTGAAAAGGAGAGCAAAATCAGGCATTTCTGTCAAACCCCTTTTCTTAATGAGCATGTGGTGATTACCAGTTACAAATCTATCTTAGCAAAGCTCACTTATTGCATAAATACTACTTTCTCTTTGTAGAAATACTCATAAGAGGTGAGTATTGTTTGCTTCTCTCCCCCCTGAAAACATCTTTTAGATACGTTATATGGAATTTATTTTCTCTATATGTACATATCTTAATGACAAAATTTTGGAGTTCTTCCTCACTTCCAGACAGATGTCAAACTGGTATCTCTCTACTTCAGAGTGACATAGAGCAGATCAGTGGTTGCTCCTCAGGGAGGAAAACAACTGAAACGTGGTATAAGGCAACTTTTGGAAGCAAAGCAAATATTCCGTATCTTGTCTTGTTCGGTGCGCATACAAGGCAAACTCATCAGTCTGTCTATTTAAGATCTGAATGCTTTTTTGTATGTAATATTTTCTTCAATTAAAACATAAATAAAATTAGTATAAAAATAAAGTAAATATTTCTCTCAGTTCTTTGTGCGCCTCATGGTAAGCGATGAAAATCCATGGCTGAAAGTGGACGTTATCACACTTAAGAGAGAAAACTAAAAAAAAGGCCTGATGATTTTGAAGGTATCTGAATTCGTACATGTTACAAAGAGGTTAGGCAGGTTTTCTGGCTTCAGAGACACAACAAGAACAAGAAGTAAAACTAGTAAATGAAGGACCGTGTTCCATTTCAGGAGGACATCTAGAACACCTGACACTTTGCATTCAACAGGCTGGAGTAGAAAGCTTTCTGATCATGCAAGCTCTAAGCAGAACAAGTTGAATTGTGCTGAGAGATGTTAGGAGGTGTTTCTACAGGTAGTGGGATTGGGCCAGAGGGGCTTAGAGACTTTCACTAACTTCAAGATGTGAGGATCTAAAATGTATATTTCAACATACCAAATTACCCTAGCATGGCTATCCTTGTAAGTTTCTGAAAGCGGCACTTAACGTACTGTTCATCCCACCTCACTATCACATTTAACACATTTGCTATCACCTTTAAAGCAGTGTGTTTATAAACCTGTGTGGAGTGTTTGGTGTTGCAGGTCGAGTTTCTTTTGATTTTATGAGTTCTTTTAATCTTGTTTCTTGGCTGATTTCCAATTTCAAATTCAGTGCGTTAGAGACTTTAGAAATTGAGCTATACACAAAAAATAATTGAACATTTTTATCTCATTTACTATCTATGGCAACATGACATTAAAAATTATATTAATAACATTTTGTTTTCTGGTAAAGTCATCCTTAAAAAGCTTCCATTGGTAAAATTAAAGAAAACGAACAAAGCTACTTTATCTAGTGAATGAAAATCTCAGTTTAACCCCTTGTTATAGCGGATCAGTCTATGAAGTATTGAAGTAATGTAAGATGTTTGTTAGCAAATTTTTGGACTTCCTGAACTATAAAATTTTAATAAGTAATAATAAATATAAGATAAATAAATAAATAGATATGTGGTGATAGATAGATAGATAGATGATAGATAGATAGGTATTTAGAGAGAACTGACCTAAGTTTTTATGTTGATTTTTATTAGTATAGCTATATTAAAAAAAATTCAAAAAAAGACTAAATCTAATATCTCTTTTATTTTATTTTATTTTTTTAATTTTTTTTAACGTTTATTTATTTTTGGGACAGAGAGAGAGCATGAACGGGGGAGGGGCAGAGAGAGAGGAACACACAGAATCGGAAGCAGGCTACAGGCTCTGAGCCATCAGCCCAGAGCCCGACGCGGGGCTCGAACTCACGGACCACGAGATCGTGACCTGAGCTGAAGTCGGACACTTAACCGACTGAGCCACCCAGGCGCCCCATTACTTTTATTTTATACAAAACAAAGTACTTTTAGAGACCCCCAAATTGAATCAAAGCTGGGAATAGCATTCACAATATTTATAGGTATGGTACCAGGAACTGATCATTAGCTGATATGAATTACTGGTTTTTTTTTTTTTTACATTTATTTATTTTTGAGAAATAGAGTGAGACAAAGCATGAGCGGGGGAGGGACAGAGAGAGAAGGAGACACAGAATCTGAAACAGGCTCTGGGCTCTGAGCTGTCAGCACAGAGCCCAACACGGGGCTCGAACCCACAAACTGTGAGATCATGACCTGAGCCGAAGTCAGAGGCTCAACCGACAGAGCCACCCAGGCGCCCCATGAATTACTGTTTTATGCTCACATCTTACTTGGATGAACATGAAATTAAAACAAAAGAAGGCTTGCATTAAATATATTTTTTTCATACACCATCATGACATCCTCCTTACGTTTTTACATTGTCTTGGGTAATCAAAGTTTGGTTACACAGCAGTAGGTGTCCTCAGAGGAAAAATTGGAGAATGCTAACCTGAAATGTTCTTCAAAGGTGTGAACCCCTCAGTTAGCATCGTAAAAAGAGGGTAGGAGAATTTCACGTGTTAATGAACCACAGATAACAAATTCAAATATGTGAGATGGCTCCCGAAGCCCTGTAGGGGAAAGGAGTTTTTTTTTTTTTTTTTTTTTTTTTTTCCTAAAGATTGTTTTTAAGGATGGATATATGCTGGTGCAGCTGCAGAATACATATGGAGTGAGATACCTGGTTCTATTCCTTAAGGTGTTTTCAATCCAGATGTAGTAGCGAGATGAATGCACACACAATAATCAGAAAATTATTTTAACATGATGCATCTAAGTGTATGATAACATAAGATCGCTAGACACACACCTACTAAGACAACCCACAGGGAAGGACCGAGTCCACAAAAGCAAATCTAATCATAAAAAGATTTTCAAATGCAATGGATTCTATTTATAATTTGGATCTATAAGAATTTTAAACATGCTCATGAATAACCAGCAAGGCATATAGCTCTATATATAGACCTTAGATTCTTAAAGTGTGAACAAGGACTAATCTGGGTGTGAAATAGCCATATGTGCATCCTTGCTTTGTGCTCCACAGGAAGCCAAGGGCTTCCTATATATACTTTGATAGCTCCCTAATTTGACACATTAATTCTGCTCCCAAAATACTCTGTGAAAGAGACTAGAATTGATGACTTTTAAGTATTCCATGAAGTCACACTCAAGAAACTGGAGGACAAGAGATTCTGGTAATAATGGCCACCAAAAATATCCCGGTCCTAATCCCTATGACCTGTTCATGTTGCATATGTGGCAAAGAAGGAATTTGCGGATGTGGTGAAGTTGAAGATTTTCAGAAGATTCCTCTGAGTTATCTGTGTAGGCGGTAAGTATAATCACAAGTGTCCTATTAAGAGCGAGGCAGAGGAATATTCAGCTGGAGAAGGAGAAGAAGGCAATGTAAGAAAAGTAGCAGAGATTAAAGGGATGTGGCCACAAGAGTGAGGAACTTTAGCTGCTTCTGAAAGCTAGCTGGGTGTGGACCTTCTCCTGGAGCCTCTAGAAAGAACCAGCCTTGATTACACCTCGATTTGGGTCTCTTAAGACTTATTTTGGACTTCTGAACTTCAGAACAAAAGAGGATAAATTTACATTTGTTAAGCCACTAAATTTGTGGCAATTTGTGACAATGGCAAAAAGAAACTGATAAGTAAAGAAAAATGTTTTTGCTTTTCTTAGATATGCTCTGGTTTCGTATAAAATTAGATTGCTCTCAGTTCCTTCTAAATTGGTAGCTTGCTTCATATTCTGCCTTTATGAGCTCTGTGCTGTTGTTATACACCTTTTAGTTTGGTTGTTTTAATGATATCGTCCTCTTTGCCAAATTTCTTATATTGAAGGTGAAGCCATTTTTAGTATTCTTTCTGAAACAGCTTATCACAAGCCAATTAAACAAATTAATTTATTCTCTTGTTGGAATCAACATAGTTCATAAAATTCCTCCCAATATTGTTCCCATTTGACAACACATTTCTTCTTTTACTAAATAAATTAAGCATTCATAAAACGTGTAATGGGGTAATTTACATGCTCTTTGGGGTTTAAATGTAAAAAAATACAATATGTCATATCTATAATATCATGTTCTCTGTAGATTTCTATAAATGATACAATTTTAAAGACATGAAACTGAACCTTATGAAAAGTTAGAGGCCAGGGTCACCTGGGTGGTTCAGTCCGTTAAGAGTCAGACTTCGGCTCAGGTTATGATCTCACAGTCTGTGGGTTCGAGCCCTGTGTCGGGTTCTGTGCTGGCTGCTTGGGGCCTGCAGCTTGCTTTGGATTCTGTGTGTGTCTCTCTCTCTGCCCCCATCCCCCCACCGACTCACACTCTGTCTGACTCTTTCTCAAAAATAAATAAACATTAAAAAAATAAGTCAGAGGCCATAAAGTAGAAGGTAAATGTGACCTGTCCATTTCCCAGAGCACCAACTTTTTTATGAGTTGTTGGCTAAGAAGTGGTAATGGATGTATAAGTAGGAAATCATATGTGGAGAAATTGAAATTTTAGGTAAATGTTCGTTTATTAAAGAAAACGTTGGGAGAATTTAAATGAAATGTTTTGAGCTTCAGAAAAATTTGATCCATTGTATCTTCTACGTTTCTGTGACACGTGCTAGGGTCACTTGGCTCAAAATTATGGTGTTGTGCTGTCTTTTGGGTTACTCATAGAGTTTTTCTCCTTTAAGGCCTTATAGTTGTATTCATGTGAGTTTGGCCAAGCATAGTTTTTAATTCTAACAACAACAACAACAACAACAACAACAACAACATTTCAATGAACATATACTTACCCTTTATTTGTACATGCCAATCATGTGGAGGTATTTTAAAATTAAATTGTTCACTTTTGGTGAAGAAAATAAAAATTATGAAAGACAAATGTAGATGTCACACTTGAGGGTTTGGTTTTATTTTGTTTTACCATCATGGTGAATAAGAAGATTAGAAAGATTTTTTTTTAATTTAATACTATTGTTTCAGAAAGTGTTTAATCCAAGTATTTTTGAGGTTATTGCCTAAGTGAAGAACATAATGACTATTTGTGATTATTTGTGAGATATTACGCTCATTATGAGAAAGGTCATGCATGGTGACCTATTTTCAATGAAGAATGACATTGTATGATGTGTTAAGTTTAAAGTAATAAAGTTTGATTTTTTTAAAAAAAGTTATTGCAGCTAGGAAAATTAATGCTATTATTTAAATATAGTTAATTTCAAGGATCCAGGAGCTATGTTAAAGGCTCACTAAATTTTAAAAGATAAATCTAAAAATAATTGAAGGAGAACATTAAAAGCACGCCTTTATTTTAGGAACAAAATACTAGAATAATAAGGGTTGAATGACATTTAAATGTCTTATTTATAGCATGATTTCAATATCTGTGTGAGCTTTCAAGATTCTGTATCATTTCTGTCTCCACTTTTCCATATTTCTTAAAAGAGTAGGTTTTTACTAGATGTTGAATTATTTATGTTGCATTTGGTGATGCTGCTATCATTTCAATTCTAATAAGTATAGCAAATAGTATTTTTATAAGTTGCATTAATTAATGATAACATCTGTATTATTAATATTTCCCTTTATATCTGGAAGTTCCAAAGTTTACAAATCAGAAGACTGCAGTATACTCCATCTATTTATAGAGTATGGTTTTCTCTAAATCCACATGAAATATAAGAATGGAAATTATAGTCTAGTTTCCTCAATAACACTATTATTGACTACAGTAGCTCTGTAGAATTTATACAAAATTTGTGGGTGAATATTCTGTATCTCATTTGTGAAAAAATGAACCATACAACTTTGTCAAGTTTATTATTTATTTTTTTTAGCTAGTTAGTTTATTTATTTATTCATTTTGAGAGAGAAAGAAAGACAGAAAGAGAGAGAAAACAGGGGAAGAGCAGAGAAGGAGGGAGAAAGAGAATCCCAAGCAGGCTCCACACTGTCAGTGCAGAGCCCTATGAGGGGCTTGGACTCATGAACTGTGAGATTTTGACCTGAGCCAAAATTAAGAGTTGGACACTTAGGTGGCCCAAGTTTATTTATTTTTTTAATTAAAATTTTCATTTTGAGGTGTTTGTAATTTTTCATGCAGTTGTAACAAATAACACAGAGAGGACCTTTGGAGCAAATATCTGATTAATTTCCCTGAATGTGATACTGTATTAATGTCAAAGCGTGTATACAATATCACGTCTGGATGATTGACTTTGATATGATCCACTCATCTTGTACAGATATCTACAATTTTACTTTCATTTGTGTTTGTATATGTGTTTAGTTCTAATGAACTTTATCACGTGTATGTGACCACCGTCACATTCGAGATACAGAACAGTTTCATTCCCTCAAGCATCCCTTGTGTTGTCATTTTGGAACTACACTTAGTTCCCTCCCACACCTTATATCACTGCCAACAACTACTGTGTTCTCCATTTCTACACTTTTGTCATTTCAAAAATGAGTGGAGAAAGCACTCTTCTTAGAAGGCAGTGACTCACAGGCCCTCGATTATCCAGCGTCAAGGAGACCAGGTGATCTGTGAACTGTCTGGAGTGACAACTGGTGAGGCTAAAGGGATAGACAAGGGGAAACCAGATATGGGGAGCAGTCACAAAAGTTCCCTCAGGAAACGAACCATGAACAAAAGGAAACATGAAAGAAAAATTGTCATTTTGAAGTATATAAGTAAGTAGGACCTTTGGTTATCCTTGACCCAGACATTAAAAGATTCTGACTTCCAATAATAGAAAAATGGGGGGAGGGGTAATTTAGAAGAAAGGGAACATGATATTTTAATATTGGAGATATATTTCCCAACATAAAGCAAAATGAAAGTGATCCTTAGTGTTTCTCTATAAAACTGGTCTTTGAAAAAGCAACACACATAATTCATTCCTATTTCAATCCTTTTTTTTGAAAATGGATAAATAAGGTGAATATATATATATATATTACATATAATATATATACATATATATTACATATATATATAATATATACTGTATATATATTGTGTATATTGTATGTATATAATATATACATATATATTACATATATATAATATATATATCGTGTATATATTACATATATAATATATATTATTATATATATTATATATTATATATGTAATATATATGTATATATATATATTTTTTCCTTAGTTTCATTGTGGCACATAGAAGTCATGACAGGTCTATTTTTTTTTTAATTTAAAACATTGTTCAGTATTCTCCACATTAATAAAAAACTTTAAAATCTTATATCCTGGCAACTATATTAATTCAAACTAGCGTAAATAATACTTAGGATTTTCTTGAAAACTACGAATCCCCTTTTCACTGCACTAACAAGAAAATTGCAAATCTGATTTCTTTTCTCAGACATAATGGAGGGTGAGCGCCAGGAGGTGGGAAGATGTGAGGAACTCTGTCCACACAGGAATAAGTCAGGAAGTAGTTCATGGGCTGGTCTTAATGAAATTTTTGAAAAATTGTACTTTCATAGGCTTTATTACAAGAAAAAATATCATAGTGGGATTTAATAACATCAGAGGTTAGTAATAGAAGGAACATTATGGGAAAATAAAAAAAAAATAAAATAAAATCCTCCACTCCATAAAATGCACCCTTCCCACTGAAATTACTAGCATATTATATATGAAATGGCAGTAAAAGGGAAAAAGCACATAAAAATCATGATTATTTTTTAGCCTTTAAAAATGAGCTGATTGCTTTTTTCTTTACCTGCTAAGACCTGAGTTCAGGGATCAGTTCCGCTGCAAGTAATTATGGTTTTCTGAAATGATCAGAGGACTACTTTCTCCAGTGTGCTTTGGATATTAGACTAAAACTGGAGGCAGAAAAGAAACTTGTGGAAACAGAAAGTTTGAGTTTTCAGTTATAAATTACTAGAAAATTATTCTGATGTAGTTGTCATCCTTTTCTATTTAGTGACTTATTACAGTGGGGGAATTTCATGATCTCTTTTTAAAAAATAATGTCTGCTTCAGTGGTTCCTTCTCCTATCAAGGGACAAATAAATATTCTTTAAGTGTGGAGCAATGAGCATAAGTTTGGAACAAACATTAAAAAAAATAAAACAGAAAATAAAGTTCACTATGGGGGTTAAAAGCAATACCACCCAAGAAAAATATTACAAGAGTCTATTTTTAGAGGCTTGCAAGTGAAGATAGCAGTAAAGATAGTTAGATCATAGATCTAAGCAAAAAAAAAAAAAAAATATATATATATATATATCCTGTCTTATTTTTGCTGACATTTCTATGGATGGAAGAGATGAGTAAGAAGAATGTGCCTGAATGTTTGGATGTTTGGGGAAGAAGGAAGGCAACTACAGAGGACTTTCGTGAGACACAGTGTCTTCATGAAAAAGTTGGGTGCTTCTGGAATAATATCACAGTAAAATAATTGGCTTCTAACCAATGTGTTCATAAACACTAAAAGGAAGTTCTGAGCCAAGACTGTGAATTTATACTCAATTAGCATAGCCCAAACAATCTGTTGCATGGCCATTTTTCTTCACTCTTGAACAGGTTTTGGGATTAGAAGACATCTTGAGAGAATATGGACAGAGTTCTTATCAGCTACCAGCATCCTTGCTGAGATAGCAATAATCTCTTACCATTATCTGTCTTCTATATTTGTGCTAAGTTTTGATATACACGTTATAAGTGTTATATTATTTCAGAAAAAAAGAGGACTGCAGTTTGGATTAACTTGTCAGGGAAGCCATCTTAGAAAAAAGATTCGGTAGACGAGGCAAGTTATATTAGAAAAGACTAGACACGGGGCGCCTGGGTGGCGCAGTCGGTTAAGCGTCCGACTTCAGCCAGGTCATGATCTCGTGGTCAGTGAGTTCCAGCCCCGCGTCAGGCTCTGGGCTGATGGCTCAGAGCCTGGAGCTTGTTTCCGATTCTGTGTCTCCCTCTCTCTCTGCCCCTCCCCCGTTCATGCTCTGTCTCTCTCTGTCCCAAAAATAAATAAACGTTGAAAAAAAAAAAATTAAAAAGAAGAAACCTTTCTTTAAAAAAAAAAAAAAAGACAAGACTAGACACGTAAAAATGGGAATGGAAATTTGGGGAGATTAGTTTTATAATTTCATTCAAATTTTTTTTTTAATTTTTTTTTTTCAACGTTTATTTATTTTTGGGACAGAGAGAGACAGAGCATGAACGGGGGAGGGGCAGAGAGAGAGGGAGACACAGAATCGGAAACAGGTTCCAGGCTCTGAGCCATCAGCCCAGAGCCTGACGCGGGGCTCGAACTCACGGACCACGAGATCGTGACCTGGCTGAAGTCAGACGCTTAACCAACTGCGCCACCCAGGCGCCCCAATTTCATTCAAATTTTTAACACTTTGATTTAAATGGCTATGGAAGACACAGGGACACAAAGACCAATTAAATAGCCGTTTGGTCAAGTAATTCAAAATCTAGCCAATGTAGAAGCATGTCCACACAGATACAGATGTAACACACGTGCAAGCACACACACATATATTATTGGTGATCAGTGGGGAAATGAAGTAAATTAGAAGTAAAGTGAATGGGGGAAGTAACTCCCTCTGAGGGAGCAATGGTCAAGAAAGACTATTTAGAGAAGTAAGTACATGTTAAGAAACAGTGAAAAATCAGAGTGTCAAAAATTAAACTGAGTTATTAAGGCAGACTGCAATAGAAAATAGAAAGCTTTTGAGAGCCCCTTCTGATGGAAATAGGGCCTTGAGAAGTGCTCTTGACCTAGAAGTTTGTTAGCTCTATTTCATGGTCCCCTGGACCCAGATGCTCTCTCATTCTCAACACCCTGTAAACCTGGGGGTGGTTTGCCTCAGATTGATTCATGAAATCTTTCATGTGTGTGCGCACATGCAAGCAAGTGGTTTGAATGTTTGAAGTAAGTTTTTTAAGTTTATTTATTTATTTTGAGAGAGAGTGAGAGCGTGCAAGTGGGGAAAGGACAAAGGGAGAGGATCCCAAGCAGGTTCCATGCTGTCAGCACAGAGCCCGGCAGGGGACTCGATCTCGTGAACTGTGAGATCATGACCGGAGCTGAAATCAAGTCAGGTGCTTCACCGACTGAGCCACTCAGGTGCCCCTGAAGTAATTCTTAATGGAAATTCATCCCAATGAGAAAATAAATTGGTCACCCTCTAAATGCCATATTTTTTTTCTTATTTTTCTTTGAAAGATTTTGTTGTGAATTGTTATATATACACAAAAAAAGTGATGTATATGTAATATATGCATGTGATACACATATATGCAACTTTTATGTAATATGTAATATTATGTAATGACAATAAAACTAACATCTATGTACGAACAACCCACTAAGAGATATAATATTTTTTAATATCTGAGGAAAATATATGCTTTCTTAAAGTTAAAGTTACATGTGTAACTGTGAAAATAATTATCTGGGATGGATATTTGAGGTGGGGATTTGACAGATAGGAAAGAGGGGTAAAATTTCTGGATAAATGTTTAAAAACCAGGCACGAGGGGGTGGAATTTAGTGTCCAAATGGAGGAGTTGATTTCAGGCATGAGTATGGGTAGTTTTATCTATGGTAACAGGTAGGAGAACAGAGTATGTGAGACAGTCATGTGTATGTGCGTGTGCCTGTGACTGTGGAAATTTGTGGTGTTTTCTAGCAATTGGTTAACTTTTCTCAAAGAAATAGGAATCAAGATAATTAGCTGCAAATGAAAATGGAAGAAGGCTTGAAAAGAGAGGAGACATGCGAAGCAGGTGAGCAGAGTGAAAAAGTGAAGAGGTTCAGGCAAAGATAAGTTTTTTTTTTTTTAATTTTTTTTTCAACGTTTATTTATTTTTGGGACAGAGAGAGACAGAGCATGAACGGGGGAGGGGCAGAGAGAGAGGGAGACACAGAATCGGAAACAGGCTCCAGGCTCTGAGCCATCAGCCCAGAGCCTGACGCGGGGCTCGAACTCACGGACTGCGAGATCGTGACCTGGCTGAAGTCGGACGCTTAACCGACTGCGCCACCCAGGCGCCCCAAAGATAAATTTTTCTAACAGCATCAAGAACCCCCTTAAGTTTTATGGCTGTGTATTAATTGTGTATCCGGTTAGCATGATTGTGTCTTCTCCTCCAGACTTGCTGGCATGTTTTCAGATTCAAAGTAAATAATTTTTTTTTTCCAAGCAAATAAAATGAAACAAGTCAGGGAAAAGGGATTCAGGGGATGTTTATTCTGAGCAAGGAATGGGGTGAGAACAGTTAGAAGATGAGGGACAAGGAAAAGGCACTAGGAACAAGAAACTGGAAGTCCTGAGGGAGTTGCAGAATTATTGGAATCAATGTTCTAGAAGAAATGGGCTAGAAATATAGGAATTGCTGGACAGTGAATCCCTGTAATCAAGATCATAAAGGACTTGCCGAATTGGTCATTTTAAAACAAATACACATCACCACCACCAACAAAACCAATGAATGACCACAGCAGTGAACAGCTGACGTAATTGTGAGATTAAGAGAAGTCTCAGAGAAAAATCAAGACTTTGGAGAAGGGGAAACACTTTTTAAGTGCATTTTGCAATGATCCCAATTAAAACTAGTTATACTGGGGAGAGTGTAGGGTGGAGGTTGAAACCGTCATAAAGAAAGAAAACGAATCTAGTGTCAGTAAATGACAACCGCAAGGCAGTGTCATGATGATATAATCTGATAACATGAGATTTAAAGCTGAGACTGTTCAGAAAGGCCAGAGGAGGAATTGTTTGAAGCTCCTACTGGAGCTAGAAATATCATTGCCCCTCACTACCCCCTTCAGACATTTCTAGCTCCAGTAGGAAGAGTCCAGTAGGAAGAGTGCCATGAAAGAGATTTCTGTTAGATTAAAAAAAAAAAAAAAAAAAGCTAAAGAAATGCTTACAGAAGAGGTTGAAAATATAAGGGATTTGGGTAAAGACTGATTATGGATTCCAAAGGATAGAATGAAGAGATCTCAGGAATCCCAGTGTGTCTGATATAGGAGTAGTACAGATTACATGAGGCTTAACAATAGAAATATAGATTTGGTAATCTGTAAATTCAGTGGATGGAATACTTAAGGACATTAATACTGAAAGAGAGGTGAAGAGCAAAGATTAAAATGTGATAAATGTTTATTTGGGGGCAAAAGGCAATACGGTTGTGAATCCCTTTGAAAGAACAGAAATAGAACAGGAATTACATAGCTCAAGAGAAGCCAAAGCAAGAGGAATTTAAGAAATCATATCTTGTCAACACAGATTAAAAATTAAAAATATGTGCTTTAGGGGCGCCTGGGTGGCGCAGTCGGTTAAGCGTCCGACTTCAGCCAGGTCACGATCTCGCGGTCCGTGAGTTCGAGCCCCGCGTCGGGCTCTGGGCTGATGGCTCAGAGCCTGGAGCCTGTTTCCGATTCTGTGTCTCCCTCTCTCTCTGCCCCTTCCCCGTTCATGCTCTGTCTCTCTCTGTCCCAAAACTAAATAAACGTTGAAAAAACAAACAAACAAACAAACAAACAAATATGTGCTTTAGATGTGCCACCATGCTACAGGATGGTAACATTTGACTGAACAATTCCCATGGAGACGTCTGATTGCATGCGTCCTAGATAATCTAGAAAGTAGGGGAGGAAAATGTTAGAGGAGTCAGCCATCGCACTTTTCACTTTATGTTTCCGGACACATCCCCTAAGAATATAAGACAGATGTAAGCCATTACGTTTCTCAAGAATGGAGCAGAAGTTGGTCACCAACTGTAAAGTCAGTGCTGGTGGTCATGGCAAGGAAACTGCAATAAAGCCAGAGGACCAGCGACACTTGGCAGGAGATGAAAGAAATTTAAACATTTCTGCCCTTTCTCCCCTTGTAATTTGTTCAAGTGCTACTAAAATGTTTAGTGCAGATTTTTGTATTTTAACTACATTTTTCTGGTCTATAGATACCAACCTCTTTGTCATTTTATCTCATATCCATGACAAGTTGCTACTACGATTTTTTTAATATACAGGTCTTTAATATATAGGTTGACTTTTTTCCAACTTAATTAGTATTGACTGCTATGATGCTTATAGACAAGGATGCAAAATTATGTAAAAAAATGCTATATGAGTAAAGAAACTGGGTGTCATAGTGATGTGCTTTGAACTATAGAAGAAATATGAATGGTGAGAGGGTTAATACACTTCACAGGTTGTATTGAATTGAACAGAATCTTCTACTCTCTTGTTATTTTTATTCAAAAGAAGCAAGGGTATCTTCATCCAAGACAGGTCATAAACCTGATGCTTTTAGTCCTCTATAATTTTTCAGATCTGCTTCAATATAAAACAAATCTACCATGCAGGTAAAATCAAATTGTGGAAGGAAAATACAGGCAACGATAAGCTTCAGAACAGAAACACATAGTTTTAAGTACGCTTCATACTGGTGAGTGTTGCTAAGTAAAGGACTGAACCATTTCTCAAATATGCTTCCTGCTGCTATAAAGCACCCTGGGGTGGATATGCAGCACGATGGACGTCTTGGGAAATGGTTGAGTGCTCTTTAACTACACTACTCTACAGATTGTTTATCACTTAAATAATATAGTAGCTTTGATTTTGTTGCTGTAACTGGATTGGTTTGACAAAAAAAAATTAGTTTATGCTGTACGATCTTAGATTATTGTGGCCTGACAAATTTCTGCTATACTGCTCTCTTACTCAATATGCACAACTGCTCTGGCCTGATTATAGGTTGTATTCTGAGTAGATGGCTGGCTTTGATTGTGTACTGGAACCTTGTTGATTTTCAAGGTAACTACTGTTTATACTAATTAATGACTTGCTTGCTTTACTCAGGAAGAGAATGCTGATGATTCTAGGAACAGGAAATAAACAACAACTAGACTAGAACCACATTCTATTCTTTTCTCAACGTGATTAGAGAGACAGCATTAATTCAAGTGTTATTATCAGTTGTT
Source organism: Leopardus geoffroyi (assembly GCF_018350155.1). Taxonomy (NCBI): domain Eukaryota; kingdom Metazoa; phylum Chordata; class Mammalia; order Carnivora; family Felidae; genus Leopardus; species Leopardus geoffroyi. The sequence continues at coordinate 20,872,439 of NC_059333.1, forward strand.
GAGGAATGGATTTGTAGAAAATAAATGAAGAAGGAAAATGTAGATAAAAGAAAAGTAGATTTCTTTTTCTTATATTTTTTCTTTAAGCGTAGAGTCATTTTTATTTATGTTGTTCTTTAATATGCAAAGGCCTAGTGCATTCATAGAGTAGGGTAAAAGGATTATGTTCTTATTGACTGTAAAAACAAAGGATTAAGAAGTGACTACTCTCCTGATGGATTTTCTTTACAAGAAAGAGAAGAGGGGCGCCTGGGTGGCGCAGTCGGTTAAGCGTCCGACTTCAGCCAGGTCACGATCTCGCTGTCTGTGAGTTCAAGTCCCGCATCAGGCTCTGGGCTGATGGCTCAGAGCCTGGAGCCTGTTTCCGATTCTGTGTCTCCCTCTCTCTCTGCCCCTCCCCCGTTCATGCTCTGTCTCTCTCTGTCCCAAAAATAAATAAACGTTGAAAAAAAAAATTAAAAAAAAAAAAAAAAAAAAGAAAGAGAAGATATGTAGAGAATTCAAGAAGCAGGGGACTAACAGTAGCTGTTAGCATGCAACATTTTTACAGATCTCAAAAATATGCCAGAATTACAGTTCTCCCAAGACAGTGCTCCTAATACTTTTCAAGAAATATACGAAAAATATATAAACCATTACCATAAGAGGGACTATAGAACAGGTAATAAAACCAAATTAATTTACTATAATATTCTAACCCTATGTAGCTTTTTTTCTTCTACTTAAAGGATGGCTAAGTAAAGTTATTCATGAACAAAAGATACTTAATAAGGGAATGTTTTGTCACAGTTTAGTGTGAATGAAAGGAATAAACAGTTAAAGGATGAATTTCCTAGGGATATGCCGATGTGTTGGAAACAACAGCTAGTCATTCATTACCTCCTGACTTTGTTTTTTGTTTGTTTACAATCTGTCAGTCATTGACCATGCTGTTGAATATAAAATAATGAATAAGACCAGAGGTTTTCCTCAAGTTACTAAAAATGAACTTTTGATATTCTCCAGGTTTAAAAATTATTAATGTTATATGGTAATGTTTCTTTACCAAACAAACTTTACCTGGTTAAATTGAACATATTTTAATATAAATCTGAATTACTCGCGTTGTGTACTGTATTTTCTGTATTTGTTTCTGTTGATAATGACGGTGATATTAGATAGTGGTAAACTCCAAAGGATTTGATGTTTTCAATTATTTTTTTTTTTTATTTGAGAGAGAGAGAGGGAGAAAGGGAGCATTGCAGGGGAGGGGGTAAAGGGAGAGAGAGAGAAAGAATCTTAAGCAGGCTCTGTGCTCAGTGCAGAGCCTAACACAGTGCTCAACCTGGGATCGTGACCTGAGCCAAAATCAAGAGTTACATGCTCAACTGACTGAGCCACACAGACACTCCTGATTTTTTTAAAATAAAGCAAAACTGCTATATGATACCTGAGCAACAAGAAAAATGATATTGTAACAATTGTTAAAAATTCTGGGAAACATGATTTTGAGAATAAGCAAACGCTTTGCTTGTCCCGTAGTAGGAATTCAACAATTATCTATGGAAGTAAACACTTATATTAATAAAAGTCAATACAAAGTCAACAAACATAATGCATTCAATAAATATAAATCTCTCTAAAAATCAAAATACAGAAGAGAGAGGATTTACATATACCCAAAGTGGACCATGACAAAAAAAAAAAAAAAAAGACAGAACAGAAAGACAGAATCCTAAAAGCCTTATGGAGAATTATACACAGTATTATGAATGCAAATGAAAATTAAAACAAAATATATTTTACATTTCAATGCCAAGTCTCCGATTTCTAGTTTTAATAAGAAACGGCGGTTGATAAAGCCATGTGTAGTTTTAAGAGGATATTTGTGGTGACGTCTTTCTACGGTATTAAAATATTTATTATCCTGAATATACCATTTACTTGCTTATAAGTAGAAGTTTTTTTTTGTTGTTGTTTGTGAAGAATCATTACACAGTACTTAAAAGTCAGTGATAGTCAAGCTTTATTAGGTAAAGAGGTAGAAAGAGAGCAACTTCAAATTCTCATTATCTTATAAGAGTATTTCTCAACTTTTTTATTCATTGTTACTCCTCTAAAGAGAAATATGAAGTTAAATTTAAATGATACCCACTCATATGAATGTTTTACAACCACAAATTTATTTTTCCTTTACTTTTGATGCTAGTAGCAGTAGGTTATTTGTGTCTCTACTCGTGTGACTTATTCTGGGACCCAGAATGAAGGAGTAGGCCTATCTATCACACACTGTTGTTGCTGGAAGGAAGAGAGCTGGTGAAAGCACTTAATGATTCTTCTCCTTTCTTTGGTTTTCTTTTTTGAGAGACAGAGAGAGAGAGAGAGAGAAAATGGGGGAGAGGCAGAGGGAGAGGGAGAGGGAGAGGGAGAGGGAGAGGGAAAGAGAATCTTAAGCAGTCTCCACCCCCAACACAGAGCCCAGCGCAGGGCTCGATCTCACAACTATGAGATCATGACCTGAGCCCAAATCAAGAGTCAGACCCTTAACTGACTGAGCCAGCCCGTGCCCTTAATGATGCTCCAATCTCAGACCAACATCTGTCATTTCTGTTTACATCCCATTGGCTAGAGCAAGTCAAATGGCCAAGTGTGATCTTATGAGGTGGGGAAGAATCCTCTTCCCACAGGAAATCAATGCAAGTCATGACAATGGAATAAGAAGTTGTGACAAAGGATAGGGAATCTTAGGAAAGAGAGGTTGGGCCAGTGCATAAGGAACAAAAGTGTCATTTACACAAGAGTGGGAACACTGGAGGGGGCCAACAGTGTTTGGTTCCTGACCACTTCCTTTGGTAGCTGGATGAGCTGTAAAGGATGTGTAGCTCCTTTATGATTCATTTTCCTGATCAGCAAAATGGTAAGTAAAAGTGCCTTTCTCATAGGTGTGTGTGTGTGTGTGTGTGTGTGTGTGTGTGTGTGTGTTCATTAACTGCGTTAAAATAAGTAAATCAAGTACAATACTTTCTGAAACATTAGAGTACTATAGAGATGTGTGTCTGTTAGATAAATCACATGGAAACACACATATACACTGAACAATTTTGCACATAATGAAACTGGCTTCTTTTAGTAACTTTCAAATTCTCTCTTAGCAGAGGCTTTTAGACTGTCAATTATATGTATTGAGTTGTAACCAAAAGAAAAATTCCTTCTCTAGTTTTATCTGATCTAAGCCCCCATAAAACCAATGCTGCAGTAATTTTTAAAGCTCTAAGTTAATTTTATTTTCCAAGGTATTATTCAGTTATTGCTGTTTAAAATAAAATTGCAAAATGTGAACTTTGCAGTATTTTCATATTGCTCCATCAATGCATTTTGCCAAACTTAAAGACACATTTTATAAACATAAGATTCTATGGAAAGCGAAACCTCTATTATATTATTCTATATTACACTGTTGACACTCAACGATATTACTCTGGCTCAGATCTCTCTTACAAACTCAATCAACTACCAACAAAACAACCCCAACTGGGTATCTCCCAGCCACCCCACACCAAATGTGACAAGCTTACTTTCTGATATTCTTTTTAAGCCTAAACCATGATTCAATGTTCTCTAATTCAGCAAGGATTCAACCTTCTAGTTGTGCAAGATCCAGCTTACTCTAGAATCTCACAAACGTGAGGATGATATTTCACATGTATCTGCCTTTCTGCTGCCACATTTACCTTATCTCTGGGCCCTATCATTTTTCTTCTTAATGGTATCTTAAGTCTATCCATTCCTCCATAATTGCCTGTTAGTCCTAGCTACTTTGCCTCTCGCTTAAGTGTTTGCAGTATTTAAAGACTGGTAACCTTAGGGCGCCTGGGTGGCTCAGTCAGTTAAGCGGCCGACTTCAACTCAGGTCATGATCTCGCGGTCCGAGAGTTCGAGCCCCGCGTCGGGCTCTGGGCTGACTGCTCAGAGCCTGGAGCCTGCTTCCGATTCTGTGTCTCCCTCTCTCTCTGCCCCTCCCCCGTTCATGCTCTGTCTCTCTCTGTCTCAAAAATAAATAAACGTTAAAAAAAATTAAAAAAAAAAAAAAGACTGGTAACCTCGTGTCTCCCTTCCCCACCTGATATCCATTTACACACAGAAACAAATATTTCAAATACGGAAGCCAGTGTAATCGTTTTCTTTTTTTTTTTTTTAATTTTTTTTTTCAACATTTATTCATTTTTGGGACAGAGAGAAACAGAGCATGAACGGGGGAGGGGCAGAGAGAGAGGGAGACACAGTGTAATCGTTTTCAAATGCATAGTTAGCTATCTGTCCTGATGTCAAATTAGTGTTAGCATGGCCGAAGGAGACGTAACCCAGACTTCACACTCACTTTCTAGCATGCTCCTTCCAACTCTCTCAATATCAGTCACACCAATCTTGCTTACCTCACTGCACATATGAGGCCAGCCACTACAGCTTCCAGAACTTTGCCTGAAACTCTCTTCTATCCCCCTCACTACTTTCTATTATCCTTAGATCTCATCTCCATCAACCTCCCTCAGGACCCTTCTAAGGCTTGCATGATTAGGTCAAATCTCTTATTATCAGCTCTCACACACTCATCAATTTCCCTTCATGGCATTTATCAGACAGATGATTTTACTTTCCTTGATTGTTTAATCGATACCTGTTTCTATTACCAAGTCTTGGCTCTAGGAGTAGAGGAGTCTGGCTGCTGCTGTTGACGTTCATTTCCCCAGCATCAACCTAAGGGCTGTCACGTTCCAGGCATTTGATGAATATGCAACTGGTTATTGGTCAATAATCAAAATCTCAAGCGTGCTTTTCATTTACATTAGAAAATATATGTAAAAAGAATCAGTAAAGAACTGTGTGTAGGTTGGCCATTATAAGTGCAATTTATAATTGAGGCTACTTGAAATTCCTGAAATCATTTCTTCAGATCTAGAAGGGACTGTAAGTGGAGTGTGTGAAGAGAACAGGCAGCAACAGGGCATCTAGACCTATTTGAGCTACTCCACTTATTACTTCTTGCTATATTGATCTGAAGGAACAACCTATTAATAAAGGTAGGAACAAACATTGCTAGAGCTGATAGAGACCCAATCAATCTGCTACTTATGAAGATGAAAATCAGGTACAAAAGGATTTAAGAGTTCTAGTTTCCGGCTTTAAAAATTGTGGTGAGATTAATCTATAAGAGAATTTTGTTCTCTGCCATAAATTATACCAAACTATTAACTCTGTATCTTCTTGGGAGGATTTAGATACCTAGATGTTTGTGAAGCATTTTTGCATGACAAAAAATCAATATCTCCATATATTTTATGAAAGTAAATAGAACACAATTATTTTATTAGTACGACTTGTTAGAGCATTAATATGCTCTTGATTTTTAACTGGTTTCCACACACTTAGCTCTATTCTGAGCTTGCTAAAGATCTAATTTTAAGTTTCTCCCCCCAGAGAAACTTTTATACCTTCAGAAAATCTCATACATTATAGTATTCCCTTGATTTATGTTTTGGGGCATTTATTCTCCATATGTACTGAAAATATACTCGGATTTGACTGCTTGTCAAAATATTTGAATTTTATTCTAACAGGAAGACCCAGAGAGATTGTCAAAGGGTTCGAAGGAAAGCATTGACAAATATACTAGAATAGTTCTAACCATAGATTATTTCACTTAGGTAATGTATTGTATCTCTATGCACTTTAGTAATAGCAATACTTAAAGATAGCAACAATAAATCATTGCTGGAATGTTATGTATTGCATTATGTGCCTAGAGGACCAAATAATATGTCTGTTTGTTCACATAAATACCTGGTGAAACTTATGTATTTTTCTCATTATTGAAAGAGTAGAACTACAGAAAGACATCTTAACAAGGACGGCATTGAATATGAGAAATGCAGTTGTAAAAAGGGTTAACCCATGGGGGTTTCCTGATGCTACATATTTAGGAAGGGTGCTGAGCAATTTAAACATGTTAAAGAGAATGTTCAGGAATAAAGTCAAACAAACTAAAAATCTTATGTTGGGGAGCCATCTTTGCATGGAGGGAGATAAATCGCCTCTTTGTATCTGTGAAGTTGCATTCTAGACTTAGCTCAATGGCTTTACCAAAGCACACTGTTCATCATTACAGGATATGCATGTGAGATGTCTCAGTGAAGTTCCAACATAAGCCCAGCATTTTAAAGTATACAAAACACAATATTTAAGTCTTAGGTTTAAGCCTGATTCTGCTAGTTATTCTAGTGTAGAATAGTGGAGAATTTCAGGTCATAGAAGATTTTTTTATTTGTAAAATGAAAAAAAAAATCAATATATCATATGCAGAACTATAAAAAAAGAGATAACATATATGAGTGATTTATGGAGATTACATATGTCATTTATAATGTCACCCATATATATGTCACTCATATATGTCATCTATAGTTCTGCATATTATATATATATATATATATATATATATATATATATGTGTGTGTGTGTGTGTATATGTGTGTGTGTGTGTGTGTGTGTGTGTGTATATCCTAATGACTGTGGATCAGCCATACTTGTTTTATTGCAGATGGTGACCTAACATGACTAGGTATGGCTTTCATTTATTAAAAGACTGGTGTCATAACTTACACCAAATTGTTAGTAATTAGCCGTAAGAAGGATGGTGAAAATGATGTGGAGATACAGAGCAAATGGAACCATCTCTGGCCCAAAGTAAACAATCAAGATCAATTTCTACCTAGCTTGTTTCTTCCTCTTGTTTCTTACATGAAGAGTTAAATTACAGTTCTTAGAGGTGAAGCAACTAATTTGCCTTGGGAGTTAGTGGTAAGTCTGAGCCCAAAATTCCCTGGATTTGACAGCTTTGATTCACCTTATACTTGCACATTTTGCAAAAACAATTAAGTTAAAGAAATTACAGTTCTCTACATGGAACTATGGTAGAGCAAAAAATAAGCAAAGAATTACCATCATGAGTGCAAATATTGTCCGTTGTTATAATAACCCATTACTTGCCTGTACAGCCCAGAAATGTATTGCTATGAATCATCACTGCTTCCTTGGGAAAGTGTATTTTGTCCATAACGTCATAAGAATTAATGAATTCAGTATATGCACGCTACTGAATACTAGAACCAACCAAATTTTCATGAAAGATATATTTATTTCATTGTAGATGTATAACTGCCTAATTTTTTCCCTGAAGAACTATTAGCAAATACCCATTTACCAATTCCCAACTGTGTGTGACATTTTAATTTTTAATGTTATAAATCTAATGGAAATATACTTAGCATTCACTTTCAGATTGTAAGTATTCTTTGTAAGATTAGACCACAAAATGAGCATCTTTTATTTGATCCATCATGGGCTTGCAATATGGATCTGAGGCAATTAAAATTATCCTGGCATGTCAATTTTCTAAAAGGTCACCAAGCATTATTGTATCTGAGGAATTATAAAGAAGGGCAACATAGACCCTTCTAATTCATTCCATAGACAATGCATCCATAATTGACTTAGGAAGAGTTGTCTTTCTCAGATCCTTTATACAAATAAGTCACAATAATGTCTGACATGTATTGGGATTTTGCCAGTTTTTCTCTGTTATGTAATTGCTCTCAAGATATTGAAATCACTTAGAGAACTAATATTCAAATTGTGACACATTAAATACTTGGATATCTTGACTTATCCATTTCCACACTTGCCAAATTTCACAGCAGCTTATCACTATTTTTACCTAACCGTCCAGTAAAATGGTTGTTGTTCTATTTCCTTCTAAATTGACATCGTTGGTCATTGTTTTTCAACACTTTCAGTCATTTGGTCCCTAAAGTATCTTCCTCATTCCCTTCCTTGGCAATTTCATTTCTGAAGACCAGTATTTATTGTATGGATAAATAAACTGAAACACTGACATTTATTTATAAAATAATTATAAAATCAATGAAACCAGATATACTTTCCTAATTATATGTTAACCAATGAAAATCAGCCTTCTTTTGGGTAGAATGGCAGGGCAACAGTTTGTTTAAGAATGTGCTAAGGGGTGCCAGGGTGGCCCAGTCAGGTAAGCAACCAACTCTTGATTTCCACTCAGGTCATGATCTCAGGGTCATGGGATCAAGCCCCGTGTTGGGCTCTGCACTGTCAGAGTGGGGCCGCTTGGTATTCTCTCTCTGTTCCCCTCTCCTGCTCATGTACACTTGTGCACGATCTCTCTCAAAATAAAGAAATAAACATTGAGAAAAAATAAACAAGTGCCAAGTGAGTCAGTCCCCAAGTTGTGACTGAAAACAGAATAGCTTGGTAATACACACAATTGATAATGGGAACAAGAAAAACTGGTTTGACTACTCTTTGGAGATGTCAAACAAGCAATATCTTAAGGTAGTCAGTCCTCTGTTAAGAACGCTGATGTATAAATTGTATATTCTAAATCTTTCCATCAGAGTTAATATATTTTGCTTTTTTTTTTTACTTCAAACAATACATTTCTATATTAACAAGTCTCCACGATAGGCACTTTCCCACATTTGGTTTCCTTATTGTACTGATATACAAACCAAAAAGCATTAAAAAGAAAAGAAAGGCAACCACTATTTGTCAGGTAAATTAATTCAGTATGTTTATGTTTTGGACAATTTTCAAACATTTGTGGGGTTTGTAACAAATATAGAACATAAGATTTGCCCAGGCATACAATTTAAAATTTTCTTTGCAGAAGCAAAAAAACAAACAAAAACAAAAACAAAAACCAAACAGACAAAAACACTGACTATGCTTTACTGTTGTTTTTCTTCACAAATTTAAAGTTTAATTTTGATACCGAAGCCAAATTAGGTTGTACTTTGAACTTTGAATGAAAAGTAATTTAAATAATTTTTTAAAAGTTAGAGCAGATCTAAAAACTTTTGGGTCCATGAGGCAGATGGGGTGTCTTCATTAAGGACACTACAGAGAGGCAAGAATAGAATGCCTACATGACCACAGGCAGGAAAAAAAACATGTAAACAATAATAGTTTCAAAAGAGTATGCTATCTCAAAAGCTAAGAATTAGAAATTAATATTTTAAATGCAGTGTTGGAAAATTATTTTCATGATGGAGAATGTAGCAAAGTTGCCTTCGGGCCAGTCTTACAGGTATTACGTTTTTATCTTACTATACCCTTGAGAGAGGGTGTCAGGAAAGATGATGGGTGCATTCTCTGGAAGAAACCAGTGTGTAAATGCATGCTGACCTCAACTACTTAGAACAACAGAATCTATAGTTTCAGTGCAGTATAATTTGGTCATGTTCATGTGCAAAGCATGGTTGAGTTTTCCTCTTTCCTCCTCTATCATTGACATTAGCATTCCTGTTTTGTTGCTTCTTCTACCATCCACGAACTTCCCCAAGTTTGGAGACTCAATCTTGAATCGTGAATGGGTAATTGAACATTTGACATAATTTGAAGAATAATGGGAGAAATCCCAGTGTTCAAAATAATTTCCTCACACTAGGGAGTTCGAAAGTTTTAAATTTCATTTAAAAAGTACACACAGCTTTTCTTTCATTGTTATTTTAAAGTGCACCTACTTCTGAGAAGGTGACCCATAGAATATATTTAGATAAAAAATGGATCCTGGCAGGTTATGTCCCTAAGAAGGGATACTTTTGGGTGCCTAGGTGGCTCAGTCAGTTAAGTGTCCGACTCTTGGTTTCAGCTCAGGTCATGCTCTCATGGTTTGTGAGACCCAGCCCCTTATCTACACTGATAGTACACAGCCTCCTTGGAGTTCTCTCTGTCTCCCTCTCTCTCTCTGCCCCTCCCCCACTTGTGTGCAGGAGCTCTCACACGCTTTCTCTCTTTCTCTTTCAAAATAAATAAATAAACTTTAAAAGAAAAAGAAGGGATACTCTGGACAAGGGTTTCTGGAGACTTTGAGTGAAAGAAGAGATACTAGCTTTCTCACTTTGAATTGTTTTTTTCAGCCACTACTTCTGAACCAAATAAAATAATACAATTGTTTGTTTGTCTTTTCTGTAATACTAACCTTAACCAGTTATAAAGTATTCATGTAAAGAGAAACACCAAACTCCTGAATTTGCTTCAACAGTGCTTCAAACTGTGCCAGGAATTATGCAAAGGAGGCAATTTTGTGAAATAACTTTTCCACCAGTTGGCTTCCAATTTTGTACGTTAAAGATTTTTCATTAATCCAAACAACAATTCAAACTCAGGATGCATCAAAACAAACTCCCAAGGCTGGATTTGACCTTTCTAAACCTCCCGCTCCCTTTTGGATCTCTGAGCCAAACGGGTGTATTTTTCCCCTCACACTTTCATTTTCCACCATGAAAAAATAATGTAAGAGGCATACCACTAATCCCAAGACACGCCAGAAGCTCATTCAATTCTGTTTTCCTTTGGCCATGAGATTTCCCCACTCCCTTTCAGGAATAAACAGCTTTAGAATGCAATCTTAGTAGCTTTACCAGCTTGTGACATTCATACTCCCTCAAGCTCAAACCTCTCTTTAAAGTCTCCTTGTTCAAACACTTGAGGCTTCTGGATTCAGTCATTCAGGGCTCTCAAGTCTCAGGGGTATTCTGCCTCTTTTTCCCCTGTTTTCTTTGCTCCTTAACTGTATACATTTGAACCTGCTCCGTGTCAATCTTTTGAGCAAAATAAAGTACCTGAAATATTTTCAAACTAATTTTAGAATATATGAATGATTGATACATTCCTCATAAAAGACTGCTTTCGTGTGATGAACACCAGCTCTGATATATCTATATCTTTATGGAATATACGATATTATCTTTTTTTTTCTTTAAATTGAAGTCAAAAAATTCTCTTGAGGGGCGCCTGGGTGGCTCAGTCGGTGAAGCAGCCGACTTTGGCTCAGGTCGTGATCTCACAGCCCGTGAGTTCGAGCCCCCGGTCAGGCTCTGTGCTGACAGCTCAGAGCCTGGAGCCTGTTTCAGATTCTGTGTCTCCCTCTCTCTGACCCTCCCCCGGTCATGCTCTGTCTCTCTCTGTCTCAAAAATAAATAAATGTTAAAAGACAAAAAAACAAAAAAAAACACAAAAAAAACTTTCGCTTGATACAGGCAGCTGAGAAGTTGTACATGGAATTTTCTTTGTACTTTCTCAGAAGATATGTCATTTAAGGAAGGTAATTCTGTTAAAGGAACAATTTAGAGTGAGAGTGGATTAAAATGTTTTCCTTAAGTCATTCCAGAACTATGATGTCCAATTTGGTAATAAAGGGCCACATATGACTAGTGAGTATTTGAAATATTGTTATTACTAATTGAGATGTGCTGTAGGTATAAAATACGGGCAGATTTGCAAGACTTAGTATGAAAAACATAATGGTAAATATATCATGATCATTTTTATCATGATTACACATTAAAATAATATTTGGATATAGTGGAATAAATAAAATGTATGAGTATGCTTAATTCTTAATGTCACATTTTGCTTTTTTATATTTATATGTTTTAATGTTTATTTTATTTTTGAGAGAGAGAGCAACAGAGACAGAGGGTGAGCAGGGCAGGGTCAGAGAGCTGAGTGGCCAGCACAGAGCCCAACGCATGGCTTGAGCTCCTGGGCTGTGAGATCATGAGCCGAAGTCGGATGCCAACCCACTGAGCCACCCAGGCGCCACTGCTTTTGTATATTTTAATGTGACTACTAGAAAATTTAAAAATTTTTGAAGTGATTAGTGCTTATCATTGGCATTATAATTCTGTTAGCACTGGAGAAATAAGAAATGTCATTTAGGTAGACTAACTAAATAATTCGGGCTGTGTGTGTGTGTGAATAAATTAATGATACATATAAATATATACATATAAGTACGTATTCATATGTGCACATTCATATTTACACATACACATATATCCTGTATTTATAATGTACACCTCTACACACGTACAAGTAAATACACACATGCTTGAAACATGACTACTAAAATATTTCCTTTAGATTTTTGTGCTTATGTGCTTTTCTCTTTGCCAAGGCATGGTGTTTTAATTGTGCCTCTGTAATGTGGAACATGTCAATAGCTTTTAACTTATTTAGATTTTTTACCAATAAATATCTAGAGTGGTTAATAGAAAGACATATCCATGAGTTTAATTCATTCCATTTTTTATCATTAATTAATATTTATCTTCTTCCTTACCAATTGGGATACCTTTTATTTCTTTTTGTTGCCTAACTGATGTGGCTAGGACTTACAGTACTATGCTGAATAAAAGTGGTGAGAGTGAACATACTTGTCTTGTTCCTGACCTTAGGGGAAAACGTAACAAAAAGAAACGAAAGACCTATACTCTGAAAACTATTAAACATTGATGAAAACATTCAAGATGATACAAAGAAATGAAAGACGTTCCATGCCCATGGGCTGTAAAAAGAAATATTGGTAAAATGTCTACACTACCCAAAGCAATCTGCACATTTCATGCAATCTCTATCGAAATACCACCAGCATTCTTCACACAACTAGAACAAACGATTCTGAAATTTGTATGGAATCCCAAAAGACCCCAAGTAATCAAAGCAACTTTGAAAAAGGAAAGTAAAGGTGGAGGCATCACAGTTCCATACCTCAATTCATATCACAAAGCTGTAATGAACAAAACAGTATGGTACTGGCACAAAAAGAGACACCTAGATCAATAGAACAGAACAGAATGCCCAGAAATAAACCCACATTTGTATGCTCAAGTAATTTTCAACAAAGCAAGAAAGAATATCCAGTGGGTAAAAGACCATCTTTTGAACAAATGGTGTTGAGAAAACGGGACAGCAACATGCGGAAGGATGAAACTGAACCACTTTCTACACTGCACACAAAAGTGAGCTCAAAATGGATTAAGACCTATATGTGAGACATGAAACCATAAAAATCCTAGAAGAGAGCACAGACAGTGATATCTCTGACATTGACCATAGCAACATTTTTCTAAATAAGTCTCCCGTGGCAAGAGAAATAAAAGCAAAAATAAACTATTGAGACTACATCAGAATAAAAATGTTTCTGCAGAGCGAGGGAAACAGTCATCAAAACTAAAAGGGAACCTACTGAAAGAAAATATTTGCAAGTGACACATCCAATAAACGGTTAGTATCCAAAATATATGAATAACTTATATACTCAGCACCCCCAAAACAAGTAATCCAGTTAAAAAATGGGCAGACTGGGGCGCCTGGGTGGCGCAGTCGGTTAAGCGTCCGACTTCAGCCAGGTCACGATCTCGCGGTCCGGGAGTTCGAGCCCCGCGTCAGGCTCTGGGCTGATGGCTCAGAGCCTGGAGCCTGTTTCCGATTCTGTGTCTCCCTCTCTCTCTGCCCCTCCCCCGTTCATACTCTGTCTCTCTCTGTCCCAAAAATAAATAAACGTTGAAAAAATGGGCAGACAACATGAACAGGATTTCTCCAAAGAAGACAGACAGATGGCCAACACACATGAAAAGATGTTCAATATCACTCATCATCAGGAATATACAAATCAAAACTATGATGACATATCACCTCCCCCTCGTCAAAATGGCTAAAATCAAAAACACAAGAAACAAGTGTTGGTGAGAATGTAGAGAAAAAGGAATTCTTTTGTACTGTGGGTGGGAATGCAAACTGGTTCAGCTACTCTGAAGAACCGTCAGGAGGGTCTTCAAAAATTTTAACATAGCACTACCCTATGATCTCAGCTATTAAAAAAGAATGAGCTCTTTCCATTTGCAGCAACATGGATGGAGATAGAGAGTATAATGCTAAGTGAAATCAGTCAGTTAGAGAAAGACAAATACCATATGATTTCATTCATACATGGAATTTAAGAAGCGAAACAAATGACCAAAGGAAAAGAGAGAGAGAGAGACACCAAGAAACAGACCCTTAACTATAGAGAACAATCTGATGATTACCAGAGGGGAGATGGATGGGGGATGGGTGAAATGGGTGATAGGGATTAAAAAACCCACTTACCCTGATGAGCACTGAGTAATGTATAGAATCTTTGAATCACTAGATTGTACACCTGGATCTAATGTAACACTGTGTGTTAACAGAATTGGAATTAAAATTAAAAACTTAATTAAAAAAAAAACCTTCAAGTTTGGAAAAAAGAAAAAAAGAAAACACTTATCTAAATTCACTTCATTGCTTGAAAGAAATGAGAATCGCCACACTAAACTTTCAGATTGTGACTCTGGTATTCTGGGAATACAGTCTTGCATTTCGATGTGAACTGTGCATTGACAGAATGAACATGAATGCTTTTTTGTTAATATATAGATTGCAATCAGAAAGAGACTACAGAGGTTTGAAAACACCCACCTTGAAAAAGGCACATGGTATCGTATAAGGCATAATATTTCTGTGGTTTACAGGCTTCTATACCACCATTTAACACAAAAAAGACAATGCTTCTTCCCAACTGCTCTATTACTGTATTTTTACCATATGCATGTAACAAAACTCCCTGTAACATTCTTATCAAAATCTCTGAAATCTAATAAGAGACCAGCTGTTTTTTAAGGTTTTAAGGTAAAAAAGTAATTTTACGAGTTTTCAAAAGAGTAGCATATTTTATTTCCTTTCTTAATGTCTAATTGCTCTAACATGTCTCTTGCTACAGGTATTTTTTATCACTACCTCTCGATTTTCAAAGATCGGCATTTATATAAATTTAGCGACCGAGTTTTATGGAAAATGTTGTCGTAAGATCTAAGTAGGTATAACATAGTGAAGACCCCGAGGATAGAAACAGTTCAAGAAGAACTGGGTAAAACTTTAGAAGCAGACACTGATTTTCAATACATTTAATATTAGTGCAAAGAAAAGCCCTGTGCGCAAGGAAAATAAATGTAGTCAGCATATCTGAGTATAGGACAAGCCACAAAAGCATCGTTAATGGAATGGTATGCAAATGAGAGATAATATAGGACATATTACTTTGTAAATTTTAAAGTAAGAAAGCATTGTCACTGTTATACTGAAGTCTAAAAATATGAATTAATATGTCTCCTGCAAAAGAAGATTAAACATGACGAATTTCCTGGTATTGCATTCAAGGATGAAAGTCAGTGAGAGTTCTAAAAGTATAGGGGTCATAGTAGCTCTTAGAATTATGAGTATCTTTAACACACTGCTCAAATTTTACTTCTTCAGGGAAAGCTGTAATTTCATTTCAGATTTCTTATAGCGAGTCATATTAATGACTATATTTGGTCTTTCTGCCTTCTCTCTCATTCCCTATGATCTAATAACTACTCAGTCACCAAAGTAATCCTTGAAAAAGTGAACTCATACTAGTTCGCTCTTGATTAAATCACGTCAGTGGATCTCCATTTGACTTAGGATAAGTACCGAAATTTTTACCACGTGTACAAGCTATTATATGATCTGGCTTCTTCTGCCTCCCTTCCCTATACCTTGCTCTTTGGTGCTCACTGGCCTGTTTTTTGTTTGTTTGTTTGTTTGTTTGTTTGTTTTTAATCTACTTTGAAAATGCCAAATTCTTTCCTGTTCCATAGCTTTTCTGTGTGCTTTTTCTTCCCTACAAAGATTGTTCCCTCCCAATCCAAAGACTTTTGGATGTGTGGGAAAGAGCCCCAAATGATTGTAACCTTCTGGTATCCATTCACTCCCCTTTGAAGTTCTCTCCCATATTCCATAGAGCTGACCTGTGGTACCAACAGTTTATCGGAATATGGTCGTGTGATCGGGGCTAGGCCATGAAATCATTGTAAATTATTTTTCCGTCTATGGGATTTCTTAATCTGTAGGAAATCAGCCACTACAACCTGAGGTTGCTCACATAGCCATGAAGAGTCCCATGTAGCAAAGAATTGGAGACTTCTGTCATTGAACACCACAAGAGTGGGCCAATTTGGAAGCAGACATTCCAGTATTAGCCAGTATCTCAACGCAACCTCAAAAAAGATCCCCAATCAGAACCACTGAACTAACCCACCTCTGATGTCCTGAACCAGAAAAACTAGGATATAAAATTTACTCTTTCTCAATATCTATCACTCTATCATAAGTTGACATACACAATTTATATGATTCAGAAGTTGATAAGAATAAAATTATTCAAATATAATTAATTAGTAATGTCATAAACGTTTATATGGACTTATTATGAACATCTGACCAGTTCAGTTTTAGAAAAAAAAAAATAGACTATAATGATTGAGAAAAAAGACAAAGGGGTGCCTAGATGGCTCAATTGGTTAAACATCTGACTCTTGGTTTAGGCTCAGGTGATGATCTCATGGTTCCTGAGTTTGAGCCCCACATCAGGTTTTGCACTGACAAAGCAGACCCTGCTTGGAATTTTCTGTCTCCCTCTCTCTCTGCTCCTCCCCCACTCATGTGTGCACACAGTCTCTCTCTCTCTCAATCTCTCTGTCTCTCTTTCTCTCTCTCTCTCTCACACACACACAATAACACATGAACTTAAAAAAAAAAGACATGCATATAATTATCTAGTTTTTATTATTATATTTGTAACCAAAGCACTTTTCCTCTGTCACTTCTAATATTTCCCTCTTTTGAAGGAAAAAGTGATTTTAGATACACTGAATTCTGATCACATTCCTTTTATCTGACCATGTACAATTACTAGATGACATAACGTTGATGTAGATGCAGCATTTGAAATAGCCAGGTGGTTCAAAACTTAAAGGTAATTGACCTCTATTCTTAAGGAGAATGATTCCTTTTCCTTTTTTGCTTTCCTTTCTCCCTTGAAGTCTCTAACTTAAAAAAAATAAGCAAACATATATGATATTCACTTTTAGGAAAATTTTCATTTTTTGTAGACCCTATTTGGTAAGCATATTTCACAGACTAAGTACTGACTAAGGAATATTAAGGAAAAGCTGAAATTCTTACACCATGGAAAAATAATTACATGTTTTAAATCAACAACATTGTAGTGTTTAATGATATTCAGGCACTGAGCTTAGCTATAGATTACAATTAATTTCATTGAGAATTGTAGGGATATGGGAAGGGGATAGAATTAAAAAAACATTTTAAAATAAAGATTGTGTATATCACACTGGGTCAATCGAATGATAAGAAGAGTAATCATAGTTCTATAGATACTATCATATTTGAACAACCAAGTGCCCAAAGTCAAAGTCTATGAAATGAAGGTATTTAGCACTAGATACTTTTTTTGAAGAAAATGAAGTATTAAATATATATTTTTTTTAATTTTTAGTGTTTATTTATTTTGGAGAGAGAGAGAGAGAGTATGAGTGAAGAGGGGCAGAGAGAGAGGGAGACACAAAATCTGAAGCAGGCTCCAGGCTCTGACCTGTCAGCACAGAACCCACTGTAGGGCACAAACCCACAAAATTCAAGATCATGACCTGAGTCAAAGTTGGACAGTTAACCGACTGAGCCACCCAGGCACCTCTGAAGTATGAAATGTTTAACTGGAAACTATCATAAAATCATCTTATACCATATGAAATAATTCATGAATATCTAGAAAATTATTCGTTCCTTTTTTTTCAAAAAAATTTTTAATGTTAATTTATTTTTGAGAGAGAGAGACAGAGCATGAGCAGAGAGAGAGGGAGGCACAGAATCCAAAGCAGGCTCCAGGCTCAGAGATGTCAGCACAGAGCCTGACATGGGGCTCAAACTCACAAACCTTGAGATCATGACACGAGCCGAAGTCAGACGCTTAACCGACTGAGCCGCCCAGGCGCCTTGTTCTCTAATTAAAGAATATAAGAGTTTATATTCTCTTCTTTCTCTCCTTTCCTTTCCTTTCCTTTCCTTTCCTTTTTCTTTCCTTTTCCTCCCCTTGTTCTCCTTTTCCCCTAGCTTAAAGATTCACTGTTATCTTATAAATCAAATAAGTTTTACTTTATGATTTTGGTAACTATTCTGCAATAAATGTAATAGAGATCAGAGTGTTTTCAAAAGGAGGAGGTGATTTAAACAGGATTAATGACAGCACTGTACTTAAGTGTCAGAGCAGAAGTATGGCTCACAGATACACCAGACTCCACCGAAGAAAACTTCTGGATCTTATTCACCATGGACTGTGAAGAAAAGATGACATTTTTTGGAGAACTCAATGAAATCTCATATTCTGTATATTTATATTTATATTTATATTTATATTTATATTTATATTATAATAGGGGCATCCAGGTGACTCAGACGGTGGAGCATCCGACTCTTGATTTCGGCTCAGGTCATGATCCCAGGGTCCTGGGATGGAGCCCCATGTTGGGCTCTTGTTGAGCATGGATCCTGCCTAAGATTCCTTCCGTCTCTCTCTCTCTCTCTCTTTCTCTCAAAAAAAAAAAAAAAAAAAGCCTAAAATCTTTACAAATAATTAAACAATTTTAAGTATTCATTTGATTTCATTTGGGTATATACCCAGAAATGGGATTGCTGGGGTAAATGGCAGTTCTGTTTTTAATTTTTTGAGGAAGCTCCGTACTGTTTCCCGCAATGGCTGCATCAGTTTACATTCGCACCAACAGCGCACTGAGATTCCCTTATCTCCACATCCTGGTGTGGCTCAGTCAATTTAGCATCCAGCTCTTGATCTCAGCTCACGTCTTGATCTCAGGGTCATGAGTTCAAGCTCCCTGTTGGGCTCCATACGGGGTGTGAGGCCTACATAATAATAATAATAATAGTCATCCTAACAAGTGTGAGGTGATATCTCATTTTGTGGTTTTGATTTGCATTTCTCTGGTAATTAGTAATGTTGAGCATCTCTTCATATGCTTATTGATGTTAACAAATAATTTAAATTATTGTGATGTATACACTTTATGTCTTTCAGAATCATTTTGTAAAAATCATCCATGTTAAAATAATAAAGGCTGACTATTTTTTTCTGTAGATGATGCAAGTTAGGATGATTTATCCTATATTGATTAATATACAGTGAATACTGTTTTCAAAGTAGAGAAAGTTTATAAAATGTTTACAAAAAGCAAAAAAAAGAAAAATGAACTATCCCTTAACCATCAGCCCCCTACCTTTTTTTTTAATCTGGAGAGAATGATAGTATTTTCTGTTACCGACTTTTTCATTAAATATAATCAATAATCAGCTGTATTCCTGCAGCCCCTTGGAGTAAAGCCCTGAAAAACTATTGGAGACATAAGAGCATTTTGGCTATGTGTGCAAAAAGAAGTTTTACTTCACCATGCCATTGGTTATGATTCTTTTGCTCAGGCTTCAGGCTCCAACAGAGACATGACTTTGTTTTCTGTAAAGCTCTCATGTGTAAAATGATGCCAGCAGAGGAAGCACAGTGGCGAAGTGCATGGACATGGGCAGAGGTCGTCGAGGTCAGAGATAGGGAACTGCTGAGATAAAGAGAAACATGACCTGTGTCAACAAGTCAAACAGAGAGCTAGGAATTTGGAGAGCACATTGGAGGGCAGCAAAACTCTATGAAAAATATAAAACAAATACAACTAAAATGAACCCAAACAAATCTGTCTGTAAGTCAACAAATGTTGGTTACTAGCAGATGTAACAGGCAGGGGTGAGATAGCTAACGTGGGAGATCCCCTTCAGAATTTCTGGTTAGAATTTGAGCAGTTGCCTTCACGGATTGTGTTTCCTTTAATGAAGAATGAGAATTGGAATAATGGTGCTTTCCTCACAGAGTTATTCTGAGAATTAAAACAAATCATCCACGTTAGGTGCTTTTGAGGATTTGACCAACTGAGGTTAATAAATGTTATTATTATTCTGCAAAGTTGTCAACAAAATAAAAATTAATAGTATTTTTTAATGTTAAATAATGACAAGGAACTTAAACAGAAGAATGTTGGGGCGGGGGGGCGCCTGGGTGGCTCAGTCAGTTGAGTGTCTGGCTTTGGCTCGGGTCATGATCTCACAGCTCATCGGTTCGAGCCCCACGTCAGGCTCTGTGCTGACAGCTCAGGGCCTGGAGCCTGCTTCAGATTCTGTGTCTCCCTCTCTCTGCTCCTCCCCTGCTCATGCTCTGTCTCTTTCTCAAAAGTGAATAGAGATTAAAAAAATAAATTAAAAGAAAAAAAGAATGTGTGTGTGTGTGTGTGTGTGTGCACTTTTTAACACAGATTGGCATATTTAAAGAATAATTAGTCCATAAGTCCATACTTCAGAAGATCCACAGGAACTGGAGAAACTGAGAAATGAAAGTAAGGAACTTCCTGAATAAAGGAGCGCTTAACTGATGTTCTCTCCATCCTTTACCAGAGGGTTCCTTCCTATCCTCTGGAGAAGACCAATTAGTGAATATTGAGCTCTACTCAGCATCTCTTATTGGATGTTATGCGTATTTATGGCTGTATTAAAAATACTACAATGAATATTGTTTTATTTTTAGATTAGTGTCATTTTCAATAAATTATTTTCACTATATTGTGATTTTTCCTTCAGGGAGTTCTAGAAATTCTTATATGTACCTAATATTTGAGATAGGCCTTTTTGGACCCTTGTGTTCAAAAAAGTTTTGGTGAGTCGTAACAAAATGAGTAAAGCAATATTTGTTAAAGTAGTTAGTTAACCTCAATATTTCTTTTGACCCATACTCATCTTTGAAAGAAAGGTAATCTGTTACTTAAAACAATACTTCTACAAGCCAATCAAGTCAGTGATTCAAACCCAGATTGTTTTCAAAGTTGAAAGGGCTTCTTCCATTGCATTCTGACACAACATGTTAGACAGTCTATCACCAAAAATCCTCGAGATTCATTGCATTACAAAACCTTATTTTCATCTGGACATGGTAAGTATTCTTACATATTTTTTTTTTCTTTTTTGGACATAGATTTGTTAATTTTATCTTTAAATACACATTGATTCAGGATTTTTCAACAAATGCTATAATTTCAGATATAATGGTATAAAATATCACAAATCAGCAGTGAGTCCTAATAAAACCAAATTTGGTGTAAAATTAATATATATTTTTAACCTTCAATCACACCAGGAAAGTCTGAATAACTTCAAGGTGGATTCAGGGATAATTATAAACACACTATTTTAATGAAAAAGGAAATCTACATGAGAGAGAAAAAATATATATAAAGTTTGTCAGTAGCTCAGCTGTCAGGATTCAAAGATTTTGATTTTTTTCCTTTGTAAACAGGTTTACAATTAAGGTAATCATGGAGCATGAATCATATAACTTTATAAGATTAATGGGATTTACGACTTCCTTCTTCATGTAAACTTGCTGTATTTTTGAACTTATTGAAAAAAAGAAATTGACTATTTATCAAATTTAGTATTATTTCATGTTCAAATTAGATAACATATATGGTTGAAACAATAAAAGGAGAGTGTTCTCATATGTTGTTAAAATTTGTTCAGTGTTTTCCTCTTCTTTCTACTTAGATTCCTTTAGACCATTGAAAATTGAAGTGTATTTTTATTTTTTGTTTTTTTTTTTTAAGATTTTATTTTTAAGGAATCTCTACACCCAACTTGGGGTTCGAGCTCAGAACCAAGAGATCAAGAGTTGCATGTTCTACTGACGGAGCCAGCCAGACACCCTAAAAATTGATGTTTGAATGATAGTTGAAAAACCCTTATTTTGTAATGCGAAAATATTGCTGTTTAGATTGTAAATGTAATGTAATAAAGTTCAATGTGTTAGCTAATTAATAAACACTTATTTGCATAAATGGACGCACAGTTGTACAAAGCTCTCAATTCTGTAATACAGCTCCAAGATAGATCCATCAAAATAATTTATGTAAATTCCCTTTTTTCGTTAAGTTATAAGGGACTACAAGAAGTCAATTTATAATTTTAAAACTCATATTTAGTGAATACACTAACAACCAAGTAAACATGTAGCAGCATTAAACTACTCCAGTGTTGGGGCACCTACGTGGTTCTGTTAGTTTAGCATCCAACTCTTGATTTTGGCTTTACACATGATCCCAGGGTGGGGGGATGATGCTGCACAAGAGGCTTCCTGCTAGGTGTGGAGCCTGCTTAAGTTAAGGTTCTCTCTCTCTCTCTCTCTCTCTCTCTCCCTCCTCCACTCATGCTCTCTCTCTCTCTTTCTCTCCTAAAATAAAAAAAAAACAAAAACAAAAAAAAACTAGCACACTGTTGAGATTATTAAGCATGATTATTGTCAAAGAATATTTCTTCTCTGGACATACCAAAAACAATATTATTTTTCTAGAACTTATAATAATAAAACATTAAGATAATCAGAAATAGAAACTGATCAAATAGCTATATAACAAACTTATTATTCATAAGCATGTTCCCAGGTACCACAATATCCCCAAATGACTTTCATGTTTTGAATCACTACTTAATTATCATAATCATAATCATAATTAAAAATGAAGTCTTTTTGTCTTCTTGGATATATTTCCCTCTTAAGTATTTTAAAAGACTTCGATGGTGAAAACATAGGCCTGAAGTTTCTTTATTAATCAGTCCAGCTCTGTATCATTTATAGTAGAAAGGATATGGAAAGTTAGATAGATAAGTAGATAAGTAGGCAGGTGGGTAGATGATAGATAAATAGATGGATAGATGGATAGATAGATAGATACATACATAGATAGACACATAGAAGGAGATAGGAAGGGAGAGGGAGAGATAAAGATACATATATAGCAAGCAGTGTAAGGGAAAATCATCTTGATTCATCAGGACCCGGCATGTTTCCAGGCTACATTCTAGTTTTTGTAAGGACTGTTCAATTTGCTTCAGTCTCTTGGAAATAGTATTTGAGAGGTCTCATCTGAAACATGCATTGTTGCACAAACTCCTTCCCTTTCTTGGCAGGATTTAAACCTCATTTTTTATTTGTTTTTTCTTAACACCTTAACCCTCCTGACATCTCTTTTGAGATTTTTAGCGTCTTATCTGTTGCTTTCTTCTTAGTTTTCCAGACACTCGAGTGTATGCATTTGCCTAAAGGTAAAAAGTGGTGCAAATTTGCATTTAGTTCTTTGCAATTTTTTTTTTTTTTTAATCCTGGTCCTTTAATACCTGTCTGTTGTGAGTAGCTCTGAACACGAAGGTTTGTCTGCCAACTTTGGGGAAAATGCCAAAGCCTCTGGGCCACCAATATCTCCTGAACTTCTACAACTCCCAGAGCTTACAGATTGGCAAATGATCCAAGCAGAAAAGTGGCAGAGAATGTCAGGCATGTAAAATAAAGGTAATTTTGCTCCTTTTCGGGGTCATGACCCATCCCTACTCGCCACACCCAACATAGCTGCCTTGAACCTTGCTCTTTAATTCTCTCAGAAGCTGATATTCTGTATGTTATCCGAATTTTATTATTTTTCTCAGAAGGAGCCTTCCTCTGAACCAAGCCACCACTTTTTATCCACGATCGGAAGTCAGACTTATACTTAGATGAAAGAGGATTGTTCTCCAGAGAAAAGAAGATTTAGAAATTAAGCATTTGGATTAGTTATGAGAAGGAATCATCTTCTCTTTTGTGCTGTCTTCAACAAAAGGGAAAGATACCGTTTTCCGAATAAGTCAGCCAAGGTGTGACTTCCTCAGAAATAGTACTTTGAATTAGAGATCTGTCAAGTTTTCTGTTGCTTTCAATAAAACTTTATCATATCTAATTTTTCTTGAGCAGAAATATGTGACATCACATTTTTGTTTTTCTATCTGGTGGAAATAAACACTTTTTGCCCTATGTTTTCCCAGTTTGCATCTTTACCTTATTAAACCACATGGCATAAAAATCTGTTAAATATTAAAAATTATGAATTATGAATGATCTTTCATTGAAATAGTACCATGTTTACAATTTCTACATTGCACGAAAGGACAACCAAATTTTTTCACATCATCCATGCATCAATAAAGTCACAATACCTATAATTTGGGGGAAACGCATTATTAGTAATGAAACTAAGCTCTTTGTCTTGCATTTTATAGCTGCCTAAGAAAAAATACATTTCCGTATATTTCTCATGCAAAAATTGTCATCACTGAAGACTAAAGTGGAAATCATCACGTTGTACTCTTATTTTTTGTTCTCTGAAATCATTTTTTACATAAAACATGTTCTTTTATGTAAATGCATAAGCATAGTGATATGATGTTATTTTTAGATATTATTTTAAAAATCCTCTTCTGTTTATGTGCTGTTTTCTGCTTTGTTTTGCCAATATCTTTCACCCAGGCTGGTAACTCAAGTTAAAAGGTATGATTCTCCATGTTTATATAGGTGTAAATTAGCATATTTAAAGATACATATTTGAATACCTACTCATCCCTATGGATATATTTTATATTTATTTTTCAAAAATTAGGTTACAATTTTTTTTAGCATTCTGTAGAATACAAGTAAGATGTAGTCAGAGATTGTATCATTTTGTTTACTAGTCTATCTCCAGAACCTAAAACACTATCCCATGGCTCTTTCCAACTGACTTTCTGCAGTGATGGAACTTCCTCAATGTCCAATATGGTACAATTACCCACGTGTGGCATTGAGATCTTGCAAGGGGTATCGAGCAATAGAAGAGCTGAGTTTTTAAAATTATTTTTAATGTTTATTTATTTTTGAGAGAGAGAGAGAGACAGAGTGCGAGTGGGGGAGGGGCAGAGAGAGAAGGAGACAGAATCTGAAACAGGCTCCAGGCTCTGAGCTGTCAGCACAGAGCCTGATGCCGGGCTCGAAATCACGGACGGCAAGATCATGACCTAGCCAAAATCGGAAGCTTAGCCAACTGAGCCACCCAGGCGCCCCCTAGAAGAGCTGAATTTTTATTGTACTTAATTAAAAATTAAAATTAAAAAATTTGAATTTATGATGTCACATTTTTATAGGCTACAATATTTGACAGGGTGCTTCTAAAATGGATATTCAACAAATATCTATTGAATACATACATATATTTTATTGTTTGTCAGAGTTAGCTATACTTAAAAAAGCCTCTTGTCCAATTGGATTTTTGTATCTATTTTATTTTATTTATTTATTTATTTATTTATTTATTTATTTATTTAACGTTTATTTATTTTTGAGACAGAGAGAGACAGAGCATGAACGGGGGAAGGGCAGGGAAAGAGGGAGACACAGAATCGGAAGCAGGCTCCAGGCTCTGAGCCATCAGCCCAGAGCCTGATGCGGGGCTCGAACTCACGGACCGTGAGATCATGACCCATGTGAAGTCAGACGCTTAACCGACTGAGCCACCCAGGCGCCCCTGTATCCATTTTAAAAGACTATATAATATTCCATGGTCTAACTCACCTATAATTTTATTTTCCTATTCATTTATTGCTGGCTATTTACTTTGCTTATTTTTGAGATAACAAACAGATATATAAATATCTGTGCATGTGTAACTTTAAGTACTAGAACTTTAATTTCTGCGGAATAGACTTCTAGGAGTGGGGTTACAAGGTAAACATATTTTTATTTTAATAAGTATAAAGGCTGTTGCACAGATTTTTAAAAAATAATATTTTTTAAATGTGCATCTACACTAGCAATAAGTGCTAGCGATAGATGTTTTCATTCTAAATTTTTATTTTACCCGTCAAAGATACAGTGGTAACTAATTATGATTTTATTTGCATTTCCATGAGTACTAAGGAAATTGAACATCTTTTTATACATTTTTAGACATGTAAATTTGCTCATATGTGAAAGGTCCCTTGACACCCTTTGCCCATTTCTCTATTGTATTTCTTACTAATTTCTGGCCAGTGTGTAAAATTTCATCACACGTGCATAATTTAATCATACGAATGCCTTCAATTTCTACATAATGTATCTTCTGTATCGCTGATCTAATTATTTGATTTAAACCAATAAAATACTGTATTGACTTGACTGTAGTGTCTTCAGAGTGGTTCTTAATATGAAAGTTATCCCATCAATAGCTTTAGACATGTAAGTACCTCTTTTCCTACAATTAATTAGTTTCTTAGAGTCAATATTTAAAAAAAAATTTTTTTTAATGTTTATATATTTTTTAGACAGAGAGAAATAGAGTGTGAGCACGGGAGGACCAGAGAGAAAGACACAGAATCTGAAGCAGGCTCCAGGCCCCAAGCTGTAAACAGAGCTTGAAGCGGGGCTCAAACTTAACAAACCGCAATGTCATGACCGGAGCTGAAGTCAGATGCTTAACCAACTGAGCCACCCAGGCACCCCTCCCAGAGTCAAGAATTTTATCATGTTAAATCTTTACATCCAAAGACATCTCACATTTTTATATTTTATGACAACTTGTTTTATTCCATTTCCGTACGTCAGATCACTTTATGAGTACCATCATTTTTTTGGTCTCACTCTTTGTTTGCAGTTTGTTCATCCTTTATACGACTTAAACTCTGTGTCTAATTATCTTAATCACTCTAGTACATTTCATTTCTGTTGCGTTTCTATCTATTCTGCCAATATCTCATTTCATCATTTCCTTTGGCATTACCTCAAACCTGATTATATACATCTTTTCACCTACCTGGACCTTATACTATTGATGAGGACTGGTACTGGAGGAAAGAAGACATTCAATCTAATGGTACTTGGCACGAATTAAACTTCATGATCTTCCAAAAGGTCCTAAAGGCTGGAAGGTTTCTGATATTCTTAGGCAATCATACAACATGTTCTTTATTCTCCTGACTCAGTCCTTGAAACCCTGAGTGAAATGTCTCCCTGGTTTACTCAGAGTCAATGAATCCAGAGTCTTTAGCATAGCCTCTAAGACTCTGTTTCATTTCTGAATTTCCAACATGCTTCTTTCCTACACATTCTGCTCCAGAAAAGTAGATCTCTCTGACATTCTTCAAACATAACACACCACGCATGCTCATGACTGATATTCACCAAGACATATGCGTGGTTAACTTCCTCAGCTACTTAAATGTTTTGCTCACACGTCTAAGCCTGATGATGCTCCTGAATTTTGAAAAGCACTCTGTATGTGTGGTAGGCAGAACTCTAGAATTCCTGCCCCCTGGTGCTGTGCCCTGCTTCTATTATCTTCTGGAAATATGGGGCCCGACTTTTTAAGATGATGCGATTTCTCTCCTGTGATGAGGTTAGATTAAATAGCAATGGTGAAGGGATTTTGCAGATGTATTTAAATTCTCTATCCATTCAATATAGAATTAATCAACAGGTGATTATCTTCTGTAGAACCAACTTATAATGTGAGCTCTTTATGACAGAGTCTAACCTTTCTTTGAAGAGAGAGATTCCAAACCAGAGATGATCTTCTACTGGCATCACAGATGAAAACTTTCATGTTTCAGGGAAGGCTGTTTATTTGGCAGTGAATAGAAGGGGACTTCTGAGATGTCAATGCCTCAATCTTACAAATGCAAAGATGAATTCAGCTAACAACAAAGGAGCCTGGAAAAGAACCCTAAGACTCAATGACATTGCAGCACAACTGACATTTTGGGAGTAGTTTTGTGAGTCCTAGATCAGAGGACTTAGCTAAACCATGTTAAAACCCAATATGTGCATGTTGCTTTTAGCCACTAATTCGTGGCAAAAGCATATGGTATGGTAATTTGTTCCATGTCAGTAGAAAACTGATATAGCCTCACTCCCAATTTTCTTTAACTTAGTTAAATTTATTTTATTCCATAATACTTATCATTTATGTTTAAATTTTGAATTCTTGAATTTTGTGGCCCAAACTCACCCATAAGATCCTCAAAGGCGAGAGTATTTCTTCTTCTCCTTTTATTGTTTATATGTTGGATCTCATAAACTGAGAACAATACCCTGCTTACCCTACTATATGTTCAATAATATTGAATGAATGAATGAATGAATGAATGAATGGTTTTATTTCTTCCAATATTATTTTAGAGTTGCAGTAAAACCTTGGTTTATGAACATAATTTGTTCCCGAAATATGCTTGTAATCCAAAGTACTTGTATATCAAAGTGAATTTCAAGAACCATTGTCTCAGCTGTGATCATGTGATGTTCAGTGTCATGTGCTACTCATATTGCAAGACATCACTCGTGTATCAAGTTAAAAGTTACTATGAATGTTTGCTCATTGGGGCGCCTGGGTGACTCAGTCAGATAAGCCTCCGACTTAGGCTCAGGTCATGATCTCACAGTTTGTGGGTTTGAGCCCCACGTCTGAGTATGTGCTGACAGCTCGGAGCCTGGAACCTGCTTCAGACTCTGTCTCCCTCTATCCCTGCCTGTCCCCCACTTGTACATTGTCTTTCTCTCTCTCTCAAAAAGTAAAAAAAAAAAAAAAAATTATCACTAAGTATTTTAAAAGTTTTGTTGTTAATGGATAAGGAATATTTTCTCCATATCTTTGTCCTTACTGGAATTGAAGTGCTATTACTTTTCTTTTCTTTTTTTTTAATGTCTAGTTATTAATTTTGAGACAGAGAGTGGTGGGGGGAGGAAGGGCAGAGAGAGAGAGAGAGAGAGAGAGAGAGAGAGAGAATCCCAAGCAGGCTCCATGTTGTCAGCACAGAGTTCCATGCAGGGCTCAATGTCACAAACCACAAGATCATTACCTGAGCTGAAATCAAGTGTTAGACACTTAACTGACTGAGCCACCCCTGTGCTTTTATTTTTAATATATTTATATGATAGCCAACAACTTAATGGAATTTCCCTCATTAATTCTAATTTATTTATGTATTTATTTATGAATGTTTATTTATTTAATTTGAGGAAAACAAAGAGCACAAGCAGAGGAGGAGCAGAGAGAGAGAGAGAGAGAGAGAGAGAGAGAGAGAGAGGATCCCAAGCAGGCTCCATGCTGTCAGCATCGAGCCCGACTTAGGACTTGATCCCATGAACAGTGAGATCATGACCAGAGCCCAAATCAAGAGTTGGACACTCAACTGACTGAACCACCCAGGCACACCTAATTTATTTTTCACTAGAACTTCTTGAATTTTCTTTAGCTTTAAAAGGATTTCATTGGCGAAAGTAGTAGTTTTCTCGAATCCGTACCAAAAATGTATGTTCTTTATTTACTAAAGACACCAGGAAAGTATTTAACTACATATTAGATTCCCAAACACCATTTAAAGTCAGAAGACTATCACAGGCACACTTTGCACCAAAATGCTCAGCAGAACTTAAGACAACATCACAGTGCTCTAGCAAGGAAATGTGAGGCATTTATTTTCCATAGAAGTAGTCTATGGGTATCACTTTGGTTCTACAGGAAGGAGCTCGTGTGTAAGAGACTAATCCTCACACTCAGCTGGTAGAGGAAGTGTCTAAACTTAGATGTCTTATACCCTTAGGAGCCAATATCTCTGGTGACCCTTCAGGAGAGTAGCTTCCAGCAACTCCAAAAGGAAAATACCAATCACAAGTCTCACCACATTGAGGGAAGCCCTAGCTATGTCTTGCCCATAGAATATTTATAGTTCCACCCAAGCCGGATGTAATTTGCAAATTCAAAGCCATGTTTATCACAAACAGTGATGACTAGCAACATAACCCACATCCCACCCTTATCAGACTGCCAAAAACAAATGCTCTGATCTAGGGGGAACATTCTGCTTCTATGTCTATACCATGAATTCCGTTGATAGGGTTTTAATACTCTACAATTCGTTATTCCCTACTGAGATTTTTGGAAAGTTATTCTTGTGGCTTTAAGTATTTTTATAATTTTCATTTTTATTCAGAAATGTCATTAGTAAATGGCCGAACAATTTTAATGGATGGGGTTTCAGCACGTCTTGTTATTCTATTATGTGCTTCCAATTTCTGTAACAAATTATGTTGCTAGATTTCTTGAATTGGATTACGTTCACAAGGAAAAAATAGACATTAGGAATGAGAAAAAAAAGATGATGTTATCACCATAAATCCCTTCTGACGTGGTTTGAAGTATTGGGTTTTTGGAGCCGATGACCAAGAAAGAATTCTTGAGATGTCTTCGGTGCAAAAAGGTAGCTTTATTAAAGACCGGGGACAGGACCCATGGACAGAAAGAGCTGCACTGGGGTTGTGAGAGGTGATTGAGTATATACCTCCAAGTTGGAAGGTGTTTAGGATTAACATAAGTCTCTAAGGTATTTTGGAAACAAAGTTTCCAGGATTTTGAAGGGCTAAGCGGTGTTAGGAAAGGTCATTTATTACTGTGTAGTAAAAACTCAGTCATGAGACCCTTCAGATGTATATCAAAGGACCATAAGCTTGGAGTATGATTGCCAACATATATCTTATGCAGAGATACAGGAAGTTTCCAAAAGAATTTTTTTAAGTTTGTTTGTTTGTTTGTTTAGAGAGAGAAAGAGCAGGAGCTGGGGTGGGGAGTGAGGCAGAGAGAGACAGAGAGACAGAATCCCAAGAAAGCTCCACACTCACTGTCAGCGAGGAGCCCATAAGGGGCTTGATCTCGGGAGATGTGAGATCATGATCTGAGCTGAAAGCAAGAGTCAGATACTTAACCAACTCAGCCACCCAGGCACTCCTCCCAGAAGGAATTTTTGTATGTCAAAGCAGACTTACAGGATCCTAGGGGGTCGAGATAACCTTAAGCTAAGATTCCATTTTGTCCTTTGCAAAGTGTCATCATCAAGGCAGCTGAGCTCCTAGAGAAATGTCACTCTGCCTGTTTCAAGGACTTGTCAGTGGGCTGTAGGCAGCAAGGAATTTTTTTTTTCCTTTGCCTCTGTTTCCTGCATCACTTTTGATGAAATTAGACTATTGCATGCATGGAAATGGCAAAATCAAAAAAAATTACTAGGACAAATTGTACTAATTCTTATTAAAACAAATATTGTTAAAATTAATTCAAGGACTTAAATGAAATAGTACCCTCTTAATTGTTTTCTGGGTTTTATTTATTTATTTTTTCGTTTAGATATTTCTTTGATTTGAGAATTGGCCATTGATGTGTTTCTTGTAGCTGAGTAGTTAAGAGTCTTCTTGCCAACTTAACTTTTTCTAATTATACTGGCTTATGATAACAGGATATGTTACCTTTAAATATTTTGTTTAAATTTTCTTTTTGACCTAGTGCATCATTGATTTTTATAAAAAAAATAACATGCACAATGAGAGGAATTTGGGGGGAAGGGTAAAATTCTTTCTCTCTCAATTTGCATATGTGCTATGTGTGTGTATTAACCCCCACATACCTTCACTTTTCTTTTTGGCATTATATATTGACTTCTTTGACATGGATGACATAGCTCATGGCAATCTGTATTCTTCAAAAATTTCATCTTTATCATTAAAGTATCCTTTATCTCATTTGATGCATTTAATCTTAAATACACATTTTCTGATATTAGTATTTCCTCATTTGCTTTATTTTTACAAGCACTTGCCTTATATTTTATTATTTAATCTTTAAAACTTTGTTTTAGATATCTTTCATACAGGCCATACATAGCTACTCTCAGGCTTTGTTTTCACCTATTCTAGTGATGTCTGCCTTTTATTGGGAAAATTCAGTATCCTCACATTCGTTATCATAGATGATATGTTGCATGTAACATCAAGCATGCATGGTCATTTACTTCTAAAGTTTTTATTTTTTGTTGTATAAGTGAAAACATTTTATTTTCTGTGGTAAGAACATTTAACGTAAGATCTACTCTTTCAACAAATTAAGTATATAATAGAGTATTTTTAACTATAGACACAAAGTTGTACAAAGATCTCGAAAACACATTCATCTTGCATAATTAAAATTTGAAGCCTATTGATTAGAAACTCACTACTTTCTCCTCTCCCAACCTCTGGTAACCACCATTACATTATTTGATTCTATGAATTTAACTGTTTTTAGTGCCTCATGTAAGTGTGTGGGAAATCAAATAGCTATGTCTTGGGTTAGGAGATTAGAGGGAATGCAATGCAAAGCAGAACACTGCTTTCTGGCCTTGCTGAGAACAGAGGCCGGTATCTAGTTAATGTATATCTAGGGTTTGGGTCCTGCCTGTGCTCATGAATTCCTTAGACCATGTTATCTATGGAATATATTATCTTATTATCCACCGTGCATCTGCTCTTTGTAGTCTTGGGAATGCCTTTTTTTTCTGCACGTTTTCTATATGTTCTTACTGGGACATAGCCCACTGATGTATTGCACCATGTTTCCTTAAAGGTATGCTTAATAAATACGGGAGCTTCAGAGCAGTTCAGACTTCCCTTAGCCTCCCTCTCATGTCTCTTGACTTGTGAAGTCTTGAGTAATCCTTTCCGCCATTCTCCGCCTTGCGGGACAAAGCCAAAAGCCAAGCCCACATACATGAGGTCATATAGTATTTGTTCTTCTATGATTTCTTAGTTTGAGTCACATAAATATCTTCAAGGTCCATCCATATTGTGTCATATGGCAGGATTTTCTTTTTTTCTTTAAGGGTGAATAATATTCCACTATATGTATGTTCATCATTTATTGGTGTATTTTTCAATAGACATTTAGATTGTTTTCAGAATTTGTGAAGAGGGCTGTAATGAACATTGGGGTGCTAACATATCTTCAAGATCTTGATATCAAAGCTTTTGGATGAAACGCCAGATATGAGAACTGGATCATATGGTAAATTAAAAAAAAATAATAATTCTT
Source organism: Leopardus geoffroyi (assembly GCF_018350155.1). Classification (NCBI taxonomy): domain Eukaryota; kingdom Metazoa; phylum Chordata; class Mammalia; order Carnivora; family Felidae; genus Leopardus; species Leopardus geoffroyi. Next base: position 20,904,997 of record NC_059333.1, read on the forward strand.
GAGGAACCTTCACACTGCTTTCCTTAGTGGCTGTATCATCTTGCCTTCCCGCCAAAAATGAACAAGGATTCCAATTTGTCTACATCCTCGCCGACATTTGTTTGCTTGTTTGTTTGTTTTCCCTTTTCTTCCTTTCTTTTTTTTTTTTTTATAGTAGCCAACCTAACAGGTAATAATTCATTGTGGTTTTAGTTTGCATTTCCCTGATGATTAGTGACATTGAGTATCTTTTCAAATATTTGTCCACTTGTATATCTTCTTTGAAGAATGCCTATTCAGATTTTTAGTATGTATTTTTTTTTAAATCAGGTTGTTAGCTTGTTGTTTTTGTTGTTGTTTCTGTTGTTGTTGGAGTTCCAAATGTTCCTTATAGATTTTGTGAATTAGCTCTTTCTGTTGTTTTGGTTTGTTGTTCTGCTTGTTTTGTTTTTGTGAATTAACTCCTTCTGTTGTTTTTTGTTGTTGTTGTTGTTGTTGGAGTTCCAAATGTTCTTTACAGATTTTATGAATTAATTCCTGATATGATAGATGGTTTGCAAATAATTTCTCCCATAGGGCAGGTTGTTTTTTCACTGTTGGTTGTTGCTGTTGCTGTGCACCAACTTTCTAATTTGATACAACACCTCTTATATATTTTTTGCTTCTGTTGTCTTTGTTTTGAGTAAAAGTCATGAAGTTGTTGCCAAGTTCAATGTCATGAAGATTTTCCTCTATATTTTCTTCTAGGAGCTTTACAGTGTCAAGTCTTACTTTTAAGAAATTCATTTTTTGTTGTGATAAGACCTGGGTGTTGTATGTAAGTGATGAATCACTAAATCCTATACCTGAAATTAATGTTACACTGTATGTTAACCAACTGGAATTTAAATAAAAACTTTAAGGGGCGCCTGGGTGGCACAGTCGGTTAAGCGTCCGACTTCAGCTCAGGTCACGATCTCGCAGTCCGTGAGTTCGAGCCCCGCGTCAGGCTCTGGGCTGATGGCTCAGAGCCTGGAGCCTGTTTCCGATTCTGTGTCTCCCTCTCTCTCTGCCCCTCCCCCGTTCATGCTCTTTCTCTCTCTGTCCCAAAAATAAATAAACGTTGAAAAAAATTTAAATAAAAACTTTAAAAGAAGGGGTGCCTGGGTTGTTCAGTCAGTTGAGCGTCCAACTTCAGCTCAGGTCATGATCTCATGGTTCGTGGGTTTGAGCCCTGCATTGGGCTCTGTGCTGACACCTCAGAGCCTGGGGCCTGCTTCAGATTCTGTGTCTCCCTCTCTCTCCACCCCTCCTCCATTCATGCTCTCTCTCTCTCTCTCTCTCAAAAATAAACATGAAAAAAAAAATTTTTAACTTTAAATAAAAAAAAGAAATTCATTTTGAGTTGATTTCTGTGTATAGGGTAATATATGGATCTAAAGTTATTATTTTGCATGTGGATATCCTATTTTCCCATTACCATTCAATGAAGAGATTATTTTTTTCTCCATTGTTTTTCCTTGGTATCCTGTTGAAAATCAACTGACTATATATGCATGGATTTATTTCTGGGTTCATTATTCTGTTACATTTTTCTACGTGCCTTTCTTTATGCATACTATACTGTTTTAATTACATAATGTATTATTACTATGTAATATATTTTAAAATCAGAAAGTGTGATTTCTTTGTTCTTTCTTAAGATTGTTCTGGCTATGTGGGGTCTGCTGTGTTTCCACATAAGTTTTAGAATTTTTCTTTTCTATTCCAGTGAAAAATACTATTGGAATTTTGATAAGGATTTCATTAAATCTGTAGGTCAGTGTTGGTAGTATGAACATTTTAACAATATTAAGCATCCTAATCCAGGAACATAGGCATCTTTACATTTGTTTATGTCTTGTTTTAACTTCTTTGATCAATGGTTTGTTAATTTAGGCTTTTACCTTCTTAGTCAAGTGTACTTCTAAGTATTTTATTCTTTCTGGTGCTTTTGCAAATGGAGTTATTTTCGTAATTTTCTTTCGGATAGTACATTGTTAGTGTATAGGAATGCAACTGATTGTGTGTGTAGGGCCCATTCACTTTAATAGTTCAATAAAAATGTTATGTATTACTAGCTCTCATTGCTCAATTTCAATATTTTTCATTTGCATGCATTTAGCAAATAAATATTACTGAATAATTACCTGTGGAAAAATGTAACGTGACAATTCCCAAATATAAATGTTCCAACATTTAGAGAACAAATGACTTACAGATGAGGGGTTTTTTTTAAGTTTATTTTATTTATTTCGAGAGAGAGAGTGAGAGAGAGTGCAGGCAGGGGATGGGTAGAGAAAGAGGGAGAGCGAGAATCCCAAGCAGGCTCCACGCCTGGTACAGAGCCTGACGTGGTTAGTTTTTTTTCATATTGTATTGTAAAACTTACTAGTACCAAAAGTAATAATGTTTTGGGTAGAAAGTAACAACTTGGTAAGAACATGGAAATGACCTCTACTCCACCTTTCTTGACTCAGATCTTTACTTTAAACTCACCTTGTGTTATACGTAAGTGATGAATCACTAAATTCTACTCATGAAATTAATATTACAGTAGATGTTAACTAATTATAATTTATTGATATATATCTATTCATTTATTATTTACTTATGTATTTTTTTTTGAGAGAGAGAGAATGCGAGTAGAGAGAGGCAGAGAGAGAGGGAGAGAGAATCTTAAGGAGCCTCCGTGCCCAGCACAAGCCAGACGTGGGGCCTCAACCCCGTTACAACCCTGAGATCATAACCTGAGCTAAAAATCAAGAGTCAGATGCTGAACCAACTGAGCCACCCAGATGCCCCATTAACTAGAATTTAAATAAAAACTTTTTAAAACCCCACAAAACCACAGGTAAATAAGGATATCTTTTTACGTATTAGGTATTCTCCTCTGAACTGAAGGTAAACTGCTAACTCATAAAGGGAAAGTCAACATCCCCAGTGGTGAATCTGTGCTTGGTGAAGTGAAATCACTACAAATAATGATGAGGGAGCCTAAAGCAAGCTGACACGCCACAAACAGCCCTCTGCCCCAGGTGGGATATGTGTGATATTCCTCAAGCACTCCTGGCCGCCCAAGAGCAAAGGAAAGGGAGGAAATAAATGGTTAACTGATAGAGATCATAGTCCCGCAGGACCTAAGTCTCCATCACCCGTCCACAGTGATGTGGGAAACAAAGGCAGAAGAAACTGGCAGATAGAACTCGATTTCCTTATAACCTGCAGCCCATTGGCAAATACTTGAGTCTGGCAGAGTAAAACGTTTCTCCAGGAACTGCCCACAGTCTTAATGCTAATGCTTTGCTAAAGGGAAAAACAACCCTCGCTTGAGAGTGGCTAGACCTCCACTACGTGCAAGTCTTCTTTACCATATGAAAATCGAACTGGAAAGTTCCCCTGGAGTTTACCTCCCCTAACTCCATAGTATATAACCAGTCTCTCCTCATGGCCCCAGGCAGCTCCTTCTGCCCCTGGGTCCTGTCCTCGCGCTTCAATAAAATCAACTTTTTGCACCAAAGACGTCTTCAAGAATTCTTTCTGGGCCATCGGCTCCGGACCCATGAACCCACGATCACCCCAAAAACCTCATCAAGTAAGGCTAATTTATAGTGTCATGTATGAACAGCTACACCTCGAGGGATAATGTCTGATCTAGAGGGCAAATTTCTTAGAATCAGAAGTGAAAAATCGAGTGATGGGTAGAAGGTTGCATGTCAGTCTCTCTGTTCTATTTCCTAGAAATTCCTAAAATACCATTCTTCTTCTGGTTATTGCCCTTCTTCAGGTTCCTGTGTGCTCAGTTAGGTTAAATTGGCAGACACAATTTGCATAACCCCACCAGAAGTGTTCTTCAAAGAGTCCGTGGCCACTCGCTCAGAGCTGTCCAGAGAGAAATGGGCAGCTGGGGACGGAGGGGTGTGATTTGTAGGACAAGAGGGAAGTGGAAACTAGGACATAGACAAATATCACTTACTCTACTGCTTGTCTTTAAGGGGGTTAGAAAAAAAAGGACAAAATTATAAAATGCCATGCAGTGGATTAAAAAATCTAGTGGGGACAATATACTCTAATTTTGGATTTAAGAACTATCTTAGGAACACTGTAGAGAAGTCACTTTTGTGCTTTTGAAAGAGAAAATTTTATCATTTACTTCTAGAAGTAGTTATTACTCTGCTTTAATGCTATGGAAATTTGCTGCAAAATCAGTTGATATTTTTATTAATGAAGGAATGGCAGTACAGATTTTTCAAATGCTAACATACATAGGTAGTTTGAATACATGAGATAATGTTTAAAGCCCCTTGATTTGTCAGACATAGGCAAAACCTCAGCTCAAAGGAAGGAATTTTTCTAAAACGCTGCCTTTTCTTACAAATTAGTTAGTCCTTTTTTGTTCTTGACAATTACTACTCATAAAGTCTATTCTCAATCATTTCGAGTAATTAGACTCAAGTTTTGAGTGATAAATTCCTTACACTTTGCCATTTAATTTTAATCAGAACACTACCATAACAAAAAATGTTAATGAAAACGCATTTTCAATCAACCTTCGAGGAAGGGAAACTATATCCATCTGAAAAGTGACAAAGGCAAACAAATCCATAAGCCATGACAGTTTCCAGAGCTTACGTATTTTTTTCTTTGGCATGTGAAAGTCCCACGTATGAAAAACAAACAAGCAAGAAGGGTTGTTTGCAACTAGTTCTCTGTAGGGGTGTGAAAAACCACGATCTGAGTTTTTCAGTAAAAGAGAGACAGGGTAACATCAATGCCATGTGAAAATCACTCAGACTGGAGGAACAACAAAGTGGGTGAGAGACTGCAGCGTGCTTCTGTAAAGGTTTCAAACTCCAAAGTCAAAAAGATCCGGTTTAACACCGATCTTGCTCATTCTTGGTTGTATTTCTTCATGTGTATAATGAATTCAATAATATTTGTCTCTCAGTGTTGTTGAAAGGATTTAGCAGCAGGATTATGCAATAGTTCTTAGCACAGTGCTTCAAAAACAGTAATTGTTCAATTAAAGTAGCTGCTGTCATTAGTACTTAAAATACCGCATGTGAAACTCATACTAGGGAAACAATGCTATTAGTGGAGAGGAATCCTTTTAATGTGCGAAATCATACTTATGAAATAAAAGCCCTTATCAGGTCAAACAATAAAGATTATGGTTACAATAATAACACATTCTATAGGTGCCTCTGGTCAAGGAAACACTACAACAATAGGTCTATTCCAGAATATTTGGAACTTCAGACATCTCGATCGATTTCCAATATAACTTTAACTACAATAAAACCTTGGTTTGTAAGCATGATTTGGTCTGGAAACATGCTTGTAATCCAAAGCGTTTGTATATCAAAGCGAATTTCCAATAATGGAAACTCAGATGTTTCGTTCCACAACACAAAAGTATTCCTGTAAAACTGATTACAATACTTTAATATAATATAAAATGATAAAGAAAATATAAAATATAAAGAAAAATAAACAAATTAACCTGCACTTATACCTTTGTAAACCTTTGTGGCTGGTGTGAAGGAAACAAGAGACAGGAGGGTTACTGTGCAGGGTGACTTTCACTCTCACTGACGGAATCACTGCTATCTGTTGGCTCAATGGGCTTTTTTCTACATGGGGGCAATTGTATACAGTCTCACAGATGATGACTACAGTACAGTATTAATAAACTTTTGTCATATACTGTATTTAATGTAACTGGCAATAAGGCAGCAGAAGAAAGGGTCTATATCTGCAGGCAGTCTGACCTCCAAGGAGGCAAAGCATCCCTAAGCTTACTCTTGTATGGAAAAGCAAAGGACTGTCCAAAGGTGCTTTGAAGAAACAAAAAGTACACAAGGACCAGTTGTGGGTACCTTCCAACATTCTTTAAAAGTCACTGATTTCTGCCAAATCTTATGGCCTGGGACTGAACATCCAAGCATGGGGGACAATCCCCCACAATCCCCCAGCAAGAGAGAAAGAGAGAGACAGAGAGAGAGAGAGAGAGAGAGACCAGGGGCTCAGTTGTGATCATGTGACATTTGATGTCAGGTAGTACTCATATTACAAGATATCACCCATTTATCACGTTAAAATTTATTAGAAATAGTTGCTCATCCTGCAGAATACTCGCAGAACAAGTTATTCGTAATCCAAGGTTTTACTGTAATTTTTTTTTCAGAAACGAAGAATGCATGAATTAAAATAAGCAATACTTTTGCTTTTGGCTGGAATTAAATCATCCTGTCAACTGAGAACATCATTTTTATTTAAATCAACTATCATGGTCATTTGCCTACAACTAGTTAATTTTAAATATGAAGGAAAACTACTTATCCAATAAAATCTAGTTTGATAGCAACCTTGGTAATCATGAAATCCATTAGGATAATTGAAGAAAAGAAAGAAAAGAAATGCAACTTTGGTCACGAAATAAAAAGGAGTTCGTTATTGACCTGTGCACATAGCACATGTCATGGTAGAGTTTACTGTGCTTATCTCCCTCAAAAATATTTAGTATGAAAGAAGACAATCATGGGCCCTATTTGCTTTTGGAGCCTTAAATAGCTCCCACAAGAAGCAAAAAGACTCCACATCATTCTGGGACCCAAAAGATTCTTATCCATAAGTTAGGAAGTGGACACAAGGCCTGTTTGATGGAAAGGAGAGTGAACAAAGAACAACTCAAAGCAGCGCAAAAACAGTCATATTGTGTCAAGCCACAAGGTAAGATTTGCTGCCGATGGACAACTGATGGGAAGTATGCTTCATGTCTGGCCACATAGCTAAGCCACGGGACCTATGACAGATGATTTAACCTTTCCAAGTCACAGTTTCTTCAAGTATTAAGTAGGCAAACTAATACTTAGATTGTGGAATCTGAGCCTTTTAAACAATAGGTGCGAAAGTGTTGATTACAGTGCTTAGGCAGGTGCGTTACTTCTCTACTTGTATTGTGGAGAGAGAAAAGACTTTGCCAATAAGGAACTTTAAATAGTTTCCAGACAAAAGGAGCTATTCTAATTGAGGCAAAGGTCCACCTTCTGAAGCCTAAAGTTTGTGGTCCTCTAAAGGCCTAAGATCCATGGTCAACTGACAGGTCGTGGGTTGGGAGAAAACCTTGATCTATCTGGGGCATAAAGATTTCATACTATTCACGGGTCCAGAATAAGTGTCCTCTCCTTAGATTGTGTGGTGTGGTGGTGAGGGAGTGTGGGCTGTTGGTCAAGAGAGGAATGCAATGGCCTCGTGGAGATCACCCCGGGAATGTGTGTACTGTATTTATTTGCAACCGTATGGTTATGGGGCGAGAAGGAAATGCTATAAAACTTGAGCCAAGTTCCTGGTGATTAAAATTAAGCCCATGAATTTTTTCTGGGTAACTGATTTGGCTTAGTGGAACCAAGAGTGACAGATAAACTAATGTTTCCTAAGCTTTATATTCTATTTTGAATATATCAAACTATTTAAAAACAGTTTTTAAATACATGAGGTTATATAAGAATAGTTTGAAAGAAAGACAAAGAAAAGCATACCATGTCAAAGTATTGTTGTTTCTTCCTCTACAGGGTTTTTTCTTGATTTATCTAGTAGGAAGGATAACATATGGAGGGTAGATTTTTATGCTTTCTTTTGTTTTCTTTTTCCTCTCTATTGCCTTTTCTTTTTGTTAAGGGAACAGAAGGAAAATATTTTCTTTATTTCCTTGGCCTTCATCACGTCAGTAGAATTAAAAGACTATAACTTTTTAAAAATTATTTTTCAAAGCATTCTATTATTCATTTAAACGTCCTCTTCTATGAAACAATGCTATGTTGGTATTGAGAACCAAATCAGGACATCTACACAGATAGAAAACCTTAGATGTAGACAAGGAGAAACCTTGGAGATTATTTCCTGTGGTAGGTTCCCAGCTGTGGCTGCACTTTGGAATAACCAGTGGAAAGTATATCTCTGCGTGTGGTGCTCAGGCTCTGCTCCAGGTGATTCTGATACAGAATGAAGACTGAGGACCAATGATATAATCAAGCTCCCATATATGACAGTTGGATTCAAGTTTGGCTCGATGTTACCCAACTAGTAAATAGCTCATCTGTGACTAAACTCGTGTTTTCTGAAATCAAAATAAGAGACCTCAAGAAATAAACCATAAGTATCAAACTTCAAGGTATAGTTCATGCCTGAAAGGATTTAACATTACAAGCTAACCTTCTGGTTCTTGGCTTTGTTCCCAAATCAACTGACTAGTTAACATATTCTGACTCTTATTCATCAAAGAGTTCATTTTTTTCCCCCTAGAACTGGCTCTTTGCAAGTTAGTGGGTGTGTGTAATTATCCAACATATGGAATACTTGATTCCATTCTTGAGTGTGCTACTTTGTATTCCTTGTAATGCCACTCATTATTCTATTTGACTTTAATTGTGTTCTTAGGTGGATATGTTAAAGATTAATGATGCATTTAGCCTAAATCAAGACTTACAGAGATGTGAAGATAAAAAAGAGAGTAGAGCTATAACAGTTAAAGATTTTGCTTTTTCCCTTTGGAGGGACCATATCCTGAGGACTTTATGTGAAAAAAAAAAAAGTGGTTATAGTCAATCCCTTAGTGGTCTGTTATTATCCCATATCCTTGCCGTAAAGTTGATATTATAACTGTGACATCCTCCTTGAAAATATGTAGTGAGCCTGGTGTGCACTGAGAGCCATTATCCAAGCTCACTAGGTTGGCTTTCATTCACAGGGTGTGCACATAATATTTGCATTACCTTAGTAGGAAAAAAAAAAGACATAAGTTCCCTCATATCAAATAAGGTTTTAATCTTCTCACTTAGAAATATGTCGACCTCAAAGGGCCATGGACCTGGGGCGGCCAAGCAACTGAGAAAAAGAGACAACAGTATAGCGAGGCACAGGGGGCCCCGAGTCCACAGCTGAAGGCACCGAGATTTATTGTACATCTTCTTATATACGTTTTCAGGAAAAACACCAGCAGTGATTAACAACAGAAGCTTAGCAAAGCATGTCAACAATGGACATCTGATTCAGCTATTGTACGTATCTTGCGTATGAGAGCAGTCTTGCAGATACATATGTTCCGGTAAGAGTCTTTACGATAGAAGCAAAGACAAAGAAGGGAGTGAATGTGCTATATACAACTGGCTTCCTTTAAGCAAAACATCCCTATCTGTGTATTAAAGAACAGACCACATTTCCCAAGGGCAATTCACTCAAGTCCTTTCAGGTTATTTTTAACCTTACGATCCCGAGTTTTCTCAGAGATCTCGGAACCTGAATAAACACGCACCTATGGTCTTTGTGGCATTCTGTTTCCCACAGGTCTAAGTCCCAGGACAAGGCTTTCCATGTAACTGATTAAAGATAATCAACAGGATCTGGTAGAGATTTTGCTACAGTTTAATCAGCATGTGTAGTAGTTAAAGTAACAGAGGTCTCAAACCTTTTCCATGTATTCAATAAGGTTGGATTTACATTAATGATAATTATTTTAATAATTAAATATTATTTATTAATATTAATATTAGAAATAGATATCATCATTCTATTACTAATAGTGGTAGAAATGGTAACAGCAGCAGAAGAACAAACATGTATTTAGCACTGACCGTGTACCAGGAACTCCTGTAAGTTCTTTATATGTGTGTGTGTGTGTGTGTGTGTATGTGTTGTGTGTGCGTGTGTGTGTGTGTGTATCAATTAATTTTAATGTTCACAATAATCTTACAAAATAGGTACTATTTTCATACCCACTGTACAGATGACAGGTATGAGTCACAGGGAGTGTAAGTAGCTTAATCAAGGTCATATTGCTAGCAAGTTGAACTTTTAGGACTAGAAAAAGACATTGTGGTTAAGACTCTCTAGATTTATATGGGGGTGGGGGGTGTGCATGCACTCGTGCAGTTTAACAGAGATGAAACTTAAATTGCACAATTCAGTGGTTTTCGTATATTTACAGAGTTGTGCAAATAGTACCCCAGTCAATTTTGGAACATTTTCATCACCCAAAAAAGACAGCCCACACTCTTTAGTAGTCATTTCCCATATCCCTCCAAACCCTAGGCTCTAGGCAATCACTAATCTAATTTCTGTCTCTACAGTTTTGCTTGGTCTGGAATTTCATGTAAAATGGTGTCAGGCAACACATAACTTTTTTTTTACTGTTTTCTTTGATTTTACCATGATGCTATCAAGATTTATCCATGTTGTAAAATATGTCCGTACTTTACTTCTTTTTATTGATAAATGATATTCCCTGGTATATGTGTATATATCTATATCTATATCTATATCTATCTCCATAGAGTTTTATTTATCTATTCATCAGTAAATAAATATTTGGATTATTTTCACTTTTTTACTACAACAAATCACATTGCTTTGAATATTGACGTCACAGCCTCTTAAGCCTTCACAAAGCTAGCTGGATTTTATATACCATTTAAGTTAAACAGTAGAGTTACTTGTGCTGATTCTTATTTTTGTGAAAAAATGCAATACAAGATTGTGGATGAGCTTACAATATCCAAATAAATCAGCAACATTTTGTGTTTAGTTTCTTAATCTGCAAAAGAGGAAGTCTATTTATTAATGGAATAATGGAATGGTTCTGACTCTTCAGAACATTGACTAGGTTTTATTCATTTTTTTCATCATCAACTTACAGAGTCTAGTATACATTAGATACTCAATAAACCTTTGCTGAATGAACACAGTGATATAAAATGCATTTACTAACAGTGGCCTACATTTGTCAAGGACATGCAATTTTGCCTTGAATTCCATCCTTTTCTGAATGATGGGTCTTTTGGGTTGGCCTTATACCAGGCAAGACACCAGAAAGACTGTGGTCTAGCCATGGGAAGTCTTTCCTTCATATACAGATAGCATTATCTTTCTAAGATGTCCTTTCCCTCAAGCAAGTGCTTTCTCAGCTCTCTGAGGGAATATTGTTTTAATTTCTTGAGTCTTGTGGATAACATTTGACCTTTGTGCATTTTGCTAAAAGGGTTTGTCATTTTTCAGACAATTCACTTGGGAATGAAGACTTTCAGAGGAGTTGATCGATTTCCTTAGCAGATCACTCTCAGTTTATTATCATTCGAGCTGATCCTGGAATTTATCTAAGTTCCCCAAATCCAGTATCTCATGCTTATGAGTGGCCCTATATGACCTGGATGATCATATAGATGAGCTTTAGTCCTTTATCTGTACCCTAGAATTCTGTCCTTATAAGAGAAACATTACTTTGTGTTCCTGACTTGCATTTCAGTTTCTTGCTACAACTCTTTTTCTCAAGTCCTGTATCCCAAACTCCTTTTCTTGGATCTTTGGCAACCCATCAGACCTTATCGGTGCCCTTTCCTAAGACTTCCTCTCTCCTGCCCACACACCAAAGGAACCAAAGATCCTCTGTCCTCGTGACAATACGTCCTCTGCTACATTAGGTTTGCGCTCCCCTCTGTGGAGATTTGCTGCCTCTCCTCCAGACTAGAAAGGATTGGACACAATCATCACACATACACATTCCACTATCCCTGCTTTATGGAGGAACATATCGTATGCTTGCATTAACCTCTCTGAATCAAGTCCTCCCCATTTCTGGATGAAGTGTTTCTACTGTTACACCGCCTAGCTTTCCCCGTGCCTCTCAGCTGAGTCAGTAAAAATGAAGCTTGATTTTCTTACATTTTCTTTCATTTTCAAATCTGAAGGATGGATGGAAGTTTCATTCACATTCATGAGGCTGCTCCAGAATATATTTTATATTTCACGTAAATAGGCGTATCTCAATATTAACTGGCTGAGATTTTAGGCCTTTTCACTACATTACCAATGAACATGCTTATTCATCTGTAGTTTTGGCATTAAAAAAAGTGTAAATCAAGAAAATATTTTAATTAGCAGCCTCACTTTAAAGTCTCCTATTTGATAACCAAATATTACCTCAAACTTGAGGATTTTATACTGGAAACTCGTATTAAGAGCATTTTTCCTGAAAACACTTCTCCCTTTAACTTCTCTCAAGATGCTAAGCAAATGCTTGTTTTATTTTCAATTCCCTCACTAAACTATTGATTACACGCATGTGAGTGTGTTTGTTTCTTTATTCTTTGATATTCTTTTCCTTTAGTTTCTTTCATATGTATTCCAACTTGTTAGTACCATCCATAACTACTCCAGCCAATATATATATATATATATATATATATATATATATATATATGTATAACCAAAAAACAGATTTAGCTTCTCTTTAATTATGTGTCTTGCAACAAATTGAAGTTTATGTGACTTTCAACTCTCCTTGAGTCTCAGTTTCCTCCTTAAACAAGGATTTAAAAAAAAGCTATCAGATGAGATAATGTGAGCATTAACATGAATGCCCGTAAATAGCAGTTTCTGAAAACAAACAGTATCCAACTGGCACATTACTATACACATATATTTTGTTCAAATATTATCGTAGCATTGTTTGCTAACAGTTACTCAGTAGAAAGAATGTCAAGTGAGAATGTTTTACTGAAAACTATTCTTTCATTTGTTGTGATTTTAATCAACTCACCACGGGCTATGTGCAGACCCCTTTTTGGTTCCAATGAGCAAAATATAAACAAATACTTCTGTTGTGATTGGGAAGTAGTGTTCTAGGTGGTATTGTTTTCCAGCATATTTTCCTGCAATCTTCTAAGGCATAGGTCTTACAATCAGTCAACAAATTTTTAATTAAGGACTGATTTACGCACCCTGTTCAAAGTTACGTGAGTCACATACTCAGTAAATTGCAAGTCTACTTGATGATACTGCGTTAAGGTATTCTTGGCGAATTAATAGATCAGGACTAAGCCAAACCTACAGTCTGATGGCAAAGAAAGTAAAAATAGTGTTTCCAGGCACTGACAGCTTTCAGCATAGATCTCTCAGATTTCGTCGTTGTTGTTTTGAAACAGCCTGATGCCAAAATATGCCTCCCATTTTTGAAAAGCCACTATGCAGAAATATATTGAACTAATGGTATAGAAGATTTGTATCCCACTGTATATACTTTGTTCTCCTTGGCTGTTAAGCGGTGCCGAAACTCCAGGCTTGTACATTTTTCAAATAAATTGACGGAGCTATTGTGGCAATGGGATTTGACAAAACAACATATTCATTCCTTTGCTGATTCAGGTTGCATTGTTGTGCTAAGCCTATTTCATTTTCTTGAACTCTTTCACTGAGTCAGTGAGATTATAAAGTCAATATGAATAACTAAATAAAGATGATTTAGTATATTCAAAAGGGCTAGAAAAACAGTCTCATACAAGAGTTTTTTTTTTTCGTTTTTTGTTCTTTTCTTTCAAGACAGGGATGCCTGTGTTCTCTATTGGCTCTGACTAGCCAGAAATGCAAATTAGTTACTTACTATGGGCTTCTTCTTCCCACACGGTTTTTCAACCTTCAGAAGGTTCTTTGACCTTCTCACTTGTTTCAATCTTGCCTTTCAAATATTAGAAATATGAGTGCTTTTGGGTTATATGGGACGTAGCAAAACCAAATTAACAAATTCCCAAAAGTTAAAGAAAGAAAACTTTTTCTAAAAAAAATGGGATATTTTTGTTCCGAACTTTGAGATTGTTTTTTCTTTTTTTTTCTCATCCTTTGAGGTCTAGATTCTTTAAAACTTTTTTTTTAATGTTTATTTATTTATTTTTATTTTTTTTTAAATTTTTTTTTCAACGTTTATTTATTTTTGGGACAGAGAGAGAGACAGAGCATGAACAGGGGAGGGGCAGAGAGAGAGGGAGACACAGAATCGGAAACAGGCTCCAGGCTCTGAGCCATCAGCCCAGAGCCCGACTCAGGGCTCGAACTCACGGACCGCGAGATCATGACCTGGCTGAAGTCGGACGCTTAACTGACTGCGCCACCCAGGCGCCCCAATGTTTATTTATTTTTGAGAGAGACAGAGACAGAATGCGAGTGAGTTAGGGGCAGAGAGAGAGAGAGAGAGACACACACACAGAATCCGAAGCAGGCTCCAGGCTCTGAGCTGTCAGCACAGAGCCTGGTGTGGGGCTGGGGCCCACGAGTTGTGAGATCATGACCTGAGCTGAAGTCAGACACTCAACCGACTGAGCCACCCAGGCGCCCCTAGATTCTTTACTTTAAAGAGAAACAAACTCAGGGTGCCTGAGTGGCTCAGTCGGTTAGGTGTCTGACTTGATTTCGGCTCAGGTCATTATCTCGTGCTTTGTGACTTCAAACCCCACATCAGTGTGGAGCCTGCTTGGGATTCTCTCTCTTCCTTTCTCTCTGCCCCTCCCCTGCTCTCTCTCTCTCTCTCTCTCTCAAAATAAATAAATAACCTTTGTTTTAAAAAAGAGAGAGAGAAGCAAACTCAGTCTCCCATCCAGTCCTCTGGGTCAGAAGAATGCCTCTGTCAAATGATCGTAAAGTCATTCAGAAGATGATTATCTTCATTATCTGAGAGCCTATTGTCTCACAAGGAGCCATATTTCACTGTCCCATCATATGATGAGCTATATCTTCGACTCCCTCAGATCCATGCTCCAACCTGTAGGAAAAGCAGAGCAAATTCCCTAATTTATCATTCATTTATGGAGTGTCACATGTGGTTTCTAGCACTGGGGATTCATCAGTAAACACATTAGACGGCCAAAATCCTATTCTTGTTCAATTTATATTTACTAGGGAAGATAGACATTCAGTTCCATTAATTAATTAATTAATACAAACCAGTTCAGTGCTTGTTCTTTGGCATTATGTGATGTGTAGAAAATAAACAAGAGACTGGGGATAAGGAGTATGTGTATGCGTTAGAGGTAATTTTGCTAATTTTGATAATGCTGTCATGAGAGGCCTCACTACCGTGGTGACATCTGAGTGAAGATCTGAAGGAGGTGGGGGGGGGGGTGATTTTCCAGAAACAGCAATTGGCCAAGGTAAAGAGCATGCAGATGCATTTCTTCTCCTTCTTGGCAGTCCTTCTGGATGTTTAATGACTCACTAGCTTATCTTTTTTCTTCGGTTGAAGCACCTTTATTTGTGTATAACATGGTTTCCACATCCTTGAACCGTGCTAAAACATCGTTCTTTGGCCGTATTCATCATGTTTCTTCATTGTTGCGTGTGACGATGTTTTAGACCAATGCAGGAATAATTGAAGTGAATTAGTGAATAATCTGTAGGTCTTGCATGTGTTTGTTCCAGTACGTCCTGTCATTACTGTTCCAGATCTGTGTGCTCTCTTTCTATTGATATCATGCATCGTCTCTGTCCTTGAGTCTCCCTCTCCTTCTCTAAGTAGAGCCATGGTCCCCTGATCTTCCCATTCTTTCCCAGGGGAGGCTGAGGAGACGAGAATATGTATTAAATGAAAAGATGCATCCTGAATTTAACCTTTGCTCCTCAAAATCTCACACACCGTTTGACACCAATTAACTCATTTAAAATTGCTAAAGTGTTGGGGTGCCTGGGTGGCGCAGTCGGTTAAGCGTCCGACTTCAGCCAGGCCACGATCTCGCGGTCCGGGAGTTCGAGCCCCGCGTCGGGCTCTGGGCTGATGGCTCAGAGCCTGGAGCCTGTTTCCGATTCTGTGTCTCCCTCTCTCTCTGCCCCTCCCCCGTTCATGCTCTGTCTCTCTCTGTCCCCCAAAAAATAAACGTTGAAAAAAAAATTAAAAAAAAAAATAAAATTGCTAAAGTGTTAACCTCATGTGAGAGTGGATTTGCCTGAGCTTCCTGTAAAAGTTAACATGAGAAAATTCATGAAAATATAGGTTGGTGAAATGGAATCCTTGTTTCTTTCAGGAAAAAAACAATACTCATGCTAGTCCCAATAGTAAATACTATATTTTATAAATATAATATATTGAACAAACTGGAAAATGTGAATATAAAGTGACTCCATTAAACCAGAGTAACAGATATAAACAAGATGTATTACAGAAAAAAAAATACTGAAGATCATTCTAGTTATATATGGTGATTAAATAAAGTTACATCAGAATGGCTGACATCTGTGGCTCAGCATTCAGAAAAATCATTTCTATTGCACTTTTGCATCAACCAGTTGTGTGATATTAGGAATTTATTTGTACTAAATTTCAGTCTCGTCACATATAAATTGTAATTAATAATAACAATTATCATGTAGGATAATCATAAGGATCTAGAAAGCAAAACATGTAAAGCTTAGTGCTTTAAATATTATGTAATCAAATAAAGTCATTAATTACTTGTTCCATGACATTATTTATATTTAAAATACCAACTGAATTATTTAAAAAAAATTGTTGGAAAGTAAATGTTTATCACACTTTCAATAAAAATAGATTTTAATGGCTTGCTAAAATAGGATGTATATACTGGGGCGCCTGGGTGGCGCAGTCGGTTAAGCGTCCGACTTCAGCCAGGTCACAATCTCACGGTCCGTGAGTTCGAGCCCCGTGTCAGGCTCTGGGCTGATGGCTCAGAGCCTGGAGCCTGTTTCCAATTCTGTGTCTCCCTCTCTCTCTGCCCCTCCCCTGTTCATGCTCTGTCTCTCTCTGTCCCAAAATAAATAAACGTTGAAAAAAAAAAATTAAAAAAAAATAAATAAAAATAAAATGCGACGTATATGTTAATAAAATTGATTTTGATCCCGATACTTCAACTTGTGTGAAAGGAAACAAAAAAATAGGTTTTAAGAATTAATAATAATTGAAAATAATTTCACCATGTTTATGCTATGTCAGATAATATTTATAGTGATTCATATGTGATTCATATATTGATTTAATTTGCTTCACAACCCAATTGGCTGCCATTATTGTGAAGAAAATAAAGAATAGAATTTATTCAAGGTCACATATTTATTTAGTGGCAAAACAGATTTGAACCCAGGGAATCTGACATCAAGTCTGTGGTCTTAGCAGTCTATACTGTCTTTCATTATAAATGAAATGAAAGCAACTGTATTTTTTAAGTTAAGAAATATAGACCTTAAATTGTTGAAAATAAAATAATTTGGATACAAGTTATAATGATCATATGGTGATGAATAAACAAAAGCCCAAACATGATAATATCAAATTCCAAGATAAATGTATAGAGAAAACGAACCATGCTAACATTTGCTGGACTTACTATAAACTGGAACTTTGAAATGAGAATTTGAAAGTAAAGTATTATTGTAACAAAAACTGTTAATGGGAAATATGAGGTTAATGATTATTGAAACATATTAAATAAACTGATAAAATGCACGAATATTATCCCAGAGAAGATGATCAGGCTTAAATTGTGACTACAAATACTTTATTTTATTTTATTTTTTTTAAATTTTTAACGTGTCTTCATTTTTGAGAGACAGAGAGAGACAGAGAGTGAGTGGGGGAGGGGCAGAGAGGGAGGGAGACACAGAATCCGAACAGGCTCCAGGCTCTGAGCTGTCAGCACAGAGCCTGACCAGGGGCTCAAACTCACAAACCGCTAGATCATGACCAGAGCTGAAGTCGGTCACTTAACTGACTGAGCCACCCAGGCACCCCTACAAGTATTTTAAATGCAAGTAAGTCAAGTACTTTTGAAGTACAAAAGAATAATTACCACTGAGCATTCGAACTTAGGGTGCAATCATTACTTTATTTTTGAAGAGAATATAATGTGTGGCATCATTTAGATAAATTTTATCCAAATACTTGTAATTTTGATATATCAATCTAACTATGTGCCAATACACATGTCACAAAATTGTTGAGCCAGTCTTTGGATTCAGCTCAATGCGAGAGATATGGGGATTTAAAAGAATGGAAAAAGCATGTTATTAACATGTTTTATGGCTATTGATATTAATAAAAATATAAATTGAAAAAAATATATTGAAAGGAGACAGAGGTGCTACAATATAGAAAGGTGCCCACTAGTATCTAAAGTTATTCAAAAGTGGTCCTAACTAAGCTTTGCAGAATGGAAGTTTCTAAAAGTAGACAAGGCTATTAAATGTTAAGATATTTTTCTCCAAATTACTAATCACCTTAATGTAAAGTTTTCTGATAGATTAGACAGTGTAAACAGAAAGCATAATGATTAACAGCCTCGTGTTCATTATTTACCTGCCTTTGTTGTCTAAGAATTTTGTAAATATCTTGTGGCAATGAGAGTCACAAGGCTCCATTGTCAACTGCCTTCTACCTAAACACAGGTTTGGGGAGATACTGACAGGAAACTAGTAGAAGAAAGAAAAGTCTATAGTGTTTCTGCCCCTCACTTTCTGCTTTGGGAGACAAGGGAGACTCATTTGGGAATGAATGGCTGCTGCAGAACCCACTAGACAAATCTTTCTGTAGCAATTAAGCTCCTACTGGGTAACTGGTTTTGGACACTAATAATTTTTATTCCACTCCAAGATAAAAGTAAACATCGTTATGATAAATATTACAGGCTACACTCAACCTTTGATCTTAGGCTACTATAAAATCAGGAAAACGTGAAGATATAAGGCAGTGACAGGCATTTCTATTGACATTTAGTATTTACAGATCAACTAGTGGAGATATGAAAAGAAATATAAAATCGAATATTTTTCATTTGGTTTAAAATTTCAATTTTAACTTATGCTCGTGGATAGACTTCTTTAAAAATTTCTTTTTTATGTTTTATTTATTTTTGAGAGCAAGAGAGACAGAGCATGGGCAGAGGAGGGGCAGAGAGAGAGGGAGACACAGAATTGGAAGGAAGTTCCAGGCTCTGAGCAGTCAGCACAGAGCCTGATGCGGGGCTTGAATTTACAGATTGCAAGATCGTGACCTGAGCCAAAGTCAGACACTTAACTGACTAAGCCACCCAGGTGCCCCAAGACTTATTCAACGCCAAGGAGATGAACATATATTTTGCTATTACGGTATTTCCACTAATGTGATTTTAAAAGAAATTCAAAAAAAGACCTAGAGGTGCAAAGTTTTCAAAACATTTTTTTTTTCTTAAGAGAGAGACATGAGAGCAGGGAAGGGCAAAAGGACAGAGAAAGAAATTATAAGCAAGCCCCACGCTCGCATGGAGGCTAACCCGGGGCTCAATCCCACCACCGTGGGATCATATAACCTGAGCTGAAATCAAGAGTTGGACGCTCAACTGACTGAGCCACCAAGGTGCCCTTCACAACGTTTTTAATCGTGTACTAGATTAAAAAATCTGCATCAAATGGATGAGAATAACAGATTTGCCAAAGCGATAATTATTTACATTAGTCGATGGACTTAAATCCTTAAGAAGAAACTACAGAATGGTATCAGCCGCGTGAACCAAAAAATCTACAGGAAGTATCTTAGTCGCTGTTTAAAAATTTACAAAGAAAACATATATAATGGAAATAAAAAAAAAAACAAAAAACTGGGGCACCTAGGTGGCTTAGTTGATAAAACATCTGGCTTCATCTCAGGTCATGATCTCATGGTTCATGGGTTTAAGCCCCACGTTGGGCTCTCTGCTGTCGGTGCACAGCCTGCTTCGGATCTTCTGTCTCCTTTTCCCTCTGCCCCCTCTCTCAAAAATAAATAAATAAATAAATAAATAAATAAATAAATAAATAAATAAACATTAAAAACACCACCAACAACAACGAAGTTTGAATCCTACCTACTTGGACTACTTTTTTAGTAAATATTCAATTTTAGTAACTGTCTTAGCAGGTTGTTATACGAATCAAGTGAGAACACATGGGGGGGATTTTTGCAGGCTAAGTAATGTCTTACAGATATGATGAAGCAATAACAATTACTGTTATAACCTTTATAGAATGCTTCCCAAATGCCAGATGCTTTCCAAACATTATTTCATTTAATCTTCACAGCTGCCTTATGGGGTATGTGGTGGTGTTCACCGCATCTGTAAACGAGGAAACTGCTTTTCAGAGAAGATTCAAATGTCCACAACTAATACGCAGCATAAATGCAGAAGAACCAGGATTTAAAACTCGGCTTAGGCTAGCTAACTCATGGGTACGTAATTCTAACCATTATCCCATACTCTCCAAAGTTCTTTCCCTTGTCAGGTGTGTTAGGCAGAATCTCTAAATTGCCCCACCCCCCACCCCCCCTACTAAAGACATCCCCCTCTAATGCCTGGAAAGTGTTAAAATGATGAGTTATCACCTCCGTGCTTATGCTAAGTTGCATGACCTCTGGGTTGGCTTATTATAATCACATGAGCCCTTAAAAGACAAGAGCTTTCTCAGGGCTATAGAAGAAGAGAATTAAAAGAGATTCAAAGTCTGAGAACGTGTGTGCCCTTGCTGCTTTGAAGATGGAGAGGACACATGAGAAGGAATGTCAGTAGACTGTTGTTGTTGAGAACATCTTCCAGCTGACAGCAAGGAAGTCAAAGCTTCAGCTTTACAGCCATAAGTAACTGGATTCTTTGAATAATCTCAATGATTTTGGAAGTAGATTATTATGAGTGCCTCCAGATTCTTAAGCTTTTGGACCAGAATCTCAACAAATAATATTTAGCTAATGAGAGAATGATAAGCTTTATCTTCAGTTAGAAATGGATCATTCTATATTATGGTAAATGAAATCAGTCAGCCAGAAAAAGAGAAATACCATATGATTTCACTCATATATGGACATTAAGAAACAAAACAAATGAACAGAGGGGTAAAAAAAAAAAAGAGAGGCAAACCCTAAAACAGACTCCTAACTGGAGACAACAAACTGAGGGTGGCTGGTGGGGAGGGGGACAGAGGGATGGCTTAAATGGCTGATGGGGGTTAAGGAGGGCACTTGTTGTGGTGAGCACTGGGGATTGTAGCAATTGATGAATCGCTAAATTCTACTCTTGAAACCAATATTACGCTGTATGCTAACTAACTGGAATTTAAATAAAAACTTGAAACTACAAAAAAGAAAAGAAAGAAAAGGAAAAGAAAAAAAGGAAGAAAGGAGAAAAGAAACAGCGCGCTCTACTCTTTTCTTGTAGCTGCCATTTTAGCAAAAACAAAATCCAAAGCTGAAACCAAAAATTGAAGCCAGAGAAATATACAGTTGCAGGAAAAGCCACAGCCTTCTTCTCAGAGGCCTCATTCAGTGACATCTTTCACACACTGAAGGAAGGTGACAAGGTAACAATGAGAGACCATTAAGCAAAGAGGCTCAGAACAACTAGATTCACCGTTGTGAAGGTGAGAAAGCGGTAATAAACTTCCATCCCGGAGTCCAAGAAGTGGACCCCCCCATTTACTAGAGGTGGGAATGCATCTAGCTAGGTCTTCGGGCAGAGCAAGCCTCGGGCAAAGGTGAGAAGAATCTACTAGTACAAGAAAATTTATCAGGGAATCAGAACTTCCACCCCTGACACACTACATCATATAACCTCTTATAGGACCCATTCAAGGATGATAAAGGCTGCAATTATTTTGTATTAGACATTTTCTTTTTATGGGAACTCCCCTGAAAATGAGGAATGTTTAGGTGAAGCAGGATTTCAGTCACTGATATGTCAGAATCCCTGGACTTGCACAGTCAAAACTGCTTTAGAATTATCTACTCATCAAACAAGCCCCCTAGTAATAAGCTGCATCCCTTTGTCTAGAAAGCAGTTCTGAGTATTTGCCCAATTGGTGCCTATTGGGTGTGTGGAAAATGACTCAAGCTCCAGTATTTAGGGGAGACAGCCCCAAAATGGCTTGACCAGATATCACTAAATAAATGCAAGAACCTGCCTTCAGAAATGGGAAAATAGAGCTTGGATGCAGACAAACTTACAAGTATAGGAAAACCTAAGAACTCAAGTGGTGTTGTAACACACTAGATGAGTCTCCTCCTCTTGAAGCCTATAGCATTGTACCCACAAATCAGAGCTAATCTTTGAGAGATGCCATTGCTGGTGCAAACACTTACTTTTTATTGTACTCGTTTAATGGTCTGAACATTCGCTTGTAAGAATGAGTTTAATCAGTACATCTTGTTACAGATAAATGCCAAAACTGGCATTCAATATTATCACCAGTCAATTGCATCTAAAAGTGTGGACCACACTAATGGCATTTAAAAATATACAGATTTTACAAAGGATCTCCCTGTTATACAGATTCATTTACTGCTTTAAAAGCAAAATTACTACAAGTATGGAATCTGTGCCTCAAAATATCTAAGGATCCAGGTGACTAGATTTAGGCATACCTGTTTATCAAAACTGCTGGTTTATGCCCATAGAAAATGAAAGAGGTGAATGAAAGAGATGACTTTAACCAACTTGTAACACGAGAGTCAGTTTGGCACAGCGCTGTTATTTGCTTTCTGTCTTTCTTCCAATGGAACGCAACTGTCCTATATCCTGAGAGGTCATATTTCTGGTTCAATATTGTTATCCTTGACTTCTAGCATAATGTCCAGCCCATAGTGTAATTGTAACTATGCTCCAACTAATTTAAGAAATTTTAAGAGGATCTGCAGACCAAATCACTAACAAAAGAATCTGTCAAGCAGAACATTGTATACCTGTTATCAGTCCCAGGGGAGGGCTCCAACCAACTACATGGAGAATTGCAAAGATCAGTACTATGCTAATCGCCACAAAACAGAAATACAAACACTTCTGTCCATTGCATTCTGGTATCAGAGCCACCAAGAAAATACTACCGAGCCAAGCACTGGATGGAACAATGCTTTACTTACATAAAGAAGCCTCAATATGGGTGTTCTTCCCAGGGGCTAATATGTCTCTCTTGGAAGCACAATTCACCTATGCACATCTCTCTCATTCTGGAGTGAAAGGATTCTGTCCCCTCCCAACAAAAGACAGAGAAAGCAGTGGAGCTGTCAAGGTGACATATGGTCACACACTTTAAAGCAAAAGAATACCCACTGACCTTGAAACAAGGAAAGGCATTCCCATGCAGGGTAACTGCATGGGCTCTTCATACTTTGGTAAGGGAGTTGACCAAGCCCCAGGCCCATCCTCATGCAGCTAAGTGGGTGATCAAAGGACTCTGTGCGTGAACTATTTTTAACAACAGCAAAAATAGTTTTTAAAAATAATGTATTAACTTAGAACTAGGAACGGTGCTGAGTCTATGGTATTCACTAAATTATTTTCCATTATTTTTTTGAAAGCCAAAATTACTTGGAATAATAATAAAAATTCATGAGAATGTTCTTACTCTTAAATTACCTGTTACAATGTTTTTTTCAGAGCACTACAACTGGAAAGGGAAAAATGATCCCATCCGACATCCAAAGGAATTATTAGCTGAACAGATCTATAGAGAAGCAAGGGTATTAGACATTTGGAAGAGGCCAGGAAGGTCCACAATTTTATTTCAAGTTACATTTACCAACTTATTTAATGTATTTGACTTTGTAGAAACTTATTAGGAAGCAGTAGGTAAGCCTTGAGGTTAAAACAGAAGCCATAAAACTTAAGCATGTCCACCATCTGCTTCAAAAAAATTAAAAAAACATTCGAATAAGGGGCGCCTGGGTGGCTCAGCTGGTCGGGCATCCAACTTCAGCTCAGGTTGTGATCTCACAGCTCGTGATATCAGGCCCCACACTGGGCTCTGTGTTGACAGTTCAGAGCCCGGAGCCTGCTTCGGATTCTGTGCCTGTCTCTTTCTCTGCCCTTCTGCTCATGCTTGGACTGTCTCTCTCTCTCAAAAAATAAAGAAACATTAAAAAAATTACGAAAAAAACATTCTAATAAGAAGATACTTCACTACATATCTTATATCTTATGGTGGCATTATCCTAAGTAAGATGGCAGACCTTTCAGGATTTGATACAGGTTTCTCCTTTAACTATAAGTATATTGTTTCAAATGTTTTAGAACTGAGAAACTTGAAACTGAGTGGACAGTTTCTTAAACTCTGCATGAAGCCTTTACAATTGGTGATGAAGAAAGATGGAGATATTGTAGAGAAAAGGCCTGTGGTGTCATTTGCTCTTTATTTCTTCCGGTAACAATTATCAACGCTAGGCATTTGTAATTAAATTCAAAGACCACTGGGAGTCATAAGCCATTTAATTGCAAGCTGGGAAATGGAGCATAGGAGATGAGCTCATCCAGATCACCTAGATAAGGCTAAGTAGACAGGAGGCTACTAAGAAGTCTTGCCACACCTTTTAGAATACTGTGTCCTCATTTTCTTCTTTACCTACTCACAAGAGTTTTCAAAGTAATTGATGAGTAAACTTAAAAGTTTGCAGGCTATATTAGAAAGCCAGGATTTCATCGATACTGTTTCCCACATTTTTTTTCTTCCTCCAGTTGAAATTCTTAAAAATAGTCCTTCAAATGGAAGGCCATTAGAATTGAAAATAAAAGTATTTATTGAGAAATTCAGGTGAGCAAGTTAACGTTGTCATCAGAAATGAATATCCATAATATTATAAAATGAGTCCCTACTAAAATGTTTTAACGTATGTGGTTTTATTCAATGACTTATTAAATTTCATCAGTCCTGAATTACTTAAAGTGCATACTACGCTATATGTTCTACACTGTGTATGAAATGGGCCTTTAAACACTGCCTTTTGGGGTATCAAAGCTACTTTCATGTAGTCAGCTTTTATAGAATGCCCGCAAGAAAATCTCCGAAAAGAATTGCAAAAATTGCATAGTTGCAAAAAATGGCTGACGCTCTCCCAGACTGTTCACTCTTAATTAGAAGAAAACATGCTCCCAATTGGAATGCCTCCTTTTTCCCACAGAGAAAATTAAATAATTGTATCAGAACTTGTTTGTTGTTGTCACCACTGCAGTGACTGAAGCTCAGTGGAAACTGGGTTAAGTGTTTAAAAAGCTATTTTATTGCCTTATGCAGCTAAAAGTTGAGGGAATGGTACTGCTTTGGGCACAGATAGATTCAATGGTTCAGGGTTATTTTTCAAGTAGTTGCACCCCCTCTTGGCTTCTCTTGATGATGATGGTCTTTTTCGAAATGGCAAGATGACCCCAAGGTCATATGATCTACGTGATTCCAGGGAATGAGAAATACCAAGTCCCCCTACCCTCCCACTCTCTTGGCATATTCTGGTGGGCTTCCATTATGCGCCCACTGCTACATCACACACTGCTCTTGTGGTCATTTCTAATAGAGCTGTCTGTTGGGTGGCCTCACTACAGGCTACTCTTATTAACTAAATTGGACTTCTATAGTTTTGTCTTAAAATATTTTACCAATTAAATAATGATACAATATTTGACTTGAAGAAGATTAAATAAACACATGGTATCTGGTAGATGAGTTGAACTCATAGTATTTTTATATATGCATTCCAGTTATGTAAATAATTTCTATTGAATGGAAAAATGAATAAACGTGTGTCTGTGTGTATGTGTGTAGAAAAAACTTTCAAGAAAGTTAATGTATTTGTTGATCATTTAATTGTGCTCTATTTTATTTTACATTATGTTCTGATGTCTCAACACAGAAGTAAAGGGTTGTAAATCACGTAAATTTTATTTCACATGGAAGCTTGTGAAGTCAATAACAGAGTCAACATGTTTTGAATTGTTTGAAGAAAATTAATTTGGTTTCATTGATGAGTTTAATGTTTGCACAACCTTGCCATAAATACATAGAAACATCGTTTAAGTTCAGAAGACTAATGGAAAATATATAATACCAATAACAAATGTAAATAAAAAACAAAAATACCAATAAAAATATGTAAAGTGCAAATAAATATCATAAAAGACAAAACAGAAAGACAATGGAGTTTAAATTTTTTTTTAAGTTTTTATTTATTTTTGACAGAGAGAGAATGAGTACAAGCTGGGGAAGGGCAGAGAGAGAGGGAGACACAATCCAAAGCAGGGTCCAGGTTCCGAGCTGTCAGCACAGAGCCGGACACGGGGCTCGAACTCATGAACAGTGAGATCATGACCTGGACCGAAGTTGGACACTTAACCAACTGAGCCACCCAGGTGCCCTGACAAAGGAGTTTAATTAATAATATTATAGGAAATTAAATTTGTAAACCATTCAAATGAAATTGAGCTTTAAATGTGGTAAGATGAAAAGTTACCTAGATAAATTTCACTTTGAAGGCAAATGATTTGCCTTCAGTGTAATTTCACATCCAACTTCTTCTATAACAATCAAGAAAGAATGAGGAAATTGAATTGTAGGGAAAATATTGAAGTTGTTTGAATGTATTTGTGAAATTACAGCATTCAGTAATTCCTGTGATTGTTCCTCTAATATCTGTGTCCTACTAAGATGCAGTAACAGAGACTGGAATCATCCTCATTCTTGAAATAACCAAAAAAACTGACAATGTTTTTTCAGATACTGGACATTAGACAATGAAACACAGTGAACTGAAAGACCATCAAAACAAAGGTTGGGGGGGTGGTGCCTGGATGGCTCAGTTGGTTGAGTGACTGACTTTGGCTCAGGTCTCACAGTTCTTGAGTTCAAGCCCCACATCGAGCTCTGTGCTGACAGCTCAGAGTCTGGATCCTGCTTCAGATTCTGTGTTTCCTTCTCTCTCTGCCCCTTCCCTGCTTGTGCTCTTTCTCTCTTTCTCAAAAATAAATTTACAAAAAAAGTTAACAAAAACAAAAAAGCCCAGGCTGACTGGTTTGTGAGTTTTGTGAGTTCCCTATATAGTAGTCCAGGGAGGGCAAGCCAGGAAGATCACAACAGACTTCCTGAGTCGAGATGGTTCTTAGAATCTAGAGAGGAGAAGCTACCTAGAGTGTGCAGTATAGGGTGTTGGAGAGGAAAGAGCCACTCACAGTGAGAACTTGAGAGAACTTAGTGAGAATTGAGAGATCTTCAGTGGGTTGCCTTCTATGATTCATCTGAGAAATGATCACCACATACATGAAAACAAATTACCTGAAGATAAGAAAAAACACTGTTTGAGGGAACTAAGCAAGCATCATAGCCACACTCAGATATAACACAGATGTTGGTATCATCAAACAGGATGTTTAAAATTATTTTGATTACTATTTTAATAACTAACGGAAAAAAAAGTGGACAACATGCAAAGACAGATGAGTAAGATAAACAAAGAGATGAAAACTCTTAAGAAAAATATCACTGGATATTATAGAAATCAAACAGTAATGAAAATAAAGAATGACTTAGATGGGCTGTTGGTAGACTCAATCTGAGGAAAGAATCAGTGACTCAAAGACAGATCAACAGAGTTTCACAAATTAAAATAAGAAGAAAAAAGAAAGGAAAAAAATGAGAAAATACAACTCTAAGACAATATAAAAAATGTTTAATATACCTATAATTAGAGTACCAGAGGAAAAGGAAAATGTAACAGAAGAAATATTTGAATTTATAATATCCATGACCTTTGTGCAGGTAATAACAGATATCAAACCACAGATCCAAGAAGCTTAGAAAGCTAAAAGCAAGATAAGACAACAACAACAACAACAATGACAAAAATCACCTAGGCATATCTTATTCAACTATGGGGAAAAAAGATAAAAAGAAAAAGCAAGAAGCCAGAGGGAGAAAATAAAATCTTATTTTTACAAAGATTCAGAACAGAATTATATATGTCTCATCAAAAACCATGTAAGCCAGAAAAGAAGGAGCTGAAATACAAAGAGTTGAAAAAAACAAAAACAAAAACAAAACACAAAAAACGACCTAGAGTACTATATCCGTTGAAATTAGCTCTTCAAAAGTGAAAGAGAAATGAAATAGTGATGTATACAAAAACATAGATGAATCTCCAAATAATTAACAGCGTGAAGGAAGCCAGAAGTCCGCCCCCTCAAAAAAGGGAGTACACACTGTGTGATTCCATGTGTATTTCACCCAATACGATGTGAATTAATATGCAGTGATAGAACATAGATCACCGGCTGCCTACAGGTGGACTGGGGTTTGGAAGGACCATGAGGGAAAGACTACAAAAGGGTAAGAAGAAACTTTGGGGACTGGCTGATTGGATTATTAGTTTGTGGTGATGGTTGCATGGATGTATACTATGTCAAAATTTATCAAATTACACATTTTAAGTATAGCAGTTTATTTAATATGTATTAGACACAAAGTGGTTTTCAATAATACAAAGTATTGATTCTTGCTAAGAAAGAACAAAGCCGTTCCCAACATCTGGGAGCTGGTCTGGCACTAAGAGTGAGGCTTTGGTGTTGCTAGGCGCTAGCCTGGCACGGACAGCTAATCTTTGGTGTTCTGTTGAACATCAACAATTTCACAGAACATCGGCCTCAAACAAAGCTGCTCTGATGGTAATTGATCAGGACAAAAGCAAGACTACTTCATAATCTTGTCTGACCACAGACAAAAATCAAAACATTGTCCAAACAAATAAACACACGACAACAGCAACGATAACAAAAAACTTTGTCCAAACAAAAAAATCCCGAACATCTCTCTCTCTCTGGCTAATATAAAAGACTGCTACTTTTCCACTAATTACCACCTTAGCGTTGCTCTAGCCCTGTCTTTTTAGATAAGATTAATACCTATCGTAGAATAATTGCCATTTCCTGACAGCATGGGATACTTAGCAAAGACATGCTTCCTGAACCACCCCCCTCTCCCCCACCCCGCCAAATGACCTAGCTAGAGTCCAACTCCAACATGAAGTCCTCTCTAACACAGTCTTAGTGAAACATTACCCCCCAGTTCCTCTCACTGTGTGCAGTCTCCATTGTTGCAATGAGCAATCAACACAATTCGATCAACTATAAGTTGATCAAGACCTGGTGGTCTTTGGCAGGAGGACATTGACATTAATGACAGAGAACTTGGACTATACCTCATAATTTATCATATGTCACCTTTGTGACACATTTAGAATGGAAAGAAAAAAAAAACAACAACACCGTACAAATCCAGAAATGGAAAAATGAGACCAAATCCAAGTACACATATGCAAGTCAAAGTGACGATCAGGCAAGTTGGAACTTGAAGGTTCCATGTGGTGTGGGGACAGAAAACGTTTCCCTTCTTTCCTTCTAAGTTCATTGGCAGGTCTAATAATCAAATGGCATAAGGCAGATTGACAGGAGAAAAACAGATTTAATTTCACATGAATGGGAGCCTCATAGAACATATGAGACTCCCAGGTGGTCTGGATATTGAAGCTTATACACCATCCTGAGCTAAGGACAAGGGGTTAGGCCTCTTGTACCACTTGCTGGGCTTCAAAGAGGAGAAAGCCAGTTCACAGGAAGATGAGAGGAGTAAATGTTTGGAAAACAAGTGTTTGCTTTGCCATGCACAGAAATCTTTGGTATACACAGAGTTGTCTCTGGTAATAACTTCCTCCCTGGGACGAGTCCCCTACTGAAATTTTTTAGGCAATTAAGGGAGAGGCAAAAAGTCTTTTCTGTGTGTCCTGCTTCTCAACAGACAAAACAACTCACATGCCAAAGTGGCACCTTCTGGGGTGGCTTATTTTCCTTCCTCTCAATGGTTACCCTTAATGCTGAATCTTTGAGCACATAGAGATTAAATCATATTATGCCTCCTTCTTTGAAGCAAGAAAGTGTTGATAGGTCAAACAGAAGTCAAATATATTTTGCGCAACCATTCCAAGCTAGGAAAAAAATAGAGATACGGTACGTAGAAGGAGATTGCTTCTCAAACTTCGTAGTCTAATCAACATTGCCAAATTTCTGGAGTCAGTCCCTGGGAGTGCCTAAATGTAGATCTGTCTATAGCCACAACTGCAGTAAAAACTAAACTCAAATGAGGTGTTTAGGCAAAAAAAAAAAAAAAAAAAATGAAGAGGAGGAGATTCGTAATCCGATAAAAAGAAACACCCCTTTGGATAGGAGCTGAATCATTTTGGAACTGTGCCCTAGAACTCCCCTGCACACACTGTAACAAGGTAAAGACACACAGTGAAAGATATTCGGGAAGGAACTTGGCACCATTATGTCAGGGCATATGTGTGCCCTTGGGCTATGGCCAGGAGAATTTTCACTGAGCCAAGGCATAATAACAGGAAGAGAAGCAACCTTGGCAACATTGCTATGGAAGCCAGCAAAGGAGATGTAGTCTGGCAGCAGAGGAATGGGCTGCAACAGGTAATTAAGTGGGAACACAGCTTCATAATCCTTCCCAAACAAAGAGGATTTAGAGAGAAATCCCTTTTTTTGGAGTCCTAGCTGAAGGAATGTTTTTCTGCCCACCTACTTATTCATCAGATCTCACACCTATGACTTCCACAACCAGCCCGTAAATGACTCTATTGGAAACAACCTTTTGTCTTTCCCTTCAGTGAAAAAAACATACCCATAGAGAGTCCTTCAGCAATTATAGACCCAGCTGATCTGTGGTACAGGTGGAGATTGAATTTAATGGCTTTAGATGATTGTGTCCTAAAATTATTTTGCTGCCACAGGGTTTTTGATTATTTTTCCTTTCCACATGGCCCTCATTTGTTTAGCTCAGGTTGCATCAGTTCCAGTGACATCTAGGCTACCAGCATTCTATGCCTTATTCTCAGAGCCCCCGTCAAAATTTCTATTCTTACTGGTTTTGCTACCTCTAAATTGGCCCATGAAGGAAGACTGCATACATTTCCTGGGCCTTTCTATCTTCTTCATGTGTACATGGAAGAGGGATTGCCTACTTCAGGCAGTGAGACAACAGCCATGAACTCCACCCACGCCATTTCTGCATATAAGGGGGTGTGAGAGAGTGAAGAGAGTCAAGGGCATAGCCTGTGAATGTCTGTATGTATATGTTATATTCTGGAAGCTCATACGCCTCTAATTCCGAGACCCTTCCTCATATGTGGTGCTATATTAAATGCGACTTCGGCAGACACTTAGAAAACAGAGAAAGAAAATAGCTGATGCTATAGTCTTGAGTTATAACACTTTCCTCCATTGTTAACTGTCAGTGTGACCAGAATTTTTACTCTGCAGAAATTCAGCCATAAACTACAACATATTATCTCCTTGTGTATTTTGCCCTTCCTTCTAATTCCACATTCTCATGTGTACCCTTCCCTCATGACCTAGTTAATTCTCTAAAGGACCCGCCTCCTAAAACCATCACATTGGATGTTAAAACTTCAATGTATGAATTTTGAGAGGGCACATTTATTCCATTACAGTGATATAAACAGTAATTAATCAAGTGATTTTACCTATTTTTGACTCTACAAATACTTATCAGTGCTGCAGATAGAAATATGAATAACACATAGTTCAATCTAACATTATATTTTCATTTCATGGTAAGGTAAAGTCAGTTGCTGGATATACTTTCAAAGATAAATGCGGACCACATTGCAAGCAATAAAGATTTGGAATGGCATCGTGCATAACCCGCAGAAGATAATTAATAGTTTCTATAATCTATCTCACAGACCACATAAGGTAATGAACAGGAAAAAGTGCTTCACATTGTGTAAAAAATTTAATACACACGGATGCTAGTACCGGTGAAGTTTGTTTTGTGTCCCTGAGCCGGGAAATATGGGAAGTAAACTAAAGTGAGCTCTCCAGACCTACCAGCCCTGTAACTTTGTCAGGTTTTAGGGAAATGAGACACATACCTTCCTCTAATAAATAATATTCACCTAAGGTCTATTGTACAAGCAGGAAAAGCCAGTCCAGGTATGTCCAGCGTTTTCTGAAATCATACCGTTTAAAAGGTATTTAACTGTCCATTTATGTGGCATTAGGAAGTGTATTCTAGATTTTAAGAATGTCTATCTAAATGTAAGAAAACACACATAGAGTATATAGCTGTGGACGATGCATTTAAATATTTTAACTCATCCAGTTCTATTACTTACATTTACCATTAAGTTCTGTTAAATTACTAAAATCTATATACTCTAGATGTTGATTGAAACTACGAATTAAAATGGTAATAATATGACTCTCTTACTTGGTTTTATGATATTTGCCACCAGTATCTATGAAAGAGACCAATATATGAGTGGCAGTATATTAACTCTTATTTTGCTAAACTGGTAAAAAATATTGTTTGATTTTTACTTAATTCATATACACATGTATATGTGCAGACACACCTTTGCCTCTTGAGAAATGATATTATATATAGACAGAGAGAGTTACAGCAATTACAACGGGTCAGGTAATTGAGAGAACTCAGGAGATTCTACAAGGGACACTCATGCAAGGCTTTGATTAAGATACATGGGATAGCAGGAAAGTAATCCAAACAACGATCAGAGAAATCCGTGTCTTCCAGACACAGGGCTCAGAGTCCTTTTTCTGTCTCGTAGGAGATGCTCTTTTGATTGTGACTCACCAAGATCGATGTCAGAAACCTTAGTCATCTTGATTGAGTCAAAATACAAGTGTACTGGAGTCTTTTATACCCTACTGGTCACCTTGCTAAAACCAGGTACATATCATCATCTACACACATTTAATAAGCAATGTAAGCAAGCTGCAAAAGAAAAGTTTTAGACTTTAAACGTTACATCGTAAATCACAAGCTAATACTTTTCATCTCTACTTGCCTGTGTCAGTGTCATGTTTCTGGGCATCCTAACATCATGAACAACCACAGCTCAGCAGTGTCAGGCTAACACTCTTGTTAAGCAACAGTGCATTATAACCTTCCAAGGACTTCTCTGCATAGTGTACTGATTTACCTGTTGGTAACATCATATTTTCTAGTTTCTGCATTTGATGCTTTGACATTTTGGAGCCTTGCTGACCCCAGAGAGACTGCTCTTCCAGGAGTAGCTAATTCCTTGGGGATGCATACAAGTGGTCTGCAAGCATGCCTTTCACATGCAAACTAACCAATTCAGAGTTCACACCTCCAACAACCTCCATTTTCAAACTCACTCACTCAGGACCACTATTGCCCTGACCTAATCATTCCCAGGGCCAGGGACTAGAGAAACAGACACAGCACCTTTGACCGGGATCCTGTGCAAATTATTCAAATTAGTCAATTCAAAGCCTGCTTACTTGCCTCATCCATTCCTTTCCTCAGAAACTACAATAAAGCTTATGACCATTTTTCTCCTTATTTCTTAGACCTTCAAGAAAGTGCTTCTTTTTGTGGATCCTGGTGTGGTCTCTCACATGTCCCCTCCTCTTGGGATCTGTGAGTAGAACGAGTTACCTTTTCAATGGTAACCATCTCTTGATCTGTTAGTCTTGCCGTATATAAAAATCTGTATTTTAAGATACTCTTTTATTTAATAACTATTAGACCTTTTTGTCTGAATGCACCATGATTTATTTAGTCAATGTTTTATCAGTGGACAATTATGTTGATTCAATTTGGTTATTTTTATGAGCACTTCAATAATGACCTTCATTTTTTTCTTAATATCTAAGGCATTAAATCAGTCTTAGAATTGTATTACACTTTGTGTTACACGGCATTTGAGGAATAAGTATAATTTTAAAATACCTCCTGAGATCTTTCTATGTGGCACAACACCTTATATGATAGCTTCTGAACTCAAATTATTTACAGTGATGTTAGAGGTGTTTTCTAGGTAAGCAAATGAGTGAAAATATTAATAAATAATATAAAAACATGATTATGGTAAAAATAATACTTAGCATTTAGCAAGAACATATTCAGTGTTAGGCACCGTAAATATTAACAGAAAAATTGTAGACATGTTGTCTGTGGGCTAAGTACCATTCCAAATGTTTTACTTATATTAAGCCATTTGATCATCAACAAAAACTTGTAAGATCAGTGCCATTATTATCCAGATTTTACAATGTGAAAATTTAAGCAGGATTTCCTTAAAATCAAACAGTTTGTAAGGAAATAACTGGAATCTAATCTTCATAATAATTGAACAAAAAGGTGTCATAGTGCCCGTTTTTAATATGGGCAATCTGAGAGGAAGGGAGGTAAAATAAATTTATTAAAATCACATAATTGCTACGTAGGTGTGACTTTGCACATTCAGGTCTGTGGTAAACCAAAACTGCTTTTTGCCAACAGTGACAGATCCCTCATAGGGTCCAAAGGCATGAATGTGTGAAGTTTTAGAGATGGAAAGGTTGTATCTAGTTAGAGCAATAAAGGGGAGCTTCTTAGTGTCTGAACCTCGGAATATGAAAGGTATTTTGGTTTAGTGAATATGGGGATGACCCTGACATCCCAAGAGGAGGTACCACAAGACAAGAGAAACGTGAAAACGTGTGTGTCATGTCTGAACCACATTGACTAACCTGACTCGAAAGGGAGAATAAATATAGAAGAAGCAGGAGTTCATCGGTTTCCACATTTCTATTGCAAGAAACAGAACCCCCAACCAATACTAGCTTAAACAATAAAGGCATTCATTACACATTTGTTTTATAAGATTAGGAGAGCAAACCTTGTCGGAGTTGGTTCCTCGCGCCAACATTATCAAAGATGGAGGACTTTTTCCTATTTTTGCTCTGTCATCCTCTTCGGATCAATAGGTTCTTCTGAGGGACACAGCTTTTTACCTGCCCCAAGTATCGCATGCAAATACTATCAATTACTGCCAACGAAGAAGAAAACTGAACTGTTTTGTTCTTGTGAGAAGTAAGGGAGATGATTCATTTGCAGAAATACCAAATAAAAGCTGTGCTCTCTAGTGAACAGTAGGTTTACCATCTATTGGAAATATATATAAACCTTCCCTCCTCCCGTAATGGAGTCCCAAACCCTTGGACACTTCACTTCCTGGTTCTTCCCCTCTCGGTCTCACGGGCTTTGCAATGAACATGTGCCAAAGAGCAAAGGAGGGACCGGAAGTCTCTGCATCAGCTCAGGAAATGTACATTTGTTCCAATCAGACTATTTTTGGTCTTACGTGGGCATAGGCAATGTCTGGGTAAGGCTGTAACCTCTGTAGTACTCAGCCAATGTGGTATAAGAGGAGATACTTGCAGGCTAGAAGATAAATCGTCTGCTGTGACTGCCCTCAATGTGCCTGTCTGTCAAACACCTGCTCTTGCAAGAACGCTGATTAAAGCTGTGCTCCGTGTCTCTCCACCCCTTCTTTGATTGCATCTGTAGGCTTATTTCTCACAGTTGTGTGTGTGTGTGTGTGTGTGTGTGTGTGTGTGTGTGTTCAAGGAAAGAAAACTTTGCTAGGAATTCCGAATTTCCTCCACTATCTTTCATTAAGAAAGATTTGGGTACAAGTGCCTCCTTTATTTACAAGTCTGAACAACCAATTTCTTGGATTTTTAGCTTGGAAAACTACAAGAAGAGTTTGCCACTGAGGAAATAAATGGGACCAGGGAAGGCTATTGGACAGAAAATCAACAATGATGGTACAAATAAGTTAAAGACCAGCTAAATGAAGATTACGATAAGCCAAGTAAAAATAGCTAAGCGTTTGAGCTAGGATCCTAGAATAGGTTGAATGGGAGCAAGACAATAAAAACTTGACAGTTTGCATGAAAATTAGGGGGATTGGTTCAGGAAAACAAGAAAGATTTAGGACTCTAAGTTGATTCCAAGAATACAATCAGGAGTAACCAAAAGAATACGTCAGTACACTGAAACGATAAAGACAGCATCTGGGTTAGTCCAGTGGATTTGTGCCTCACAGCCCAGTCCAAATGTCCTTCTGGGGTTTCTGCAGCTGCTAAACGCCAGTGCAGAAGGTACAGTCCCCAGGTTCAGCTTCCCATCTTTTCTTGTGTACCTGCTCGCTCTGTTCTCGTATCTCCAGCTTGTCCCTTGATGGAATTGCAGGACAGAATCTCATTCCTTGTTTGATCATGGGTGACGTTTGTTGTAACTCTGGTTTTAATAATCCACTTTGCTTTGTGCGGCTTCCCAAAAGAGGTCTAGGATTCTGGGCTTGTGCTGTTCGGGGCATCTCGAAAGAGATGTTCTTTGAGAAATGATGAAAACAGTGCATTTGGCTTGGAGACATGCTGAGTTTGAGATAACTACAGGACTTAAGCTATGGCAGGCTGAGGAGTGAGTTTAGACATGTAGTTAAAAGCTTAGAAAGAGTATGAAGCTCATTGTCTAGAATGAGACTCTATCAAAATGAGGGTTGAAGACGTAGACATGGTATGTTTAGATTAGCATGCTATAATACACAAAACATTTATTTTTGAATCATACAAACCTGTTTTTCATTAATTTTAAATATTTATTTATTTTTGAAAGAGAGACAGAGAGACAGAGTACTAGTGGAGGAGGGGCAGAGACAGAGGGAGACGCAGAATCTGAAACAGGCTCCAGGCTCTGAGCTGTCAGCACAGAGCCCCATGCAGGGCTTGAACTCATGAGCTGTGAGATCATGACCTGAGCCAAAGTCAGACACTCAACAGACTGAACCACCCAGGCACCCTGAAACCTGGGTTTTTGTTCCACCCTTTACTATACATACATTTTGTGAATTTGTACAATTTTTCTACCTTCTTCATTAATAGACTTTTTATTTTATATAATTAAGTAAACATCTCCTAGAGGAGAATCGTGAAAAATAAGTGTCAAAATGATATAAAATAGATGACATAAGTCTATACTATGCACAAAATGAACATTTAATTCACTTGAGAGAAGAGCATAAGAGAAGAGGATTTAAATAGTATAAAACTGTGAATGTAAGAGATTCTTTTGAAAAAAATAAGGACAGACTACATTTTATCAAATGCAAATAAGAAAAAAATCGAATTATAGAGTGAAGGCAATGTGTATTTCCCATACTGATTTTTCTTCATTGTCATATGGAAAGACTATATATATCCAATTCTTTTTTGGTTAAGACTCAGTTTTCAGAAATAGAAATGTGGACCTCACTTCCAGTTTGAGGTAATTAATTACATCTGAGCATTAACTCTTATCTTTGAATGTCAACAGGGAGAATGTGCTAATATAACAAATCCCAAAATACATGACATTGGCTAGATGTATGGACAGAGGATGGACAAAAACTGATACCAAGCCTGGCAGATGGAGAACCATGCAATACAGTGGCCAATTATTTACAGGCTATCTCCTAAAACAACTAGAAAGGCAGTCTATGTGCCTAATAAGTTTGTAGCTCTAAGGGAGGAAGATATGAAATTGGATGTTGATATTTTCTGTCGTATAATTTTAACTTCACTTGGCAAAATGTTATAAAGGGGTCGTAAATTCAGGTTTCATGGTGCTTGTTTGCAAAGAGCCCTGAAAGGAAATTGAGAGAGTTCAGGAATTAAGGTCTTTGTGTGTTGGCAAAATTAATTGATTCTACTCTCCAAGTGCTAAAAGCTGGGGTCTCAAAAGGCTTTGAGGTACACATGCTTATAATAATTCTCAGTTAATTAAACTGGCTTGGTCAAAAGCCAAATTAGAATGTCACCTTTTACCTGTTGTCAATTATATCAACAAATTGTGGGGATTTTTTTGATACAATAAATCTTAAGATGCTTTATTGTGCATGAATAGAAAACCAAAAAGAGGGGTTTATTTACTTATGTTCATTTCAGAAGTAGCCCAAATTAATGAGATAAGGAAAGATTCCTTGGAAGGCAGCTAGGGCTCTAGAGAACACTGGGTAAGAAGGTACTCCCGTGGGAAAGAATTTGATGCTATCAAGAAAACTTCCCCACTTCTGTGGAAAAAGGCTTGACAATGTCTGCCCAATAGACCAATGGTATTTCTGAAATACCATAGACTGAAGAATATTATGTATTTCCTACATTTCATTTCATTTTCTTTGAATAGTGGTGTTTATTGCAATTATGCTATCTTTGTTCAACTATTAAATATTTGAGACGGGAAATGTTCATTTAGAACATAAATCTTCAAATCAAGAAGAGCTTCCATAAGCCAGACTTGATGAAGACATTTAACTCCCAAAGATCTTGAATTTCCAACTGATGCGATGACTAGATATGACTCTGGTTTGTATTCCTTTGGATTTGTTTGCATTTTGTATTCCTCGGTTATTTTAATGTTGAAGAGGATAAACAAAGCAACATTTTAGTTACCAGAATATTCTCATTGTTTCCCTGATATTTTTCAGTCCCCTTCAGAATCATTCATGTGATCAGTTCTGGCCAATGGACTGTGAACAGCAATGTCACATGATCTTTATTGGCTAAGGCTGTTACAGATAAGTGTGCTGCCCCATTCTTTGCTTTCTCTTTGGTGGTGACCAGGGGGGTCATGTGCTGAAATGCCAGATCACAAATACGAAAGCAGCTTGGATATTAAATAGAAATTTTTTTGTTTTTATGCAAGAAAAAATCATTTCTCCTATTTCAGGGTTAATTTATTACTACATAATAGCTAACTTATTCCGTTAACACAAAGGAAGTTGAAAAAATCAGCTAACATCATGCTATGCAAGGCAAAGAAGGAAAAAAATAAAAATGGAAAAATGTTAGCAATGCAGTTTTGCAAGAGGAATAAATGCAGAGGAAGACTGAATACGGTCAGTGTTTTGTCATTTAGTTCTCACTGCAGACATTGGGAAAACAATCCCAGTACTACTTTGGGGTGAAAGCCAAACTGCAGTTGAAAGAGAAATGAGGGGCGCCTGGGTCGCTCAGTCAGTTAAATGTCTGACTGGCTCGGGTCACGTACTCATGATTTGTGAGTTCCAGTCCTGCATTGGGCTCTGTGCTGAGAGCTCAGAGCTTGGAGCCTGCTTTGGATTCTGTGTCCCCCTTTCTCTCTCTGCCTCTTCCCTGCTCATGCTCTGTCTCTCCCTCCCTCTCAAAAAAATAAACATTATTTTTCTTTTTTAAAAGGAAAGAGAAATGACTATGTGATAATAAAATGGAAGCAATGAAAGTAGAATATATATTCTGCAAATCTGGTGTCGCAGTTCAGACTACTACAACAAAATATCATAAGCAGAGTGGTTTGAGAAAGTAACAGTTAAATTTTCACACACTCATTTTCTTTTTTTTTTTTTTTTTAATTTTTAACGTTTATTTATTTTTTGAGACAGGGAGAGACAGAGCGTGAACGGGGAGGGTCAGAGAGAGAGGGAGACACAGAATCTGAAACAGGCTCCAGGCTCTGAGCTGTCAGCACAGAGCCCGACGTGGGGCTCGAACTCGGACCATGAGATCATGACCTGGCGCCCCTCACACATTCATTTTCTAATGGCTAGGAAACTGACAGATTTGATGTCTATTGACTGAAAGCCCTCTTCTCCGTTTGTTGTCAGCTGCCTTCTTGCTATAACTTCACATAATGGAGTGGGAGGGGCAGGTCCTCTGGTCTCTTTCTCTTCTTATAAAGGAATGAATCCAATCATGGAGATCCAACCACCATGGTCTCATTTAAACCTAATTGGATCCTGAAGACCTCACCTGCAAATACCATTACATCGATAATTATATCTTCAACATATGAAGTATAGACAAGGCAAATATTCAATCCATAGAATTTGGGAATTCTCTAAAACATTGGCTTAAGTAAAATATTAAAAAGGTAAAGAGAAAGGATTTTCCAAGGAATTGAAAAAGCTGAATAAATTTGTTAACAGAAGAATATATGCTGTTCGATAAGGTATTAGATATAAGCGACAAAAGGATCATGGATGCACTATAACTCAGATGTGATGGTTAATTTTAGATGTCAACTTGGCTGGGCCATGATAGGCATAGATAATTGGTCAAACACTTAATATATTTTTGTGAAAATATTTTTAGATGAAATTAACATTTAAATCAGTAGACTTTGAGTTAAGATGATCCTCCTTAAGGTGAGTGGGCCTTATCCGATCAATCGAGGGTCTTAATTAAAAATAAAACAAACAAACAAACAAACAAACAAAACACAAACACCTGACCTTCTTAAGCAAGAAGAAATTCTGCCATTTGCTTTTGGACTTGAACTGCAACTCTTCCTTGTATGTCTCTAGTCGACCAGCCTACCGTGCATATTTTGGATTTATCAGGCCTCCATAATTGCAGGAGACAGTTTCCTTAAAATTAATCTCTCTAATCTCTCTCTCTCTCTCTCTCTCTGTCTCTCTCTCTCTCTCTCTCTCTCCGTCTTTCTTTCTCTCTCAGGTGATCAATGCAGTTTTAGCAGTGGTTCATGTCATAGTGGACCCAGAAGATTCTAAACCTATACTGTGATTATTTCTCCAGGTCTAGAATGCAGAATTGGAACAGACATCTTCAGCAATTGGCAGAATCCCCACATTCTCTGACTTGTTAAGTGAGGACTATTGTGTTAGGGAGGTAAAAGTGGAAGCTACAAGAACTGCCTCTACCCAGAAAATACTAAACCATAAACACTACTGCATTCCTAGAGAGATTGCAGATTAGTACCACCATTAAGGACTTGAAAGATGTAGGGCCTGTGATTCCCACTGCATCCACATTCAAGTCGCCTATTTGGCCTGTGCAAAAGACAGATGGATATTGGAGAACAACAGTGGATTATCATAAGTTTAACCATATAGTGACTCCACTTTTAGCTGCTGTACCAGATGTGGTTTCATTGCTTGAGTAAATTAACATATCCCCTGGTACCTGTACACAGCTATTAACCTGGAAAATGCATTGTTCTCCATCTCTGTTAATAAAGACTACCAGGGGGCGCCTGAGTGGCTCAGTGGGTTAAACATCTGACTTTGGCTCAAGTCAGGATCTCACAGTTTACGGATTAGAGCCCCGTGTCAGGCTTTCTGCTGACAGCTCAGAGCCTGGAGCTTGCTTCAGTTTCTGTGCCTCCCTCTCTCTCTGTCCCTCCCCGACTTGTGCTCTTTCTTTCTCAAAATTAAACATTAAAAAAATTTAAAAAGAAATAAAGACTACCAGAAGCAGTTTGCTTCCAGCTGGTAAGGCCAGCGATCCACCTTTACTATCTTACTTCTGGAATATGTCAGCTCTCCAGTTGTGTATCATGATGTAGTTTACAATGATCTTGACCACCTTACCCTTCCATAAAATGCCACACTCTTCCATTAGATTTATGATATGCTGATTGGAACTAGTGAGCAAGAAGTGGCAACTATTCTAGACAAAGTGGATAGACTTTTGCGTGTCAAAGGGTAGGAAATCAATCTGATAAAAAAAAAAAATCAAGGGCCTTATACCACAGTGGGACCTCTAAGAGTCCATTGTATGAAGCCATGTCAAGGTATCCCTTATAAGGTGAAGGATAAATTTTTGTATCTGACTCTCAGCTGAGAGTCAAAGAAAAATTCTCTGTGGATGAATGGCGAATTATTTCTTGTAGAATGGTCCACTGACACAACTTCATGGCAACTACAGGTCTTATAAGATCAGTCAACCTCTAAAAATGTTATGAGAGTTTTATATTCCTTATAGGGAAGAAAGTTTGCTCATAACATTTCTATTGGTAGTTTATTGGACCTTTTACTTAGCTGCTCATCAGCTAACATTATGACAGTTGGCTTCAAGACAATTGACTTCTAGAACAACCAAAAATGACCTCTTTCCTCTTTTTAAAATAACAGAAATAGGAAAAAGAAATCATGTCTTGTTTCTGAAGTTTGAGAGAAAGTAAGAAGCATGGAGAAACAGCAACAACTATGGAGACATCTCCCACCCTGGGCATGGGGCGGGATGTACAAAAATGGAATTTGTAGAATGATGTTACATTTTCAAACATACGGGCAGAGGTAGCAAAGACGGTAATCATTATAAAATCTCAGCTGTCAGATATTTTCACAGATTAAAGATAAGCTACTGCATTAACATTCATTCTAAATCTAGATGTACTGACGGGTCAAAAAATTCCAGCAAATTGAAGACAGAGATAATAAGTATTATCCCTCTCGGGGTTTATTAATTCAATGATTGAGAAATTGATCTTCAGTTTAAGCAATAACAATGCAGGTTTTGCTCTAATTAGAGAGTAATAATGTTAGAAATGATAATAGTGCTGTTTCAAGATTAATTTCCATCACACAATTGTAAATCATATATGTGCTACTGGGAAGAATATTGAGTTAGAAGAATAGGTCTCTAAATTTTGAGTTAATTTGACCAAAACATATCATCATAGGCATTAACACATTAAACAACAAAGTAAATAATATTCACTGCCTTTTTCAGTAATAGGAGTATGCCAAGGAGAGTTGGGAAGATTTATTATATCAGACTAATTAAAAATTTCTGGGGACCATTGTTTTAGTGGAGCAAAAATGCACATGAATGACTCCCAAATCTTTTTTTTTTTTTTTTTTTTTTTAATTATTATTTTTATTTTTATTTTTGGGACAGAGAGAGACAGAGCATGAACGGGGGAGGGGCAGAGAGAGAGGGAGACACAGAATCAGAAACAGGCTCCAGGCTCTGAGCCATCAGCCCAGAGCCCGACGCGGGGCTCGAACTCACGGACCGCGAGATCGTGACCTGGCTGAAGTCGGACGCTTAACCGACTGCGCCACCCAGGCGCCCCATTGACTCCCAAATCTTGCCCCTACAGCGTTTGAACTTAAGGTCACTTGTTGGAGAGAAAAAAATGGGGGTTTTTCAGAGATTCTCACTCATTATTTTCTTGTCTTTATAATGATTAGTTAAACCCTGGACAAATGATTTACATTATTTTTTCAAACTAAATTTTGCAAGCTGGAATGCACATTATGCTTACAGAATGACATTAAGACTAGATACATATCACATGCTAAATATGAAAGATGGCTACCATATTGGACAGCACAACCTGATAATAAAGTACAATCCAAGACATATGTACTGCATGCTCAGTGATTTTAAACTATATAGAAAATCTCATTTCATAATGATTTATTTTTTCACTTGATGTTTATATTTTTATATACATATATTTATATTCTAATCTGTTTCCATATATGTATATATATATATATATATATATATACACACACACACATATATATATATATCACATATATGTCATATATTATTGTTTAGTTGGAAACACTTTTTCATGAAACATCTGAATCCTTTTGCTTTTCTATTTTTCTCTGATATATAGATAGATGATAGAGCAATCTATATATATATTTCTTCATTTTTGGCTATTTTATTTTGTCTCTTTTTGTCAGATTTTAAAAAATGAAATTCAATAATGTATTTGAAAATTTTTAGAAAAAAACGTCAAGCTCTGAATAACTTCATCTTGCTCTAGAGAAAATTTGCTGTTAGGACATACAAGATAGAGACATTTCAATTTTAATCCAATCTGGGATTGCACTGATGAATAGCTTGAATTTGAATCTTTGTGCAGGCTTATCTAATTACATTTTACCATTAGTTCCAAAGAGTAGCCAGCCCTTCATACATGTTTACCAGGGCGGCTGCTCCTTGGTGGACACTGACCTCCATTTATGGTATCCTAGCTTAGTGAGGATTTTGAAAGCTCCCTCACTTTACCAATATCTAGACTGCTACTTAAACACTGGCAAATGTCTCAGGAGAAAAATATCAGTTAAATCTTAGAATCTTTTCTTTTTGGGCCTCCTGGATGGCTAGGTTGGTTGTGTCCAACTCTTGATTTCAGCTCACATCATGATGTCACAGTCATGAGTTTGAGTCCCACATCAAGCTCTGCCCTGACAGCGTGGAGCCTGCTTGGGATTCTCTCTCTCCCTTTCTCTCTGTCCCCCCACACCCCCCCCCCCACTCGTTATCTTTCTCTTTCTCTCAAAATAAGTAAATAAAATGTCAAAAAAAAGAGAGAGAATCTTTTCTTTGCACTTGATTCTTATCTAAAATTTTATATCTTTCAATTCTCATTGTTTTATTAGTACTCTGATGTCTTAAAACAGATGTACTTTCTGTTTGTCTTGGTGGGAGATGTGGTCTCACAGAATCTAATCTGCCATAGCTGGAAACAGAGGTCAACTGTGTTTTATCTGTATGTTAGTCTGTAACTGGGAAAACACTCTCCAGGTTTTGTTAGCTATGATTTATATAAAAATCCACACTCCAGAAATAGCTGGTCAACATTTCTGCCATCTTTACTTCTAATTAATAAAGACTTATAGCTATAGGTTAAAAGATTTTGTTGTTTCATGTAAGTGAATTTTGAAAGGATGTTCATGTTGAAATTGGTCACTTGTTAATTAGACT
Source organism: Leopardus geoffroyi (assembly GCF_018350155.1). NCBI lineage: Eukaryota > Metazoa > Chordata > Mammalia > Carnivora > Felidae > Leopardus > Leopardus geoffroyi. The sequence goes on from NC_059333.1 coordinate 20,948,961, forward strand.
ATGGTTAGAGTTACTATAATTATTTTTAATTGTGAAAGTGTTTAAGCTATGTGGATTGTGTATGATGTTGTAGAGACATACTACACATTGGATGAATAAGATAGAAGCCACCCAGCAAGACCTTTATCCCTCAGTCTTTTAAGCAATTTTTGACACTTGATAATTTATAATCCTTGACACTTGGCACTTATAATCTTATGTACATTTATAGATTTGGAGAATTCTGTTGCTTATGGTTAATTTATCATGATGAGTAGTCTTACCTCTATAATATGTCTTATTGTCTTGAGTGAACATTTCCTTCAAAGTGTAGACAGATTAAAAAGGACACAGGCGAGACTATATTGTGCAAACAGAACAAGTTTCCCAGTATTTGCTTTTCCATATGGAAGTGAGATTGTGACTGAGGAGACCTATCGGACTCACTAACCTCCAATTCGTGTTGATTTTAAATATTCATTAAAGAAGAAAAAAATAATTATTCATGTTTAGTTTAATGAGATCAGTTACACATACCCAAACAATATAGTTGTTGATTAAAAATATAATTTCAACCTTTAAGACTGGGCTACAAACAAGTAGAACTTTGGCTGAACCAAGCTACCTAAGTACATACATACACACATGTGTTTATGTGTGTTCCTGTATGTCGGTACACACACATACAGAGCTGCTAGCTTAGTTGAGTTAGTATATTAACTTTTTGTACTGCCTTCACAAGGTACCATATTCTGGCTACCTTAAAACAACAACCTCTCCATTCTGAAGACTAGAGGTAGGAAGTCAAGATGTTAGCAGAGTGTGTCTCTTCTAAGAACTCTGAGGAAGAATCTTTTCCACGCTTCTCTCCCAGTTTCTGGTGACAGCCAACATTTCTCAGCATTCCTTGCTGTAGATTCATTGCTTTAATCTCTACCTCAATCTTCACCTGACATCCTTTCTTTGTCTCTGTGTCTTAACACGGCCATTTTATTTTATTTTTTTTAATTTTTTTTTTTCAACGTTTATTTATTTTTGGGACAGAGAGAGACAGAGCATGAACGGGGGAGGGGCAGAGAGAGAGGGAGACACAGAATCTGAAACAGGCTCCAGGCTCTGAGCCATCAGCCGAGAGCCTGACGCGGGGCTCGAACTCACGGGCCGCGAGATCGTGACCTGGCTGAAGTCGGACGCTTAACCGACTGCGCCACCCAGGCGCCCCTTAACACGGCCATTTTATAAGCACACCAGTCACATTGGATTAGGGTCTCACTCGACTCCAGAAGGACCTCGTCATAATTATACCTGTAATGATTCTATTTCCAAATATGGTCACATTTTGAGGTATTGAGACTTAGAGTTTTGACATATCTTTTGGGCAGAAGATACAATTTAACCCATGATAGTTTGCTAACATTAAAATATTGTTTACAATTTTTAAGAAGGGTTGGCATATCTTCTGTGTGCTCCTGTGTGCTCTGTAAGAACATAGTTCTCAGTAACTTTAGCATCTAATCTCTCAAATTATATTATGAATATTCTAACAAATTTAATCTTAGAAAATTAGAGTTGTAGCCATAGAATCATATGGTGAATATTAAACTAAATAGTAGTACCTAATAATATACTAAATTTTAAATCAAAATGTGATTGATTGCTTGGCTGTAGGGGTTTTCAACAACATAGGTAGGACACAAGAAATTATCAGGTCAGAACTTAATTTGAAAAATACTCACATAATTTTTAAAGTTTATATTTTATTGTATTATGTAAAGAGTAATATTATGATTCATACTATCACTTTGAATAGCTGAATTTCAAAAGAAATTAATTATATTCTTTTTGATTTTTTTTTCTGAATGCCTGTGAAAATATTCTTTTGATATCAACACTATGTTGCCTTATACTATGATGTGGCATGACTTAAGTAAAAACTCATTTAACACAACGAAATTTTAATGTTAAGAAGAAAGAAAGAAAGAAAGAAAGAAAGAGGAAAGGAAGAAAAGAAAAGAAAAGAAAAGAAAAGGAAAGGAAAAAGAAAAGAAAAGGAAAGAAAAGAAGGAAAAGAAAGGAAAGGAAAGGGAAGGGAAGGAAAAGTTTTGTCTTTGCAAACAAATGCCTGAAAGCAATCTCTTTTAGTTTCAAATAGAAACAAATGTATTTCTGCATAAAAGATACACATTCATGTTTATGTGATATTTGTTATTAAGATTTCCAGAGGCTGAGTGGTTTAACAGATGGAAGTTGCTTTAAAATGAAAATATCATATGATATTCGATCATAAACAAATATAGAACATATTCTCATATAGAATATAAATAAAAGGATAAAATCACTGATTTAATTTTTTTAAAGTTTATTTATTATTGAGAGACAGAGAGAGACAGAGCATGAGCAGGGGAGGGACAGAGAGAGGAGGAGACACAGAATTCGAAGCAGGTTCCAGGCTCTGAGCTGTCAGCACAGAGCCCAACGCGGGGCTGGAACACACAAACTTTGAGATCATGACCTGATCCGAAGTCAGATGCTTAACCAACTGAGCTACCCAGGCACCCCAGGGATAAGGTCACTGATTTAAGTGATAGGCTTAATGTGTCAGTTACATTCTTTTAGTGTTCACATGAACATTATCCTTTTCTTTTACAGAGGAAAAAACTCACTGAATCTAATTTTCAAATATGCCTCAAAGATTGTAATCAATGTGCCTTCCTATAGATTAAAAGAGGAATGTATATCTTTTAACTTGTCTATGCCGATGAACAATTAAAGTAGACCAATATTTATTGAGCAAACCACATGAAAGCATTAAAATTAATTCATTTATTTTTCTATTTCAAGTTTATTTCTTAATTAATTAATTCATTTCCAGTAAATACCTGAGATTATTCTATTGTAACCATTTCCGTTAGTTCTCAACGCTGAAACAAATAGATCAATTATAGTGCAGCCTGGTTCATATAAAATAATTTATCACCAAGTCAAACTGATATCTTTGACAAAATATGCCATTTGGCCCATAAAGTCATAAAATACGCCAATTAAATAGGCTACATATCAACTTGACTGGCCATGGGGTACCCAAATTAAACATTATTTCTAGATGTGTCATCAAGGTGTTTTTAGATAAGATAGCGTTTGAATCATTGGTCTCAGTGAAGTAAATTTCCCTCCCCAATATGGGTGGACATCATCCAATCCAAAGGCCTGAATAAAACAAAAGACTATTTAAACTGAGACATCTCATCTCCTGCTCTTAGACTGGAATTTACACCATTGGCTCCCCTGTTTCCAAGCCTTGAGACTTGGAGTGAATTACAACACCAGTTTTCCTGGGTTTCTAGCTTGCGGACAGATTGTGTTTCTCTCTCTTTCTCTCTCTCTCCCTGTGTCTCTTTCCACATGACAACAGTCAGTAATTTTCCTGGAATATGGCAAACAAAAGCCCTATTAGAGTTTATTGAGAAATGAATAAAAGCAGAAGAATGAAGATGGGAGAGAAACAGAAGGCTTTAAATGGTACTTAGCAAGTAAAAGTAACAAAGTTTTATGATTCATTTTGGGGGGGGGACAAGGACAAGAAGAGACTTGCAAATGACTTCCAGGTTTCGGGCTTTTTGGTGTTAACATTCTCAGAGAAAGGACCAGGTTTGAAGTTACGGACGAATTATCAATCTGGTTTGTACGTGTTTGATTGATCCAAGTGGTGATTATTTTCAAAAGCCATTGGTTATGCTGTCTGATGTTCATAAAAGAAGTCTGACTAGAGGGGTGCCTGGGTAGCTCAGTCAGTTAAGTGTCTGACTTGATTTTGGCTTCGGTCATGATCTCACGGTTCATGGGATTGAGCTCCACAGAGGGCTCTGCACTGACTGCTAAATGGTGCAGAGACACATTGGGATTCTCTGTCTCCCTTCCTTTCTGCACCTCCCCTGCTCACTCTCTGTCTCTCTCAAAATAAATAAGTAATGCAATAAATAAACATTTTTAAAAAAGAAGTCTGGCTAGAGATATTATCAGAAATATTTAGTACACAGATGCTACTGAAACTACTGTTTAGAGAGAAGAGAGGGCTGTGTGGGTCAGGACCATATGGCGTGGAAGCAGATGTTTTATTTGAAGCTTATGAGAGGTATTCAGTTGTCAAAAAGATAAATATTAAAGGAGAAATTTAATAATTTATAGCTGAGAAAATGAGTTGCTTAGAACCACTGCATAAGTGGAGTTATTGGCCTTAAATACGAGAAGAGGCAGCTCTTTTTGATTAGATTTGTGTGTTTTGTAGCGGGCAGATATAAGCAATGCTTTCTGACGTCTTCTGTTTTTCTGAATTAAGATGTAAATCTATCTGCTGATGATGGGTCGAGCAATGGAAGAATGAAAGATTGAGGAGGAGAACTTTTATAAACTAAAGATGGTGATAGACACTATGGAGAATTACAAAGAATTAAAAACTCCAATATAAACATTCTTTAAACTTCTAAAGAGAAATGTGTATTAGTCAAGCAAAGAAGTAGACCAGTTTAGTTTGAATTAGAAGGATACTACAGACATAGAGGCAGATGGACTCTCATAGGAGGAGAAAAATATGGGCATTCTTTGCTAGGAAAAGTTATAAGCAAACAGATATAATAGACGAATAATGTGGCATTGCTTCTTAGTTTGGGCTGCTATAACAAATTATCATAGACCGGATGGCTTACGAATGAAAATGTATGTGCTACTCTTCTGGAGACTAGAAAATCTTAAGATCAAGCATTGGCCCATCTGCTGTCGAGCGAGGTCCTCCTTCTTGGATTGCGAATGTCACTCTTCTCGCTCTATCCTCACGTGACTGAGAAGAGAGAGAGAGAGAGAGAGAGAGCAAGTTCTTGTGTCCCTTCTTATCGAGCACTAATCCTTTTCATGAGAGCACCACCTTCTTGATCTATTCATCCCCCAAAGGGACCATCACTTTGGGCGTTCGGATTTCAACATTGGAATTTTGAGGGAACACAAAACTTCCATCCGTAGCATAGTGATAGCAAACATGTAATGAATATGGATTTACTTTGGAGAATAAAAAAGAGCACACTTGGATGGGACCTGAGTATGAAAGGCTTTACAACTTGACACTGTAGGGGCGCCTGGGTGGCTCAGTCAGTTGAGCATCAGACTTCAGCTCAGGTCATGATCTCCCAGCTGGTGAGTTCAAGCTCCGCTTTGGGGTCTGTGCTGATAGCTCAGAGCCTGGAGCCTGCTTCGGATTCTGTGTCTCCCTCTTTCTCTGCCCTTCCCCCACTCTTGCTCTGTCTCTCTGTGTCTCTGAAAAATGAATACACCTTAAAAAAATTTTAAAAAAAGAAAATGAAATCCTGAGATATGGTCCTTTTCCTCATATACTAGTACTTTGTTCTGAGAAAAACATCACAATTTGCTCAATTCCAAAATATGATAAAAAGGACAACTCTTGTTCAATGAGTTTCACCTGTGAAACATGTAGAGTTCATAGTGACTGAGTATTTGCTGTATTAGTGCTCTATGCAATTCATGTGATTCCTCTATGATAAACAGACTTGTCATGAGCTAAGGCAGATAATATTGCTATCTCTAGCCTGATTTAGCCCTTCCTTTGCTGGAACTCTTTAAGTGTTTCCTTGCCTAATGACCCGCATCTCTTTTCTCTTACATTTCCTAACCGTGTTATTTTCCCTGACTTAAATAGTCAGAACTGTCTTAATGCCTGTCTTAGTCCCTTTGGGATGCTATAACAAAGTACTATAAACCGAGTGGCTTATAAACAATAGAGATTTATTTATCACAGCTCTGGAGGCTGACAGTCTGAGGTCAGCATGCCATCATGCTTGAGTTCTGGTGGCAACCCTCTCTTGGGGTGCAGACTCCAGATTTCTCATTCTACCATCACATGGTAGGGAACAGAAAGGGCAAGGAAAGTCTCCCTTGATACTTGTAAGGACACTTATCCCATTCTTAAATGCTTCCATCCTCAAGACCTCATCTTACCCTAATTACCTCCTAAAGGTCCCACCTTCTAATAACATCACTATGGTGGGTATGGTTTCAACACAAGAATTTGGAGGGTAGGGGAACACAAATATTCAGTACATGACAATGACAATGTGCAAAGCCTAAACATCTCTATGTGGTAGGATCATTCATGATTCTGTGACTGCTGTTGACCTCCCAGATCATTCCCTTTGGCATAGCTAACAAAACAAAACCAGCCTTTGCAATGTGCCACAGGACATGTCCCTTATCCTTCACAGGCTATATCCTGGAGCTCAGCCACTCATTTTTTTGTCTAGGTATATTCTTACTCATTCTTAAAAATCCAGCTTGGGGGAGGCTGTGCATCTTTGGGGGTAAAGATGTATGGGAAATCTCTGTACCTTCCCTCAATATTTCTTTGAACTTTAAACTACCCTAAAAAAAAAGTGTTAACAAAATCCAGCTTCAATGTCACAATGCCCTTTCCCAAATAAATTGGTCTCAAGGTTTTTATGCTTATCGTACAATTATCCACTACAGTGTATTTAACACTGTGTGGCAACGGCTTGTTTTCTTAAATGGAGAATCATTTATTTGATAATTAGAGCTTCTCACAGTATTTTCAGTATTGGAGCTCTTCAGTTCACATTGAATCAAATCACCCAGCATCCACCTTTTCTGATGCTTTGTGTGTGGGATTTAGAAGCTTAAGCTAATTACAGACATATTCAGAAAGAAGAGAAGAGGGTGGGAGAGCTTTTGAGATCAGGGGTAAATAGGGGAGACATATCTGTGGGTCATGTAAGAATGGGAGCTGGTAACCTTCCAAGGGCATGAGAATCCAGGGCAAGGTTACATTTGATCCCTGAGTTTGTACCACATTCATTGAATTTCCGGCTTTAACTGAGATTCCCGTGCCTCATTCTTGGCAAAGAAGCACAGACCTTTGGAACCTCCTAGAGCTTTGTCAATGAGGATGTAAGATATGCCCATGATGCAATGAGGAATAAAAGCCTTTCTTTCTCTTCCCAGCACACATATGCCATCTGATTTTTGACTCCCTGCTACCCCTTAGCTAAGAGTATAGATAGAACTCAGCCTTCTGTGTTTGGCAAAGCTTGATTTGAATTTCAATTCTGTCTCTTATTTGTTGCATGAAATTAGTCATGTTAAATTCTCTAAGACCCACATTCCTCCTCAGTGAGAGCTGCAATCAGAAAATGTTCAACATGAAAATAGAATTTTTACGATTATTATTCTAATTTTCCTTAAAATTACTATTTGGTAATGCTATGTCTGCTCCAACAAGGCCTCAACACACTCCTTATTTAATTACCAATATTATTGATCCACAGTTTTCTGATTTAAAATTTTCACTACATTAGGAGGCCTGGGTGGCTCAGTCGGTTAAGTGTCTGACTCTTGATTTCAACTCAGGTCATGATCTCGCGGTTCTTGAGTTCAAGTTCCTCATGGGGCTCTATGCTGATAGTGAGAAGCCTGCTTGGGATTTTCTCTCTCACCCTTTCTCTCTGCTCCTCCCCCACTCATGCACGTATGCACTTTCTCTCTCTCCAAAATAAACTAAACTTAAAAAATAAAAATTTCACTAAATTGTATAAAATACAATGTTAGTTATGATTTAAAATCCTACCAAGTGAAATCTTATAGAATAAAATACAAGGTGGCAAAACTTTTAAAATGAGCAAAATGTAGTGTATATTAGACACCTTTGAAGCTACTTACCTTCTTAAAAAATTGAAAACTCAGGCATAAGAACACTTTTAATGAAACACGTTTGAGTAGACTGCAGACACCTAGCCTTGGTTTTGCTATCTAGAAAATGGAGCAATCAAAATGAGCTCTCACTAGATCAGAATTCAGAAGCTAAATGATTAATTCAGCCACATTTTCTCTCACATCATTTAGACAAAGAAGTCAATTAAGTGGAACATTAAAAGCTGATGAATCAAACAGTGGCATAAAATAGCAATTAGAAAATAATCAGTTAATGAAGTAAAATGACAGTAGAGAAGTCATCAAATGACAGTAACAGAACCAGTGCATTAATGAGAAGTGACATTGAAGAATAGAAATGCCAAATACAACAGCTATGATGTCTGAAAATATATTGGATAGATTCATACAGATAATTGGGTTAAAATGCCTCCGGTGCTTAGGATATTTTTCTAGTGTTCACTTGGTATTGCTACAAACAAGGAAAAAAAAAACACCTAAATTTAGTCTGCTCTAGACATGACCTCCAAGTATATCCCCTTACATTTGTAAAGCTGTTATCCATGCATCTTACTCAAACTAGATATCTGTAGCTTAAAAAAGAGTCATATTTAGATTTTATGAACATGAATGCACAAGATGCATACCCATAAGTCATTACGGAACCTCTCTTCCTTTCTTATAGCTCTACACAACTAGAAAGGTTCTAGCAGGTTCTGCCTGCTACCAAATGGCTCCAAAGGAGGGAGAGAGCTGATGTGTAGCCAGGTTGAAATGAGGAATGTCAAGTGAATTAATGATGTAGTTTCCCAATATTTGTCTCTTCCCACAAAGCTCTTCTATTAATATTGCACAGGTTCTCACAGGACACACTCTAGATCAATCACGACCTAAGCATCAATCATTAGCCCCAAATCTAAGAATATTACAGTAAGAATGTAAACAATGAAAAACATAAATAATACACTTTCATACTTGGATTACCATGTGTATGGTGCTTGTACAGATTATTTTTATAAATGGACTTTCATTTTTAGAGCAGTGATGAATATCGGTCTCTCCCCTCTGGTGTTCCATATCATTTTATTGATTAGGTTACTTTTGGGAAAAAAAAAAAAGATAAGTTGTGGATTATTTACGTGATGATTTCAATAAAATTTGATCTAATGATTGTACTATCGATTTCTCATTATTTAAGGTCTTTCATTATTAGTCATGCATCTCTTTCAAGTGCTGACAAATAATATCAGTATATAATGTGATGCCATTACCCCATGACTATGGTATACATAAAATGCAAGACAAAAAATAATAATTTTCTTTCTTCCTTGATATAGAATGGAATCAAATTGAACTACAAATATATGGCTTGCTTCCAAGGAATTAAAAATTAATGAACAGCAATGGAATTCAACACCCATGAGCTAGGAAAAGAAGGTTAAGTTATAAAATTGGTCTTAAGTTAAAGCAAAATACATACACATTATACCACATTAACTCTAATGTTGTAGGACCTATTCCTATCATTAAGATGAGCTTTTTTAGAAAGTTGAAAACATACTCTGAGGTATAGAGAGAGCACACTCTCCCCCTCTGTCAGGGATATTGATATCTATTCTGGCAAGTACTATTACATGGGATGAGGAAGAGTTTATCATGAATTCCTTTGGCGTTTTTGTATCACTAGGAAAAATTAGGTTATTTCATGATGTATGTGCCCAGGAATACATGTTTTTAAAGCCTCTTATAATTGATGACCCCAATTAAAAAATAAAGACATGCTGAAGAAATATATCATTTATTATTGACTGAAAAAATTACAAATGATCTTTCTCAATTTTTGTAGGTTTTCCAAAATTTCCAGACGGAAACTCTTCCACTGGAATTGGGAGCAAAATCCAATGGTGAGCTAAATAGATTTTCTTTGCTATTTTTTCTAGATGGAGTTTTATAATTGATAGGAAGTGAAATGGTCCTCAAAGTGCGTCTATTGCCTTTTTCTACCAGCTCACTGTATATGTACACAAACCTCATTAGAGTAAGCTTTGTGAAAGAGCACAGCTTAGGATATTATTCTTTTATATTAGATTACATTAAAGGAAATTTTCCGGTGGAAAAATGTATAACATAATGCACTGTAGGAGGTGTATACTTGATATATTCTTGAAACATGAGTTTAGCAGCTCTTGATTATTTGTTTTGTATGTGTGTTTTAAAATCATAGGTTTTTACATACCCATTTCCAAAAATCTCAACTTGCATTAAAAAAGTTACCATTATAAGTGTCAGAGGCAAAGTTATAAAATGCATAACGTAATACCCGATACTGTTTGCACATCTTATACTGCATTATGATTTGCTTAGTTACAATTCATTGTTATTTTTATATGTTCTCTGCTCCAACTAAGTTTTCTTCTGTAAGAGATTTTTCTCTGAATTTTGTTTTAAAACATTCATACACAATCACACACACACACACACACACACACACACACAGAGCCCAACTTTCAAAGAAAATCCTGCTTATATGTCAATTTATAAATCATATAAAAGCAGAAGCACTGTGGTTAAAGTATGGAAAAGTCCCTGAGCCATCGTACATGAATTATGCATTAAGGGGTAACTTTTAGCTGAAAATGACTATGTAAAAAAAAGATGATCTGAACTTACATTGCAACCTTAAAACACTAGAAAAGATGAGCAAACTGAATCTGCATCAAGGGAGAATATGATAAAGATTAGTGCTGAAATTGTGAAATAGAGAATATTAAACTTAAAATAGAGAAATTCAACAGAACCCAAAATGTGTTTTTTTTTTTGTTTTTATTTTTTAATTTATTTTTTTTTATTTAAATTTTTTTTTTTCAACGTTTATTTATTTTTGGGACAGAGAGAGACAGAGCATGAACGGGGGAGGGGCAGAGAGAGAGGGAGACACAGAATCGGAAACAGGCTCCAGGCTCTGAGCCATCAGCCCAGAGCCCGACGCGGGGCTCGAACTCACGGACCGCGAGATCGTGACCTGGCTGAAGTCGGATGCTTAACCGACTGTGCCACCCAGGCGCCCCCCAAAATGTGTTTTTTTGTAAAGATTAACAACACTGACGTATTTGAGCTAAATTTATCAAACTAAAAATGGAAGAAAAATTCAAAAGCCTAAAATAAGAAGTTACCAACCTTATAAGAATAAAAAGGATTTAAGGGGAAGATATGAGCAATTGTACGTCAATGACTTAGATAATTAGATAAAATGAACAGTTCCAAAAAATTGCAAGCTGCCAAACCTGTCCCAGGGAGAAAAAAGGAGATCTAAATAGACCTACAGCAAGTAAAGAGATTGAATTGGCAATCAAACAGGCTACTCAAAAAGAAAAGTCTAGTACCAGCACAGTGTGGTACTGACATAAGGATAGATGTATAGATCGACGATGTCTGAGAATACAGACATCAACTATTACCTTTGTGGTTAATTGTTTCGCTACAAAGAGGCCCAAAGAAATTTAAAAATCTTTTCAACAAATGATGCTGGTACAACTGTATATCCACATGCAAAAAAATGACCCCCACCCTACCTGACACCTTACACAGAAATGAAAGCAAAATATCTAAGTTATCTCTTATATGTAAGTTATCTCTTACATCTTAAATAAAATTTTAAGATCTAAAGCTAAAATATCCTAGAGGAATATATAGATTCTTAGCTATCAGAGCAAAGGTACAAGTTTCCAAAAGAAAGAGATTCATGACTTAACCATAATTAAAAACTTTTGCATTGCATATAATCATATCAAAGGGGTGAAAAGACAACCCACTGAATGGGAGAAATATTTGCACGTCATAAATCTGATATGGAACTTGTATCTAGAATATATAATGAATTTGTAAAACAGCAAGACAGACAAATAAAAACACATAACTCAAACAACAGACAGAGATTATGAATAGATATTTGTATAGAGGAGATATAAGAAGTCCTATAAACACACATAAGAAAATCCTCAGCATCCTTATCCATTAGGAGTATGCAAATCGAAACCATAATGAAATACTACTCCATACCCACCAAGATGGCTAAAATAAAAAATACCCAGATATAAACAAGTATTGTCAAGGAAGTGCAGAAAATGGAATCCTTGTGCTTTGCTGATGGGAATGTAAAATGGTGCAGCTTATTTGGAAAAATGTCATTTTCTCAACGAGCTAAAGACAGATTTACCATATGACCCATCAGTTCCACTCCTAGGTATACTTATGATAGAATATTATTCAGCAATAAAATTAATCAAGTATTTAAACATGCTACAGCATAAATGACTCTTGCAAAATTATGCTGAGTGAAAGAAGCCAGTTGTGAAAGACCACATATTGCAAGACTGCATCTTAATGAAATGTTCAAAACTGGCAAATCTGTAGAAACAGAATATACATTAGTTGTTGCCTGATATATGGAAAGTGACTGTTAATGAGTGCAAGGTTTTTTGGAGGGTGAAAAAATTGTTCTACCATGTTTTACCATTCAGAGTGTGGTAATGATTGTACAATCCTGTGAATATACTAAAAATAACATTGACTCATACACTTCAATAAATACATTTTGTGATGTGTGAGTTATATCTCAATGAAACTAGAAGGAATAGATCCACGTGAGAAAGCACATTTTAGAAATAAAAACAAACTAATCTCTAGTAATTCAAACAATATTTCATTTTCTTAATAGATATAAAATAAAATAACTAAATTACAATGTGAAATGTAAACATATTAAAAGAAAAGCATATATGTTATAGTATCCCATCATGATCATTGGCTTAATAAATTTCTTGTGTCAGGGCACCTGGGTGGCTCAGTCAGTTGAGCGTCCAACTCCCGATTTGGGCTCAGGTCATGATCTCATGGTTCATGAGATCCAGCCCTTTGTCAGGCTCTGTGCTGACTCTGTGGAGGCTGTTTGGGATTCTCTCTCTCTCCCCAACTCACGCACACTCTCTCTCTCTCTCAAAATAAATAAACACATAAAAATAAATAAATTTTCTTGTGTCCACAACCATTGTATCTATAAATATTTGGACGCCATATTCTTGAGCCTTCCCTCAGTATCATGCTTATCTGTTGGATCTTGACATTTTGAAAGATAATTATTGTCCATGTGATCATATTTAGCATCAGTACAATTATTAATAAGTTTTACCCAAATAATAAAGAATTCATGCAAAAGAAAATGCAATCTAAGTCTAAATGCATTGAGATGAACTGACTCAGATAGTTTTCCAATTCTTTAATTAATTACACTGATAATCATCTAACTGCCCTCTCATTCTGTCCTGCTTTTTATAGTAAATATGACCTGTCTGGATTCAGACATAGAGATATTTTCCTTTTTTCTGATCTTGAGATCTTTCATACTACAGAGCCTTTAATTTTCTTGATTTCCCATTTCCTTTACATTGTGTCAAGATCTAAATCATTTTTCAGTAGGAGGAAACGACTATAAGCCCATTTTCAATTAATGCATCTGGTTGGAAAAGGTCTTTAGTAGATACAGAAGCATCAGGAACATTCTTACACTGTTCCTCATACTTGTGGCAGTTCTGAGTTCTGTGACTCTTCGGGACAGCTTGAGCCTGGACACAATAGAGACTTGAGACTGCTGATTTGCATTTAAACCACATTACGTTTACCTTTATCTGTTACTTACCTTATTTGGTTTCCCAATACATTTCTTTTTGAGTAAACATGTAGTACAACTACAAATCCAAAAACACTCCAGCCTGCTAAAACTGTGATTCAATTTTCTCTCTAAATCTAGGAAAAACTCTGATATTTCTGAAGATTTCCACAGCTTTTCTCCCCTTCTCATAATGCCTTTTACCTCAGCTACATTCCCAGACTTAGTGATACTTGTGGTATATATAAATATAAATTATATATATATATATATATATATATGCTTTAATTACATATATATGCTTTAATAGCTCTCCCATTTCCCAAATCGCTTTAGTTAATAAATTATGACTGTATACATATGTATCATATACTGATTAAAAATTTTATATGGAAAACATGATTCATTTTGTCAAACAGTAAAAAATTGATGAACTAAAATACCTTTTTTTTTTTTCAATTTTTTGATGTTTATTTCTTTTTGAGAGAGAGACAGACGGGTGCGAACAGGGAGGAACAGAGAGACAGGCAGACACAGGATCTGAATCAGGCTCCAGGTTCTGAGCTGTCAGCACAGGGCACGATGTGGGGCTCAAACCCACGAACCACGAGATGATGACCTGAGCCGAAGTCAGATGCTTAACCAACTGAGCCACCCAGGCGCCCTGAAAGCTAAACTATCTTAACAACATTCTTATTAAGTGAAAATTATTCCTCCCCAGGAAATCTGAACTAATCAGGCCTATCGTCACAGTCTATATCTCCTCATTTTACCTCAGAGCTCTGATCTCTGTCTCAATATTAGTTCCTTTTGCTTTCGTGAACCATCTTTTGAAAACTCCAAATTCCTCTGTCTTCATGTCCACAGTATAATAATTTATTTGTACCGGCCCTATGGATATATACAAAAATAATAATCAAACAAAACAACCCAAACAAACAAAAAAAATCATCATATTTCTTTTTACTATTAAAATAATAGCCTCTTTATGTTTCCCATCTTAGCAATACAAAATATTTGCAGAAGCTTCTCAGTTGTACATTTCTTTGGTCTTTAGGCGTGGGAAAGGTGAAAATACCAGAGTAAGCTTCCTCTTTCTCCATATTTATAGCAGTGTTATCAACTCTGGCTTCTCCAGACAGAAAACAAAAAAGAAAACAAAACAAAACAAAACAAAAAAAACTCTGAGGAATAATAATTACTAAATTAGCTAAGCTGGGACATGTCCCAGGCATTAGCATTTGGTCTTCTTATAAACTCACTGGATAATTTCATTGTTCAGCCAGTGTTGGAATCCACTATTCTACCAATAGGGGAATTACAGACATTTTGAGGTGCTTGCAAGTTCAAATTAAACTTATTGAGAAACAAACAAAATACATGAGCAAAATAATAAGGAATCATGAGTTTTCTAATTATGTTACCTATAAACCTCGTAAAAAGTTACTACAGAAATAGAGTTTATTTGTTAGAGTACAGGTTCTGGTTCTTTTGTTCTACAAACAAAATGTTCATAGTGACATTACACAACTCTTGTTAACAGCAGCATCGGTGTGATCTTTTCTACTTTATACAATTGCTGATTATAAAACCTAATTACTTGGGATCAAGTCCTGTGTGGGGCTCTGTGCTGATAGTGCGAAGCCTGCTTGGGATTCTCTCTCTCCCTCTGTCTACCCCTCCCCTACTCTCTCTCTCTCTCTCTCTGTCAAAATAAATAAATAATCATTTAAAAAAAAGAAAAAAAACTCAGCTACTTACATAGATTTAAAATGACAAGTTCAAAAACAAGTCACAAGAACCGTGCAGACTCAATACTGCCCATTTTACAATAAATATTCTAGAACATTATCACCAACTGAAGTATATACAATATTCTCTTCGATTAAACTGTAAGAATGTATAGCGAAATACTAAATTTTAGTATATTTTATAGTTAGAATGTTTCAGTATATATTAAGCACTTCCTAAAAAGTTGCAGCTTCCTACTTGAGATGCGGTTTTTCCAACAAGAATTTTTACAAGTGCAATTTTAAAGGTATCAGTTATTATTAGAATAACTTCATTTGACAATATATTTTAAATAAAATATATTTTAATAATCATATATTTATATTATACATGTAAATATACATGTGAATTTTCATATAATTTACCAAGTTTACTACATGAAGAGCATTGAAATAAGCATCATATACATAATAAGTAATAATAAGCATCATATACATAATAAGTAATCATATACATAATAAGTATACATGAAGAGCATTGAAATAAGGATCATATACATAATAAGTAATAATAAGCATCATATACATAATAAGTAATCATATACATAATAAGTAATCATATACATAATAAGTAATCATATACATAATAAGCATCATATACATAATAAGTAATAAGCATCATATACATAATAAGTAATAAGCATCATATACATAATAAGTAATAAGGAGTGACTCAAAGAAATAGAATATTATCTCAGCCACATGAATTGTAATCCAAGCTTTCTTTGTGAAGTTTTCACCCCAAGAGTTCTTCATACTATTTGGTATCCTTGAAGGAGATCATGGTTTTTGCTGGGCTTTGCCGGACTGTGGTAAAGGAGACTCAGATTACCAATAATACGAATGCTACATGGACAAACCCCATTTGCACTGAGAAGAGTCTCGTGTTAATTTTTATTTATATATTCTAGGCACTAGTGCTTTGTTGGATATGTGGTTTGCAAATATCTTCTTCCAATCAGTAGCTTATCTTTATACCTTGAATGTGGTCGTGGGCAGTAAAAACAACTTTTCATTTTATGACGTGCAATTTATTGTTTTCTGTAATGGGTGGAATTTTTGCTGTCAAGTTCAGGTAATCTTTGGTTCCTCCTAGGTGACACTGGTTGTCCATTTTTTTTTTTTTTTCTACATCAAGATGATCTCATCAAACAATGTTGTAGAACACATTCTGCCAGAATCACAATAAAAGTAACATGTAACCTAGTAACATTCACCTAGTTTTAATTATCTCCTAGAAAAGAATAATTAATGAATGGCTAAAATGGTTCGTCTTCAAATTTACACCCTAAACAAAATTTTTTCTTGAATCAGCCAGATGACTACCTTGCATAGTACTGCATTACTTTGATCTGACAAGGCCCTCAGAAGATGGATTAAGCAATTCTATAAGCTTCTTCAAAATATATTTACCACTATTAACAAGAATTAAAATGAGAATGAGACCCTTTCATTGAACAAATATTAGGGACACGTGGATATATGAATTATTTATATGGAGCACTGGATCCATAACATTCCTTCTTTGGGTTATAAAAACAAAAATAAGTCCAATGTTACTCCATTCATAAATATTTCATTCATTAATAATATAAATGAGTATTATTTTTTCTTCTTGCATGATATTGGAAGTAGAATATCATACTACTAAATGAATAATCAATGAAAATCATAAACATTAGGATAAAATTCAGCATTGTGATTAAATTCACGAAAACCAATGATACTGATTTTATGCTACATACTAATTAGCGATAAATTATTAGTAAACTTGTTTAAATAAAAACACACTTATATGTCCAAAACAAGAATTTCTGATTTCATCATCGTGAAATACTTCTTTGTGTCTAATCACACACAATCAGGTTTGCATAAAACAACTTTATGTTTTCATTATAAAAATATAAAGTTATTGTTCATTTTTTTTTCTGTCTCTAAATAAATTTAATCATAATATTTCATGAACTTTAGCCTTTATGAGAAGTAGATTGAAAGGTAATGAACCTGGGTGTGTGTCGTTTTGCTTTCAATGAAAGCCATATCTCACCTACATATATTGGCACAAAATTATTTTTAAAAGAAAAACATTATTTGTACAATATTTGTTTACTTATATCCAAGTGTATGCATCTCTAATATTTCATTATTGAGTAAAAATCAAACAGGATGAAAATATGAACACACAGGAAAAAAACAAATCCGGCCATAGTGACAGATGTGTTAATTAAAACAAATCAATATAAAGGTCTCAGGCTTGACACATGCATGTATCTGATGTAGACAGACACTTGGGGTTAACTTGATCTAGATATCTGACTCCAAGGACACTTATACTTTCCACAAGAAGACTATGTAGCTTTCAGCTTCAAAACACTGTCACTGTGCATATTAGGGGAAAACAACAAGAGACCATTTTTAGTTTTTTCCTCAGGACTTAACATATGCAGCGAAGTTATTTTGAATTTAGAGGCAATGTGGTAGCTTACTAGCTATCTGATTATACAACCAAATAATCTTGACACCATGAAGAAGTAAATATGTCATATTTTCAATTTAGTTAGCTTGCCTTAGGTTCAGTGACTTTTACTACAGAGACCAATGGGGCCACTGAACGGCCATGACGTCAGCCCCAAAAGGCTGGAAGATGCAAAGCAGGAGTGTAGAGGGTTGGTGCCTGTGGTGTAAACTTTAGGCTACATCAGAGGGAGCCAGCAGATATATGTCTCTTCCTACTCCATATTCACCTCACACTGGTTTACCCCGATTATTTGGAGATACAAGAGTTCCTTAAGCTTCTCTGATGACATTCAAAGAGAAAAGCAATGAGTTACTCTTATTATAAATATGTGTCTGTCTTATGAATATAGGGGAAGAAAAAAAAAGAGAGAGAGAAGCAAACCCAAGAGACTCTTAACTAGAGAGAACAAACGGAGGGTGGATGGAGGGGAAGTGGGGGCAGGGACGGGCTAAACAGGTGATGGCCATTAAGGAGGGTGCTCATTGTCATGGGCACTGGGTGTTATACGTCAGTAATGAATCACGAAATTCTACACCTGAAACCAATTTTACCATATATGTTAACTAACTAGAATCCAAATAATAACTTGAAAATAAAAAAATAATAAATTCATTTAGTGGAAATAAATCAATAAATCTATGTCTACTTTGGGCATCCTCTCATATTTGAACCCCAGTTTTTTCTTTCATTTCAAAATTTTGATCACTCCTGTTTCTCCGGAAGTAATAATGCTAGCCTAGAATAGTATTCGTCCACAGATTTTTTGGCCATGGTTTAGAATCTGGGAACCTGGGCAAATGCATTTTCAAAATGGAAGTACATATTAATTTTTAATGAAAAAGCCATTATATAGCTGTATGGTATAATGCATCTGAGAATAAAAAATTAACGAGAGAGGTTTCTGAACTTGAAAATAGCCAAAGATTTAAGAAGACAGTAAGGAATTAGAGCTTAAAGGTTGAGATATTAAAAGGTTGTTGAATTCTAATATAGGTTTCAAGAGCCAACTGGTATGGGGTGGAGGAACTTTTACAAGTTAGGGAAATGCATACTCCTTTAGAAAAACAGTGCTAAATATTGTCTATGAGTGCTAAAGAACACAAAGTTAAGAAAGACACATAAAAACAAACCAAGTCAAATGTGATTCTTGAAATAAATTATATGGGCAGAAAGCACTTAGAAGCATAGCAGAATGAGCAGGTAACATTTCGGGGGAAGTCAGAAAAGCCATGACCATAATGGAATGTACCAGAGATATGAAGAAAAATGAGAGGATTGCCTTAGTCAGTCCGGGCTACCTAACAAAATGCCATAGATTGGGTGGCTTGAAAAACAGAAATTCATTTCCTCACAGCTCTGGAGGCTAGAAGTGTGACACCAGTGTGCCAGCTTGATCAGATTCTGATGAGAACCCTCTTCATGGTTTGCAGAAAAGTAACCTTCTTCTATGTCCTCAGAGGGAGGGAAACTCTCTGGTGTCTCTAATCCCACCTTGAGAGTCCTAGCCTTATGATTTCATCCAAACCTTATTACTTCCCAAAGGTAAATGTTATAAATAAGTCCAATGAAATATTTGCAATGTATCTACAAAGAAAGAAAGGTATGTGACAGAGACTAAATAAGGCATTAATTAATAAAAGGTGATATCACGTCCAAGCTTTGTAAAGGTCAATTTTATAAATATGTCGATTTCTCCCCAATTTTTCTTGCATCCAATGCAATTCTAATCAATCACAGTAGTTTTATTTTTTTTGTCTTTATATTGTGAAGCTGTATATATGAAAATTTATGAATTGTTTGGGAAATATCTATGAAAATGCAATGGCTCAAAAGGTAATGAAGACAATCATGAAAAAGAAGTACCAAGTTAGAGGATTGTCATTACTATCTGTCAAACCCATTATCAAGTTACAGTAATTAGCAGTGTTATTACAACTGGGACACACAAGTAGACCGCTGGAATATTATAGAATCAATAAACAGATGCAAACATATATCATTGCAAGATTTTTTACACAAACGTGATATTAAGGTATAGTCAGAGAGAGGTGTTTTTTCAATTGATTGAATTGATTGAATTGGTCAAATTATGAAAGAAAACATCCTGACTCATCTCCTTCCATATACAAAAATCGATTTCATACAGATTGTAAAACATATTCCTTACCTTGGTATAGACATAAAACCACTAAACAAAGTCAAAAAGATTGACAACCTAGACTTTCAGCATTAAAAAATTTGTCATTCTAAAAAGACACCAGGACACCATTAAGAGAGTGAAAATGCAACCAATGAAACGGAATAAAATATTGCAACACATGTAGCTGACAAAAGAGTATACAGAGAGTATAAAGTTACTTCAGACATCAATTAACATAAGACTGACACTGAAATAAAAATGTTAAAGGGATCTTCAAAAAGAGGCTATCCTAGTGCCCAATATATGTACGCGAAAGGGTGATTTTTATCCAAGAAACAAAAAAGAAAACGCACATCAGTAGACAACTACACATAGACTCGGATAAATAACATTTTAAAAGGATGGCAATAGGAAGTTTAGCAAGGCTGTGGGACATCTGCAGTACTCATGGGCTAACAGAGTGTGTGAATTGGTACAATCGCATAGAGAAAAATTCTAGCTAAACCTATGTTCAAAACCTGTGATCCTGAACTCCCTTTTGTAGGTATATACAGCTGGTAGAAATGTGAATTATATTTCTTGCAAAAGAGTTTTTAAGGATGGGATGCACCGTGTATTCTATTACTTACAACGTGAGGTTATCTTTACCATGTTATCCATTACTTATAATATTTGATGACCTTTATCATGTAATCATTGTTCTATTTTTATTTGAAATGTTTTATTAAAATGTCTATAGAATTTGTTAATTCAATATCTATTTAGTTAGTCCTTAAAAATATTCTATCCACATGGTACATTATGTTATGCGATTAATTTTGCTGTACCATTTTAAATTCCTGAAATAAACCTTGTTTTATTATGACGTTTTGTTCTTTCTCTCTGTTGTTTAATTGTTTTTACTGTTATTTATTTAGGATCTTCATGACTATTGGTATAAGGAAAATTGGTCGACAATTTTTTTTTGTTTATTGTTGTTCACTTACTTTTTTTGACTTTGGGACTGAAACTATGTTTGCCACATGAAATGAATATAGAGACCGTTTTTATAAATTATGCAGTATTGATGAGGCAGTTTTGTTGCTCCTATGACCATGAAACCATACAATATAAGTGCTAAAAAGTAACATACAGATAATCTACTAAAATCCTGTCAAGAAATGAGCATATTTCATTTAGTGATTTGGTTATTTTTTCCCCTATATTAATACTTAACCTTATTTTCATTTCTGGAATCTTAAGTTCCTCAAATAGAGGGTGTGTGTTTTTCACACACACCATATAATTTGAAACAGTAATATTCATGTATTTAATTGAATTAAAAGGAATTTAAATAAAAAAACATTGCTTTCACCCCCACACATACACATATAAATATTTTCTTGGTTACACCATTTCTCTAATTCCTTAAGATGATTCATAATATGAAATGATTTGAGAATATTTGTGCATATTTACAAGGTAGCTTACATATGTGGAGTCATAGGCCACTCAATCTCTGTCATACATCATCTGCAGATTTATCACTTTTTATCCAGTAGTATTAATTTCGACTTTTTGGCTATTCATCATGGGAAGATAAAAGCAAGCCATCCACTACCCCTAGTTACTGAGAAGGAAGAATCATGAAGGAAGCTCTGTGTACAGCCTCATTCAAAATATCATTGAAACGACTCCCTTGCCAGGTGTACTTCATGATTAAAATAAAAGGTGACATATCCAGCCATTCAGCTGAAATCAAATATTTGAAAACTAATGACTCTCACTGACCTTGTCATTGTTCTCCTGTAGCCAGCTACATTTGATGGTAATCAGTTTAAGCATAATTTATTATACATTATCAAACTTCAATCATTCTTAGAGGATTCATAAAATTCATTAAAACTCACTAAAGTTTCCAGGAAGTGCTGGATTAACATACTAAGTGTAGTGATAGAAATATATTTCTTATAATGCTAAAGTAATTTGTATGGTTTTCTAAGTCAGTACTGTGTTCATATGTTTTGTTTGATTCAATGTCCTCTCCAAATGTTAACTTGTCTAACAAATTATCATAATATTTTGAAAAAATACTGTATTCCTCTTATTGTAAATTGGCACTGATAATTAGTATGAAACATAAAATAATTGCTTTTGGTAACTTTAAACTATCGCTGGATTTGTTTTTAATTCCATTTTAAAAAAACAAAATCCACCTATTATCAAACTAAGCCATACCTAAAATATATTCTTTTGTATTATAGGAATAAAAATTTAGCATATAGGAGTAGAGTTATATAATTCTATGTAATTGGTGTGTATTTGTGTGTGTGTATGTGTGTGTATGTATATGTATGTATATGACCTCTGTGTTACCGTGATTTAAAATGTTCTTTTAAAAAAGATTAATGCCCAAAATAATCTGTGCTATTTGATTTTATTTTCAAATGGGTTAATTTACATTTTAAAAGAGACTAATGAAAATAAGCTTTCAAATGTATCCAATTTGGGACTAAATGGTAAAGATACTTCAATCGAGCTCAGAGCTTCTAATTGAGGTAATTCTATAATGAGGGGATATAGTGTCATTGAATACTTGCAACTGTGAATACTGTATAATTGGCAAATGAACAACCAACATTTCAGAGCTAATACTTGAAAGCTTTTAAAGCAGATAGCTGATAACTTTATTGTTCAGGACCAGCAGGTGTTCTCACAAATTACCTTAATTAATTTGCTTTAAAGAAGTGCAACAGAACTTGGTGTTCAATATATCTATGGTGCATGCAGTTCCTTTTGTAAAAGTGAAGCAATGGTAATTTCCTTTTTGTTTTCTTTCTACTTACTAGTTACCGTGTAATTATTATTTTTACTTATAAGGAACTGTGTAAAATATATATCTGAATTCAAAGCACGTTTCCAAAATCTTACATAGCCTAAGCAATTAGAATTTAAATTTTAATTTCTTAATAAGAAAAGTGACACCTGTAAAAGATGGTTTTGAGTAGTTTTATTAGTGATTATTCACAGTTTGCTTTTTATGTGTAACCTAGGCCATTGTATATAGTTAAATTTATCCACTGTTTTATTGAAACATGGGAACATTAATCAAATGGCATTTTCCTTTTTACGTGTGACTGTTACATCATTTTACACAAATGTTCTAATGCTTATTTCTACTTTGAAGAACATATATATTAGAGGCAAAGTGCGAAATCCTAACAAGATCTATAAAATCACTTAAGCTTTTTCATGAGTATTGTATATATCGTTGTCAAGTTTATGATAAATGTCATGTGAAAGTTACATCAATTTTTTTCCTGTCAAAAGAACTTTCAGTCCATCCCAGGATGGACTCTGATGCTAGGATTTTATGTGAATTTAAGCTACCATACTCTATTTATTTTAGTTCCAATAATTATAATTAACAACTATTATTAACCCATACCTATTTATATTTAATCATCAGATTTCAAATATCTCCTAATTTTAAGAAAACGGATTTTTCTCTTTGCCAATTTTTCAACAAAATTGTTTTAACAAAAATGTTTAACAATAAAATTCAACAAAAATATTACCATAACATATATTTTATACGCTATGCAATCTGCCATAAGGATGTTTTATTGTTTGATTTAATGTTTATTTTAGTGTTCAATTTTCTAAATTCAAAGGAAAATTGTTTATTTTCACCTCCAAAACGCCATCAAATGCCTTACTTGATATAAACTTCACTTCAATCTTTCATCTACAGTAGAGTCACCTCAAGTGCGATGATTTTGAGGTAGGAAAATTCAAGGCAGGTAAAAAAATTGTAAAATATATGTACGTGATTTATTATAAGAACAAAATTAAGATATTACACAAGACATACAGATTCACTATATTTCCCCAAACTTTAAACCTTACAGTTAAAATGAAAACACACCCTAAAGAGTGGACTGACGTGTGCCATATAGGTTTGATGAGGTTTGAAATTGGCAAATAGAAGTTAATCTTTATGCTAGACATTGAATTGTAGACATGAATTATTGCATATTACTCTTTTATTTCATTCAAATGTAGTCATTTTTTCTGTTAAGATAACATTTTATTACAAAAATACATTACTTATTAGGAAAAAAGAAACACATAATTTAGAAGATAATGTAAGATTTCAAAGACACTTACCAATGTTTTTAATTTTCTAAAAGTTCCATATCAAAAATGAATTCTAAGAATCTTTTAGTCTATGTTGAATATATTAAATTGATTTTTGATTTGCAGTCATGTTTGTATAAAGCAATACATTTGTTGTAAGGTTGTTTGTTGTCTACCCTGAAATTAAACTATTTATACATGTAGCCACATTAGCATCTGCACGAGGTAACTCCAAAAAAAAAAAAAAAAAACACCATCCGATTTTAGTGTTACTATTAGCAAGTGATATAACCAAAGAAGTTAAAGAGAAGTGTAAGAATTCACTTTTATTTGTCTTCTTTAATTTACATGTTACTTATTAAAAAATGAGTATGAAAACAATATGCATGCTATATAAATTTAGAAGCTCTTAACTGACATCAATTCAAAATGAGGAGTTATTAATGAGAAAAAGAAGAGCCTTTTGAAAACCATTTTAAGAGTTCCAGAACCTAACATTAAGAAAAATAAGAAATAAAAAGACTTTGCCTTCCTTCTTAAATCAAAACTGTGTAAAAACAAAGACAGAGGGATAGATGGCAAACTACATTTGAAAGAAACAAAGAGAAAACTCCAGGCTGATGGAAATCTGTTTCAAGTGCATAAGTCAAGTGCCATGCATGGCAGCAGGTGCAGTGGAGGGAACACGCGGTGGGGGGTGGGGGGTAGGGGGGAAGGAGGAGCTTTCATGTTGTGTCTTCCTGAGAGGAGCTAATGGAAACCAACTTGTCCATTGGAGGATCTTTTCAAGGCTGTCTCTATCGAAAGATCCAAAGAAAAAAATCTTATCACAGAGCTGCTTACTACCTAATTAAACTTCTGGGTCACAGGGAGGTCTATGAGTCTTCTCTGTGCTGAGCTTTATTCCTTCCTGTCCACCTAAACTCATGAGAAGGAATAAAAATTATGGTCTAGGCTTTAGGCGCTCCAATGGCACATTTCACCATTAAAGTGAAGGGTATCCCCAGGGTAATGTAAAACAAATAACTAGATATCTTAGGAGCATAACGGGTGGAGATGAAGGAAAAAACACCAAACCATATTCTTTGGGAAGCAGATGAATTGGAACAGATAGACCATTTTATTTAAATTCATATAAAAATATCATTAAATATATAAAAATGGATTTTGGTATGTAACACAAGATTTTATTTTTTTAAATTTTTAAAAAAAATTTTTTAACATTTATTTATTTTTGAGACAGAGAGAGACAGAACATGAACGGGGGAGGGTCAGAGAGAGAGAGACACAGAATCCGAAACAGGCTCCAGGCTCTGAGCTGTCAGCACAGAGCCCGACCCGGGGCTCGAACCCACAGACCGCAAGATCATGACCTGAGCCGAAGTAGGCCGCTTAACCGACTGAGCCACCCTGGTGCCCCATAATGCAACATTTTAAATATTAGCATATAATATTCCTAAAGAGATGGATAAACGTTTTGGTTAAAGAAATAATAGAATAGAAATAGGTCAATATGAGGGGGAAAAAGAGAGAAAATATTTGAAATAATAATAGAAGTACATGATTACATTAAATGACTGATTCATCGCCAAAGACTAAATATGAAACTTATAAAATATTTTGTCCTTTTCTTTCTTTCTTTTTCTTTCTTTCTTTCTTTCTTTCTTTCTTTCTTTCTTTCTTTCCCTCTTTATCTCTCTCTCTCTTTCTCTCTCTCTTTCTTTCTCTCTTTCTCTTTCTTTCTTGTTGTAGCCATCCTAACAGATATGAGGGAGTATCTTATTGTGGCATTAATTTACATCTCCTTAGTGATTAGTGAGATTGAGTATCTTTCCATGTGGCCAGAAAAATCTTCAGGCATGTTCATAAAGCAAAAGCATGAAATCGCTTTTTGCAATAGCAAACTATCAGATGGAATCTTTGCTCCCATCATTGTGCACTGAATATGTAAAACATGGTGGATGTGCATTATGGTTAATCATAGCACGTAGTAGCTGTGTACAGACAAAACATAGATTTTTGACAGAGTACTAAGAGTAGTAAGATACAAAATTATAACTATAGCATAAGGCCATTCATGAAAATTAAAATATACAAATACTTAAATGAAGAGTAAGAGTATTATACCAAATGTATTCGATTATTTGTTAAAGAAAATGAGGATGAGATCGGTGGATTAAATACAATAAAAACAGCAAAGAAAAAGAAAGGGAGGAAGGGATAGAGAAAGGGAGAGACGAGAAAGAAAAGGAATAAAAGAATCATGGAAGCAAGGACTGAAGAAAGAAAGGTAGAAAAGAAGAGGTGAAAAACAGATAAAATCTCTGGATAAATGCATTTGAAAGCCCAATGATAATTTATTGTTATTATATTGCATTCTATGACAAAAACCTTCATCTACTAAGAGAATAAGTTTATGTCAGTACTGTGTAAGAACAAAACAATATTAAGTGAAGTATTCCTTTGGTGAAAAATGTAAAATGTGACTTGAGGACCTTTTCATTGAGGCATTCATTCAATAGAGAATATTTACAGTCAAAAATTGCGAAGTATACATAGAATATTAAGTTACATACTTGCTCATTTGTCTTCTCTGCTTTGCAGTCATTACTGATACATACCAGCGAGCAAACACTGTTTATCAGTGACATAGTTTAAACAACAAGAGTTTACACACACTGCGACAAGTAGAGAAGGGATGCCTACACAGAGGAATTGTATGAATAAATACAGGTGTAGGCAATCGAGGGAGTCCAGAATAATGAAAATCCACTCTCTGCCTTCTTTCCAGCTAAGCCGCCCTCCCGTGGCTCACGATGTGCCTCTTTTGGAGGCAGGCGGGAGGGTATCCCTCCACCCAACTCCTCTCCCTCGGCCTCCCTCCACACACCATACACATGACACCACCTGTCTACATGGGGGAACTTCCATCCGTTCCGGTGAACGCAGACTATTGCTCTCAATTGCTTCTGTCAAGAAGACAATTACAAGTGGTGATTTGGTGTTTAGACTTAATCAGTCAACCTAACTCATCCACAAAACCTGTTTGGGCTATTTCAAAAATCTCTTCGGTTTACGTTAATTCTCTTTGAAGGGGACAATGTTTAATATGACTGATGCAACATTTGTAAGAATTGCCTGTGGCGAGCAATGATTTAACGCCATCAATAACTTCTTTCTCAAAGAGAACTGGGAAAATTACAATAGGAAGTGAACTTAGCAACTTCACTAATAGCAAGCAAAGCTGCCCAGCCAGAAGCTGGCAGCATTAAGAAAGGCTGATTTATACGTGAATATGGTTTTATTCTGAAGATGAGTAGTAAAACATTCCTAATATGCCCTGAAAGGTGCAACATAAGCAGTGTATAGTAGTAGCTCAGGCAAATGACAGTGATGCTTATTTCCAGTCATTTCCTTTTAGATGACTTCTCCTTCCAGGCAGACCCTGAGGCATAGTTTTAACCATAGCCCTCACGTATCTTCAAATGCATGGTATTTGAAGACGGCAATTTTTCTGTGAATTCAGTCAATGTAGACAACTAACTGAGCTAATTGCCTTACTTCTCCACTTGACTAGACCTTCATAAACTTACCCTTACCCGCATCAATATGCCAATAGCTTAGTGACTTGGGCTTGAGGCATTAATGAAGCTAGGAGCATTTTGAAACTTACATGATGATTGGATGGGATTTTGGTGAAATCATCACCACTGGCAAATGCAGGGAAATCAACGTGGTAAACCAACCAACCAATCAATCACATAAACAAATAAGTGATGAGAATCAAAGATTTAAAAAAAATGGTGGGGTGCCTTGCATGGCTCTGTCTATTAAGGGTCAAAACTTGAGTTTAGTTCAGGTCATGATCTGATGGTTATGAGATCACGAGCCGTGTGGGGCTCTGCACTGGGTTTGGAGCCTGCTTAAGATTCTCTGTCTCTTTCTTTCTCTCTCTTTCCCTTTACCCCTCCCCTGCTCAAGCTCTCTCTCTCCTCTCTCTCTCTCAAAATAAATAATTAAAAAGGAAGGAAGGAAGGAAGGAAGGAAGGAAGGAAGGAAGGAAGGAAGAAAAAGAAAGAAAAAGAAAAAAAGAGAGGGAAGAGGAGAGGGAGGGAGGGAGGAGAGAAAGAAAAAAGGTAGGAAGGAAATAAATAGTTTATTTGGGTGATGGGAAAAGGCCTGTGGCATGGGCTAGGCCAGGCTATATTAAAATAGTACTACACATTTTAACATTTAAAAATGATTCACATAACCCAGGCTTTCACATATGCTTACTACGTAGAAACTTACAAAAGATGCAAAATATGCAAGACACGATTTAAGCCCAAAGCTGCAAACAACCCATATATCCCTAAGTAGCACAATAAATCAACAAATTTTGGTTTATTAGTAGAGTCAATTTACTCATCAATAAAAAGTGGATTAAATTACTAGTACATGCAACATAATGGATAAATCTCAAATGCATCATGAGTAAAAAAAAGTCTAACACAGGAAAAACACACCCATGATCTCATTTATATGAACACCGAAGGTTGTCAAAATGAGTTTATGATGAGAGCTTGTTTCCAGTTGAAGACCTAGCTGATTGGGTCATGAGGTAACTGTTTTGGGTTAAATATTCTAAATAGTGGTGGTAACATGGGTTTCTGCAACTGCCAAAGTTAATCAAGTTGAAGATTTAAGGTCTATGTATTTTATCCCATGAAAATTATACCTCAATAAAAATAATTTATTTCATGAGTTATACATGAATTTACCTAACTTTAATGTAATTTTTAAAGTCTAAATAAAAATTCATGGGCCACTGATTTTATATATTACTGTTGCTTTATAAATGCATCATAAATGTATTATTTTAGTTAACAATGATCGTAGGAGGTGAGATCTGTCTCCAAAGAATGTGTATTTCATGCTGATGCTTCTGTTTACATATTGGAAATTGTTGTTCCTATTGTTGACATTCCAAGGTAAATATTTTCACTGATGCGGCTGTTGGCTTAGCCATGCAGAACCAGCACATTTGCATGTATTATTCAAATGAGATTTTGAAACATTTCTGGCTCCTGTTTTTCATATAAAATTGGCATTTTACAGTAATTATGCAAATACAGTTTTCTAATGAGAGTTCTTCTTTTTGTATATTCTTTAAGGAATTTTATGATCAATTCCAACTCAGGCTAATCCTTTTAATTGAGAAAAAAACTGGATGCATTACTTCCTAGAATATTTGAACATGTACAGAATTAACTTCTATATTGCAATTGTGTTTAGTTTAACCTCTGTGAGTTAATTTTTTCCCACAATGTGTTTAATTAAACACTGTTTACACTTTTTATCCTAGTTCTAAATCACATACACACAAATTAAAATTATCTACTTACTAAATGACAAAACATGTTCAGTCATATTACTTTGCCAGTTCATATTATTGTGAATAATAGAATCTGTAATTACTAGTCTCAACACAGAATATTCTACCATGCAAAGGTAGTATAGGCAATTTATCAAAATCCTTTTGAAAATCGCATGGCATTACTGTGTTCAGCAATATGAGACAATTGTTATTCTGGAAAAAAATCTCATATTAAAAATTGGGATATTACAGAAAAAAATAAAGCCAATGTAACCTAAAGCATGCTCTACAACTCTTTCAAAAATTTAGTTATAAAAAACCTTGTGTTTCAAGATAACAAAGTTTGAGGTTTTTAGGGATATTAGAACTGAGGCTAGCCAATATATATACAAAAAAAAATATTTCAAACACATAGGAAGAGTGGTGGGAGAACAAAAGAACAGTTAGCAAAAAAGAAAAGAAAAGAAAACAAAACAAAACAAAATAAATTCCAGGAAATTCAGACATTTGAATTTTAATTAAAATAAAAATTACTAAAGAGCCAAGAAAAAAATTTTTTTTAATCTGAGAATAAAATAAAATGGTGTCAAAAACACCTGGTAAATTTCAACATACAGTGAATGGAAAATCTCTTTATGACGATTGTAATTGGAGTTAAGTACTCAATTGGATGTGTTAAACAGTAATCTGAAAAAAAATTCTTTAGGAAGAGAATGAATTTATTTAAAGTGTTCTGAATTCCAAGTGCTATTTGGGTGGAGTCTTGGTATATTAATTTCCTTCTTATTTTATTCACTTAAGTATGAGAATTAATATTTTATAGTGTAGTATTTCTCATGTTTTATGGTGACTATGCATAATTAAAATCAATCATAAAACTTTCTAGCCAGGAGAGAGAAAAAACAGTGGAATCATAAACACTTGATGTATCTGGCAGAAGAAATCAAAGGAGAGAACAGGAGCATAGAAATGTCATGTTGGATTTTGGAAGTGGAATCACCAGCTCCTGCCCCTGCATTTGTATGGACAAAGAAAAGAGCCCAATGTCTCTATATTTTTTAAAATATTTTTGAAATATTCATTTATTTTTGAAAGAGAGAGAGGCAGAGTGTGAGTGGGGGAGGGGCAGAGAGGGAGACACAGAATCTGCAGCAGGCTCTGACCTGTCAGCATGGAGCCCCACATGGGGCTTGAATTCACAAACCATGAGATCATGACCTAAGCTGAAGTCAATTGCTTAATCAACTGAACCACCCAGGCACCCCAGGGCCCTGATGTCTCTAAATGAAACCACTATCTTGCTGTTTAACTTGCCCTCCACTCTCTCCCTCTCTCCAACCCTCATCTTTTCTCTGTTGCCATTCACTGCCATTTTCTTCCATCTCTCTCCTACCTCCATCCTCAGACAAAAAGAGTGAAGTCATAAGTTGCCATTTACTACCATGCTTTTTCCTTCCCCATTCTTCTTCTACCCTCAGGGAAAAGAGTGAGATCATAAAGAAAATACCCTGAAGAAATCAACAGTATCACCATTTGCAATATAACATGGCTGTGGTTACAAGAGAGAAAGATAATGTAGTGTTTCCCCCTCTCAGGGATGATGAAAGAGTAGATGCTTCCAGCAAAACACACAGAAATTCTGCTAAAGAAAGAATTGGAGAAATAAGGTGCTGAAGAACAGTGTCAGCAAACACTATCACACTTTTTCAAGAAAAAATTTATAGATAAATTTTAATATTTAATTTATATTCTGAAATGAAAAATTATGTAATAAGTTTGGATCATTTTTAAATAGAACAACAAAAGTTTTCCCTTCATGCTTTTTGAATGAAACTATTTTTAGGGTTTTTTTTTTATTATTGAAAATACATCATAAATTTCAATTATATTCAGAAGAAAAACAAAGATCAGGGCACCTGGGTGGCTCAGTTGGTTAAGCCTCTGACTTCAGCTCAGGTCATGATCTCACAGTCCTGAGTTCAACTCCCGCATCAAGCTCTCTGCTGTTGGGGCAAAGCCTGAGTCCAATCCTCTCTCTCTCTCTCTCTCTGTGTCCCTTCCCCACTTGCTCCCTCTCTCTCTCAAAAATAAATAAACATTAAAAAAGAAGAAAAACAAAAATAAAGCAAATAATAAATGGGAAGAATAGAATTCAAACTTGTTAGTCACCATACAGAAGTTGGAAGAATTAAACTTGTCACATAAAGTTATTATGGGGTTACTTTGCAAAAGGTCAACTTTATGCAGTTTGCAAAAGACTTGTCTAAAATATAAAACCTAGTTAGAAATATTTTATTTATTATTTATTAATTTATTTATTTATTTTAAATTCGGGTTACTTAAGATGCAGTGTAATCTCAGTTTCAGTCGTACAATTTAGTGATTCAACAGTTACATACTTCTGGTGCTCATCATGATAAGTGCACTCCTTAATCCCCATCACCTATTTCACCCATCACCCCCACTCACCTCCCCTCTGGTAACCATTAGTTTGTTCTCTATAGCTAAGAGTCTGTTTCTTGGTTATCTTCTCTTTCTCTCCCTCCCCCCCCCATGATTATTTGCTTTGTTTCTTAAAAATTAAAAATAAATTTACACCTGGCAAACACTAACACCAAGCAAAACCAAGCAAAATAGACATGAAGGCAGAATGTATCATTAGATATATAGAGGCTATATACACTCTGAAGAACAATTTAATTCACCAACCAAAAATATAACAATACTAAACTTATCTGCACAAAAACATAGCTCAATGTTGCACAAAGCAAATAACTAATAGAAGTGATGCAGAAGTTGACATTTTCGAAATCACTGGAGTAGTTTTAAGGACTTTCTCTCAGTAGTTTCTGGATTAAGCAGACAAAAATGTGAAGACATTCAGTGACAATTTGAATGGAAAAAATAACATTTTTCTATCTAATATCAATACATGTATAGTTCTGGTACTATGAATTCTTAGTGTCCTAAAATGAGTATGAATCTTTTACTAACAAATACCAAATTTTACAACAGAAAAAAATATGTGCAAAACTCGTAAGGAGAAAGCTTAATATACAAAAATATATACTACATTCATGCATAGTTGTTCTACTAAACATAATTTTCTTCCAAAATAAACCACAAATTCATGCGATACTGACCATAATTGTAACAGGATTTTTCATTGGATCTTACAAAATTCATTATATTTTTCTTTTATACTGCAAACCATTTTGCCAAAAATAGTCAATTTTGAAATTAAAGAAAAATAAGAAAGGAAGAGAAAAAGGGAAGGGATGTGGAGGAGGAGGAGGAATACGAGGTAGAGAAGAGTAAAAGAAGAAGACGTAGAAGTGAAGGAAAGAGGACAAAGAAGGAAGAGAAGGTACAGAAGGAGAAGAAGGGGGACAAAGAGGAGAAGAAAGAGAAGGAAAAGGTAACAATATGTGCTCGAAACATGTTCAAAAACTGTTTGTAATAGCTAAAAACTGGAACCGACTCAAATGTCCAACAACAAGAGACTGAGACATGTATATGGGGAGGGTGAGGGTGCCGGAGCCTGCTTGGGATTTTGTCTCTCCCTCTCTCTCTGCCTCTCCCCTGCTTGCATGCTCTGTTACTCTCTCACACTAAATAAATAAATAAATAAATAAATAAATAAATAAATAAAATTGAAAAATTGAGCCTATCTAATAATTTTAATAGAATGTATTATTACCTCAAGTTGTGAAAGAAAAATAAATTCCCTAATATTTCAAGTAATCAAAAACTCATCACACACACACACATATGCACACACCACTCCTATGGATCAATTAGATAACAAAATATTTAAAGCTGTCACCAGAGGAAATATATATAAAAAAACAATTTACAAAATAGGAAATATGCTTATAAGTAAACATATGAAATGATGCAGAACAGAAGCCTACAATTTTCCAGGAAAAGGTAAAATAAAAGTAGTTAGGTATAATTTAACAAACTTCAGATGGACAAAACATTTGATATCTGACAATATCAAAATAGCATAAAGTTAGAGATTAATAGAATATCTTATTTAATTCTGGTATTAATATGCACAGAACCAGGGGTACCTGGGTGGTTCAGTCCATTAAGTGTCCAACTTTGGTTCAGGTCATGATCTGGCAGTTTGTGAGTTTGAGCCCCGTGTGGGGCTCCATGCTGACAGTGTGGAGCCTGCTTGGGATTCTCTCTTCCGTTCTCTTTCTCTGCCCTTCCCACACTCCCTCTCTTTTTCTCTCTCACAAAATAAATAAACTTAAAAAAAATATGCACAGAACCTAAAGTGCCTAAGAAACACCTAAAACATGATGTAGCAATTTTACTACCAAATACACACCCTCATGAAACTTATTCATACATACTCATGGAGACCTGTCCAAGATTATTAATAGATGTGATGCTTACGATAGCCATGGCATAGAAGCAACTTAAATGTCAAATAGCAAGATACTGAATATGTACATTTTGGAAGCACAAATGCAATATATATAAGGGGCATTATTAAAAGTAGGATAATGGAAATTATATAATATTAAGATATCACGGGTGACACTATATTTTGTTCAGAGAGAGAGAGAGAGAGAGAAAGTGAAAGAGAGAGTTTAAATTAATTCATGAAAATAATAGGTAACAAATCTAGGATAATGATGGCCTCTAGAAGGAATTCCTTCAGGAAAGGAAGCATAGTTTTTTAATGTTTTATTTTTTAAGCTTGGATGTGTTTGTTCTATTACTCATTGTAACTTTACTATGGTAGAAATAATTGAATAATTTTTTAGTTGACATTCACTGGTTACTGTTCTTGTCTGTATCCTATTTAATCTTTTCATTAAAAATATTTACATATTTTACACTACATAATTTTCTACATATTACTTTTCATAAAAGTAATTTTACTAAATCAAACCAAATCAGAATGCTTATCATGGTTATATTACAGAAATGACAGGGGAATAAAAACTAACAGTTTCTTAAATATGTCCATCAATTGTCCTATAATAAAGTTGACAAATGTGACTCCTGGTAATTATATATATTTTTAAATGCTTTAATTTTTTTAACATCCTACCACCTGTGAATTCATGCCATGGCTAAAAAGGGAATTTTCTTTGTAATTCTGACTAAACTGTTAATGTTTGACTAGAATATTGTGTTAAAATGGAATAATACAGAGACAAAAATGTTTACTTTGTTTTCTTATAAATATCCATTTTGATTCATGGATATGCCTGTTATCTATTCTTTCCACTCAACTGAACATCTGTTTTCCTAAGCCTCTTTTTTCTCTAATAAGGATTCTGAACTTGGAAAGCAATCTCAGAATGAAGCACCAACTGTTCTTAAGACAGTCAGGCCTATTTTGGATAACCTCTGGGACATGAGGGCATGTGAAGCTTTTTCCAGGCTGCAAACAGCAGACAAGTTGACAGACGTTGGTGTTGTTCCTTAGATTACTCCTAAAGATCACACACCCCAAAGATGCCAGTCTACATTTTCTCTAATAGACTGGCAGTGAGACAAAAAAAAAACGAAGTGAGCATATTCGGGGTCGTATATTCACTGCCTAGGATGTCTGTAAGACAAAGATATGAACCACGGACTATTTTTTAATGTAAAATATATCACAAACTGCTTTATACCTCATCAAAAGGCAGTAATTTGGAATCATCTATTCAGTGAATATTAATTATTCATTAAATTCACGGAGATTGATAGGAATATCAAAAGAGAGAATGTGCACATCGCTCTCTTAGTTACTATCTGTTTTAAGGTTCACTTCTCTACCTGTATCACTGGTAATTGTGATCACTGTATCACCGGTTAGTTGATACTCTTTTAATGTAATTAAAGAACATTATTTGAAACAGAAGTTGTAAGAAGGACTAATCCATTTTTCTAATATACAATGAGCGTTTGATGAAATTTAGATTAATTCTTTTAAAAAATGAATTCTGTGCATATTCATAGTCATAATTAAGGAATTGTTACTAATATTACTCTTTGGGAAATACTGCAGACACACCTAAAAACTTTTTTTTTTTGATGTTTATTCTTATGTTTGAGAGACAGAGAGAGACAGAGTGCAAGTGAGGCAGGGGCAGAGAGAGACGAATCCAAAGCAGGCTCCAGGCTCTGAGCTGCCCAGGGCCCGACATGGGGCTGGAACTCACGAACCCCAAGATCATGACCTGGGCCGAAGTTGGACTTTTAATCTACTGAGTACCCAGGCTCCCCCAGATACATTTTAAAACCATAAATCAAAAAGTTCAGTTAATTAAGTCAGTGGTATGTTACAGGTAGCAACATGTTTTGTAGAAACTGTTTTTAAAGAAAAAGTTTTGTAGAATTAAATGGAAAATAATGGAAATCTGCCTGAGCGATATTCCCAATTGTTTTGATGTTTAAATGTTTATCTTTTGGTGAGGACATACAATGCAGTGTTACACCTTAGTAACATTTTACAACTTATAAAATCTCTCAAAGTATTTAAATCTCTTAACAGCCTTGACAGTTTTTTTTTTTTTTTTTTTTTTTTTTTTTTTGAGAGAGAGAGAGCTAGAGAGGGTACAAGGAGAAAAGCAGGGCTCACCAGAAGCAAGACTCAAACCCACAAGCCGTGAGATCATGACTTCAGCTGAAATCCGATGGTTAACGACTGAGCCAACTAGGCACCCCAGCTCCTGGAGTTTACATGGTGAATGTAAACCTTCTTCTAGTGATGAGAAAAATATGGTAATGTGGGGTGGTGAGTGAAGAAAAATACAAGAAACTAAAAACATCTTCTGACCCTGCACCATATTTATGAGATTACAATTTCCCATCTTCCCTTACACTTAATAATGTGACAGAGGCTCTTACCTCCTTCTAGAAGCTAACTTTTAGAAGCACATAAAAAAAGGAAGATTAATGGTCAAGAATAGAATATTGAGACAGTTCCAAGAAAAAACGTGTTTTCTATCAGTTAATTTGACAAGGCAACCCATCATTGCCAGTAAAGGAAAAAGAATTCAGCTGCACTGTGGGCTATAACACACAAGTAATTATTTTTATTTTTTGATACTTTATCTCATTATGTTTTGTTGTTAAAATACTTATATTTATATGAAATATCAAACATTACTAAATGTTGAAAGAATAAATTAAATAGAAAACAGGAAATGTAATCGTATATTGGCAGTGATATCTGTATTATTAATGATTAGAAATGATCATTTCTTTTTTATGAGAATTTTTTCCTCTTTATATTTTATTGACAATAGATTTAGGTTTCAAGTTTGTCTTCAGTATTGGGATTTTATCACATTTAACTTTTAGAATGTTGATGGATTCTATCTAGTTTATAAGAAACAAATTTGGAATTTTTTCAATGTCCTTACTTTATGACTATTAAAATCAGCATTCTTTAAACATCAAGAAAGCAATATTCCTAACATGTTACTTATATCTTGACAAATAATTTATTAATTTAACACATTAATATGTGTAAACACTCATTATAAGTTCATCTATTCAGATTTAAATACTTAAATAAATTTAAAAATCTAATGTATCAGGTTCTAAGAACCTTAAAACCTTAAGAAGCAGATAAACACAAACATCATGATTACAGACATGATTACCTGACATTAAACCTGATTAAAAGTCCTCTCCACAGGATTCAAGTTTGTTTCTATATTGTCTTTAGGCTCCTCCTTGGAGTGAATAGAGACTCTGAATCCTTTCCTGTTTATATCTTGCCAGCCATCCCTACTCAAGTTGGCAGACATTTTATCAGGTTCTATCTTTATAGCTTTGCATGGTTGCAGTGCCCTTTCATGCTCAAAGGAAAACAAAACAAAACATCATTTCAGACCAGCCAAGCAAAGGCTTCAGGATGTGGGCTGCTGATCAAATAATCCTTAGGAAAGAAGACTTTGTTTATTTTATAAGTTTATCCAATCCTACAGGTAGGATCCATTTTTTTTTAGAATTATATTTTTTTCTATTCCCATACTAAAATAAATTTGAAATTCCTGTCTTTCACAGAATTTTAGTTTCTTGAAACATCCACTCTCAAATTTAGGTAATATTTAAATTCGTATAACTGACATTACCTAACTTATCTTGTCATTAGTATTGATTAACCTAATCTGTTACATAGTTAAACACATGCATGCATGTTTGTCTATAAATATTTGATTTAGGTTATTCATATTTATATAACATTTACATATCCAAATATGCATTATAGTATACTATAGATAATACATACATTCTATATCAGGAGTTGGCAATACACATTCATTTACATAGTGTTTGTGATGGCTTTTCTGCCAGATTGGCTGGTTGAATTGAGTAGTGGTGACAGACCATATGGTCTGCAATGTCTAATATTTACTTTCTTTAACTTTACAGAAAAAGTTTGCTGACTCCAGTTCTAAATTATACAGTTATATAATATTAATATACATAATACATAAAACACATGTTTGCTCTATTACCTATCTATCATCTATCTATCTACCTATATTTTTTGTAATATGTTGGGAAATGAAATACCATATTTTCTCAATCATGCCATGATATTGCATTACTACAGCACTTCTTAATAGAAAGGGAAAGTGTACTTAGGTAAGCAAGCAAATGACTCAGGTTTGTAGGTACGGGAATGAAACTCAAAGATCATTAAGCCATTTTATTCAAAGCACAACTCAGAAAAACCTTAATTGTGAAAAAATACAATTAATCATGAAAAAATAATGTATCCAGCATACTTAACTATTGTTGGGTCACTGATTTATGTGCTCCTTTATTTTATATAGACTTGGGATAATAATTTTAAAAATAATACTGCCACAAAACTCCACTTGCTACTACAAATGGAAAAAAGAAGAATTAGTTGGGGAATATAACTAAAAACTTGCAATCAAACGAGACTGTTCACAAGAAATGGCACAAAACACTAGCCTTTTAATTGTTAAAATTACCAACAGAAATTACATTTATATTTGTGGATGCAGGCAGCAAGTTTTATGGAACATCAGATTGTGTGTATACACATAAACAAAGGATTTAGAGGATGCTGCGGGCTGTGATATTTGAACAAACTGATCAGAATGGGCTTCTTTATTTAGAACTGGGTGGCTTTTTCTTTTCAGTCTTTGCTCTTTGGATTTTGAGAATTTCTAAGAAAATTAGCTTGCCTGAAATGAATGTTGAGAGTAGCCCTGTAATTGTGCTGATATCATGGGTCTAACATCACCTTAGGGACTTTTGCTGGAATAATATTTTATTCCAAATTTGGTATAGCTCATGCAACAATGGTGTGGTCCTTCACTGGGCTCCACTCCAAACACCCTGGCCCATCTTCTTCTGGGTCAATCACTGCAAAATTGACCATCAGCATTTATCAGCAGATCACAGTGACTGCACTCCACTGTGAGTTATAGCAGAGTGGATGTTCCCTTCCAGAAAAAAAGCACAGAGAATAATAGTATGATATCCAATTCAAATCAATTAACCTTACAAAACCACTATCGATCGAGAAGAACTCTGGTGAAGACCAGGGACTTAAAAGATTCATCAAGAAACTAAGATTTATTTCCTACTAAGTTTGTAGTGCCTACATCTTTGAACTTAGTTTACTGAACGTTACTTTAAAATAGTTTAAAGAGTAGATGTTGACATGTAAACCAGAGCTTTGGAATTTTGCCACGTTAGTCATCTAGAATATTATTCAAGTTGTTAAGGTTCCCTCAGATAGCTTTTAGAAATAGCTACAGATCTTACACATAATTTGCTGACTTCTAATGGAAGTTTACATGCAATAAAATAATGTAAAGGGCTATCGGATTTCCCTGCAGGAGCACTGAAAGATTATGGATGGACGATCTACAAAAAGACAAAGATTACTGCCAATGGCTGTTATTCCAACAGAATTAGTCCTGGCTGTGCTTGTAAATAACAAGATTCTCCTTCTTCATTTTATCTTAGCCAGAGTCTTACGTCTTAAACACTAACAGCACTGTTTTCTTCTTTGGTTCTCACCAAACTTTCCTGGGCTTCTTTCTTTCCTGTTTAATTCCCTGTGAGAAGCACAGGCTGTCCTGTATTCTATCTTTCGCCTTATCTAATCAAGAAAACTTCTTCACATCCAACATTGGTGATTCAAGTTTCCATTGACCCTTGAACAACATGGGTTTTAACTGCATGGGTCTACTTATACGCAGATTTTTCTCTATACATACAGTATGGTACTTTAAATGTATTTTCTCATCCTTATTTTTCTGATAACATTTTTTCTCTAACTTATTTTAGTGTAAGAATACAGTATATAATGCATACACCAAATATGTGTTAACTACTGTATATTTTATTGGCATGACTTCTAGTCAACAGTAAACTATCAGTAGCTAAGTTTTTGAGGAGTCAAAAGTTATACTTGGATTTCAAATGTGTAAAGGGTTGGTTCCCCTAACCATGTTGTTTTAAGCTCAACTGTATTGATTTTTACTTATCTCCAAAACAAATGTTTACGTAGCTTAGCGTGGATTGTGGCCATTGTGTAGGAAAATAGCCAAATATTCTCCAGATAACCTGGAAGTCAGGAATGGTATAAGCACCTATACTTCCAACAGTCTACTTGGGCTTTATGTGAACTAGGAGAAGTTTAGAACTTCCAAAGGGAAAAAAATAGAAACAAAATAAATTCTTTCTATAATTCCCAGTAATGATTTTGTGTATTTTATAATATGAATTAAGTTGCCAGTATAAAATTTACTTTGGAAGACTTTGCAAGAAATGAATTAATGTTGGGTATGAAAAATTTGCTTAAATATGGAGAAAGTTTACTATGAAGACTTGACTTCATATTTCAGGTATGGGTAATCATATAAATCACCGAACACAGAACAGAAATCAACACCTGAGAAAGGTCACATGATGCACGATGGAGCCATAGAGTGATTAATTCTGATTGGCATGTGAATGTTTTCAGAAAGGATGATATTTTCAAGTTTAACTCTACACTCAAAGAACAGTCTAATTCAACATTAAATTGTAAAACTACATTTCCTGCTTAAGAAATCCATTCGCTAAACAATTATTAAAAAGTGGAGAAGAATGGAATAAATACCAAACTGATTGCTAATATCAATTGTATCAGTTGTAACCATCCATATAGGTAACCACTTCTATGCACGGACAGAATAGGCTATGCAGAGAGCTTCTAGTAAACCTTAGAAATGTTCTCTGCCCATTCTTATATCTTCTAATTCTCATAAATATCATATAGGATAGTTCTTAGGAACTCTTCTTCATGTGAAGAGACTAAGTCTGCCAGAGACTAATTAAATTGCTTAAAATTTAAGTACCTCTATGAGTGAGAGAGCTGGAGTTTAAATCTAGGTTTTCTGAATTTAAAGCTGTTGATTGTTCTGTTGCGTAATTTGAATGATTAAATATACCAGAGCCATTTCTGTGTCCTGGGAAATGCAGACATGTGAAAGTCCCTGTGAATTAAATGTAAGAATAAAAGTAAAGGCAAACTGCAAAGGAAGGAATCTTGTCACCTAAATCTTAAGCACCAAGTAAAAATTTTACTGGCAAACAGGATAATTGGGATGAATATAGTGGTCGAAAGCAAACAGCATACATCTCAGGTATATCAAGAACATCTGATTAAAGATAGGATACAGATCCGTAAAAGGTGAGAAAATAAGAACATTGCTGCCAGGAGCTGGCTTGAGAATCGAAGTGGGAGTAACTGATCAGAAATGAAAGGATAGGGGCGCCTGGGCGGCTTAGTCGGTTCAACTTCTGACTCCAGATATTGGCTCAGGTCATGATCTTGTGGTTTGTAGGATTGAGCCCCGCATCGGGCTCCATGCTGACAGCAAGGAGCCTGCTTGGTATTCTCTCTATCTCTGCCTCTCCCCTGCACATGGTCTCTATCTCTCAAAATAAATAAACTTAAAAAAAATGAAAGTATAATAAGAAAGAGTCCATCACAAAAACCAAAGGAGAAACAATCTTCAAGCGGAAGATGAGGGTGAATAAGTGTCAAACACTGCAAACGGACTGAACCGATGGAAACATGGGGAGCGGCTGTCATAGTTTAGTACATAGAAAGTGGTAGATTATCTTTCAGAAGTGATACTGTAGTCAGCGTGACATTTTGGGAGTTAATGAGTGACTATATGATAAGAAAGAGCAATTAAGACAGAATCATCAATATAGAGGCAACTGGCAAACAATTTTTCCCTAAACTTTTAAATTTTAATGTTTATTTTTTTGACAGAGAGAGAGAGAGAGAGAGAGAGAGAGTAGGGGAGGGGCAGAGAGAGAGGGAGAAGGAGAAT
This sequence comes from Leopardus geoffroyi, assembly GCF_018350155.1. Taxonomy (NCBI): domain Eukaryota; kingdom Metazoa; phylum Chordata; class Mammalia; order Carnivora; family Felidae; genus Leopardus; species Leopardus geoffroyi. The sequence continues at coordinate 20,990,597 of NC_059333.1, forward strand.
CTGAAACAGGCTTCAGGTTCTAAGATGTCATCATGGAGCCTGGCTCGGGGCTCAACTCACAAATCACAAGATCATGACCTGAGCCAAAATTGGATGCTTAGCAACTGAACCACCCAGGCACCCCATTTTTCCCAAACTTTTAAATGAAATGTTCTAAGACCTTTATATCACTGCATACAAAATAGCTGCCAAAATACTGAATTTTCTTAAATTATCTTAGTGTGTGAGATTTGAATGTTATGTTATACTATTTGACCTTTGGGATTATTTTTTATTATATTCCTATGGTACCCACTATTTCTATAAAATTAAAGGTTTTCTTTTAACCCTAAAATAAAGTTATGTATATATTATATATACATATATATATATTATATATATATATAATATCGTTTAACTAAAATATCATGTTAACAACATGTTCTCACAAAATTGTTGGGGTCATCCTATGAGTGGGTCTCCTTGAACTTCTTTTTTTAATGTTTACTTATTTATTTGAGAGAGAGAGAGAGAGAGAGAGGGAGAGAAAGGGGCAGAGAGAGAGTCCCAAGCAGGCTCTCTACTGTTAGCACAGGGCCCAACACAGGGCTTGCACTCACGGACTGTGAGATCATGACCTGAGCCAAAATCAAGAGTCAATCACTTAACCAACCAAGCTACCAAGGTGCCCCATCTCCTTGGACTTTTTAATTCAGACTTGTCTACACCTGAACTTATAGCAAATTCATCGATTGTATTTCAGGTTTTCCTACCATGGCACTGGTTCCTGTGGCATTCTTTTCCCCGGTAAGCCATGACTGCCTTTCTTCATGTGTTTATCTCTCCTATTATGGGGACAGCTGTTTTCTCCTCTCTCACAGACAAGGAGATGCCAGTTGTTCAGTCTTTTCACCTTCTTACTTGTTGTTAGAAACATGGACAGCTTCCAAGCCCCTTGCATGCTTGATTTGTTTTTCAGGTGTCAGAATATCTATTTTGGTCATAGTACACATATTTTTTAAATGTGATTGTATATTAATTTTGGGTTTACTATACTATGGCTCTTTGGGCATTTCTTGTACTTTATAACATGACAAAATATCTTAAATCTTTCCTGTCCAGCGCTTGTGATTTTCTTTCTCCAAACAATGGGTTCTTGCTTATCATAAACTTAACTAGGTAGCACCCTCAACAATTATTTATCCACTTAAGTTGAGTAGATTCAGATCACATTGTAATATATTAAAGTGTAGACTAAGTAAGGACAGATTTCGTTCTTGAGATCACTATGTTGTTAATACTTAATACAGGATCTGTCACATATTAGGTACACGCTAAATATTTGTTCACTAGCCAAAGATTAGATAGCTAATCTTTTATTATCCTCATGAAAATTTCCCTTTGTGACAGAATTAGAATTTGAATGTGTGTTAATCCTATGTTTAAAATGCAACTTTATGTGTAGAATATACTGACATAGTATTTAAATAAGTATCCTCATTTAAAATACGTATTTCTCTTCTCAGTGAAGCAAAATGCCATGAAATATGTATCCAACAAAGCTGGAAACCCTTCCTTTTCTGCTCACTTCTTACATTCTTCACCCCGATGAGGCACATTCACAGCTGATCTTGTAGATTTGGGGGGTTTGCCAAGAGTCTTGCTATTTGTGGGATTCTCAAGATACTCAAGGTCCCTCCATGAGTTGCAGTGTTTGGGTTGAAGCTAAGGGCTGTGACTCACAAACAGCTGGCATCTGGACTAATTATGATAAACCTGGTTCTTACTGATCTTAGACTCAAACTTTGGTGAATAAATTACTCTGTCTCCATGTATCCAAAGAAGGGGACAGGCAAATCTGAAAATAGGTTTCATCAAGGGGAAATTACAATAGGTGCAGATGGAGACACAAAAGCTGGAGGGGTCAGCAAAAGGAAGCATGAGTTCTTGCATGGGAATGGGACATGGAGAGGAGAGGAAGAAGAAAATGGACCAGAATATTCTTTAAGACAAACATGACACAATTAAGGAGTCACCTATATTTGTGTTGTTTCTGGAATGCGGTTGTTCATGCTAGTCCTGGAAACTATCAGAGAAAACAAAACAAAACAAAGCAAAAGAAACAAACGATAAAACAACTTATGGTCACACCATGATGATACGGAAGGATCATAAAGGAAGAGTGAGACGGCAACACATACCATCTGGAGCCAGTCTGTCCTTTCCTATTCAGCCTATGCAGACGTATGTTTTCCTATTCAACACAGTAAGTCCAGGAAACAAACTGGCGATGTGGGCTTGAGTGCCGTACAAGTGGTTGACCCGTTTATTGGATACATAGAAAGTCATAACTATCAAGTGCCCATTATAGCAAACCTAAAAGGACACGAATGGTAACATTGACCAAATATTTTTGAAATGTTTTTTAGAGAATAAATATTTTCATCCATTTGTTCGCTGTCATTTTCATCCATTTGTTTGCTACAACGTGCAGAAAATTCCACACGCTTGAGGGAAAAAGAAAAAAAAAAAAGTCTTCTGTTTTCTTTCCCTGAGAAGTATCTCACGTGTAGTATGCAGTCTCTAAGAATGTCCCAGTGGTCCTACTTCCTGGTATTCCTGAGATAATCCCCTTTTCTTGAGTATAGGTTTCTGTGTCAGATTCTTTATTACACCAAATCCCCTCATATGTTATAAGCACTTGAAATATAAAGCACGTACGTTTCCAGAAGTGAATATGAGTTTACTTTTCATTTATTTCTAAGATATCGCAGTAGAAAAAAGTACTTAACCCTTCTCTCAATGGTAGCCTAGCTCATTTCGTACCAAAATACTTCCTGGGAAAAACCATACGTAATGGGAAAAATGAGAAAAAAAAATGAGCAAGTTGGAAAGCAAGAGAGAAGCAAAAAGATAACAAGGATTGGCCGGGTCTAAGGTCCAGATGTATTCATGATATCTTCCTCCAGATAGAACAGGAACATAGTAGGGGCACCTGGGTGGCTCAGTTGGTTGAGCCTCTGGCTTTGGCTCAGGTCGTGATCTCGCGGCCCGTGGGTTCAAGCCCCGCGTCAGGCTCTGTGCTGACAGCTCAGAGCCTGGAGCCTGTTTTGGATTCTGTGTCTCCCTGTCTCTCTGACCCTCCCCTGTTCATGCTCTGTCTCTCTCTATCTCAAAAATAAATAAACGTTAAAAAAAGAAAATTAAAAAAAATAAAAAAGAACAGGAACATAGTCCAAGTCCACCAACAATAATCCCAGGTCACCTTGAACCTTTAAAGACTAAAGTGGAATTGCAAAATCACAGAGTATACACATTTTTATTTTAGTGGATTATGCCAGTTGGTACTCCCACCAGTGATGTGAAAGAGTTTCTATTATTCCATATTTTCAACAACATTTGATGTGATCTGTCCTTTTAAAATTCTTACTAGTGTGGTGTGGATTAGTATCTCATTGTGGGTATAGCTTTATTTATCTTCTAAATCATGATGTTCAGCACCTTTTACAAATATCTATAAGCCAGTTAGTGCTTTCTTGTTTTCCACTTAATAATTGTATCCACTGCTAAATTGGGTTTATAACCTTTCCTTATTAATGTGTAGCCATACTTTATGTATTCTGTATACAAACATTTTTCTCAGTTTTATCAACTGAGAATATTTCTCCACTTCTGTGTGGGTTGTCTTTTCACTTTTAACGTAATCGTTTGATAAAAAAATTTATTCTAAATTTTAATGAAATCCACCTATCTGTCTTTTTTTAGGTTGAGTTATCTATTTATTTATTTAGAGAATGAGCAGGGGAGGAGAGTGATAGAGGGGCACAGAGGATCTGAAACAGGTTCTGTGCTGACAGCAGAGAGCCTGATGCAAGGCTCAAACTCATGAACCCTGAGATCATTACCTTAGCTGAAGTTGGACACTTAACCAATTGAGCCACCCAGGTGCCCCTATTTATCTCTTGCTTTAGGACATTTTGCCTTGTTTAAAATATTCTATTAACAGTCAAGGTGACATCATCTTGTGGTTTCTTCAAGCAGGTTGACTTTGTCCTTGTCCTCCTCCTTCTCTTCCTCCCCCTCCTCCCCCTCCTCCTCATCTTCCTCCTTTTCTTCTTCTTCTTCATCATCTTCTTCTTCTTCTTCTCCTTCTCCTTCTCCTTCTCCTTCTCTCCATCTTCTCCTCCTTCTTCTCCTTAGCTTTCATATTCAGGTCTATGATCCATCTAAAATTAATCACTGAGTGTGTAGTGAAGTAAGTCTTATGGTTTATTTATGCATTTTCAGGGTAAATATCTAATTAGCCCAGCATTATTTATTGGAAATAAATCATTACCCACTGAATTGAAGTAGGGACTCTCCTCTGTTACCGATCAGAGGATTGCTTGTGATCAGGTACGTTGCTGCTTATTTACCAGGAGACTTTCAGATTAACAACTTATTTTTACAGAAGAGGTAGGATGGATATGAGTCCAATAACTGCGGTTGCAACTGTCATATTCTGTGACTTCACTGTGTGGCAGGCACAATGGTCTTCATGGTGTGCAATGTGGCTGGATACCTCTAGGATTTTTTCCTGGAATTGCTTGAGACCTCAAACTGATTTCACACAGCTCAGTAAATTAATTTATATTTAAAATAACAAGAGTGAATCTTGATATCTATAATTAAAAATCCTTTCTAATACATAACCTTACACAAATTCTTTGATAATTTCTTTTGTTTTTTGTTCCCTGGGTTAGGAAGAAAGAGGTATGAATTTCTCATTTACTGAGTTTCATAATTGAAGTTTTGGATTTTTCATAATTTTCCTAATCTAAGGATGACAATTTTCTACTTATATTTAAATGGCACCTACTTGGATTTTGCATATTTTGCATACATTTTATCTGATTTGTACCTGTGTATCTGAAGTTAAGACAATGATGATAGAGAATAGTATGGCAAGGATGGTTTACATGTGTTGCAAAGAATCTGGCAATGAAGTATAGTTTATAAAGTACACACACAGCCTCTTTCAAATTCTTAAGTTAAAAGTAAACTTGATTTATACTATTCTTTCTTTCAAACTATTATTTGCACAGACGTTTGACTGAACTTTGTAACATTGTTGAAACATATTGTGACATTAACTTAAATTCCATTCTAAACATTTTTTCACCTCTTGAACACAACATTTAAGAAAATTATCTGACATTTAAACTGGCTTTCAGAATATCTTCTAGAAATGTCTTCACGATGTCTCTCATTATTATAAATATATAAGTAATGGGGCCAAGAAATAACTCCGAGCTCACCTTTATCTCTGAGGCATTTCATTACTACCCTGATAAGTTTGAAAGCTACAACTGCAGTCAGCACACCCATATGCCCTTTAACTGCTGATGATTTTAAATATAAGAAAAGTAAAAAATCGAAAAGACAAATAAGGTGAAGCCTTCAAAATTATGTGTTTCACTCGGGCCTTCACTGAAGAATTTTTAGCACCTATTATGGGCTACTCATTAATTAAGTAGTCCAACTAGAAGAAAATTTTTATTTCTTGCTCCAAAATAAATTTCATCTTATTCATGCTATATACAGAATACGAAGAGTCATGAAAATAAAGACAATTGCATTTAGCAAAGAACCCTGTAAAATATTATATACCTGTAATAAAAGCATGCTCAAAGTCAACCCAGACAAGGCTCACTTGTCTTGTTTTGCGATCAAGAGATTGGATATAAAACAGCAGTATCTGAACTGTGGTCCATGAAGCCACAGTATTCACATCACCTGCAAATTCCTAGGTCCAACCCCTGACACACTCCATTAAACCTTTGAGAGTTTGGGCTCAACAATCTATGTTTGAACAAACCTTCGAGTAATTCTGATATGTGCTAAGGTTTGAAAACTGCTGGCATATAATATTATTTTAATGGAAATAATGTCTGTGTTAAAATATCAAGACAGTCTGGAATCAATGTACAAATCACAATGAGTTTAAGGAATTATGAATAGTTCAGGCTTCAGGACAGTAGACGGGGACAAAGTTATAAGAAATGATGTTGAGCATTTGGTCACAGGCTTCATCTTGAAGGGACTTTAGGCTATGGTAAGAAGCTCTGATTTTTATGGTACAGGCCTATGGCTTTCCGAATTCTGAATGCAAACCACATTGAGAAACATGTTTGAATGTCTACATAGCAGAGATTAATGTGTATGTGCATACTCACAAAAATATTCTTATCCTTATTTCCTCTTCTCTTGTTGTTTAATGTATTATTTTCTATTTTATTTAAAACATTGTTGGTTCGGACCCATTAAACTGATTTTATAATCCACTAATGGACTATAATGTGCAATGTAGAAAATACTAGTATATGACTGAGAACAAAGGAAAGATTTAAAGCATGGTAGAAATGTGATCACACTTGCCTTTTAGGAGGATTCACATAGCAGCAATTTGGAGTGCAGATGGAATTAGAACAGAACCATGCAGATGTATAATTAAAACACACATAATCACTGTAAAGATGACAGGGGTTGAAACCAAATGAGAAGCAGTGAGAATGGGTGAAATAGGGAAATATTTGAGATCGAGAAATGGTGAGATGTGGCAGCCAACTGAATCTAAGAGTTGAGAGAGAAGAGGGGATCAAGGTTGGACCTTGCTTTCTGATTCATGTGACTGAGTGCACGATAAGGACATTACCTGGTCAGTTTAAGAGGAGAAGAACTGGTTATTTGTGAGGTGGTGGGACAAGTGAAAACAATAATTTTAAATAGACCACAACATCATGACATCACGCAACCACTGGGAACATCCTGGTTAAAAATATATACATGATAACATCAAACATATCTAAATGCAGATAACTTGACAGTAAGTCAAGTTATTTACATTATTATTTGAGTGAGTGGTTAGTTTTCCTAGAATATGGGGATGAATGCAGATGTATTTTTATTCCATGTTATATCCCAAAAGGATTTAAGGCACTGGCAACAGGCTCTGAGACAATCATAGCCCTCAGACTAAGAGTGTGGGGTTGTGAAGGTAAGTCAAGTTCTTTTTAGAGTCATTTAAAATTGCTCTGTTGGAAGAGTTTTCAGCCACGTCATATGTTGTTGGCCTGTTTTGGAGTAAAATGGCTAATGAAAAAGGAGATAGGATGGCAAAAATAGTGAAGTTTTCTATTTTCAGTGGAAACTTTTTAGATAACCTAAAACATCAAAAAACATCTCTCCACACCATTTCAGATATTACCTGGAGCATACACATACTTCTTTTCAACACAAAATATCTGCTTTACAATAACAGTTCACAGCAATTCACAGTCCATCATAAGCTGTCTTAGAAATGTTTTCCCGAAATGCAACATCTGAAAGATAATCTCTAAAACAAATGAAGGCTCAGAAAAAGGAGAAACAAAGAACAGTAAAAGAGAACACATATTCAACCACTGATAATTTTGTTACTAAACCCAATTTTTCTACCCTGTATTCTACTATTAATATGTTAAAATGAACTAGAAGTTGTATTTCTACTTTTAGTTTACCTTTATTCTTACAGACTGTTGGAGGAGGTTATCAGCAGTCAGACGCCCCATAGCTTCTTCCCTATCCTTGGAATGTACATTTCACCCACCAATTCCCACAAAAGGAGTCAGTTTCAAAAACACAATCTTGAGAATAATATGCTGTTGACGTCGTCTGGACTGAATGTGAGACCGAACTCGATTAAGGCCTCTATATAAACTTTTAGGATTCTGGGAGTTGTGTGCAGAGATCTACTCATCTTGTGGCCTCCCAAGACAAACCTGGCAGGTAAGTTCTCTTACTTCTTGACTGTCACCAGACCAATCTGGAGTGGTCTGCCTTTTTCTTCCATCTCTCCCTGCCTTCTGTGTACAGGGGCCTGTTTCAGATCTTACCCAGGAAGGTCCCTAGGTTGTGAACCAACACAAAATTATATCTGAAAATAAATTTTTTGACTTTTAAAGCCAATTATAATAGGCACTGGCCTTGCCTTGTAAATCAAACTAATTAGCAATATTTTGAACAATTTGCACCTCATAAGCACTCAAAGGTACACATATAGTCTGAGATAGCATTCTATTAATCCTTTCTACTTTAAATTGAAACAAACAAGAAAAAATAAATCTGCATTCATTGCTATGGAAAAAAATAAATCCACTCATTGATTAAATAGATCAGGACCAAGAGCTATTAATGTGAAGACTTAGAATCCTTAGCAAGGTTGAAAATTTACTCTATTAAGTTCCCTCCTTCTCTTTCCTTCATTTCCCTCCCTCTTTCACCCATCTCTCCCTCTCCCTCTCCCTCTCGCCCTGCTTCTTCAAAGAACAAATTATCTACTAAGAAGCTACACTACATTTCAGAGGCTTAGTTGCTATTTTTAATATCAAGAAGTGTAGAAATCTCTTAATACTAAGATGTAGTATTGGGAGCCAGGGAACCTAAATGTTAGGATTCAATTAATAATTCTTTCTATTAACATATTTCTTAAGTTTTAGGAATTTTAATTCAACCATTTTAAAACATCAAATAGGTTCATCTTATTGCTTACATTAAGGCGAATATGTGTATCTGCTTTAAGTCACAGTGAAATATATGAAAATTAGGAAATAATTACCTGATATCAGTACCATTTAGATTAATTCTCCATATTATAAAACAATTCCTCATTTTTGCTATTTTGATGTGAGATAGACTTATACTTTTTGGATTTTACTACGTTGTTGTCGATAAGCAGCAAACAATATTTCTTTTAAGTTAATTTCTTTTTAGTCATACTCTAACTTTCTTAAATATTAATTGTAGACCTAATTGTTCATGTCATGGAATCCATTATAATTATGAACTATACAACTCACACTTGGTAAGAAGATTAACGGTCTCCAAATATGTCCATGTCCTAATCCCCCAGATTTGTGGATGTTACCTTATATGGCAAAAGAGACTTTGCAAAGGTAAGTTAAGGATCTTGAGATGGGAAGGGTATCACAGATTATCCAGATTGGTCCTATGTATCACAATGGTACTTAGAGGAGGGGTACAAAAAGAGTCAGTTGGGAAGAAGGGGATGCTATGACTGAATCCAAGGTTCGAGTGATGCCCTCTGATGATGGAAGGGACCCAAACAATAGAGGCAGCCACTAGAAGTTGAAACAATGGAAAGACAGATGCTCCCCTCAGAGCCTCCAGGAGGAAACAGTCCTGCTGACACCTTGACTTTAGCCCAGTGATTCTGGACTTCTGACTTCTAGAACTGTAACAGCATAAGTTTATGTTGCTGTGAGTCACTAAATTAGTAAAAGTGTGTTATAACAGCAAAAGGAAACCAATACGTACCATAAGCACATTCTACTTAGGTTATTGAATTTTAAACTAATTTGATATTTACTTCTGACTTTATAGACCCTACATATTAAAGTTGGTTTATTCCTATAACCAAGAAGTACCACACTCGTAAATGAACACTCTAAAGGCTGAATATGTCACTTATTTTTTTTTTTTTGCTTTTGCATTTATGTATGGTTTTAAGTTACCTCGTATGTAGAACCATAACTCAGACTGACATGTACCTGAAGTCTGTTAGTAAGATGCTAAGCCTGGAAAACTGTCCTAATGTTTACTCATGTCTTCTACCTGGTGAGCTGATACCTGGGGCCAAAGTCTTTGAACAGTTGAGAAGCGCTTGGAGGATATATAGACCTCCTGAGAATGGTAGGTGGTTTCTAGGACTTCCATTACGTTCACACCGAAATGTTATCTGAAGCAGTGGTGCCTTTTGAGCGAGTTAAAGGTGAGGGAGGTTGGCTCTCTCACCCTCAGGTGCTACTTTTGTATGGAACATTGAATTATCTTTCACAACAGAATACCATAAAAATCTCACCGAGATTCTTTAGGTGGGCGTGTATTTTTTAAATGAGTAATAAATCAATACGTCTAAGTTTGTATTTCTTCTGCACATTAGGTGATATAAAGCACTTTAATCTGTTCACTCCTCATAAGTATTGAATGTTATCTAAAATGAGCTTTCCTTTGTCCAACATGTTAGAAATAATTTTATTTATAGAGATTAATGAAATTGTTATCTGTGAGTGTAAGAATGCATTTGTACATAAATTCACATATAATTTTCATTACTTCTGAGTACAAACAGAAGGATGTATTGTGTGGGTGTGTTTGTGGGTGTGTGTACGTGCATGTAGGCTTTGCGTATGATGTTGAGTAAAGTGTCTGAAATCGAAGCTAGGACCTCATTAAAACAAAACAAAACAAACAAAACCTTTGCTTCATTTAAAAAAGGATAATATTTTCTTTATATCTTGAGTATATGAGAACTGTGGTACACTAAATATATTTTAAGGAAATTCACTTTTTTAGGTATGCGCATATTTTTATGGTAATTATGTGACATTCAATTACTCATTCTTTTATTTATTCATTGATCTCTTGATACTTGTAAAATTAAATGATCTTGAATATCTCCAAAATATCCCATCATCATATTTGATTTTTTTTAAGTTTCAAGGTCAGGCAATCCAATACTTCAGGTTACCAAGCTACAATAAGTACTAAAATGCAGAAGAGACCATGAGGAGAACTTTATTACTACAAAAGACAGATGTCTGAATCCACCTGGAAGCCAAATGAAGATGATTAATGAACCCAATGGTTGCCTTAGTTTTTTATCACAAGAAAGAAGACAAAGGAACCTCTGAGGGCTGAGATGATTTAGCAACAGAAAACAACATTCAGAGCTGCATGCGAAGGAGTCCGGGCAGTCCTTGAAGCCTGTTAGTTATATATATTTTTTTTTTTAATTTTTTTTTTCAACGTTTATTTATTTTTGGGACAGAGAGAGACAGAGCATGAACGGGGGAGGGGCAGAGAGAGAGGGAGACACAGAATCGGAAACAGGCTCCAGGCTCTGAGCCATCAGCCCAGAGCCTGACGCGGGGCTCGAACTCACGGACCGCGAGGTGACCTGGCTGAAGTCGGACGCTTAACCGACTGTGCCACCCAGGCGCCCCATCTGTTAGTTATATTTAAATGACCACAATTAGACCACAATACTAAGCGTCTGACTTGGATGCTATTTTTTTCAGCTTTATTGAGACATAATTGACGTGTAACACTGTGTAAGTTTAAGTTGTACAAAGTGATGATTTGATATACATATATACTGTGAACTGCTTGTCTTCATAAGGTTAGTTAACACATCCAACACCTCACATAGTTACATGTGTGATGAGAACTTTTAAGATTTACTGTCTGGGCAACTTTCAAGTACACCGTACAATATTGTTAAACTATAGCCACCATGAGGTTCATGACATTCCCAGAATTGGGTCGGTTTATAACTGAAAGTTTGTACCCTTTGACCGTCTTCACCCATTTCCCCCACCCTGTCTCCCTTGCTGAAGGTGGCCTAGAAGCTCAGTGATTAGGGCTCAGACATCACTTCCTCTAGCATTTTCAGAGGGAAGATTTACAATAATCTTTTATTAATTTGGTAGTGGTGGAAAGAAAAAAAGGGAGATGAAGAAAGCTGGATCAAAGAAGAAAAGTTAAGAGTGGAAGAAAAGGAAAGTATTGGCTAAACTCTAAAATCTTTTCACTGAGGATATTGTTTTCTGGTCGCCTATGAGAATTACAGATGCTTTCTAAGTTGTCAATGAACACAGATTATTTTAATTGTTTTTAAAAATTTACATGTCGGGGCGCCTGGGTGGCTTAGTCGGTTAAGCGTCCGACTTCAGCCCAGGTCCCGATCTCGCGGTCCGTGAGTTCGAGCCCCACGTCCGGCTCTGGGCTGACAGCTCAGAGCCTGCAGCCCGCTTCAGATTCTGTGTCTTCCTCACTCTCTGCCCCTCCCCCGTTCATGCTCTGTCTCTCTGTCTCAAAAATAAATAAATGTTAAAAAAATAAAATTAACTAAATAAATAAATAAATAAATAAAAATGTACATGTCACCTTCCTTCTCATGGGCACCACTAAACTCATCAATTTTTATGTTTCTTCTTTGGCCATCAGAAACTAGGAGTTACTTTGGCTCTACAACCTATAGTTAATTAATTATGTTCAGCTTGTATGCTTATACAATCATAGTAAAACCATTTGTTTTCTTAGGCACTAATTATTTGCTGGATTGAAACACAGGTGAATTAACATAATTTTATTTGGACATCAGAGGTAAATTTTGTTATTTTTCATTAGAAATGTTATTTTTCATTTTCATTTAACATTAGAAATGTTATTTTTCAATAGAATTCAGTGATTCAATAGTTTCTGCTGGATATTTTCAATACCTTTTACATAATTTCCCTCTCGCTAAAAAAATAATACTGTTTATTTTGAAGGAGAGCGAGAAAAAGCATGAGCAAGGGAGGGGCAGAGAGAGAGGGAGACACAGAATCTGAAGCAGGCTCCAGGCTCCAAGCTGTCAGCACAGAGCCCCACACAGGGCTCAAACTCACAAACTGTGAGATCATGACCTGAGCTGAAGTTGGACACTAACTTAACCGACTGAGCCACCCAGGTGCCCAGGTGTCCCTAAAAAATGTTTAACATTTATTTATTTTTGAGAGACAGAGGGAGACAGACCATGAGTGGGAGAGGGGCAGTGAGAAAGGGAGACACAATCTGAAGCAGGCTCCAGACTCTGAGCTGTCCACACAGAGCCCGACTTGGGGATCTAACCTGTGAACCGTGAGATCATGACCTGAACCAAAGTCGGATGCTCAACCGACCGAGTCATCCAGGTGTCCCATAATTTACCTCTTTCTATTTTCCATCCACGGTCTTCTGAACATCTATAGATATGTCTATACTGGAATAATCTTTTTGGCTTTTCAGAGAGATCTATTTCTTTTGATCAGTATTAATTCACTCTTCTCAATAGAATATGAAATACAGAAATAAGTTAGAGATAAGAATGAGAAAAATTGAGAGAGACACCTATACATGTAAGATGCTATCTAGTCTTACTTAACTAAATCTTGGATAAATGAACTTTGCTGACTCCCTTAGGCTGGTTGAAGACTTTCCTGGCTTGAGATTTTTTAATCTTCAGCTTCAGGGTTGTTGGTTCAGTTTAGTAGTCATTTCTGGGATTAACTTGATTTTATTTTAAAAGATACTAAGGTGTTACTTCTAGCTCTGTAATTAAGAATCATAGATGGCAGGGAAGTCTTTCCTGTGACGTGATGTTCATTCCTCATTAGACCATAATTTCTAGTTAGTGCCTGTTTTGTTTTGTTTTGTTTTGTTTTGTTTTTGCAGCTCTAATCACATGCCTTTCATCTCTTTGAGTTGACACTATCTAGCTACTATGCTACTGTTCCTTTCTTCTCCTTACTCTCAAACTTCTTGCAAAAAACTTTCTTTTCTGGATATGAGCGGCTGAGGTACTAACCATAACTTCATTTCATGCTTGATATTTTTCTTTCTTTGAAACTGATGTATACCACTGTCTCTCATTTAATGCTTAGCGACAATTCCTACCTGCTTAGGTTTTCAAAAACCTGTGTTATCTTTGGAAACAGCTTATAAAACAAAAGTTTTTTTTTTCTTTAATCAGTTGAAATGATTTTGGACAAATATAAAAAAAATAAATACAATTTCAGGGCATTGCTCAAAGATCCCATACAAAGGGCATGTTTAAACCCACTCAGTGCTTCAAAATGGTGTTCATGGATACTACAACCTCATGTACATGCTCAATGCTTGTTGTTAATTACTAGCATAATGGCTTTATGCAGATGCTAAAAAACAAACAAAAAAATATTGGTGGAGAGTTGAATTTTTCACATAATATATCTTTAAATAGTTTTTCATACAATAAGTATAATTTTTAAATGTTTATTTATTTAATTTTTAGAGAGGGACAGTGCCAGCAGGATAGGGGCAGAAAGAGAGAGAGGGAGACACAGAATCCAAAGCAGGTTCCCAGCTCTGAGCCATCAGCACAGAGCCCAACTCAGGGCTTGAACCCACCAACTGTGAGATCACGACCTGAGCCGAAGTCAGACACTTAATTGACTGAGTCACCCAGTCACCCCAAATAAGTATAAATGAATTAACTCTTTAGTTATGTTCAAAATGGCTTTCCAGAAATGGAATTTATTAATCATTATCAATATTAATTTTTAATTAGAGAGATGCAGATTTAAGGCCTTGAATTTAGTGTCTTCACGTTATATATGAGTGTTCAGTACTTACTTTAAATGCTCCTCTTTTTCTGAAGTTCTTGTTTTATAACGTGAACTTTAAATGCCGTCAAATTCAAAAGGACAGAAGACCTATTATCTATAATGATACACATTTTATCTTTGTGAGAACATTTAAAACAAAACAAAAAAAAATCACTCATCCTTTGAATAAACTCAAATTTGCTCCCTACAGTGTTTTCCCTACATTAAGAATTAGTCATTACTGAGAAGTTTAATGCATAACAATTGCTTTCTATCACCTATTTTATGAAAGAAAAATTTATAATCCTTATTTTGTTTCCCCAGGCAAAGAACATTTAAACTTAAATAAGGATATTTGCACAGAATTTAAATGCAGATAAAGAGACTGAAATCAACCAATTTAGAAAATTATGAGGCCAAAGCACAATTTATTAAACCCTTGTGCAGTTTATAAATTGAACTCAAATATTTCTTTAGGTATAGAATTAGATGAAGCATGAGAAGTCTTACTTTTTGTTATACATTATTTGTCATTATATTTCTCTCTATTCTTGATGTTCCTTCCCCAAAAGTCTACAAAATAGGTTGGTGCTCTCCAAGGCAATGAATACCAGGGATCATGATGTAAACCCAAAGATATCGGGGAATGCTTGGTTTGTAAAAATAATTCAGAAGCACACGGAAAGTCACAGTACAAACAATAGATTTTTAACATATCTTCCCATATTAAAACACACTCATATATAAACACATACATACCAGAAAGGACATTGTTTGAAACTATATTAAGGGAAAAAAAATAGAACTTGAATTTGTAGACCAGCCTAGTTTGTACTCGACTCATCAATAAATAATGATTTGCTATATATTCTTAATCCCTTCCCATAGATTTTATAAGTTAGTCTGATATATGTTTATTCTAAAGAAAATATTTCATTTGGAAGGTATTTAAAATAATATAATGACCGTCTTATCACTTGTTATAAGCCACCAATAAACTACACATTTTTCTCACTTAGTAAGTTATTTGTTTAAATAATAAAGCTTATAGTTTCCATGAATTTAAAGGTGTGGCTACAATTGATTAAATGGATAGCATTAGTGATCTACGTAATACTATGTTATCAGAGTTGTAAGTGAAGATTATGTTTTCCTCATTTGTAATAATAATAAATATTTAACATATTCTTTGCTCTGGCTGTTATGAAGTTCTAGAACCCAATTTGATGCTTAGTATCTGTATTACATACTCTTAAGAGCAGCATATTGATCATGTATTCCCTTTATTGGAGCTCCTTTTTAGTCTTATTTTTTTATCACTTAAAATTTACTCTTTTATTTTTAAGTTTATTTATTTATTTATGTTTGAGAGAGAGACAGAGAGAGCAGGAGAGGGCAGGGAGAGAGGGAGAATCCCAAGCTGTCTCAGTGCAGAGTGTGATGCGGGGCTCAAACTCACCAATCGTGAGACGGTGACCTGAGCTGAAACCAAGAGTTGGGCGCTTAATGCACTGAACCACCCAGGCATCCCTAAATTTACTTTTGAAAATGAAACACATCTTATAAATTATATATATTAAATGCAACACTAGTAATACACAAAATGTTTTTGCCTATCAATTTCTGTTGAACATTCCCAGTAGTGTAATGAAAATTTCTTTCTAACTACTTCTACTTATGTATATTCTTATTATATAGGTAATGCATCTGAATTACTATATACATTTTGAGGAGTATATACTGGCTATCATAAACTATTGCTTCAAACATTTGACTCTAAGAAATAGTTACCCAGATAACTGGCTAAAAATGCATATTTGTGGGGCCAAATCCACATGCTTTAAATATTAAGATAGTTAGATAGCTGTTACCAAAATATGAATATGTAAGAGCTTATCTTTTTTTTTTTTTCTAGAGGGGTCTCAGGATCTAAGTTTTGGATATTTTAGATTAAAATACACATAAGGCCTCTGAGGTATAAACCGACATCTGTATATACAGGTCTGGACTTCAGGATCTATTAGATACTATTCAGTAGATTTCGATGAATAGGGTGACCATATAATTTATTTTCCTCTTTGATTCACTTTAGAAATTGAAAGGAGACACTGTTATTAGTCAAGCCAGGATGGCAGGCTTAAGCTCTGACTACTTGGGGTACATAAACTAGATAAATGTTTTTCGTAATATAAAATGGGCTATCTTTCCATGAGTCTTGTCTTAGATATCCATTTCCCTGGATACCACATTGCCCATCTCAAGTGAGGAAATCATTTACTTTTCCAGCTTCACTTTATACCCAAACTTTTTTTCAAAAGTCCAGAGCTCAAATCCTCTGAGATTCCAAGTTATTAGTTCTGAGATGGGCCACAAACATTAATAAATTAAGAAGTGTTCCTGAATTCTGATGCTGTTGTTTCACTGAATACACTTTGGGCAACAGTATCCTAGAATTCAGAGTCAAACCATCTCCCTAATGAGATATTTGATCATTAGAATGAGTTTGGGAATTTTTTTACTTCTCCAATGCTGCCACACCCCTTGCTACTATAAGGCCTTATAAGGCTACTATACTAGGACATAATATATAAATTAAAAACAAACCAACAAGCAAAGAAACAAGCAAACAGAACCTCAGAATATTGTGATTCATTACACCAGAAATCTGAGGTATTTTGTTGTATGTTTTAGATTGATACTTTAGTTTTTCCGAAACACAGATGACGATAACTTCAATTTGGTTAAACTTGGTATTTAGTGTCCTAAATAAAAGTTTGAATAGTAATATAATAATTACCTGTTTCATAAAGTTCATACTGCCCTTTTGTCTACACATTGAATTCAGGCTTACTCATTTAGTCTACATAGTTTATTAAGAACATGTCACTTCTATAGATTAATGATTCACTTACCAAAGTGTTTGGAACCAAAGTTGACTGATTTTTATAATCCTGAGATAAAGTTAAATTACATTTATGTTTTCTTATATTTATTCTGAGGACATGGTGGTTAATAATTCTAAGAAGCCTTGGGAAATGAAGCAAAAAGAACTTTCAATGGTATCTAATTAGAGTCCCATTTTGGAAAAGAGAACTCAGTGGGGGCTGGATTTTGAGTCCCCATCCTACGGGTTCCCATGAACTCTCCAGGTACTTGCTTAACCCTCTGACTTAATAAACAAAAGAAGGAGCATTTTAATAAATCACCTCTGGCAATAACCACCTTGCCATTTAGTGTTTTTTTTTAATTATATGAATTTTGGATAGATACAGTGTAATTTTCTTTATTCTATAGTGTGAGATCTACAGCACTTTAAAATCTATTGGGTCTTTCAACAATATATCACATAATTAAAATCAAGTTTTAGGTTCAAAAGGAAGTAGCTTTTATTTTAAATTATAAAGTCATTATGTTATTCTCAAAGTGATAGGCAATATAATATAAATGAAACAGCAAAGCAGTCAGCAAAAATTCACTACCCAGAGGGAACCAAGGCTTGATACTGGGAAACATTCTTGCAAATAGTTCTCATTGCACTTTGGAAGAAAATACTAGAATTTACAATTTTAACCATTTAAAAAATCAACATCACTTAATTTCAGGGTTGGATTAACACTTACCCTCACGTATGTGTATGTTAGGTGATCATATATTTTAGATGCGAGGAGCTTACCTAACAGAAAAATGGAAGAGTCACAATTAGTAGGGCATGAGATTCTCTTATGTTTTATATACTTATTATTTTTAGAAACTACAATTCATAGCAGTTTTTGTGCTATGAAATAATACATATGTTTTCATTCCATTTAAAAAAAAACACTTCAAGGGGCGCCTGGGTGGTGCAGTCTGTTAAGCGTCCGACTTCAGCCAGGTCACGTTATCACGGTCTGTGAGTTCGAGCCCCGCGTCGGGCTCTGGGCTGATGGCTCAGAGCCTGGAGCCTGTTTCCGATTCAGTGTCTCCCTCTCTCTTTGACCCTCCCCCATTCATGCTCTGTCTCTCTCTGTCCCAAAAATAAATAAACGTTGAAAAAAAAATTAAAAAAAAAAAAAAAAAACAACACTTCAATAGTAGACTAAGCTATTATGTAAAAAAAAAAAAAAAAAAAAAAAAAAAAAAAGAACAAGAAAAACAAAAACATGGAGAATGACATTTAAATTAATTTGTACCACACAGCTATTTAGTAGTTGTCTCAGGAAAAGAAATTGTAAACATTGGAAATTTGGTCAGTTACAAACACTCTCAAAGTCTCAACAACTAAAATATGGAAAACAGTAATTTCTAATCTGATGCATGGAATATATTAAATAAGCATTTGGGTAAGATCCCCCCCCCACCCCCTACCAAATATCTATTCATTGGGAAAGATGTACATTTGCTAGTCTGTATTTAAAAACTTTGTAAAGCAGGTGGTTGTGATGGGGTTTGGGGGTGATAGTGGGGTTCAGAGCCGACAACACAAAAGAATTCTTGAAGACGTCTTTCGTGCAAAAAGGTGGTTTTATTAAAGCACAGGGACAGGGCCCATGGGCAGAAAGAGTTGCACTGGGGTTGTGAAGGGTGACTGATTATATACCTTCAGGTTGGAGGGGATTAGGGACAGAGTAAGTCTCTAAGGAATTTTGGAAGCAAGTTTTCCAGGACTTTGAGGGGCTAGCTGTTGTTAGGAAAACATCATGTATTACTGTTTAGTAAAACCTCAGTCATGAGACCCTTCAGATGTATATCAAGGAACCATAAGCCTGGGGTATGATCGGTGAGGTGAGGGGCGGCAGGTAGAGATAAAGGAAGTTTCCAAATAAGTTTTTACTTGTTTAAGGAGACTCACCAGGATCCTGGTAGGTCAGGATAATGTGAAGCCAAGATTCCCTTTTGTCCCTAGCAAAGTATCATCACTGAGACAGTTGAACTCCTAGAGGAAGGTCACTGACAGTTTCAAGGACATGTCAATGGACTGTGGTCAGTAAGAAAATTTAATTTTTCATTTGTCTTTGTTTCCCACATCACCATGGCAAGCACTTAAACCCCCTTACATCTTGAGGAGGATTATATTAGAGCTCCAGAAAAGAGTCTATAGGTTTCTAGAGATTAGGCTGTGGATAAGATTGCCTTCTCCTTGCAGTTTACTAAGTTATCCGTAAACTGAAGTAGATGCCTGTCCTACGTGACTATTTGTCAACTGTTTGTTTTATTTCCTTTTCTATGTTCTTGGGGAGCCAAGAGTGTCTGAGAAATATCACACGTATCTCACCTGGAGGTGGAGGGGTATACCAGCTTGTACGTTGCCCTTAACTTGCCTTATGCTCCTTCATCAACTGGAATGGAAAGATGAATGAGAATTTTAGCTAGCACTGCCAAAGAGCCTTTGTTCTATTTAAAAAAAAAAATAATGTTTATTTATTTTTTAGAGAGTGAGAGACAGAGCACGAGCAGGAGAGGGACAGAGAGAAGGAGACACAGAATCTGAAGTAGGCTTCAGGCTCGGAGGTGTCAGCACAGAGCCCGACGCGGGGCTTGAACCCATGAACCATGAGATCATGACCTGAGCTGAAGTCGGATGCCTAACCGACTGAACTCCCCCAGGTGCCCCTGTCCTACTCATGTTTAGGTTTCTTTGGGAACTATTTTTTTATTGCAATTTTTTTTTAGAAAACACATTCTGAAATATGCTGAAGTGAAAACCACTTCTTGAAATCATTATTGTATCAACTCTTTAAGAATTTTAAAGATGAATGTGACTATTTAATCATAACCTATTAGTTTGTATTTAAAACTCTTAAAACACATAGTTCATTTTCTCTATCTCATTTTAAATTTTTGATAATTGTATCTCTTTGTTATTAAAATAGCAATAGGAAATTACATAGCTAAGTAAATTCACTTGTGCTGCAACTCAACATTGTTTAATAATGATGTTGAGTGGGGAAAGGATTAACATTAGGCAGGGAGAGATAAAGGACCCTGGGGGAGACAGGCTGTAGCTACAAGGGGGAGGCTGAAGAAGATGAAGGGTTTGGAAGAAAAAAGGATAAAAGGATTCCAGACCTGCTTGGGCTAGGTGCCATGAGTGGAGTCTCACAAACTTTTTGATAAGATCCCAATAAAAAGTCAGGCACAAAAATCTTCTGTGGCTACACAGTCAGGACCCCTCTCATTCTTGAGAGGTTTGGACTTTCCCTCAATAAACTCTGTCTCTGCTCACTCTCTGTTGTCTGTAGGATTCCTATATTGGCTCCGTGAGACAAGGACCAAGGGCGGGTCTCTCCCACCCTCCTGTATCAATGTTTAATCTGAAGCATTTGGGGACCCAACCAGCCTACTCTGTCAACCACTTTTCAAATGTTACTTCGTTCCTTGTACATTTTTACCGGCCTTCAAAGAATCAGAAAGAAAGGCATCTTGGCCTTGGAGTAGAGGGGAGTGTTTCTTTGGGGGAAATCCAAAAAAGAATTGTATATATTGAAGGGGTGGGTGCAGGATGAGATACTCCAAAACATACCACTTTAGTATAAAGATGGTTTTGAGTTCAAAGTAATCAAATCAAGCAGATACAGGAAAAGCTCTCTGTCTCCCTCTTACCTGCCTAAATTTACACTCAAGAGGAGAGCTCTACTAACAGACTCTCCTTTACCTAAGAAACCTAGCTGCTTAGCATGACAACCTTTGTTTTGCAAACATCTCCTTTCACCTCCACTTAGTGGTCTTTTTCCCCATTGTATCCTCAGGTCCCTACCCCTCTCTTTGGTTCATATAAGCAGCATGTTGCTCATTGTCTTTGGAATCTCTTGTCTGTGTGGATCCCACATAAGAGCACTTATTAAACTTGATTTTCTCATATTAATGTGACTCATGTTAGTTTGATATTAAGTCCAGCTAGAAGAACCATAGACAAAGGAAGCGGAAGCTCTTTCTCCCCTACTATATATCTATATCTATATCTATATATATCTATCTCTCTCTGTATATAAAGAGAGAGCAAAAATATCGAAATTCTATTTTTACTAGAGATTTTTTAAATATGCAATTCTTTCTAGAAAATAAAAATGTATGCAAGTTTTATTGCCTATTTAGTGTACATTACATTTAGAGTAAAAGATCAGTACTTTAAATTCCAGCTAAATTTAGAATTCTTTGTTCGAGTTTTGCTGTTATCACCATTATAAAAAACATGCAAAGTAATTGTTTCCAATGAGATAATACCTCTTAAAGGACAAGAGAATGCTGCATTAAGGGGGCAAAAAAGAAAAAAAAAAAAAAACTTTCATGTGATGAGGTTTTGGAATGGTGGGGGTTCAAAGCAGACAGCCAAGAAACAATCGTTAAAACAATACTTTGTTGTAAAAAAGGTTATTTTATTCCAGCACAGTGACAGGACCTTTGGGCAGGAAAAGCTGCACTGGAGTTATGAGAATGACTGGTTATAGGGGCGCCTGGGTGGCTCAGTGGGTTAGGCATCCAACTTTGGCTCATGTCATGATCTCGTGGTTCGTGGGTTCGAGCTGTGCTGATAGCTCCGAACCTGGAGCCTGCTTTGGATTCTGTGTCTCCCTTTCTCTCTGCCCCACCCCTGCTCATGCTCTGTCTCTCTCTCTCTCTCTCTAAAATAAATAAACATTAAGAAAAAAAAAATTTTAAAGAATGACTAGTTCTATACTATGGAGTTTGGGGGAGGTAAAGCCAAAAGGGAGGCTTCCAGAGGGTCTTTGATATGCTAAAGAAGACTCATAAGATGCCAGGGCCTTGCTGTTGTCAAGCTAAGGTTGTTTCCCTCTAGGAAGGGATTGACATTATGACAGTAGGGGGTTCCTGGAGAAATGGTATTTGCCTCAAGTATTTGTCAATGGACTGCGGGTTGTAAAGAAGTTTAATTTTACCTGTCATTTCCTTCTTGCCTTTCTTCCCCAAATTACTATGGAGAGAAGGGTGATACAAGGGGCTCCAGGAAACTGAGTCTATGGGTTTCTAGAGATTAGGCTACACATAAGATCGCCTTTTTCTTGTAATTCACTGAGACATTTATAAACTGATGGAGACTCATGTCCCACATAACTGTGATCTCCATCAATTAAGCTTTGTTTCCCCCTTTCCTTTGTTCTTGGGCAGCCAGCAGTGCCTGAGGAATGTCACACATAACCCACCTGGGGGAGGGGTGCTGTGCCATCTTGTGCTTGGCCCTCAGCTTGCCTTATGGTCCCTCATCAATGCGGATGATGACTTTTGTTATTTATGTAAGATTTTCCAGGATATTATGAGTACACTCAATCTCCCCAGAAGGAACCACATATACAAATTATGCATCCAAAGTCTTTCTAAATTGCTAGGGATTTTGATGCTATTCAGGCAATTATATGTCATTATTTTTTTTCTTTTATTTTATTGGATTTTAGGATTTAATAGTTGGATTTTATTTCTTCCAGATTGGACTATTTATGAGTTTCTTCAAGTGGTTTTCAAACGTTTCCCTCAATATATAATTTCTTTCTAAGATATTAAGGAATCATGAGAAAGAAGAATCTGAAAGTATATAGATAAACCCATGAAAACTTCAAGTGTACAAGAAATTTTGTAATTGCGTAGTATCCTAGGACCACCTTCAGAGCTTTCAAAGGATTGGTGGGCCTCTCACCTCAGGTATGTCTGATTCAAGACTGAAGTGGGGCTGAATATTTGCATTTCCAACAAGTTCCCAGGTGATCTTGATGCTTTCAGCTCAGAACTACTTTCAGAGGCATTACCTTAGGCCACTAGCAATTTTTCAACTTTTACTACCTACCTGTATCTTGATGGTCATTTTCCTTAAAATAATATACGTTGTATTATTTAAGATAAAAGAACAAACTAACTCCCAAATTGTGATATTTGCAAATGAAACGGGAAATTAACATTTTCTTTTTCTTTATTATGAAGTTTACTGTCAAGTTGGTTTCCAAACATTTTCTTTTTTTTTTTTTTTTTTTTTTTTTTTTTTATTTATTTTTGGGACAGAGAGAGACAGAGCATGAACGGGGGAGGGGCAGAGAGAGAGGGAGACACAGCATCGGAAACAGGCTCCAGACTCCGAGCCATCAGCACGGAGCCTGACGCGGGGCTCGAACTCACGGACCGTGAGATCGTGACCTGGCTGAAGTCGGACGCTTAACCGACTGCGCCACCCAGGAGCCCCAATTTCCAAACATTTTCAAAGCAAATGGTCTACTAGTATTCCTTTTAATTTAGTACCTGGTCTGTGATTTTTATTTTTTGTTTTGTTTTATTTTATTTTATTTTATTTTATTTTATTTTATTTATTTTATTATTTTATGTTATTTTATTTTATTTTTGCAAAATTTTAAATTTATTTATTTATTTTGAGGGAGAGAGAGCACAAGTGGGGGTGGAACAGAGAGAAAGGGAGAGAAAGAATCCCAAGCAGGCTCTGCATTGTCAGCGTAGAGCCTGATGCAGGGCTTGAAATCATGAAGTGTAAGATAATGCTCTGAGCTGACATCAGGAGTTGGACGCTTAACCCACTGAGCCACCCAGGTGCCCCACAGTTTTTACTTTTTATTTTTTAGTAATAAAAGGTATTTTCTGTTTCTATAATAATTGATTTATATTTATTCCAGTGATTCACCTGAAAAGATATCCATTACTAAGCATCACTGTATAACATGGGAAAAAATGATCTTCATATTACACAAATATCAAGTATAAATATTGACAATTCTCTCAGGGTCAAAAAATATGATCATTTGAAAGAAAAGATTAATAATTATAGACATATTACAAAAGTTCAGTATTTAGGGTTCATGAACAACAACAACAAAATAACATTTTAAATATTGTTTTTTCTGGCATTTGAATTTAGGGTTTTTGATATAATGCATTCTTGGTCATTCTTTTAGAGAATAAATTAAAAAAGGGATATTAACATTTTCACGAACACTTAGGGGACATGTGGGAATAAGCACATGGTCACAGTATATTTTAAAAGTTGTGCAAGGGGCGCCTGGGTGGCGCAGTCGGTTAAGCGTCCGACTTCAGCCAGGTCACGATCTCGCAGTCCGTGAGTTCAAGCCCTGCGTCGGGCTCTGGGCTGATGGCTCAGAGCCTGGAGCCTGTTTCCGATTCTGTGTCTCCCTCTCTCTCTGCCCCTCCCCCGTTCATGCTCTGTCTCTCTCTGTCCCAAAAATAAATAAACGTTGAAAAAAAAAAATTAAAAAAAAAAAAAGTTGTGCAAAATACGAGAAAGGATGCCTACTTTTGTTCCAAATATTAATTTAAAATTAGAGGGGCACCTGGGTGGCTCAGTTGCGTAAGTGTCCAACTTCAGCTCAGGTCATGATCTCACAGTTTGTGAGTTCAAGCCCCACGTCAGGCTCTGTACTGACACTCAAAACCTGGAGACTGCTTTAGATTCTGTGCCTCCCTCTCCTTCTGACCTTCCCCCACTCACACTCTGTCTCTCTGTCTCAAAAATAAACATTAAAAAAATTTTTTTAACAAAAGAAGAATAGAAAAGTACTATGAGAAATACGATTCTGAGGTAGGCAAAATAACATTTCCCTTCACCCTCCCCCCCCCAACCTGCCCTCCCCCAACATAGAAATTTCCATATACTCATTAATGGAATTTTTGAATATATTATGTTACAAGGCAAAACAAGGGAATTAAGATTGTAGACGGAGTCAAGGCTGTACCTTGCATGTAATGGGCAAAGCTACAGACAATGTGATCACTTAGTATGTTTTTTTAAAACACAGGCATCTTTTAACACAGGTGCTCATCCATTTGGGGTAGAATGCCAGATGGTAATGTAGTCTGAATATAGTTGAAAACATTTTAGATTCTTATAAAAGACTTGTATGTTCATTGGTGTAATGATTAAATATAATACAGCTTTTATCAAGACATTTGTATTTTGAGAATATCAGATCCCAAGTTTACATTTCTTTATTATGTCCTATTATAAGTTTATTTATTTCACAACTACCTTAAAAGTTTTTCTACTATGCCAACACTGTACTACATATTAAGCATGCAAACATGAATAAAGACCCCCACATTTTAAGGTTCTGCCAGATGAATGGGAGATAGACAGATATAAATAAACCCAGTTCAGTGCAGTAAATGTCTTACCAGTTTTACTCAATATTTTTTATTATCTTTGAATTTAAATCTATTGCTTGAAGTTACCAAAGTGTTAAATACATAAAAGAAATCACAGGTTATGTGTACTACCTCCCAGAAGGAATTAACATTGCAAAGCTAAAGTCAATCATAAATTAATAAGAAATAAATACATTATTCTCAAGAAATTTAATGAGCTTTTTTTTTTGCTACTTTGTTAAGTTTAAATCATTTGAAAATGTACATTTAGGATGATTTTGAGACAGGAGACAGACTGACCTTAGGCAGGTGAGGATAAACAGCCCCTTATTAACAACAGCAGAGCAGAAACTACCAGACCTTGAGACACCCATTCCATGGAAAAAAACACTGCAGACCATACCCTGATTTAGCTGCTGCTCAGTAACTAACTCCCCCTCCCGCCCAAAAAACTAACTCTCCCGCCACTATACTGGACATATGGCCTGTTTCTCAGACTTTAGTGGCTTCCTCCTTAAGGATCCCTTCCCCTGTAGGGCGAGTCTTTTTCTCCTGTTTCATTCTCGCCCTCATACATTTGGTGCCTGTGTTGCCCTTAGCCTTATTCATCGGTTCCAAGCTCCATCAGAACACCACCCTGGGTTTTAAAAAAGATGGTTACAGGGGCACCTGGGTGGCTCAGATGGTTAAGCGTCCAATTTCAGCTCAGGTCATAATCTAGGGGTTTGTGAGTTTGAGCCGCGCATCAGTGTCTGTGCAGACAGCTCAGAGCCTGGAACCCTCTTTGGATTATGTGTCTCCCTCTCTTTCTACTCCTCCTCTGCTCGCACTCTTTCTCTACCTCAAGAAACAAATAAACATAAAAATTTTTTTTAAGGCGGTTACAATTTAGTTTAACAAACCTTATCATTCTTCTGTGTCTACCTACACATATTAACCTCCTTTACAATTTATTCTGTTACAATAAATATAATTTATTTATAAATTTATTATAAATTATAAATTTATATTATATATATTATATATTTATATTATATATATATAATTATAAATTATAAATTTATAAATTTATTTATAAATAAATCTCTATTATTCATAATAGAGAAAAGGGCAAAAAAGAACCCAGATGTTCATCAATTGACAAATGAATACATGAAATGTAGTACAGCTGTTACACAGGTCATTATTTTGGAATAAATAAAGTCCTGAGATCCACCACAACATGGAGAAACCTTAAAAACATGCTAAACGAAAGAAGCCAGTCACAAAAGTTAACAGGTTGTATGATTCGATTCATATTGACTTACCATAATAAACAAATCTACAGGGATAGAAAGTAGACTGCCGTTTTTCTAGGACTCAGAATGGAAGACTATACGGGTTTGGGTTCCTTTTAGGAACGATGAAAATGTAAAATTGGATAGCGGTAGTGGTTGTACATTTCTGTGAATATACTAAACCCTATTGAATTACATGATTTAAATGAGTTAATATTTTGTATGTAATTTATAGCTCATAAAACTTAAAAAAGAGATTTTAAAAAAGTGCAAAAAGGCTTAACAAAAATGTGGTTAAATAGATTGCAATCTTTAGCTATAGATCCAGGATTTGAGGAAAGACAGCTCTAAGTTGTGCATAAAAGTCACAGTGAAACCTGAAGGAAAAAAATGAGAACAAAACAAAACAAACTGTGAAGTATCTGGGTTGTTGTTAAAAACAGTTCTTGGCTTCTTCAAGATTCTGGGACTTTCTCTAAGAAGGACTGGAACCTGGGATGTCTGGGAGGCTCAGTTGGTTAATCATCTGACTCTTGATTTCTGCTCAGGTCACGATCTCAACATTCAGTTCATAGGTTCGAGCCCAGCATCTGTTAGTAAAGAGCCTGTTTGGGATTTTTTTTTTTTTTTAAACACTGAGAGGGGGGGAAAAAAAGACACCTTTCAACAAGAAACATTAGGCTGACCGTTTACTTTTCAAAACCATCAAAGGGATGAAGTAAGTGAAATAATATATTCAAAAATGTGAAACAGAAAAACACATCTATCAACCTAGAATTGTATATCCAATGAAAGTGCCGTTCAAGAATGACAGCAAAGCAGAGATATTTTTAGCTAAACCAAACCCAAGTGAGTTTACCAGCAATGACCAAACCAAAACAAAAAACAAAAAACAAAAGCTTCACTGAAGCAAAGTCTAAATAGTGGTTCTCACAGTCTTGGACCAGCAAGATTCGTAGAGGGAAAAAATATAATAAATTATACAAAATAATTTAAGAATTTAAGAAACAAAACAAGCAAACAAAGAAAAAAAGAGAAAACAAACAAAAAAAGACTCTTGAATACAGAGAACAAATGGTGGTTGCCAGAGGAGATATGAGTGGGGGGATGGATGAGATAAAGGGGGTTGAGAGTACACTTATCATGCTGAGCCCTGAGAAACATATAGAACTCTTAAATCATTTTACTGTATTCCTAAGACTAATGTAACACTGTTTGTTATTTATGCTTCAATAAAAAAGAGATGAAGGAAAATTTTTGATAAAATTGAACTATCCATTCATGATAACAGCTCTTAGCAAATTAGGAATAAAAAGGGGGTATAGATAGTTAAAAGTAATCGACACCTACAGCAAATGTATATAATGGTAAAAAGTTTCCTTCCTCTTTCAGATGAGGAAGGAGCTCATGTGCCCACTATCATCTTCCATATTAAACTAGAGACCTTACACAGCATAAGGGAACATAATAGACATAAAAATATAAGAACTGAAAATAAAAACAAAAATAGTACATCTTGGCTGATGATATAATTATTTGAATAATCACAGCACAGACCAAATTGCTTTTTTGTTCAGTACATTTATCAAATGTCCAATTTGTAACAAGTGCTTATAATGTATATCAAGAGTGGCTTGCAGAAATTATCCCTGTACTATTTAATACCTATGAAATAAGGAGACATCTAGAAAAGAATAAATTCTCCTGTGCCTACTCTAAAATGTCCTCCTGATAATACAACTATTGGACACTGTGTATTCCGGCTGCCTCATTGATTATAATAGACCCTTTCCCCCATTTTGATTAAATGATAAGGCATGACAAAATCTAAGGAACTGAATTAAGTTAACTCTCCAATTTGGTGAGGCAATAACATTATGAATGCAAAATGGGTATCTGACAGTCAACCTTCATAGAATAAGCAAAACAAGACCTAGATATTATGAGGGGTGAGTGCAAATATTCAGTTGAAATGGTTTCTTGGTAAAACAATAGCACATAGAGTGGTAAGGATTGATTTTAGTTATTTAAAATGTGTGTATATGTGTATATGAAGTAATAAGACTTACATAATTATCCAAATAATTTCACCATAACATTTTCTTTTCCAGATTGAAAAAATACATTCTATTTCTGTTCTCATGAAAATTCTACTTACAATTTAATGAAAGATATTAACGTATTATTGTGATTTATAAAAGCATAGCGAACATTTGATATAGGGTATGTATCACATGGAACCGTGGATGAACTTCAGTATACAAAATAATATTTTCAGATATACACTGCCTACATTAAGCCCATAAACATACAAGGACATTATACGCTACTGTAACAAACGTTCCAGGATGGAATATTGATAAAATCTCAAGAAAAGCAAAAGCTCATATCTCAAATGCCATTGCACAAATAAAAATTACAAACATCCTTTTCTATGTTCAATTACCGAATCTACAATGCAGAACCACTAAAGTATTTTTTTCTCACTGAGGGAAATTTGAAATTGGTAAGCACATTTTCATTATTTTATAAAGACATCAGATTTAGCTCAATTGTATAGATGGCTGATTGTTTACGGTGTGATTGAGTTTGCTCTATTGGCCTGCTTAACTTGAGGAATGTCAAGTTGACCTCTCAGTGGGACAATATATATGTGGTAACAGGAATCCATGGATCTATCTCAGTGATCTGAACAATCAATGCTGAAAATCAAATGTGTCAGTTAATGTAATTATTTAAAACACTTGTTACGAAAAAATCATTAACTCCATAAGAATATGAAGACAAAATTCACTCTTACCAAGTATGATTAATGCCATTTATTCAGTAGTCTTCTTTAAGGTAAAACACGCATATATATCTAAACGTATGATATGTAAATATATAAAACACGCATATGTATCTAACACCCACGTATATATCTAAACATATGATATATAAATATACATTTTAACATACATATTTATACATGTATATATTTATATATAAGCATATATATGTGTATATAGATATGTGTGTGTATATATATATATATTTATATATAAGCATATATATGTGTATATATTTATACATGTATATATTTATATATAAGCATATATATGTGTATATAGATATGTGTGTGTGTATATACATACACACATATATATTTCCAAGTAATAGCTACTCAAATTTGGTATTTTTCATAAACAATACATCTATTTGTATACGTTTCCCAATAATGTATAAAATCTTCTATTGGAGCATAAATTACTGACAAATGATGACACATATTATCTGATGGGGTATTTATTTAGAATTACACTAGTGGAAAAAAAAAACATTTTCATTAGAAGTATTAATTTTTAAAACAAATGTTTCTCCCTGGTACCTGAAGGTTAAAATATAATAAAGCTGCCTTCTGAGAAGCCTTTCTGAATTCATCTACTGAGTGAACTAATTACCTACTCACAGACATCTCAACTAATTAAATCCAACAGAAGAATTTTTGAACGTATCACTTTTGGAAGGTAAAGTGTTTCTTGGGTTTATTGAACGTCATTTAAGAAATGAAAAAAGTTAGAATCAAAAACACTGTGAAAATGGTCCTAAATGATCAGCGAGGTAGCTGAATTCAGATTATGCACTGTTGTTTATATTCTGACCGATGTAGACATTGTATGTATGTATGGAAAACCTGTAGGACAATGAAGCACTAGTCACAAAATCTTTAAATTGTGTCTATAGGAAATGGCCATTCCAATATAATTGTTCACATTTAAATGTCATTGCAAACCTATTTTTGTCTTATGCAAATGCAGAAAAGTCAGAATCAAAGAAATGGGATAGTGCTGTCACTGGAGGTGTGACTGCCCCTCCTGTAAGATGCTTTTTCAGAGCAACCTCCCTTAGCTCTGATAATAGTTTCAGACAGCAAGTGCCTCACCAATTTTACAGAGAATGTCCGGGGACACATAACCCCGAAATATACAGGAGGTAAAGAACATGTTAAGGTATTCCAAAATAGGTCAAAATTAATCGGCTTAGACAGGTCTCCTCTTTCCTTTTATTTAGCAGATGAAAGCAGGGTATTAACCAAGTGTACCTGGAGAAGGAATTCTCTGGAAGGAATAAAATTGCGCCTACGGACTATTGGCATCCTTTGTAGGTGGTCCTCAGGAAAAGAACTGTCATTGACAAGAGGACCTTGCATCTTATTTATACATTCTTTGACCCCTTTGGCAGGTACTCAGCAAGGAAAGGGATTCTTGCATGAGCAGGGCTGGTGGATTAAAAAAAAATTGAATTGAATATAATGAATATGGCATTTTAACAGACAACCATTTTCATACTCAATCAAAATAGTGGAAACATATTTTATACGTGCTTTACAGATTGAGACTCTGAAGTGCCATTACAGATGCTGAGATGGTAACAATCAGCCACTGAAATGAAAGCCTTGAAATTTGCAGCTCAATGGCTGTCACTTTATAATTAAGTACTTGTTTTTTCATTAGCAGTTAACAAAGCATTTTGCTAGTGAAGAACTGATGAAGATACATAAAACAGCTTCATATTATTCTTATAATTAGCTTACGAAGCACTGCTAATATATATTAAATGCCATGATAATACTGGCATTTCTATCCTGTTTTTCCCATTTCTGCTATTATATTTTAGCACCATGAGTTAGAGTGAATATGAACTTTCTATTGGAAATCTGTTTGCAATGAGGACCCGGCCCTAGGACAATTCATGACTGACATTCCTAAGATACGTGGGCTATTTTTGTATATCAAAAAGTAGCTATATTTTTTTTTTTTTTGTGAGGCATGTGAATGTATATTTGTGGGACATGTGAACGGGGGTTAACAGGGTGTACAATAGGTATATTTTCAAAAAGGATGGAGAAGGAACATTTGAGCAAATGCTGAAGGACATCTGGCTATCTTGGGAAAGAGCTTTCAGTCAGAGGGCACAAGGGCTAAGTCCCCGGGGTAGTTCTGTGCTTGTTGTCTTCTTGAATAACATGGAGGTAGGGATCATTTCAGAATTTTTGTCAGTCAGTTTGGAGTTCATGTCAGGCTGTGACTTGCAGGTAATTATGACAGCTTTGGCTTTTATTCTGAGTAAAATAGGAAACTATTGGAGTGGTTTGAGTAATATCATTGATCTTTAGCTTTATCTGGATCATTCTTGCTGCTGGGAGATAAAAAGAGAAGAGAAGAAAAGTCAGAATAAGGAAACAAATTGGAGGGTTGTTGGAATAACTCAGATGAGAGCTGATGGAGGCTTGGGTCGGAGGAGTAGAGGGGGGAGATGTGAGAAGTTGTTATAATTTGATCTTGTTTTTATTGAAAACTAACAGGATTTGCAAATCGATCTTATAAGAGGTAAAAGAAAAAAAAATACAAGGATGGCACCTTATGCAACTAGAATGATGGAACAGCCAATAACTGAGATAAAATAAGAAAAACTCTGGCAGAAACGATGGATGGTGGGCAGGGAGGTACTCCAGGATTTCGTTTTGGAATTATTCTATATGTTCTCTTTCATAATTAAGTAGGGGAATCAAAAAAGTGGGTAGAGATAAGAGTCTGGAGTTTAAAGAAGATATTTAGGCTAGGGATACAGATTTGGAAGTTGAAATTATGAAAAAAAAATATACAGAATAATACAGAAGATAAAGAATAATAAATAAAAAAGTAAAGAATAATAAAAATGGCTGAGAAGACCAAAGGGAGTATCTCTCGACAGAGAAAGAAGTCCAAACACTGAACCCAGTGGTTAGGAATTAGGGGAGATGAGAGAATTAGTAAAGGAAACCCAAGTGAAGAAAATGTTCTAAAGAGGAATGTCTGACTACTTTCGTTACTGCTGCTTGTGTTGGTTCAAGCCAATGGAAGTGGCTCCAATAGTTTGTTTGGTTGGTTGAATGGAACTCAACTTGGCCTGCCTTCAAAGAGGATCAGACACCATAACTCCCTTGCTATCTTATAGACAAAGGTATCCAAAAAAGTAATGTTAGAGTCTATTAATCAAGCAAGAACTTTTTATTCATTGCTCTAGCCATTACATATTTCAAGTGGACCCAAAGGGCAAGTCCTTTACAAAAATACTGACACCTACATTGTTAAATAAGGGATGGTGATGGTCGCTGTCCTAGAAGGATAATGGGTAGAAGGTTAGGGTAGATGATGGGCTCCTGGAGTGGCAGAGGCCTTTGAACCACTAAAGTTGGACACCGTGACCATAATGGGGAGCAGAACTGAGTGGAATCCAGAATGTTTGACACAATGAATTCCGTAGCACTACATAATTTTTCTGGTATCCTGGGAATAAAACAAATGGGAAGATTTCTAAAGAATCAGTGGATTTAGTAGAGTTTCTGGACAGTCTCTTCCATCTCATTGCTTATCCTAAAATTTTACATTTAATTAATCACATCTTTATTATGTCTTAATGAATACATCTTTTTAAAGTAAACCCTACATCCAACGTGGAGTTCAAACTCACAACTTGGAGATCAAATATCACAGGCTTGACTGACTGAACCAGCTAGGCATCTCTAATTAATACATCTTTAAACCAAGTCATACTGTTTAGTAGAATTTGTCCTCTGACTTTGTTTTTGTTCTTTTAGTGATTTCTTGGCCATCAGTGAGCCCCACGCCCTCCAAAACAAAAAGACTACCGTGATTTGATGTGAATTGCAATGAATCCATATACAGATTTGTGGCAACACAGAATATTATGTTAACTGTTCCAATCCATGAGTATGGAGTATTTATCTCTCCATAAACCCATGTCTTTTAAAAACTTCTCTCAATATTTTATATCTAAGTCTATCTGAATTAAGTTTTAAGGTCTCTATAATTAACTTGAGTTGCACTGAGGGTTCTGTTCCTACAGTTGATAAAAGTTTAATCAGAGGGGCACCTGGGTGACTCAATTGGTTAAGCATCCAACTCTCTGTTTCAGCACAGGTCATCATCTCCCAGTTTTGTGGGTTTAAGCCCCACATTCAGCTCCATATTGACACCACAGAGCCTGCTTGGGATTCTCTCTCTCCCTTTCTCTCTGCTCCTCCCCCACTGGTGCTATCACCGTCTCTCTTAAAATAAATAAATAAACTTAAAAAAAAATGTTTCATTGAAATAAAATAGCTTCTTTCTTCATCATGGTACTTTAGTGAAAATCAACTGTATCCCTATGTGCCCATTTTTTTACTTCCCATTTTATGTAGACAATAGAGTATGATGTTCCCGTCTACATTAGGAGGAATATATTACAGTGGCAAAGAACGACAGACATGTCAGAGGCACAAAGTATCTACATTCTGACACTGTTGTTTGGAACTGTAGGATCTGTTAGCAACTGTTTGCATGTTTTTGTTTCTGTTTTCTCGAAATGTCTACTTAGATGTTTAGCTTTATCTGCTTCAATCAGTTGTACTTGACAGCCTTTCTTTGCATTCTGTGTGATTTTCTTATAGGCAGCTCTTGGAGCTGCAGCAAACTTCTCTCCAGAACTCCCATAATTCCTTGGCATGTTACACATCCTCAAACAGCATTCCACATCTACAAATCCTAAGATTTCAGTATATCTAAAGTACAGCTGCAGCCCTCAGAAACTCTTAAATCATTTAGAAATGTGTTTGAAGGCTTAAAAAATCAGAGAGTGCAACTCATAATAGCTTAAGGGATTAGGTATTATTTTCCCCACAAATACCAACCAAGAAAGCAAGAGGTAGCAGCCAGGACTTGGGCTATTTTTAAGCAGTATCACCCCCTTCTTTCTTTCATCTCTATTATACTTAATAGGTTGGCCTATCATTTCAGGGTTGAAAATGTTGCACTTAACCTCCAGATAAGCAGGAAAAAGTAAAAAGATGTATCACCTATACCTGATTCACCCTTAAGTAAGAAAGAAGTGTTCTGAAGTAGCTCACCTCCAACCCAGGAAATGTGTTTAAATTTTATTGTTTGTATCTGCTACATGGAAACTAAACTATACATATTCATACTTTTCAGATCTTTTTATGTAGGCAGGTAGGGAAAGATTTTGGTATTGGCACATGCTTAGCCAAACTGTACTATCTGCCTAAAGCATTATGGCCATAGATAATTTTTCCAGAGGCTTACTCTTTTTGGCAATATTTCCCCTGTAATAGAGACTGATAGCACATTTGTATAAAATATCCTAGCCTTTCTCCTGTGTCTTTTTAGTCCTGAAGGGGTTAGATATCAGTTAACTGATACCTGGTAGGGGATATTTTCAGTCTTCTTATGTATTTTCTCCCAGCGTGTACGAGAACCCAGAACAATCTACTTTTTCCTCCCAGCAGAATTTATACTTGGTCGAGAGACTTGGCAATAAATATAGTTTAAAAAAT
Source organism: Leopardus geoffroyi (assembly GCF_018350155.1). Classification (NCBI taxonomy): domain Eukaryota; kingdom Metazoa; phylum Chordata; class Mammalia; order Carnivora; family Felidae; genus Leopardus; species Leopardus geoffroyi. The sequence continues at coordinate 21,025,516 of NC_059333.1, forward strand.
ATTTTCTTAAGCTCCTGCAGAAAAGAATATCTTATAACAGTAAATGACTACATACTTGTCACCATATGCCAAGTGCTATCTGATAGCTTGGTAACTATTCACCCACTTAATCCTGACATAAACCATTTGACCTTGCTTTGCAAAAATAAGACTGTGGCCCTCTAGCACATAAGTGACCTGCTGGAAGTCATTCACACACTTCTTGGCAGACAAGAGTTCAAAGCCAGGCAGCCTGGCTTCAGAGTCTCTACTCTCCACTATTTTGCCAGAGGTTCTAATCTCTTCAAAAGAATCTGCAGGAATTCTCCAGGATTTCATATTTCCTCAATCAACCTAGGCAAGTGAAACTATTAAAGGAACTTATACCATCCATGAGTTTTGTGAAATTATAAAGGGATATTTAGGGGCACCTGGGTGGCTCAGTCAGTTAAGCATCCCACTTCAGCTCAGGCCATGATATCACCGTTCATGAGTTTGAGTCCTGCATCGGGCTCCATGCTGACAGCTGGGAGCCTGAAACCTGCTTCAGATTCTGTGTCCCCCTCTCTCTCTGTTCCTCCTCTGCTTGCACTCTGTTTCTCTCTCTCTCTCTCTCTCTCTCAAAAATAAACATTTTTTAAAAATTAAAAAAAAGAAAAAAACGGAATATTTACAAGTTATTGTGGGGAGGGTGCCTGGGTGGCTCAGTCCATTGAGCGTCTGACTTCAGCTCAGGTCATGATCTCATGCTCCTGAGTTCGAGCCCCGCATCGGGCTCTGTGCTGACAGCTCAAAGCCTGGAGCCTGCTTCAGATTCTGTCTCCCTCTCTCTCTCTGCCCCTTCCCTGCTCACGCTCTGTCTCTCTCTCAAAAATAAATGAACGCTAAAAAAAAAAAAAAAAAAAAAAGAAAAAAGAAAAAAACGTTGTGGGGAAATCAAATTTTTAAACATCTTTCTACTTACAATTTCACTGAAATTAAAGTGATAGAAAACTCAGTTGTCCATTTATGGCATGTTGACTCAACAAATGTTTTTAAACTCATCACGCTCAGTTTTGAGAGCGAAGGCATGAAACAGAACTCTTCCTTTCTACACTAGCACTTTTCATCACCTTAAATTTAAGTTCCCAATACTTGACATAGAATTATCTTATGTCTTTACAGCAAACTGAAAATTTTAATTTAAATGATTCATCCAGGTTTTCCTGAAGCATGAACTCATTTTCAGAAATACACCTTTTCATTTCATGTAGGTAAAGAACTATCGCTCTGCCCAACTAGTCTCCATAATTATGCGTTTGTTTCTGATTATCTTGTCAGATTCCCTACTGCTGTAATTGTATTCATTATTCAATCTTTGGGTTGAGAATACAAGCAAAACCATGGAATATAGCACACCATGAAATGAGATAATGATCCCCAGCTTTGCAAATCATGGTTTCAAGATCCCCTTAATATTTATTTTCTGAAAATGCCTCAGCCTTGTCCCAATGTGTATATTACGGGGGTGTCGGGGCAGGAGAAAAGAGGACCATTAGCACAGCACTGTGGTGGTGGGTGATATTTCATAGAGGAGTGAATCCCTGAGTAGTAACTGGGCAAAATAATGTGAATTACTTAAATAGATGTGTTTATGTTTTTCTTAGCAATATGATCCCCAAATGCAGACAGACAATCTTTTGCACTCACTCTTCCATTTTTGGAGGAAGAAAGATGTTGTAATACATATAGTTCAGCTCTACTCACATCATTCCCCTGGCTTAAAGGTACACAGTCGGTTCCAAATGCCTAGGAATAAAGTCAAACTTTTAAGCCAGACTTTCAATCCTTCACAACCCAGTCCTCTTTAACCCTTTTTTATAAATTGTAGCACATACATTTCCCCCCACATTTTAAAATTTATGAACCTGGAAAGAATTTTGCATTCATTCAGCATGTGTTTCTCTTTATAGTTTCGAAGGTTTTAACTGTCACATTTCCAAGTTCACTAATTTTTCTTCTACTCTGTCTAGTCTGCTCTTCAGATTATCCAATGCTATAATTTACTCAATAATTGTTTTTTTTTTAACTCACAAAATTTAACTCACTTGATTCTTTTTTCCTATCTGCATGTTCTCTTCTCATAATACTCATACTTTCCTTTAAATCTGGACCATATCAAGAATAGTGATTTAAAAGTTTTTTTTTTTCTAGTTACACTCTATCTGTCTATGATTTTCTTCATTGTTATATGTCATATTTTTCTGATTCTTCACAGTTATTGTAATTTTTATTTAATGATGGGAGTTTTGATTGCTATATTTTGGCATGTCTAGACTTTGTTGTCTTCTTAAACAAAATTATTATTATTGGTAGTAGCAGTATTTGGTATGCATTTGGATTATTTTCAGATCAAGGTGATCCTTTTGAGACCTCCTTTTTTAAGGTTTATTTGCCAGACCTCTCATACCCCTTAATGTGAAAGCAAGGTAAATTTTGAAGTCTTTGCTGAAAGAGGTATTCGGTAAAGTCCTTCCACTCCCACCAGGTATAAACTGAATATTTCCACACTCTCTGTGAGCACTGAGATTTATTCATCTCTTCAAATCAGTGAGACTGCTATGATCTTTTTGGGTTTCCTCTCCTTGTTTTTCATCCTGAAAAGTGCTTCCAGGTTCAAAAACAAGGGTGGTCATGGAGATTTGCTTCTTTCTTTCCTTTCTCTTATTGGTTACTCCGCAAGCACTGTCTGAAAACAATTGTTTCATGTATTTTTTCCAGGTTTCTAGTATAAGGTATGAGGGAAGTTGCTCTGTCATGGGCAAAAGCAGTCCTCAATATGATTTTAATGGAGAAAAGTTTCTAGTTCCAAGATAATTCCCCTTAAGGATTCCATCATCATTATTTCATCTTCTTGTATCCAGTGTTGTTGATGTAATTGTGAATTTTGTTTCTTTGTAAATAATCCTTTTTTTTTTCTTTACAGCGTATTTCATAATATTTTAAATTATTATTTTCAGAATCCTAACATTACCCTATAGTGTTAGAGGTTTTTTAAAGTTACTATTAATACTTTTATTCTAATTATTTGCCTCTGTTCTTTCTGATAATTTTTATTCCCTCTGTGAACCTTCTCTTTCTTTCTTAATCTTTCTATCCAGCGGACTTCTGATGAAATTTTGCCCTTGGAAAACCCTACTGGGAGACCAAGTGGGGAGAAAAGGAATAGGCCAGTGAATTTGCCTCCTAACTCACTATTTCTATCATCCCAGACAAGGACATCCTCTTTGACCCCTGTGCTTGAAGGAGTCTCCACTTCTGTGTCCTTGTTCCTGTTCAACACTATATTTTTCTTACTCTACTATCTTGAAAGCCAGCTGTGGTACTAACACTTTTCAACGATGCCATTCAAAGACACATTTTTGTCTTGTCAAATCATCTGCTATGACATACAGCATTAGAGTATCATAATAATTTTGTATTAATATTACAAAGTAATTGATGAATTAAAATGTTTTTCTTAAATTCTTGTTTATATTTTAATCTAGGTAAAGGTAGATGCTATTTGCAAAACAGATTGGACAACTTTTCCAGCTCTTATGGGCTGCTTCCTCCATAACATTTTAAATTCAAAGGGTATAAGTTATCCTATAGTTGATCATTTCATTTTTTTTTTCCAAATGTGACTCATCCCTTTCATACGACCCATAATTCTTTCTAGTTTCACTAAAAAAAATCAATGAAACATTTACAACGAAAACTCAATTTTCTTAAGATCACTTTGAAAAATGTGGCAAGTTTTTACTCACAATTATGAGAAAGAATGAACTAAGACTTATGTGGAATACTGACCCAAATTAATTTTTAGAGCTTATTCAAAACTTATTTACATAGCTCTCCATAGATATTTATTAAAGCTTATAAATATTATAGATACTTATTCTAAGAGAAATTTAATAAATAAGAGTACAGAGTGATAAAACACTTCTGACTTCTTGGATCTAATTACCAATCCTTTGCCAAGTGTCCAGAATTAAGCATCATCTTGAAGTTGCTGGATATATTTCTTATAGAACACTGTCCAAACATTCATAAACTCATATACTGCACATGAATGCTATAAAATATTTTGGCATTTTTTAATAAATCACCTCAGATTAAACATAGTTTTGCAATTTGTTTTTTTCCATTTAACATACAGTTTTATGTTTATGCAAATCCCTCTGTTTCAATTCTTTAGTTCACAGGATATTTTACGAATCATGTATTGATGTCCATATTGATGACTAGGTGTGCTGGAGTGAGTTCCTAAAGGATCATGAAAGCCCATACGTACATCACTTCTAAACTCCATATTCAGTGACATTACACTGGTAGGCTGAAATGACTCATAATGGTGACCAGAGCTCATGGGAAAAATAATGTAGTGTGTCTAAGATGCTCCCCAATGTAAAGGTGATTGATACAATGTAGAACCATCTGCTTTTCATTATCTGTGCTTTATATGACTTTGACAGCAGCTTGTTTTATGTTACTTTTCAAAAAAAAACAACACTATAAACTTATATTTATAATTTTTCCTTTCCCATAATACTTGATGATGGCAAGTTATTTTAATATTCCACTAAGTGGTTTCATATTTAATGTTGCATTTAGGTGAGATTGCATTTTGGTTTCATTTACAAAATTATACTAACCTTATAAAACAAGTAGGTTACCTTGTCCTGTTTTTCTACCTTCTATTATCAAAAAGAGTTTTGGGAAGACTTGACCTTTCATAATTTAGGAAAAATTGCCTGTAATACTGAAAACATCTTATTTAGTGGAATAATTAATTAGTGGAATAATAATTCCATAATAATAATAATAATTAATTAGTGGAATAATTTTTCTACCAAATAACTTTCCATAATGAGTAGTGTGTTTTTAGAGATTATATTCCTTTGAGTTTTTAAAAATTAATTTATATTTCCCAGATATTTCCCTTTTTTTCCCCAAATATATTGGAATAAATTCATTGATGTTATCATGTGTTTTTTCAATTTTCTTCTTTTACTCTAGTTTGCTTATATATTTTTATCATTTCCTTCTATTAGAAAATCTTTATTCTTTTTCTTCCAAATTAAACAAAAAATTCCGAGGTTTTGTTTTTGTTTTCTCTTTCATGAATCCTGTCTTCTAGGATTTTTCTCTCCCGTCACTTATCTTGGAGAGGGACTACTTTAGCTACATTCTCCTCATGTTAATTGCTTTTATGTATCTTTTTGTTTGTTTTGTTTTGATACATTTCTTTAATTATTCAAATCACTTCCTAAGTATGGCTTAGGTACCTCCCACAAGTTTTGTTAAGTACTTCTTTTGTCAGCCTTCATTTTTATCCATAGAGACAAAAATTGTGGTAGTGGTGAAGTTTCTTTGTTAACAATCCCATTTTAGGGGGCTGTATAGAGGTATATACAAAGTAACACCCCAGCTAGAGTGACTACCCGCCTGTGAGCACTTAATAAACTGCAGGATTCGAGAAGCTTAATTCCTTCCGCTGCAGCGATACCGTCACATTCTGAGCCTTGCGGTTGCACAATGGGATGTAGAAACTTAGCCGGTAGCTCATTTCCACCTAATTAGCATTCATAGTTGGGAGAAAATTAGCCACTTCAGCGGCCACAATAGCTGAAAGAATCCCAGCCAAGATCTGTTACCTGCATACACCCATGTTTATAGCTGATTTTCAAAAATTCTGTAGAATGCCAGCTTGCTCTCTGGGCTGAGTAATTTCAAAACTATCATAAGTATTTCATAATGCCACAGTTATTGCTTTTTAAACTAAGAGTTAATATCAAAAGGATTATTTGATTTCTAAATTTTTATAATTGTTTATACACACTACCAAGAAATAAAGCAGGGTAAGTGGGATTGGAAACATCAGTAGGTTTTTTCCCTTGTATTTCCTCTGTTAACTGAAAAGTTAGATAGACATCCTAGTTTTACCTTTTCGTTGTTGTTGTTGTTATTTTAAAATGCTGAAATATAGATTAAATATATATATGGATATAGATAGGTATTCACAGTTGTATTGTGGCTGTAATTATAGTTTTAGATTAACTCCTCTGTGTCACTAGCATTTTAAAAAGGAGTAATTTTTTTGCCTAATATGAGACACTTACTAACATATAATTAAGTCAATTAACTTCATAATGGTTAATGAAATACATAGGGAGTAAAGATGGATAATCTTTCACATAGGAGACATGTTACAAGAAAGAATACAAATATAACTCAAAATCATCTAATTTTCATAGAGGCAGGCTTCATAAATGTTAGCTTATCTAATTTACTTATTACTTCATTTTAAAATTTAAAGGATTTATTTATCTGGAGATATTGCAGGTGCTAAATACTGATAGCTGATTAAATTAACGGCAGGTTTCTGTTAATCTGATCAATTGTATTTTTAAAACATTAAAAATGTTTGTTTTAATTTTAAAAAAGGGGAAGATTTGTGATTAACTATTATGATAGTTATGTTCTATTAAAGTTTTGCATCCTATATATATATTCTTGGTATACACGTATGCATTTATTTCAGCAAAACAGTACATTCAGAGTAAATAGAAAGTAATTGTCTTTAATATTTATAACAATATTTTATGATCTTGAACTTCTGTATATGTATTTATATAATATATCCAGACATACGTAGTTTATACACAAAATAGATAACTATTACAGCAAATGGTTTTATATTTTGTGATTCAGTGGCAGAGAATAAAGATGTCAGAAATTTCCTCCCAGTCTTAAAAAAAAAAATCTTTGGGGGGTGCCTGGGTGGTTCAGTTGGTTAAGTGTCCAACTCTTGATTTGGGTCCAGGTCATGAGCTCCGTGTCAGCCACTGCTGGCAGTGCAGAGCCTGTTTGGGATTCTCTCTCCCTCTCTCTCTCTGCCCTTACCACTCACACTCTGTCTCTCAAAATAAAGAAATAAACATTAAAAAAAAAATCTTTGGTAGCCAGTTTCCCATATCCATTACACACAAACCCAAAAGTTATATACTATGGTCATTCATTGTATTTAAATCTAGGTGATCTAAATACATCATTAGAGCAATCCCTGAACAATTAATATTTTATTAACTTATAAGCATTTAATGCATGAATATTAGCAGCCATTAAAAATGCCTATTTCCTTAATCTGATTATTCATTCAAGAATATTCAATAAATACTCAAATGCCTTTAGCAAGGAGTAGTTTCTTGAGACAGATCAGTACGCAAAATATCTAAAAAATAGCTTTCAGTATTGAGCTTACATTTCATTAGGGGAAGCAACACAAATTTATAGTTTGTTAGGTTAATGTGCTATAAGAGGTAATGCAGGGTGAAGAGAATTGGAAATGTCAAGATTCAGAGAGATGGCAGTCGCAATTTTAAATCGTGTAGTCAGGTAAGCCACACTAAGAAGTGACGTAAGCGTAGATATAAAGGATATAAAATAGTTAGCCAGGAGGGTATCACTATCGGCAGCAGCAGCAGCTAGCCTAAATACCCTATGGCAGAAATATATGTGGAACAATACAAACAATGTGTCTGGAAAGAGCAGTTAGTGAGGTCGGGTTGGTAACTGGAATTTGTATCATGCAAGATGTAGACGCCATTGCTTTGTCTGATAGCAATATTGAGCCCTTGCATGGTTTTGAGCAAAAAGAACGGCACAAATCGAATTAAGTTAAAATGGATCACTAAGGCTACTAAGTGCGAATTTACCACAAAGGGAAATAATAGAAGTATTGAGATCACATATAATATTTAATATAGGTGAGAGATAATGTCATCTTGAATCAAGATAGTAGCATAAAGGTACTTGAAGAGTGTTCATATTTTAGTTATATTTTGGAGGTAGAATGAATGAGATATACCGAGAGACCGAATGTAGAGTCTGAGAGGCAAATTTTAGCCAAAGATGACCGAACGTTAGTCAACTAATATTTTCCGTAATTATGAGGTGTTACAAACATTTCAGGAAATGTAAGCATTTCAGGAAATGTTTTCAATCTGTCAGTATACAAACAATGAGAGAATACGTTATTCTAAGATGCTCGTCTTTGGGGGGAAATTACAGGTTAAAAAGGTTATATTAAAATTACTGGCTAGGAGCACCTGGGCGGTTCAGTTGATTAAGCATCCGACTTGGGCTCAGGCCATGATCTCATGGGTTTGTGGGTTCGAGCCCCGCATCGGCTCTGTGCTGACAGGTCAAAGCCTGGAGCCTGCTTCTGATTCTGTGTCTCCCTCTCTCTCTGTCCATCCCCCACTTATCCTCTGTCTCTGGCTCTCTCTCGAAAATAAATAAACTTAAAAAAAATAAAAAAATAAAATTAAAAAAAATAGTGGCTATAGTTGCTCAACTAATAACGACACTTAACTTATTAAGGCATCTCTGTTCCAGATTTACAACTTCAGTAATTACCAGTGAGAAACTTGATTCCTGTTCTCATTAATACATTCCTTATTTGAAAAGAAAAACATTTCCTTATTTGATCAATGCCTTTATATGTAACCAATCTCTTACTGTGTCCTGATGCCTGAAAACTTTTTTTTTGCTAGAAATAAGAAAGCTGATTCCAAAGATCATATGGAAATAGAAAAGACTTAGAATAGCCAAAACAACTTGAAGAAAATAACAGAGTTGGAAGGTTAATACTTCCTGATTCAAAGACGTTGTCTAAAATAATGTAAGATTGACATTAAGAAGACAAATAGACTAGTAGAACAGATTAGAACATCCACATGCATATGGATTAATATGTTTTAGTAAAGATGCAAAGTCAGCTCACCGGTGGAAGGATATTCTTTGCAGAAAAGAGTAATGGAACAATTAGATCCAAGTGCATAAAAATAAACTTTGAGGGGCGCCTGGGTGGCGCAGTCGGTTAAGCGTCCGACTTCAGCCAGGTCACGATCTCGCGGTCCGTGAGTTTGAGCCCCGCGTCGGGCTCTGGGCTGATGGCTCAGAGCCTGGAGCCTGTTTCCGATTCTGTGTCTCCCTCTCTCTCTGCCCCTCCCCCGTTCATGCTCTGTCTCTCTCTGTCCCAAAAATAAATAAACGTTGAAAAAAAAATTAAAAAAAAAATAAACTTTGATCCATATCTTATACCATATATAAAAATCAACTTAAAATGGCTCACAGACCTAAAGGTCATATCTGTACAAATTAACCTCCCAGAAGACGTAAGTTCATGTTACTTTCTTTTAGGCAATGATTTCATAAATATGATACTAAAATAATAATTCATGGATGAAATTAACTTTATTAAAATTGAAAACCTTACCTCTTCAGAAGACCCTATTAGATAATGAAAAGACAAGGCACATACTGGAGAGAAATATACAAAATAGTTGATAAAACATGTATATCTAGAAACAAAGAAAGCTCAAGTTTCAGTAATCTTAAAATAATTGCCAAATTAAAAAATGGGCACTGTTTGAAGGAAATTTTACCCAAAAAGTTTATGGATATGAAAGAAGTATGTGAAATGATGCTCAATATCATGAATCATTAGGCAAATGTTCAGTAGAACTACAAGCTAACATTATACACCTATTAGAAAGGCTATAATAGAAAAGACTGGTCATATCAAGTGTTGGAAATGACATACAGAAACTGGAATTCTTATAGACTGCTGGTAGGAATGTAAGAAACTCCAATTACTATGAAAACTGGTGAGCCATTTCTTTGGTAACTCAACCTAGCATATGACCCAACCATTCTATCCCTAGCCATTTACTTAAAGGAAATGCACTCATATGTTAAACCAATGCTTATATCTGAATGTTCACAGCAGTTTTATACATATGAGGCAAACATTGGAAAAAACACAAAACATTCATTAATATAATGAAATATAATGAGCACAGTTTGGTATATTTATACAATATAAATACTCAGCAATATAAAGGAACAAACTAGTCATACATGCATGAATCTCAAAAATACGTTCAATGAAAGAAGTCAGAAACCAAGCTATATTTTGCACGATTCAATTTATATGACATTTTAGAAAAGGCAAAACTGGAAACTGAACACAGATCAATTATTGCCCTAGGCTGGTAGTGGGGGCAGGAGAGCTATTGACTGAAAAGGGCTATGTGAGAACTTTATGGGGCGATGGATTATTTTTGCATATTTATTTATTTACTTGTTTATTTAGAGAGAACGAGTGGGAGAGGTGCAGAGAGAGAGAGGGAGACAGAGAATCTCAAGCAGGCTCTGTGAACCTGAAGCGGGGCTCGATCTCACAAACCATGACATCATGACCTGAGACAAAATGGAGAGTCGGACGCTTAACTCACTGAGCCACACAGGCACCCCTAATTCTGTATCTTGATTGTAGATGAAGTCATAGAACCACATCCAGTCACCAAAGCATATTGAACTGTACATATTAAGTGTTATTATAGGTAAATAATACTTCAATTAAAAATAAATATGCCCATGTTTTTGTTACAAAATATTCTTTCTCATTGAATTGCTCTTTGTTATATTGTGCCTTCATATTTCTTTATTCTTTTCTTTATTTTATTGAATCATACTCCCTTTTAAAATTACCCTCTTCTCTTCAGAGAATGAAAGAGTTATTTTAATCAGAAGTGGCCTTAAATTTCAATATTCTTATACACCAGCTTATCTGCAGACTCTATGTTCTGTTAGTACATGTCAGACATTGCACTCAGTACAATGAGGTATTTCTCATTGTTTTAATTCTCTGTAAGGCATATTTTATGACACTTTGTATAAACCTTCAATATAAAAATAAATTGAATTGAGCTTGTTATAGCTCTATCAAAGACGGATCCATTTGGAAAGAATTTTGTCTGAGAAGATAATGAGCAGGTACTTATGTTTGCATCACCATTTTCAAAATGGTGTCTCGAGAACTTTCTTTAAAAAATATGAATATGAGACATATTACATTGCTGTCCCACTTGAGACGTCTGATAGTTTAGATCTCCCATTAGCTTTTTTTCCCCCAAATTATCTTCTGCCTCAAGATTATTAAGAATTAAATTTTTCATTGATAAATTAAAGTTTTACATCAACATTTCTTCAGTCCTTTTTCCGTATGGAAGGGGATTGTTGGAATAGTGATTTTTTTTTGTTAATGTAGCAGCCAAATATCAGTTCGATCACATTATGTTTTATGTAGTCAATGTCGTCTCTCCAGAAATTGTATGTCTTTCTCCTGTGATGTATAGTGTGTCCTTCATATTAAGATTTTCATAAGAAAAGGAAATGCAAGTCGATGTAGCTCTGAAGCAAATCACTTATAATTCGTTTTTCAAGGGATCCACTTGTGTATCAAAATTAGAGTAGCGTCATTTTACTTGGTGATTATGTGTTTAGAGTGAAAACATTTGCAGGAGTGTTTTTTGGTAAATATATGCATTATGCTCAGGAAACTTGAAGTTATTATACAGAGGCATCCTATTTATCTTTTATCCAGTTTGGGGAAATTGACATTTTAAAATCAAGGTCGGCTTCTGTGATTTTTGTGTGTGTCTTTTAATTCATTTGATCATTCATTGATCTGGGAAACTATTTCCTGGGCTTTGTGAGGTCCTTTGACAGTGAAACAGTTACACAATTAAATATCCGTAGGGAGTACTTCTGGCATTTTTCAGGAATACTGAAACTAATTCCAGATGATTAAAAGCCCAACTAAATCTGATTTAAACAAATAAATTTGGATTCATTGACACACATAAAAGTAAGAATAGAGCCATCATTTGATTTGGATGGTTTTGACAATACTTCTTTCTTTTTCCATCCCTCATTCGGTTTTCTCTGTGTTGGATTAATTCTTAGGCAGATTCATATTTCCACATTCATTACTTACGTAACTCATGAAATACTAGTAGATCCTTTTCTTCTGAAAGTTTCTGAACTCCACAGCAGAAACTCATCTGGGTTATTTATCTCGTTTGAGTGTTTTCGAGTATATAAAGGCCACACGACCCTACACACGTTAGATAACATTTGTGAATCAAATGTAATAATTAACATTTATTTATAGTTAAAAATATATCCAGCACAACTTTTAAGTATTTTTGCCTCACTTAATAATTATGACAACTGAACCGTCTCTATATAAAAGATAAGGACTATAGAGTTCATAAGAAGTAAATCACATCTTGTTTACGTAGAAGGAGCAATGTTTTATTACCTGTTAAAGCTTTCCATGTACCCTTCCTGGGATTATCTGTTCAAAAATTCATGATAGCAAGATAAACCAAAGGAAGATAACATTTAATGTTGCATTCAATATGTGTAATTAATTTCTTGTTCTATGCTGAGGGAAAAAAGTTCAAATTTTCTTTCCTCACTAAATAAGTATTGAACGGATCTATTTTCTTTCTTTCTTTCATTCTTTTTTTTTTTTTTTCATCCTTAATTTAAAGGAACACCAAGTTACTGGTCTGTTATGAGTGCCCAATTTTTTTGGACCAGGAATATGACTGCTTTAAGACAAGCAACTCCTAATTGGATTATTGACCTTTTCTAGAGTTCTCAATTTCTCTTTGTCTGCTTTCTGCTGAAAACCATTATTTTCGGGAGGCATTTTTATTATGGGATGGCCTTTCCATTTTCTTTTATCCTTACATATTCAATTTATGTTTATCAGCTTTATTTTTATCTCTGCCCTTGTCCTTCACATTTGAGACTCAGTTAATTTCTTTCTTATTAGAACTCTTTGCTTCTATGTGCTATGTACTTTCTTGTTCTGTGAATGCTTGACAATTCAAACTGTTCTCATCAAGAATGCTGAGAAAAAACATGAGATACATTTTTATCTTGTCATGTGAACCTCCGATCACATCAATAATGTGATTTCACAGATTAGATGATCAACTTTGAATCATTAAATGTAGTATTTTAAATAAACATAATATTTTAAAGTTAAAAAAAAGAGGAGGGACAACCACACTTAAAAATGAGATGAGAGGGGCGCCTGGGTGGCTCAGTCGGTTAAGCAGCCGACTTCGGCTCAGGTCATGATCTCGCGGTCCGTGAGTTGGAGCCCCGCATCGGGCTCTGGGCTGACAGCTCAGAGCCTGGAGCCTGGTTCAGATTCTGTGTCTCCCTCTCTCTGACCCTCCCCCGTTCATGCTCTGTCTCTCTCTGTCTCAAAAATAAACGTTAAAAAAAGAAATGAGATGAGAATTACCATGGGTAAAATCAAAAAATGATTGAAACTACTCCAGCATCAGTCATCTTGCTGGGCTCCAGGATGAACATAAAAAGACACAACAAAGGGGCCCCTGGGTGGCTCAGGCAGTTGAGTGAAGGACTTCAGCTCCGGTTGTGATCTCACAGTTCATGAGTTTGAGCCCCGCATGGGGATTGCTGCTGTCAACTGAGAGTCTGCTTCAGATCTTCTGTTTCCCTCTTTCCCTGCCCCTCTCCTGCTCACATTCTCTCAAAAATAAAACATTAAGGGGAAAAAAAAGACCCAACAAGTAATGAAAATACTTTTGTCTGAAGTCTCTTATTTGGACCTGCTCTTTAGCGTAAGTCCTTGATTTTGGAGAGAACTTAACCTCAGAATCCATGATCACTGATAGAGTTGGAGAATCCACTGTGTTCCTGCCTCCGATTCTGGAGGAATCTAGAGGGTCAGGTTACCTGCCAGTTTGAAAATGGATCTATGAAATTCTCAACAACACTGAGGACACTGGATTAAGAACTAGTTCTGAAATGAGAAGATTAGGGATTCGGGGAGAGGTAGTCAGTTATAAAAAAAAAAATATGGTAGAAAAAGGAAATGCAAACTCCGATCCACTCCACATATATGAACACATACAAAACATTATTCATTTATAGCATTATGACATTTTTGTAATTTACATTTTTATAGTTAGATATTAACTTACCATTTTACACATTAAAGTATTATAATGGAAAACTGAAATTTGCTGACGTTTGGGAACATCATGGATATATAATATTAGAGAAATTAAATAGATTTATGCAAAATATTTTTATTTGAACATGATTTTAAGGTCTGTTTTTTCATATATTTCTTTGATGTGGAATTTGGTTATAAATAAGGTATTAGAGTCTTTGTAGATCCTGTTCTTGCCTTGCTGCTACGTTATTAGCTAAGGTTTTTAACTAAATTTTTTCTTTTATTTTTATTTTTTATGTTTATTATATCACACATAAGTATATCTTAGTTCTATACTTATAAAATATCAATCTCTATGAAAATGAAGATTTAATAAACATTTCCTCATATCAAACATAAATGCTTTCATATGCATTCTTTTTTTTTTTTTTTTTCAACGTTTATTTTTGGGACAGAGAGAGACAGAGCATGAACGGGGGAGGGGCAGAGAGAGAGGAAGACACAGAATCGGAAACAGGCTCCAGGCTCTGAGCCATCAGCCCAGAGCCCGACGCGGGGCTCGAACTCACGGACCGCGAGATCGTGACCTGGCTGAAGTCGGACGCTTAACCGACTGCGCCACCCAGGCGCCCCTCATATGCATTCTTTAGATGCATATATATTTTTCTTTTTGTGACCTACTTCATTAATTATTATTTTTACTTGTGTCGTTGACATACAATTTTATATTAGTATCAAATGTACAATATAGCGATTCAACATTTATATATCGTGAAGCAATCACCACTATAAATCTAGCTACCATCTGTCACCGTACAAAGTTGTTACATATATTGTTTTCACTCAATTTCACATCACAAAGTTATGAGTAATATATTACAGTCTTTTAAAATATTGGATGGAACTCAAACATTTTTCGATGATGTTAGCCTAGATATATATTTGTTCAGATTTTATTGACTTCACTTTCAATGTAGCTTATTTTGATAACCTCCACTTGTATTTGCTCTTGTCTACGATGAAAACAAAAACAAATTACTATCATTAGTGTGCCCTTTGAAGTCAGCTAATTTAGCACATACCCCTCAAAATGTATCTTTGTCTGTGATTTTTCTATAATTTAAAGTGTATTGCTTTTGAAATTATTACAGTTAAGATAAAATAATTCCAGAGTGGACAATTGCTTTTGAGTCTGTCTACGATAACACACAAAAATCTTTCATTGTGTTTTAACTTGGTATCTGCTATTCTATATCAATATTCTTCCAGCTCTTTATGAGATGAATTCTCAATGGCACATTTTGTTCAAATAATAGTTAAGAAGTAATACAAACTGAACTGTTAGAATTATACATACTTAGGCACGTGGACTAGCACACAAATAATTCCTGAAACACAACTCATCTTTCACTTCAGTTGTGTCTTGTTGGGTTTCTAGGAGAGTGCAGAGGACAATGCAGAGAAGTTTTTATTTTTATTTTTTTAAATGTTCTCTTATTTATTTTTGAGAGAGAAAGACAGACTGCGAGCTGGGGAGGAGCAGAGAGAGAGGGAGACACAGAATCTGAAGCAGGCTCCAGGCTCTGAGCTGTCAACACAGAGCCCGAGACGGGGATCGGACTCACAAGCTGTGAGATTATGACCCGAGCCGAAGTCAGACACTTACCTGACTTAGCCACCCGGGTGCCCCCATTTCAGGGAACTAACTCTAAAGTGAAAGCCCCCAGCATCTAAAATATCTAGAACAGCTATGGGCATCAAGCACAAAACATCGAGCAGGTTTGGTACTTAATTGACTGTTATTTCATTACCAGTCGAAGACGCTTTTAATAAGTTGAGGACATGTCAGAGGATGCTTTACATGTGCTCCATCAAATAGCCAACAGTCCCCTTGTCCCGTATAGAAACTATGAATTTTCTTATCTACTCTTCCATTTTGTCTCTATGCTGGAGTAACATCTAAGATGCTTTATCTGTGCCAAAGGCATTGTCCATACTGTGATGCTTCCAGAACTTCTGCCCACACTTGGATCACTGATGACTGAACTACCAAGTATGACGTTTGTGCTGAGGGCCCTTTCTCCTGCAGCCCTAAAAACACCGAATGTCTGACTCTACCAATGTCTGCCCCAGAATGGTGCTTGTCAACGTGCCCTGAATTCCAACTGACATTTTTTATTAAACCATTTAGCAAAGTTTTTTCTTGCTCATTAATTGCAGTTCTATAATCCTAGGAGTCAGGCATGAACCTACTTAGGGCAAAAACTAAAGGCAAAAACGAGTAATACCACGTTTTAAAATAATCTTTTTCTGCAGTGTGGTTAAATTGTCCTTGACCATAATGTTAGTACCAATCCTAATTTCCTTTGATGTAAATGGTTTCCAGGATGATCCGTGTCCTTCACATAAACAGAGCCCAAATGAGCAAACACAACCTATATTCTAGGCTTGCCTACACATGGCTAGACCTCAGAGTAGCAAAGTGTAGGTCAAATTTGCACTTAGCTATATGCAGCTACGTGTAATTATAATAGAGTTTATTTTGGAAGACTTTTGGAAAAATATTTTCTCCTTCTTGATTTCTGAATGTGTAAATATATTTTTGATTGTTTGTTTATTTGTTTTATGGTGGGAGAGAGAACTCTGATTTCCTTTATGAGTAGGTTATCAGGCAGCTGCACACATTCTTCCTCAGCTGCAGGCAGAAAGGATTTCTGACATGACAAGCATCACAAGTGAGTATTTAGTACAGAAAAAAAAAAAAGTAAAAAGACATCTTCAAAGCTCCTACTAATTCAATAGGAATCTAAGTCTGAGGAAGAAACGATTCCTTTTAATTATTCAAAAAAAAAATTATCCTTTGTAGAAATCCAACTTGGCTGAAGCAAGCCAAAACACCCTCTCTTATACAGACAAAATGTATTTGCATCCCATCAAAAACATTTGGGCATAAATTCCACTCAAATAGGAAATATCTGTCATTGGCAATGTTTAAAGGACATCTATAAGATGTCACTGTGACTGACATGACCAAACATTAAAGTTTGCAATTGCTCCGGTAAAGCATTCTGGGAGCTTCTTCATTCAAGTCAAGCCTATAGTCTTTTTTTTTTTTTTTTTAATTTATTTTGAGAAAGAGAGAGAGAGAAGGAGTGTGCATTGGGGGCGGGGGCAGAAAGAGAGGGAGAGAGAGAATCTTAAGCAGACCCCATGCTGTCAGCACAGAGCTTAACATGGGGCTCGATCCCACGAACTGTGAGATCATGGCCTGAGCCAAAATCAAGAGTCAGATGCTTCCCTAGCTGAACCACCCAAGTGCCCCACACCTATATTCTTCTAGAAAAATGTAAAGTACATATAAAAGCAAGTGGCACTCTAGGTAATGTGATTGTACATCGAGTTTTACATATGGATGTGCCCAATTCTGGTTCTGGAAGGTTGACGTGGTCCTACATCACTATGATCACTGGATAATTAAATGAACATTAATGTTTGAAATCTAAACAGACTGGTACATATGAGAGGATCAACACATATATGTGTGTTTATGTTTCCAACTTACACAAGCATACCCCAGATATATTGTGCGTTCAGTTCCAGACCACTACAATAAAGAGAGTCAAATGATTTTTTTGGTTTCCTAATGCATATGAAAATTTTGTTTATACTAAATCGTAGCCTATTAAGTGTGCAATAGCATCATGTCCAAAAATATATACATACTTCAATTTAAAATTTTTTCATTGCTAAAAAATGCTAACCATCATCTGAGTGTTCAATGAGTCATAATATTTTTGCTGGTGGAGGGTCTTCTTTTTTTTTTCTTTTAATGTTTAGTTTTCAGAGATTGAGAGAGAGAGAGAGAGCATGAGCAGGGGAGGGGCAGAGAGAGAGGGAGACACAGAATCTGAAGCAGGTCCCAGGCTTTGAGCTGTCAGCACAGAGGCCAACGCGGGGCTCAAACTCACGCACTGTGAGATCATGACCTGAGCCGAAGTTGGACGCTTAACTGACTGAGCTACCCAGGTGCCTCTGGAGGGTCTTATTTTGATGTTGATGGCCACTGACTGATGAGGGTGGTGCTAGCTGAAGTTTGGGGTAGCTGTGGTAACTCCTTACAATCAGAAAATAATGAAATTTGCTGCTTCAATGGACTCTTCCTTTCATGAACAATTTCTCTGTAGCAGGTGATGGTGTTCAATGGCATTTCATTCAAGGTAGAATTTGTGAATTGGAGTTAATCCCCTCAACCTTTGTCACTGCTTTATCAACTAAGTTTATGTAATATTTTAAATCCTTTGCTGTCATTTCAACAAATCTTCACAGCATCTAAAACAGTAAATTCTAGCTCAACAAAACATTTTCTTTGCTCGTTCATAAGAACCAACTCCTGATGCATTCAAGTTTTAAGGTGACATTGCAGCAAACCAGTCTCATCTTCAGACTCCACTTATAATTCTAGTATTCTTGTTATTTCTACCATTTCTGCAGTTACTTCCTCCACTGGAGTCTTAAACCTTTCAAAGTCTTCATGAGGATTAGAATTAACTTTTTCCAAATGCCTGTCAGTGATATTTGGACCTCTTCCTATGAATCAAAAATGTTCTTAGCGGCATCTAGAATGATGAATCATTTCCAGGGTGTTTTCAATTTACTTTTCCCAAATCCATAAAAAGAATCACTACGTATGCAGCTATACCATTATGGAATTTATTTCCTAAATAGTAAGACTTGAAAGTTAGAATTACTCTGTGTTCCATGGGCTTCAGAATAAACTTTGTGTTAGTAGGCATGGAAACAACATTAATGTTGTTGTATATCTCCATCAGAGATCTTGGTTGACCAGAAGAATTGTCAATGACTTGACATTTGATTTGTTAATCATTTGAATGGAATCTGTTTTTTGAGCACTATATCTCAACCGTGGGCTTACAAATATTCAGTAAACCATATTGGAAATAGATGTGCTGTCATACAGACTTTGTTGTTCCATTTCTAGAGCACAGGCAGAGTAGTTTAGAATCATTTTTAAGGGCTGTGGGAGTTTGGGAACGGTAAATGAACACTGGCTTTGAGTGAAAATCACCAGGTGCATTAGCCCCTAACAAGAGAGTCAGGCTCTCCATCGAAGCTTTGAAGCCAGACACTGATTTCTCCTCTCTCGCTATGGAAATCCTAGATGGCATCTTCTTCCCAAACAGGCTATTTCATCTCCACAGAAAACCTGTAGCCACCTTTGTGAATTATCTTAGCTAGATCTTCTAGATGACTCCCTTTAGCTTCTACATTGGCACTTGCTGCCTCACCTTGCACTTTGATGTCAGGGAGACAGCGTTTTCCCCTCAATCTCACGAATCGACCTCTGCCAGCTTCCAACTTTTCTTCTGCAGTTTCCTCTCCTTTTTCAGCCTTTGCACGTTGATGCTCTTCAGTCCAGCCCTGCTCTGGATTAGGCTTTGGCTTAAAGGAATCAAAGTGTGGCTGTTTTGATCTTCTATCCAGACTACTAGAACTCTCTCCATACCAACAGAAAAAGCTATTTCATGTTCTTATCAATCATCTATTCGCTGCTTTACTCGACTAGCACTTTTCATTTCTTTCAAGAATTTTTCCTTTGCATTTGCTATGTGGCTAACTGGCAAAAGAGGCCTGGTTTTGGTGTATTTCATCTTTTGACAGCCATCCTCACTAAGATTAATCATTTCTAGCTTTTGACTTAAAGTGAGAGATGCGTTCATTGTTCTTTCTTTTACTTGCTTTGCTGGAAACTGGTTACTAGAACGTCAGTGTCTAGCTTAAAATTTAGGCATGCTCATTTCCTATTATATTGTTATCTGTTGTGTTCCATGACAGTCAATATTTTATTATGTATGCGAAGGTCAAGTTTTGTTAATTATAAAACTTCACTTATTTATGACAGTTGCTTGATGATAAATATATGCAGTGTATTAGACTTCATATTATTTACCACTCTGCTACTGACTAAATACTTTAACAACATTGTTTTTTCTTTTACATCTATATGCTTCATGTGCAATTTAATTACATTGGATAGGCACCTCATATTATATAAGCAGAGTTGTCGTAAAGGAGCCTGAATACAATTTCACCAATATGTTCAGTTAAGATTTTCTGCAACTTCACTTTTACCTTACTCTTTTTCTAAAGTTTTCTCATTTGAAAAGGTGTACCGAGGTGATTTCAGACTGTGAACCATGGGGACTAAGGTAGCTTCTCTTCAAACTGCTAATTTGTACCAATAAATTAACCAAGCCCATGGGACACTTAGAAACCTGTTGACTAGTGTGTTCATCTTCATTCTTCCTCCACCTAGTGATTTTGACCTTGTTCTTGCTGTTTTAATTTTTTCTATGGCTGTAAATGTAGATGCTACAGTAAATAAGTATGTAATAGTGCTATCTTAGTGTCCAATCTATTCAAATTTTGTGATGTTTTAGAGTTCCTAAAGTTAGAAAATCTTTTTTATAACTCAGAATGAGATAGTCACTTAAAGTTGCATACAGGTTTGACTGCACTTGAAAATTTGCACTGACGTAATTTTTTTTGCAATCAGAATGTAATAATTAATTTGTCTGTGTATACGAAGATTGAAAGTGTTATCTTTGCTTTGCATGGTCAACACATGATTCCCTGCAGCAGTTTGTGCAATATCACCACACACAGAAGTTCACACTTCCACTGATACACTACCTAAAAAGAAAACTAGTAGGTAAACTCCAGATCTTAAATAATTGTTCCCATTTGTGTGATTATATCATTTAACCTAAGGTTCATGCTAGAGATCAGACACGTCACCGCTCTTTTGTTACAGGAAATAGGGGAAAAGTGACATTTATCATTTGGTCTTTTTTAGTACTTGATGTTTAATTGCCAGGTATAATATGAAAGAGATACAAGTCTGCGTCTTGAACTCTTGTTTCAGGCTAGAAAATCTGGATTTCTCCTATATCTGATAATATTCTTGAGACTGGTTAGACAAACTGAGAGAGGGATTTTTTTATTTTTCAGAATCAGAAAGAAATTTGGACTTCATGCTTGGAAGCAGAGCCTGGAATAAGCCTGACTGAGATTATTTAAATTTGGAAATTTTTTTAGTTTGTGTATTCTCATCCTGTACTTCTTGAGTCAGAACATGGGATAAGGAAATCTGGATCATTAAAACAGATATTTTTCCTTTAACTTTACTAAAACTGAAGGGTCTTCATTCAATGACCCATTAATTTAACTATGTATTTTCTGCCTTTCTCATTATCAAATGAAATACGATAATGGTTAAGCAGTGCTTAAAATAAAACTCAGAACCTTTCTATGCAAAATCATTCCAAAAGCACGAATATTTTTAAATTAGGCTATGTATTTGATGTTTACATAAATATATTTTAAAAAATGTGAACATAACACTAGGAACATTAGAAAATCAGAGGGCAGAGGCACCAGGGTAGTTCAGCTAGTTAGGCAACCGACTCTTGGTTTTGGCTCAGGTCATAATCTCACAGTTTGGTGAGTTTGAGCCCCACATCTGGCTCTGCACTAGCAGTGCAGAGCCTGCTTGAGATTCTCTCTCTCTCCCTCACTCTACCCACCCACCCCCACCACACACACACTCGTACTATCTCCCACTCTCTCAAAATAAATAAACTTAAAAAAAAAGAAAATCAGAGAACAAATTTATCAAAACTTTAATAAATATTATTCAACCTCTGAATAAAGAGAACAAAAATTGATAAGAAATTAACAGAGTTTTGATAACCAGAGGAAATAGTAAATGGATTCATATATGTGTATAGGGAATCTGAATGGATGAGAAGAGAGTGTGGCAGAAAATACTGAAGTAAACAATGGGAATTATTTTTTCTATGAACTTACAATTCAAGAATCTCTGGCTATTAACCCCCTGCAGTAATGAGATAGGAACCATATCCAAGCTAAATTAGTAGTTAAAACCCTGCCCCTCTTCTTCATGGTATAGTTACAAGGTGTGGCCCTCCCAATCCCAAGCCAGAGCTGAAGAAATTATGGGTGGAACTCTGTCATCTGGGTCACTCACGAGAAGTATAGAGACCTGTAGAGGCTTTATAAACTAAATTGGCATTTAAATAAAAGCCTTCTAATTAGATTTGCTCCTACTAAAAACGAAGTTCTCACCAGGACCAGGATCTTAAAACATAATACCCCAAATATCTAGGATATAGCCCACTATTTCTTTTCATACAAGAAATAGGATTATCTCAGCTTCAATAATAAAAGAAACCAATACTGACCTGAAACATATGTTGGAATTACTGAAAAAGAGTTATAAAGCAACTTTCAACATAATGTTCCAAGAAACACTGGTCAACACTTCTGAAACAAGTGAAAGAAATATGAAAATCTCAACAGAAATATCAAAGATATAAAAAGTAATCAAATGATAACTTGATAATTAAGTTTCCATAAACAAACAGAAAGCTTATTAAATAGGCTCAATGAGAAAAAGGAAACAATGGAGGCATCACTGAACTTGAAAATAAAGCAATAAAAATCATCCAGTGTAAAGGACATAGAAAATATAGACTAAGATTGAGCCTGTGACATCTCTGGGAAAATAATAAAAGATCTAATCTGTGTAATTAAAATTCTTTCTTTTTCTCTTTTTCTTTCTTTCTTTCCTTCTTTCTCTCTCTCTTTCTTTATTTCTTTTATTTGGTTTGAGAGAAAAACAGAGGGTGCAAGCAGGGGAGGGGCAGAGAGAGAGGGAGAGAGAGAATCCCAAGCAGGCTCCACACTCAACACACAGCCCAACACATGGCTCAAACTCATGAACCGTGAGATCATAGTCTGATTCAAAATCAAGAGTCAGATGCTTAACTGATTGAGCCACCCAGGCACCCCACGTGTCATTAGAGTTATAGCAGAGAACAAAAGAATGGCTGAAAAAATGTTTGAGGATACAAAGTGGTACATTATATCAGTTTGGCAATCCCAAAGGAGATAATCATAAAGAAAACCATGCACAGACAGTTCATAGGTCAAACTTCTGAAAAATCAAAGCAAAACATGTCTTGAGACAAGCTACAGAGAAATAAAACATTACAGGAAAATAGCAACTTGAATGATTACAGACTGCTCACTAGAAACCATGGAATCAAGAAGGAACTGGTACATCACTTTTCAGTGCATAAAGATGACTGTCAACAGTGAATTTTATATGCAGGGAACATATCCTTCAAAAATTTAAGTGAGGGAAAGGCATTCTGCCACGAAGAAGAGCCTAAGAGAATTTGTCACAAGCAGTTATGCTACACCATGGCTAGAGGAAGATCTTCACACAGAAGATAATAAGAGGAGGGAAGTTTGGATGATAGGAGTGAAAAAACAGACACATTTTAAAGGGGTAAATATAGGAGTAAATATAATACATTACTATTCTCATCTTCAGTTCCTAAAATTGTTTTATTATTTTATTTTAATTTTTTTTAATGTTTATTTATTTTTGAGACAGAGAGAGACAGAGCATGAATGGGGGAGGGTCAGAGAGAGAGGGAAACACAGAATCTGAAGCAGGCTCCAGGCTCTGAGCTGTCAGCACAGAGCCTGATGCGGGGCTCGAACCCACGAACCGTGAGATCATGACCTGCGCCGAAGTCGGATGCCCAACCGACTGAGCCACCCAGGTGCCCCTAAAATGGTTTTATTATTAAAAGTACACTTGTAAAATTGCTGATGTGGTTGCCAATGTCTGTAGAGTTAATTTTTATAAGATTTTAATATTAGTTTTTTTAAAAATATTATCTCAAATGTAATCATGTGGTTTCTGAAGCTAAGATCAGAGGAATTGTTACTTAAAGTAATTATCACAATAGTTCACCTTGCCCAATTCTTCCCGTTTTGGGGGCAATATGATAGGAACTACTAGATGGTTAAGAGTCATATACAAACTGGATATTTGGTGCCACAGGGGAAGATCTCTGAAATTATAAATGTGTAAATTTACATAGGAGTGACATAGATAACACTCTCCCAGGAGAGAAACCATAAATCCATAGTCCTTTATGATTATTTGTAATGTATCCAAATGACTTTATGTCTATAAGTTTTATCACATGTTGAAATATGAGCAAATTCTATGGAGAAGATAAAGAAGGCCCCTTCCCTAGAGGTCAACTATTTGACTCCAGAGTAAATAAATTATTGCCCTTGAATGAGAGAAAATGGCTAAAATTATAACAGCCTTGGAATATGAGAGC
This sequence comes from Leopardus geoffroyi, assembly GCF_018350155.1. Taxonomy (NCBI): domain Eukaryota; kingdom Metazoa; phylum Chordata; class Mammalia; order Carnivora; family Felidae; genus Leopardus; species Leopardus geoffroyi. Next base: position 21,049,621 of record NC_059333.1, read on the forward strand.
AATTGAGTCTGAAGAAATAGTAACATTCTCTAGTATGCAATTTCTCTTTGCTGAAGGAACAAAATTATTCAGAACTGTAAAAATAACAAGAGACATTTTTTCCTGATAGTATTTCAGACAATTATCTCACAACTGAGTTGAGGATTGAAAGCACCTAGAACATGATATCTATATTCCACTTAGATGAAACATTGGTAAGAGTAGACTTATATATACTCTATTTGTATGTTGCATCCCATGAAGCAAGTAATTAAAAGATATACAGAGACCACCCAGAGACACTAGATTAAAAAAAAATGTCACAAAGTTTATATGCTATATAGGAAGATAGAAAAGGGGAAAGGGAAGCAATAAAGAGAGGGACAAACATAAAATGATAAAATACCACCAGTTTAAATAAAAAACAATAATTCCACTCAAATGATTCAAACTCATGAAATAAAAGAAATACATGAGCAGAGTGGATGGCAAAATGACTCAACTGTATAATCTCTACCAGGAACCCATGTCAAATATGTTATATTTATTGGCTAAAGGTAAAATGATGAAAAAAAAATATGCCATGAAGAAAATAATTAGAAGAAAGGTGAAGTGGAGGGGTTCCTGGGTGGCTCAGTCGTTTGGGCATCTGACTATGGCTCAGGTCATGATCTCATGGTTCATGAGTTTGAGCCTTGTATCGGGCTCTGTGCTGACAGCTCAGATCCTGAAGCCTGCTTCCGATTCTGTGTCTCCCTCATCTCTGCCCCTCCCCTGCTATGCTCTGTCTCTCTCTGTCTCTCAAAAATGAATAAACATTAAAAAAATTAAAAAAAACAAGAAAGGTGAAGTGGATATTCTAATATCAGGCAAAGTAGATTGAAGAACAGAAAAAAAAAAACTTTTTATCAGAGGTAAAGAGGCATTACGTAATGATAAAGTCATCAACTTATTGAGAAGATATAACAAAATTAATGTGTACCAACCAACACCTGCAAAATACACAAAGGAAAACCTGTCTGACCTCAAAGGATAAATAGACAAATCCATTCAGCCCCGTAGTGTAATGGTTAGTGCTCTGGACTTTGAAATAGACAAATCCACAATTATAGTTGGAAATTTCAAAACCTCTAAGTAATTAATAAAACACTAGCCAAATTTTGCGAGATTATAGAAGAGCTGACAATACCAGAAAAGTTATCTCTTTGACATGTACAAATCACTGCACCTGAGAACAAGAACAGATATTATACCATGTTTTCATGAGATACTCATCAATGCAGACTTTATTTTACACCATAAAGCAAATCTCAACAACTAGAAATTTTTAGAAATTATTCAAAAATATGCTCTCTGACCATAACCTGATTGAACTAGAAATCAATAGTAAAAACATATCTGGAAAATCTCCAAGCACTTAGAAATCGATTAACATAAGTCTAAATAAATAATGTGTATATCAGAGAGGAAGACTCACGGGATCAAAAAATTACTGCACTAACTAAAAATGAAAATATAATTACCAAAATTTATAGAATGCGGTAGAAGCAATGCTCAGAGGGATATTTATAGAATTAAATCAATACCAAGGGAAAAATAAAAGTCAAATCAATAACTATGCTTCTCCATAAAAGAGGAGAAAGAAGAACAATCTAACCTAAATGGAATCGAGGGAGAGTAATTAATAAAAAATAGTGAAAAAATTAATCATATTGAAAACAGGATAATGTTACAGAAAATTAACTAAACCAAGAGCTGGTTCATTAAACAATCTGTGAAATTCATAGAACTTTAACAAAGCTAACAAAAGAGAGAGAGAGAGAGGGAGAGAGAAGATATAAATTACCAATATCAAAATTAAAAGAGGGGCTATCACTGTTAATCCTATGGACAGTAAAATTTAATAATTGGATGTTACTAAAAATTTTGTCTACAAATTTGATAAATTTAATGAAAAGGAAAAATATCTTGAAAAGCAAAAAAAAAAAAAAGAAAGAAAGAAAAAGAATGAAAAAGAAAAAACCAAAACAAGGAGAAATAGATAACCTATAGCCATCTATTATTACATAAATCAATAATTACATAAATATTACATAAATAAATAATTAATACTCCTACAAAAAGGGAAAGCTCCATTATCAGGATATCTAACTGATAAAGTCTACCAAACATTTCAAAAAATACCATTTCTCTACATGCTCTTCAGGAAAAAAAAAAAAAAAAAAGAAGCAGCATAAGAAGTAGTTTCTAACTCATTCTATGAGCCAAGCATTATCCCAATACTAAAATTAGATAAAGACATTACAAGAAAACAAAACTATGGATCATATTTTTCTCACATACATGTCTCTTGTAAACATAAAAATAAAAGTTCTCCACAAAGGACATTACCAAGATTCCAGGCTAGGTAGTTGTTAGCCCAGATTCTCCCATGGAATCATGAAAATAACAACAACAACAACAACAACAACAACAAACAACTAGAGACTGGCTAAAATAACCATGTAAGAACTCTAAAGGAAGCACCAAGGTCTATGGGAATCAAGCCAATAACCAACCAAACAAAAGCCACATTCCAAACCTTGGGAAATTGTGTGGTGTTTTTGCTTACCCTTGCCCCATTCCTCCCCTACTCCTTATGGTCTAGAGAAGGTGGCAGCCCAATTCCTAATTCCCTGCCTTGAACTGGAGGAAGCAGAGCAGTCCAGATAGACAATCTTCTAACCTATCTGGGTGCCTGAAAGACTCGTACCTTTTTCACCTCATTTGGAGCTCAGGTAAGGAAAAGCGGGACAACTGGGTTCTCAGGCTGTGAGAAGCACCTTACAGAATCAGTCACTGCTCCTAAATTCTGACCTAAATAGGAAGTGTTTTGTACAAAAAATCTTTGAGACACTACAATAGTCATTTTAAAAGGAAAAATCTATTCTATTAAAAGAATCTGATATGAAATACTTATTTAGATACATGGTTTGTTATCAAAACAATAGTAAAGCAAGAAAAAAGTAAACACCTGTTTGTAGTACATTCTAGTAAGTAAAAGAGCCAATAAATGTAACCGAGTCTATTTTAGCATGTTACCCCTGACATCTTAAAGACAATTTATAAATTTTATCCCTAAAGTTTACTATTTTGAAAAGATCATTTTCTTGGTTTCTTTTGCACATGCAAACACAAAAATTCAATTTCATGTCTACAATTCTAGAAAACATCATTTTACATACGAACATCCAAATTGTTCACGATACAACTGTTAGGGTGCCTGCGTTGTCTGCACAGACAAAATGTGCTTCTAAAGCTTCAGGGGCACCTGGGTGGCTCAGTTAAGCATCCAACTTCTGATTTTGTCTCAGGTCATGGTCTCATGGTTTGTGAGTTCTTGCCTCACATCAGGCTCCGTGCTGACCCCTCAGAGCCTGCTTAGGATTCTTTCTCTCCCTCTCTTTCTGCCCCCTGCCCTGCTCGCACACTCTCAATCTCTCTTTCTAAATAAATAACTTTAAAAAAATTAAAAAAAGAATTATGGGGATAGAAGATTGCAAGTCTGGGTCTTGAATTAGAATCCAAAGAGAAAACAAATATCATGCAAAAGTGTTCCCTCTCAGATTTTTTTCTTTGTTTGTTTGTTTGATTGTTTACAGATCACCTACCCATGTGATGGTGCCATAAAAAAAAATGTAGACCATAATTCTCTGACTTTTAATTACTAGCGTATAGTTTTTGTCAGTTCCTGAACATTAATAAAAGAATAGCTTAGTTATCTTAAATTCCTTGAGACATTAACTATTCATATGGAATAACTCATAGCATCAATAATAAACATAATTCTTCAGGCACATCCTTAATATAATCCAAATACAGATAGAGGCATGTATGTTTTAATAATTATCAAATTGCAAAATAAATTTATGCAATTCAAATCATCACAAAATACCATGTATAAAATATTAAAAGATTAAAAATATATTACTAAAAAAATTTTGCAAAGCATTGAGAGAACACATTTTCCTTTTTTACCAGAGTAGTTAGTATTTAGGATTTATCTTTAGCTATCAACTGATGCTAGTTGTTATGATGTTAGCAGCTTTGTAAGTGAGTTATTACAGATATAACCAGATGGATAATTGTTTTTATAATTTATAATTTTGAATTAATTTGTTCTTCACATTTCAGATGAACAATACTACGTATCTAGTTCTTAACAATTACCTTACAATAGGTAATAAAGGCTTCATACAGCTTTATCAATCCCAAGCCCATTCCTCTCAATTACTGTAATTTGCTTAGTGGAGTTTAGCCAAACTCCACATTCTTTGCAGTTTAACCACTGATTTTGGGAACAGGAATCTTGGTCATGTTGAAATGTAACTCCTCATCTCCACAAAAGCATCTGTTTTCCTTTAGAGATGCCATTAGAATTGGCTGGGAAAAGTAGATACTTCGAAATCTATGGAATATTTTTGAACTCAGATATTCGTTCTGCTACTTTAGTTCATATTTGAGATGCAGAATATAAATAAATAGATGTGTAAATATAGCATTTTCTCATTAGTTTGCTGTGAAATTATTTAACAACCTAACCAAAGTGACCAAGATATATGTAAAGAAGCGTCCTCAAACATTTAAATAAACTTCTCTTCAGCGGGTACATAAGGAAATACACTGTATTTCATGAAAGAAAGTTATAAAAGATTGATCAAAAAAGACAAGCGAACAGGCTATGACAATATGATGTTTCACTGGATGTTTTTATGTTGAATATGTTTTTCCATGATCATTTCTATTAAAGATAGTCTGTGTTTGGTCATCATGAATATACTGTAAATTTTGATAGAGATAGATAAAATGAAATGAATTATCCAGTTATTTCAAAACTGACCATGTGATGAAAATACTCAAGTGTGATATTCACTTAGTCATGATGTAATAGATTCAATTGATCCTAACAACCACCTGATAAATGTGTCTTTTTATTATAAAAAGTCCAACACCTTATACTTTTGTGCAATCCCTCACAGGTGTTTGTGTAAGTATATATTAATTTTTTTTATTTTTTTTAACATTTATTCATATTTGAGACAAAGAGAGACAGAGCATGAACGGGTGAGGGTCAGAGAGAGGGAGACACAGAATCTGAAGCAGGCTCCAGGCTCTGAGCTGTCAGCACGGAGCCCGATGCGGGGCTCGAACTCACGGACCGCGAGATCATGACCTGAGCCAAAGTCGGCCGCTCAACCGACTGAGCCACCCAGGAGCCCCTATATTAAATTTTTAAATAAACAATAGATCTAGTCATGAGGACCAGGTGATTCAGAAGAAGAAAAACAACAACAAAAAACAAAAAACAAACAAAAAATAAACCTTTCCACTGAGGACAATAAAAATGCTAGATGAAAAATAAAGGTCATCTTCTTAGAGGTATCAAAGTTATATAATAAAGAGCAATTATCCAACTTAAACTGGACAAAAATGATCATCTAGAAATTTAGTCCAGACTCAAAATCAATTTTCCTTGAGTTCATTTTCTGATCTTGATGGCAAAGTTGCAAGTCTGAGCTGCCATTTTTGTGACCTCACAAACACAGGGAACCTTTGGTTCAAGCTTAGCCCACAACAAAATAGGGAACTATGTTAAACCACCCTTCATGTTCATGTAAGCTGACACCCCAAAGGGTTTCACTTTGGAAATAAGATAAATGTTACTTAAATTGTCACATTCAAAGTCAGACTTATAGGCCTATGTTGACTGGGACTTATCAGTGAAAACTCTACAGTGTCCATTAAGGTGTTGTCATAGAACATTCAAATGATGCTATACAACACACAGCCAATGTAATATCCAGATCTTAGTTTCTAAAGATCTTTCTCCAATAAAAGGAACAAACCCTTCTTGAAAAAGTGGTTCATTCCATGAAAATGCAAGATGAACCCTGAGCATCCCGTGATTTCAGAAAGCAAAGAAGTGGGATTGCCTGGGAGGCTCAATCAATTGAGTGTCAGGCTTCGGCTCAGGTCATGTTCTCGCGGTCTGTGAGTTTGAGCACCGCTTGGGGCTCTGTGCTAACAGCTCAGAGCCTGGAGGCTGCTTCAGATTCTGTGTCCCCCTCTCTCCCTGCCCGTCTCCCGCTCATGCTCTCTGTCTTAGAAATAAATAAACATTAAAAAAAAAATTAAAGAAAGCAAAGAAGTGCCCCAAAAATGAAAGTATGTCAAAGGATCAAAGGAGCCAACCTGAGGGAGCTCCCAGTGGTCAAACTGAGAACAGCACATGGAACAGTAATAGCATTTGGTTTTATTTCATAATGTGAAATAGATACTCATGAGCCCTGACTTATTTAAGTATATAAGGGATTATATGGTAGCCCTGAAAAAGCAAGAAAGATCCCCCACTGAGACTCTGGTTTAGACGTGTAGTTGATGATATCCCCCAAGAGAATTTGAGAGAATTGGGAGTTTGTAACTCATACAAGAGACTCCTGAGAGGAACTGAGTGAATGCAAGCAAGTCCAGATTGGTTTGGTTAAAAGCAGAGTCAGTGGGTTTGGGCCCTTATAATAGCTAAGGGTTAGATGGGGTAAGAACTCCCAAAAACAAGATTTAAATTTCCCACCAGTACAAACACCTGGGTCTTCTTATCTGCTGTCCAGATGTGGAGTCAAAAGGAAAGAGGGAATGTGGTCTAAAAAGAAGTCACCAGTCAGATATCAAAATAGAGGTCAAGCATTTTATTTAGGAATAAATAAACAGGGAAGAACAGGAAGCTCTTCCTTACAGATGAGAGATAATTAGGAAAAATAGAATCATTATTAGACTGGGTCAACCTTCAGAAAGAACCAGATTAAAATTTTATATACCTCAAAGATTAATTAGCATCAGCAGCAGATAATAATTGCCAAAAGAGTTCAAAAGAACTCTTTGCACACAGAGTACTTAGAGGTTTCTCTGTCTCTGTTTCTCTGTCTCTCTCTTCTCTCTGTCTCTTTCTCTCTCTCTCTCTCTCTCTCTCTCTCTCACACACACACACACACACACACACACACACACAGACACAGACACACGCAGATACACACACACACACACACACACACACACATGGAAAATTGATTTGGTCTTCAAAGGGTATTGAACAGAGCTTATGACTTGGGAGAAAAGTTTCACTTTTAGTGAAGAATATCTTTTTGCTGCTCTTTAAGAGTTTGAAAAAGTAGACATGTGTTTTGATAAGGAACGTCAGAGTACATTTGGTATCTTAAACTACTAGGAAAGAAAAGTGACTACACAAAGGAGAAATATACATGAGCCCTGGTGTATTTGATTAGAAAAAATACAGCCTAAAGTAATTCTGTCTTTAAAGTAATTCAGTCACATAAGATAAATCTTAATATTCCTAATTTCTTTTCTTAACATGGAGGTATAAATAATGCTTGGGTTGTTCACTAGAAACTTAGGAATTTGGGGTTTCTGTTTAAAGTGAACTTGTGAATAAAGGATTGGCAAAAATCTAGCTCCTTGTATCTATTAGTGGACTTTTGTAAGATATACATTTACTTTTTAAAAGTAGAAATACTAGGGTGTCTGGGTGGCTCAGTGATTAAGTGTTTGACTTTGGCTCAGGTCATGATCTCACAGTTCATGGGTTTGAGCCCTACATTGGGCTCTGTGCTGACAGCTCAGAGCTTGGAGCCTGCTTCGGATTCTGTGTCTCCCTCTCTCTCTGCTCCTGTTCATGCTCTTTCTCTCTCTCTCTCTCAAAAATAAAGAAACAATTTTTTTAAAAAATAGAAATATTAAAAATAGCCATAATAAAAAAATAATTAAGATCTTAAAATAGTTACATTCATCTCAAAATGCAGAAATGTTGCTACTTTCTTAGAGGTCCACTCTGATCAGGGTGGAATTTCTCCCATCCCTCAACATTCTTCATACATAAAGAAATATGGGAAAGATAAATAAATGGGTTACCTGGGAAAACATATAAATTTATTTGCAAAAAAAAAAAAAGTTGGACATGCCATAAGATAGTAAGTTTACAACAGAAATTTAGGCACCCTTTCTATTCAATGAAGACAATATGTGAAATGGATCACTTTTGCTTGGAATTCATGTTTTCTTATACTAACAGAAAATGTGTATTTAATGAATAGTCACTAGTGTTATTTTCTTATAATAGCAATACAAATTAAATTTTAATTCATAGAAACGAAAATTCTTGTGTAGTATCTGACAATTTTAAGTACATATTTGACATGTCCCTTATTGAAAATTAAGCAAACTGACTTATTTTAATTTTTTATAAAGTTTAGTCCACAAGTAGAAAGTGCCACAGAAAAAATGGTTTTTGTGTATACCTAATTTTAAAAGCTTTGAATTATATTTTTGAGGTCTGGGTTGTTTTGCAGCTAACCCTCCATTTATATGTAGTGGTTTTCATGGGCCATAAGTCATTCATTCACTAACTTCTGACTTTGCATGAATATTTATATTTTCATGAATCCTATCATGAACTCTGATTTCTTCACCTTAAATCTTGTTTTTTTCTGACCTGGTCTTTGTTTAGGTTTCATGCCAAAAGGAATAAGTAAACAAAAGGAACATGTCTTAGGACTGTTACCCTCTAGCAAAGATTTAAAGGTTTTGCTTAACCATAATCACTATCACATACGTGAAATGACAATTTAGGAAGGTAGACATATGGGATCATTAATAAAGCTGACCCTTCCTCTTGGCAAGGGCAATAATATTCTCTTGTACAAACAGTTAGATTGGGCAACGTGATTAGAAAACAAGCCTAGTAAAAATATCCCTAGATAATTTTGCTGAAGTACAGAATGTCCACGGGGATTTGCTAATTGAATTGTTACAGGCATGGTTGAGCAAGTTAACTACTGTGGTTCCACGTGTTCAGCGATTCACTGTGTCTCATTATGTCAGCCAAGACTGATTGCCAGAAGAGGGGTATGTGTCACAGTTGAAAACAGTTTGTCTCCCTGGAGGTGGGTTCAATGTTGGTGTAGTGATAATTGAAGTTTACAAGTAAGGCCACTGTGTTCTTGTGTTAGTGGATGCATTTAACAGGAGAGCCAGAATGCTGCCATTTATTTCTCTGATTATCTGATTAATTTTCAAAAATTAACATCAATAATTTATCATGAGTAATAGGTAATATTTTGGGGCCATATTTGTAAAGCAAACCCAGAGCCTGAGGACCTTTTATTACTGAATAATTTTCTTGAAATATAGGCTATATTCAGTTGCACCTGAACATATAGGAGAAGTTTAAGAGATATTAGTTAACTATTACTTGGATGCTTGAATGTAGACTAGATCCTGCACAATCACAGCAAATCTTTCTGGAGAAGACGATAGAAATTAGCCAAAACACAATTTTGTAGACAATAAAACTGTTTTCATGATACCATTTTTCCAAATTGCCTTAGATGGAGTTCTTGTCTATAATGTTCAGTCTTCTTACGTCTTAATGTTCAGTCAACTTTTTTTCCCAGCTGTACATTATATTGAAATTATATTTCTACAAGTTTAACAGTGTTTGGGGCTGAATGCATAGTTGTGATAGTTGTGTGTGTGTGTGTGTGTGTGTGTGTGTGTGTAATAGTTAAGAGTTGTTTGCAATTTAGTTAAGATTCTTTGCTGTTTCATTATATTTTAAAAGTCATTTTCCCTGTTGCTCTTCATCAAATAGCAATGTATCTGATACTCCCCCAAAAATGACTTGTAAAACAAGAGTGACTAAGCAACATTTCAAATAGACTTTGCATATTATATTTTATATGATCAAATAATGGAGTGGAAACCCTATTCCTGTAGAAAGTTCCTTTATTTGTTATTAAAACCAGCTTATCTTTTCCCATTATATCATCAGGTATATTTCCAGCTGGAGGTCAGAAGATGAGGGAAAATTTGTAGAAGGAGAGAGAAGAGTGACTTCTCTGAGGCAGGTGCTGTAGGGGTCCCGCTTGTGTTGATTTGTCCCCTATTTCCCTACTATACAGTGAAAAGGTGAAGAATACTAGCTGACTCATGTGTTGGAAAGATTAAACAAAATCCAATGTGTAGAGTAGCACCTTTTTTTCTGTAAAAAAAATGCTGCTTGGCCAACTATAAAATCTTTGTATTGTTCTTAGAGTTGCTATGTAGTTAGTTAGAATCACTACTCATTGCTAAATTGAAAAAAAGAATGATGGACATTCCCTTTGGCTCCCTCCACACACGTACTGGAAAGAATTTGGACAAATAATGGGTTATTTGTCATTTAATCTTTTAATTAATTAATTATTTACATTTTTAGTTATTTTTGAGAAAGAGAGAGAGAATGAGTGAGGGAGGGGCAGAAAGAGAGGGAGACACAGAATCCGAAGCAGGCTCCAAGCTCTGAGCGGTCAGCACAGATCCTGATGTGGAGCTCGAACCCATGAACCATGAGATCATGACCTGAGCCGAAGTCGGACGCTTAGCCGACTGAGCCACCCAGGCACCTCTGTCATTTAGTCTTTTAAATAGTAAGTTTTTGGTTATCGAGAAGCTTCTAGGAACCTTTGTAATTTCTGAGAATTTTAAAACAATAATTATATAGATACTCATAAGTCTTTTTACAAAACAAACAAACAAACAAACAAAAACTTAGGTTTATAGTTGACAAAGTCCTTAGCCTATTCTAACTACATTCCTTTTACAGTGCAGAGAACCCTTGAATCAAACAATGAAGTAGGTTAAAATGAAGGATAACTATCAGTGATGAATGGAAAAGATGAAAGGTGACTTTAGAAGAATGACTTTATATATTTCTCCACGTTTTGCGCTTGGTCATTGCTCAGAAAGTCCCAGCAAATATTGTTTCTGTGAAATCACACTCAGGGATGATCACTCTGCATTTTAGAAGCAGTCTTTCCATTCTCCATTCCCGACCCCTTTGCATGTATGTAAGAAGCAGGGCAAGGGTTAGACATCAACATCTTCTGACACGGATCGGCATAGAAATCACAGGTACATGACAAATGCTAAGGACCTACTTAATAAGAAATTTCTCAGACATTTCTTCAATTTCTGAGGGTTACAAATTTCCTATTTTACGTAGAGAACTAACTTACTAACTAAACTCTCCTTCAGAATGCACAGGTTTACTGTAGATTTTAAAGGGATACAAAAAATGGAATTTGAGAGCTCTGAGCATACAAGATACTCTGTGGTTTCTATAGAGATAACCTCTACATTCTATTTTGTTCAAAGCTCCTGGGAAGAAAAAACAGTCACTATAATACCTGAAGATTGATCAGGGCAAAGATATCTTCTGGTGCTTCGAACTCTTGGTCTAAAAGCTTCTACGAAGGTAAGAAATAGATAATGAAGTTGATGGGTTAGTGAAGAGCTTGAATTCCATTGATAAAATTATTCTTACCGTTTGAACGAACAGAGTCAGAAATCCCTTTAATTACCTCTGTGTCTTTCTTTTGCCTTGTTTTCTAGTCACTCTGTCTCTCTGTCCATCTTTATATTTCTCAATTATTTTGTCAGCACTTAATTAAATTACTTCCAATTAAATCAGAAAAAAATACATATTTCACTGGAGCAAAGCACAGGAGAATATAAACCAATATTTATACAAAAGTATTTTACATGAAGGGTAATGCTATAGTCAGTAATTATTGATATCTTGGTTTTAAAGTTTCATGTTTTATTATTACTAAGAATGCGACACAGTAAATCTTTTCTTATAGGGTGAAACCATGACTTTTTCTAAAACTTATTTTGAGATGATGTTTTTTAAACAGAAATGACTATAAAAAAAAACTTTGCAATAATTTCTTTCAAATGAAAAGCTTTACTCTAGACCCTACTTATTTTCGTAAACAATATATGTTTCTTGAATCACATTTATAAAGCTTAAAAGGCAAAGAACTCTGATATCTGCTCATGAATATACATTGAGTCATTTTTTTTTTTTTGCATAACGTTAGCTGTATAATCAAACCATAGCACAGAAAACCAACATTAGATCTGATTAGGCTGGATACAAGAAAATGCACAAAATAATCATCATAGTTTACTGTTTTTGTTTTCACAAACTTTCTTATTTTACTTTCTATGTTTCTCAACTAGATCCGTGATTATATGTGTATTGTTCAGTTATTATATAAGAGGGGAAAACATACTGTTTGAAAAACTATTTGTGGATACAAAGATGATGTCATCATACTTATGTATACTCTTTGGAAACATGTCCATTTTACTTTGAAGGAAGGATGGTTATTTGTCTTCATTAGAATTACAACTATATTTTTTCACCACTGGCTTTATCTTTTCTGGGAATCCTTCATTCAGTGAATAACATTGTATTATATCCTACTAGTGATTTAAATACACACACACACACACACACACACACACAGATACAAGAAAAAAGCAAATGAAAGAAAGTAATAAACAAAAACCCTCTCAAATAGTTTGTTGCCTTCATTTTATCTTGATTCACTGAAACATTTTTTGTTGCTCCTTTTTAAGCTTCATTCATGTTACAAAACAGGAAACCATAGCACACATTTTCTTTCTTCTCTTTCTTCTTGCTTTTTCTCCCTCCCTCCTTCCTTCCCTCACTCTTTCTCTCTTGTTTTCTTTGTTGCTTTCTTGCTTTCCTGTGTTCCCCATTTATCTGTTTATTCATTTTTTAGGCTATTGATACAATGGCAGAAAAGTAGAAAGAATCAAAATTATCTCCAAGGATGCTTCGAGACTCCCTCTGCCATGCTCCAGAGCTCTAGCATATCTCAGAAGGGAGCTCTTATATGTGTCTGGTCCTCCAGTTTTTATGCCTGGTGCCCTGATTTTTGCAGCTGTTACTCAAGAGATACCCTTCAATCACCTGGCTCTGGGGGGCTGGGGGGCTTCCATTCCTGGGACCCACTGGCTCTGTAACAATCAGAGAGACAGTTCTTGACAGGAAACCACCCCCAGGGCACTTCAGGAACAGCAGACTAAACACACACCCCCAGCCTTTCTGTGAAGCCTACTTTTTTGACCTGGAGCTTCAGCGTTAAAGGCAGACTTCACATTTCACAAGTACAGGCTGCAAAGGTACTCTCACAGAATGGAGGCTGAGGATGGCAGCTTGGCACCCTCCTACTTTGATCCAGCTCACTGTTGTCTCCCAGAAAGGAGGTTATGCGTTCATCTGGAGCCCTCGTTTTTCCCACTGCTATGCAGGAGACATCTGCAGATCATCTGGCTGTGGTGGCCAGTGGGGCTGACAATTGTGATCCTATAGGACTATACATACTTACATTCTTTAAAAGCCTGGTCGGAGGGTCTGGTTTTCAATCAACCTGATCTAGGTGTTAGACTCACGTTTGGGACACTACCTGGTCTTGGCATACCTTCAACTACTGGGAGCTATTACAAATAAAATAAGCTGCTTGGACAATCACAAACGTTTGAGAGATAACCAAAAGCTAGGGCAGGGTTGAAGGATACAGCTGATCTCCTATACAACAAGCCCAACTTGTCAAGACTGAGTGAGGGGGCTGTTTCACTTAATATATAGAAACAAACACAGAGAGTTGAGCAGAGTGAGGAAACAAAGAAGTATGTTCCAACCAAAAGAAAAAAAAAATAAAACCTTAGGAAAAAACCATAATGAAATGGAAATAAGTAATTTACCTGGTAGAGAATTCAAAGTAATGCTCATATATATGCTCACCAAACGTGGGAGATGAACAGATGAACAAAATGAGAGCTTCAACAAGAAGTACAATCTTCCAGTTATAATACAAGTAAATCATGGGGATATAATGCACATCACAGTGATTATTTAATGACTATATTGCATAATTGAATGTTGTTAAGACAATAAAGACAATAGTTCTTAAAAGTTCTCATCACAAGAAAAAATTTTGTAACTATTTATGGTGACAGATTTTAACAAGACTTATTGTGGTGATTATTTTTGCCATGTGTAAAAATATAAAATCATTATACTGTACGCCTGCACTAGCATAATGTATATCAGTTACACTTCAAGAAATATTATTCTTTTTTTAATATTTTTTGAAGTTTTTTTCTTTTGAGAGAGAAAGAGAATATGCATGCGTGGACAGAGACAGAGGAGGGGCATAGAGTGAGGGAGAGAAAGAGAGAGAGAAAGAGAATCCCAAGCAGACTTATGCTGTCAGCACAGAGCCCAATTCAAGTCTCCTACCCATGAACTGTGAGATAATGACCTGAGCTGAAACCAAGAGTCAGACGCTTAACCCACCAAGCCACCAGGCACCCCAAGAAATATTATTCTTAAACAATGCTCAAGAAAGTGAGGTTTATATAAGAAGCAGACAATCATCCTATAACAAAACCTTCTTAAAACCTCAGGGAAGACATGAGGGTCTTACCACTCCTATTCATTTTCAAGTTCTGTTTTTATGTTTGAAATTCAAAAAAGTGAATTCACTCTGTGGAAGATCAACAGCAGGGTTAACCAAATTTCCTGTTGACAGGAACTGAAAAGAAACATGACTGGATGGCAAAAGCATCCTGTGTAACCAGTCTAGAAAACATCCGCACAAAGACGTGTGCATGCTTGTGTGCGTGTGCATGCAAATGCATCTTCATGCACGTGCTGGGTAGACACATTTAACTGGAATCATATTTTACACAGTCTGTGTCCTAACAAAAGGTAATTGCAGAAATAACAACAATAAAATTCCTGGAAACGTAGCTTGCAATTGACATCCAATAGCTCTGTGATAAAACATCTGCCATTGCTTTCCAAATAGATGGGAAATAAACTGCTCTTGGATAAAAGAACATGTCAAGGAAGTCCTAGGAAACACCCCAGCAGACATCTTCTTTGTGAAACACAGCTAGGCCATTCTGCATCATTCTAGTGCCAGACTAGCATTTTTCTAGCCAATCTCAATATCTTGAGATGCAATAATTTCACCACAGTTCCTAATAGTCGTCACCAACCAGGTACATAGAGTTTATTACTTCATTCTATAGCAAAATGATAGAAACAGCTTAGTGATGATGTCCCAGAAAACATCTATTTACATTTGTCTATGCCTGGTAATTGTGGGAATAAAATATATTGTCTTTTAGAGATAAGACTTTTGAAAAGCAGAATCACAAAAAGGTTTACCAAATAGTTACCATAATAATAACATAGGTAAGGTGTCCACAAATTGAGGCAATGCCAAATCTTATTGATTTTTGCCATCAATAAGTGCATTGAACGATCACCGTGTAATTATCACAAGTTTGGGTCCTGACAACTAGCTAAGTGAATAATACAGTTCATTTCAAAAAATAAGCATTGTGGGGGCACCTAAGTGGCTCAGTCAATTAAGTGTCTGACTCTTGATTTTGGCTCAGGTCATGATCTCACGGTTTGTGAGATCGAGTCCCGCATCAGGCTCTGCACTGACAGTGTGGAGCCTGCTTGGGATTCTGTTTCTCCCACTCTCTGCCCCTCTCCAGCTCGTGCTCACTCTCTCTCAAAATAAATAAATAAACTTAAAGAATGTGATTAAAAAACAGGTGTTGTGTAGCTAGTTATAAGGAACAGATCTTGTAGGATAGATTGTGTGAACAAACCATAGCATGTTTGACTATAACTCTGGAAAAGCATACAAATCAAGACAGAAGAATTTGAAAGTAGCTTAGTTGTTGTTTTTTAATCTAGGAATTGACTATTTTAGAGTTAATCTAGTAACTCTCTATCTTCAGATTAAGAATACCATACTCTGAAAATAGAATACACTTCCATTGTAAAAAATAAGCCTAATGAACAAGATATATACATACACTTTAAATTTTTTTTTAATGTTTATTTATTTCTGAGACAGAGAGAGAGCATGAGTGGGGGAGGGGCAGAGAGAGAGGGAGACACAGACTCAGAAACAGGCTCCAGGCTCTGAGCTGTCAGCACAGAGCCCAATGAGGGGCTTGAACTCATGGACCGTGAGATCATGACCTGAGCCGAAGTCAGTCGCTCAACCGACTGAGCTACCCAGGTGCCCCCATACACTTTTAAACACACACACACACACATATATATATATATATATATATATATATACACACTTTTAAATATACATATACATATTTATATATATAAACATACAGTAAATATATATGTAAATATATTCGTGTGTGTATATAAGTGTGTGTGTGTGTATATATATATATATATATATATATATACTTTTAAATACACAAATTGTACTCCATTAGAGGAATTTATACTTCCAAAGGACATTTATTTTAATTAGAAATAAACAGGAGCATTGACCTGATGGCTCGTGACATGGAACTATAAGAATGACAATCTTAATGCTGACATTTTTTTTCCTCCAAAACAATTTTATTAGATAAAATTACCCCTTTTAAGGTAATATTCATTAGAATTTTTATTTCGTTCATTATGTACAACCTTCTGCCTTCAGGGGATGTAGAAGATTCTGAGTCGAACTTCAACTGAAGCTTCAGTTACGTTCAACAAAATCTGATTTTAGGTGTATCTGTGTGTATGCATATGATGAAGAACTATTAATTGATGTATTTTCCTTCCCTATAATCTTCTTGTATTGTGTCTTGAGGCAGGGATTTTGCTCAGAGAAGGATATTAAAATGACACCAAGGAAAAGAACTCAGAATCTTTTAAGTTTGAATATTTAGATTCAAACAGGAAGAACCTTGTGCACTATTTTTATCTATGCCTACTCCCTTCTTCAAATCAAAACAATGTTATTTAGGCTGAAAAAATGGAAGGGAGCTGGAGAGTGTATGTTGCCCTGGGCCCATCCTTTACACTGTGGGCAGAATGTTGGAGAGAAGCTTAAAGGAGTCTCTACTGAAATACATGATGTTCACATTGTACCTTAAGTCACACTTTCACCATCTGGCAGTGGATATAACCCGTCTCTGGTAAAGAGCATCAAAGACATCTCCAGAGTACATGTCAAGGTAGGAAAGGCAGCATGATGGGTATAGACGTGAGAGGATAAGGTAAAACATTACTATTGAATGAACAATTTCGCTTCATCATTTCTTAATCTTCTTTATATAAGAATGATACTACATCTCACCACTACCATCCATGCTTACTTCTGTCCAAGAATGGCAGCATGAAGCCAGTGGAATTCTCCAAATCTGGGAGACGTATGCAGGCATATTGAATGATGGCTGTGGAACACAGGAAGATGGCCGCTTGGAACAGGAAGGAATGTGGGCTGGGCTGATATGAACCAGATACATGAAGACCTTGTGTAATAGCAGCAGAGGCAGGGTCCATCAGCAACTGTGTGGGACAGGTCCCAGCTGAAGCAGGTACAGAATAGAACCAAGAGAAGAAGCGGATAAGAAGCACTTAACAAAAAAGGCACAACATCATCTTAATGGTGAAATCCTGAAACCCTTCCCCCTAAGTTTAGGAATAATACAGTGATGTTCCCTCCTGCCACTTCTAGTCAACATTTCGCTGAAGGTTTTAGTCATGGTAACTAAGTAAGAATGTAATAAAGAACACCAAGTATGGAAAGGAAGAAGGCAAACTATAGGCATACCTGGCTGTATTGCACCTCGCTTTACTGAACTTCACACATCAAGTGTTTTGTTTTGTTTTGTTTTTTAACTAATTGAAGGTTTGTGGCAACCCTGAACTGAGCAAGTCTGTCAGCGCCATTTTCTAACTGCATTTGTTCCCTTCATGTCTCTGTGTCACAGTTTGGTAAATTAGCAGTATTTCAAACTTCTTCATTTTTTAAACAGTGTTTATTTGTTTTGAGAGAGAGTGTGGGGGAGGGGCAGAGAGAGAGGAAAAGAGACCGCCAGCGTGGAGCCTGACATCGGCTCAGTTTCACAAACTGCTAGATCATGACCTGAGCCAAAAACAAGTTAGACTCTTTAGTGATTGAGCCTCCCAAGCGCCCCTCAACTTCATTATTATTTTATTTGTTATGGTAATCTGCGTTTAGTGATTGCTAATGTTACTGTTGTAATTATTACCAGGGCTCACAAACAGCATGCACATAAGTCAGTGAACTTAATCAGTAAATGTGCGTGTTCTGGCTGCTCCACCAACTGACTCTTTTCCTTTTTCTCTCCCTCTTCTCAGGCCTCTATTCCTCGAGATATAACAATATTGAATTTAGGGAAATAACTAGCCCTACAATGGTCTCTAAGAGTTCAAGTAAAAGGAAGAACAATGAGCACATCTCTCACTTTAAATCAAAAGCTAGAAATGATTAATCTTAGTGAGGATGCCTGTCAAAAGATAAGATACACCAAAACCAGGCCTCTTGTGCCAGTTAACCAAGTAGGAAATGCAAAAGAAAAATCCTTGAAAGAAATGAAAAGTGCAAGTCGAGTAAAGCAGCGAATAGATGATTGATAAGAACGTGAAATAGCTTTCTTCTTGATATGGAGAGAGTTCTAGTAGTCTGGATAGAAGATCAAAACAGCCACACTTTGATTCCTTTAAGCCAAAGCCTAATCCAGAGCAGGGCAGGACTGAAGAGCTTCAATGTGCGAAGGCTGAAAAAGGTGAGGAGCCTGCAGAAGAAAAGTTGGAAGCTGGCAGAGGTCAATTCATGAGATCGAGGGGAACGGCTTTGAGTGAAAATCACCAGGTGCATTAGCCCCTAACAAGAGAGTCAGGCTCTCCATTGAAGCTTTGAAGCCAGACACTGACTTCTCCTCTCTCGCTATGGAAATCCTAGATGGCGTCTTCTTCCACTAGTGACGTATTGAACACTCAAAAGTGTTCATTTACCGTTCCCAAACTCCCACAGCCCTTAAGAATGGTGCTACATCTACTCTGCCTGTGCTCTAGAATTGGAACAACAAAGTCTGTATGACGGCACATCTATTTCCAATATGGTTTACTGAATATTTGTAAGCCCACTGTTGAGACCTAGTATTCAAAAAAAACAAAGATTCCATTCAAATGATTTCTGCTCACTGACAAGTCACCCGGTCACCCAAAATCTCTGATGGAACCATTTAACAAGATTAATGTTATTTTTGATGCCTACTAACATAACACTCATTTTGCTTTTCATGAATAAAGAAGTAATTTTGACTTTCAAGTGCTATTACTTATGAAATACATTTCTTTTTAAAATTTCTTTTGTAGTTATTATTATTGTTATTATTTTAATTTAGAGAGAGACAGAGACAGCATGAGTGCAGGAGAGGCAGAGAGAGAGGGAGAAGAGAGAGAATCCCAAACAGGCTCTGCACTGTTACCACAGACCCAATGCAGGGCTTGAACTCATGAAACTATGAGATCATGACCTCAGCTCAAACCGAGAATCAGACGCTTAACTGACTGAGCCACCAGGCACCCCAAGGAACACATTTCATAAGGTAGTAGCTGCCGAACATATTGATTTCCTTGATGGATCTGAGAAAAGCAAATTGAAAACCTTCTGTAAACGATTCACCATTCTAGATGCCATTAAAAGCATTTCTGACTCAGAGGAGGAGGTCCAAATATTAACAAGAATTTGGAAGAAGTGGATTCCAACCTTTATGACTTTAAAAGTTCCAAGACTTCAGTGAAGGAAGTAACTGCAGAAATGGCAGAAATAACAAGAGAACTAGAATTAGAATTGGAGCCTGAAGATGGGCCTGAATTGCTGCAACCTCATGATAAAACTTGAATAGATAAGACTTTGGTTGTTAAGCATGAGCAAAGAAATTTTCTTCTTGAGATGGAATGTATCCCTGGTGAAGATATGGTGAAGATTGTTGAAATGTCAATGTAGGATTAAAATATCCCATGAACTTATTGATAACACAGTGGCAGGGTTTGAGAGGACTGTCTCCAATTTTAAAAGAAGTTCTACTGTGGGAAAAATGTTTTCCAACAACATCACATACTACAGAGAAATTGTTTGTGAAAAGAAGAGTTCATCAGTGCAGGAAATTTCATTGTTGGCCTACTTTAACAAATTGTCAGAGCCACCCCAAATTTTAGGCAAAACCACCTTGGTCAGCAGCCATCAACATCGAAACAAGACTCTCCACTAATAAAGATATCATGACTTACTGAAAGTTCAGAGGATGGTTAGCATTTTTTAGCAATAAATATTTTTAAATTAGTATATGTACATTTTTCTGGACACACTATTGCATAATTAACAGACCATGGTATAGTGTAAACATAACTTTTATATGTACTAGAAAACCAGAAAATCAATTCAATTTACTTTATTGTGATATTCATTTTATTGAAGTGGTCTAAACAGAACCCACGATATCTCTGACATTTGCCTATATTTGTAAATGATATGATCTTGTGAAAATCCTATAGTACTCACACACATAGCCCCAAAGAGAAAAAAAAGTATTAATTAACAAATTGTTATTATTATTGTTAATAAATGAATTCAGTAAGTAAATATGGTATAAGATATTGAATATGCAAAAATCGACTGAATTTCTACATGTAGCAATGAAATATATAAAAACAAAAATTTAAAAATTCCCTTTTAAAGTATTATTAGGAAGAATAAATAGGGAAGATCTTGTAGACTAAAAACTGCAAACTGTCTTGGAAAGAAAACAAAGACCTCAATAAATAAATTAAAAAAAAAATCCAGGGGCGCCTGGGTGGCGCAGTCGGTTAAGCGTCCGACTTCAGCCAGGTCACGATCTCGCGGTCCGTGAGTTCGAGCCCCGCGTCGGGCTCTGGGCTGATGGCTCAGAGCCTGGAGCCTGTTTCCGATTCTGTGTCTCCCTCTCTCTCTGCCCCTCCCCCGTTCATGTTCTGTCTCTCTCTGTCCCAAAAATAAATAAACGTTGAAAAAAAAATTAAAAAAAAAAAAAAAATCCAGGGGAGCCTGGGTGGCGCAGTCGGTTAAGCGTCCGACTTCAGCCAGGTCACGATCTCGCGGTCCATGAGTTCGAGCCCCGCGTCGGGCTCTGGGCTGATGGCTCAGAGCCTGGAGCCTGTTTCCGATTCTGTGTCTCCCTCTCTCTCTGCCCCTCCCCCGTTCATGCTCTGTCTCTGTCTGTCCCCAAAATAAATAAACGTTGAAAAAAAAAAATCCAATGTTCACTTATTAGGACACTTAATATTGCTAAAATGGCAATACTCACAAATTGATCTACAGATTCAACACATTTCCTATCCAAACCCCATCTGGCCTTTTTTGAAGAAATTGATAAGGTAATGCTAAAATTACTATATGCAAAGATCTTAGCATAGCCAAAACAATCTGAAAAAGAAAACCAAAGTTGGAGGACCCACATTTCGTATTTCAATACTTACTATAAAGCTGCAGGAAGCAAGACAGGGTGATACCCGAGTAATGACTAACATATAGATCAATAAAATGGAATTTGGAATCCAGAAGTAAATCCTTATATCTATGGCTAATTGATTTTGACAAGGGTGCTAAGGTAATTCAATGGGGAAACGATAAATGATTATTCAATAAATAAATAATAAAGGATGTTGGGACAACTGCATATTCACATCCAAAGGAATGTAGCTAGACCACTACTTTACCTCATATAAAAAAAAATAACTAAACAGAGATCAAAGACCTAAACATAAGGGTTAAAACCTAGATAAAAACATAGATCGGCATATTTACACAAGAAGAAACTTGAATAGCACTTGAAGAAAATAAAGAGAAAAACCTTCTAAACCATTAGCTACATATTATTTTCTCACATTTCCTTTCAAATGTTCTAGGAAAAGATTGAGCTATGTAAAATCTTATAAAATATAGCAAAAATAATGCAATTGATCTTGTAGGCTAAATATGCTACCACCGTTTTTAACCTAACATGTTATCACTAATAAAAACCAAAAACTGTAGGTCAGTCTCATTCTCAAGTGTACATGAGTAGAACAAATTAAATTCACATTATCTTTAGTCTTGTCCCCATCGTTTTATGTAGGACTTCCAGTTCCCGATAAGATACTCCCACTCCAAAATTTTGCAGAGCCCTTAAAGAGTGCCCTACAGTTTCACCGTGGTGTCTCAGACGTGGTATTGACTCTGCCCCTTCTCTCCGACTGATGAATTACAGCCTTGTTCTGAGGCTGCTCCATTGTCAAGCTGTGCATACTCCTGGAAGGAACTGGTGATGCCACTGCTTTGACAAAAAGCATGTCAAGTATTTCCATGGCTCAGAGGTGTAGCTAGAAACAGGAATCTCTGATTCTATTCTAATGGTTGGCTTAGTTGTTAGTGTTGCAAGGTGATCTGCTAACCTTAACAGAGGTCTGTGGCAAAGGGAAGGAAAATCGGACTTTCCCTTTGGTTGATATGGATAGAAATAGCTCAAAACAAAACAAAGCAAAACCATAATGCTTGTATATCTTCTTGTTATATATAATTTATTATAATTATTTTTTTAATTTATAGTTTTTCTTCCCTAGACATGGTGTTCTTAATCCTTTCTCTCACCTAACGGCTACACAGTTTTTTTGTTTTTTTTTGTTTTTGTTTTTTTTTGGGGTTTTTTTTTGGCTTTCTTTTGCCTTTTTGCTTCTGACGAAGCTCATCCCACCTGACCTCTTTCTTACTTAAGTTGTATTTTATTTTTTAAATATTTATTTATTTATTTTGATGGAGAGAGCACGGGGGAGGGGCAGAGAGAGGGAGAGAGAGAATCCCAAGCAGACTCTGCGTTGTCAACACAGAGCCTGATGTGGGGCTCAATCTCACAAACTGTGAGATCATGACCTGAGCTGAAATCAAAAGTAGGGCACCCAACTGGCTGAGCCACCCAGGCGCCCCAAGTTTTACTTTTCCCACACATGTTAAAGCTCTGTAGGCAAACAGATTTCAGCAAAGCCATCTTAGAATTCAACTATTTCTGAAGACTAACTTTCAACCCATGTTACCCTATACAGCACTAAATCAAATTCATTCCAATAGTAAGAAAAAGAAACATTGCTTGATCAAGTAAATACAATTCTAGTATCTAATTTTTCATACCATGAAGTCATACAAAGAAAAAAACTATATTTTGTAATTCACTATTTGAAAAATAGTAAATATAAAAATGGTAAAAAATAGTAAAATGTGCAGTAGTAAATTTTATTTTTTTTTATTTTCTATCTTTTCCAGCTAAAACCTAAAATCTGTGATGATAGAACTTTTTTACTTTTCTTTTTCTTGGCACATAGTAAACCGGTAGGCAAAGATTAAATATGTGTTTGAACAAATGAATACTAAGATATACTCTAAAAACGACAAATAGGATAGTTAAGTGTTAGGACTACGTGTAGATAAAGTAAGGACTTGCTACCAGAAAGGAGAAAAGGATAGTCAATATGTGTTTGGTAACATTATGTTTAAATATGAGTGACAAAATGCATGGGAATTTTGGGAAAATAGGATTTTATACATGATTTACTAATAAAAGTCAGAAAGTGGTGACATGTTGTTGAAAAAATACAAAAAATATATATATATATCTTCTATGCCATTGTTTCTCGGTGCTTTGTTTCTGTCCCCAACATATATATATATATTTATATTTGTTGAAAACATATATACATTTGTTGAAAAAATATATATATATATTTGTTGAAAAAAATATATATTTGTTGAAAAATATAAAACATATGTATCTATATGTCTATAGCTATCTGTACCTATATATATCTATAGATAGGTATGTATATCTATATATATCTATAGATAGGTATAATCTATCTATATGTATCTATAGATAGGTATAGAAGAGATAGATGAGATAGATAGATATAGAAGATAGATATAGGTATATATTTCTTCTATGCCATTGCTTCTTGGTGCTTTGTTTCTGTTCCCAAGGCCAACTCATTATTCAATATGGCTCCTCCAAGTTCAGCAAATACAAGATATTCCAGACAGCACAATGGAGGTACCAGAAGAAATGGTTATCCCTTCTTTGAAGGAGATAGGGAAATCAGAAGAAATAAGTATTTTAGGAAAGATGATGATCAGTTTCACTTAGGGCAGATTGAGTTCAGGGCACTGACATAATATTCAGGTGAAACACATAAGAGTTAAGCAGTAAATGGGCATTTAGTTTGGAAAAATTGAGCTAGGAGTTATCATATTTAACGTTAAGAGAAGATAAAATGACCAAACGGATGTTCACTAGTTTTAAAAATTTTACTTGAGAAAGACAGCATTTTATTAACCTTTATGTTAGTTATGGTACACAGTCTGTTGATACATTCTTAAAGATACAAACACACACATGCACATAGAGTGAATTGATAAAAATATTGTTTTAGGCAAAGAAATATTGATTAGTACCAAGTAACAGTGCATCTCATATTCATTACATATTAAATAAACTATAGAGCATAAAAGTAACCCAATACCTGGATCACTCCCCAGTAATCCAAAAATTTTATGGGTAGGACACACATCTAATTTAAAAATGCCTAGTATTTCCACCAAAAAAATTAAAATAAAATCTTTGGTGAATATTTAAAAATAGAAGACTCTGTTTTGACATTGAGGAGCACTGAGAGACACATTGTTTGACATTAGACCAAAATTTACCTGATAATAAAATGGCTGAACCATAATTTGTATTAAATACAATTCTATTACGGTTTTATTGTGGCTGGTCTACACAATTTCTATTAAAATTGGAAAGAAAAAAACATGGTTCTTTATAAAATATATTAAAATGTTGATCTTTGCCAGGGATTGGCTTTCTGATAGGAAAAGTAAAACTTACTATTTTAACATGACTTTCTAAAATTTAACTTTGTAATGACCATCCAATAACATGCATCATGGCATAGATTAACTAATTTAGTACTTAGGTTTAAAATTAAAATCTAGTAAATTGACTATTTTAACTTACTTTCTTATAAACATATTAAAGGACTATTTTTTTTTTTTGTCACTTATTTTAACTGGAGTACTTTATATATTCTCCTCTTCTTTGTTAATTTGATCGAGGGCTTCATTATATTTTATGCATATTTTTATTTTTGGTTTGTTTATAATTATGCTTTGAGATAGAAGAAAAAAATGCAATCTTTCAAACGCTAAAATATGGAACTTGGATTTATTCTCAGAATAAATAGCTTTCTAAAATTACATTATTTTGGAAATTGGAATCATCTTTGTGGTTTAACGTAAGTTGTCACAAACTGTTATGACACATTTTATGAGGTTCTTTTGCATTTTTTTCTCATGATCACTTGAGGATTGGATACATCTGGCAACTCATTTATGTCAATGACGTTTATTAATCACTTCCCATTATTTCAGTTATGATGTATGAAGGCTTTCACACTTGTGAGATTTCAAAAGTATCTAAAACTGATGATTCCCATTTCCTCATTTAAAAGCTATTATGAAGTGCTCTCCTGAGAAAACAGCCACCTGTGTCCAGTTAGCAGCTTACGGTCATTTAGAATTTCTGGTGTAGAGCTGAAATTTGTTTACTTCCTATTTCTACTTTTCTACTACGATGCCCTTCAACCAAATTGGACTCGTTTGGTCGTTATTAATACAGATTTTTAATGTAATTAATCACTTATCCAATTAAAAATCAACTCTCTTTACATGCTATTTCTGCCAATTTTTGACTTGACTGAAGTCAGGGAACCAAGTAATATATGTATATTTCACAAACAGAAGGTAGATATCAAGCACCCATAAATCTATGTCTTCAGATTTGTATATTTCTTACAGAATTAGCTTGAATAACATAAAGTTATAGTGATAGGCTGATAACCTATAGGTTAGGTCAAATAAATATATTATAGAAGCATATTATTTCAGATAGGCTATATAATTCGCCTATTTTTTAAGCATATTATTTCAGATAGGCTATATAATTCGCCTATTTTCAGATAGGCTATATAATTCGCCTATAAATGGATAAAAAGATCATTTAAATAATATTCTCAACCTACCCTCCAGAAATTGATAAATGTGCTTTAAAATACTTTTCTCCATATTCATTGTATATATAATTAGAAAAGGTTAATGATGGATAGACAACGAGAAGATGGTGTTACAGAATGAAATGTACCTATGTAATTAATCTTAAAAATTTTCAACACACAACAATCAAATGAGATTGTTGATGAGAACTGGCAGCGACGCCTTATAAATTTCACATGCACAAAGTAGATATTTAGTGATTTTTCTAGACATTTGGTGATTTGAATGATTGAGTGATTGATTAAATGAGACTGTGTACCCATGCACGCACACACACAAGCTGGGGTGGTAGGGAGGTAGGCAGAGAGACAGGGAGAGAGAGAATCCCAAGTAGGCTCAGTGTTGCCTATACAGAGTTGGACATGAGACTCGGTCTCACGGACTGTGAGATTATGACCTGAGCTGAAATCAAGAGTTGGATGCCTAACCTCCTGAGCCACCCAAGTGCCCCAGACATTTAGTGATCTTAAATATTTGCATTAACAAATATAAGGAATGATTGTTTTAAAACTAACATCAAAATTAAAATATTCTTAAAATAAGGGAAAGATCTGAAACCAACAAAACTAGAAATACATGTAAAACCATTAAAATATTTTATATAAGTCCATATTGTATCAAAATTAAGAACGTTCAAAGCACCAATATTTTAGGATCTTATTGTTTACTATTAAATTTCATGTTTACTAAGCTGCCTTTGGCCAAATAGTGTAAATTTCACCTTCTATTTACACTAACATAAATGAGTCATAATATATTATCTTAAGCTTATACCTTATTATATATTCAGATTATTCCAAATAAAGAGTATAAACAAAAATTGACGTGCCTAAGTTTCAGAAATATCAGAAACTCTCACATCTAAAACAGAGCTAATAATTCAAGATAATTTGGCTCGCTTAGCCATCTGGGTAAGAGAAGACTTGCAAAAGAGTGGGAGTGATTCACATATATGTTAACAGGGATCATGATCTTCAGAAAGGCATCAATAGTTTTAATAAAAAGATCCAAGGGCACCTGGGTGGCTCATTGGTTAAGTGTCCAACTGTGGCTCAGGTTGTGATCTCACGGTTGGTGGGTTCGAGACCCATGTCAGGTTCTGTGCTGAAAGTGTAGAGCCTGGAGCCTGCTTCAAGTTCTGTGTCTCCCTCTCTCTGCCCCTCTCCCACTCACTCTTTCTCTCTCTCTCAAAAATGAATAAACATTGAAACAAATTTTAAAAAGATACAAAGTAAGCTGGGGTATATTCATTTGAAACCTCCTCAGCATGAAGTAAGGGCATTTTTGATGATAGGTAAAAACAGAAATTAAGAAGTCAAATCTTAGGCAGTAATTTTGCCTTTTGTTTAAAAGAACAGAAGACACTGATTTTTGAGGTGAGATTAACAAAACATCTTACTTCCACCCTTTCATTAAACTATATCTTGAGGATATCCAATCTTTTTGTCCTGATCCTATACATTCTGAGTAATTTTGCAGTGAATAATTCTGCTTTAGTATAGATTTACAACTTTGGGGCTGCCTGAAATAATGTCTGTCATCAGCGATCTTTGGGGGGGGGTATTGACTTAAAATGAATAAATTTGGATCTTGATTAATTTTGTTCCTATGGATCTTTCCTTACAGCTTCTATATTTTTAGTCAAATAATGGTCTCACCCTAGGACCCACAAATCTGATAGTCTTACTTGGTTCATGTGAAATTTGTAAGTTGCTGTCAACCAGTCATGCACCAACTAGTTTTTCTTTATTTAACAACCTTACATCCATATTTCAAAATGTATATTTTCGATGTGTGAAACAAGTTCCATCAAATTTTGCTTGTATCTACAAAGAATGGTGATATAGTACAAATTAGGAAATTATACACATCACCATTTTAATAGTCTTTTCTAACAAATCTTTGTACTAGAGAATAATGCTTTCTTGTAAGGTGCTCTGAAAATCATTCCTCATAGTAAAGTGTCGTTCAGAAATGTTTATTTCATAATTGGTTGTAATTCTTCTAATGTCTATTTGAAATTTCACCTGGAATGTCTAAATAACAGAGGAAACTCATCTTTGGCTTTTCTTCCCCTTAAACTAACAAAAAATAATAAGAATACTATAGATGGATTCTCCATTTCTCCATAAAATGAAATGAAATAAACACTTGAATCAAATAGTCTCTAGAACAAAAGATTTCAAAACATGTGCATTGGAAATTAAGAAAGAATAACACAACATACAATTAAAAAGCAAGTTGGCAAAGGTCAGAAAATAAATAGAAGATAAAAATAAAATTATTCTGGCAATTGTTATTTTATAAAGAAACAGAAAAATGAATAGACTCCATTAAAATATACTCACATATATTGAGCATGAGGCAGAATGTAAAACCGGTTATATATGAGTTCTTGGCATAGCTCTTAAAAATACCTTTAGAGAAAATAATGTCAAAAGACTCCCTCAAACTTCAAAGGGAGGAATATTTTGGGCAACTACAACAATATAGGCCTCAGGAAGTATTTGAGGGGACAATAGTGTGATGGAAACTATAGACAGAAACATAAAGAAAGCTTCTTTAATATGGAGCCACATTTTGATTTAATAAAACAGTTCGAGTCTCTCTCATATGAGTAATGTTTTACTGACTTGAACCTCAAAGGAGGATACAATTATACAGGGAAATGAGAAAAATGAAATGAAACACATGGAAAGAGTATAATCATGCAATAAACTTTACCAAGCTTCTCTGAGAATGAACAAATCCATGTCCTTTCTTAAAACCTTGGTAAATCCTCCTTTTTGAGATTCCTCAGAAGTAGGAAGAATCAGATGCCAGAAAAGGAACTTGTATTTTACGCGTAAATGTGTGTTCTGTGTGGTAGATGAAGGGGGGAAATGAAGAGTAAAGGCTAAAACAGTACAGAATTACATGACCCTAGTTTGTATCTTTTAAGGTAAACAAAGAAATTTCATGTGTTTTCGTAAGTCTGATCAGATTATATATTCTGTATACTTTGCTTGTTCTATCACTCAATGCAACCATATTTTCTTTTATTTGTTTCTCTACAAAATGGAGTCAAAGCAAGCACTGATATGATTATGCTTCTTTGCACCAAATCTAATTCCTATTTGCTAATATTTTTCAACACTTCTCTTTAGCTGTATTCCCATCTATAAATGGGATTTTTTAACAGGCAATTAGGTGAAAAGTAAGCTCAAATAGTTTAGTTTTCTTTTGCCTGTGTGTTTAACTGACTACATCGAAACTTTAAGAGCTATGTTTCTCAGAACATGCTAATATGCTTGCACGTTCCTATTCTCACTTAGGAATAAATTAAATTGGGGAAAAAAGTAAAATTATTGCTAAGGGAAGCTAATTATTTGACACATTTTTGAAAAGCTGATTAAAACTGAGAATGATCAATACAAACGTTAGCTTTCACGATCTTGAGGAATGACATAAAAAATCTTTTATTCTCCTGCTGAGTAAAGTTAACACACACACACACACACACACGCCTAGGACATAATCTAATATGGTTCAAAGGTTTAAAATCTATATAGTTGCTCAAAATAGCACCAAGAAGTGGTACCACATTCTGATCGAGAAGAAATATAGAAAGATTAGAAGACCTGAAGAGTTTTCTATTCAATCTGTTTGCCAATCAAATAGGCAAAAATTAGGACTGATACCTGTTTTTAAATGCCAAAGTTGAGGTAGAAATACAACATTCAAATAATGCAAGAGTTGTAAGACTTAAGAGCCAGACTTCAAATAAAACATGGCTTAAGAATGAAAAATACAAAGACTCTGAAGACTGACTACATCCTGTTTGAAAGGAAAATGCTTACTAATATTTGAAAAAGGTGTGAAAAATGAATATGTTTGCCATGAGATCAAGCAAGGGTGGACATTTCTGGGCGATGGATCAACACTTATGACCCTTGTCTGAGGGGAGCCTGCCCTATGTCAAGTCTCTCTCCTGCTGCTGGTTAGCTGTATGATGTCGATCTTGGGCAAGATATGAATGTTAGTGAGCCTTAGTTTACTCAACTATAAAATTGAAATAATCATAGTATCTCCCTTATAGGTTCTAGCCACTTATAATATATTTAAGTACCTGGAATATACAGTAAGTGCTCAATAAATGTCAGCCATTATTACTAAATGTACCTAATTTTGTCTGTTACATTGATCTTCCAATGCCACATTGTTTATTTAATTTATATATATATATATTTTTTTAAAAATCTTTTAACGTTTATTTATTTTTGAGACAGAGAGAGACAGAGCATGAACAGGGGAGAGACAGAAGAGAGAGGGAGACACAGAATCGGAAGCAGGCTCCAGGCTCTGAGCGGTCAGCCCAGAGCCCCACGCGGGGCTGGAACTCATGGACCGTGAGATCGTGACCTGAGCTGAAGTCGGACGCCCAACCACTGAGCCGCCCAGGTGCCCCTTTAATTTACATTTTTAATGCAACTTTAAGGTTAATTTCATGAATGATAATGAAAACTCCCTGAACCTCCTCCATATTATTCTACATCCTTGCTCTATATGTCTTTAAATGCTTTAATATGTTTTGACTCTTCGGATTCTTTCATCTTTCACAGAATTTAGAATCAGTAAGTTTCAAAAAAATTCAACTAGTATTTTTATTCATATTAAATGAATTTGATGATATTTGCACTCTGTATAACATTCTCTACTCTAGGACATGGTCATTTTCTATCTATCCAAATCAATTAATACATATACATATTTATTGATATTTGTGTAATATTTAATATACATTCTAATTAATATTTTTAGTTTTTGTTTTCTTTTGGGAAATGGAAGTAGAATGAAGTCATTAGTTTAAATTTAGTTTACATTTAATTTTTTTAACGTTTATTATTGAGAGACAAAGAGACAGAGCATGAGCAGGGGAGAGGCAGAGAGAGGAGGAGACACAGAATCCGACACAGGCTCCAGGCTCTGAGCTGTCAGCACAGAGCCCTATGCAGGGCTCGAATTCACAAACCGGGAGATCATGGCCTGAGCCCAAGTCAGACGCTCAACCTATTGAGCCACCCACGCACCCCTAAATTTATTTTAAATTTAAATTTAAATTTAAACATATATGTTTGTGTTTAAAATTCCAAGTATGAAAATTCTAAGTATTAAAGAGTGTAAAAAAATGAAAAGTAATGTTTATTCATTACTCCTACTTCTTTTTCTATATCTTTTAGTCCTTGATATTTCCATAAAATCATTCACTGTTCATGCTTTCTATGTTACCTTTCAAAATACATTTTCTCAATTCTCCCATTTAATTGTTTTGTTAATATAGTTACCAACTGAATCTTTTTGAATATAAGAAAACTTTATTTCATTAAAGATACTTTATATATTAGACAGACCTCATTTTTCATTAATTTGAGCTACCACTGTATTTACTACCTGTTACCTATATCATTACTGCAAATGGCTGGATTTCTTAGGAAGCAGAATATTATAAAGAATACCACAGTTGTTATCAGTTGTTCCACCAACTATATGTAACCTATCAATGTTAAAATGGATTGAATTTGTTTGAGCTATAGCAGAGACTCTGATACAAAAATACTTTTAGTGTTCAAATATTTTTATGGGAATGCAAATTGTCTCAATACAATAACATTCTAAACGTATATTATAAAACATAATCATGGTAAGACTGTAATGTAAGAATATTTATAAATTGTTCTTTAGCCACAAAAGTATGTAGCTATCTCTTACGTTGCACTATTGTAAGCCCTGATATATTGAGTAGTAGTATTATTCCTTAAGTAGCGTGGTAGGAAGTATATATACTACTTACGTGTTTTTTCTTATACAAATAACAATCCTATAATTTATGTTTTGTGTTTTCTTTTCAGTTTTACTCTGGGAATGCATCTATTATTGTACTTAGATAAATATGTTTTCTACCTTAAGAATGTTTATAGGAACAATGTTAGTGATTGTAAGTCCATTAAATGGTTGAAGATCATACTGCATTTGTACAATGGACATACATTTCAAGAATATATAAATGGTTTAAAAATATTATCATAGTTATTTCCCTATTTGCTTTAGACTTGTCTAGTTTTTTACCTGTGCATATGTGTTACAAGTGTTTTTTTTTTTATTTCCTTTGCTCTATTTCTACTGAGTCTCAAAAATATTTTTAAAAACTGTGCAGAAAGTTCAAATTTTGACTCAAAAATTATCTGTTCCTCTTTAAATCCATATTAGCAAAATGTTCTGTGTTTTTTTTTTTTTTTTTTGAGGCAAATTCTCTCCATTTTTTTTTCTATTGCCTTTAATTGGCACTTTCTGTCAAAGCAGCCTACTGGGTAAAGTGCTCCAACTTGAAGAGGCTTCTTTAAAGCATTTGGAAGAAGTTCAGTTATTATAAGCAATCTACAAAATTCAACAGGAGTGTATGAGAGAATGTAAAATACTTAGCTTGCTGCTAAGTAAGATGTGTATGAAAAGAACACCTGTAGTTGACTGTGTTTTTCCTCCCTCCTTTTTCCTATCTAATATTAGTTATTTCTTTCTCTTATACTTTTCATCTGGCACACACATGACACTTAGAAAACAAGACTGAAAACAAATCACAGATAAGAGTGTGGCAAAATAATAGAAATTGTCCTCATTTAGTATTTCACTTAGGTCTGTTGTGTTTAATTAGCTTTATTTCATACTAACTTCTTAAATCAACTAGAGGATGCTGTTTAGTGCAACCTGTGGCTTAGAATACAAACAGCAACAATGCAAATAAACCGTCTTTTCTACTTATTCTGACATGTTCAACTAACAATGTTATGATAGAAAATAGATCTAACACAACAAACATAAGGGAAAGGAAGAAAGGAAGGAAGGAAGACGGGAGGAAAGGAGGAAAGGGGGGGAAAAAAAGGAAGAAGAAGAAAACTGGAACCAAAATAAATTTCTCAGACACGTTCATAATGTGCTTCCTGGAAATTTTACTACCAGTCACTAATATCTTGGGGGCAAGAAAACAATGGGTGTTGAGATTCTTGCCTTGTGGCTTCATGATGAAAATGAACAAGCGCTCAATGATTACTCTTCATTCTGCTCTTTCTTACCTGCCCGTTCTAAAGGAAAATGAGAATGTAATCTAATGTCATGTGTATTGCTAGTATTGGAGAAAGTTAAAGTGAGTAAATTAAATTAGAAGGATGTGTAGACAAAAACATAAACATAATAAAAATTCTATGCATTTATCATTTGCTCACCCTACAATATCATGGGAATTATAGTTTGAAATTTTGATTGGAAATACAATGGCATCATTATTGCTAACAGAACATCAATCATTATATTTATTACATCATAATAATTGTCAGATACTTCACTGACCATTTGACGGTAATCAGTTTTATTAACATGAATACTAAAATTAAATATGTATTTTCTTTATAATGCAATAATCAATATCTCTTTTCGTTTCCTGAATGTTGCAATGGATAATATTTTTAAATATTTGGATAATGTTTGGATAAACCTATGTAATATTTGTGTCAAACTTCTGAAAAGTTTACTAGATTCTACATGATTTAAAAATTTATATAGAAAAAAAAGTTGGTTTTCTGTTATTTAAATATTACTGCATGTAGTATTCACAATATTACACATACAATATTTAAAGCTGTGTGTGAAATCCTGATTCAGGTGGGATAGAAAGCTGAAGACTTTTGTACCTTTTTGCTTTGGTTTAGCTGTTGCTAAACTTTTCATACTCTCATCCAAGTAACTCCACTAATCAATAGAGAATAGAAGTTCCAGCAGAACTACTATTTCATATTATCACTCTTGGTTATTTTCTTGTATTTTAATTCATCTCTAGTATAATATTGAGGATATAAAAAGCTGTTTTGATATCATCAATTTTTTCTCAAAAGTCTGTGATATTAATGAAAATATGATGACAGAGGTGAATGATAGAAAAAAAATGAATGATAGATACCATCTACAAAAGTTCAGTCAGTATATTTCAATACATTTAAAACCATAACCCATATAATAAATATATCAAATGCTTCATATAAAAATCATGCAGTAACGGACTTCTTTCACACACTTCTCAAGCACTTAGTTTGATGGTCAACGTATGATTATACCTCTACATTTTATAGGCAAAAAATCCTTTTGCAAACTTGAGACGTTCAAAAATTATTCCTTCTTGGTTCATTTGAGTAAATAATAGCTGAAAACTTCCCTAATTTGGGGAAGGAAACAGACATCCAAATCCAAGAGGCACGGAGAACTCCCATCCATTCAACAAAAGCAGGCTAACACCAAGGTATATTGTAGTACAATTTGTAAAATATAGCAATAAGGAAATAATCCCAAAAGCAGCAAGGGAAAAGAAATCTGTAACATACAAGGGAGACAAATCAGGTTATCACATTAGTAGCAGATTTCTCCACAGAAACCTGGCAGACCAGAAGGGAGTGGTATGATATGTTCAACATGCTGAATGGGAAAATATGCAGCCAAGAATACATTATCCAACTAGGCTGTCATTCAGAATAGAAAGAGATAAAAAGCTTCCCAGAAAAACAAAATCTAAAGGAGCTCATGACCACTAAACCAGCCCTGAGAGAGATATTAAAGGGGACTGTTTAAGTGGGAAAGAAAGACCAAAATCAACTAAGACTACAAAGGAACAGAAAATCTCCAGAAACAATGACTTTATGGGTAATACAATGGCACTAAATTCTTATCTATCAATAATCAATCTTCTGGTAAATGGATTAAATGCTCCACTCAAAAGTTATAGGGTATCAGAATGGATGAAAAAATAAGACCCATCTATATGCTTACAAGAGACTCATTTTAGACTTAAAGACACTTCCAGATTGAAAGTGAGAGGATGGAGAACCATCTATTATGATAATAGATATCAAAAGAAAGCTGAGATAGCCATACTTATATCAGACAAACTAGATTTTAAACCAAAGATTGTAACAACAAATTAAGAAGGGCACTATATCATAATAAAGGGGTCTTTCAACAAGAAGATCTAACAACTGTGTATGTATATATATATATATATATATATATATATATATATATGTACATATATGTGTGTATATATATATACCAACTCGGGAACATCCAAATATATAAATCAATTAATAACAAAATAAAGAAACTCATTGACAGTAATACGATAATAGTAGAGGACTTTAACACCCTACTTACATTAACAGACAGATCATCTAAGCAGAAACTCAAAAAGGAAACATTGGCTTTGAATGATTCACCGGGCCAGAAAGACAACAGACATATTCAGAACATTTCATTCTAAAGCAGCAAAATACACATTTTTTTTTTGAGAGAGAACATGGAATATTCTCCAGGGTAGATTACATCCTAGGTTACAAATTAGCCCTCTATGAGCACAAAAAAATTGAGATCATACCATGCATACCACAACACTATGAAACTTGAAGTCAACAACATGAAAAATTTGGGAAGACCACACATACAGGAAAGTTAAAGAACAACCTACTAAAGAATGAATGGTCTAACCAGGAAATTACAGAAGAAATTAAAAAAAGAAACACATAGAGGCAAATGAAAATGAAAACATGATAGTCCAAAACCTTTGGGATGCAGTAAAGGCAGTCATAAGAGGGAAGTATATAGTAATACAGATTTATAACAAGAAGCAAGACAAATCTCAAATATACAACCTAACCTTACACCTAAAGGAGCTAGAAAAGGAATAGCAAATAAAGCCTGAAGCCAGCAAAAGGGAAATAATAAATATTAGAGCAGATATAAACCATATAGACACAATCAAACAAAAACAGTAGAACATATCAATTAAACTAAGAGCTGGTTCTTTGAAAAAATTAATAAAATTGATAAACCTCTAGGCCGACTTATCAAAAGGAAAAGAGAAAAGACTTCCAAAAATAAAGTATTGAATGAAAGAGGAGAGATCACAACCAACACCAAGGAAATACAAACAATTATAAGAGAATATTTATTATGAAAAGTTTTATGCCAACAAACTCGGAATTCTGGAAACAGGGTATGAATTCCTAGAAACATACAAACTACCAAAACTGAAACAGGAAGAAATAGAAAATTTGAAAACACCCATAACCAGCAAATAAATTGAATCAGTAATCAAAAATCTCCCAAACAAGAAAATTCCGGGTCCAGATGGCTTCCCAAGGGAAATCCGCTACACATTTAAAGAAGAGTTAATGCCTATTCTTCTAAAACTGTTCCAAAAATAAAAATGGAAGCAAAACCTCCAAACTCATTCTATGAAGCCGGCATTACCTTGATTCCAAAACTAGACAAAGACTCCACTAAAAAGGCAAATCACAGGCCAATATCTCTGATAAACATGGATGAAAAAATTCTCGACAAAGTACTAGCAAATTAAATCCAAGAGTACGGTAAAGAATTATTCACCCTGATCAAGTGGGATTTATACCTGGTCTACATAGGTGGTTCAATGTTTGCTAATCAATCAACATGATACACTAGATTAATAAAAGAAAGGAAAAGAACCATATGATCCTTTTAATACATGCATTGACATTTTTTTTGACAAAGTACAGTATCCATTCTTGATAAAAACCCTCCACGAAGTAGTTAGAGATGGAACATACCTCAACATTATAAAGGCGATATACGAAAGAAACAGGTCTAATATTATCATCAATGGGGAAGCCTGAGATTTTTCCTGAATAGTCAGGAACAAGACAGGGACATCCACTCTCACCATTGTTACTTAACAGAGTACTGAAAGTCCTAGCCTCAGCAATCAGACGACAAAGGAAATAAAAGGCAACCAAATCAGCAAGGAAGAAGTCAAACTTTCACTATTCTCACACAATGTGTAGAAAACGCAAAAGATACCATTAAACAATTACTAGAACTGATATACAAATTCAGCAACCTTGCAGGATATAAAATCACCATAAAGTAATTTGTTGCGTTTCTATATACCAAAAATGAAGCAGCAAAAGAGAAATCAAGGAATCGATCCCATTTACAATCGGACCAAAAGCCACAAGATACCTAGGAATCAACCTACCCAAAGAGGTAAAATGAAAACCGTAGAACACTGATGAAAGACACTGAAGATGACACAAAGAAATTGGAAAATAGTCTATGCTCGTGGATTGGAAGAAAGTATATTTTTTTAAATGTCTGTACCAACCAGAGCAATCTACACACTTAATGCAGTCCCTATCAAAATACCACCACCATTTTTCACACAGCTAGAACAAATCCTAAAATTTGTATGGAACCACAGAAGACTACAAACAGCCAAAGCAATCTTGAGAAAGCAAAGCCCAGCTAGAGGCATCTCAATTCTGGACTTAAAGCTCTGCTACAAAATTATATCATCAAGAGAGTATGGTACCGGCACAAAAACATTATATATGTACATATACATACATATGTATGCATATGTATATATGTCAGTGGAACAGAATAGAAAACCCAGAAATAGAAAACTATATGGTCAACTAATTTTCTATAAAGGAAGAAAAAAATACTCAATGGAAATAAGATAGTCTCTTCAACAAATGGTGTTGGGAGACCTGGAGAGCAACATGCAGAAGAATGAAACTGGACCGCTTTCTTACTCCATATATGAAAATAAATTCCAAATGTATGAAAGACCTAAATGTGAGACAGGAAACCATCAAAATCCTAGGCAGCAACTTCTTTTACATCGGCCACAGCAACTTCTTACTAGACACATTGTAGGAGACAAGGGAAACAAAAGCAAAAAGGAACAATTGGGACCTCATCATGATAAAAAATCTGCACAGCAAAGAAAACAATCAGCAAAACTAAAAGACCACCTGTAGAATAGAGAAAAGATTTCCAAATGGCGCATCTGATAAAGAGTTAGTATCCAAAATCTATAAAAAACTTATCAAAATCAACACCCCAAAATAAATAATCTAATTAAAAATGAGTAAAAGGCATTAACAGACATTTTCCAAAAAAAAGACATACAAATGGCTAACAGACTCATGAATAGATGCTCAACATCACTCATCATCAGGGAAATACAAACCAAATCATGATGAGCTACGACCTCACACCTGTAAGAATGGCTAAAATTAGCAACAGAGGAAACAACAGGTGTTGGCAAGGATGTGGAGAAAGAGGAAACCACTTGCACTGGTGGTGGGAATGAAAGCTGGTGCAGCCGCTCTGGAGAATAGTATGGAGGCTCCTCAAAATTTAAAAATAGAACTACCCTGTAACCCAGGCATTGCATAATTAGGTATTTGCCCAAAGGGTACAAAAATACTGACTTGAGGGGCATGCACCCTGATGTTTATAGCAGCATTAACAACAATGGCTGACTTATGGAAAGAGCCCAAAATGTCCATCAACTGATGAATGGATAAAGATGTGGTATATACGTACACACACACACACACACACACACACACACACACACACAATCACACATACATACCATGGAGTAGTTTTCATCCATCAAAAAGAATGAAATCTTGCCGTTTGCAGCGACATGGATGGAACTAGAGTGTATTATGCTAAGTGAAATAAGTCAGAGAAAGACAAATACCATATGATTTCACTCATATGTAGAATTAAAGAAACAAAACATGAACATATGGGAAAGGGGTAAAAGGAGGGAAATAAACCATAAGACTCTTAACTATAGAGAACAGAGAGTTGATGAAGGGAGGTGGGCAGAGGGATGGGCTAAATGGGTGATGGGTCTTAAAGAGGGCACTTATGACAAGCAGTGTGTTTTATATGTAAGTGATGAACCACTAAATTCTACAACCGAAAACAATTTTACCATATGTGCTCACTAGGATTGAAATTAAAAAAAAAAAAATGATCCCTTCTTGTGTTTCTGTTAGACATCAGTCCTATGCTTACCAGACACAGGGGGTAACAGGAGGGGAAATGGGAGAAGGTGGTGAAAAGGTACAAACTTCCATTTATAAGACAAATAAGTCTGGGGTGCCTGGGTGGCTGTTAGTTGGGCGCCCACCTTTGGCTCAGGTCATGATCTCACGGTTTGTGGCTTCGAGCCCCGTGTCAGCCTCTGTGCTGACAGCTTGGAGCCTGGAGCCTGCTTCCGATTCTGTGTCTCCCTCTGTCTCTCTGCCCCTCCCTCACTCATGCTCTGTCTCTCTCCCTCTTAAAGATAAATAAACATTAAAAAATTTTTATAAGAGAAATAAGTCCTGGGGATGTAATGCACAATATGATGACTAGAGCTAACACCACTGTATGGTATATAAGGACGCAAAAAGAGTAAATCCCAATACTGTTTTCACAAGGGGAAAATTAGTTGCTTTTTCTTTTCTTTTTACCCCATCTATATGGATGTTAGCTGAACTTGTGGTAACCATTTCACAATATGAGTAAATTAAGCCATCAAGGTGTGTGCAGTGATGTGAGTCAATTATTTCTCAATAAAGCTAGAAAAACATTTTTTAGTGTTTTCTCATTTTGCTTAAATTTTTTGGGGAAAAGTAAGAATGGATATCTTGTAAGAAATCTGAGAAGGAATCTGGAAATTATTGGTAAACAGTGCAAGATCACTTGCAATCTACATGTAAAGGTAAAACTCCGGGACTGTTAAATGAAGAAGAAATAAACATATTCAATTATAGATAAAAAAAAAAAATGTAGAGAACTCTTTTTAGAAGTCTGGATGAAAAGAGTGGAGGAAGAGTGTGGTAGCTAAAAGCAGATAAGAATTTGAAGGAGATCATTTTAATCTATTCTGGAACTGGTTACCAGTATGACCTATGTTTGACTACCTAATTTTTCTCTGATTAGATGCCGTTGAGGGAAAAGAAACACTTCTACAGTTCTTCTCTTACTCTATTACGTTCTATCCTGCAAAATACTTGTTTCATTCCCCCCGCAAATTGTATTGCTGGTAGGATATATCAATGCTATTCAAGGTCTCCCTTAGTACTGCCTTGTTTTCTTATTGTTGCTGTAAAAAAAAAAAAATTATTAGACTTAGTGGCTTAAAATTACATGAAGTCATTATCTACAGTTCTGGAGATCAGAAGTTCAAGTCCGTCTCACAGTGCTAAAATCAAGGTGTCAGCAGGTCCGTGCTCCCACCAGAGGCCCAGGGTCACATCCATTTCTTGGCCTTTTTCCGGTTTCTAGAAGCTACGCGTATTATTTGGCTCAAGGCTCCCTTTCAGGCAGCAATCCCATCACTCTGACCTCTGTTTCTGTCTTCACATCTCCTTTTCTGATTTTCCTGTTTCCCTCTTTCCCCTATAAAGATCTTTAGGGGCGCCTGGTGGGTCAGTCGGTTAAGTGTGGGACTTCAGCTCAGGTCATGATCTTGCATTTCTGAGTTTGAGCCCCATGTCAGGCTCTGCACTGACAGTTCAGAGCCTGGAGCCTGCTTCAGAGTCTGTGTCTCCCTCTCTCTGCCCCTCCCCCCCTCACACTCTGTCTCTCTCTCTCTCTCTCTCTTAAAAAATAAACATTTAAAAAAAAGTAAAAATAAATAAGTAAATAATTAAAGATCTTTAATGATTACATTGGGCCCAGAGGGATAGTCCAGAATATTCTCCCTATCTCAAGATCCTTAACTTCATCACTTGTGCAAATTATCTTTTGCAGAGATTAGGTGATAAACATTTTGGGGCATGGTAGGGGGAGGCTATTCTGTCCACCACCCATTATGCTTAACTTCAGTCACTCAGTTCATGTGTGGCCTCAATGGTTTTTAGTTGCTCTACTCAACAGATCCCACCTGACTTGACTTATTCTCTCCCCAGATTAAAAATGCGTTTCATAAACTTCAGACTTTCTACCCAATTCTTGTTTTTCAGCTAGAAGAGAAGTTGGGCATAGTTACATCTCATTTCAGCTATCCTTCAGGAATAAAGGAAAAAAAAAATGATGTTACTGATTATTAACAAAAACTTTTTTTTCTAACTTCAGGAAGCTGGCAATGTTTACTCACTGAGGTTACTTTCTAATAATCCCTCAGTTCTCTGTCTTCTCTCTCTTTCTTAAAAATTGATGGTTACCGAAACTTGTAGATACAGAAACAATACATATAATTAGAGTCAATGTTGTTATAAATCTTCATGATTGTATTATTCACGTAAACTCTCAATTGTGAATTAAATAAATGAATTCTTACAGTACTGAAATTAATACAAGTAAAGGAAATCAAAGATTCAACATACTTTGTCCTTCCTAGTTGTCTGAGAATGGGAGTTACCTCCTGTCGGTCTCTGTCTCTTACATTCCCTTAACCTTCCAGAGTTTCTCTCCCTTACTAGCCCCTCTTCCACAATCTCTGCAACAAACCTGGGGAGAATCACAAGCAATCCCGAATCCAGTGGAGTAGATCAACTCATTCCTGCAAGTTACATTTACGTAATCCCAATGTTTTTATAGTAATTCTCTGAAACTAAAAGAGTCATCTCAGTGTTCTGCTTCTTTTGAAGGTCAGTTCAAGTCAGATCTTCTTGATGGAACCTCCCACAAACCTTCTAAACCACATCAATCTTCTCTTTCTTAGTTTTCTTTCAGAAACACGAGTTGCTTTTCCCCACTTAATTACATACCCCCAAATATTGTATTATTTTAGGTGTGACTTTCCCTTGGAGGTCTCTGAGGCCAAACGAATTCACTAGTGCTTTTTATCAACCATAATATTACTCAAAAAGTTAAGTATATCTCATTGTACAAACCAATGACATAGGGTTCACTAATTTGTGAATAGTTTTCTATGGCCTTAAGTAAAGCAATAACAAAAATAACTTTTGTAGAAATAATTGAATAATCTCTAGTTGAGTAATATTTATTGTTATATATGTGTTCCTATATTCTGAGCATAAAATATTTTGAAGCGATCATCATCCTATCAGTATTTTTAAAAAGAAGATCTTTTAGATTCTACTAAAATTTCCATTTCAAAAGTTGGTATTGATGTTTGCTAAATATTATTCTATTTACATGTAAAGCCAACATTTCTTAGATGAATGTAATGAGAAACATTTTCTATTCATTAGCATTAAAAAATGTTGACTGTCCTCTCTAAAGAAATTTAAAACAAAAACAATAATTTCATGTATGGGGTTGGGAGACTCCTGCAAATCATAAGTGAAATCCTCCTACATATTTCCTTTATTGCTTTGTTCAGATAGTGAAATTAGATACATGTAGATCCAATGATAATACGTTAAATTATTACTCATTTAAGACATTCCACGTTTTTTAGATTTTATTTTTAGCAAAATCTTTACTTACTGCATTAACATTTATTACAGACAGCCATCTGTGAAACAGCACTCAGCTTAGAAAGTTCAAATTTATGCTTTGTTGTTTATTCCTCAATATCTCTTCGTATCTTTCAAAAGATGATCACAATACAAAAACAAGAAAACAAAAACAAAAACAAAAACATGCCAGCCTAATCGTTACAAAAACAATTTTGTTAAATATCCAAAGAAAGTTTAATCAGGCCTGAATTTTTCCAACAAAGCAGTGAGGGCACTGAATCTGGACCAGAAACTTTTCTCTAACTTCTGATCTGTTGAATCAGTCTCTGAAATAGCAAATGTTTTTTCCTTAGTACTTTTCTTCATATTCTGAAAATTTTGTGACCATAATTTTTCCAGGTGCAAATCCAATATGATATATTAGACTTTATGATGCTTATATTTTTGTGAATGCTGGTAATATTGGGAATATTCACCTATATCAACATAAATCAAAATATCTTTACAAGTATAGTATATTGCATTAAAATTTTTATTAATAATATCCTTACGCTTTTCAGATTTAATAGTAATTGTTTTCTGGGCTTATTCCAGAAGCCCACATTATTTTAAATAGGTACTCATACAGTTTCTCACTGTCTACACAGCTATTGCCCTGGCCCAGGTCACCATAACATTTCACTTAGATTGTTCCAATAGCTCCTAAAACTTCTACTTGCCTCCATTCTCGCCTCTCTGCAGTCTATTATCAACAAGGCAACCAAAGGGATTCATATAAAACATAAAAGTTGCCTTACGTCACCTCACTCTTCTTAAGCTCCAGTGGTCTTCTATTTTACCAGGATAGAAATTAAAATACCATAAAAGTACTATGTGATGTCATCCCCAGATAACCAGTCTCTCAACACACACTGTATACTGGCTACACATTCTAATTTATCACTTTCTCCCTTTCTCTTTCTGCTCTGGGCTCATTAATCTGTTTTGCTATTTCTTAACCATAATATGCTTGTTCAACCTAATGGTCATCATACATGCCCATCATGTATGATACATGCCCATCATTTCCTTTGCCCAAGGCTCTCTTCACTAAGATACCTGTTCTTACAGTCTTCCTCTAGGTCTCTATTATTTGTCACCTATTAGTGTGGTCTACACTGTCTACCATATAAAATGCTCCCTCGAACCATGACTTGACTTTATCTCCTTAGTTTTTGCTTTAATTTTCTTCATAATGCCCATCGCCATCAGACTTGATATACATCCACTTGTTTATCTCCCACCAAGATAATATGTAACTAATGGGTGCATAATAAATATTTGTGGAATGATTTAATAAATAAATGCAAGAGAAGAGGGACCTTTTCTTCTAAACCAAATACTATACTAAATCCAGCTATGTTTTTGTAAATAAGGTTTTATTGGAACACAGCCACGCAAATTTGCTCAGCTATTGCAGGCAACTTCAAGTTTATTTAGGGCAACTGGACAACATCAGGAGAGTGACATCAGTAAGTGTGACAGAGAATGTAAAGTTAGCAAAAACAATAATATTAACTGTCTAGGTCTTTACAGAAAAAGTTTGCTAACCACAATTCATATAAATGGTTTTTATTCTCTACTTTTTTTTTTCAAATGAGCAGGGGTCGTTATTATTATAGCATTCAATGTTTTTAGCAAGTGATTAAAATTGGATTTTGGTAACTTGTGGGGAGGATGTGGTGTTAGAGTCACAAATTTCACATGAAAACGGGTGACCATGCAAAAGCTTTCCCTAGAAACGTTCCTTAAGAATCTTATAAGATCAAAACAAAACACCACAGGCTAGTCAAAGGAATGTAATCAAGGCAATTAAAGAGATCATTGCAAAATAAAAGGAAAGCAATTTGGATGTAGGAGATGACATTTCATGAGATATGCTGTTTTATCTTTCATCTTTCCCAACTTGTGTGGAGAAAAACATGTGATGTTTAGTTCTATTAAGCAATTAAATATTT
Source organism: Leopardus geoffroyi (assembly GCF_018350155.1). Classification (NCBI taxonomy): domain Eukaryota; kingdom Metazoa; phylum Chordata; class Mammalia; order Carnivora; family Felidae; genus Leopardus; species Leopardus geoffroyi. Next base: position 21,093,802 of record NC_059333.1, read on the forward strand.
AATGAGAAAGAACACTAATTGGTAGGAAATACTCTCATTGATTGTTTCTTAACCAGTTAGTAATTGCATATAAAAGTCATATAGTAGGGACTTAATGAGCAATACAAATTATTCTGCCAAAAATGGCACATGATTATCACAGAATTTATGTCGTAGCCATCTTCATGTTCCGCTATGCTTTCAAAGCCTTCGTAGAGGAAGGAATGTTAAATGTAAGTTGATATGATTTGTATTCTTTTTTCTAAGTCTGTTCAAGTGTTTGATTGTTCAAATCATGTACTCTCTAAGATTTCTGTTCTCAGATGGAGAATATGATAAACTGCGTATTCCCTTAAGTCACTGAAAAGGAAAGAACGTGATAAATGAAGTAGAAGAGAGGTTTCATATGAAAATTGAATAGTCAATAATTTTACATTTATTCCTAAGAAACCAGTGTCATGATTAAACAAGTTTACTTAAATGGAAGAACGCAATAAAACCACTTTTATTTCAAACTCCATTATTTTAAATTTTGTGATAACTTAGTCAAATGAATTGTCTGTATTTGGTTACCAAATTATATGTTGAACATACTTGCATTCACTGAAAAAGCTAAGAAATAAACTTTCTGAGTCATTCCAGAAGACTTCCCTTGTTTCCCAAACCAATCACAGCTCCATTCTTTCTTCTAATAGTTAATCTTTATTCTGATATTTATAGAATTTGATTCCTTGAATTTCTTTCTGTTTTGTTAAGCATGTGTGTATCATTAGCACCAGAATTATTTTTTTTTCCATTTTATAGCTTGCTGTAGACTTGAACTCTACAGGTTAGATCTCTCTTTCTTTTCTGTTCTTTACAATTTATCTGTTTTAGATCCTGTGACATTGATCTGGAAAGTTTCTCTGAATCTGAAGTGGGTTGATTGCATCCTCATAAAACAGTTTAAAATGTTTTGGACAGATTTGATAGTTTTTTTCTTTAAAAACTTTTTCATGTTTATTTATTTTTGAGAGAGAAAGAGAGAGAGAGAGAGAGGGGAGGGGCAGAGAGAGGGAGACACAGAATCTGAAACAGGCTCCAGGTTCTGAGATGTCAGCACAGAGCCCAATGTGGGGCTTAAAGTCACAAACTACAAGATCATGACCTGAGCAGAAATCAGGCATTTGACTGAGCCACCCAGGTGTCCCCAGATTTGATAGTTTTCATTCATGACAATAGATTCTTTTAATAGGAGGTCGAGCATATCTGCTTCTGGTTTTTGCTCTTTTTGTTTTTGCCATTTATACTCAAATTCTCCTTCTATCTTCCACTGGAGGTTAAAAAATGGTAGTGATTTAATTCTATCATTTTATTTTAACTTTTCAAGTAAAATAATTTGTAAAGGCATGCTACTCTTCATCCATTGTTTGGTTTCCTAATGGCATATTTCATACAGGAAAGGTGGGACAGTCACCTAGATTTTTCTATCATTTACTCAGTTTTCAATAAATGAATTGGTTAACTGTTTTTCTCAGGAGTTGGGCAATTATTATTTTTCATGTTAATATGAACTCCTGGATTTATGATGGGTTTTAATCCATCACACCTCTTACCTATACTATATATCAAAGTGTCCCATATTTGACAAATGGGAACCTCCGAATGTTGGCTCTTAAATCTTTAGGGCATAACCCTTACTAGTATTCTTGTTATCTGGTATGTCAGGATGGTCCATGCTCATTTTGTACATTTTCTTTCCTAGACAAGAAATCATCTATTTCCCCAAGGAATCCATTTTTCTTTTAATCGGTCAATATTATAATTCGAGTGGATCATTTTTTCTTATCCTTTTCAGAGGATTTGGAATTAATAGGTATAAATGACTTTATTCAGATAAAATGTCTTGTGAGTTCATGTTATATTTCCATTTCTGTTCCAATCCAAACTTATGGAATTTTTATATGACCTAATCAGCTATTACATGGTGTCACAGTTCATACACATTGATAATTCTGGTTCACAAGGAAATGACAGAGTGAGAATAATCACGTAATTCATTTGCTTTATTTTACATTGAAATAATGACTGTTTCAGAATAAGAATACTAATACAACTAATACAAGAATAGTAATATTTTTTTTCTCAAAGAGTTCAGAATGTGCTTATTTAACCTACCATTTTTGTCCTTATGTATATAGGGATAGGTGATAGTGACTCCATTTACCCCAGGGAAATGTTAAGACTTAGCAAAATTGTAGCTCCTGGGGCACCTGGGTGGCTCAGTCAGGTAAGTGTCTATTGATTTTGGCTCAGGTCATGATCTCACAGATGGTGAGATCAAGCCCTGGGTTGGGTGCGCTAGCAGCATGGACCCTGCTTGAGATTTTCTCTCTCCCTCTCTCTGCCCATTCCCTGATCACTCTCTCTCTCTCTACCTCTGAAATAAACTTAAGGGAAAAAAAAAAAAAAAAACTAACAGCTCCTGATTGTGTCATTCTCTTTATAGGAAAGAAAAACAATGCACTTATATGTTATTTACTTTCAATATCCTATATATAACAATATATTAATGTAATTTTGATTATCAAGTTGACACCTTGTTGATTATAGCTGATGATTACAGTATATGTTAAAATATTTGAATGTTATTTTATCAATACTTTACTGGATAATATATTTAGTCAATAAGTAGGATAACATAGATAAATATGTTTTACGTAACTTCACATAGAGAAGTAAGTTTTATTAATTCATTATTAATTTTTAAATGAATGTATAGTCAAAATAAAGTGGAGAGAGTAATCTCTTGTTTTCTTCCCAGAAACTTTAGCTAATATCATTAAATAATATTTAAAAAAATACTTTTCTGGCTAAGTATAGTAATACACCAAAAAGTTTTCTGTAATGTACAAATTTTTATGGGGAAAAATTAGAAAAATAGTTTGCCTCACTGCTTGAGAATTTCAGCAACTATTTCACTATTGTGTTGAAAATTCTATTTGGCCAACTTGATAGGGCAAATGTGTTCACTATTCCGAACTATCATGCTACAGGGACTTGAATGTCACTTTTCAGAAGTGAGAAAGGGGATTCAGAGTGACATACTGTATATTGAATAAAAAATATTTCTTCTTATAATGCCCATCAGCCTTTCAAGATACCTACTGCCCTTTTCCTTTTTTGGAGGAAGGGTTACTTTTCCATTTTACTCTTCCTTTTTTTAGGGGGGCCTTATATGGTCAATCCTTTTGCTCGCTCACTCTGTCACATTCATATCTTCTTTATTTTTTATTTTTTTTTTTTTATTTATTTTTGGGACAGAGAGAGAAACAGAGCATGAACGGGGGAGGGGCAGAGAGAGAGGGAGACACAGAATCGGAAACAGGCTCCAGGCTCTGAGCCATCAGCCCAGAGCCCGACGCGGGGCTCGAACTCACGGACCGCGAGATCGTGACCTGGCTGAAGTCGGACGCTTAACCGGCTGCGCCACCCAGGCGCCCCTCATATCTTCTTTAAACACAACAAGAACAAATGAAAAGAAATAATTTGGAAACATCAGACAATTATCATCTCAGGTTGACCAATACTTTGATTTCAAACAGATAGCCATTATTTTCTCATTATTTTACTGGATAATGAATTTATGAAATAAGTGGGATAAAAATAGAAAAATATACTTTATATTACTTCATATAGGGCAGTTAGCAGGTTTTATAAATTTATTATTAGATTTGGCGGTAAAGAAACACATGTAGGGACAATAGTTTATTTTATTGGGAGCAAAAAATAATAAAAAAAAATATTAGTCTCAAAGAAGTATGTTTCCATTTTTACCTTTTGTTTAATATTCGATCAGCCTTTAAGAAAACAATAGTAAAAGTAATGACAACAAATTACAAGAATCATTCATATCATTTAATTGAGCTCTGATTCTGTACCAGACTCTAAATTCCTTACATGCATTGTCCCTAGGAAGTATTTGCTATTAACATGCTCATTTTACCAATAAAAAACAAAAACAAAAACAGGTACTTGAGAGGTTAATCCACCTATTCAAGGTCATACCGCTAGCTAAAAGATGAGCCACACTTCTGACCTAGGTAGTCAGGTTTTAGAGAAGCTGTATTGCTTCTCCCCATAGGAAAGATCCTTTTTGAAAATTTAACATTCACTATGATGATGCAACAAATATGTGAAACACACCAAAAGTCACAGGGAGTAGAAGGTAAATTTTCATTTTTTTAATATGCCTTAATTAAAAAATATATATTTTTTGCAACAGTCACAAGCTGGACATCAAAATTAGTTTTAATGTCATCATGGCAATTAGGGAGGAAGCAGGGACTAATTTTGTCAAGCAGTTTTAAGTGTCTCATCTGCATTAACTCACCGGATTGTTCTGTAAGCGATATTCAAATTTGAATTTGTCATATAAAAATTTTATTCAAATCAGGGGCGCCTGGGTGGCGCAGTCGGTTAAGCGTCCGACTTCAGCCAGGTCACAATCTCGCGGTCCTGAGTTCGAGCCCGCGTCGGGCTCTGGGCTGATGGCGCAGAGCCTGGAGCCTGTTTCCGATTCTGTGTCTCCCTCTCTCTGCCCCTCCCCCGTTCATGCTCTGTCTCTCTCTGTCCCAAAAATAAATAAACGTTGAAAAAAAAAATTAAAAAAAATTTTATTCAAATCAGTCAAAGATTAAAGACACATAACTATTATACATTCAAAATATAGTTTGATTCTCTTTTCTTAACCCACTCTCCCCCGTTAAACATGTCTTAAATCGTTTAGAAGTGGCCATTCAGTAGAATCTTACAGTAACTAGCCTAGGTTCCCCATGACATATTTTGAGCTTATTCTGTTGATTGAAAACATAAGACTACTCTGTTTCAGTATTAGCAGTCTTGATTTTGCCATTGTTTTATCAAGCAGATGTAATCTTTCATAGGAGATTAAAAGCAACACTCTGATGTACGTTTAAGCTATGAGAAAATCTTTTTGAAATATTCAAAAGGGAAGAGTTTTTTGTTATGAATGTTTGTGTACTTAAACTTGGATCCAGCGCTAGCAAATGATAATTTATAGCTAGTGTGTGTGCATAATATCGTCTATACTTTTTCCTGCCAAAACTCAGGTCATTCATAATAGCAAGTTATGCATTTTATGGGACATTAATCAGGCAATCAGCTGTTGCGGGATATTAAAAAGGTCCCTGCTAAAGGAAAAGAGTGAATGGAAGATTTCTTAGGAAAACTCAATTATAGATGCAACAGTTCATTTATTTCGGCTGGCTGGGTATCATCAACCCTATGAACAGCAGGATGTGAGAATGGCAAAATTCAGAATGGGTAGAGATTGGGTGCCTGACGCCAGAACAGCCATATTGTTAGGTGAGAGATAAACATCGTTGGTTTAACTGCTATGTTTTGGGGTTCTTTTTATAGCAGCTTACCTCACACCCAATTGTTCCGTACATCACATCAGCAAATGCTAACCTATCAGTCAGTGAATATGAAACCTTACAGAGTAAGGGGTGCATTTGATAAATTATAGTTTTCAATTACTTTAATCATTTCTGTAATCCAGTTATCTATCTATCTATCATCTATCATCTATCTACCTATATCTATCTACCTATCATTTATCATCTCTACCTATCGTGACTAAATATAAATAAATATATTGATAGTGATCCCTCAGTTACCCAGTTTATGTTGTCTTGTATGAATCAAAGGTTTGAATAACTTGTTAATCTATAAACGATTGTGCATAGAGAGAATTTATGATTTCCATATAAATCCCACTTTTAATAATATGCCAAACCCAACTATATAGAAAAAATAGGATTTCGTTGAGAAATGGCTTTTTGCAGATCAATCCCAAAACAAATTATACAAGAGGACAGCATCTCTCCTCTTGAAGTTCGAAGATCTGGCATGGGCTTCATAGGACTCTGTGTTTTAAACAATGAAATCCACTCTGTCTGCTTTCCCTGCAGCTTTGGCTACCACTACGCTCAAGCTAGGATTTGGTTTTCTCTTCCATTTCAATAGCTCTGTAGTGGTGGGAGATAAAGTCAGAAGGGAACCGGGGGCTTGATTTTATTCTGAACAGGTTATTTCAGAAGATCCAACTTTGACTGCTATGCCTTGTCAGACCCAGGAGGAAACAGCAAGACTGTTTTAGAGGCTCCTGCAGTAAAAGAGATTAGACGTGATAAAGAGGATTCCAGAGTCGTAGCGGTGGAGCTGGTGGTTAAGTGATCACACTGTGGATGTGACGCGTACAACACAGAGTTCCTAGACTTGCAGGACCGTCCTACCTTCAAGACCATCTCTTACATGGCTCCCTCTCGATGTAATTCTCTAAGAAGTTCAAACATTCAAAGACATGAATAAGAATTTTTTTTTTCCACGTGTATCCAATTTTTGGATCTTGCAACCTAAACCTTTGCTGACATAGTGACTATAAATGTCATGCTTATTGGCTTTTATTTTTTTCTCCCAAGTTTTTACAAATTGTGGTTTGTTATCATGCAGAGTAATATTAGTTTTAGGGTTAGAGTTTAGTGATTCAGCACTTACATAGAACACCCAGTGCTCACCACAGCAAGTGTACTCCTTAATCCCCATCACCAACCCATCCCCCCCATCTCCCTTTTCGTAATCATGTTTGTTCTCTATGGTTAAAAGTCTGTTTCTTGGTTTGCATCTTTTTTTCTTTTTTTAACAAGGAAACAGTAATTGTTGGTGAGGATGTGGAGAAAGGGGAACCCTCTTGCACTGTTGGTAGGAGTGAAAACTTGTGCAGCCATTCTGGAAAACAGTATGGGGTTCCCAAAAAGTTAAAAATAGAAGAATCATACAAGCCAGCAATTGCCCTACTAGGTATTTGCCCAAAGGGTAAAAAATGGAGATTTGAATGAATTCATATACCCTAATTTTTATAGCGGCATTATCAACAATAGCCAAATTATGTAAAGAGCCCAAATATCCATCAACTTTTGAATGAATAAAGAAGTTATACACACACACACACACACACACACACACACACACACACACACACAATGGAATATTACTCAGCCATAAAAAGAATGAAATCCTGCCATTTTCAATGATGTGGATGGAGCTAGAGAGTATTTTACTAAGTGAAATAAATCAGTCAAAGAAAGACAAGTACCATATGATTTCACGCATATGTGGAATTTAAAAAACCAAAACAAATGAACGTACTGCCTACTGGCATTTAGGCAGATGAAGTGGTCAACCAGAGAAAGACCAAAACACAAATTAGTATTTCAGGAATTTATCCTGTCCTATTATACCCCTAGTGAATACAAATATACACATGTGTATGTATGTATATGTGTGTACGAATAAATAAACAAATTGATTAATTAATCTATTTATATTTACCCCTGCTAAATATATATGTTTATTTATTTATATTTATATTGATATAGTTTTTAATTTCTGGAAATGCATTGCGCTGTCTGTTTGCTTTCCTCTCCTCTCCTCTCCTCTCCTCTCCTCTCTCTCCTCTCCTTTCCTTTCCTTTCTGCACTGGCTGGAACCTGTTGGTACGAGATGAGAATGAATATATGCTGGGTTTACTTTTATATGGCAGTACCCTGCAGAGTGGATTATATGCATCCCAAGGAAAATTTTTATATTATACTCCATTGGGATATAAGAAGAATAAAATGTACCTTTCATTAGTGTGTATATCTATAAGCATATGTATGCAAATAAACATGATCTTTACATATAGCACATTTTATATATAGATATTTGAAAAATAAATTAAAATTAAACTATTTAATATTTCTAATATTTATTGTATCTTTCATACATCTTTTATAGTTATTAGGTACCAAGTTTTGTAAGCCAGATATTCTGGAAATGATTTCTCCCTGTGATTAAGCACAAGTACAATATAATTAATTATTCTCATGATTTCTAATCCACATCATATGCAGGTTCCAGCCAGTGCAGAAAGGAAAGGAAAGGAGAGGAGAGAGAGAAGAGGAGAGGAAAGAAGAGGAGAGGAAAGGAAAGGAAAGGAAAGGAAAGGAAAGGAAAGGAAAGGAAAAGAAAGGAGTGAATAAAATAATTTGAATAAAATAAAGTTCTCAGTCTTATAGAGAATATGACTATCTACTTAGAAAATCATAAAGAATCGATACACAGACTCATAAACACATACCAATTAACAAGGTCACAGATTAAAAAAATAATCCTATTTGAATATACTAATACTGAATGGTTGTTGGCAAAATTAAACATAAAGTATATTATTACACTCAAAAAATACATGAATTTACACTTGAATATACACATGAATATTACACTCAAAAAATACAAAAAAAAATGAAATAATTTTAGGTATAAATTCTTCAAAATATGTACAGTGTCTATGTGCTATAAACTATAAAATACTGATTAAATAAATCAAAGGAGATGTAAATAAATGATAGAGAAACTATGTTGATTGATTAGAAGATACTATTTTGTCAAGATGTCAATTCTCCTCAATATGATCTAGAAAATCATTGTAATTTCAATAAAACGTGGCAGGATTTTTTTAGTATTGGGCCAACTGTTTTAAAATCGATGCAGAAACACGAATTAATTAGAATAGCCTAAATGTGAATAATAATAAAAAAGAACAAAAGTGGATGACTCACATTACCTGCTTTCAAGACTTAATGTAAGCAACAGTACTTTTACTAAATGTAAAACCTAAAATCCTTATACTTACAAAGTTATACAATGAAGCATAAAAAAATCTTTGTGACTTTGACATATTTAGTGATTTCTTAGGCATGACAACAAAACCATAGTTCTTTTTTTTTTTTTTTTTTTTTTTTTTTATTTATTTTTTTTTTTCAACGTTTTATTTTTGGGACAGAGAGAGACAGAGCATGAACGGGGGAGGGTCAGAGAGAGAGGGAAACACAGAATCGGAAACAGGCTCCAGGCTCTGAGCCATCCGCCCAGAGCCTGACGCGGGGCTCGAACTCACGGACCGCGAGATCGTGACCTGGCTGAAGTCGGACGCTTAACCGACTGCGCCACCCAGGCGCCCCAAAACCATAGTTCTTAATAAAAGTGATTAATTGGACTCCATCAGAATTAAAAGCTACTCTTCTTTGAAATACAGTTAGGAAGAAAGTGGAAAAAGGCATGGTCTGGGAGAAAAATGCCTTCAAATTGTATATTTGACAAAGGATCTGTAACCAGAATACATAAAGCAAACCCCAACACCAATAAGAAAACAAATCAATTAAAAAATGGGTATAAGATCTGAACAGACACTTCACCAGATAGGACATACCAATGGCACACAAGCACACAAAAAGATGCTCAAAATCATTTGTCAGTTGGGTATGGCAGATTAAAACCCACATGGACCCAAAACATAAAAAATACAGATTCAAAGGGGTACATGCACCCCAATGTTTATAGCAGCATTATCAACAATGGCCAAGCTATGGAAAGAGCCCAAATGTCCACTGACTGATGAATGGATAAAGAAGATATGGTAAATATATACAACGGAATATTATTCATTCATCAAAAAAATAAAATAAAATTTTGCCATCTGAAATTACATGGATGGAGCTAGAATGTATTGTTAAGCAATACTCCCATCAGAGAAAGACAAATATATGATATCAGTCTCACATGTGGGATTTAAGAAACAAAATAGATGAACATATGGGAAATGGCGGGGGGTGGGGTGGCGGGGAGATTGAGAGAGAAACAAACTACAAGACTCTTAATGACAGATAACAAACTGAAGGTTGCTGGAGGGGAGGTGGGTGGGGGATGGGCTAGAGGGGTGATGGGCATTAAGGAGGGCAATTGGTATGAGCGCTGGGTGTTATATGTAAATGATGAATAACTGAAGTCTGCTTCTGAAACCATTATTGCACTGTATGTTAACTAAAATAAAAAGTTAGTTAAAAATTAAAAGTAAATAAATAAAAGCCACATTGTGGTATCACAACACATCTATTTGAATATCTAAACACACAAGGACACAAACTGACAATACCAAGTGCTGAGGAAAGCACCAAGGAAAGGAATCCCCATACTTTGCTAGAGGCTATGCAAAATTCTATAGATACCATGGAGAAACGGTTTGATAGTTTTCTCACTCTCTTAAACATACACTTAACCATATGATTTGGTATTCCTACTCCTAAATATCTCCCCAAGTGAAATAAAATCCTATGTTTACATAAAAACCCATATAAGAATGTCTGTAGTAACTTTATTCATAATCTATCCAATCTGGGAACAACACAAATGTACCTCAACCAAGGAATGGGTAAGCCAACTCTGGATCCACATGCACACGATAGTTTACTACTGAGCAACAAAAATGACAAACTAGGGATACACTCAACAGCATAAATTAATTTCGAAGGTGCTATGCTAAGTAAAAGAAGCCAAACTCAGTATACTCTTTACCATTTAATTTGCTTGCATGACTCTCTGGACTGGGCAAAATTATCGGGGTCTGACACGGATTAGTGCCTGATAAATGAGGAAGGTACAGCTACAAGGACATGTAAAGGAAATGTCTCAGTTGATGGAACTATTGCATTGATTACGGTGGTGATTATATGATTATACTGTCATTTGTCCGAATACAGAATTATACGCTAGAAATGGTGAATTTTATTGGATGTAAATTATACCTTAATAATGACGATGGAAAAAATCCCCCAAGATGTGGTTATGATTGCATCTTCAACAGTGATTATCTGTTAAATTCTCCCTTTCCGATCACTTTTTTCCTTCATCCAGAAACATACTTCAGTCTGGGATCATTTTCCTTCTTTACTACATCTTGTGGAGTGTGTTGGCCAACATGACAACATTAAACCTAATTCACTTCCTTTTTGGAAAAACATTATTACTCATATAGATTTATACATTGTATTTTTATTATCATTCTTTTTTGTATATTTGTTTTATCTTCAACACATTCAGGACATCATTCCATTATTTCTGGAATCTGTTGTTTTATTACGAATGGGTCTATGAGGGGTACTTGGGTGGCTCGGTTGGTTAAGTGTCTGACTCTTGATTTCATCTCAGATCATGATCTAGCAGTTGTGGGATCGAGCCCCACTTTGGGCTCTGTGCTCACAGCTTGGAGCTTACTTGGAATTCTCTCTCTCCCTCTCTCTCTGCCCCTCCCCCCCCCAAAGTAAATAAATAAACTTAAAAAAAAAAGGAATGGGTCTAAGCATTTAATTACATCTCTGGAAACAGCTTAGGTTTAAAAAGTTACCTAATTCCCTTAGAATAATACAGGAAGCAAAGTGAATCCCAAGGCAAAACTGCCAAGTTGTAGAATTGTTGCAAGAATATCTTGACAGAAAGATTTTGGAGTGTTTTCTTTTTTCCTCCCTTTCTCCAAGCACCTTTTGCATAAAACCGAGGAATTTTCAGTATGGCTATATCGTATGTACACACACACACACACACACACACACACACACTAGATAATTTGATTTCTTTTTTTTTCTTTAATTTTTTACCACTTATTTACTTTTGAAAGACAGAGACAGGCAGACGTGAACGGTTGAGGGGTGAGAGAGAGGGAAACTCAGAATCTGAAGCAGGCTCTAGACTCTGAGCTGTCAGCACAGAGCTGACGTGGGGCTCGAACTCATGAACTGTGAGATCATAAACTGAGCCGAAGTCAGACGCTCAACCGACTGAGCCTCCCAGGAGCCTAAAGGGAATTTGTTTTCTAAGCTGAATGCCATTTATATGCAGCACCCAGAGTTTGCTCTCATTATTCATGTTTTCTACACCTATATGATCCTTCAGTCACTCCTGTACAGAACTCCTTGGAAAGAGCATAACATTTTGATAAACTGAAACTATCACCTAAAAGATAATGAATATAGTAAATTTAATATGTAATAAATATAATATGCTATCCATAACATAGAGCTTGAAGTGTAACTCAAGCTATTAACATTATATTATTTGCAAGCGTATAAAATGACCTAAAATAAAAGCATAGTAGCATATTATTTTGTGACATAAAAAATTGTAATTGTATAACAGACTTGTATTTAAAGCGATAGATGGCACTATTGGCCCACTATTATGGATGTTATAATCTGTTTTGTCTTGTTTACCCCTCACTCATTTTACCCTCGTTATTTCCCTACAGTTTGATAGGTCGCTGTATGAAGATATTTGCAGAGTTAATTTGAAGACTATCTTTTTTCTTTTTTTTTTAACTAGGCAACTCTGATTTGCATTTCCACTCTGTATAGCTGAAGAATGACAGGAACAGGAAACAAAAGGCGTTAGTTCTTTTATGTGTGGCTCAGGATAGACTGCTCACAAAGGTGTTTGGAAATGATCACAGCATGCTGCTCTGGGACTGTCTATCCGCAGCATCTTTAGATTACCAAGAGCATTTGTTCCTAATGAGCTTTCAATAATACTTTTCATAATATATATTTGGCCTGTGAAATCACCTGGATTATAACATATCCTTTACTTCTGAAGCTAAATCAAACATAATGAGAAATACCTACTTTCCCAAAATTCGCTTCCTATTGTTCTGTAAACAAGAAAAAAAAACCGTTACATTTAAATGAACGACTGGATCTTATATGTACGAAAGAGACAACTTCGGATTTTGAACGGCATCAGGGATATGACTAAAGGAGATGCATAAATAAACAATGGCAATGGTAATAATAATGAATGGAGTCCTACATTGTGAAACAAATATACAGAAGGGACAATATTTCATGGGTCTTCTAGTTAAAGCTCTTTTAAAAAAAATGTCTAATAGTATGGGGGCAATTGCACTGACGTATAAAGCTTATTGTGGTCACCCCTACCTTAAGATAATCATTGGTGGTTATTTAATAGTAGTAACAGCTCATCTGCTTAATCCATTTACTTCTGTTGGCTTTTCTTGCAATACGCGTGTTAGATTTCAAAACAAAGTAAGATTTGAAAGTTTTGCTTCCTGTTTTTTTGATAGAGATCAAAAATATCAATTGGAGTTAATAGCCTGAGTAACAAGGTACCAATTTAACATCATCAAATTTTCTTGAAGGCTTTCAGCTGTAGGAACACAATATAATGGAACCACAGTAGTGTGTTATCAATGTTTTTTTCTCCATCTTCTAAATAATACAGCACAATTTCATACTGTACCATAAATAGCAGCTGATAAGGGACCAAGCTGAGCTTCTCTGTACGGTTTATAGCATCATCAAGACCGTGACACTTCTTCCCTCTGAATTACCCAAATTTGAACAGATAGCTAAGTCACAAGGGTTAAAATTTTATATGTGTTCTAACACCCAATTTTTACGTTGTGCTATTTCAATATCCAAGGCCACCCAAATGACAATAAAAATTTTAGTTTACTTAATGCGTACAGATTATGAAACTTCTGTAACTTTTCTTTTTTATTAAAAAAAAAAAACCCACTAAGATAATTAGGTCAGATGTTGTAATATCCAATGCCAACTGCTATTTGAGAAACATGATACTCGTTATGAACAAGTAAACAGTCTGAGGTCAAATGGCCAGTAGCTGACAAAGGTTTTAAATGAAGAATTCTGATCTTTTGCTCCTGAATTGTTCTGCCACCTTGTACCTTTTCCAATCTGATAATTAGATGTAATCCTCAAATTATTTATTTAAAGAACCAATGTTTTTTAAAAAGATGTTAAAGTGATTTTGAAAATCACAGGATGATGGTGTAAAGAGATTATTTTGTTTGTTAGACAGTATAATTTGTTTGTACTGTATAGTAGATATTTAATGAGTATGAAATTTGTTTAATAGTGTATTTGTATCTATAAAATTTCCTGCGCATTATGTTTAAAAATGAACCCCATATATTTATTATATATAGAAGTAGCTCAATTTTTAACTGTAAATTTATAGAAACTAATATGAAATTGTACATCAAAATATATTTAAATCTTAAATATGTCAGTAAGGAAAGGAGAACATTTCTTAAAAGAGCCCTTTCAGAATCACATAGCAGACACCAAAAGCATGAGCAACTAAGGAAAAAAAAAAAGACAAATTAGACTTGACCAAATTTAAAAGACTTGCACATCTAAGGACATTATCAGACAATGAAAAGACAACCTACTGAATAATAGATAACATTCACAAATTTTATATTATTTTTTTAAATCTTTTCTTAAAGTTTATTTCTTTTGAGAGAGAGAGAGAGAGAGAGAGAGGAGAGAGAAAGTGAGTTGAGGAGACGCAGAGAAAGCGGGAGAGAGAGAATCCCAAGCAAGCTCCTTACTGTTAGTGCAGACCCTGGCACTGGGCTCAAACTCATGAACCACGAAGTCATGACCTGAGCCAAAATCGAATCAGACACTTAACCAACTGAGCCACCCAGGTGCCCCTACAAATTTTATATCTGATAAAGATATGTATCCAGCATATATAAAGAATGTTTACAACTCAACAACAAACACAAATAGCTCAATACTTAAAAATAGGCAAAGTACTTGAATAGGGATTTCTCCATAAGTTATGTTAATGACCAAAAAGCTCATGAAAAATGATCCACATTATTCGTTATTATGAAGTGCAAATAATAACAAGAATGATGTACCATTTTACACCAACGAGGATATCTTATATTTAAAAAAGCAGAATATAGCAAGAGTTGAGGAGGATGTAGATATATCACAGCCCTTATGCATTGCTGGTGGGAATATGAAATGCACAAACGCTATGGAAAACATTTTGATGGTTCTTGGAAAAGTTAAACATAGAATTACAAAATGACCAAATAAATTCTGAAAACAGATACTCAAATACGTGCACATACATGTTCATAACAGCGCTATCTACAGTAACCAAAAGGTGGAACCAGCCCAAACGTTCATCAATACATCCATACACAAATTGTGGTATATACAAACAAGTGAATATTATTAAATAATAAAAAATGAAGTATGATACAAGCCATGATGTGGAGGAACCCATCAAAAACATTATGCTAAGTAAAAGAAGCCAGAAACAGAAGGTCACATATTCTACCATTCCTTGTATATGAAATATCCAGACTTAGGTGAGTTCATACCAACAGAATGCAGACTGGTGGTTTCCTGGCAATGAGTAGGGGGTGAGAAGTAGGTATTGGGAAAAAACTGCTTACTTCATATAAGGATTCCTTTTGGAGTGACGAAGATGTTTTGGAACTAGATAGAAGTGATGGCTGTACAGCATTGTTAACGTACTAAATGGTACTGAATTACTCATTTTAAAGCAGTTAATTTTCTATTAAGTCAGTTTCATCTCACTAACAAATGTAAAATAAAATTATAGCTCAGCGTTTTCTTAGGCTGCGCCTTGAGCTGAATATTCCTGTGAATACAGCCAAGTCAGATCACAACATTAGGGTCAAATTTCGAAACTGGCAAAAATGATGACAATGGCATGAGTCATGTTACTATCATTTTGGTAGAACAGTTTCACTAGTCAAAAAAGCAGTGCAAAGAAAGATATAATGCAGGAAAGGATACGGAGACTTTATCTGGGTCTATGTTGCTACTCTTAGGTCTTGTAGAAACATACCCACACTTGAATGGTAGCCGTTCAGCCAGCCAAGAGTGCTCAGTCCAACATTCAGATGCTGCCTTGCCGTTGCATTAGACTGCCAGAAACCCATGTTAGCACTCAACTACCCTAACACCAGCCCACCTACCGCCAAGTAAGGAAATTCTTGATACATCACAGTTGCATACTTCCCCTTATATTTTACTGGGCCTTTGATCCAAAGGTAATCCCAGTTATTGAATCATAAAACTGATAACCTAAATTATATTTATATAAATGATCTCAACAATGATAATCATGCTACATTTTGGAAGGCATATAAAAATGTATATATGGCATATGTAATGCATAAAATAATTAAACAACAATGAATAATCAGTTTAAAAATAGAACATTACCAAGCTTTAGGCCATACTTCTCCTCTTTTCATTCTCAGATATTCTCTTGTGATTTAGGTGACTTGAATTATGTGTTCAAAGTTATTTTGCTTTTCCTTACATTTTAATGCCATTGTATGAGTCCTAAACCAAACACTGTTTAGCTTTACCTGTCTTTGTAAAATTTATATAATCGTAAATATCACTTAAAACTAATTTTTATTTATAAATAAGTGTAGATACAAAGAAAGTTGCAAAGATAGTACATAGTTCCCTGTACCCTTCACTCAGTTTCCTTCAATAGTTACGTGAGTAATTATCGTTCCTACAATAATTATAATACAATATCAAAACCAGGAAATTAGCGCTGGTATAATATGTGTATGTAGTTCTGCATCATGTGATTTGTATAAACACCACGAACATCAAGCTAAGTAACTATCCATCGTCACAAAGATCTCCCTCATGTTAATCTCTCACAGCTGAACCCCCACTTTCCCCCAACCCCTAACCCTTGGCAATTACTAATCTATATCCATGGTGATGATTTTGTCACTTTTATAGTATTACATAAATGGCTTCATATAGTCTATGAGTTTTGTAAATTTCTTTTTTCAGTAAACATAATGCCTTTTAGCTGTATTAAAATTGTTACTTGTTGGGGCGCCTGGGTGGCGCAGTCGGTTGAGCGTCCGACTTCAGCCAGGTCACGATCTCGCGGTCCGTGAGTTCGAGCCCCGCGTCAGGCTCTGGGCTGATGGCTCAGAGCCTGGAGCCTGTTTCCAATTCTGTGTCTCCCTCTCTCTCTGCCCTTCCCCCATTCATGCTGTGTCTCTCTCTGTCCCAAAAATAAATAAACGTTGAAAAAAAAAAAAAATTTAAAATTGTTACTTGCATCAGTAGGTCATTTCCATTTAGTGCTAATTTGTTTCCTTTGCAAGCTGATTTAACCATTTACCCATTGAGGAATATTTTGGTTGTTTCCAGTTTTAGGCTATTATAAATAAAGCTGCTATAAACATTTGGGTAGAGATTTTTGCATAGGATTACATTGTTAGTTCTCTGGATTAAATGTTCAAGAGTGTAAAAGCTGGACCATATGGTTTAGTGTATGTTTAGTTGTTTAAAATCTCCGAAACAACTATAAAAGTGACTGTCCCGTTTTACATTCTCACCAGCAGTGTTTGAGGCATTGAATTTCTCTGAATCCTCACCAACATTTCGTATCGTCTCTGTGATTTTCTTTTTTTAAATGTAGCTGTTTTAACACGTGTGGTATTCTTTCCTTATAGTCTTAATTTGCATTTCCCTAATGGCTGGTGATTCTGGACATCTTTTTATCTTATTTGCCATACAAATATGATTTTTCAGTGAAATCTCTCTATTTTTTGTCATTTTACAACTGGATTTTCACTGTTGAATTTTGAGGGTCCTTTACATATCTTTACATATTCTAGGTATCAGTCCTTTGTCAGATAAGTTGTTTTTCCCTCTCTGTAACTTGTCTTTTCATTCTCTTTAAAGAGTTTTTCACAGAAAAAAAATAAGGAAGTAAATGTATCATTTTTTTTTTAATTTTTTAAATGTTTATTTATTTTTAAGGGAGAGAGGGAGAGGCAGAGCACGGGCAGGGGAGGGGCAGAGAGAGAAGGAGACAGAATATGAAGCAAGCTTCAGGCTCTGAGCTGTCAGCACAGAGCCTGACATGGGGCTCAAATCCACAAACCATGAGATCATGACCTGAGCTGAAGTCAGATGCTTAACTGACTGAGCCACCCAGGCACTTCTAAACTTATCATTTTTTTTAATGGATTGTCCTTCTGGTGTCATGTCTAAGAAAGCTGTAGATCCTGCAGATTTTGTGTGTGTGTGTTATCTTCTAAAAGTTGTGTAGTTATATTCTATATTTAATGTTTAAATCTATGATTGATTTTATGTTAATATTTATTTGATGAATGAGGTATAAGCAGAAACGGTTTTGTTTTTGTTTTTGTCTTTTCATTTGTTTGTGGATATCGAATTGTTCTAGTACCAACCGTTAAAACCACTATGCTTTACTCCAGTGAATTGCTTTTACAACTTTGTAAAAACTCTGTTGGTCATATTTGTTTGAGGGCTATTTCTGGGTTCTCTGTGCTGTTGCATTTACCCTGTTCTGTCCCCTGTCAGTATCATACTCTCATGATTCCTGTAGCTATTTAGAAAGTCTTCATTTTGATAGAGTGATTCTGCCTATTTTATTCTTTTTCAAGTGTGTTATATGTTTTGTTTTATTTGCATATGTGTGTGTTGCAGGGGGCGTAGAGGGGGTTTCTATGTGAACTATTGTATCATCGCCAAATAAACTATTATTTCTTGTTTTGTGATCTGCATGACTTTTCTTCTCTTATTGTTCAGGGTAGAATTTCCCATACTATGTTGAAGAGCAGGGATGAGAATGTCATCAGTGGCATGCTCCTTGTCACCAAGGGAAGGGACTCAGTTTTTCACCATTAAGCATGATGTTAGCTGTGGCTATTTTATAGATTTGTTTATGAGTTGAGAAAAATACACTCTATTCTTATCTTGTTGAGAGGATCTTTTTGTTTTTGTATTGTCTTGGTTTGTTTTGAATCATTTAATCAGATATTACTTTTGTCAAAGGCCTTTGTTTGTAATGAACATGACAGTGTGATGTTTTTTTCTTCTTCGGTGGATAACATTGATTGACTTTCATATTTGAACCAGCCTTACATTTCTCTCAATGTATAATTCCTTATATGTCCCTGAATTCCATTTGTTAATGCGCTGTTAAGAATTTTCTTGTTAAAAAAAAAAATTGTTGTTAAGAGTTTTGTTTCTAAACTAATAAGTGATAATGTTTGTAGTTTTCTTTTTTATGTATTTTTTTGTCTTTTTTGATATTATTTTAATATTAGCTTCAAAGATAAATAAGAAAATAGTTCATTCTCTTCTATTTTCTGAAAAAGATTGCGTAGAACTGATATTAATTCTCTGTCAATGTTTTCATATACTTCCCCAATGAAACCACCCGGACCTGTAACTTTCTTTATCAGGGGTTTTAAAATTATAAGTCAGTCTTGGGGCGCCTGGGTGGCGCAGTCGGTTGAGCGTCCGACTTCAGCCAGGTCACGATCTCGCCGTCCGTGAGTTCGAGCCCCGCGTCAGGCTCTGGGCTGATGGCTCAGAGCCTGGAACCTGTTTCAGATTCTGTGTCTCCCTCTCTCTCTGCCCCTGCCCCGTTCATGCCCTGTCTCTCTCTGTCCCAAAAATAAATAAACGTTGAAAAAAAAAATTAAAAAAAAATAAAATTATAAGTCAGTCTTTTTGACACTTATATGGCAAACCAAATTGTCTATTTCATTTTGCTTGAGTTGTATAGATTATACCTTCAATATTATTTTTTCCACTTCATCTAAATTTTCAAATTTATGCGTGTAGCGTTGCCAATAGTATTTCTGTACTGGCATTGGATGCCCGCAGGGTCAACGGCAGTACTTCCTGCTTCCTCGCTGATTTTACTAATTTGTGTCTTTTCTCTTTTTTATTTTTCCCAAAGGTTTTTCTTTTTTATCAATTCTTTCAATGAACTAGCGTTTTATCGATTCTTTCAATGAAACTAGCGTTTCATTGAGTTGTGTCTTTCCTTCTTATTTGTTTCATTCTACTCAATTTGAGTTGCTCTTGTTTTTCTTCATCTATTTCACTGAGGTAGGAAATTAGGTTATTTATTTGACTCTTTTTTTTTTATCTTTTCTCATGTAGGAATTTAGTACTATAAATTTCCCTGTTACCAATGATTTAGCTGTATCCCACAGTTTTGATGTTATATTCTCATGTTCTTTCATATTTTAATTTTTCTTCTTAATTTTCCTTTATACTACTTCTTTGACCAATGACATTTAGAAATATGTTGTTTAGTTTCCAAGAATAGGGAGTATTATTTTTTTCTTTTTTTATTGTTACTTTTTTATTGTTACTTTTTTATTGTTACTTTTTTATTGTTACTCTGTGTTCAGAGATTTTCTTTCTGATTTTAATTATTTAACTTTTTTTTTTAAGTTTACCTATTTATTTTGAGAGAGAGAACATGTGTGTGAGCAGGGAAGGGGCAGAGAGAGAGAGAGAGGGAGAGAGGGAATCCCAAGCAGGCCCTCACTGTCAGTGCAGACATCAATTCCATGAATCACAAGATCATGACCTGAGCCAAAATCCAGAGTTGGATGTTTAGCTAACTGAGCCAACTAGGAGCACCTATTTAACATTTCTTGAAATCTCTTTGGCTGTCGTGGATACAATATATATTAACGTATGCTCCACGGACACCTGGAAGGAATGAAAAGAATGCATATTCTTCTTTTGTTCAGCAGAGAGTTCTGTACATGTTAAATAGTTCCTGGTGGCTGATGTTGTTATTGTCTTATATGCTTGGTAATTTTTTGCCTAATCATTTCATGAGTTGTTGAGAAAGAAGTGTAAAAGTCTCCCACTTTAATGGTCGATTGGATGATTTCAACTTTCAATTCTATCAGTTTTTGCTTTACATATTCTGCAGGTCTGTTGTTTAGTGCTATATCTTCCTCCTGGATTGATTTTTTTTTCCCATTACATAATGTTCCTTCTATTCCTAGTAACTTTATTTCTCTAAAGGCTATTTTACTAAAATTAATACACTGTCTTCTGCTTTCTGTTGATTAATATTTACTTTATCTTTTTTCATTCTTTCTCTTTCATAGTCTGTTCTCATTATATTTACAGTCAGTTTCTTATGGACAGCATACATTTGAATAACTTTATTTTATCCACTGTACCCATCTCTGGCTAGTATATTTTGACCATTTATACTTAATGTAAATATGATGTGTGTTAAAGGATCAAGTCTGCAAATTTTGTCTTGTTTTCTGATTGTACTCTATGGTTTTTAATTTTTTTGATTTATTGATTTTTTGCCTTGAACAGCTTTTTAGAAGTTTACTTTTATTTACTAATAGTGTGCTTATTTTGTTTTTAGTATATCTCTTTGTGTAGATATTTTAGTGGTTTCCTTAGGTATTAAGAAAATATAGTCTAATGCTGTTGACATTTAAACAGTTGAGAAAAGTATAGAGATCTTAATTTTATCTCTTTACTCTCCCTATTTATAATCTCTTTTAATAGTTCCTCTACACTGAGAACCACGCTAGATATTGTTATAATTTTTGCTTCCATCAATGTAAAAAAAATTAAGAAAACTGAAGACCAAACTTCCATCTGTTGTATTTACTATGCTTTTGATCCTTTTATTTATATATTTCTTCCTGCTGGTCCATGTTACTTTCTTTTATCATTTGTTTAGAGACTTTTTTTTTTTTTTTTTTGTCATTACTTAAGAGTATATCTCCTGGTGACAATTTCTCTTAGCTTTCACATATGTGAGAATGCTTTTTTGCTCCTTCATTAGTGGAGAATATTTTTGCTGGATTTAGAATATTCAGTTTGACAGTTCCTTTCTTCTAGTACTTGGAAACTGTTTTATCACTTTCTTCTTCTCTTTTTTTGTGAAATCCATTGTCATGCAAATTATTCTTCACCTATAAATAATGTGTCCTTTCTCTGTCTGCTTTCAAGATATTTGTCTTTAGATTTTCAGTCTATTTTCATTTGTTTCAAATGTATTCATAATTTCTTGTGGAAATATTTAATAATAGGTGCCTTAAAATCACTGGCTGATAATTTTAATACCTGTGGCATCTTGGTGTTGACCTTTGCTGATGTTCTTATCTTATTTAACTTGAGGTCGTCCAGATTCTTGTTATGATAAGTAACATTTAACTGAAATTCGAACTTTTTATACTATGTGGTGAGACATTCAATTTTACTTAAGACTTGTATTTAGCAGTCTTCCCCCTATAAGGGCTCCCAATGCAGAAAAGTAGCACCACCTTGTTTTTGACATGTCGGGTGTTAATTTATTGATTACTTTATTTTTTAATGTTTTTAATTTTTGAGAGACAGAGAGAGCAGAGTAGGGGCAGAGAGAGGAGGGAGACAGAGTATCTGAAGCGGGTTCTGTGCTGACTGCAGAGAGTCCAATGCAGGGCTTGAACTCACGAACTGTGAGATCATGACCTGAGCTGAGGTCAGACACTTAACTGACTGAAGCCACCCAGGAAACCCTGGGTGTTAATTATGGTAGTGTTAGAAACTTGATACACATTCCACTTCCTAGATCATCTAGGAATAGTTAATTTCTGGACCTTCTTGTATCTATCATAGGTCTATTTTCTAGGATGATGAAAGTAACACAATGTTTTAATTTTAGATTTTATAATAGATTGATAATTGGAAAGACAGATCACCTGAATTACTCTGTCTCAAGAGTGTATTGGCTATATTTTGCCCTTCACTTTTTCTCTAACATTCAAGATCACCTTGTCTATTCCCATTGAAAATAAACTCCTTATAAGAATGTTTAAATTATATACAATTGATCAACTTACAGCAAATTGATATCTTTACAGTATTGATTCTTCATACCAGGAATATTTATTTGTCCCTTTGTAATTAAATATGTTCTAATAGCTTTTTTTGAGAATTAAAGGTTTCCATGAATGTTGTTGAATCACTATATTGTACACCTGAAACTACTATAACACTGTATGCTAAATACACTGAAATTAAAACAAGTTTCCATGAATGAATTCCATATCATTGCTCTATTCATACCTCAAATGCCCTTTTTTTTTGCTGATATTGTTTAAAGTGTGTTTTTAATTATGTATTCTAATTTTAGTTATGGATTCAAATATATAATTGAAGTTTTTATTTAAGATTTATAATAAGGAAAATGCGTTACCTTCTTTTTTAATTGTTACTTTGTAAAATACCTTTGGTATGCTATGCAGGAAATCTAATCATCTGCGCAAAATAAGTTTATTTCTTCCCTCAGAATATTTACCTTCTTATATCCCTGAACTTATAGGGATCATATATTGCCATTCTGCAGTAGTTTGGAATTCCAGCAGAATAATGATAGGAAGTGGGATAGCAGTCATCTTTCTTCCATCAGTGATCTCAAAGTCTAAACGTTCAGTATTTCCCCATGATGTACGCTATTTAATGTTTTTGTTTGTTTTCATAACCCTTATCAATAAGGATGGTCACTTCTTTTGTTTTATAAAATTTATATTTGTGGGTGGATATTGCATTTTTATCTGGTACTTGTCTACATCTATCAAGATCATCATTTGATATTTTTTCCTCACTCTTTGTCCTTGATAATGTTGCTGATTACATTGGTTAAATGTAATCTACCACTGACATCTGAATAAATCCTTCATAATATAGTATTTTGTTTGGTTAGTTTGCTGGTTTTATTTGATGTGAGATTTTATTTTCTAACATTTCTGTTTAGAAGTTTTGTCTTTAGGTTCATTAGAAAATTTGGAGTGCAACTTTACTTTCTTTAATGGTTCTTGTTGGGTTTGGATATTAAGGTGTCCCAAAATGGGAGGAGGAAAGTATTTTCTTTTTTCTATTTCTCAGATGGAGATTGTGTGACATTTACAACAGTTTTGAATGTTTGGTACAATTCAAAAGTAAAAGCATCAGGAACTACATATACATTTGTGGGAAAGTTTTAAGTTACAGGTTAAGTTATTTTGATAAAATATACATCCTTTATTTGGGTAGTGCATAATAATGTAACCAGTGGCCCAGTCTCTGAGGAGCTCACTAAAGTTATAAATTCTTTGAAGGAGACTTTTTTCCAACATTTTGCCCACAGACAAGGTCAAACACATTTATTTTTTTGCTACCTTATTTTAAGAGGTTAATTTTATTTTGGGGGGGGGGGGGGCACTGGGTGGCCCAGTCCATTAAGTGTCTGACTTTGGCTCAGGTCATGATATCATGGTTTGTGAGTTCAAGTTCAAGCCCTGTGTAGGGCTCTGTGCTGATAGTGCATAGCCTGCTTCGGATTCTCTCTCTCTTCCTGTCTTTCTGCTCCTCCCCACTTACTCTCTCTCAAAAATCAATAAACCTTTACAAATAAAGAAGTTAATTTTATTTTCTAGTTCTTTATTTCACTAACATGCAAATTTCGGGTGGGGTGGGGTCAGAGTATATGCGGAAGTTCTAGCTTTTACACCTCACCAGGTATGTATCCCGAACTGCATTTTCTTCTCAGGTCTGCCTTAAAACATAAAAACTTTCAGCTTCACAGGGCTTTTGTTAGCTTCAGAGATACTTCGCTTGCTTGATTTTGTCTGTTGAAGTTTTGGCTTGAATATCCCTTTTTTATTTCCAGCAGAGATATACATTTAAATAATGTTAATTATTGTTTAACAGCAAATCTTCAATGTTTCATTGCAGGAAGACTTTTTCAAATATCTGGTCAACCACATTACAGGAGCTAAATCTACATTCTTTCTGATAATCATTCTGCTTTCACTAGCTTCTTTATATATTTAGGGGCAGAAACTAAATATGTTTGGGGTATAATTGGATTATCAAAATCATCCAAAATAAAAACACTGAGGTCCAATTTGCTAAGACCAATTCATTGAAAATCTGTACAGAGTGTTATTGCTGAAAGATTCACAAATGCTGCTCAGAACCAGTGCGGCTGAATTAGTCGCTAAATAGTTGCTTAAACAATGCAGTGGCCTTATTGTATACATCTGGTATGCCAATGGTTTTATAAATTATATTACAAGTTTATCTCCTCCAGGTCATTTTGGGGTATTTTCGTTATCAGAAATAATCCCTTATGGCTCAAACCCAGCCCCAAATATCCACAAATCCCATTACAAGTAAAAGGGCAGTGCCTTCCTCAGTCTGTGACAATTGGCTTTACCTAAACTGTTTCATCAGCATATTCAGTGGAAATTTTTCTATTGGAAAATTAATTTTCATTTCACCAGTTTTTGTTTTGGGAAGCCTTATTGTCAAATTCAAGAATGTGGTCTGCCTTATAAAAACAAGGAAAAAAAATCAAGAAGTACTTGAGAGTACAACAAACTTTGATTATATCTTTTTTAAATTTTTTTTAAGTTTTTTTTTTTATTTTGAGAAAGAGAGCACACAAGCAAGTGGGCAAAAGGCAAAGGGAGAGAGAGAGAGAGAGAGAGAGAGAGAGAGAGAGAATCCCAAGCAGGCTCCACAGTGACATAATAGGGTACAATGTGGGGTTCGAATTCACAAATCCTAAGATCATGGCCTGAGCCAAACCAAGAGTCAAACACAACCAACTGAACCATCCAGGTGCCCCTTGTTTTGATTATTTATTTTCTTTATTAATAACTCCACATGTAGAATATCAACATTTTAGATGTAGTCATGTTGAATATATTGAGCTTGCTTTTATTCCCTATTTTCCAATATTATTTTCTTATGCATATTTTAAAAAAATTAATGCTTATTTATCTTTGAGAGAGAGAGAGAGAGAAAGAGAGAGAGGGAGGGGCAGAAAGAGAAGGAGACACAGAATCCAAAGTGGGTTCCAGGCTGTGAGCTGTCAGTACAGAGCCCAGTGAACTGTGAGATCATGACCTGAGCCAAAGTCAGAAGCTTAATGAACTGAGCCAACCAGGCATCCCTCTTATGCATGTTGGTATAGTTTGGATTTTTGTTTGGTTATTGTGTATTTCACTTGTAATACACCTATAGTTAATTTTATTGAATGCTTGCAATTTTGAAAATAGGATCTTAAAAATTTTGCCTCTAACTAGAAAAAGAAAGAAAAGCGCTTGATATTTTAAAAAGTGGCTGTAATTTACACTATTCATAGTATAATTTATCCTATTGTTTCAGTTTAAATGTGATATAATGAGATAGAATAGTGGCAACATACATTTTCTATGTGATGAATCAGATGAAGTCTTCTATTCTGAAGTCACTTAGAGTACATGTATCACAGTATATACCTAATTTAGAAAAAGTGGAAATTGTGGCCATAATATAAATTCAGAACCGAAACAGGAGAAATTGTTAGACTTAGCATTTGCCTCCAGTTTCTAGAAAATTTTAATGTCATTTCAGTTTCCTGGTACTTGATTTTCGAATCACTCCAATTTGTTAGCACATCAGAAGTCTACAGTGATTTAATGTTTAAATCCATCTGAATGAATAGATAAATAATGATTCCATATTCTTATTGTTAGTGTTGGCTCCTCTTGTTTTTTCCAAGTGTATAAGCAGGTATGTAAAAAGAACAAGATACTGGGATGAATAAAGAAAACTTAAGTATCCTTGTAGCTTTCCATATCATCATTGATATTTCTATAATCTGATACGGTTCTTGTGGCTTCTATTAGCTAATGATTTCTAGGAAGTTTCTTATTACATTCTGCCAGTGGTTTAATCAAACATTAGATTCGTTCTTGGATTTCTTTGCCTTGAATTAATCATCTTAATTTTTATTAGGATCATCTTCATTAAAAGCACATTTTGCTTTAGATCAACCCGATTTTCTTAGCTGGAACCAATAAAAGTAATTGATTTCTAAGAATTTCCTATATAAATGATACTATATAAATCACCACCTCCCCCCCCCCATTTGTAGGAGTGTTGACAATAGTGACTCCATTTTTGGTTCCTCTATCTTGTTCATGCCCATGCGATGACCTCCCTCTAGGCTACATGTTCTAGACCCCTTGGGGATTAGCACATGTCCTGGCCAGATGTGGGAAAGCTTGCTCTGATCTTCCTTAAAGTGCTGCACAGAGTGCTCCACTTTAGATAACCAGTAGAGGGGACTGGTGCACAGAAGGGGCCACTTGACATAACTGATAGAAATCCTCTGGCATACAGATAGCACCACACTAGGGAACTAACTTCTGACCTCACCACAAAGCTCACTCTATAAAAGCTGTGGGTTAAGGTCCAAATGGGAGGCAGAGAATGGCTGCATAGCACCGGGTTGATTGCTAGATGCTCCCATCAGTAAGTTACCCTGAATAAAAATCTGCGTAAAGGGTAAGGAGTGGCTTGTTTGTTTGTTGTTGTTGTTGTTGTTTTTGGTCTTAAAATGCCTTCTCAGTCTGGAGGGTAGTTTACTGTCCCTACTGCCCCTCTTCCATCTTCTAATGCCATAACCGTAAGGAAATGAAATAATAGATAATCTGCTTGATCAATAAAACTCCTCCAGGTATTAGCTCTGAGACTATGCATATCTAATATTCTATTTGGAAAAGGATGATAACCATAATGGTTATGATGGAATGGATGGGTTTAGAGTATTCGGTAATAATTCTAGGTGCTAATTCAAAGAACAAATGTGATTCTTCCAGTGGGAGCTCTGATAAACTCTGTAGCCTGCATTTCTATCAGTCCAGGAAACGGGATTCTTGAAGAAAAAATTCTATATTTGTTTTATTACCGGAGACACCAGGAAGGGGTTTAGATCTGAAATTAGAATTTCTAAGAGAAAAACAAACACTAGTGTCTTAATTTCTTACATATCTATAGAAATCTTTGCAGATTAAGAATATGTATAAGTGGCTAATCTGGAAAATACAAAACAAAATGCAAACAAAAATAAACAAAATTATCCTTAACCATAAATCACAAAGTGAATTTATTTTACATGAACTTCATACATGTAGACTTTGGAAAGAATGCCTCCCTGTGTTTTACTCAAACCTGAATTCTTCATATTATAATAAAGTACTTTATATTCTCAACTGCATGTTTCCAAACATCCTTTCTTTATACATTTTTTTTAGCATATGTCCAATGTGTCAAATAGATAAAGGACAGATACTCTTAACAAGAGGGTAGACAGAAGGCCCAGAATATTTCATGATCACAGCCTGTTACTTTTTCCCATCAACCATTGAGGACATTGTCTGATGAAATTACTTGGTTGTCAGGGAAAAAAAAAAACCCAGAACAATTATTTAAAAGTCAGTTATTACGATGATTAAGAAAGACACTGAAGAATAAAAGTGGTTGAAGGAGTCATTCTAATATATTTATTGTTTCCAGCTTTCTTTAAGTGTAATTAGTACACAAAAAACTGCACATAGTTAATGTATACAATTTGGTGAGTTTTGACATATGTATATATCGTGTGACCACTACCACAATCAAGGTAATAAACATCCATCACTTCCACAGGTTTCATGTGTCCTCTTATTATTGTGTTTCCTTTGTTTTTGTTGTTATTGTTGGCAAGAACACTTAACCTGAGATACACCTTCTCAATGAAATTTGACTATCTTACTGTTCACTACGGGCACTATGTTGTACAGCAGGTTTCTTACTCATTTGTATAACTCTAACTTTATACCCACTAAATAACTCCTCCTCTCTCCTCATATTTTTAACCCCTGGTCACCACCATTCTATTAGCTCTTTCTGTACATATGAGTATGTTAGATGCCTCATAAAAAAAAAAAATCATTCATTGTTTGTCCTTCTGTAACTATCTTATTTCACCTAGCATAATGTCTCCCAAGTCCATTCATGCCATCACAAGTTGTAGGATTTCACTTTTTTTTTGTCTGAATAATATCACCTTGTATGCATATACCACATTTTCTTCATCCATTTTTGGTCGATGGACATTTGAATTGTTTCCTTATCTTGCTTACTGTGAACAATGCCATATTAAGCATGAGAGTATAGATATCTCTTCAAGATCCTGATTTAAATTCTTTTGGGTATACACTCAGATGTGGAATTCATGAATAATATGGTCGTTCTATCTTTTTAATTTTTTTAGGAACTGCCAAACGATTTCCCACAGTCGTGGTACCATTTTACGTTCCCACCAGTGGTCCACAAGGGTTCTAATGCACAACCTTATCAACACTATCTTTTGGTTTTGCTTTTGCTTTTGTTTTGTTTTGTTTTGATAATAGCAACCTAAGGAGCATGAGATAGTATTGCATTACAATTTTGATTTGCATGTCCTGGTGATTGGTGAAGCTGAGCCTGTTCCCATACACCTGTTGACCATTTCTATGTCTTTGATGGAGAAATGTCTACTCAGTTCCTTAGCCCATTTTTAATGGGGTTATTTGATTTTTCTATTAGGCTTCAGAAGTACCTTATATATTTTTGAAATTAACCCTTAGCATACATACAATCTGCAAATATTGTCTCCTATTATATGGACCGCTTTTTTAGGATTATGTGTCCTATAGTGTGCAGAAGGATTTTAGTTTTAGTTTGATGTGGTCCCAGATTGTCTGTTTTTGCCTTTGTTGTCTAGACTTTTCATGTCATATCAGAGAAAACATTAATGAGACCAGGGCCAAGAGGCTTTTCCCCTATGTTTTCTTCTAGGATTTTTTGGTTTCAGATTTTACGCTTAAGTCCTGAATCCATTTTAATGCTTGTGTACGTAAGTGTCCAATTTCATTATTTTAATTTTTTTTTATTTACACAGAGTTGACACACAATGGTACAGTTTCAGGTGTACAACTTAGTGATTCAACAGCCTTATACTTTATGCTGTGCTCACCACAAGTGTAGCTACCATCTATCACCATACAAGCTATTACAATATTATTGACCATACTCCCTATGCTATACCTTTTGTTCTCATGACTTATTCATTCCATAAATGGAAGCCTGTCTCTCTCATTCCCCTTCACCCATTTTATCGTTTTAAATGTATATTTCCAGTTTTCCCAATACCACTTACTGAAGAGACTATCCTTTAACTCAGTGTTCTTGGCATCCTTGTCGAAGATCAGATAATCATGTAAGTGTGGGTTTATTTCCAGGCTGTTTATTCTGTTCCACTGGTCTATTGTTATGCCTATTGCTATGCCAGTCTATCATGCTACACTGTTACGCCATGTTTGTTGTTATGCCAGTACCATACCGTTTTGATTACTGTAGCTTTTCAATATATTTTGAAATCAGGAAGCATGTTTCCTAAAATAATACATTCTATAACTGTGGACCCATTAGGATAAAAATATTGATAAGAAATTAAAAATTATATTTTGATGAATTTTTCTATTTACTTTAAAACCTATTATACTGATTAAAGCAGTAGTTCTTTATAAATTAACAACTAATTATTTGCCAGAGATTCGTTGTTCTCAATAGTGGAAGGGTGTAGCACATTTCTTTATATGTGAAATTTTGAATGCCTTGACACAGTAAATGCTGTTTGTATGTATTGACTCTTCAAAATGGTTGAATATAGAAGTCAAATAAATAGTTTATATGTTTAAAATAAATGGAATATATATATATATATATATATATATATATATATATGTGTACACACACACACACATATACACAGTTTATTTTTTAGATAAAGGCCCAATTTATGAGTTTTTTCTTTTGCCACTTGTGCTTTTGCTATCTTATCTAAGTAAAAATTGCCTAGTCCAAGGTCATGTAGATGTACTGCTATATTTCTTCCAAAAAAATGCAGTTGTCACTCTTAGATTTAAATCTATGATCCTTTTTGAGTGAAAGTCTATATATGTTTTGAGATAGGGTACCAACTTTATTCTTTTTCATGTGATATCCAGTTTCCCCAGTATAATACTTAAAAGACTATTTTTTCTCATTGGATTGTTTCGACAACTTTGCTGAAAATCAACTGATATGTCAGTAAAATAAAAGAGGTAAGAATATGTGAATATAACCAACAATCTGATAAGGTCAATCCAGATCCATGGAGTTAATTAACATGAATTATGCAAAGACACTAGTCTTTTTTTTTTTAATACACGCAATTAGTGGTGACGTCTTGATTTCCACATAAATTTGTACTAAGCCAAATATAAGGCGGAACTATGAGTAGTTCGACACTAAAATTTTATAGGCCTTACTTTTCCACAGAAGTAATTTAACACATTTTCTCAATCTAAAATTAAAGGGCAAAGAGATATATATGATAATTATTAATTATTACTAATTATTGTTTGGAATAATTACTGGAAAACATTTAAGCTGCCAAAACTCTTCCTAATTTTAAATGCTGTTTTCATTTTATTTTTTATTTTTGTTTTAATTAAAACATTCTAATGTTTATTTATTTTTGAGAGAGAGACAGACAGCCTGTGAGTAAGGGAGGGGCAGAGAGAGAGGGAGACACAGAACCCGGGTCAGGTTCCAGGCTCTGAGCTGTCAGCACAGATCCCGACATGGGGCTCAAACCCATGAACTGCGAGATCATGACCTGAGGGGAAGTCAGAAGCTTAACCTCCTGAGCCACCCAGGCACCCCTATTGTTTTCATTTTCAAAAGCCTGTCCTTTTAAATTCTAAATGAAAATTCTAAATTAATTCTAAATTAAATGGTATTAAATATTGTCTGAAGCATACATTTTTGATAAGATTTGTTCTTATATATCACATGGAGTCTGGAGGAATTCACCCATCCACTTAAATGCTGATTGTTATTAAAAGAACAAAGAATTTATGTCAGAGTATTTTTTGGATTCACTAGCTTCCAGAGAAGAACAAACCATTATCTGTAGGCTACAATCGAAAACTATTTATCTTGTTATCTGTATCCAAACTATATTTCACAGTTCATGAGACTCAAATGGGAGACAGTTTTCAATAGAAATGGTGCTAAGATTTCCTCGCAGTTAAAAAATATAGGTGCACAGTGGACAGGAATACTATAAAAGAGAAAGTCTATAAGGGCACCTGGGTGGCTCAGTCAGTTAAGTCCGACTATGGCTCAGGTCATGATCTCACAGTTCGTGAGTTTTTGCCCCTGGTCAGATTCTGTGCTGACAGCTCAGGGTCTGGGGCCTGCTTTGGATTCTGTGTCACCCTCTTTCTCGGCCCCTCCCCTGCTCATGCTCTGTCTCTCTCTCTTAAAAATAAATAAACATTAAAAAATAGAGAGGGGCTACAAAATCATCAATCGTATAAGTAGAGACATAAAATTAATGACTAAATGCTAGCACTGCATCCTGAAATAATAATAGAAAGTCACTATCTTACCAAATGCCAGTTATTCATAATCTAATAAAAATAGATATTAGAGAAATCGTCATACTCAGACATTTTATGGAAATTTCTTTTTGCTAACCTCCCATTTACTAATTATGAAATTGTATGTTTAAAATCAAATAAACATGTGAACTGCTGAATATATGTGCATATCGTTATGGACAAAATTGAGTCACTTCAAAATTGTATGTTGAAACCCTAAACCTGGAATGCATTTGGAGGTAGGGCTTTTAAAGAGGTAGCAACCATTAAAGGATATCCTATGGGTGGGGCCCTAATCCAATATGACTGTGTCCTCATTAGAAGAGGAAGAGGTACAAATGATGAGTGTTCATGGAGAACAGGCTGTGTGTAAGTACACACGGGGAAGACAGCCACACGGAAGCCAAGGAGATAAGTTTCAGGACCAACAAAACCTCTGACACCTTCATCTTGGACTTCCATTCTCCATAACTGTGAGATGATATATTTCTATTGGTTAAGTCATAGAGTCTGTGGTATCTTTTCAAGGGAGGCCTAGCATACGGACACACATACAAAAAGAAAGAAAAGTAATTATATGAAAGGGAAGAGAAACTTAGGGGATGTTACTATATTAGTTTCCTAGGGCTGCCATAAAAAAAACACACCACACCATATGGCTTAAACAAGGGAAATTCATTTTCTCACCATTCTGGAGGCTGAAAGTCTAAGATCAATCTGTTGGCAGGTTTGGGATCTCCGGAGGCCTCTCTTCTTGGCTGGCAAATGGTAACCTTCTCTCTAGGTCCTCACATGGTAGTGTCTCTACCCATCTATATGGTTGGTGTCTGTTTGTGTCCTACTATCCTCTTCTTATAAGGACATCAATTATACTGGATTAGTGTTCACCCTGACACCTTATTTTAGCTTAGTTGTCATTTTAAAGACTCTATCTTCAAATACAGTCACATTTCTGAGGTACAGTAGGTTAGAATTTCAACACAGAAATCTGGGGGAGATGCAGTGCAGCCCGTAACTGTTACATCCATGTTACTTTTTTCCAAAGGGAGTTAAAAAATGAAATAAAATGAATATTTTCATTTTGAATATATAATTTAATAGGAAAATGCATTTCAGATATCAAATTGCTAAATTGGAAACATATTTACTTGCTCATATTCTTTGCTTAATATTCTCTAACAAGGGTGGGGTGCCTGGCTGGTTTAGTCAAGAGAGTATGTGACTCAATCTTGAGGTCATGAGCTCAAGTCCTAGGGGGGCGTACAGATTACTTTAAACAAACAAACAAACAAACAATATTCTGTAACAATTGTTTACTACTAATAAAATGACAAAGTGGATGTGTACAATTTCATTATTTGATACCAATATTTCTGAGGCTTAGAACACTAGATGTGATAATGTTTCTATACTGGATGGTTGAGCGCTCAATATCATGTTTGTTTCACATTATTGTTTGAATTAGGAAACATTTTAAAATCTATGTAAAATAAATAAAGCATATGTGAACTTGATTACCTCTTCTGGCAATTAATTTTGACTTGATTTATATTATTTCAACTATCACTATCCACTCAACATTTTGAATCAAATTTCAAATATTTTAAGGGTTCATCCATGAATGTCTATTTAAAATAAGGACTTATAAGAAATTCTATTTTTTCTCAAAATCAAAAAATCACAGTGTTATGATCCCACTGATCCATTTAGGATAAAAATTCTATTTAAATAAATGGAATATCAAAATAATCATATGCTTTACTTGAACTCAAATTATGAAAAATGTGTTAACATTGCCTTATTAATACCTTTGAGAAATTGTTAAATGTATCACCTATATGTAAGATGAAAACCAGAAGAAATGTATAATATCTTGGCAAAAATTCAGGTAAGTTATTTAACTCTAGAATAAAGTGTATCAAGCCAGAATTCTGTGAGGTATCCCTAAGGGTTCTACAAGGCAAGATGATTGAAAATAAGTCAATTATTTACTTCCGTATTAATGCACATGACAGTGATTGACAAATCTCATTAGCAAGTTCATTAAGGGTTTCCCTTTAATGTGATGGTTGTTGTTGGGACATAACTCACTCCACTGAGTCAGTTCTAGATCAGACAGTGGTAGCCATTGATAATTGGTGAGTGTGATATTGAAAGAAGATGACATGAGACTGCTTCTGGAAGAAACTTCTTTAACCTCTCCTTGTAGGCTGCTGACTAACTTACTGAACTGAAAATGGTCTTTTCTGCAAAATGGCACAAATAGTAATGACTATTTCATAGGGTGCTAAATGGTGCAATTTTCAAAAGTACTTATAATGTTGGATGCATAAGATATTAAATGAGGGCTTTAAACGAATACAAATTTTACATTAAGGGGATGGATCCAGGAGTCAGACTGTGTATAGTCCGTCGTCTTAAGCAATGTAGTATGTTGATTTTTAATAAAATTATAATATTTACATATAATAAATCATATATAATTTGTCCTTGCTATTCTTATTTTTCTAGGTAACATTATATTATTCATGTATTACATTTACTTTTTAATAGCTGTATATAGTAATAACAAGATTAAGATGCTTTCTTCTGAACTAAATTATTTATGGACAGCCAAAGTGCTACATTGAAGGTTACACAATATAGAAGTTCTGAATTGCATTGAAGCTTTCATAAGCCAGTGGTTATAATGACCAACTGAGACTCCACAAAACCATTCACTCACAAGAGGAAAAATGGCACTGATTGGATTAGAAGTGGAAAGACTAATACATTTTCGTCCTTAAGGATTAGAAGAAAAATAGTTCTCTCAACTCTGCAAGTGAGCACAACAAGCAATCCAAAAGCATCATTTGTGTGAGGCAGTTTGTAGAATCTGTTTCATTTGTCACTAAAAGTAGTGGTTGAGGTTCAGGAAAATTTGAGTTATGGTTCAGCCTCAGGGTCAGTGGCCACATATTCAGAACAATACCCCAGGTTTAAAGGTGATTCACATCCTCAGAAACGCTCAGCATTATCATCTAGCCCAAACTGTCAATCCTTAACTTGCATCCCATTTTTAAGAGGACGTAAGGTTAGATCACCTACCAAGTTTTTAAAAGAATTATATACACAATGTGTTTTTGAATATTATAGAAATATATATGTGTGTGAAATAAATATGCATATATATGAACATTTTTTTACTGGACAGTTGTTACAGCTTTTTAGTGAATGGTTAAATGATAACTATCTCAGTGGGTTTTTACATTTATGTAAATTTACTTCTTAACTTTGAACTTGAGACTTGACTGCATGTAAAACCTTTTCATTTCCAGGTAAATGGTATCTCAGAAGCTGTTTGACACACCTTAAGAAGGAAAAAAAAAATGTCTCACCCCTAACCATAGAATTTAAGAGGTTGATGAAGCATAGCAAAAACCAGATCACAAGGCTACAGCTTATAGAAACACAACAAGTTTCAGGATACCTACCATAAAATTTCAAAATGATTAAAAATAAGTAGATGACTCTTTGGTTACCTTTGTAGCACCAGCATTTAAAATCTAATATAGAACAAGGACTGCATCAACCTCAAAGTGGATAATGTTGACCTGTATCATCGATCATTAAAATAACTTCAAATATTTTAAATATTTTCTTTTCTTTTCATTTTTTAATGTTTGTTTATTTTTGAGAGAGAGCAAGAACAAGCGAGAGAGAGAACACAAGCAGGGGATTTTCAGAGAGAAAGGGAGACACAGAATCCAAAGCAGGTTCCAGGCTCTGAGCTGTCCAGCACAGAGCCCGGTGCGACGCTTGAATTCACAAACCGTGAGATCATGACCTGGGCCGAAGTCGGACGCTTAACCCACTAAGACATCCAGGCGCCCCTAATATTTTCAAGTAAAATAGTTTTGTGTACATAAACACTAAGCCAAGTGAAAAAAACTCACTGTCAAGAAGCAAATCTATGCCAGTCTATTTATATGTGTCAAGCATTGTTTAAGACTATATGTTATATAGTCCTATATAACTCTATAGCAACTCTGCTGTACTTGGAAGAATTCTAAGGCCTTGCTGCCTTCCCCTTATTAGACAAGCCCTTGCAAAATTCACTTCCCTTGCTTTGTGGACGGGACCTGTCAATATGACAGAGTATTTACTTCTTTGATTAGGTTATGCTATATGGCAAAGGTGATAAGATAGTGCTTGGTTTTTCTCTACAGCAACTGATTCTCCAATCAACATCTAACATCAACTGGGTATGATAGAATTCAAGTCAATTCGGGCATTAAATACATGGAATTAGCTTAATAAGGGATCCATCACACAAGATTAGCTGCAAATTGGGTCCCCAGGTGACCTACACTTCTGCCCAGCTGACTACAGAGTCCGGAATTCCCACAAACCCACATTAGGTTCCATAATTTGTTAGAGTAACTCACGGAACTGAGAAAGGCACCATATTTATGAATACAGTTTTATTATAAAGGGTAAAATTAACAGCCAGATGAATAGGGACATAGAGTAAGGTCCAGAAGGGTCCTGAACACAGGAGCTTTTATCCCAGTGGAACCAAGGTACATCATCCTCCCAGCAAGTAGATATGTTCACCAACCCAAAACCTTCCCCAAGTCTTGTCATTCTGATTTTTTTAATAAAATTTCATTATGTAGCAATGATTGCTTTGATCCCTGACTCAATCTCCAATCATTCTCCCTTCCCCAGAGATTGGGGAGTGTAACTAAAAGTTCTATCCCTCTGATAATGTAGTTAATTTTTTTGGTGATCAGACCCCATTCTGAAGTTATGTAATCTCCATCCCCACCACACACACACACACACACACACACACACACACACACACAAACACACTCACACATACAACACACAATTGAATCATCTCATTAATATACAAAAGATACTTCTATCATTCAGGAAATCCCAAGGATTTTAGATTTTAGGAGTTCTGTATCAGAAACCAGGGACAAAACAAATATGTATATATATTATGCTACAGATAGTCCTCCTCCAATAATTAACTTATATGAGACTCTCTTAGGAGACTGAAAGAAGAGATTCTCCAGCTTGCTTTGAAATGGTGTGTGAGTTCTAGGAGCTGAGAAAGGACTCAGCTGACAGCCAGTAAGAAAGCAGGGACCTTAGTCCTGTACCTCCAAGAAAGTGAATTAAGGTAACACCTA
Organism: Leopardus geoffroyi; assembly: GCF_018350155.1. Lineage (NCBI taxonomy): Eukaryota > Metazoa > Chordata > Mammalia > Carnivora > Felidae > Leopardus > Leopardus geoffroyi. The sequence goes on from NC_059333.1 coordinate 21,130,825, forward strand.
ATGGACTTAGAAGAGAATTCTGGGACTTCCTGAGATCATAGCCCTGGTTGAATACCCTTGATTTGAGACGAATTGAGACCCTGAGCATAAGACTTAGGTAACCCCTATGCAGAATCCTGACCTCAGGAAACTAAGAAATAAATGTGTGCTCTTTTAAGCCACTCTATATGATAATTCTTTATATAGCACGAGAAAATTAATTTACCTCTCCTGATGGAATTCATATTTTACTGGGGGAGACAGGTAATGGATATCTGAGCAAAAGCTAATAATGCATTTTCAGACAAGAAGTGCTTCGAAGTGCAGTATAGGTTAGTGTAAGACAAAGGGTATGGTGTCTCGGGGGTGAAAGAGGACAGCAGATCACTGCAAGGAGCCTCAAGGTCCTGGAATGGAAGGAAATTCATTGAGCTGTAGGGAAAGCCATAGGGGCACGTAGGGGAACGAAATGAAGAAACTGTGCTGGGGGAGGAGTCTGGACATGGAGGAAGGGATCAGATAATAAAAACTCATGACAGTCATTTATTTTTACTTTTTTAGAATTCTTTCAACAGTTTAAGTAATCTCTTCTAAAGAGTGTTTAACATATGGATCATTTGAGAGAATTCCGGTAGCCTGTTTAATATTTTCAAACTCTACTGACAATATTTATTTTTCTAACTATCCTTCGGTCAGTGTTGATGATGTGTTTTGTTTTTACACAGTAGTCTGTTTAATTGTTATACCCAAATTCACATAGAATTGTAAAGAAAACTCTGATCTTCTGTGTGTGCCTAGGAAGTCAACGACAATGGGTGACATTTTGTTTATCTGAATGAGGTCTGGAATTAGCAATGGGTCTGTGTTGCTGATTTCTCATGCATTAGGTCATTAGGGATTTATCCTATGCTTTTGTTGCTTATTATTCATTTCGCAATTTTATGAATATGATACCTATAATTATGTAGCTGAGGTGCAGGGGTGCAAGCACACGACCTGACTCTGGGGTCCCAGACAGACTAGTTTGGCCACTGACTGCTGACAAATCCAAAGGCAGACAGACAGGTGGTGGTGAAACAAGAAAGGGATTTATTTCGGTGAGACAAACACTGTGAAGATAGCAAACTGGTGTCTCAAGGACCTTCTCCAAAGCTAAAAATACTGCTAGGTTTATGCAAGGAAAATGTGGGACAAATGTCAGCGGGTACATGCAGGTGAGCAGTAAAGGTCATGTTGATTATTCTCTTGGGCTCAGTCACTGGTGTCTTGCTGGCTCAAGACAGTCCCTATTGCTTGAGGAGGCAGTTTCCCTTCCCATTCTGGAATGCTTTGCCCTCAGGGTCTTCCCCCTGAACTAAGGGACAAGCTAGAAAGGAGAATCCAACTAAAAAGTCTGAAGTCAAAATGGAAGCAGAACCCAAGTTCTCTTTCAACTTCATTAATGGTTATCATTTGATCATAACAAAGTAATCTTTCGTGACAGCTGGTTTGCACCAGCTCATGAGAGTCCATTGTGAGCATTTTTTCCCAACCCAATGTTCAGTTAAGTCATGTTGGTAGCCTAAATTTGTCTTTGGGGAAAAGAATCATGTCATCGAATCAATAGATATATTATTTTCTTCCTCAGAGGGCCAGTTGTTAAACTTCACCAGCATACCAGCGATCCAATATATCAGGGACATGTTGATTCATGTAAATTTTAACAAGAGATTTCTCTGTAAATGATCGGCTTATTTTCATTCTATTACTCATAAAAATAATTTTTGAGAAAAATGACTTTGTTCCAATTGTAATTTATGCATGTGAAGTTATTTATGTGTATATCTTTGTTGGTCACATTTAATGCAATAGAATTTAATTTGTATGTATAAGAAGTTAATTAAACAATAGTTTATTCCGGATGTAAAATTAATATAGATTTATCGTATTCAATTATATTTACTAATTAGAAAAACCTCTTCACACCGTCTTCCTATTCCCCAAATCAATTATCATTCAGGGACATGGTATAGCCTTCTGCTTGTAGGTAATTGTTGATGGAAAATAAAAAGTCTAAAATGTCCTAAAATTTTCCTGTCATATTAACTGCAAAGGAAAATATGCCTGGTTCCACAGCTAAACACAAGAGAAACACAGAGAATAACAATTATTTCATCCCCTGAAATATTTAATTTTCAAAGGAGAAAGCTGAATATATAAATATAAATATAAATGTATGTATATATATTTAAAATATTGAAAACAGAAAAAGAAACCTTGCATTTGTATCTCAGTGAAATACAGTGACAAAATAAAATGGTAATATGATAGTCCTCTCTGTATTTTAAATAAACTATGTATAGAGTATCAGGCTAAGAAATAAAAAATATAAAATTATGATATATGATGTGGGTATATCTAAATACTATCTTGTTTATAGCAGTTTATTTTCCTCCTCAAATAACTGTGGATTATGCCCATTTATATGTTTTCACTTCAAAAATTTTACGTCCAGTTCTTTCCATAAATTTAGATTTTGGATGGTTGCACCAATTTCTGCCTAGGAAAACAATGAAAAGAATCAGATTGTAACTTTTATTTTTCAGTGGATGCTATCATCAGGGGCCCTGTGTTTTTCCCTGGATATGCCAACTTCTCTTACTTCTGATATAAAAGAAAACTATTCAGTGCATTTGGAATGAGCAGTGCACAATGGCTGGCTAGCATTAAATGTACATAATCAGTTCATAGTCATTTTATACACACTCCATTCCTTTTCTCTGACTCTTAAAACATATTTGGTTATTTACTGTCCAGAAGATAAAACATTTTGTCAACTTCTTTGATTATTATGAAAATTCTTATAACAATATCACTGATTCTTGTATGTGTTCCAAATAAGGGTTACTTATTAGTTGCAAATATACGAATGTTTTTCAGTCTTTTATGAGTCAAATGAAATGCTCTGTGGAATTTTTTTTGTATTCATTTTAAAAATATTTAACCATTTCATTTTTCAGGTGGAAGATATTCTTAGGACAATGCTAGTTATAATTTTTCCTTCCTGTTTTGTGCCTAAGGAAAAAAAAATAAAAGCAAAATGAGTTACTTATGAGGACTATTCTAAACATGATGTTTCATATTTTGTGTTTAGGGGGAAAATAGAGTAATGTGATGAGAGAAACAATAATTTCAAGATTATATGCCTTGGAAATTCAAGTCTATTTTTACTTAGTGTTTGTTGGAACATATCAACAATAAAAGTATAAACTAAAAATAAAACACTTAGGATGATCACATTCATAGTTGAGTTTAAAAGCAATATATTTTTTCCAAGTACATCTGTTATCTTTGATATTAATTGCTGATAACTGAGTAATTGCAGGACTAAACATTAAAATAGGTAATGTTGTGGGGAATAAGCTTAAGAATTCTCTGAACTTGTACCAATGGGCTAACAAGGCATGAAGAAATAGAAAGCCCCAGGATGAACTCAGAACAAAATTAGGTAAACAGGACAAAGGCCCCCAGTATAGGACAAAGGTTTAGGAATAGGAAATCTCAGGATGTAAGCATCCAAGATTACATAAACCAGATTAGGTACTCAGGGCAGAAGGGAGCCATCCCCCCCCCAACTAGAACAATAGCAGAAAGCTGCTTTCATGTGAAGGAAGGACCAAAATAGGTTAACAGATAAAAAAGACTTTAGACCACAGCAGAGTGAAGTTGCCCAGATTGGAGCTAATTAGCAAAAGAAAGGTGATTTGTTGACCCTGAAGTAGCATGTTGTCTTTCTTATCCCCTAGGCAAGTTTAGGTAAACAGAGGTGGGGGCTCACATCTGCTTTAAACAGCCTCCCCCTCCCCCACCACCCACCCCAGGGTTTTGTTTTGTATTGACCCAAACCCTAACACTGAATTTCTTCACAACCCCCTTTCCCTCATGCCTGTGAGTTAATGTTCACGATTTCATTGTCTCTTTGTGCACATCTGGCACCATGTTTGTAACCCTTCTGATCCTAATAAAAACCAGAACAAGGACCCTTACTTGGGGCTCTTGTCTCCTCCCAGACATTAGCCTCTCTCGCATTTTAATCCTGAGTCTGCTCTCTTGCTGGATGAGAAACAGCTCCAGACCCAGAGTCTATGACATAATGTTATAATTTATTATTAATCCTAGAGAAAAACTGAAAATGAAAGTGGATACTAAAACAAAAAATAGGGATACATTTGCCATATTAATTAATGGAATGTGGTTTTAACTTTTTAGTTCCTAGATTATTTGGAACTTTATACCTGATCTTCATTTTGTCAAAATTGTCCCCTTATACTGTTTTCCATTATTATTTGTGTATGATTTCGAACATTTGAGAATTATTTTTGGTATTTTCTGTATTATAGTGGATTACATAAATTTTAGGTACAGTGACTCATTGCTACCAAAACACTTAGTAAAATGTACATCTTTTGCACCATATTATGAAATGTTTCTTTAAACTTCAGATACACAAATGATAAACTCCAAAGCAACCTTGAATATGAAAACCAAAGCTGGAGACATCACAATTCCAGACTTCAAGTTACATTGCAAACCTGTAGTGATCAAGGCAATATGGTACTGGCACAAAAGTAGGCACATAGAGTAGAAAACCCAGAAATGAACCCACAACTATATGGTCAGCTAATCTTCAACAAAGTAGGGATGAATATCCAACGTGAAAAAGACAGTCTCTTCAACAAATGGTGTTAGGAAAATTGGATAGCAACATGCAAAAGAATGAAACTGGAACACTTTCTTACACCATTCAGTAAAATAAATTCAAAATGGATTAAAGACCCAATGGGAGACCTCCAACCATAAAAATCCTACAGGAGAACACAGGCAGTAACCTCTTTGACATTGGTTGTAGCAACTTTTTTCTAGATATGTCTCCTGAGGCAAGGGAAATAAAAGCAAAAATATACTATGGGCACTTCATCAAAATAAAAAGCTTCTGCACAGTGAAGGAAATAATCAACAAAACTATAAGGCAACCTATGGAATGGAACAAGATACTTGCAAATGACATATCTGATAAAGGGTTAGTATAAAAAATAAAGGACTTACAAAACTCAACATTCAAAAAATGAATAATCCAGTTAAAAAATTGGCAGAAGACATGAATAAGTGTTTTTCCAAAGAAGACATATGGATGATATGGATATTCAGACACATAAAAAGATGCTCAACATCGCGGATCATCAGGGAAATACAAATCAAAACTACAATGAAATACCACCTCATACCTGTCAGAATAGCTAAAATAAAAAACACAAGAAACAACAGGTGCTGGCAAGAATGTGGAGAAAATGGAAGCTTCTTGCACTGTTGGTGATAATGCAGACTGGCTCAGCCACTCTGGAGAACAGTATGGAGGTCCTTCAAAAAGTTAAAAATAGAGCTACCCTATGATCCAGAAACTGTAGTGCTCGGTATTTACCAAAAGAATATAAAAATACTAATTAGAAAGGATACATGCACTCCAATGTTTATAGCAGCATTATCTATGATAGCCCAATTATGGAAAGAACCCAGATGTCCATCAACTGATGAATGGATAAAGAAGATATATACATATAATGGAATATTACTCAGCCATCAAAAAGAATGACATCTTGGGGCGCCTGGGTGGTGCAGTCGGTTGAGTGTCCGACTTCAGCCAGGTCACAATCTCGCGGTCCGTGAGTTCGAGCCCCGTGTCAGGCTCTGGGCTGATGGCTCGGAGCCTAGAGCCTGTTTCGGATTCTGTGTCTCCCTCTCTCTCTGCCCCTCCCCCGTTCATGCTCTGTCTCTCTCTGTCCCCCAAAAAATAAATAAACGTTGAAAAAAAATTTAAAAAAAAGAATGAAATCTTGCCGTTTACAATTATATGGATAGAGCTAGGAAGTATTATTATGTTCAGTGAAATCAGTTAGTCAAAGACAAATACCACATGATTACATTTATATGTGGAATTTAAGAAACGGAACAAATGAGCCAAGGGTAAAAAAGCAGAGAGAGAGAAGCAAACCAAGAAACAATCTCTTAAGTAAGGTTATCAGAGGGGAGGAGGATGGGGGATGAGTAAAATATGTGATGGAAATTAAGACGTGCACTTGGGATGAGCACCCGATGTTGTATGGAAATGTCGATTTACTGTACTGTGCACCAGAAATTAATATTACACTGTATGCTACCTGATGGGAATTTAAATTGAAACTTTAAAAAATAGCATTAAAAAAACAAAACAAGACAAGAGGCCTCACCAAATGGAGGCAGGAATGGAGACGCCTGGGCTACCAATGGAAATATGCAGACAGCAAGGTTGACCAAGAGGGCTGAGTAATTGACTGACACTTTCTCAAGGGACAATAATGCATTAGCTTTACATCAAGTCTGGTGAGGGGAAATAGCTTCCCCCTGGGAGAACGTCCAGGTAAGCCTTTGTAAGTGTCTAGGGTCAGGCCTGGAAAATCACACATAAGATTTGTTCCTGGAACCAAATTTCTTTTTTTTTTTTTTTTAAGTTTTTATTTATTTTGAGAGACAGAGAAAACAGAGGAAAGGCAGGGAGAGAGAGGGAGAGAGAGAATCCAGGCTGTCAGTGCGGAGCTGGATGTGGGGCTTGAACCCACAAATCATGAGATCATGACCTGAGCTGAAACCAAGAGTCAGGTGCTTAACCAACTGAGCCACCCAGGTGCCCTCTGGAACCAAATTTCACAATGAGGATATTTTTAAAAATGCAATTTCTTAGCTCTCAAATTCAATAACTGCATGTACACATACACACCATATTGTGTGTCTGTTTACAAACACTTTTTATATATAAAAGAGAGAAACAGATGACCATATTAGTTTAAGACTAGTTATTACGCTACTTTTGTTGAATACTAGGTAAGACTATTGAAAAATAGAAGTATCACACACACAAACATAAGTGAATGATAACTTTCATAAGTGTAGTTATATGTGGTTATTCATTTCATTAATAATGATACAACTCAAAATAGTTTGGAAGGCAAGCTGTAGTGATTGCCTTCACTATTTGTGTCTCATTTTGGGGAAAATATCCTTCCTCAGTGATAGCCAACTTACTATTTTTTTGATATTCAGAAAAAAAATGTATTATAAGCCAATTATAATCTGGGTTACTGAATCATTATATGAGCAGTTTTCAAATTTTATCCTACCTCAGATCCTTTCTTCAAAAATGTGAAAAAAAATGAGTGAATGTTTTAAATATTGCTTGTTTGTTTTTGTTTTTTGTTTGTGTTTTTTTTTTTTTTGTCAGCCATGAGGGACTACTTAAACATGCAAAATTCCTTTAAAATATAAATATTGCCCTAATTTTTAAAAGCACATTTATATTTATCCAGATTTCATTCCACAATAGATCATAGCCCATTGCATAGTAGGAGAGATACAGTTGCTTCAAAAGTGTTGTTTTCAATCAACTTCAGAATCCCGCTAGATTTTGTATCAAACTAGCTCTATGGACGTAAGTCATACACCTGTCTTCTTTTTGCCATTGACCCGTGATTAAGAACAGCCAAATATAAGTTTAGATAAATAGAATTAGGGGCGTCGTTTATGATCAGGGGACTGTGTAATTAAATGGAATAATATTCCTCTTTCATGGGATTTTTTTAATTCAGATGAAATGCCTATACCCTGTAATACAGAAAGTATACACATGCACAAATACATACATGTTACTTGATTCCAAACATAAACATGGCGTATATATCTTTTACTGGATAATTGAGATTATGTTTAAATCGTCGAAGAGTTAAAAAAGAATAAGCCAGAATATGTTTCTTATTACACATACGTGTGAGATGGTCCTCACAACATTTCTTTTTTAATTTTTCTTGGGGTGAAATTCTCACAACATAAAATGATCCATTGATGATCTTATTTTATTTTGTTTTATATTTTACTGTATTTTGTCTTATTTTATTTTACTTTTAAGCTTATTTTGAGAAAGAGAGAGTGCATGCGGTGTAGGAGCAGAGAGAGAGGGGAGAGAGAGAGAATCCTAAGCACGCTCTGTACCGTCAGGGCAGATCCTGTGGTGGGGCTTGAACTCGCAAACTGGGAACCGTGAGATCGTGACCTGAGCAGACACCAAGAGTCAGATGCTTAGCCAACCAAGCCACTCAGGTGCTCCATCCATTAACCATTTGAAAGTATACCATGTCATGGCATTTAGTACATTCGCCATATTGCACAACCATCACCCCTACCTAGTTCTAAGACATTTTCATCATCCCAAAAGGAGACAAAGCAGTCATTACTCAGTTCCCCTCCCCTCTGCTCCTGGAAACCGTTGGTCTACCTTCTGTTTCTGGGGGTTTACCTCTTCCAAAAGTTTCATGTAAATGGAATCCTACAATATGTGACATTCTGTGGCTTCTCTCGTTAGGCGTGTTTTCAAGGCTCCTTCTCGTGGTAGCCCAGCAGCACTTTATTTCTTTGATGGCTGAAAAATATTTAATTGCATGGTTTTACCACCATTGTTTATCCACTCAGCAGCTGATGGACATTTGACTTGATATGACCTCTTGCTGTTGTGATTACTGCTGCTATGAACGTTTTTGTAAAACTACTTGTTTCAACACCTGTCTTCAATTATTTTAGGCATATATCTAGGAGTAGAATTACAGGGTCATGTAGTAATTCTGTGTTTAACTCTTACAGGAACTGCCGAGCGGCTTTCTATAGTGACTGCACAATTTTGCATTCCAACCAGCAACGTACAGGGGTCTGGTTTTTCACAACCATGCAGGCACTAGTTATTTTCTTTTTTAAAAAATGTTTATTTATTTATTTTTAGAGAGAGAGCAAGAAGGGAAGGTGCAGAGAGAGGGAGAGAGAGAGAGAGAATCCCCAGCAAACTCTAAGCTGTTGGCGTGGAGCCGGAGGCGGGGCTCCAACTCACGAACAGCAAGATCACGACTTGAGCTGAAACCAAGCGTTGGAGGCTTAAGTGACGGAGCCACATAGGTGCCCCTACACTAGTTATTTTCTGATTTTTATTTGCACTTTCTGAATGACTAATGATGTTGAACATCTTTTCTTGTGCTTGTTGGCTGTTAGTAAATCTTCCTCAGAAAAGTCTATTCTAACCTTTTTTTTTTTAAATTGGATCGTTTGCTTTTTTGTTGTTGAGTTGTCAGAATTCTTTATATATTTTATATATTAAACCCTTATCAGATATAGGATTTACAAATATTTTCTTCCATTCTGTAGATTGTTTCTTTCGTTTTCTTGATAGTGTCCTTATTATAAAAAAGTTAAAAAATTTTGATGAAATCCAATTCATCTAATATTTCCCTTTGTTGCCATGCACTTAATGTTATTTCTAGCACTAAATATGAGTAAATATATATGAACTCTCGTGTCTTCCATTCCCATGGACACCCCTAGTATCATGTTCATACCGTGTGACTGACTGGTCCAATTATGTACATGTTCGATGTACATGTACAATCTGGTTCGATGAGTGCCTTCCATGGGACTCTTGATTTGAGTTTGAGTATGTCAGAAATTCTCAGTGATAGTGCCAGAGGTATACAATATAAAATTATTATCGTGTTGGTAGCCATATATCCTGCCCCATGGAGAAAAGCTATAGCTAGCGAGAATCACACAAATATGAGAAGAGAATCAGAGACAAGCCCCTGATTATTAAGGCCTTGGGCTACAGTGGTCTCTGTCCCTCAACTTTTTTTCAATGAAATTGTTTATTACTAAGGAAAATTCCTAAAGAAATTCTTAATCCTTTATTTTTTAAGTTAAGTAAATTTCAGGTTTCTTTCCATGCATGCAAATGAGTCTAACTAATACATGGCTAATTTGAGCTACATAGAGCATTAAAATGGAAAGTGATGCTTAATCAACTAAATTACCACAGCATTGATTTTATTTATCCTGTAAGTTAAATAATTAGACTCACTTCCTTGTCTTCTCAAGGAGTGCCATTCCCTCATCACTCTGAATTTTGCTTATTCAATATCATCTTCTTTTTTTCCCTTAAATTCAACTTCTGGTTCTGAACTTGCTCTGAAGTTATATCTTAACCCTTAAGAATCACTTATCCCAAATATTCATAGATTCTCTCTTTTCCTTAATTACTTAAACATAGCCCATATTTTCCATTATATAAATATGCACATGGTCCTAATCAGTGTTAGCTTTCAGTAAATAACAACGTATTGAAATTAGGTTACGAAAGCAAGAATTTCTGTATCAAAAGAACAAGAAAATGTTATTGGCTTCCAAAGCCAAGAAATACAATCAAATAACATAAAGGCATCAGAAGGAGAGATTACGCCATCTTTTCACACAAAGTCAGCATTCACTCCCATTCCCCCGTCTATCTATGCACCTTCACTATTGTGCTTTTCTCTGCATTAGAGTGAGACTTGCTCCCTTTCAAATTCTCTGATGGTCAAAATCTATCTCCATTATCTGTAACAGTATAATAATACCTCAAAACTTGAATGCTAAAAACTGTGCACTTTTATCATCTCAGTTTCCACGAGTCATGAATCCAGACATGGCTTAACCGAGTCTTCTGTTTCAGGTCTCTCACCAGCGGATAATCTACGGATGGGGTGGAGGTGGGGATTGCATCTGAAAGCCCAAATGGGGAATAAACAACTCTTAAATTCACCCATGTGTCTGTTGGCAGGTTTTGTTTCTTCAAGAAGTATTAGCCTGAAGGCATCAGCTGCTTCTTGGCTGCCAGATAGCGGCCACCTTCAGTTGCTGCTCATACGGGCATCTTGTTTCAACAGGCAACTTGCTTCAACAGGATCAATAAAAGCAGTCCGTTAACACACTCAGCTTCTTCTTTTCTAAACATGGAAGTAATCATATTCTATTAGTTAGAAGCAAGTCATTAGATTCAGCCCATAAGGGGAGTGGTAATTATGCAAAGGCATGAATAGGAGGCAGGAATCACTGGAGTATCTCAGGAGACTATCTCCACAGTATCATGACTGTTGTGTATAGTCAATGTTTGTTCATTAAATCAACTCATATTCACTGAGTCCTTACACTATCGCAAATAATGTGTTAGGGCTTAGGGGATCAAGAGTGAATTTTACATATATATTCTCTAGCCCTCATTAAAAACAAAACAAAACAAAAACTTCTGAAAGTTAAAAATAAACTCTTCCCTCTTCGTATTGTTCCTGCAGATAAGTAATGATTATTGTCTGAAACCCAGATCACTGACCCTGTGCTTTCCTTCCTAGAGATGTTTCTTATTCATATTACCTGAAAACTGATATCCCAAAGTGATGGTGGTGGGCTTTCTCACAACCCACAAACCCTGGTGGCAGAATCGAGGAACAGGGAGATGGTGTTGTGAAGTATTAAAGAAACCACTTTCACTGCTTCTCCGCAAGAAGTTTGCTTCTCTGTGCTCCCTCAATGACCTCTAAGTTTATCTCTCCTTCAGGAATATTCCTCTTGGCAACTATTCACTGTAATCTTGAAGCCTAGTTTATATGTGCAATGCTACCTTTTTTTTAATAAAAAAAAAAAGAAATAAAATTATTTACTATAAGAAATACATGTTTAGTGCTTGCTTTCATGTGTTTCTTGTCTGGAAATAACACTTCCCAAGATAGAAATGATGAAAAAAATTCAAATAAGATCTATACATAAGCATTAAAGAAACTCACACAGAAATATGTAGGAAGAATGGAAACTTCTTTAGGAACGTGGATAATAATTAGAGCCCTCAAGATTCTTCGAAGACTCAAGAGAGAAACTATCAAGGGAAGGAAATGAAAAAGTGTTCTTTACAAGTTCAACGGCATGTTCAAAAGCCAGGAAGCAAGACTTAGAATGACAAGATCTGTGTGGCTGAAGCAGGGTAGCAAGACAGGAACTGAGGCTGGAGACATTGACCAGCTGGGCTTATAAGGGTCCCGTAAGCTCTCGTAAGAAGTATAGACTTTTTCTAGGTAACTTTGAGTGGTATTAAACAGAAAAGTCACACGTACCATTTTTTGTTTTAAGAAGATTAATCTTTCATAGCTTAGCTTTTATAGCACAGCATGATTTATGTCAGGCTTTCTCAAAACTATACATCATCTCGCTTGAACTCAATCTGTACACTGCTTAACCCATTATCGCGCGCAGAGAGTTTTTAAAGCTATTTTCAAACACTTTCCTTCCACCACTTCCAGTGCCACCGCATTGCATTCTAATATCTACAAGTTATATTCACAGACGTAATTAAAAGTATGAAAACCGTTAATGTACTTAACATGTGCTTATGTTCATCTATTTTACATGGAGTTTACCTTGTGCAGAAAATGCGTGATTGTGATTTGGCTTAGAGATTTTTCTGTTTCATTACTGAACCACTTCAAAACTCTGCTCTTAAAATATGACTTGCCATCATTTTATGGACTAAATGGAATGAGTTGATCTCAGTACCCCTGTTTTAAGTGCTCTCATCACAACCAAGCGATGTGATTGAGGTAATTGACTCCCTAGAGATGAGTGTCTCGCAATGAGTTATTTAGTCTACTGTCATACTCCCACAAAACTTGGATGGTGTCTTATTAACAGAGCAAAGTGCAGAACATGTTTCACTGCAGTACAGTTGTTATATCTAATCTTAAATTGTAGGAGTCACTCTATGTTTAGCTTGAAATAAAGGATGTTTTGTTGTTGATTCTACAAGCTGTGAACCTTGAAATGCTAGGATCATTCAGACTTATACGCTTATTGTTCTGAAATAAGCATACCTCAGAAAAATAAAATATATCTTTGATTAGCTTTTTGTAGTATTTTCTGACAAGTAGCTATCATTAACCATTAGAGTGTATGACTTATGAGAATACTGCTCGTATTTTATAAGCTTTGTTTCAACCTCATTTCAGTTACCAATATCCCAAAAATGGTCCTCAGAGGAACATGAATCAGCTCCCTCTTATTAACTTTTTTAAAGAAATATAGCTGACACACATGTTACATTAGTTTTAGGTGTGCCACGTAGTAATTGGGCAAGTCTATATGTTATGTTGTACTCACCACAAGTGTAGCTACTGTTGTTACCATATAACTTTATTACAGTATCACTCAATATATTCCCTATGCTGTACCTTTTATCTCCGTGACTTATTTATTTCATACCTAGACCCCTGTACCTCTCACTCTCCTTCGACTATTTCACCCAATCCTCCTTATTAATTTTTTAGTATAATTATTCTTAACAGTTTTTCGTGCTGTTAGTGGGACTGATGAAAATATTCATGACTTATAAAGTAAACAGTGGCCAAGAGGACTGAGCTTATTTATTTATTTTTGAGAAAGACAGAGACAGAATGCAAGTGGTTAGGGGCAGAGAGAGAGGGAGACACAGGATCTGAAGCAGGCTCCAGGCTCCGAGCCGTCAGCACAGAGTCTGACGCGAGGCTCGAACTCACGAGCTGTGAGATCATGACCTGAGCCGGAGTCAGACACTCAACCAACTGAGCCACCCAGGCGCCCCAGTGAGGACTGAGTTTAAAGGACCCTGGGCTGAATTCCAGTTTTCATGCCTGTTAATTATTATTTTTAAGTCTATTTATTTATTTTGAGGGGTGGAGAGGGACAGAGAGAGGGAGAAAGAATCCCAAGCAGGCTGCAGGCTGTCAGTGGAACCCAATGCAGGGCTCGACCCCATAAACTGTGAGATTGTGGCCAGAGCCAAAATCAAGAGGGCTCTCAACTCACTGAGCTACCCAGGTGCCCCATGCCTATTACTTATTTTGATAAGATGTTCAATATTGCATCACTTCATCTTAAATAAAACCTTTAGTAAAAGTCACAATTCAACTAGATTGTGATTAAAATTAGTCATACTACTTGAACTGCCTACCATTAAGATCAACTCCAAGGCCCTGGGATAAAAACGAAACAAAACAAAACAAAGCAGCTTGTATCAGTTACTCTTTTACAAGTTTCCTTACGTTTTCTAACTCTTCTCATGAAGCCACAAATGTTTTTTCATATCATATGTGTGCAGTTAGTATTTTAAGGAAAGTGACCAAGAAGAATGGGCTGATGATACCAATAGTAATGGGTGAGCTTATGATATTAATAATAATGATACAAATAGCCATTAAAATCATCAGAGAGTTTAATGCTATGTAAACTACAGTTAATCCTGGGATTACATATAACACATCATAACCTATTTCCTTTTCATGCAGCAAATCTGTCACTCAATTTTCATTAAGAATGAAAGGGGAACCCTCTTACACTGTTGGTGGGAATGCAAACGGGTACAGCAATTCTGGGGAACAGTATGGCGATTCCTTAAAAAGTTAAAAATAGAACTACCCTATGATACACCAATTGCACTATTAGGTATTTACCCAAATGACATAAAAATATAGATTTCAAGGGGTACATTCACCTTCTTGATGTTTACAGCAGCATTATCAAGCATCGTTAACAATGGCCAAACTATGGAGAGATACCAAATGTCCACTGACTAATGAATGGAAAAAGATGTATATTATATTATATTATATTATATTATATTATATTATATTATATTATATATATTTATATATATTTATATGCTTAATATATATATATATATATAATGGAATATTACTCAGCCATCAGAAATAATAAAATCTTGTCATTTTCAACAAGGTGGATGGAGCTAGAGTGTATTATGCTAAGCAAAATACATCAGAGAAAGACATATGCCATATCATTTCACTCATATGTGGGATTTAAGAAACAAAACAGATAAACATAGGGAGGTGTAGGGGAGAGAGAGGGAAACGCCTGTAGGAGACTCTTAGGGATTAGAGAACAAACAGGGTTGATGGAAGAAAGTGGGAGGGAGATGGGCTAGATGGGTGATGGGTATTAAGGAAGGCACTTGTTATGATGAGCACCAGTGTTGTGTGTAAGTGATACTATTCCTGAAACTAATATCGCGCTGTATGTTAACTAACTAGAATTTAAATATAAATTTGAAAAGAAAAGAGTGATAGTAGTTAAGTTGTAGAATCTCCCATTTTACTATAAATGTTTCTTAAAAGAAATGGCATTTTTCTAGGGTCCAAGGATAGCTTTTACAATTCAACTTAGGGTATTATTGTGCTGAAAGAAAGAGAAGTATGTTAAGCCCCTGGGTTTATGTAATTTAAGCAGAAGTTCCCTTTAAATGCAACAGATTTATTTTGTCTTCTTATAACCACACATAAACGGAACATTCATGTTGTAGCTCATGATAACTGTATGGCAAGAAGTGAAGCACAAGAGCATGTATGGCCTGTGGTTAGTGGAGAACACAGACAGACAAACCAAAAATTAAATTCAGCCCAGATACTTGTCAAACTTTAGAGAAGAAAACTTCCTGTCAGTAGGCCTCAATACTTTTATACATTTAAAGAAAAAAAGGTGATCTTTTGGTCACGTTTCAAATCCATTTCTTTTGAACTGTAAAAGTAGCATCCCTTTGGTTTCCATGTATCTTGGCCACAATTCTATGCAGAAGATGTTTTTAAATCTTGTTAGGATTATAAATATGTACATATAAAGACATATATAACCTCTTTTAGATTTTTCAGAGAGGTCAAGCTCATTAATTATGCTAATTTTCTCTGTTATTCCAGATCTCTCCCATATTCTTGTTCTTTTCTCATTTTAATTCTTGTATATTAGCGTTTTTATACATTAGAAACTTGTATTTTCTTTGATTGCTAATTGTATTTCTTTTATTATTCTTTGGTTTTTATTATAACATATTTAAGATAAAAAAGGATGAGTAATAAAGTATTTCATGTGACATTGAAAGCTTTCATCAAACCCTCTTAAATTATATTCTCTCTCATTATCCTCAAAAATTAATCGAAATCATGTGCTGAGGTTATATTATCTTTATGCATATCTTTGTTATTTTCTAATTACATATTACTATTAAATGTTAAATAACACCATTCTGTGCATTTTATTTTATTATTATTTTTTTTAAAGTTCATTTACTTTGAGAGAGAGTGAGCACACACGAGCAGGGGTGGGGCAGAAAGAAAAGGAGAGAGAGAGAATCCCAAGCAGGCTCCATGCTGTCAGCACAGAGCCTGACATGGGGCTTGATCTTACGAACTGTGAGATCATGACCTGAGCTGAAATCAAGGCTCTGATGACCAACCAACTGAGCCACTCAGATGCCCCACCACTGTGTACATTTTATTTTATTTTATTTTATTTTATTTTATTTTATTTTATTTTTTTCAGTGTTCAGTAAAATTTTATTTTCTCCCTTCAACCATAATAAGATGACATCCAAATTTTGTTTTCACCAGAGAGTCTGTAAACACAGGCTTTGTCCAGTCCCATTGTCAACAATGCAAATGCTGCTTCTTGAAATGGTTCCACCATGGGACCTCTGGTCATCCAGTCCAAGTCACCCCCTTGCCTGGCTTTGTCTTCACTATACCATGCAACTACTTCACTGAATTGCATTCCAGACTTTAACTTTTCCATGGCTTCCATGCTTTTCCCATAGTTTTCACACAGAATATGTCTGACCTTTACTGCATTGCCACCACCTTCGTGACCCTGAGTCTTCTTGCCAGGACTGTCACCTGATGGTTGATCCCCCTTTCCCCCTTTTCCCTGAGCCTCTTTTTCCCTTAGGTGGCATCTTCAAAACTTGAGGCTCAACTCTCAATTCTTTTGATTCTCATACCTACATTTTAAACTATAAATTCATAAGGCATTGTATATCTCATTTTGAAATTTACATTTTCATTTACATTGCTTTACGCTTCTCCGGTCCTATTTAACAATTCTCCTGTGTTAACCTGTATTTGTTTTCCATCATTATTATGTAAAATGTTGAAGTGTTTGTTGGTGATGTTACTTTGTGCATATAGGCAAGTGGTTTTCAAGGTACATATCTAGGATTGCCTTACTTTGTTGCAAAGTCAGTGATACATTGAAGAGTATGTCTGTATTAATTTATCTGTTCTTTGAAATGTGCTTTTATTGGAATACTGTTTGGGGGTTATCCAGTAAGGTAGATCCCAAAATGCATTCCCTTTAATGTTTGATGACATATGGTCATAGATTTGTCTCTGATCATAGATTTCTTTATTCTAGTAGTTCCACAGGAAGTTTAAGTAATATTCTCAGTTTTGTTTTCTCTGAATCATGGATGATTATTGTTATTTCATTTACTATTTTTCCATTATAGTTTTGCTTTAATTTAGGCTATTGTTATGATTTTCTGCTTTTGTTTCTGGGAAGATAGCTATTATTGCACTCAAACAAAAGTTTTTCTTAAAATACATTTTTGTGGGGTGCCTGGGTGGCTCAGCCAGTTCAGCATCCGACTTCAACTCTGGTCATGATCTCACAATTTGGGAGTTCCAGCCCCACGTTCGGCTCTGTGCGACAGCTCAGATCCTGGAGCTTGTTTCGGATTCTGTCTCTCCCTCCCTGTCTCTGCCCTTCCCCAGCTCGTGCTCTGTCTCTGTCTCTCTATCTCTTTCAGAAAAATAAATAAACATTAAAAAATATTTTTGGTTCTTTGGCTCTTTAAGTGTATTATGCTCCATGAAATAAGTCAGATGGACAAAGGCAACTACTGTGTGGTTTCATGCATATATGCAATTTAAAAAAAAAAAGAACAAAAAAAATTCAATACAAAAACAAACTCACTGATACAGAGAACGTATTGATGATTACCAGAGGAGAAGACAGCTGGGGAGTGGGCAAAATAGATGTAGGGGTCAATTGAATGATGATGAATGGACACCATACTTTGGGTGGTGATCACTATTCAGTGTATACAGATGTTAAATTATAATGTTGTACACTTCAAGCATATATAATGTTATATACAATTTTGCCTCAATTAAATAATAATACTTATGTTCTTTTAGTAGATTTTTTTTTTAATTTTTTTTTTCAACGTTTATTTATTTTTGGGACAGAGAGAGACAGAGCATGAACGGGGGAGGGGCAGAGAGAGAGGGAGACACAGAATCGGAAACAGGCTCCAGGCTCTGAGCCATCAGCCCAGAGCCTGACGCGGGGCTCGAACTCACAGACCGCGAGATCGTGACCTGGCTGAAGTCGGACGCTTAACCGACTGCGCCACCCAGGCGCCCCTAGTAGATTTTTAAAAAGTAATTTTTCCTAGTCTTCTAGACTTTCATTGTTCTGGTATAACTTTTCACATTATTTATTTAAAGTGAATACATTTGCAGGGTGCCTGCATGGCTCACGTCCTGTGAGTTCGAGTCCCACGTAGTGCTCTGTGATGACAACTGGGAGCCTGCTTTGGATTCTGTGTCTCCCTCTTTCTGCCCCTCCCCTGCTCATGATCTCTCTCTCTCTCTCTCTCTCTCTCTTTCTGTCTCAAAAATAAAAGCAAAACATTAAACAAATTAAGACAAATAAGTTTGTAGTTATTGAAAATGTATTATATATGTATATCCCTCTATTTGCTCTGCTACTTTTCTCTTTAATTGCCATTGTTTTGTCATTCTCCAGTTTTTTTCATTAACTTGCTATGTTAATCATGTAAGATCCCTAATAGTTTTAAGAGCAAGTTAACTTGAATATGAATATTAGAAACAAGTACATATTTAAACATCTACGACTCTCCATACAATATTCCAGAACACTGTGTGAGCTACTCTCTATCTTGCTCTTATAGAACAATTTCAAAAAGAAGCACTTCCATCATGAAGGATAATTATTTTTCTGATGGGTAATATCCCTAGGGTTTTCGTAAGGACGGTTACATTGGGGAAAGATGCATTAGTTTCCTTATTCTCCAACAAGGTTCTATTTAATGAGTGAAGCATGTGCATTCCAACAACATTGTTCAATATAATATTAGTTGTACCTTAGTTAATGATAGATTTTCTACAGTTGAGCCAACATATTTCCTGGCAGTGTTAGTTTCCTTTTGAGAATTTCACCATCTTCTGTGTCCTGATGAATATTTGTGTACAAGTATTTGAGTCTATGGGTTAAAGGTCATTTTATAATCATTTGCCACCATAAAAAAGTATATTTGCTATCAAAAGAGATGTGTTTAAGAGTACATACTAGACAAAAATATATCTATAAACGAATAAAAGTCACAATGTCAGAGAAAGGGATAGATTTAAACTCGTTGTTTCATTTAGTTGTTTATGGAATGAAAAAAATTATTATAACAAAATATAGGCAAGAGCTGAATAGAAAGTGTTGACCATGAAAAACTAACAGAATCCATATTATTATCTGGGAATCTGAACAAAAGTATTACCACCAGGTGAGGATGACATATTTTCAAGGGTGCTACCTGAAAACTTTCTGATTAGTAATTCTTCAGAAGATTTTGCAATGACCATCGTATAGGGCTCCCCCACACAATTAACCAGGTCCACTGGTTTAATTCTGTTGTAGGAGATTTCCTATAGTTTGAAGGGAAATGATCTTATTCTATGTGGATATTTGTTTTCCTTTCTTCCCTTTGGCCTCCCTCATGACCTTATGTCTTCTCTAGTTTGGATTCTACAAATAACGTATGGGAATAAATCCTATATTATCATGGACATAACTCAAGTTAGACTTTATGCCTTGTGAAGAAAATTGCCTTTGGCTGAGGCATCGTTACACTAATGGTCTACAATGCAGGTTTATCCAGAAGAATGGGAAGAGTGGTCGGGTAGAAAGTATATTGTCGGTCCTCCTCCCCATGTAGAATTAGAAAGATTCAACTCTCTTGTTTTTATAAACACCCTAAACGGAATTGTTCTCTGAAGTTAACTTATTTACCCATTGTAGTTTTCCGACTTGAGAAAACAATGCAGTGTTTTTACTTACTTCCTGAAAAGGAAGGACAATAAATGATATACTGAATTTTGTAAAGGGATATTGTCACCTCTCAGACTTAGTTATGTTAAACAAAATATAAAATCCGGAATTTGCATAAAATAATACAAATTTATAAAGTAAGCTTATTTCCATAGCAGCAATGATGGATTTAAACTGTCATTAACTTCATGGGAAATATTTAAAAACATTGGAGCTTCTTAAAATACTTTATAAATATCTATCCCAAAGATATCAAGAAACAGAAATGTTTATCATTTTATTTGGGGATTTTTGGAATCTTATGTTAAAATTGCAATTGGCTATGTTAAGTTGATTGTTTACGGGTTATTTTAAAATAAAAGTTCGGGTGAATTTTACTGACCCCTTGGGCATGTGTTCAGATTAGAACAAAGTGATGAAAAAATCAGTTTTGTCTACTGAGAAATGTCATTTTGTGTTCTGAAAGGCAGAGAAATACAATATGCTTGGAAAGATCTCCTGGGGAAGTTGTATATCTTCTGGGATCATAGCAGTGAGCTTACTTGGGAATGTAGACATTTCTATTTTCAACTGTATGTGACTTCTTAAAGAATAACAGTAAAAACTACATTCTCTCAAGAACTAGAATTATTCTTTTTATTTTATTTTATTTTATTTAGTTTTAGATTTTTATTTATTTATTTTGAGACAGAGAGTGTGAGCAAGGGAGGGGCAGAGAGAGAGGGAGAGAGAGAACCCCAAGTAGGGTCCCCGCTGTCAGTACAGAGTGCAATGTGGGGCTTGAACCCACGAACTGTGAGATTGCGACCTGAGTCAAAACCAAGAGTCGGACAGTTAACCAGCTGGGTCACCCAGGGGTCCCTCTATTCTATTTTAAGCATAATTGTCTCTCTAGTTTTAAGAGATTTTCAGATTACATCGGAGTGGCAGTTTCGCGTCTGAATTCTCCGAAAAACTGATGTCTGATAATGGGGCAGTATCCTGTTGACTGAGTACAAGGAGTATCTTAGATTTTATTTTCTGTTTCTGTGAATTTCAGTCCTGCTGCCTTAATACAACAAACTATTTTTATTTTTATTTTCCCTTTTTCACTCATACAAAGTCCACTGAAGGTATGGAAAACCCTCTAGGCAACTATCTGGTACAGGGCAACTTCGAAATCAAACTTAGAACGGTTGCATCATGCCATAGGTGCGTAATCACATGCAGACTTTCACAGACAGCACGCATGCACAAACATACACCCACATGCACACATGCTAGAGAATCTTATGTCAACAATTTAGTTCCTCAAATTGGAAGTAATACATGTTGCTCGCACTCACATTTGTGTGTCTAAAGCAATGTCTAAGGCAAACTGCTTGACCCCTGGCGAACACGGGAAGGTCGGCGTGTAAATCTTCCTTGAGCCTGGGAGAAGAGAAGAACTGAATGTAGATGAGCTTTAGTGTGACTGCTACCCTGGGCATGCTGGGTAATCAGGCACATGGTTAAAAATAAAGGCCTGACACTCATTTGCGGTCAAGGTACCATTCATCTAAGAGCATAACCGTAACATTCTGAAACGTCATGGCCTTTCGTGGTTGTATCACAGCATAATTGTAAGAAGTTCAAGTAGTAAAATACTGAAGAACTGATCTTGTTCCCTTTCCATAAATAAGAAACAGTAGCCTCAGAGTGAGTGGATAAGTTTACGATGTTCATGTACTAATAATTTATCTTACTGAGATTAGTACCCACTTCAGTTTGGCTCCAAAGTCAATGGTTTTCCCATGATGCTGCAGTTTTCCAAGAGTGACAAGAGCTGACACAATGTCTTTCATGTTACTAATGAGGAAATTGAAGACACAAGTCATTAAAGGAAGTGTCCCAAGACTTACTATTAGGTAGTACAAGAGTCACAAGGAGAATGCAGGTTTTCTGGAACACTGTCCTGAGGATAAAAAGAAAGAGGATAAATCATTTGCTTTTTGGCACAGAACTTTGGAGGAAATCAGCATTCCAAACATAGGATGTGATGATTAGGTGTCACAAATAATCCTTAGGGCCACAAATGTAGACATCTGCAAGGGCTAAAAGGAGGAACGAGAGTTTAACCTCCTGAGAAAGTGTGAGGCAGGGAGTGGAGGGTGTCTTGTTTTCGGATAGGTCGATCCTGAGTGTGCTGACCCCAAAGTAAAAAAATAGTTGAGAAAATTATCCAATAGTTGAGAAAATTATGTGAGTGAAGAATTAGAGATAATGAGGCCCCCGAGAAGGCAGGAAAGAGTGAGAATAAGAACATCCAAGGAGATTTTAATGCTCACTATTTTTTGTAAAATGTTGGAGAGAATAATTAGCAATATCATACATTCTTCAGTGAAAAATACTTGGGAGTAATTTGATTTATATTTAGGGGTAACAGGTTGCCCATACTTTTACTATTGGTTTCAGTGATTCATAACAGGCAAAGGAAGAACTCAAAACTATAATAATAATAATAATAATAATAATAATAAATAGCTGATGTCTGTATATATAAAGATGCAGTGGCTTATTTTCCATATATAATCCTTGGTGTGAAAAGGTTTTAAATTTTACCCACAAATACTTAAACAGCTTCTCAAATCTGAAACAAATATATTTACCATATTTGTCTTGTTGACACAAGTATATAATTTGCTTTGTTTTGTTTGTTTTATTGCTTTGTTTGCTCTTAAGATGAATATGAATGCCAGAATTTAAAAAGTAATGTAAATAATATGAACCATGTTGGACCCCAAGCTTATCAACAAAAACTGTACTCTATATAAAAAAATAAGCTCTTAATTTATTCTTGGGTTGGCATTTATTAGTTAAGTGAAGTTACTTAAAAAACACACTCTCCCACATGGATTTCATCATATAATTCAGCTAGATCACTAACAATTGGCCAATTTTTCAGCTTATGAGACATGTATCTGGGAATCTTTGCCTAGAAAAACTCATGCTAAGACTGACAAAAAACAACAGTTTTTATATCCCAGCAAATGTTTTGTCTTATGATAGAAACAAAACAAATACAGCTAGTATTTTACCATGAAAAGTCTGTGAATTTTTGAGTATTTACCTTATTTGCATTGTTGAGCAATAAAAATGAAGTTTAAAAGTGACATTTAGTGACACTGCACATTTAAATGCAGAAGTATGGTGAGGTGTTTTAGTCTCATTTGGCTGTCTTCAAATTACATGCGCCATGAAAAGCTGGGGTCAGAAATGAGCCCACTGAAAGGTCCGATGGAAAAGCAAAAAGTGTAATGAAAATGTATTGACATCCAGGTGTAGGCATGATCCAATACAATGTTTCAAATCTTACGTTACTATGTAGACTCGAAAAATCATCTCACTCTCTACATGGATAATTTCTTTTTAAGAATGACAAAGGATACTTAACAGGCTATAGCTGTTCATAATAATAACATAATACAAGTATTACGTATATGCGCAGCCTATTTCTGTTTCTAAAGTACTGTCACATGTTTTTCTTGACTTATCTATGCTATGTAAAGATGTAAATCATTTGTAATCTGTCTCCCTGTTACTGCAGTGTTGATGACCCTCTATCTGCCTAAATTCTTTGGGCGCCTGGCTTCTTTTCTCACAAGTTTCTCTCTCTTTTGATTCCCTCACCATTCTGCATTTGCACCTTTGCCCTAGCTAATCCCTCTTTTTCAGAAATGAAGCCTTGTTTCCTTTTTTGTTTTTTTTTTCTTTAATCCCATCTTAAAAACTTATCCCCATGATGGGCACAGCATAACGTATAAAGCTAGTTGTCACATCACTATGCTGTACATCTGAAACTCATGTAACATTGGGTGAAAACTCTTCTTCAGTTTTTAAAATATGAGCTTCCTTAAAATCCTTGTCTTCTCCATTGGTGTCAAACTTCAGAATGTAGTCTCTATATTGCAGTCCTCAATCCCTCACTTCGCTTTGCCTTCTCCGCTGTGATAATCTGGCGTTTCCCCACTGCTTCTCTGAGCTTGCTGTTAACCTCTTAACCTGGACTATGCTTACACCCTCCTTGTTTCATCTAAAGAACACGTATGGCTTCTGATTGCTGTGTGTTGAATTTTGCCCTCCCCACTCAATTCATATGTTGAAGTCCTACCTCCCTAGTAGCTTGGAATGTGACAATAGTTGCAAACAGAGTAACTGCAGATCAAAGTAGGTAAAGTGAGGCCATAGTCGAGTAGCCTGGGCCCCTGATCCAATATGACAGATGTCCGTATAAAAAGGGGAAATGTGGACATGGACACATGTAACAGGAAGAAACTTAGAAGAGACAAGGGAGAAGATGGCCGTCTATAAGCCAAGGAGCCTTCCTCTTCATGGCCTTCAGAAGGAACCAACCCCCTGAACAGGACGGGATATCTTGATCTTGGACTTTGAGCCTCCAGAACTGTGTGATAATAAACTTCTGGTGTTTAAATCACTTAAATTTGTGGTACTTTTTTTTTTTTTTTTTACAGTAGTTCTAGAAAACTAATACACTGTGGTTACCTGATTTTTGCCACTAATACACTGTACCTGACTTTGTCTGAAAATCTTACCACTTCTTGATTTCCTCCTTTCATTTCATTCTATGACAGTTTTCCTCCCACCTCTTCTTTCGCCAAATGCTGAAACATTCGAGTTTAGCAGGGACCTCACTCATTGCTATGATTCAAAAATATGAGCTCCAAACTCTATTTTCACCATATCTGTCCCCTGAATTATAAATCTGTGTAGACAAGTGCCTAATGGATATTCTCATGTAATAGTTCCATAGGTATTTTACATTCCAAACCAGCTGAATGTCTTATCTCTCTGGGTTCCTGACCCTTGGTCCTTACTGCATTGATTGACCTCACCATCAAAGGAGCTGACCATATCAAATGCCTGGGTACCTCCTTTTACTCCCTTCCCCCTTTGCTATAGCCAGTTAATCACCAAGTTCTTTTTTTTTTTTTTTTTTTAAGTTCATTTTTTGAAAGAGTGAGAGAGACAGAACATGAGCGGGGGAGGGGCAGAGAGAGAGACACAGAATTCAAAGCAGGCTCCAGTTTCTGAACTATCAGCACAAAGCGTGATGTGGGGCTCAAACTCAGGAACCATGAGATCATGACCTGAGCAGAAGTCAGACGCTTAACGGACTGAGCCACCCAGGCGCCCCATTAAACCACCAGGTTCTTGATTCGGCTTCTTCCTATTACTGCTTCCAATACTTTATGGAAGGATATCATCACCATTCACCTGGAAAACTACTACATCTTCCCAATTGATCAGTCCACAACCAGCAGGAGCTTTTCTAATTCATCCTTCTCACCGTACCCATATACGCTTTTCTCCAAATTGTTAACATTTTGTTAGATTCATTTAATCATTCTCCCTCCCTCCTTTTCTCCCTCTCCCTTTCTCTCTCCTCTCCTTTTCTCCCTCTCCTCTCCCTTTCTCCCTCTCCATCTACATCATTCGTATCATTTGTTATGAAATCTTTTAGAGTATGGGCACCTGAGTAGATCAGTTGGTTAAGGGTCCGACTTCATCTCAGGTCATGTTCTCATAGCTCCTGAGTTCGAGCCCCACATTAGGCTCTGTGTGGCAGCTCTGAGCCTGGATCTTATTTTGGATTCTGTGTCTGCTTCTCTCTCTCTCTCTCTCTCTCTCTCTCTCTCTGTCAAAAATAAACAAACATTAAAGAAAAAAAGAAAACTTTTAGGGTATATTGCATATCATGAACAATGACCCCTAAGTGTTTCCATTTATATTTATGAAGAATAAAAGTATTTCTTAGATAACTATAATTTTAATATTCAAGAAAATATATTTAACATTAACATTTCATTATCTACAGTCACATTAATTTTTTTAATATTTATTTATTTCTGAGAGAGAGAGAGAGAGAGAGAGACTGTGAGCAGGGGAGGGGCAGAGAGAGAGGGAGACACAGAATCCAAACCAGGCTCCAGGCTCTGAGCCTGGCGCGGGGGCTCAAACTCAGAAACCACTAGATCATGACCTGACACGAAGTCGGATGCTTAACCGATTGAGCCACCTAGGTGCCCCTACACTCACATTTTTAATATATCACTTGCCTCAGTAACACCCTTCAAAGTAATTATTTTTCCCAGTATGTGTTCATGTCTAGAATCTTTCATTGCATTTACTTGTCATTCCCTTTCATCTATTTTAATCTGGACTTTTCCAACAACTTTTCTTTGTCTCTCATATAGTTGACCAAAAAAGAAAAAAAAATACAAACAGCTTATTTATTTTTTTCTTAATGTTTGGATTCTCTGATGATTAAGTTGAAGCTTTTAACTTCTAGATGAAACACCATGGAAGTGTTACTGTGCTGTATTCAGGGTAACATATCTAGAGGCACCTGATTCAGTTAATCTGATTTGTCAAGTTAACGATTTTCATCTTGTAGTTAAAGTGTCGAGCAGTTACTGTAGTTACTGTGTTTTTATTTTCATTTTTTGCATTTAATAAATAATCTTAGAGGAGATATTTGAGATAATGTTAATATTCTCTTATTCAATAAACTTTGACTTTCTAGAAGGAACATTCATCGATTGTCCTTACCTGAATCATATTTTACTCATATATCACTCTTATCATGAAGTTCAAGCATCTTAAATGGCATACAAGACCCTCAATGATTTGGTTCCTATTTAGTTTGTCTGTTCATTCTCTTGCCATCTTTCCTTTTTTGTATCTGCTCATGTTGTTTTGGAGACATGGGCTATATTTTGCTTACTACTGTAAGATATTTATTACTTTGGCTTACATATGTGTTTCTGTGTTTTTATGTGAAATATACCCGTCTACAGTTTGCTATTCCTTCACCAAAAACCACAAGGGGCATTTATAAGACTTCTGAAATCTTTTTTAGTTTGTAGAGTCATTCAATATACTAACTGAGAAGAAATGTATTGGTAACACCATTGTCTCATTTACTCACGCACTGGTTATCTGTATTCTGGATTAAAACAATGAAATGTTAACGGCAGAGTATTTTCCACCTTCCATCAAAGAGTCCTTCACACACAGCTTTGCTTCCTCAATGCCTGGTGTGTGTTCAAGGAATGAACATTTAATTTAATAACATAATATTAAAATATAATTAAAACTATAAATATGCAGGAACAAAATAGGGTAATATATCACCTGGCCCATAAAAATGAACCATTGGATGGCATGCTATATTATCTGGGCCACTAACTTGTCCCATTAACAAAAATAATAGAGAGTTGATTACTAATTTGACTTCACAATATTTAGTGTTACCTGTTATTTCCCATCTATCCCTGATATAAGTTGCTGCAATCTTTACTTGTTTGTATTTGCTATTGAATCTCTATTTTAGTTAAAATTTTAATCCTTTATAAACATTAGAAGAGAATTTTAAATGAAGTATTTTAATATATAAACAAACAATATTGAAGGAAAATAGAGCATTTAGTTAGTTAGTTGAACTTTCTGACTTTGTTCACACACAAACAAAAAATGGGAAAAAATATTTCTGGGCATAAAACATTTGCAGCTGTTTTCTCCTACAAAAAAATTTGTACAAAAAAATCAGGACAGACCAGCTCAGTGCTTCCATTTCTTATCAGATGTTCAGATAGTTTGGGGTGCTGAGGGCACATAGAGAAAAAGCCAATATAGAGTTTGAAAAGCAATTTGAACTTGTTCTGAAGCCATAGCTTGCAATCTGAAGTGTTTTAGTTGATAACCATTTTATATTCCGTCTTGCTCATATCTTTCACTGTCACTATTGCTGACAGTTTCGAGTTTTTTAGGAAAAAAATATTCTCTATCAAGATTCAGTTTCTCTACATTTAGCGAGAAACATTTTACATTTAGCATTTAATCAGAATTTATTACTCAAATAAGGTATCTCCTACTTAGGGGATATATATATACGTGGGAAGGTAGGTAGATAGAGATAAATAGATTGATAGATAAAAAGATAACTCTGCTTCTTATTGGGGAAGCTAAATTTATAATGCACACTGTGTTATTAAACTGAAACACTACTAAATGTCTCCACATCGAAAATCTCTTGACGAATTCAGCGCGAGGTTATAAGATCCTGACACATAGGTTCACAAAAAAGAGAAAAAAAAAAAAAGCAACCTAAATATTTGTATCTTGATGAAACAATCCCTCAATACATTTACTGTGTCCCTTATATATGCAGAACATTGAAGAGGTATAAAAACTATTTTCTGTAATGGTTTTAGGGTAAAATTACATATGCCTTTCTGTTTTTAATGTGGATATCGGAAAGCATTTCTGGTACCCATTAAAAAATTGTTTGACGTTGTGTCCTAAATATGAGAAATATTTTCATTCTGTAAGAATTTGCTAAGATTTGGGGCGCCTTGGTGGCTCAGTCGGTTAAGCGTCCGACTTCAGCCAGGTCACGATCTCGCGGTCCGTGAGTTCGAGCCCCGCGTCGGGCTCTGGGCTGATGGCTCAGAGCCTGGAGCCTGTTTCGGATTCTGTGTCTCCCTCTCTCTTTGACCCTCCCCCGTTCATGCTCTGTCTCTCTCTGTCTCAAAAATAAGTAAACGTTAAAAAAAATTAAAAAAAAAGAATTTGCTAAGATTTTACTTAAAGAAATGCAGCTGATTAATGACCACTTTCCTCTCTCTCTCACTTTCCCCATGGTGGCCTGTGTGTGTGTGTGTGTGTGTGTGTGTGTGTGTGTATGCATGTGTTGTGTGCATGTCTCATTATGGAAAAACAGGAATAGGCATGTTTTCCACTCTTTGTTGAATGAAGCATATTTAGAACCTAGTCTACCAGTCCAGGCTCCAGTAGGCAACGTTACAAAAGAAAAACAGTGATCAAAGAGCCAAACTCCCAGGAAGTCTTATTGGATGCTTCTGCTTCTATTTCAAGAGGTCTGCAGTTACAGCTGCTGCAAGCCGCCTCCCTGCAAACAACCATCAACCCATGAGAAATCTCACAAATAGGGAGCACGGTTCCAACCCAGAACAAATAATTTCTCTAGAATAAGTGAACATAACCTGACTTCCTGTTGCTGTTTATGCTCAGTTGGAAAACACAGAACTTTGTATTTCTATGCTTATAATTAGGAAATGGACCCTGTCTACACCCTGTTCTTTCCGTTTTCGGGAATATATCATCCACGCTTAGATTTGCGTCCTATTGATCTTGTGTTTTCTACATCTAAGTCTCTCTCTTAATATTCTCAGGCTTCTAGCCAGGATTCCTACGCTGTACTCTTTTGATTGTTGGCCCATCATGTTTATTTCAAGTTCTCTTAATTGCTCATATTAAACTGTGATTAACATATTCTCATCATTTATTTGACTACTTGAGATGGGGTGCTGTGTCCTGTGAATTGATACTTCACCCCTTGATGTTTCCTTCTGTATGAAAACACAATATTTATTTGCCTACCTTAACCCTATGCTAACAAAACCATGCCACATAGAAGTTGGCCCCAACTATTTCTGACCAATAGTAGGATTTAGAGTAAGATAAATAATAAATAGGGGTGCCTGGGCAGCTCAGTCGGTTAAGCGTACAATTTTGGCTCAGGTCATGATCTCAGAGTTTGTGAGTTCAAGCCCTTCTTGTTGGGTTCTGTGCTGACAGCTCAGAGCCTGAAGCCTGCTTTGGATTCCATGTCTCTCTCTCTCTCTCTCTCTGCCCCTCTCCTGCTTGTGGTCTCTCTCTCTCTCAGAAATAAATAAATAAACATTAAAAAAGATAAACAATACATAGATAATATTGGGGTATCACCCCACATCAGATAAAAACTTGCAATATGTATAAATTATTTCATATTTAGTTAAATATGAATATTTAGTTACCTTGTGGGTAAACATAACCCTTACGAGAAGCTACAAAGAGCAAACATGAAAATTGTCAGGCCAACGATGGACACTGACTTATTTCACACCATGTGGAATAGTACGAGTTTATGGTTTATCTTTGGCAAAGTAACACTAACTTGACAGTTATTGATCTCCGACGTGTCTGAAGAGCATATTTTTAAGTTTAAAATAATTCTAGATTATTTGTATTTTGTAAATTACTTAAGTAAAGGGGGTGCATTCTTGTTGAAATACATGTGAGCACATACAGACGTGTTTTGAATAAAACGACGTTTCCCTCAGAGCTAACTATGTTAACTATAACATGGGTAGTTTAATGGTTTCATTGAATTTATTTTTCTGTATAATTCTTCAATATGTATACTTATTTATAGAAACTTGCTTTGTATAACTTAGTGTGAATTTATATTTTATTAACTCTGGAGTGACCTGTTTTATGTCAGTTAATTATGTTTTGGAAGATTTCTTTTTTCATCTGTTCACATATGGCTGCAATCATTCCAATTGGCTATCAGTTTAAAAATTTTAATGACCCTCCCTAATAACGGTCAACTGTAATTATGTATACTGTTTTCACTTTTTTTTAATATT
Organism: Leopardus geoffroyi; assembly: GCF_018350155.1. Lineage (NCBI taxonomy): Eukaryota > Metazoa > Chordata > Mammalia > Carnivora > Felidae > Leopardus > Leopardus geoffroyi. The sequence goes on from NC_059333.1 coordinate 21,161,127, forward strand.
GGAAACAGCTGGAATCAATATACTTACAGTACATATATGTGTAAGTATGTATTTTCACATTAGAGTCCTTTTGCTAATCTGACTAGTGAAAATCTCATCTCATGATTTAACTTACATTTATTTCCATATCTGTTGTTTCAGTCCATCCATGCTGTTATAGAAAAAAAATACCATAGACTGGGTAGTTAATAAACATTTATTTCTCATAATTCTGGAGTCTGGGAAGTTTGGCAAATTAGATGTCTTGTGAAGGTCTTTTTCTGGGGTGCAGACTGCCACATTCTGTGTCCTCAGGTGGTGGAAAGGACAAAACACCTGTCTGGGACCTTTTCAATAAGACCATTAATCGCATTCATGAGGGCTCCACACTCATGACCTAAGCAACTCCAGAAGTCTTCACCTCTCCATATCATCGCTTTGGGCACTAGGTTTTCAATATGTTAATTTTGGAGATACACAAACATTCAGACTTTACCACTTACAATTCATATTTGAAACTTCTAGATATGGTTTTGCAATTTCCCCCAATAGACTACAAATATTTCTTATAAATTCCTCATCAGAATTTTTTTTTCATATCAAGTTATAAAAATTATTTTTATTTTATCCATGGTATAAACATTTTTTTCCTAGGGTGACTTGGGTTTGGGGATGTGTTTCCGCAGAGGACCAGCTCTGAAATATTTGCAAAACTGAATTTTGAGACAGATAGTTCTTACAGATGTCTCAGTTTACTAAAAACAAGCTCCAATAATACATCCTCCGTAGAACATGTTAGCAAATGTTAAACTGGAGAAGTAACTTCTCTGTATTTCCTGTGCCCAAATAAAAATTTTGCTTCTTTGGTAATTACATCATATCCTGCTTGTCTGTGGTACGGATCTGCCCTCATACAAGAAACAAAGCAGCCAGGATACGCGAGTCACCACAGGGAAAGACATTCGCCCTCGAGGGATGTCTTATTCCCACCAGAATCTCTGAATTAGTATTCCACCTGTGTTGCATTTAGGCCCTGAAATTTGGAGTCATTCAATATCATCTAGACTTTTCTGATCATTAAACTTCCATTCCTCAGCTATTGAAATCTTTCCCACATAAATTATTGTTAATTTGGATGAAAAGAGACTTCTGGCATCTATAAGGATAAAGCATTTTATTGGCTGATCAATTATACTATTTGATTGCCTTAGGTGTGTTAAGTGCATTAGGTCTTAAACGGCTGCCTTATGTCATTTTTCTTTTCCTTTATTTTAATGTTCTCCTTGTATAGATTTATCATTAAGGTTCTGTGACTTCATATTAAAAGTTGGACAACTTTTCATTTTTAATCTGTACTACTGGTTTTCTATTGCTGGGAGGCGTATTCTGACAAACTGAGTGGCTTAAAACAACAAAAATTTATTAGCTCAGTTTCCGTGGACCAAAGGTCTGCCAACAGGATGGCTAAGTCCTTCACTCAGCATCTCATTAGGCTGAAGTCAAGAAGTCCGCAAGTCTGCAATACCATCAGAGGCTCTGTGTCCTCTTCCAGGCTACGTTATTGTTGGCAGAAGTTCATTGCAGGGACAGGACTGAGGTACTGAACTGCTGGAGGCCACCTCCAGTTCCCTGCCATGTGACTTCCTCCAGAATATGGGCGTTTGCTTCTTCAAGACCAACAGAAGAAAGTCTGTCACTACTTTCATTCTCTCTGACTTCTTCTATCCTTGAAATACTCACTTGATTATGTCTGGCTAATATGAAATAATCTTTCTTTGATGAACTGAAAGTCACCTGTCCCTAGAACTTAACTACACTTGCAAAATTCCTTCACCGTTGCCGCGTAACGCAATCATATTGTGCTACATTCACTCTCAAGGGGAGGGCTTACATAGGAGGTGTGTTTTCATGTTTTTCCTCTAGAAGCCATTTATTCAGACTTATCCTATGAATTACATTACACATTTCAATACTTTATATTTTCTTAATAATTCTACTGCATCATTATATATTTGTAAATATTTTCTCTAATTGTTTAACATCTGCTTATATGGTTTATTCCTGCTCCTTTTTTTCTTAATTGTACCCTTGCTTCTATTCTTTGTACTCATCAGGTTATCCTTGAATATCCAAGACATAACAGTAATTCACCCAATCAATCTCTGTCAAATACTTTGATGGATGTGCTGGCACATCTGTGGGTAACTGTGCAATTGTGTTTCCGTGTGTGTGTGTGTGTGTGTGTGTGTATGCACACGCTCTTCCTTTCCAATGAGACATTGGATTAACTTGATCTTACCTTGAATGAAATTCCAGCATACCCACAAACATCCTTTTAGAATCTTACACTTAGCAGGGGTAATTCAGACTTTGATCAACAACTCTTAATGTATTCTGAGGAAGACTCAGTAAAAAATCTGGAAGCTTCTCCCTACCATTTTGTGTAGATCCATCTTCTTACATGTTTTGCCCTGCCAATTCCATCCGCTTTAGCAGCCTCATAAGCTCAGTGAGGTTGGGTGTTCCATTTGGGATTTATCTTCCTGCTTTCAGATTCAAAACGCCTTACAGAGAGAATGCCAAGTTTATTGAAGCGTGACCTTGGAGTTCATCTCATGCAATTAACTTTTGCCAAAGAATACAGTCCAGCAAAGCTGTTGTTCAATTACTAAAAATAGTTGGCACATATGCTTTGTCCAATTTTGAGGTTCACTTTTTCTCGACTGTAAACATGGTGCCAGTTTTCTATCACGGCTGGAAGACGAATTCCCTACAATAATAAATAGTCAGAAAAAAATATTTTAAGGGAAACACTTGATGAACTCTCTGAAGTTACATAATTTAATATCATAATTGAAATCAAATATATAAATATTGATAATTGATTTGCCATGACCCTGAAGATTCCTGAAACTTTGACCAGAGATTAAGAAAATCAATGTTTTTATAGAGTCCTCCAAATAGGTGGACATCAATGAGGATGATAATCCCCTACAGGAGACAGGAGTTTGTGTTTTAATGGATCTGAAAATAACAAGTGGATAGATTTGAGTGAGGATTAAGTCATGGGGAGTAGATTATGCTTCCCATAGTTTATAGTGCTCCACTAGCTGCTTACTGAGGACAAAAACCTAGATGAAAACTTAGTAGGCTAGTCAGGGTTAAAATACAGTCTAAAGGCTTGAAGAAAGAATCATATGGATTCAAAAGCCAAACTATCTAAAATCGGAAGACATAATTCTTTGTGTATTTCTTACTCTACCCTCAGTCTTAATGAAACACTCTGGAGCGCATGCAAAACTTCTCCTCAACATATCACCCCTTAAACTATATTCACAAGTTCTTGTTCTCATTTGTTCAATACTTTTCTTCTTGTTTATTATTATTTTTAGCAATGCTTAGAGTGTGATTATTAGCTACTCTTTCCTTTGTATTAGGTATTCACCTGAAATGATTCTGTTTCATACTTACCTGGGCTTTATCCACTTCTGAAGACTCCTTCACTTTATTCTTTTTACTTTCTTTTTAATTTTTTAATGTTTATTTATTTTTGAAGAAAAGAGAGCCAGAGCATGAGCGGCAAAGGGGCAGAGAGAGAGAGAGAGAGAGAATCTGGAGTAGGCTCCAGGCTCTGAGCTGTCAGCACAGAGCCCGATGCGGGGCTTGAACTCATGAGCCACGAGACCATAACCTGAGCCAAAGTCGGATGCTTAACCAACTGAGCTACCCAGGTGCCCTAATTCTTTTTACTTTCTTGTGAAATATTCTCCAAATGATATAACCTAATGGTATGTTCTACTGGTCAAAGGCAAAATTTTAGAATTAAGTGGTCCTATAGCATCCCTGATAGCTTACAGGAAACATTTTTGCCATTATTTTTGGGGATATGTTTAGTTTCATATACGTGCTCATGTAAGGGGTGGTGATGGTTCCTGTCATAAAAAGAAGAATGTATATTAAATAGTATTACACTTAAGAGCTGTTGTTTAGCATGTAAGTTCTGAAGATTTTAGCAAAAGAAAAGCTTTTCTTTTAGCAAAATTTACCATAAAGACAATATGGAGTAGAATAAAAAAAACACAATATCCAGTTGAACTAGTACCAGAATGCTCAGAAATTCCAGAATCCTGATCCTAATAATTTCTCTTTCTGGTAGTTTCAGAAAAGTTTGAAAACCATTACTGAGGCTGATAAGACACGGATCGAAATTTAGAAGACATATGTCTGTCATAATCCTCACAAAGCCCCCTCAACTGTTCAGCCTTTGTTAAATCATTTGACCTCTGTAGAACTTGGTCTTCATTGGTCAAATCAACTGGTGAGAATAAGAAGGATGTAGGTGATTTACACATTCTTCTTCAGCTATGGAATTGTACCAGGATGATCTATGTGTAATTCGTTACAAAAAATAGAAATATTTAAGACTTTGGCAATTAATGCATTTTTATGATCAGTAAAGATAAAATACCTAGAAAAGGTCCATAACTCATTGTCAAGACAGAGTAAAACCGTAAGTAAGGCCATTCTCTTTGTATTGCAGAACAAATCAAAAGTGCAGACAGAACCCGATGACATTCTGTTATCATAAAAATGAATGATGAAATTTATATAGATGAATCGTCAATGGTTATAATACATAGTAAATGAATGATTTCCTAAAAAATGTCCAGTGTAAATTCATAATGCCTATTATAGAAAGAATATTTGAATCTTCATATGATCTAGAACATGACATTTCGAGTATGGGTTGTCCCAGGTTTGTTTTATGCAGAGTGAAAATGATCTCAAGAGAATCTGGAGTTTTCGTCACCATCACTCTTAATGTAACATCACTTTATTTTTTTCTTAATAAGAAACTGTGGATATGACTTGAGTTTAATATGATTTGAGAGTAACTAGAAGACCATGTCTTTTTTTTTTTTTAAAGTTTATTCCATTTAAGATACAGAAAGCACGAGTGGGGTAGATACAGAGAGAAAAAGGGAAAGAGAGAATCCCAAGAAGGTCCACACTGTCATTGTGGACCCTGATGCAGAATTTGAACCACAAACCATGAGATCATTACCTAAGCCAGACACTTAATGAGCCACCTAGGTGCCCCAAAGACCACCTCTTAATATAATTCATAAACAACCTTATAGAACACCAGACGTGTCTGCACCACTCATTTTGATTTATTAAAGACCTCCAAATATCTGAAGCTACCTATATATCTATATTTACCAGCTCTCTAGGTATGTGTGTACCTGTGTACCTATCTATTAATAGATCGATCACATAATCCATCTCTCAGCTAGCCAGCTGGTGTATCTACACACACACACACACACACACACACACACACACACCAGGGATAGCTAGCCAAGTATATTCGTTCAGTGTCAGTGATATCAATATAGTGATAATGGGTTTATCTAACTGGCTAGAAAGTTAACTCATCTTTAAGTGACTGGAATACACAACAGGATTTAAGAGGAAAATGAAACTGTGAGCTTTTAGGTATTGTCCAAAAGAGACAGGTGGATGTAACGGGATGCACTAAGGCAGGTAAATGTGTCCAGGGAAATGGTGAACTGTGTCTGTGTCAAGGAAGAGGATCCTGGGGGTTTAAAGGCACCTCAAACACTTATGAGGTGTCTTGTCCAATGTCTCCTCGGACTCAACTTGGTATTTATTGATTTATTTTTAATTTTTTCTTTTTAATGTTTATTTATTTTTGAGAGAGACAGAGACAGAATGCGAGTGGGTTAGGGGCAGAGAGAGAGGAAGACACAGGATCTGAAGCAGGCTCCAGGCTCTGAGCCCGACGCGGGGCTCGAACCCATGAGCGTGAGATCCTGACCTGAGCCGAAGTCAGACCCTCAACCGACTGAGCCACCCAGGCGCCCCATCAACTTGCTATTTATTTTTAATTCATTTTCAAGGGGGTGTGGCTTTTTACGTTGTTACAAACTGTTTCTTTTCTACTTTTTATGTGTTTTTATTGTGTTTTATCTTGTTTTGGCTTCCATAAAAGTCCCATATCCCCAGCTTCACTCATTCATTCAAGCCTATAAATAGGTACTGAGCACCAGGTAGGCCACGCCCTCTTTTGGCTACTGCTGATGGAGCAAAGACCGCATCCTATAAAGCTCGCTGCCCACATGGAGTTTATATTCTGACACGTTCTTAAGTGTCAGCGCCTCATTATGACTGCTGAATGGGACACTCCTCGTAGGTGGAGGGAAGCATACAGACCTCGTTGTATCTTCTGTGCTTCTTTCCTATCGCCTGCCATTGAATCTTGATGGACTCATTTCCGTCCTACCGCGTGAAACCTCTGCCCGTTTTGCATTCTATTTATTTTCCCGGCTGGACACACGAAAACTGTTTCCAACTCCTTTGGAAACCCTCTGTGGTGTACTTCAGACGTGTAACTTCTTGCTCTGCAAACACCTTTAAAGTCCATGGGGTTTTGTGTTTTCTAAACATCTTTAGAGAGGTGTCTCCTGTTTTTAAATACGTCACAATTCAACTGAACTGAACTATGATATATTTAAACAGAAATATCTGACCTTTCCTGACACATGAAAAGAGGTTTCTGATAAACATCTAGTATACTAGATGGTTATACTCTAGTATACTAGAGGTTCCTAGTATACTCGAAGCAACATGACTTAATAGGCTTATAATACTCCCCCCTCCCCGCCCCCCCCCCTCCAAAATCTCCTTTATTCCTCCCAAACATCTTTGCGGTAAAAGTTTGGTTTCTTAAACCCAAATTTACAATGAATTAAATCAAAAGATGTCCTCTTTTAGCTAAGTCCTATCTGAATCTCTGAAATATTCTCAGAGATGTGAAGATTCTCTCCGGTATTGGAGCCATAAACCATGATGCAGCTGCAGAGTGTATAAATATCCTGGAGTCACCCAGCTTTGTGGTGAGCAGGGAACTTTTGGCAGCCAGAAATATCTGTTTTCCAGCACTGAGTTCCTCTGTGTATGCGGCCACCTCCTGATTTCTTGCCATATAGCCAGTTTCCGGTTGCTGTGTAATCACCAAGCACAATACAAGATCAAAACAAATATGTCCTTAGGTTGATATTTTTCAATTTTTCCACCCAGCAGGTAAACAAGCATTTGTCAATTTTCTCAGAGTGAGTTCACTTCCCATTTTGAGGAACCGATTATAGAGATTTCTTTGAACCCACCAGAAAGGGAAGATGTAGGTCCAGCTTACACAGTGGTTACGACTTTGTCGAGGCCCCTTTGGGATTTCTCCCAGAAGGAAAACTGCAGATGAACCCCACTGTGCTAGTCCGTCACTGGTGGTAGGTACACACATTACCGCTCTGTGGAGTTATAGTAGGGCCTTTGCCCCTGGCCTTGATCTTAGGACCTCAAATAAAGCATTACCCATGTGTTCAACTGATGGCTCAATGCTTTTAGTCGTTTCTCTCAAGTAACACTCCAATATAAAGCATATGAGTAATAGGAATAAAATTACTTCAGCGTATTCACACATCTTTGAGCAGGGACAAGATTTTCTCCTTTTTCATGTATACCTAATGTGAGCAGTTCCAATATATAAAAGATTTTATTTGTAGTCACATAGACCCTTAACTATTCTTATCGTTATATGCAGGGTACGGATAGTGTTAGTTCTTTATGTGCCTTCCCTGACTGGAGGTCTTTTAAAGGCAGAAAATGTGCCTCAGACATCTGTGATCCAAAAGAAAAAAAAATACCAACGATATTTGCAACAGCTTGTAGTAAGTATTCAATAAATATTCCTTTGTGTCTTTAACAATTAGGAAAGTTGGTAACCAGATATACTTTGCATGTAGGATAATCTATATACATTTTTATTTATTCATTTGCGTGTATAGCAATCTTTACATATTACCATACACATGTGTTTCTCACATCTATTTTCTTTATCATGGCTTTATGTTTTAAAACTCATGGTGACTTACGCTATTTTTTCTTGCTAATATTGTTGAGGCCCAAAAGAGTTCTAAGAAAATATATTAAATGTATGTCTAATAATGCAAGTGCTTAGGATGAGCTGGAAGCTTTAGTTCAGTTGGGATATCCTGCTCACATGTTGACCATGGCTGTGGGTATAAGATCAACTGAACAAAATAATAGCGTGAGGCACACCTGGGAATGGATGTGTTAATTTGTGTTTTGGAAGGTCTGCTCTAATATCTACTGGGTGAAATATTCGTTATCATTTCATATCTACTCCTCTGTTCACTTGAAAGAGAGAAAGTGTTTTTTTTTTTTTAATTTGCAAATGACACCTAAATATACTGTTCTTGAAAAATATTTAAAACAAGTTTGAATTTTCTTCAATCAGTACATCCTTTCTTATTCCCCAGAAAAGCCACTGACATCCTGGGAACACTTCTCATTTCTTGGGTCTATTTCTCATCACACATACTTTGTGATCTCATTTACCCTTTTTTCTTTATTTTTATAATTTTTTAACGTTTATTTATTTTTGAGAGAGAGAGACAGAGCATGAGCAGGGGAGGGGCAGAGAGGGAGACACAGAATCGGAAGCAGGCTCCAGGCTCCGAGCTGTCAGCACAGAGCCCGACGCGGAGCTCGAACTCACGAGCTGCAAGATCATGACCCAAGTGGAAGTTGGTCGCTTAACTAACTGAGCCACCCAGGCGCCCCTACCCTTTTGCTTTAAATAACATCAATATGTGAATGATATCCAAAATTACGTTTTCAGTTTTAAATCCTTGCCCCAATCATATATGTCTAAAAACAACGGACTCATTGTCACTAATTATGTATCTAGAAGAGGGTTTAACTTAAATTGTCCAGAAACAAACTACTACTCTCTCCTTAAACCGCCCCATATTCTTTCCTGTTATATCAAGGGCAACTTCAGTTTGCATTGCTCATTCCAAAACGTTATCATTTTCCTTGGATACTCACTTGTTCTTGGTGTACATATTCAATCGCTCAGCACTTTCCACCCGTTCTACTTGCAAATACATCCATTGTTGACCGTTAACCACAAAATCCAATGCTACTGTTCAAGCTGCAACCAACATCATTTCTCCATTTGATTTCTGCCATAGGTTCTTAACTGAACTCGGTGCTTCTACCCTTCACTTCCTAAGTATAATTTCAAAACAGGAGACAGATTATTTTAAGAAAGATGGTGTCAGTCATCCTATCAAAACTCTAGAATCACTTTATACCTCATGTAATATAAAATTAAAGTTCTTACCATTGCTCTTGATCTCCCTCAAGGTCTATTCGTGTGTGTGTGTGTGTGTATGTAAATATACACATATATATGAAATATACATATGAAATGTATATTCACATATACACATTTCATATATATACATATACATGCACAAACATGTGTATTTTACATATTATATATGTGTGTGTATAATCTATATATCTTAAATATAACAAGCACACTTTTCACCAGTTTAGTCTAAAGGGTAATCTTATATGACATTCTCTAGGTATTGCGTACTCAGTGATTTTCCAAACACAAAATGTAGGTTTAACATGAGGTGTTATTATTACTCACTCGCAAGTTCAAGTCCCACATGGGGTTCTCTGCTGTCAGCACAGAGCCCACTTTGGATCTTCTGACTGCCTCTTTCACTGTCCCTCCCCCACTCTCTGTGTCCTTCAAAATAAATAAATAAGCGTTAAAAAAATTAAAGCTCAATGTTGGCTGTCCTTTGGAGGCCACAACGATTGGAGACACTATTACATAACTGGAATCCCTGAGAGAAAAGAGATGTTAAATCCTGAAATAATAGAGGTTACATATTGATAGTTAAGTGTGAATGAAAAGGTAGACACATTATTACCATAGGAGGGTACAACAAGTGGCAAACAGGAGGGTGGGGACAACCACAGAGAGCAATGGGGATGGTCATTCATCAGTAATCTGAGGATCAAGACAAGTTGGTAACCAACAGCATATTGCTCAATCTATGCAAACAAAAGAAATTAAGAACGAATCATCAGGAGCCTGCGGAAGCAACTCTGATAAAATGTCATGACCCCTTGCTCAGGTGCTCAGGTTGAATCAATGTCCAGCTTCTAAATGAAAGGCCAAATCCTCGTGAGAAACGACCTTGGCAACACAAAGGCAAACGTATCCTGCAATAATTTTGTCAGGTGTCCTCCAAAGTATTCCTCCAAAGTATTCTGAGTCATTTAATCCACTTGAAAACAAAATCTTTCAATGACTGTTAAGATGTAAATAGTCCCTGATACTGACATGCTTGTACTGTTATCATAGCAGCGTTTAAAGGTGGGGCATACGGTGTCAGGTTATACATGAATCCAGTATTCATCACACGCACATGCACACACACACACACACACACACACACACACAGATACACATAGACATATACACACACTCAAATACACATAGACATACATAAAATGTCTGAGTTCAATGAACAGGCTTGAAAATTGACAGATACCCACGTAATTTTGAAGTCTATTGAGAGATATTTTAGTAGAGATGGTGAAGGGCAGGCAGTGAAACTACCTCTCCCCTACCTGGCCAAGAGAGTAAGTAGAAAGCTATTACGTGAGCCAGGAGAATGCCAGAGATAAGTGTAACTAATCTAAACATGCAAGAATGATTGTCCCCACAATATTGCCATTTAACTTAGCCGTGGCAAACATGAACCCTGTTGCAGCTGTAGAGTCAATGTGTCACCTTTGCTAGTCCAGATTAAATAGCCTCAGAACATGGTATATGGTCCTCAATCTACCAAAAGCATTTTTTCTTATTCCTATCGAGGAGGATGAGTACACGTGTCCCATTCACATGTGATGGACAAAAATACATGTTAACGGCTTTACCCAAAGGCTATGATAATTTTCCTGGCTTCGTTCATAAAATACTCCAAGGGAATCTGAACCATCTGGATATTCCACAACACATCATATTGGTACATTCTATTTTTGACATCATTATAATTGGACCAGAAAAGCAAGATATGGCAAACACCTCAGAGGCCTTGGTAAGATGCATGTTCCCCTAAAGCCTGGAGATAACCTTATAAATATTCAGATGCCCAATACATTGCTTAAGTTTTTAAGAATTCAGTTATCGGGGGGATGCTGGTTTATTTCTTGCAGAGTAAAAAGAAAATACTTGCACTGCAGAACTTCTCTCCTAAGAAGAGACTCACGACATCTCATAGGCCTTATTAGGTTCCGGAGATAGCATATTCCACATTTCAGAGTACTCTTTAGATGTATTTATTGAGTCATGAAGAAGGTTATCAGATTTGTTGGGACCCAGAGCAAGAAACCCTCTGCAGAGGGTCCATGGTATGATGCAAATGGCTCTGTATTTCAGGCCATGGAAATCATAGGGTCCAGGGAATCATATGATCTTTGAGTTAGTTATCTGTGGTGAGAAAATATCCTATGCAAGGTTTATAGAAAACCTTAATGTCATCTTTATAATGTAGATCCTTAGTTCTGAAAGAAGGTCATGTCATCTGCAACAGAGATTTATGTATAGTTTCAGTAGTGCTACAGTGTCCTGGTAGAGATAGAATATCTGACAATGGCATATGAGTGACCACTAGCAGGAACTTCTCATCACTTGGGTATGGTCAGTCCCACCAAGTCACATATTGGGCTGGCCCAGTGATAACCCATGTTAACATGGCATCAGTTGGCTAGATTTTACAATTAAGCTGTTCAAGCAGATTGTTCAGACCACGATATCATCTACAGCCCTGCCCACTATGTCTCCTTTAACTCATATCTAAAGCTGCCGTGGTGATAGTTAATGGGGTTCAGAGAGATTTGTTGAGTTTTATAACCAAGAGAGAAGGATAAAATTCAAACTTGCTCACGGATATGTTGATTCAATGTGTGGGCGCAAGCCCAGGTGGCCTTGTAAGGTAACACTGGGGGCAAACACCTCCAATGGACAGAGCTTCTGAGATTAAAAAAAGTGGGCCAAGCTTAACATATATACAAACTTGGGCAATCTTGAATGCAATTCTTGGATTACTAAAGGCATGGAAGCACAAAGATAAAAAACTACCAGAGACAAGGATATCTGTATAAGAAGCATGTGGATGGACCTATGCATGTGGGAACAAAATGTAAAAATCTTTTATTGCCTTTTAACAAAAACTTAGCTTCCTAAATGGAAGAGTCACTAAATAATAAAATAGGCAAAGGGATGTCAGCTGGACATTGACTGATACAGTAAGGCACCCAGGACTTATCTTTAAAGAAAATAGATGTTAATAATGGAGGTTCTGCATGAGGACAACAGCCTGGGTTTTACTCAGCAAGGTTGCTCTAGCTGCTACGACTGATGGATGTCAAACTGGCCATTGATAGTCACTATTCCTGAGATCCTTATAGGACACCATTCCTCAAAGAGATTAACCAGCTACTTTGGATCACTGAAATATTCAACTAGAATAGCATTTGGCAAGAAATGGCAGTGATTCTTCATGCTTAAAATTGACATACATTCAGGAATAGATTTGCCTTTCTTGACCCGAGACTTAAGCCCATACCACTCTCCATGGGTATACAGTGTTTATTTATTGACACAATATCCTGCATAATACTGCATTGGCCGAGAGACACAACTGACAGAAAAAGGAGTGTGGAAGTGGACACATATTGTTGGGATCCATTCAATGGTATGTGAAACTGGCCCAGGCTCCCTCATTACAGAGCGAATACTTGAAAGTTAAGGAAAATTGCAAGCTAAATGATGTTACTTTGGTAGCTTGAAATTGCCATGGTGGGAGGATGTATAATGTGGAAACTGACAAATGCTACAAACCAGGACTTTCTCCCACAACAAAGTATCAATGGATATACATTTATTAAGACAGAACTGGATCTCCCAATTTTATCACATGCCATGCTACTAAGAGATTGCTGGTCTGTAATGGAGATGAAAATGCCTGTTAAGAGCATATCTGAGGAACCATCATAAAAGTAATACACTACATGATGAGGTGCCCTCCTCCAGAAAGAATCTCACAGCCTAAATCAATAAGCATGGTGCTCTGTACTCAATAGACTGAGTAAATGTGTCAGAAAAACAAGGAGTAGATGTATGAATGAGTCAATTTATCACTATCCCTGATGATGCTCTTGGAGAATAAATATATCCCAAATCTAAAATTTTAGGTTTTCGTATCTTAGATACCTTGGTTTCCAATAGTGGATCACTTCCATTAAGGACATTCCCATTAAACTATGTGGTACATTTACTGACTGGTAACTTGCACCTTCGTATGTCAAGGTGGGAAGTGATCAAGAAAATAAATCACAAAACCCTTGAAGGGGCAATTTGCCTTATTAAGAAGAAGTTAACTTTTTTGTTATATCATGGAGCCATGGAATAATACAGTTAGTACTGAGGTGATCTGATGATGTATCTCCTTAGTCACCTGTTGAATCTTGATAGCCAATGGAGTGGTACAGCAGCATATAGCTTGAGAAGCACATGGTGCCCAGGTGCTCACAATACTCAAGGATGATAATCTAGATCATCTCTCCTGTTCAGCATTTAATAACAACAGTGATACTAGCGAAGGGGGAAGGTAACTTCAGAGAGGAAGTAGCAGTCATGAGCTTAAGACAAAATTCAGCGGCAGAAGTGTTATTCCATTCATTTTCCTCTTGTGACATTCTCCAATAAAGACATTGACCAGACATTGAAATAAACAATTCCACAAAATGTTGACTTCAACACATGCAGCTAGAATTTCTGAGCAGCACATGTGGTGGTCTACAATAGTGTGCTGTCTAGATACCTCTGTATAATAGAGGCTCTCATTCTACTTGTTGAGAATGTTGCCTGCTGATGAGCTGAACCCTTCTATAATTTCTATCAGCTGCATGAACCTTCTTCATACAAGGTTGCTATACAAGGATTGAATGTCTAATGATTGCCTTCATCCAAGGATTGGACAAAGCATGGGGATTCAAAGTCCCAATCTCTTTGCATCAGTTGGACTAGCTTTGAATGTCCTTCCCAGCCCCATAGAATCTTCCCATAGAATTTTAATAATTCAAATTCTTCCTCTGCCTGATGTTTGTGGTGGTTATTCCTGAGACCACCTCCCAACAAATTTTCTCCTTTCACATTTCAGAAGAGGAGAATATGTTTTCTGGGGAATTAGAGATATGTCAGATCTTAATATACTTCTCAATGTTTGTATTTATTTGAAAACTTATGAAATGTTGTATATTGAAATTATTCAATTTGATTTTTTCAAATTTTGTTAATTCTACAAATAATTGTGTAAAAAATATAAAATGATTTTCAATATAAAATCTATTGAACTGATGACATTGACAAATCATGGAAAGGAAGTAATCAAAGTTGGTGTAAATGTAAATGCTAACACCATGGGACAAAATAACTAGATATCTCATTGTAAGCCCTCTATTCATATATATTTGTCAAATATGGGCATATAATATATCTGACTAAATTGCTAATATAGACATAAATTGAATTTAATCCATAAATTGAATTTTTAATCCATAAATTGAAAAGAATTTTTTAAAGAACTTAGCATTTTGTTGGGGAGCTTTCATTTTAATTGTTAGCATTTATTAAAAAAGAATGTATGTCTACAAGAAAACAATACACAAAATTTATTTTTTATGTTTCAAAATTAAAGAAGTTTTAGAGTGTGAAAAATGTATAGGACATACATTTATGTCCTATAAATATTTTGCATGACACTCATTACCAATTTTCCATTAGGTTTGAAGCACCCAGTACATGATTATAAACACAAACCTCGTAGGTAGACTAAATGCAAATTCTTTTTTCAGTGTAAGAATAATTGTACAGCTGAATAATACAGATTAAAATTAGGTAAATCTTTGGGTTATAGGTGTTTCCTAAATTTTCCCAAATGAATGAATAAATGCATAACAATATAAAAATAATTATCCTTGAATTTTATCTTTGTTAAATAATAGACAATATATTTTAATCTGAGAGATTATGTGGTTATAGTTTAACTTTTCTGTGAAAACAGATTTCTTTTTTTTTTCCAGAAACTTCAATGTTTGTTTCACATGATTGCTGTTGCATTAAGTATTTACCACTTATAACACTAGGAGACTTAAGACTTAAACAGTGTCCCTAAAAAATACAGGTATGTAGTTTATGTGGATTCTCAGTGTCCAAAGATAGTTTATAACCCTTTAGAATACAAATAACTCTCATTTCAAATATGTATACCAAACAAATGTATTTTCATACTTTGTAAAAATGTTAATCCTTTATCAAGTAATCATTATGATCATAGTTTTTTCCCCCTGAGTTAAGATTATGGGATGGGACTTGATAATTGCTAAGGAATTCATTTCAGACCAATAGTTCTAATAAGCTCTACTATTTTCCTGTGTTTGCTTTCAGCCAAAGACATCTACTACTGAGATCCAGGCATACCTCGATTTTAGATGAAATTCTAGGCTGTCTTCCAGAGATAGAATAAAGAGTTCAATTAAACTTGGTCCACACTTAGAAAATATACTCTGCAATGAGCCCTGAATAACTTAGAGTCTAATTGCTAGAGTCAAAGCCTGTTCGTCCTTTACCTCATGCACAACATTTAGCAAATTATTTAACCTCTGTATTTTTTTATTTCTTCACCTGTAAAATAGGGAAAATGAAAATAACATTTATGAAACAAAACTACTGTGAGATTAAAGTGAGATTATATACAAAAAAATTGAATTGTCTAGCATTTTATTAATGCTAAAGAAACATTGGCAATGGTGTTTACAATATAATTCTTTTAGACTTGGATGAACTCAAACTCCATTTTAGCATCAATTTCCCGGTTCTCAACAACCAGGGTGCTCTCCTAGTTTTTTTCTTCCTCATTTTCTCTATCTTAATGCAAACTGCAGTAGATTCTATATTCCCTTACAACCAGACAAAATGCTGTTGGATTATTAGACAAATAAGAGGATAGTTGGTAAGGATTTAAGATATGCTTGCTCTTGGTATTGGTTCATTTAAAGAGAGGAAGACATGGGCTATTCTAGAAGGATTTGTATGAATCAATTACCTAGCAGTTATATAATCCGGAATTGCATCCCTGTCAAGTGCTCTCACAGAATTCATAAATAAGTGACTTGGTAGTTTATTAACTTTGTAAAATTGCTTCACCCAAGTTCTCATGCAGTTCCTATGGGTCCTGATTGTATCAGGCAGTTGTATTTTCTACACATATTTCTTCATAGAAGAGAAATAATCTATTTTGCTTTCTATGTGATCTTCCATGCCCAATGTGTCTTTTCTTTACCCTCTTTATGTCTGACGTGTGACATTTTATTTTTTCATATCTCTTTGATTTGACTATTGTCTCCTATAAGACAATACAAAAACTTAATCACCTGTTTTCCCTAGCACAGTGATTGGCCACTCTAAAAATGTTTACATAACTGATTTTGATTCAGAGTATCTTATCCTTATAGAACATTTTTTTGACATACTCTACATTTACATATAAATACTAATATTTCCTTTATTTTTATTTTGTTATACAGAAAAAAGCAATATTTGTTAAGGTCTATGAGAATAAAAGACCACTGTCTTTTCCATCAGGGTAAACAGTTTATCATATATTAACATCTAGTTGACTTTTCACCATGACACATTTCAAAGCATATCAGAGTTTATATAATCCTTAGTTTATGCATCAACTGCTCCAGCAAACTCACTGGTATAATTTCTCCTCATTGTTCATGTCCTTAGATAAAAAAAATGCATGTAAAACATCATATGACATTACAGTGTAATGTCTTAACATTATCTATTCCTCAAACGTATTCCTACTAGCACGTGTTCAAATGGCATTTGTACAAACAGGAATATGGCATGGTGGAAGCTCCTTAAAGTGAATCCCAATGAGTCAAAACCTTCAGTGTAGGTGAAACTTGGGACTTGTTTCTAATCTGTATAAAAACTAATACAGATATTGATACAGGAGAGGGGGTTGCTGCTGAACAGATGTCTGAAATATGGAGGCAGTTTTGGAACTAGGAAGTGGGCTGAGGTTGTAATAATTTTGAGGAGCATGATAAAGTGTAAATCACATGAACAGACTGTTGAAATTCAGATATTAAAGTGCTGCTGGTGAGAGCTTAGAAGGAAGTGAGGAGTATGTTATTAGAATCTGTATGAAAAGATATTCTTATGATGTAATGGCAGAGCCTTTAACCAAATGTTGCCTACATGTGGAAAGCAGAACTTGGAAGTAAGGAATTTGGTCGTGCAATGAAGAGATTTCCAAACAAAGCACTGAAGGTTGGGCTTGATTTTTTCTTGCTGCTTACAGTGAAATTCCAGAAATGAGAAATCAATGGAAGGAAGGATTGCTAAACAAAAAGTAATAATAACCAGAACTCGATGATTTTGAGAATTATCAGCCTTTCTAGAACAGACACCAAAAGACATTAGAATTAAGATTCACTGGAAAACAGCTCTAGAGTCAAGACTGACAGTAAGATTATATGACTATTCCACCTTTTACCAAAGCTTCAGAAGGATAAAAAGGAAATAGAATCCTGTTACACAAATGTCTTTTCAAGAGATTAGGAGTGTGGCTTGTAGGTCTCGATCAAGTCAGTCTCCAGGAAGCTTAAGGGCATTGCTCCTCATTCATCTCAGCAAGAGGCCAAGATACAGAAAGCATTATCTCAGAAGTATCTGTGATCATGTGGGGTTTTGTGTGTGTGTGTGTGTGTGTATTTTCTGTGCAATGTAGGGAAAACCAGTGAAATCTACAGAAGGCCCACACACTTCCTTAAAAATCATTTCAGCAGAAACATCACCAACATGGACCAAAATGGACAGAAAACACACAATTAAAAAAAAAAAGTAAATTGCAAGATCTCCAACAATCTAATGGTAGGAGATCAGCTAATACGACTAAGATACCCACGTGTGTTAACTTCCATATTGATAGGAAGAATTACTCAACAGATGGAACTAAAACCACTGAGAGCACAGCTGAGAGCCATGGAAGATTTTTCAGGTACTGAAACCTAGTCAAGAAATTCCAACTACATTGGGGCGCCTGGGTGGCGCAGTCAGTTAAGCGTCCGACTTCAGCCAGGTCACGATCTCGCGGTCCGTGAGTTCGAGCCCCGCGTCAGGCTCTGGGCTGATGGCTCAGAGCCTGGAGCCTGTTTCCGATTCTGTGTCTCCCTCTCTCTCTGCCCCTCCCCCGTTCATGCTCTGTCTCTCTCTGTCCCAAAAATAAATAAACGTTGAAAAAAATTAAAAAAAAAAAAAGAAATTCCAACTACAGTCAGTCCAGCTGTTTTTCAAAACTGCCAGGATCAGGGACTCCCACCTTTTCCTTCCTTTTTGAACTGGAATGTCTCTAGCTGGAGTCCTACTCTTGTGCCACCATTGTATGTTGGGTGTGTTTGCGGTAGATAAATTTGTCTGTTTAGTTTTACACGTCCAGCGATACAGTGAGGTTGGGCCTCGGAAGCTGTGTTTAAGATTACAAACAACAACCTCATCTGTACCTGGACCCCGAGTTAGATGACCGAATTTTGAACTTTGTACTAATGCTAAATAGGATGAGCTTTTGGAGACTTTGACGTGAGGTGAATGTATTTTGCATTTGATTATGAAACATTGGGGGCCAGAAGGCAGAATGCGACTTAAGGTGAACTAAGGGGACTACTAACAAGTCACATCTTTATTTCTGACCCTTCTGACTCACTGGCTGTCACCTTAGTAGAATCCCTCTCCTTGAGCGCAGCCAGAACCTGTGGCTGGCTTCCAACCAAGAGAAAACTAATGTAGTGACTTTCTTCCCATCTTTACAATTCACTGAAATTATTATACTGTGCAGAATCCACTGTCTGGCTCCTGGTCCTTTGTGAATGAAGGGGAAACATTCCAAGCAGACAAAATGACATGTAGATTATCGAGTACAGAAAAGTGTATAGTGTATTCAGGAAACAACGTTAAGTCTGGCTGGAACTTCATTGTGTGGAATGAGGGGAAAAAAGTAGATATTAGGGGAATATATAACCAAAGGCCATCATTGATATTGATTTGTATTCATGTTGAATAATTTGAATTCATAGTTTATTAGCATGTAAGGAATCACATTTTTGCTCTAGAATTGTGCTATTTAATATGTTAGCTAGTTTAACTTGATTAAAATTTAAAATTAGGCTCTCCATTGTAATAGCAGCACTGTACGTGTTCCAGAGCAGTATATGCCTGGTGGCTACCATATTGGGCAGTGCAGATATAAAACATTTATATCATCGCATAATTTCTATTAGAAATCATTCTTTTGAAAAGGCAACTCCAGGGGTGCCTGAATGGCTCAGTTGGTTAAGCATCGAACTCTTGATTTCCACACAGGTCATGATCTCTCAGTTGGTGTTATCAAACCCTACGTCAGGTTCTGCATTGTCAGCATGGAGCCTGCTTGGGATTCTCTCTCCTTCTCTCTCTGCCCATCCCCTGCTCACATATTCTCCCTTTCAAAATAAATAAAAATAGAACATTTTTTTTTAAAGCAAGGCAACTCCATTTGTAAAGTTGAGTAGAAATTGGACAGAGCAAAAAGCAACTAAAAGGAATATAGAAAAATCACTGAAATAAATACTTTTGAGAGATTGAGGTGACAAAAATATGAATGGAAAAAGGAAATATTAGCAAGGCTACGAGGGATTGAATTTTTATACCCCCCGCAAAATTCATATGCGAAATCCTACTCCAAAAGGTGATAGTATTAGGAGGTAGAACCTTGGGAGGTGATTAAATCATTGAGGATACAGCCCTCCTTGGTGGGATTTGGGACCTTATTAAAGAGACCCCAGGGAACTCTCTTTCCCTTTCTGTTCTCTGAGGACATAGCAAGAGGACCATTGTCTCTGAACCAACCTACTGGTACCTTCATCTTGGATTTCCCAGCTGTTGTAATTGTGAAAAATAAATTTGCATTAAATGTAAACCACCCAACTCTATGCAATGTTGTATTGTTGTCCAACAAACGAAGACAAATGCTTGAAGGATTTAATGAATATTTTGATGTTGACTACTGGGAAAGAGTAGTTAAAAAGGTATCCAACTTATGATCAATAAATCTGAGATCTGCCTGTGTTATATATATTTAAATGATAATATAAAAAGCAAAACTAAGGGCACCTGTGTGGCTCAGGCAATTCAGCGTCCAACTCGTAATTTCGGCTCAGGTCAGGATCTCACGGTTCCTGAAATCAAGCCCTGTATTAGGCTCTGCGCTGACAAAGTAGAGCCTGCTTGGGATTCTCCCTCTCTCTCAGCCCCTTCCCCCCATTCTCAAAATAAATAAATAAACATTAAAAAAAAAAACAAAAACAAAACTAACATCACTACGTTGGTACAGTGTTGCCACTACACCAAAATACTTTACTGTGTTCGTTATTTTACTTTCTAGGCAGTGAGACTTCAGGGATTGTGTATCTTTGACTTTTCTGAGCCTATTAATTCCTATCTCATGAAGGGATTTCCCATAAATAATGGTTGAACGAATGGATAACTACATAAAAGAAGAATGAAATCTTAGTAAATTAGGCATATATGCAATACTATTATGCTACTTTGCTATGTATTTTTATATTTTTTAGGCATCTTTAAGATGATAAATTAAAAAAATAATCACCTAAAAAAAAAAAAAGAAACTTAGCATTTGCTCTGATGTGCTATGTATCAAACATAGTCTATTCTAGCCTGTTTATAGGAGAGAAGAGAATTGGAAAGCAAGATCCTCCAAGGTGCATGATTACGGATTTTATTATGCGAATGAGGAGCTATATCTTTGCAGCCTTACTTGTTGAGAAACATCACCATCTGAAGGATATAAAGGGGTCAGTGCTTCTCACAGAATAGTTATCTAATGCCTGAAGAAATATGTGAGTCTAAAGTTTGAATATTTTAATCAAATGAAAGGATAGTGAGGAAAATAAAATATCTTTGCCGTCA
This sequence comes from Leopardus geoffroyi, assembly GCF_018350155.1. Lineage (NCBI taxonomy): Eukaryota > Metazoa > Chordata > Mammalia > Carnivora > Felidae > Leopardus > Leopardus geoffroyi. The sequence continues at coordinate 21,182,125 of NC_059333.1, forward strand.
CTATTATGATATTTGCAGCTTAATTGTGCCCCAAGGTGCTTTTTTTAAAAAAAAAAAATTTAAATGTGAAGTGTCTTTGCAAATACATTTATTTGCATGAGATTTTTGTTGTTCTTGGCTGTTGCCCTTTTTTTTTTCCCTGGGAGAAATTCTGTCCCCCAAAATGTGCTTATTACAAAATATTATCTCCTGCTTGCCAAAGTTTTCCAACACAGAGAGTTCAAAGGAGCCTTTTAAACCCAGTTTCTGAATCCATTCTTATTACCGACACCTTTAATAAACTATTTTAAAAATACAATTTAATTAAAGCTAATTGCTCATGTAATCATTAGAAACAACTGCTAACTGGGGCGCCTGGGTGGCGCAGTCGGTCGAGCGTCCGACTTCAGCCAGGTCACGATCTCGCGGTCGGTGAGTTCGAGCCCCGTGTCAGGCTCTGGGCTGATGGCTCAGAGCCTGGAGCCTGTTTCCGATTCTGTGTCTCCCTCTCTCTCTGCCCCTCCCCCATTCATGCTCTGTCCCTCTCTGTCCCAAAAATAAATAAACGTTGAAAAAAAAAAACAAAAAAAACAACTGCTAATATTGATTCCAGGGGTATATTTAGGAGGCAATAAAACCCTAGTATCATTTGAAATTAAGACGTTTTAGTGGATTTCAGATTATCCATGAATAACTTAAAAAACTGTACCAAAGAAATGCATTGGTTTTCTCAGGCAGCCATGAGTTGATTTTCCTGCATAGATTTCTCCCACGTTTGGTGACCAGTGTATTATGTCTTCATTACTCACAGAAAACAAAGTTTTCTCGTGAATACAGACATATGTAGACTATATGAATCTTTGCTTCCCTGAAAACTGTTTTTAAAACATTACTTTCAAATATTTCAGCCATGCTGTTTCTTTTTTTCTCTAAAATATACTTAAACCTAGCGTCCTATTAAAACTTTCAGCCTATGAAAGAATTTGTAAACTCTATCAAAATATGTAGGATAAATAAATTATCTTTCAGAATGATTTATTGCAATTATAATCAAACTATTTTCATGAGAGAGGAGTTATAATGGCTAGAATTAATACTAGAGATTAAAAATGGAAACATGTTATAGATCTGCTAACTGTTGAACTGGAAGAACTCTAGCCATAATTTCTCCTGTGTCTAATCCCTGGGTTCATGTAGTCACTATGTGAGAGTAGCAGACAAAAGCAGAGCTAATAACATCTATCTAAAATGCAGAGTCAGTATTTCTTGGCTCTCCTTCTTTCTTTTCTTTTCTTGCAACCTTTGTTCTTTCCATATTTTACTACTTGTCTTTTGTTTCTATGTAACTTACTTCGAGAATAGCAGTAATTCAAGAATAACAGCATTTGTATTCATAACTCAGAAGATTACTGTGGGCATAAAATGTTTGGATAGTAAAAGGTTTTACAAATGAGAAAGCTGCAGTTATATCACAATTTGTTTCTCTTCTGCAGGTCAGTAATCGTTCAATGAAAAGGCTTCCTAATTTCATCATCCATAGGGGTACAAATGCTCTCTCCTCTAATGCAAAACATTTTTATTCCATCCCCCTTCCTCTCTTACACCTTTCAAACCACACTGCCCAACCTGCTCCCCATACTGCTGGATGGCCTGCTCAATTACTGAAACAAATAGGATGTGGAGATATTGTATGTATAATAGAAAAATGACTAAAAATGCCAATGATGATTTTTTTAAAAAAGTTATACAGGAAAATAATTGATAAAACTTATAGCATATTCAGTGTGAATATGCTCAGAGGAGTTAATATTCCTATTAACACTCAGTTCACACACACCAAATTTAAAAATGGCATGAGCCTTCAGGAAAATAGAAAGGTAGTAATAGCAATAAAAATTTTTTTCTTGTTTTTGCTAATTTTCATTAAAAAGCAATATTTAAGTTACATTCATTGCTTCACTCTTTGAAACAGTGTGACTACAGATATATAAATGGCATTATACTTGAATGTCACATCAATAGAATTCATCAACATCATATTAACAAATAAAATTTGGGGGCACTTGGGTGGCTCAGTTGGTTAAGCATCCAACTTTGGCTCAGGTCATGATCTACCAGTTCGTGGGTTCGAGCCCCAAGTCAGGCTCTGTGCTGACAGCTCCGAGCCTGGAGCCTATTTCTGATTCTGTGTATCCTTTTCTCTCTGCTCCTCCCCTGCTCGCCCTCTCTCTCTCTCAAAAATAAATAAACATTAATTTTTTTTAAAACAATAAAATTTTTGTAATTTGAAGATTTAAGCTCTCAATAAATGTTACTTCTTATTTGCTAGTTATCGTATGCTTATTAGTACTATTTTAAGCACGAAGGATGTAGCAGTAAGAATAACAGAACTTATTTTTTTTCATACACACAAAAAGTGGTATATAATAGGATTTATACATTACTTAGATAATTGCAATCTATACATTTATAAATTTATACATTATATAAATAGATAATTGCAATCCAGAAATCTGTGATAGTTGTACCGGCTGCTCTATGCACACATAGTCTTGCTAGAGGAACTGACAGATTATTTAATAGAAATAAAAATAAAGAAAGAGTACAATTTTAAGATAAAAATCTTTAGTGCAAAAGGTGTGATAAAATTCAGATTTGTTTTAAATGTTGGAAGTCTCATATGATCCATATCACCTTTGCCTAAGCTCATTTGTGATATTATTCATTCTGCTGTTGCTACCTACACAGCCACTGGGATCCTGCAACCAGCCCTTCACTATTATAATCTTCTCTTCCAGTGAGGCACCAATAAGCCATCTCTTTCAATCAAGCCTCCTTAATATCAATCTCAGGTCTCCAGACCATTTTTACTTGTGGCATAAAACCACTATTCAAGATCATGGCTGGTCTTCTCCATTTCATGGTGTTCTTTCTTTTCTTATTAATTATGCCCAAACCTCTGTTATGTTATAAAGGAAAACTCGTGAGTATCTTTATGAAGGTATCTCTCTTATTTAGACTACCTTCAGCACTTACCTATGCCTTTTTATTGCCTTTGAGGTATACATATTCATTGTAATCCCAATCATATCACAAGAAAGATGGTGTCGAAATTGACAGGCTGATACTATAATTTGTATGAAAATATAAAGAACAAATACCCAGAGAAGAATAGTCTACAGGACTTGGACTACCTGTTGCTGAGACCTACTCTAAAGCTATACTAATTAATACAATGAGTGTTGCCACAATGACAGAAAACTAGACCCTGGGAGATAGTCTAGAAATAGTCTTACATTAACCATGTCCTTATATTTGACATTTGTGACACTGACATGCAATGCATAAAGGATAGTCTTTCTGATAAGTTGTGTTAGGTCAATAGCATATTCACGTGGAAAAATAAATAAAACTTATTCCTAACTCGTCATATGCACAAAAAACAAGTTCAGATAGATTGTGATTTAAATATGAAAAATCAATAAAATTTTTAGGTTAAAATATGGGAAAATATGATATTTATATAAACAGTTATTTTTAAATTATACTCAAAAAGTGCTGATCATAGGAGAAATTGATAAATCAGACACATTTAAATTAAGAATATTTGTTCAAAAATGTTTAAAATATTTTTAAAAAGTAGTATCTGTCGTAAGGTCAAAAGAAACTTACAGAACAGGAAAAACAATGTAATTCATATATCTGAAAAGAAACTAATTTCCAAAATACAGAAATCCAACAGAGTCAGGCAAATTTTTGTAATAGGTAGTTCGTAACAGTCTACCTAAATTGTTCATGAACATTAAAATGCGATCAATTATATTAGTCATAAAAGAAATTCAAATTAAACACTTATATAAAACAGCTAAATATCCACCAGAATAAACTTTTTAAAAACTGTATTATTTAAAAATATGGGAAATAATCAGCATTGGCAAGAATATCAACCATCTGGAATACATACTCTGTGGAATTCTAATTTGGTATACAATGGTATAATTATTTTGTAAAACACTTGGTTGTGTGTATAAAGCTGCCCATACCTATACTTCTGATAAAGGAATTTGACCCTTGACTTTTACACAAAAGGAATATACATATTCCAACAAAATATACACAAGGGATTTACAGCATCACTATAGTCCTAATGACACAAAACAGGAAACAACTCATCAACAGTACGAATGGAAAAATATATATCATGATGCAGTCTAAGCAAGGGGTACTTAACCAGTAACAATAATGAATGGCTACTTCAGAAATACAAATGAATCTCCCAAAATAACAATGAGCAAAATAAAGTAGAATAAAAATGGAAATAAGGTAGAATCATAGTTTTTTTTTTCTCTTTTTGAATGTTTTTACTTTTCACTTAACTTCAGAGTGATGAGACACCAATTTTTCGAGTAAAAATGATTTTATTTAGAACATTACCTTTGTCTATAAGTTTGAAAAGTAGTTCCATATAATCTAAGTAGAAGTGTTTTGTTTATAAGTTTGAAAAGTAGTTTCGTATATATGTAAAACCATTAGAAGAGTCATCACCAGGGAGGATATGCACTTTTGGAATGGTGGAGGAAATGCTCTACAAACATATTCCGTAGTGATATAACCATAATGAGCAAAAAGTATTTTTGAAAAGTATCTGAAGTGTCTGGGGACACGTGTTTTCACGTATATTTACATAATTTCATGAAGATCAAGACAAGTCTGTAGCTTTGGAGCCATAATCCGCTCCTTCCCCACTAACCCTAGCTCAGTGAGAAAAGGGTCTCATTCCAAGTATTTATGGCTAAGAAGGTAGGGGTCCCACTATGCCCAGCTCTGAATGAAGGGCCATGGTTTCCCCACGGGACAGACAGCCAGCCACCATACTCATCATCCCCAGCTACACACTGCAGAGACTAAACTTCAAGCAAGAGTGGCTAAGACTTTACATCTCCGTTTCTCCATGAAACCCCCTTGTGCCAAACAAAGGCCCTAGGTGAGGTTCCAAAAGCAAGAAACCCTAGAATTCCAACTGCCCTTGCCTAAGCTCATTCACAGAATGAGGTTCCATGCTAGGAAAGGCAAGCTGAGAATACTATGGGCTACCACACTTGTCTTAGTCCATTCAGGCGACTACAATGAAATGCTAAATGAATGCTAAATGAATGCTAAATGAATGCTAAATGAAATGACTGGGTGGCTTCTCAACAGCGAGCATATTTTTCACAGTTCTGGAAGCTGGAAGTCCAAATTCAGGGTGCCAGAATGCTCAGTTTCTGGAGAAAGTCTTCCTCTGGGGTACAGACTGCCTACTTCTTGCTGCATCCTCACATTGTAGAAGCAGCTAGAGAGCTCTACAGAGTCTCTTATAAGAATAATAATATCACTAAAAAAAAAAAAAAGACAATAATCTCACTCATGAGGTCTCCGCCCTTGTGACCTAAGCATGTCCCACAGGCCCCACTTCCTACTACTGTCTCACTGGGGATTGGAATTTCGACATATGAATTTTGGAAAGACCATAAGCATTCAGATCATAACAGCACCTGCTCAGTGTCCTGATTATAAAATAGAATGTCACTTTGAGAGAAGAGACCCAACTGTATCCACTGCCAGCTCTGGAGCGTCGTCTCCAGACATTTCGGAAAGGTGATCAACAGAACATAAGGAGAAGCTCTTAAGCTCCCCCCCAAATAAAACTTTATTTATTGTACTGTGTGTGCCACTTAAGTCTAAGGAAACTCTCAAGAACAGTGGAGATTTCTGTTCTGAGCAACTAAAAGGAGGCTGGTAGCTCCAAGAGAGCAACCAGGTAACCACAGACCCATTTGACATTCCCAGAGAACGCCAAGGAAGGAGGACATTGTTGAAAAAACGAGCACAGCAGTCATCAGGCAGCCCTTGGAGCCCAACTGCTGCTTGTGGGTTAACAACAGAAGCAGCAGGCTTAAAAGAGAGAAAGAGATGCCCAAAGGGAACCTTGTTCTCTCTCTCTCTCTCACTGCTCTCCCAAGATGACTGTTTGCAGACTCAAAGGTGAGCTTTCTGAGGAGCAGGTCAGGGGCCTCATAAAGCAGGGGAAGTAGATTTTGCTAGTTAATACAGCCAAGACATTAAACAAATATACAAGCAAACAACAGAAACAATAGAACTGGAAGAAAGAACTGGAAGAAAGCTGCCAGAGTTACTATAATATTCTCTATAAAATATCCAGGTTTGAAAAGAAATGACGAGATACATATATAAACAAAAAAGTGTGAGCCATGTATGGGTGAGGGAGAGAAGGCAACAAAATCGTGAGAGGGCCCAGGTGTGACACTTAACAAAAAGGACTAATTAGCCATTATGGATATGTGAAGAAAAATAATAAAAAATAAAACTGAAGGAAGCCATGTTAAACAATATACAGTATCATGTGGTGATGATGGTGATGATGATCACATACAGAGTATCAATAAATTGGTAGAAATTGCCCAAGAGAACCAATTGGTAATTCTGGTGTTGAAATGAAAAATCCACCAGAGAGGGTCAAACAGTAAATTTCAACTGGTGAAAAGCATCAATTATCTCCATAGGCACAGAAAAATCACGGGATAAAACTAAACGCTCGTTCATGGTTAAAACACACACACATGCTCCAAAACTAAGACTAGAGGAAGCTTCCTGAATGTGATAATGAACATCTACAAAAACTACACAGTTAATATCATACATAATGATAAAAGACTGACCGTGTTTCCCCTCGAATCAGCAGTAACACAGGATGTCCACTCTTGCCACTTATATTCCACATGGAGATCCTATTCAGGGACATTATGCAAGAAAATAAAACGAAAGACATCAAGACCGTAAAAGAAGAAGTAAACCTCTTCATTTGCAGAAGACATGATCTTGAAATAAAAAATCCTAAGGAATCCACACAAAAAATACAAGAACGGTATACGTAGAGTAATTGTATTGTTACACATTAACATTAAGCCATCCAAAAATAAAATAAATAAAACAGTTCCGTTTGTCATAGAAACAAAAAGAATAAATTACTTAAGTACGAACATAGACGCTGACAACTACAAAATATTTATAAAGAAATTAAAACACCCATGGATAAATGGGAGAATACCCCGTGTTCATGAGTTATGGGACTTAATATTGTTAAAATGGCAATATTCCTCAAATCGTTCTATTGCTTCAAAGTAATCTCTATCAAAATGTCAACTAGTTTTTGCAGAAAAATTGACAAGTTGATCCTAAAATTCATGGGGAAATTGAAGGGGCACTGACAAAACTTGAATGAGAACAGAAACAAACTTGAAAACTTCAAATATGCTACAAAGCTATTGTAAATAAGACTGTGTGGCACTAGCATAATGCAGACATACAGATTTATAGATTCCATATATGTCAGTGGAATAGAATTGAGAGTTCTGCAATTAACCATTATGTTTACAGCCCATTTACCTCAAACAGGATGCTAGACAAGTCAATGGGAAAAGAGCGGTGCTTTTGATTGAAGTATAATTAACATGCCACGCTATACTAGTTTCAGATGTAAATATAATGAGTGAACAATTCTATACATTATTCAGTGTTCGTCATGATAAATGTGCTCTTAATCCTCTTTCTGGTAATAATAGTATTTTTGATACGTTGTGTTGGAATCATTGAATAGCCATGTGTAAATGGATGAAGATAGACCATTTTTTTCACACTGTACACACAAATTACATTCAAAGTGGATCCACACCTAAATACAAGGGCTAAGTTATAATACTCTTAGGATAAAATAGAGAAGTTAATCTTCCTGGACATGGATAGACAAAGCTTTCTCAGGGCAACAAAAGCATAAACAACAACAAGAGAAATAGATAAGCTGAATTTTATCTAATTTTTTTAAAGAGCATTTTAATAAACCCTTTGGAGAAAGTGAAAGACCCACCTATGAAACTGGAAAAAATTGTTTGTTAAATTACTTTAAGGAAGCTATCCTAGAGTATATTGTATACTCAATAACAGGGCAAATAACTCCATTAAAAAATGAAGCTGAATCTGACAAAGAATCTGAACAGACATTTCTCCAAAGAAGACATACAAGTGGCCATTATGGACATACAGATAGGCGAAAAATCAGTAGCTCTCAGGGAAATGTAAATCAATACCCCAGTGACATGTAACTTCGCATCTATTATGAAATGGTTACAACGAAAAAGACAGGCAACAACAAACGTTGGTGAGGTTGTAGAGAAACTGAGATGTTCATGCACTAAAGATGGTGGAATGAACTCATTTTGTAAAATAGTCTGGTAGTTGTTCAATATACGAAATCTTATTTCATCAATAAAGAGGAATCAAATACTCTCATTCTACACTAAAATTACCTCTGCAAACGTAATGCTAAGTGAAAAAAAAAAAGTCACAAAAGACCACCTGTTATATGATTTCATTTATGGGAAATGCCCAGAATAGCAAATTTATAAAGATGGATAGGAACTTAATGGCTGCCTATGGTTGAGAGATTTGGTGGGAAATGCCAAGAATTGCTAATAGGTGTGGGATTCCTTTTAGAGGTGACATTGTAAATTTTTCGAAAATATTTTAGGACTGATTGTCACGATGGTTTGCACAACTCTTTGAATATGCAAAAAACTGTTAAATCATATGGTTTATGAATTACACTTCAATAAAGTTGTTAAATAAAAAAAAAATCCTCATTGGGAACTGAGCGGAGCTTACTGAATAGCAAGATAATGGCAGAATTTCACTTGGAACAAAAGATGCTGTGAAAACTGTATTAGCCGCTTCTCAGACAACTGCTAAAAACAATGTCAAATTATAGCCCTCCCCTGCTACTCAATAATATGATAAGTGTTTCTACTTCATAGAAATTATGGTTCAAACAAAGGCTTTCTGTTTTAGAGAAATGTGCATTCTTGCTGAATGGACTCCTTGGGTGATATTCCTGGCATACTCAGCTGCCCTGGACTTTTCAAGATCTCTGGTTTGGAAATGCTCATCACTGTCCTCCTCCCCGCCACCCCCCTCCCCTCGCTCCCCCGCACACACACATTTTGTTTTCATCATTCTCTTCAGACTTGAATTCTTAGTTCATATTTTAAATCACTACCTTTTAACATATTCCACTGCAGTTTCTCTGTACATCCTTTTAATTAATCTCTTAAACCGCATGATGAGGATTTGTTCACTGTTCTGTTGCAACCAGGAAACACTGGGCACATGGTGAGCTATTTCTCTATCATAAACCTGTTCTACCAACTTGTCTTTCTGTTTTTTAAACTCCCACTGAACTTTATTTTCTATGTTTTGATTACTCTTGCTTAATTGTTTGATTCAAGGTACTGATTTGAGGGACGGTAATGCATAGCCATGGCATATATTAATGCATTTATCTCATGTGCATTTCTTTTTCCGTGATCTTAATTCCAATTTGCCTCAGGTACAACCTTAACTTCCTGAGGAGGGGGCAGAGATAGAGTAATTAAAATAGTTACTACAGAGCAAAATAATAGACAGACTATAACAAGAGACAAATAAGGAAATTGTATAATGATAAAAGGATTAATTCCACAAAAGGATATAACATTGGTAAATATCTTTGTACCCAACAAGGGAGTACTCACATATATAAAGCAAATATTTACAGATATAAAGAGAGAAAATGACAGTAATACAACAGTCACAGGAGAAGTTAACACCCACTTACATCAATAGATAAATCATCCAGACCAAAAATCCATATGGAAACAGTGGCCTTAAATGACACATTAGACCAGATGGACTTAATAGATATATATAAAACATTACATCAGACAACAGCAGAATATACATTTTTTGAAGTGCACATGAAGCTTTCTCAAAGATAGATCACGTGTTAGGCCACAAAATAAGTCTTAATGAATTTAAGAATCTTGAAATCATATCAAGCATCTTTTCCAAACACAATGTAATGAAAATAGAAATCAATTACAAGAAGAAAAATAAAGAAAACATAAAATGTAACTCTACCATCCAGCACTTGCACAATTAGGAATTTCCCAAAGGAGACAAAAATATTGCTTGAAAGGGGGACGTGCACCCCAATGTTTAGAGCAGCATTATCAACAATAGCCAAATGTCTGAAATGAGAGATCCCAAATGTCCATTGATTGATGAACGGATAAAGAAGATGTGATACCTATCTATGATGGAAGACGAATTACTTAGCCATCAAAAATAATGAAATTTTGCCATTTGCATTATGCGAACGGAGCCATAATATATTATACTAAGCAAAATAAGTCAATCAGAGAAAGACAAATACCATATGATGTCACTCATATGTGGAAGTTAAAAAACAAAACAGATAAACATATAGGAAGCATAGGAAAAAGAGAAGAGAGGGAAACACACTACAAGAGACTCTTAATGATAAAGAACCAACTGAAGGTTAATGGAGGGAGGTGGGTAGAAGATGGACTAGATAGGTGATGGGTATTAAGGAGGGCACTTGTGATGGGCACTAGTTATTGTATGTAAGCGGTGAGTCACTGAATTCTACTCTCGAAACCAATATTCCACTGTATATTAACTAGTTAAAATTTAAGTGAACGAATGAATGAATGAATGAATAAAAAGAAAAAAAAACACAAATACGTAAAGACTAAACAGTGTGTTACTAAACAACCAGTAGGTCGATGAAGATAACAAAATGGAAGTCAAAACATACCTTAAGACAAATGAAAATGAAAAAACACAACATTCTAAAATCAATGGGACACAGAAAAGCAGTTTTTAGAAGGAAATTTAGAGTAATATAGACTCACCTTAAAAAAAAGAAAGAAAAAGAAAGCAACTAGAAAACTCTCAAATAAAGAATCTAATCTCACACCTCAAGGAACCCGAAAAAGAACAAATGAAGTCCAAAGTTATTCGAAGGAAAGAAATAAAAAAGTTTAAGCATAAATAAATTAAATAGAGACTAAATAAACAATAAAAAAGATCAATGAAACTGAGAGGTGGTTCTTTGAGAAAAGATCAAATCAATAAAGCTCTACTCAAACTCATAAAGTAGAGAGACGGAGAGCACCTAAATAAATAAAATCAGAAATTAAAGAGAAGAAGCTACAACTGACACCACAGAAATACAAAGCATCATAAGAGACTAGTACAAATAATTACGTCCCAACAAATTGGAAAATTTAAAAGAAATGTGTAATTCCTAGAAACAGACAATCTTCCAGGCACAAATCAGGAAGAAATAAAACATCTGAATATACCAATTACTAGTAATTAAATTGAATTATAATAACAGACTTCACAACAAACAAATGCCCAAGATCAGACAACTTCACAGGCAAATTATACCAAAGATTTAAAGAGTTAATATCTATCCTCTTCATACTATTTTAATTGTTTTAATGTTTATTTATTTTGAGAGAGACAGAGCATGAGTGGGGAGGGGCAGAGAGAGAGAGGGAGACAGAATCCGAAGCAGGCTCCAGGTTCCAGGCTCTGACCTATCGGCACAAAACCTGATGTGGGGCTTGAACTCATGAACCATGAGATCATAACCTGAGCTAAAGTCAGACACTTAATTGAGATATCCAGGTGCCCTTATAGCCCTTCTCTCTTATAGCACTCCTGCCCACTGTGGGCTCATACCCATGAACTGCGAGATCATGACCTGAACCAAAGTTGGATGCTTAACTGACTGAGCCGCCCAGGTGCCCTCACACTATTTTAAACATTACAGAGGATGGAATGTTTCCAAATTCATTCTGCAAGGACAGTATTACCCTGACACCAAAATGAGACAAAGACACTCCAAAAATAAAAAGAAGATTGCAGTCCAAAATCCCTAATACAGATGCAGAAATCCTCAACAAAATAATAGCAAACTGAATTCGTCAATACATTAAACAGATCATACAACATGATCAGGTGGGATTTACTTCAGGAAAGCAAGAATGATTTAATATCTGGAAATCAATTAATGCAATACACCACCTCAACAAAATAAAGGATAAAAATCGTATGATCATCTCAATTGATGCAGAAAAGGCATTTAAGATTCAACATCCATTCATGATAAAAACTTTCAACAAAGTGGGTATAGAGGAACATGCCACAACATAATAAAGGCCATATATGACAAACCCACAACTAACGTCATATTCAACTCTGAAAAGCTCAAAGCTCTTCCTCTAACATCAGGAATAAGACAAGAATGCCCAAACTCCCAACTTGTTTTCAATGTAGTACTGAAAGTCTTAGCCACAGCAATCAGACAAGAAAAAGAAATAAAATGCATCCACATTGGTAAGGAAGAAGAAAAACTGTCACTATATACATATGATACAGTACCATACAGAGAAAACCTAAAGACCCTACCACACACAAAAAAATATTAAAACTAATTCAGTAAAGTTTCAGGACACAAAATGAATGTACAGAAACCTACTGCATTTCTATATATTAAATACATTAATAATAAAATGCCAGGAAGAGACATTAAGAAAACAATCCCAATTACACTGCATCAAAAGAGTAAGATACCTAGGAATAAATTTAACCAAGGTGGTAAAAGACCTGCATTCTTAAAACTATAAGACATTGATAAAACAAATTGAAGATGACATAATCAAATGGAAAGATACATCATGCTCATGAATTAGAAGAATTAATATCAAGATGACCATATTACCCAAGGTAATCTGCAGATTTCAATGCAATCCCTATGAAAATATCACTGCATTTTTCACAGAACTAGAACAAATAATCTTAAAATTTGCATAAAAACCACAAAAGACCCTGCAAAACAGGGTCTGTTTCAATACAAAACTGTTTCAATACAAAACTGTTTCAATACAAAACAGTCTTGAAAAAGAAGAGCAAAGCTGGAGGTATCATGCTTCCTGATTTCAAACTATACTACAAAGCCACGGAAATCAAACCAGTATGGTACTGGCATAAAAACAGATATAGATCAACTGAACAGAATAATGTTCCAGATATAAACCCATCCTTATATGGTCAATTAATCTACAAAAAACGAAGAAAGAAATACAATGGGGAAAATACAGTCTCTTATGTAAATAATGTTAGGAAAACTGGAAAGGTACATACAGAAAAATAAAATTGTACCACTGTCTTACAGCATATACAAAAATAAACTCAAAATGAATTGAAAACCTAAATGTGACACTTGAAACCAAACTCTTAAAAGAAAATACAGGCAGTAAATACTCTTGAGCATTAGTCTTAGAAATATGTTTTGTTGTTTTGTTTTTTGGGTCTGTCTCCTCAGGCAAGGGGAACAAAAACAGAAATAAACAGATGGAACTAGAAGAAACTAAAAACCTTTAGCACGGTTAAGGAAACCATCAACAAGATGAAAAGGCAGTCTACTGAATGAGAGAATATGTATGCAAATGATGTATCTATTAAGTGGTTACTATCCAAAATATATAAGGAACTCATACAACTCAAACACCAAAAGAAGAAACACTCTAATTACAAAATGCGCAGAGGACCTGAATAGACATTGTTTCCAGAAAAATGCCGACAGGTGCATACAGAAATGCCATCAGATAAATTAAAGGGTTTCAACATGATTAATCATCAAGGAAGAGAAAATTAAAACCGCAACTGGTTATCACCTCACATCTGTCAGAAAGACAAGAAATGTGTTGATGAAAACGAGGAGAAAAGTGAACACTTGTGCATTGCTCGTGGGATGTGAAATTGGTGCAGCCACTATGAAAAGCAGCATGAAGTTTCCTCAAAAACTTAAAAATAGAAGTAACATACAATCTAACATTTCAATTTCTGAGTATTTATCTGAAGAAAGCAAAAACACTAATTTGAAAAGATATATGTACCTCTATGTTCATTGTAGCATTAGTTACAATAGTCAAGATTTGGAAAAACTTATGTCCATTGATAAACAAATGGATAAAGATAATACGGTCAATATATACAGAAGAATATACTCAGCCATAATAAAGAATGACATCTTGTCATTTGCAAGCAACATGGATGGAATGAAAGGGTTTTATGCTAAGTGACATAAATCAGACAGATAAAGCAAAATACCATATGATGTCATTTATATGTGGAACATAAAAAAAGAAATGAAAAACCAAACAGAATCAGAGCCACAAATACAGAGAATTGCTGGTTGCTACATATAATATAATGTAATATAATATAATATAATATAATATAATATAATATAATAATAACTCTGTATGGTGACAGGTTAGACTGGTTATCTGTTCCTAATTTATGTTAATGTTGAATGATTACATTGTACACCTGAAACTAATATAATATTATATGTCAACTACACTTTAAAAAAACATGAAAAAAGGTGATGATTTCCTAAAAGCAGAAGAAGCAATATCATCTAGTATAAATAAAGAATTACCTAATGTTTTAATCAATTATTTTTTTGAGACTGGATCAATGGCAATTGTACATTTTTTTAACGTTTATTTATTATTGAGAGACACGGGGTGACAGAGCATGAACATGGGAAGGGGCAGAGAGAGGGGGAGACACAGAATCTGAAGCAGACCCCAGGCTCGGAGCTGTCAGCACAGAGCCCAACACCTGGTTGGAACTCCCAAATGGGGAGATCATGACCTGAGGCAAAGTTGGACGCCCGGCTGACTGAGCCACCCAGGAGCCCCAATTGTACATAGTTGTTTTTTTTTTTTTTTAAACTGTTATATCCTATTCCAAATATAATTGGAATTCTTTAAAAGATATTTGGGTCTTTAAAATGGTAATTACCTTAGCAGTGGTTCATTTCCCAGAGAGTCAGTACTCCCTAGGGAGTAAATAGCTTTGTGTTATAAATAGGAAACTGTTTTCCAGTACTACAAATTAAGCAGTAATAGGTCATGGAGTAGAGGACTATCCTGACCTAAACTAAACTCAAAGTATACTACAAACAACAAACAGAGCAAGTGGAAATCACAATTAAAGGACAGAAGGAAACTCTTATTTATTTGTATGCCATAGTCTCCTCATTACAAAAATAAAGTCATCAGAGCTGAGGGTCTATAAAGGGCACCATGGCCTTACTTCTGAAATTGTATCAGTTAGGATTGTAATCAAATTCAGAATAGACTCTGACAGTGACAGTGGCTTATTAGTGTCCTTAATTATTTGATTTACTCATTTGATTATTATAAGTGATTATCCCTATTGAAGGCAAGAGGATTTGTGTTGAGTTTGAATTCTCAAAACTGGTGAAGTTATCATGTTTACTTCTATCACTGAAATTAAAAAGAATAGACATGGGATATATTTTTCTAATAAGGTAACTGCAAGATTTATATTGTGAAGAGTGAGCTTAATAAAATTAGTATATAACAGGTCAGCCCATTACATTCTCTAACATAAAAAATATTCTATCGATTAAATACAAATTATAATAGTTTACATATTTTATTAAAATTATATTCCAAGGAAATTTAAAAAGGGCTTTATGTTTATTACTGAATAAAAGAAACACTAGTGTGAAATATACTAAGAGATTCTCATTTGTCCTTCACTTAAATAACATCTTTCCCTATCCGTCTTCTGTCTTTGCTCTTGGCGCCTGTAATTACTAATATGTAAATGTTCTTCAGTGTCCTCTCCTGCTTACTGAGAATAGAGATTAATTTAGGACTTAGAATTTTCAAAGTATTTTCAAAGACTCTACTTGGTATAGAAGAGTCTATATTCCTAAGGTGTATTAAATATCATTTTTCCATTTCAAACAAGAAATTAGCAAATATTTTAGGTTCAACAGTTCCTGTTCCGTATCTACTCTGGATCAGAGAATGTGATAGACATTGCACAAAGACGAGTCAAAGAGCCCCTGTCTAGGGTGTAGTGAATTCAGAAAGACCAATACGAAGTTCTAAATTCTGGTTGAATCTGTGAAATGCCCATTTTTTACTCAAATTCTTTTTGTTTACTGTTGTATTTTAAGAATTTGTTGTATATTTTGGATACCAGTATTATCATGCACATATTTTGCAAGTATTTTCTTCCAGTCCATTGCTTCTATAACCCCTGGACCTCTATAGAAATCCTCAGCTCTAACAGTTTACTTTTGCCAGTTTTGTCATATCTCTTGCACGCAGAAACTAAGGGACACTGTGGTCTGCCATTATTATGAGTCAAATATCTATCCATTGTGTAGCCTCTATTTCTGTGACAGCACCAACTGAATCTCATGACTTACAGGCTAATAATAAATTTGGGGACCAACCTCCCTACCCCCACCATCTCAACAATCACCCTGATTTTTATGTCGGGATTTCCTCACCATATTTAGTGTACAGAATATCCATGCTAAACCTGACCCTGATCATGATGAAAAAAATAATTAAAGTTATTTATTTTTGAGAGACAGAGACAGAGCAGAACAAGGGAGGAATCTGAAGCGGTCTCCAGACTGTCAGCACAGAGTCAGACACAGGGTTCAAACCCACCAGCCATGAGATCATTACCTGAGCTGAAGTCAGACGCTTAAGTGACTGAGCCACCCAGGTGGCCCCAAAAAACTCCATTTAAAACTGTCTTACCCATTCTCTGTCAGGACATTAGACTGAGTTGCATATTTCATGAAATATTGAAACTGAAATTACCCTAATCAATCGTATTTGCCTGAGAAGGAACTCCAGTCCATACATAAAATATCTCCCCCTCCAACTTCAAACAAGCATTTCTAGGACCCCCAAAGGAACATTACACATGCACATAGGAATATGAGCTTTCCCATTCTTCTGCAGTAAACAGGCTTATGCTGAGAGTGACTGTTAAGATGCTGTTTATTTGTGTTTTTTTAAAGTTTTTATTTATTTACTTCGAGAGAGACACAGAGAGGGGAGAGGGGCAGAGAGAAAGAGAGACAGAGAATCCCAAGCAGGCTCTACACTGCTAGCACAGACCTCAATGTGGGGCTTGAACTTACTAACCGTGAGATCATGACCTGAGCTGAAGTCAAGAGTTGGATGCTCAACCAATGGAGCCACCCAGGTGCCCCATGTTGCAGCCCTGTTAGATGTGGTTTTTCCTGTCTACTTCACAGTATTGGCCAGGCATGGCTTATTATCCTGAGCAGTGGACATTACCAGTTACGTGACCATGATTGGCTCCTTCCTTTATGACAAGTTCTAACCTAGGAAAAACCATCTGACCTGCATACCGAAATCTATTTCTATCAGGTTGAAACATCAACTTAAATCCCTTAGAAATCGAACAATAAACTGGACTTCTTAACTTCCAAAGGTTGGGACTTGTGCAACAATTTAATTACATATTGGGAGAATTAGAGAAAATTGACTATAGAGGATTAGAAATATGCACAAAGTATCATCATTCTACCATTTACTAATCATTTAACCTTGAACAAGCTAATTTATTCACCTGATAGTTTTAGTAACTATACAATGAGGATAATAATAAATATATAGAGTTTTTATATACATACATATAATAATTTTGTATTATATGCATATATTTTTTAAACTGCAAAGCATAAGTATAGCACTTTTAAGGACTCTGTAGGTAAAGTGCAAACCATCGTTTCCTCCCTTGTAATCTCTTGTCTTCTGTCATTTGCAATATTCATTAATTCATTCAATATTTGTTTTATTATTTCATTTACTAAGTTCATATTGTGTACCAAACAATGTCCTAAGTGCTCAAAGTACATGACTGAAATAAACAAAGTCCTGGAACTCAAGGAGTAAATATTCTAAAAGGGAATGACAATAAACACTCAAACACATACATATGTAAGTTAAAGTGTCGCAGAGTTCTCTTCCAATGCATTATATCTCTTTATCTCTCATTCTGTTAATATTGTTGTCTCAAAAAATTTAGTACATTTAAAATGTTGCAAAAAAATTAATCCAGTATTTCTTTTTTTTTTTTTTTTTTTTTTTAATTTTTTTTTTTCAACGTTTATTCATTTTTGGGACAGAGAGAGACAGAGCATGAACGGGGGAGGGGCAGAGAGAGAGGGAGACACAGAATCGGAAACAGGCTCCAGGCTCTGAGCCATCAGCCCAGAGCCCGACGCGGGGCCCGAACTCACGGACCGCGAGATCGTGACCCGGCTGAAGTCGGACGCCCAACCGACTGCGCCACCCAGGCGCCCCTAATCCAGTATTTCTGAAAGAAGCAATGACTTTGATCAGAGTATAATTTTTTTTTTGGTATGTGTTTAAATGTATGTGTTTAAATTGGGAAAGTAGTAGTTTACCAAAAGTAATTTTAATGTTGAGTGACTAGTTAAAATAAAGTCATTCAGAAACGTGGAATTTAGTTTGGTTAGTATTCTCGTTCTCTCTCTCTCTCTCTTTTTTTTTTTTTTTTTTTTTTTTTGAGTTTATTTATTTATTTATTTTGAGAGAGAGAGAGAGAGAGAGAGAGTGTGTGTGTGTGCGCACGCATGTGAACAAGGGAAGACGGGGCGGGGGGGGGGGCGGGGTGGAGAATCCCAAGCAGGCTCCATGCTGTCAGTGCACAACCCTACAAGGCTGGAAGTCAAGCAACTGTGAGATCATGACCTGAGCTGAAATCAAGAGTCAGCAACTCAACCAACTGAGCCATCCAGGTACTCCAGGTTAGTGTTCTAAAAGAAGGTACAGCACCACTGGAATTGTTGAAAATCATTTTTCTCCTAGTTGATAAATAGGGATTTGAATTACTTCATAATCTCCAGTATCTAGGTAATCAATTTGGTGTGGTAATGATTCTAAGGCATATTTGAGCAGCAAATTTTAAGAATATAATTTTCTCAAATCAAATATATTTAGGTAATAATTATCAATTGGCCATTATTTGCCAATGATGAATGTGATAGATGATAGGAAATGTGGAAAATGCCATGCTGAAAAAAAAAAATCCAGCATCTTAGAGAACAATGATCTAGTGAAATGGATAAGAAACTAAGAATGTAAAAAGTAAATTATATGTCACACATGTCATTGATCCCTCACAAGTCTATCAAGAATATTTATGATTTGATGCCTTTTCTAAAAGTACAAGAACTGTGACTCGGGGAACAAAGGTTGTTAATGGTAATATAAAGATTAGGACATGGCTCCATCATTTTATTTAAAAATATGTGTTTTTCGAAGCAGCACATATTGTAAAATCAATACCTCTTCTTCAGTAATAAAAGGGTTTGGGAAGAGCAATTATTGTGTAAGATACAAAGTATCCTACCTGTTTGGGGGAGACTCAGATTATATGTTACACTGTTCTTATTGCATAGATGTATTGTTTTTCACGTATAAGACAGTTTAAAATGTGATGATGCAAAATGAAATATAATGTGTAACTGAAGGATTATGTCTTTCTGCAACTGAAAATAAAATGGTTACTTAAAAGTAATTATCTAAATTTTAAAGCAAAAAAGATTAGATGACTGTTCCTCTTCTAAGAGTGGAAAAAATGAAACTGGATTTCTTCAAAGTCAAAACCCAATGTTCCAAGACTAAGTGCACTTAACAGAGTTGCTTGTTGGACTGCTAATGACAAAAATATACAAAGTCAAGAAGAACAGCTTAGTCTTTCATATTAACATAAAGGGAAGAGAAAACAATCATTCAGTCTAGGAAAGATTCAAGGTTCTTCACCGCATGTTAATGAAATTAATAGCTATTCGGGATTAATAGTTTATTCTAGAATTTAATGGCTGCCCAACATTCTTGTGTTGGAAAAAGAACAATAAAAGGCAAATTAAATCTAAATTGTTTTGGTTTCCTAGCTTTGGAGTAGATATAATATATTGTATTTGAAATATTCTCTTTATTTAAAACAGAAAGGTAGGGGAGCCTGGGTGGCTTAGTGGGTTGAGTGTCCCCCTCTTGATTTCCGTCCAGGTCATGATCTCACCTTTTGTGTCCCCAAGCTGGGCTCTGTGCTGACACCACGGAGCCTGCTTGGGATTCTCTCTGTGCCCCACCCCCACTCATGCACCTGTGTGCATGAACTCTCTCTCTCTCTGTCTCTCTCTCTGTCTCTCTCTCAAAACAAATAAATTTTACCAAAAAAAAAAGAGAGAAAGGTAAAAATTATCCCAAATTAAACTGTAATATAATTTAGGAAAAGTTAAAGTGACTGCCATATAATTTTTTAAAAGGCATAGTATTGCAAATGTAATATTTTTGATATATTTAAGAACAGCATTTCATATGAATCACTTTATGATTATTGTCCCATGCTTGATTGTTAAGAAATCTAAAATTATTTTAGGCATGCACTAAAGTTTAAAAAATATTTCTATTTATTTTATATGTATCTAAGGTATGCACCAAAATAATTTAAGAAGTCTGTCTTTTTCGGGGCACCTGGGTGGCTCAGTGGGTTAAGCATCTGACTTCAGCTCAGGTCATGATCTCATGGTTAGTGAGTTAGGGCCACAGTGAGTTTGAGCCCCCATCGGGCTCTCTGCTTTTAGTGTAGAACCTGCTTCGGATCCTCTGTCCCTCTCTCTCTCTCTGCCCCTCCCCTGCTTGCTATCTCTCTCTCTCTCTCTTTCTCACTTTCTCTCTCAAAAATAAACATTAAAAAAAAGAAGTCTTTTTCTTGTTGCCTTTCTTTATAAATGATTGCATAAAAGCACATATAATAATAAAATTACTTCTTTCCAGATGTGAGTAGAATTTGAAGTATGTATTTGTGTTTTGTTTTGTTTTAAAGTTTCATCTATTTTGAGAGAGAGAGAGAGAGAGAGAGAGAGAGAGACATTTACTGTAAGAAATAAGTTCATGCAATTATGGAGGCTGTCATGTCCCAAGATCTGCAGTTGGAAAGCTGGGGTGCAGTTCTAGTCTGAAAGACTAGGAGAGCTTTCAGCTCCTGAAAGACCAGGAGAGCTGATGGTGCAGTTCTAGTCTGAAAGCCTGTGGGCTCAAGACTCAGAAAGAGCTAAAGGCGTAGCCTGAATATGAAAACAGGAAAAAACTTATGCCCCACCTTGAAGGCAGTCAGTTGGGCATGGTACACTGTTCTGTTCAGTCTTTTTGTCCTATTCAGATGCTGAAATGATCTGACGGGGCCCCATCCTCCTTAGGGAGGGCAACCTGCTTCATTCGCTGTACTTTGGCTGATGTTAATCTCAACCAGAAATACTCTTACAGACACACCCACAAAAATGTTTGAACAAATATCTGGGCATCCCGGCAGATGAAATTAATCATCGTGTATTTCATAACATTTGGAGAAAAAAAAATCCAACTAGATTGCATTAGTCACTTAGGATCTCTGTAACAAGAATACCATAAGCTGGATGACTTAGATGAGAAGCATTTGTGTCTCACAATCCTGGAGGCTGCGAAGCATACGTGATGGCACTGGCAGGTTTTCTGTGTGGAGACAGGCACCTGCTTGTATCTTCATATGGGAAAGACGGGGGGTGAGAGAAATCTGATCTCTTTTCCTTCTTCTGAAGGCATTAATCCCATTCAGGAGGCCCTCACTCTCAAGTCCTTACTACCTCCTAAAGGATGCATCTCCAAATACCATCCGATTGGGGATTAATCTTCAACACGTGAATTTTGGGTTGGGAGAGGAAGAAAGACATACAGCCCATAACACAGATCAAAATAAACTTTATGAGACTGATACAAAATGGACACACTTATCTACACCTGAAGTATAGTAAACAAAACAAACAATAAATGTATATATATATATATATATATTTATAATTATATAAAAATGTATGTATAATTATAAGTTTATATTTATTTATATTTATATATAATTATTTGATATGGATAATATTGAAAATAAATGAATATATATAATTTTTCTAGTGATTGACATTATACCAATTGAATAAACATTTGGAATACAATTAAACTATACAGTTTTTTACATATTATTACAAAATGTGTAGATGGACCAAATATTTACATATAAGAAATAAAACCATAATAGTATTATAATAAAATAAATTAGACAAAATTAGGTCTGGGTGAAGGAAGCCTGTCTAAACACAGTTTTAATATCTGAAATCATAGACATGACGGTCACTAGATCGTACAAATTTAATGTGCTATTAACAAACAATAAACATAAATATAATTTTAAAAGGAAAATTTTGTTATGTCTATGATGAAGCAGTAATCTGCTCTCTAGTCAGGTTTCTAGCAAAAACTTTAGAAAAAATAACCCTAATAAGAAAACAAACAGCCTGATTAAAAAGAAAGTTGGAGGGGCGCCTGGGTGGCGCAGTCGGTTGAGCGTCCGACTTCAGCCAGGTCACGATCTCGCGGTCCGTGAGTTCGAGCCCCGCATCAGGCTCTGGGCTGATGGCTCAGAGCCTGGACCCTGCTTCAGATTCTGTGTCTCCCTCTCTCTCTGCCCCTCCCCCGTTCATGTTCTGTCTCTCTCTGTCCCAAAAATAAATAAACGTTGAAAAAAATTAAAAAAAAAAAAAAAAAAAAAAAAAAAAAAAAGAAAGTTGGACAGGTCGCCTGAGTGTCTTAGTCCCTTAAGTGTGCAACTCTTGATTTAGGCTAAGGTCACGATCTCACGGTCATGGGATCTAGCTCTACATTAGGCTCCGCATTGGGCATAGAGTCTGCTTCGGATTTTCTCTCCTTCTCTGTCTGTCTGTTCCCCATTCGTGCTCTCTCACTCTCAGAATAAATGAATAAACATTGAAGAAACATCTGGAGACTTTGATACCTCCATAAAGAAGATACACAAATGGCAAATAAGCACATGAAAAAATACTCCTCATCCTCATCAGGCAAATGCAAATTAAAACACCAATGAGATACTACTACCCGCCCATTAGAAGGCCCAAATCCAGAATGCTGAAAACACTAAATGTTACTGAGGATATGGAGTGACACGAACCTCATTCATTGCCTATGATAATGTAAAATGATACAGACTCTTTGAAAAATAGTTTGGCTATTTCTTACAAAACTGAGTATAGTTTTACCAAGCAATCCAGCAGCCTCACCCCTTGGTGTTTATTAAAAGAAACGGAAAACTCATGCCCACACAAAACCTTTGCACAGATGTTTGTAGTAACTTTATTCATAATTTTCAAAACCCAGAAGCAACCAAAATGCCCTTCAGTAAGCAAATGGATGAGCTGGTTGATCCAGACAATGGAATATTCTTCTGCAATAAAAATAAATGAGCCAACAAGCCAGGAAAAGACACAGAGGAAATGGAAATGCAGATTATTATATGAAATTAGCCAATCTGAAAAGTCTACATATGGTATGATTTCTACGATATAGCATTTGGGAAATGCCAAACTATGGAAACAATAAAAAGATAAGTGGTTTCTCAAGGTTGGGAAAGAGGAATGAATAAACAGAACACAAGAAGATTTTTAGGGTACTGAAAATACTCTATATGAAATCATAACAGTGGATACATGCCATTATACATTTGTCCAAATTTCAAAGAATGCATAACACCAAGCGTGAACCCTAAAGTGAACTATGGACTTTGGATGATTTTAATGTGTCAATGTAGTTTCGTCAGTTGTAATAAAAGAAACACTGTCGTAGGGGATGTTGGTAATGAGGGAGGCTGTACATGTGCAGGGGCAGAGGGCCCATGGGAAATCTCTGTACTTTCCTCATAATGTTATTATAACCCAAAACTACACTTAACAAAGTTTAAAAACCAAAATAACCCAATATAAAAATGGAATGGCATCAAGCCATAAGAGGAAAAAAAAAACAACTTCATAGGCTATAGGCACTTTAAAAATAACATGATAAAAGAGGTTTTAGAAACAAAGTTACTCCTATTGGGGTGCCTGGGTGGCTCAGTTAGCTAAGGTCTGACTCTTGGTTTCTGCTCACGTTACGATTTCACCATTCTTGAGATGGAGCCCTGCACTGGGCTCCATTTTCTAAAGAGAAATGTAACTATATGTGTCATTAGATATGAAAACCCGCCTTCTAATATATATATATATGCTGTAGAAACTGCATATACATAATTCTGGAGATTCGTATAGAAAAGTGTTTAAAATATCAAGGGTCCCAAACTACTCAGACAAACTGGGAACATAATTTAATAAGAAATTAGAATATTATTTCTCCAGCATATCTTTTTTACTTTTTCAACTTTCAATAAAGTGGACAAGACTATAAAAGATCAGCTACTTTTAATAATTGAAAATTAGAGACCTATAAGTATCCTGTAATTTGCTTTAATTAAGTAAATTCTGACCTATCTTTTTTATCCATAATGTAGAGTACTCCTATGTCTCTCCATATGGTCATCACTATGCATGGCTCTGTGTGTTATATGTCCTCTGTAATTCTTTCAGCTTCATATTATGTGATTTTCCATCTCCCTCCCAAATTTTTCCATTCTTGCCTGCCTAAATTTCTCTTAAATTCTAAACTTTTCCCAGAATCTGGGGCATAACATTGCTGTTACCTTTTCTTAGAAAATTCTTTAATTCCTTCTCCTCTGGCTAAAACTTCTTGATCACTTAGAAATGTTCAAATGTTCAACCATAATGAATGGTTATGGTAGCTTTTCCTAATGGAGAGATATATTTAATTAGTTATTAAAATCTCTGGTACTTGAAATACTCATTATATATTCAAGTATAATTGGATAATGAAAGACATTTGTTTCACATTATATATTTATAGCAGTTAGAGTTCAATTCCTAATGTCAAGGACCATAGAAACTACGTATGCATAACTAGGAACATAATTCAATACAGAAGAAATTGATAATATGGCGGTTTGCAAAATTGGATGGTCAGCCTGACTTTCTTGGAAGCTAAAAAATTATTATATTATTTGAGCTAGCAAGTACTGGATTTGAGGCGAATATCTCTAGCAAAATCTGTATGACCTTAGAAACTTAATATCATTTAATCAGTATCCTCACCTACAGTAGGCGAATATTGGCCCCCTATATTGAAACATTTTTCACTAGCTCAGAATATCTCCTTTTGTGCATGGGAATGCTAGGAGGTGGAAGAGGGAAGGCTGGCTTACTTCACCTATTTTTAACTATAATTAAATATATTTATATTCTTACTCTGATTTACCTGTTGATATAAGCTGCTTCAAATCCTGTTAAGTTTTAAAAATTATTAACTATAGTCTATTAACATCCCTATAATTATTTCCATTTTTTAAAAAAAATGGATTCAGCGGCGCCTGGGTGGCGCAGTCGGTTAAGCGTCCGACTTCAGCCAGGTCACAATCTCGCGGTCCGTGAGTTCGAGCCCCGCGTCAGGCTCTGTCTGGGCTGATGGCTCAGAGCCTGGAGCCTGTTTCCGATTCTGTGTCTCCCTCTCTCTCTGCCCCTCCCCCGTTCATGCTCTGTCTCTCTCTGTCCCAAAAATAAATACACGTTGAAAAAAAAAATGGATTCAAAACTCCAGTATTTCATCCCAAACTACAAGCCTTGCCTTTAGAGGCTGATGCCAAGACCAATTAATGGCTTCTTCTATTTGAATCCTGGAGTGAATGAGTAAAGGGAGATTTGGATCCATAGTCTTTGCATAGAACCTGGGTTCTAGGTTCTATGGTTCTAGGTTCTAGGTTTAGAAATTATACCTTCCAGGTGGTTCATCTATTGTATTAGTTCTCCGGGGCTACTTGAACAAAGTAGCACAAACTAGGTGGATTATGCAATCCAGTACCATAGTCTAGAACACGACATCAGGATGTTGCTAGGGTCAGTAGTTCCTTCTGAAGGGTGCAAGGGAGGATCTATTCTGTGCTCCTATTCTAATTCCTGGTAGCTTTAGGCTTTCGGTGCTTTGTCGATAGCATGCTCTCTGTGTATTTGCACCATCTTCCCATGTGTCTGTCTCTGCACATTTCTTGTCCTTATAAGGACACCAAATTGGGTAAGAGCCTAATCACCTCATCTTAACTTGATCACGTGCAAAATCCTTATTTCCAAATAAGGTCATATTAACAGGCACTAAGTATCAGGACTTCATCATCTTTTGGAAGGGGACACAATTTTTTTTTCCCATAATAGCAATCTATTACAAAGATTTTACTTAATGATTATTTCCTGTTTCTAAAAAAAAAAAAAAAGAATTGTTAATATTATCATAACCTAGGAATTGCTGTTAACATGAAACCTCCAATTATGCAGTTATACACTCTAAAGTTATAGGCAGTGATGAAATAATGGCTAAAGAAATTAAGTCTAATTCCACTTGTTTAATATGTAAGTAGGACTAAGGATTTAATTTTGTGAAAACGAGTATGTAGTAATTGTAGAATAGTCTTTTTTTTCAAAGAATACGGTATTTTTTCCCCAATAGTTATACCCCCCCCACACACACACACATCCTATGTTGGCCCATTAAAAAAGAATCTCAAAGGATTTCATTGTATCGAAATCATAAAAAGTGGTATTCCACAACTGATTACCATTGAGTAGCATAAATCAGAAAAGCACATCCATAAAATTGAAGAAGTACCAAAAACATCTGGTACACACTATCAGAGAGCACAAGTAACTGAAACTTGAAGCAACGAGATTGTGAAGAGAAAATAGACAAATCGCAGGGGGCCAGAATTATACTACTTTTTATGTTGGGGATTTTTTTCCCTAAATCTCAGAGTAAGGCATAAAGGCCTGGCAGAAAGCAGACACTTTGAGTTTGAGATATTGTTATGTGGGAGGCAAATTTTTGTTTCTAGAAGTAATAAGGCACTCAAGATGTGAGAAACAGAAATCTTGGAAGAAAAATGACCCAGAGAAGTGATCCCAGAATTCCGAGTGCTTTAATACTATAGGTCACTGGTAAATCCTAAAAAGCATAGGGGCAAGAGGCCAAGAAATCAATCAGAAAGAAATTGTTAAGTGACTAAAAGCTAAGACCTTTCAATAGTCTTATGTTGCTGGGGAGACAAAATTGGATTGCAAGGTGGGTGAGGAGAAAGGATAGCAATAAACACCCCATACGTTCAGTTGAGACTTCTAAAGAGCTATGCCCTAAAATAAAATGTGAACCAGATAAAGACAAACCTTACAACACAGGCTCAAAAACTTGAAGTTGTTTATTGAGACCCAGTAATATACCCTTAATCTAACTTTTGGCAAAGAGCAATTCTTCCCTGAAGGAAAATACAACTATCTAGAACTGTTCGAATTTTTCATATACACGGTGTAATATGCAATAAAATCTGCCTAGTGTTAACATAAGACCAAAATTGAAAGACTAAATACCGGGAAGAAAATCTTACAAATGAAACCGATCCACAGGTGACCCAGAAAACTAAGTCATCGGGCATGAAATTTAAAACAAATCTGATTAGTACATTTAAATAAGATCAAAACAATGAATAGCAAGATAAGAAATTACACCACATAGGGGTGGCTGGATAGCTCAGTTGGTTAAGCATCTGACTTTGGCTCAGGTCATGATCTCATGGCTCGTGAGTTTGAGCCTTGCATCGGGCTGACGGCTTGGGGCCTGGAGCCTGCTTCGGATCCTCTCTCTCTCTCTCTCTCTCTCTCTCTCTGCCACTACCCACTCATGCTCTATCTCTCTAAAAATAAATAAAACATTTAAAAAATAAATCACACCAGGTAAACTTAAAGCTACATCTGCTACCTGACCATTTGGGGTGACGCCTGCTTCTAGACCAGCAGAGAGAGAATAATTGGCTGTAATCACTATGGTCAGCTTTTATGCAAAGGGAGCAGAGAGGAATATACTGCAGCTCATTAAAGCAATGCTTGTTTTTTCCCATGCCTGAAGTTATTTGTAAATGAATAAGTAAAAATAAAAGTCCAATGAGAATATGATAAACAGGCTATCAGATATGAAGTTTTAAGTCAACCAAGATGGCAAGTCAATTTCAACCGTGAGAAATGTTAAATAAAGGGGAAATGAAACTGCACTGGAGAGTAGAAAATGGTGTGTATGATGATCAGTTATGGCCCCACAATCAACTGCAGCAACAGGACCTAAGGTTTCTCCCATTAACCCTCCTCTGTTAATTTTCCCAAAAGTTATAATTAAATGGAATTTTAGTGAGGCTTAGCCTAGAAGAGTAAAAAGTTGGAAGAAGCAATTGAATCTGCATGGTCCAAGGAGTTAGACTTTGTTGGGTACGATCATCCAGAGTGTCCTTTGCCAAATGGCATAGCCACTCCTCAATTTCAGGCACTGCTGGCTAATGAAATTTTCAGCTGGTGCCTTCTCCATAAAATTAGTACAGTGTTTTCCTTCGTGGTGCAGTGTATACTCCAAAACTTCCCTATGGTATCAGACTGAAGTTTGTTCAGCCAAGATCACATTCTTGCCTAAATAAGTACTCTGGTCTCTTTCTGAGAGAATCCCCCCCTGCCCAAAATCTATCGGCTCCAGTGCTCAAGAATCTGACATAACACCAAACCCACTTGTTCCATTGCCCCAGGATAACCTTGACACAAAATTCAGACAAAGATATCGCAAAAAACAATATCATAAACTAACATCTCTCAAGAATATAGGTAACAAGGTGGTTTAGTCAGTTAAGCATTTGACTCTTGATCACTTGGATGGCTCATGTCATGATCTCACGGTTCCTGGGTTTGAGCCCTGCCTCGGGTTCTGCCCTGTCAGCACGGAGCCTTCTTGAAACTCTTTTTCCTTCTCTCTCTGCCCCTACACAACTTGTGTTCTCTCTCTCTCTCTCTCTCAAAATAAATAAATAGAATAAAATAAATAAGTAAATAAAAGAATAAAGGCAACAACATATTATAAACAAGTCAATCCATTTTACTTACATATAAACAGATACATCAAAATTTAATATTTGGCATTCATAAAATGCATTTTACTGCATCAATAGAATAAATAGGACAACTATGATCATCTAAACATTTAGAAAAATCAATACTTTTCTATTGATTAAACATTAATTCTATTAATTAAATTAATTAAACATTAATTAAACATTAATTAATTAAACATTAATTCTATCCAACAACTTTTTTTTAAATTTTTTTTAACCTTTATTTATTTTTGAGACAGAGAGAGACAGAGCATGAATGGGGGAGGGGCAGAGAGAGAGGGAGACACAGAATCGGAAGCAGGCTCCAGGCTCTGAGCCATCAGCCCAGAGCCCCACGCGGGGCTCGAACCCACGGACCGCGAGATCGTGACCTGAGCTGAAGTCGGACGCTTAACCGACTGAGCCACCCAGGCGCCCCGCAGTAACTTTTGTCAATATTCTTAGTGAAATAAGACAAACAAAGTAAAGTGGTAAGATTTGGGAATGGAGACAAAATTGTGGTAATCGTCACATTATATATATATATATATATATATATATATATATATATATATATATCAAAAGCACCTGCAGATTAAATAAGAGTTAAGTGTATTTACAAAGTTGTTTGGATACAAATCCAATAAAAAATTATTAATCTCTGTTAATACTAGAGGTGGAGAAATAGATTTTTAAACTCATTGAAACCATTTATAAAGGCATCAAAACACTAAATACTTAAGAATAAATCTAATGAAAGATATGCAAGACTTCTACAATAAACATATCAAACATTCTGAGATTATTTAAAGGAATCTACTCAATTTAGAGACCTAAGTTGTTCATGAAGTGGAAAATTTAGCATTTTAAATACATCATTTTTTAATATACTACCATTCACAACAGCATCAAAAACAACAAAGGCCTTAGAAATAAATTTAACCAAGGAGGTGAAAAATCTGTACACTGAAATCTATAGGACATTTTCTTTTTTTTTTTTTAACGTTTATTTATTTTTGAGACAGAGACAGAGCATAAACGGGGGAGGGGCAGAGAGAAAGGGAGACACAGAATCGGAAGCAGGCTCCAGGCTCTGAGCCATCAGCCCAGAGCCCGATGCGGGGCTCGAACTCACGGACCATGAGATCATGACCTGAGCTGAAGTCGGACGCTTAACCGGCTGAGCCACCTAGGCGCCCCAATAGGACCTTTTCTTTTAAGAAACGGGAAAAGGTACAAATAAATGGAAAGAAATCCAGTGTCCATGGATCAGAAGAATTAATATTGTTAAAATGCCCATACCATCCAAAGCCGTCTATACATTCAATGCCGTGCCTATCAAGATTCAGTAGCATTTTTCACAGAAATAGAAAAAACAATCCTAAAATTCCTAGAGAACCATAAAAGACCCTGAATAGCCAAAGCAATATTGAGATAGAAAAACAAAGCTGGAGGTATCACACTTCCTAATTTCTAACTATATTACAAAGCTATAGTTATCAATACAGTATGGTAGTGGCATAAAAAGACACATGGACCAATAGAATAGAATTGACAGCCCAGAAATAAACCTCTACATATATTGTCAACTAACATTTGACAAAATTGTCAACAATATTCAATCGGGAATAGATAGTCTCTTCAACTAATGCTATTTGGAAAACTGTATATTCAAATGCAAGAGAGGGAAATTGAAATTGAAACCCTAATTTATAGCACTCAAAAAATTAATTGAAAATGGATTAAAGAGAAAAATCTAAAATTCCTAGGAGAAAACATATTTTAAAAAGCTCGCCCAAAATTATACAATGCACTTGCTACAGAAGTATTTCAGCTCTGTTCACAAAGTGCTACACTTACCAAGACGCTTTCTGAATGATTTTTTTTCTTTTTCCCTCCTGTGGATGGATTCAATTATATAGGATTAAAAGCATTGCCAATCATTTCCTGGAACTTGTAAAAGCGATCGTATCAGAATCTGCACTAACGTTGACAGGTACAATGACTCTTACCAATGAAAACATAGGTTAGCATAAACTGAAAGAATATAATCAAGAAAATTGACTTACATGTGCAGATTTCTGCATGATTTGATAAGCGAAAATTTAAAAATAAATTCAATTTCTCCTGACTTCTCATGGATAATTTCTCACATGTTAAGGTAAGTATACCATTAAAATAATGGTACTAAGTGATGCTGTCTTTCATAGATATATAGTTACAATATTGTAAAATAGGTTACAGTTGAAAGCTTTGTGTGACAATGCATTTAGCCATAAATCTGGTCACACTTGACTGAATTTTTTCAGAGTGTTTGGCAAGCAATTGTTTTCTGCAGTAAACATCCTGACTGATTTTAGTGGCCTTTTGAGTATGGATCCCCATCTCATTTTATTGCTGTGATAAAATGTCAGCAAAAAATGTATGTATTCTTTAATAGCCTCTAGAGAAAGTTAAACCTAAATCAGAAAATAACAACCATGATGATAAAAAGCATATGGTTTGGTATTTGGGGTGCAATCATATGTAGTTGCTGAGGACACATTTTGTACTGAGGATTCTAATATTTACGAGTAAGTAATACATATCTCTAGGTGAATATTTAGGATGATAAAAAAAATCTGTTAAATGAATTGTTCTTTCATCTACTGCCAATAATGGGTCTTCTCTGGAAAGCTAGTTTGTTATGTCAGAGAAAAGTTTTTCCTGTGATTTATAGCAGTATTTATAAGAGTAAGGCTAGTATAAATGAAAATGTGCATTCTTAACTTCTTGTTTCTGGTAGCGTACCTACAAAGTTGCACATAAGCAAAAGCATGTACTTGATTGAAATAAACAATTCTAAAAAGAAAGTTTGAAAAAGCCGAGTTGATTGATATGAGAACGGAAACCTAATAGGCATTTCCAAGGCAAAACTAAATTGTTATTATTGGCGATTAATGCATCCTCCAGTGAAAATTTAGAGCAAGGTATACTGATCATTTTATAGCCACCTCTAAAATGTGAATTCTCAATTCTAGGGATTGGAGTTCTACAACTAAATAAGCACACAGGAGTGTGGATTTCTCATTAGGATCCACCAGTGTCGATTATTTATCTCTTTAATGTAGATTTAATTTAACTTATATCCATCACTCACATTATAACAAATTAATTTATTATAATCTTAAACTCTCATATCAGTAATTAATTTTGAACAGGGACAAATGACAAATGACAGATGAGTAAATCTAGTAGCATAAATGAAAAGTATAGTGAAAACACAAATGGGGGAAATATGTGTTATCATAGAGAGTCAAGGAAGTTTTGCATGGACAAATAGGAAACAGAAATACAACAAAATCAAATATTTGATAATTAAAGTTTCCAAAAATAAATTAAAAAAACTTAAAAACATAGTTTAGAATATTCTGAATATTAAATATATGAAGAGGAAAAATTAGAGAGAGAAGATAAGTCTAATCCAGAGTGTTTCCATATCTGAAGAATGAATTCAAATTATTTTGAATGCTTTTAGTAAAAAAAAAAATCTGTATTTTCTTTTTTTTTTTAAGTGTATTTTTGAGAGAGAGAGAGAGAGAGAGAGAGAGCGGGAGAGCAGAGGAGGGACAGAAAGAGAGAGGAAAAGAGAGAGAATCCCAAACAGTCTCCGCACGGTCAATGCAGAGCCCGATGTGGGGCTTGAACCCATGAACTGTGTGATCCTGAGATCAGGCATTTAACCAACTGACCCACCCAGGCACTCCAAACATTTGCATTGTCTGAAATGAAATATGATATGGTTTATATTTTAGCATTTTTTCAAATATTTTGTATCTTTTTTATATTTTAGATTGAGTGTTAGAAAGCTTCTGTTAAAGTCATATTTAAAGTAATGTGTTAAAATGTAAGCTTTACCTAAAATGTAAGATTTATCACATAGCTATTGCTGTGTAACAGTTCACTTCTAATTTGGTAGCTTAAAACAAAACACCATTATTTTAGTTCATGATTGTGCCAGTCAGCAATAAAGGTTAAACAAGCCAGTTGTCTATTCAGATTTCAGCAGAACTCCTGTGTGCCAGCTGTGGGTCAGCTAAGAGACTCGACCTCTGAAGGTCGGCTGAGCCATGTTAGTTCTCGTCCACACGTTGTCTTCAAACCGCCAGCCATGGGTATGTACTGGTGCAGTTCCAAGCAAGACTGGAAGAACGTTGAATTCCATTGACCAAAGTAGGACACAAGGCAACTTACATACAGCGATAGTGAAATAAATTGAAATAAACTCCTGATAGGAGGAGCTTAAAGCAGCTTTGCAAATGCTTAGGATAAAGGGAAGAATGAAGAATTGTGGCCATTTTTGCATGGCAGCTGGGTGGCTCAGTTGGTTAAGCTTCTGAGTTTGGCTCAGGTCTTGGTCTACTGGTTCATGGGTTTGGGCCCTGCATGGGGCTCTGTGCTGACACCTCAGAACCTGGATCCTGCTTTAGATTCTGTGTCTCCCTTTCCCTCTGCCCTTTCCCTGCTCATTCTCTCTCTCTCTCTCTCTGTCTCTGTCTCTCTCTGTCTCTCTCAAAAATAAATAAAAACATTAAAAAATAAGAATTGTGGCAAGTTTGGCAATATGTTCTCATCCAATTAAGATTCCATTTTTGTCATGTTACTGACATCTTTAAATATTAGACATTTAATTTTTTTTAATGTTTATTTATTATTGAGAGACAGAGAGAGACCGAGCATGAGCATGGGAGGGGCAGAGAGAAAGGGAGACAGAATCCAGAGCAGGCTCCAGGCTCTGAGCTGTCAGCACAGAGCCTGATGTGTGGCTCAAACTCACAAACCATGAGATCATGACCTGAGCCAAAGTCAGACGCTTAACCAGCTGAGCCACCCAAGCACCCCTAAAAATTAGACATTTAAAATATAGCTTTATAAAAGTATAAGAGTGCCAGACTGTTTAGTTTTATGTGTCTCCAAGTTGAAGACTACCCTCTTCCAACTGAATTAAATATGACCTATTTTCTTTCACAGCTATGTAGGTTTGATGCATATGTTTATGTGTGTACATGTGGATGTTTCATAGCCATATAATATCATAGCTATAATTATTAGTGATATAACACATAGTGATACAACTACATATCCTCCAGAATCTAGGTCCTTTTATCCTTCATAAATCTCTCTCTACCAAGTTTTTGACATTGTTTTTCCAAGTGAACATTATAACTGTGTTTTGCCTGAAATATTAATCCCTATTAAGCTTTTTAAATAAAATAATGAATGTAGTTTAGTTACTTTAATTTCTAACATGAGCCAAAATAACAAGAAACACATAAAAAAAAATTTTTTTAAATTTTGCAAGAAACGAGACTGGTTAGTAGCTAAAAGTCAATGCACATGAAGAGAGATAGGTTCAGTTACTTTGATATTCATGACCCATAACATAGTTTCTGAATTCCTTACCAAGTTGCAAAATCATGCTAAATAAATAAAACTAATTTTGGCAGACTTTTAGTTCATTCAGTGTGTCTGAATAAACCTGCTGTTATGTAGACATGGCCTTCAGCCATGGAGATATTATTTTTTTTCTTTTCTATTAAGAAGCAAATAATGAGCAAGGAAATAAATTTTCACAAGGTTAAAAAAAATGGGAAAGACAATGTTAAATTTCATCTGATCACACAGAAATTAAATCACTAGTATTATGCCTCCATTTTCCAAATGTGCACTTCACATACATAAACTCTGAAGCAAAATATATGAAACTTCTGGATTAAAGAAAATCCAATCTATGTAATGAAGGAACAGTAACTCTTAAATTTTAATTGGGTTATAAAAGTAATCATCCCACTCTATAAAAGCTGTTATCCTTATTACAAGCACACATTAATATCCCATATATGGTTAATTATGTCCACTCTCTTTTATCCCTATTTTCAAAATGAAACACAAATTGAGAAAAAAATGCATTAGGTACATAAAATTACACAGTTTGCAATTTCTATTTTATTTAATTACCAACAACATGCATCTAATAAAATTTATTTGTTCTACATTGCTAATAAATGTCATAAATAATTCCTTTCTAACTGCTGGACTGAGAAGTTCACTTACATTACTAAATGAAGAAATGCCTTAAAATAAAACATTGGAAAAATTATGATACTAAAACGAGTGAAAAGGATAATGATTTTAACTGTTTTGTGATTAATTATGAATCTAAGTTTAAGAATATTATCGCTAAATAGTGGACTTGGCTTATTTCCCTTCCAAGTGCCAACGTATTTGCCATTCGATAATCCCATAAAATAATAATGTGAACCGATGTATGCACATGATGGCCTGAGAGACAGACAGTTAACCTCTGCAGATCAAGGTATTAAGAATTTTTGTTGTTCATTGAACTCTTGTGGTAAGGGTGAACAATAAAAACCTGGCAGCCCTACTTGGCATCTTTAGTCATCAAAAGCTCCTTTCTGCTACTTCTATTGTTTTGTCTATGGAGAATTACACTTCAGTTTCCTGTATGCATTCACACAAATACGGACAGTGCTGTTTTATTTGCCCATTACAAGTTATGAGCTCTCTGTCTCAAAAAGAATGTGTCATTTTTGGCGGGGATGGAATAAAGGCTATCAACAATGATGCAAAAAACTGTGGGTAACCATTCCAGATTTTTGCCTTATTGATTGCCTTGCATTAATTTTTTATATTGGGTTTCTGTTTTCAATTACATTGATTTCTGTTCTGGTGTTGCTGTTTTGTTTGTTTGTTTTTTAATTAAATGTTTATTTATTTTTGAAATAATATAATAATATTTTTGAAATAATAATAATTTAGAAAGAATGTAAGTGGAGGAGGGACAGAGAGAGGGGACAGAGGACCAAAATCAGGCTCTGTGCTGACATCAGTGAACCCGATATGGGGCTTAAACTTGTAAACCACAAGATAGTGACCTGAGCCAAAGTCAGATGCTTAACCAACAGAACCACCCATGCATCCCTCTGTTCTGATGTTTATTATTTCTTCCTTCCATTTGCTTTGGGTTCATTTTGTTCTCCTTATTCTCATTTCTTAAGGTAGAAAATTATTGATTTAAGATATTCACCCTTTTCTAGTGTAAGCCTTTAGTGCTATACATTACCCTTTCAGCTCTACCTTAGGTTGTACAATATTTTTTAAATTTTTTATTTCCATCTTCCTGCAGCTCCATTTCCTCTTTGTCTCCCTCCCCCCATTATATAGAAGTATGTTGTTAATCTCAAGATTCAAAGATTTTCCTTCTGTTTTTATTTATAGTTTGATTCTATTTTAGTCAGAAAATAAAAACTCTGCATGATTTCAACTCTTTAATTCTGTTAAGGTTTGTTTTAGGTCCCAGTATATACTTGATCAATGTTCCATGGGTGTTTGAAAAGTGGATACTCTATCATTGTTGAAATTTTTATGTTTTTATTGTGGAGTGTTTTATAAACGGCAATTCAATTCTGCTGACAGTATGATTCAGTTCTTCTACATTCCTGCTGATGCTCTGCCTAGCAGTTCTATCAAATAGCACGAGAGAGGAGTGTTGATGTCCCCAACTAGAATGGTGGATTTGTCTATTTCTTCTTTTAGCTCTACTATTTTTTCCTTAATGTTTTTTCCAACTCTGTTCTTTGGTTCTTTTATACATCTAGCGTTTTCACATCGTTATGGTGGAGTTTTCATTTTATAATTACAAATTGCCTCTTTGTCTCTTGTAATTTTCTTTGCTCTACAATCTATTTAATCAGATATTTACATGATCATTCTTGCTTATATTTAAAATTAATGTAGCTATGGTATATCATTTTCTTCTCTTTTATGGTTAATCTGTCTATGTTGTTGGATTTGAATTAATTTCCTGATAAGAAGCATATACTTGGAACATTTTTTCCCACTTAACCTCTGTCTTTTATCTAGTGTATTTAAATGATTATATTGAAAGTACTAATTAATATGTTGGTACATAAGTCTGCCATTTTATTATTCTTTCTGTTTGCTCTACTTCTAATTCCCCTGCTTCTTTTTTTATTTTTATTTGTTTCTATCTTCCTGTGAAGAATTTAAATTTTTATTTAAAATTCTATCTTGATGTATTTAAACTTTTATGTTGTTATTTTCATATTAATATATTGCTTTGCAAAATTTTCTAGTGGTCGCATTAACTATTAGAGCATACAGGTATAACTTATCATGGTATATTAAATTGTACCTCAAAAAATAAAGTAAACAATTACCTCATGTACAGTGTAGAAATCTTACTTGTATCATGTATTTTTTCTCACCTATTAAATATAAAGATGAAGATGCTTCCCTTATGGGTACTTGTTGTGGCAGTATCCTTAATCATTTGAGGGAGATGTAAAATCCATTCTAGACTAGGTGTTTATTAGGTCAGGATCCCCATTGTACCTTCCCCAGCTACTCCCATGTCTCAGCATAGACAGGAGGTGTTTCAGACCTGGAAGGGAAGGATAATTGTTCCCCTGCTGACTTTTGTAAGTGGAATTTGTGATTGATCCCCCTTGCCAGTGATGTCAGACTTACTGTGAGAAAGAATCATGTTTGATTTGAAGGGAAATAAGCCTACCTGGCTTCCTTCTGCTACTAACTTGGAGATGGAAAATCCCAGTTCTGGCTCACCTTTTCTGTTGGGGAGAAAGGGAACTTAAGATTCCCTACTGCTTTGATTTTCCTCCAGTAGTGCCATCTCACACCAGTCCTCCTTCCCCATACCTTAGGTTCTCCTTTGGTTGTCTCTCACATTATTTTAAGAGTTTATGGTTTACTTAGTAGGGAAGAGGAGGAAGAAACTGGTCTATACCATCTTATTCATAAGTTTCTTTAATGCCTTTATAAAGTTTCAAGGCTTTATTTTTTTTTTAAGTTTTATTTATTTATTTTGAGAGAGAGAGGGAGAGAGCATGCAAGCAAGAGGAGAGGCAAAAAGAGAGTAGAGAGAGAATCCCAAGCAGTTTCCATGTTGTCAGAACAGAGATCACGTTAGGGGGCTAAATCTCAGGAACCATGAGATCATGACCTGAGCCAAAACCATGAGTCTGACACTTAACAGAGTGAGCCATCCAGGCACCCCATGAGCCCTTTTCTATAACATCTTTCTGTTTTGAGAACTTACTTCAGCTATTCTTAAGATTATATTTACTAGCAATACATTCTCTTAGTTTTCCTTGTCTCAGAATGTATTTTTTCCCTTTAATTCCCAAAATATACTTTAGCCAGGTATAGAATAGATAATTGCTACATTTAACTCACTTCCAAGTTGATTTTTGTTTTGTTTTGTTTTGTTTTGTTTTTCATTCCACTGGTGATTTTTCTGGGTCTTGGTATGAATAGTGATTTTCAATTATATTCAGGATATTTTGATATTCTATATAAAACTATGGATCTTTTTTTTTCTCTTGAAGCTGGTAATGCTGTTAAGTTGTAGTACTAAGGTTGCTTGGGTGTTCATGTTCAACTTCCCACTGGACCCCACCAACACTATCCTGGAAAAAAACTGAGCACTGATTCATACCATCTTGCTACCTCCAAGTGGGAGAGTATGCTTACTTCTCTGCTAGCCTCACAAACTTGAGAGAAAGGGAACCATAGAACTGATACATACTACCTTCTCTCTGCATGATAGGGGTATAAGCTTAGCTCCTCATGGTTTGCGCTGAGACTTAGAAAGGAAGAAGCTAAGTGCCAATCAGTCCTTCCTTGTACCACCTTATTCTATCTTCTTCATTGAAGGCCCATGGTGGAGGCTCAGCTCCCCACTGGGCCTTACCGTTCTAAAGTGGAGATACCGAAGTGCCCAATAGTCCCAGCTCACACTGCCTCATTCAGTGTCACTGCTACCCTGTGGGTGTTGAGGGTCCCCTACTCACTGGACCCTATGGGTCCCAAGTGCGTGTAGTAAGATGCTAATTAGCTTAGACTCTCCCTGCTTTGTTTAATCTTCCTGACATTAGATAGTGATGTGGAAAAGTATAATTCAGAGTGGTTACTAGCTCCTTGTGGTGCCCTGTTAAGTTTCCTTACTGCCAGGTGGGAGTAGAGGCTTATCTTACCACCAAATCTCACTGAAACTACCCTGGCTGAGAAACTGGGAGCACTACCTGTTTCCCTAAGACAGGAAATGGTATACCAGCTTCTCTCTCAGACCTACCAATGCTACCTTGGTGAAAGAATCAGAACATACTTATTTCCATGAGCCAGGGATAGGTGATAAATTCTTTGCTGGACTCCACCAAAACTACCAAGTCGGGTAGTCCAGAGTTCCACTGCCTGATTCTGTGGAGCAAGGTGCAGGGTGAAATGGGAGATCAGTTCCTTGGTTAACCTCTTGGAACCCACAGTGATGGTGGTGCGCTATATGTAGTAAATAGCAAGTCCTTCCAGAGATATCCATATCCTTAATCTACAAATATGTTACCTTACATGGCAAAGGGAATTTTGCCAATGTTATTAAAATTATAGTCTTACAATGGAGAGATATCTCAGATTATATGGGAGTTGGGAGGTAGAGTCCAATATCACAAAACTTTTAAAAACAGAAAATTTTCTCTGGGTAGGGTGAGAGAGATGCCACAGAAGATGAGAAAGAGAAATGTTGCAAATACGGTAATCAGATTTATTCCACTTGAGATAATTTGATATGCCATTGCTGGCTCTGAGATGTAGGGGAATGTATTTAAGAACCGTAAAGAAATATCTACAGATATCCCTGAGGTTTGTAATCTTTTTTGTGTTTTTGATAAATATCTATTAAATACTTTTGCCCATTTGTAAATTACCTTTTTTGTCTTTTAATTGTTGAGTTTTAAGAATTTTTTTAATGTTTACTTTTGAGAGAGAGTGAGAAGAGTGTGTGTGCTTGCACGTGCACACAATTTGGGGAAGGGTAGAGAGGGACAGAGGATCCAAAGTAGGCTGTGCACTGACAGCAGCAAGCCCCATATGGGGCTCAAACTCATGAACTGCTAGATCATGACCTGAGCCAAAGTCAGATGCTCAAATGACTGAGCCACCCAAGTGCCCCTAAAAATTCTTTACAGGAGCGCCTGGAAGTCTCAGTCTATTAAGAGTCCAACTCTTGAAGGTGGCTTGGTCACGATCTTACGGTTTGTGAATTTGAGCCCCTCATCGGGGTCTGTGCTGACAGAGCAGGGCTGGCTTGGGTTTCTCTGTCTCCATCTCCTTGTACCTCCCTGTTTGCTCTCTTCCTCTCACTCTCTCCCTCAGAAATAAATATTTAAAAAAAAGAATTCCTTATATAGTCTAGATACATATCTCATATCAGATAAATGATATAAAATGTTTTCTCCCATTATCTGCATATCTCTTCATAATTTGTTTTTTAAAGTAAAAATATTTCCTTGATGAAGTCTAATTTATTGAGGCTTATTTCATGAACTATCAAATGTTATTCCTAGAAAATATTCCAGATTCATTTCAGAAAAAAACTATTTTGTGATGTCATTGGTTGGAGTGTTCTATAGATGTGTTAGGTATAGTTAGTTTACAGTGTTGTTTAAGTCTTAGGCTATTTTATGATCTTGTGCTCAGTTGTTCCATTCATTATTCAAAGTAAGTCAGTAGTCTGCAACAATTATTGTTGACTTGTCTATTTTTCCTTTCAACTATTTTGTTTTTACATCACGTATTTTGGGGTTCTTTTCAGCTACATATTTGTTGATCATTGTTATGCTTTTCTAAAAGACTTCTGACTTTATTATAACAAAAATCCCTTTTGTCTCTAGTAACAGTTTTTTTCTTTCAAAATTTATGTTACCTTATATCAATATATCCATTCCATTTTTCATTGTTTACTATTTGAATGGCATATATGTTTCCGTTTTTTCCTTTTAACCTATTTGTGCTTTAAATCTGAACCGTGTCTTTGAGAGACAGCGAAAAACTGGTCATATTTTAAAAATTCTACTCTGTAAATCTACGCTTTCTAGCTAAAGTTTTAAGCCCTTTGCATTTGATGTAATTATGGATGAGCTATGATTTGTGTTTGACATCATGCTATTTATCATATGTCTAATTTTTTTTTTGGCTCCATTTTTCCATTACTGACTTATTTTGTGCCCAAAAGATATTTTCCACTGGACTATTTCAATCTCCTCAATGATTCTTTAACTATATTTTGTTTGAGGGCACCTGCATGGCTCAGTCGGTTAAGCATCTGACTTCAGCTCAGGTCATGATCTATGGTCCATGAGTTTGAGCCCCGCATCGGGCTCTGTGCTGACAGCTCAGATCCTGGAGCCTGTTTCAGATTCTGTGTCTCCCACTCTCTCTCTGCCCCTCCCCCACTCACATTCTGTCTCTCTCTATCAAAAAATGAATAAACGTTAAAAAATTAAAAAAAACTATATATTGTTTGAATTATTCTTAGTGCTTCACGAGATTACAATTAACATTTCATTTAAAATAATCTAATTCACATTACTATGTACTTAATTTCAAGAGTATACGATTGTTTTACCAACATAACTGATTTCAAAGCCGTTGTTTGTGATTTATTGTCATCCAAATTACATCTTTACACATTTTAACATTGTCGACATATTTTACAATTATTGGTTTATGCAAAAAGTTACAAACAAAAATGCATTGTGCTCTCTGTGAAATATACTTATGTAGTTATTTTTATCAGTGTACTTTATTCTGTTGTGTGAACTCATGTTACTGTCAAGTGTCTTTTCCTTTCACAGTGAAGGATTCCTTCACAGTGAAGTATTTCTTATAGGTCTGATCTGCTAGCAAAAAAAAAAAAAAATGTTCATATATATTTCTACCTCTTTCTGTCTTAATCTGGTACTCCCATTGTGCTTATGTTCATACTTTGATTCTGTCCTTCAGATCTCTGAGGCATTTATTCTTTTTTTAATTCTCTTTCTCAAACTGGGTAATATCAATGGCTTATCCTCAGACCCAAATTATTCTTTATGCCAGCTGAAATCTGCTGTGTGCCACTCATGAATTTTACATTTCTGTTTTATTTTTCAACTCTACAGACTTTCTATTTTTTTAATTTCAATTTCTTTATTGTCATCCTTCATTTAGTGAAACATTGTTCTCATACTTTCCGTTTTGGAAAAAAACATTGCACTGATTATTCTTAACAAACACCTTTGGGGAATGGTTGTTCACGCTGGGAAAGTTCTGAGTCGGATCAAATAAAAATAATCCCTGCATTGATCGTTTCTGGGATTTGCCAGACAAATCAAATAATTGCAGTTCTCTAAGAATGTTGCTTTTGAGGAATACTAATGCCATTTTGCCCCTTCTAGTGGCTGCTAGGCTTCTAGTTTCTACTGTGATTATGAGATTGCTCTTTTTCATATTTTCTGCAGCACTGGATAGAGGGGGCTAGCAATGGGGCAAGTTAATGTGCCATATAGTATACCAATTCTTCCATTTTTACTGACTGCTCCCAAGACTGTTGCAAGCCATTGGTTAGTTTCCAGAGTTCTGAAATGTTAATTTTGATAATTTTTGAGTGGTTTTGTTGTTTTTATAGAAAAATGGATTTCTGGTGCTACTTTACCATCCTTGCCTACTTGTTCATTTACTTTGCTTTTCTTTCAATGGAAATACATATATTAGAGTTTTTTCTTACTTTATTT
Organism: Leopardus geoffroyi; assembly: GCF_018350155.1. Taxonomy (NCBI): domain Eukaryota; kingdom Metazoa; phylum Chordata; class Mammalia; order Carnivora; family Felidae; genus Leopardus; species Leopardus geoffroyi. The sequence goes on from NC_059333.1 coordinate 21,224,490, forward strand.
TTTTTAATTCTGTTTTTGAGAGAGAGAGAGAGGCAGAGAGAGGGGGAATGAATCCCAAGCAGGCTCCACACCCAGCACAGAGCCCAACGTGGGGCTTGATCCCATGACTGCAAGATCATGACATGATCAAAATCAAGCGTCAGACACTGGGACACTCAACTGTTCTTAATATGTTGTGGATTGTAACCCTTTGTCAAACCTATGTTTGCAATTTTTTTTTTCATTCTGTATGCTGCTTTTTCAGTGTGTTGGCTTTGACCTTTGGTACACAGAAATTTAGGTTTAATGTACTTCCATTTCCCTTTCTCTCTCTCTCTCTCTCTCTCTCTCTTTTTCTTGTGTTGTCTATGCTTTTGGTGTCATTTCCAGGAAATCATTGCTAAATCCAATGTCATTAAATTTTCTATGTTTTCTTTTAAAGTTTTATAGATTTTTGTATTATGTCTAGGTCTTTAGTCCCTTTTGAGTTATTTGTATGTAGCATAAGGTAAAGAATTCAACTTCATTCTTTTACATGGGATGTTGAGTTTTCCCACCACCACTTGCTGAAGAGATTTTCCTTTCCCCATTGAGTGGTCTTATTTCCTCGTCAGAGATCATTTGTCCCTATATGTGAGGGTTTATTTTATTCTTTTGGGTGCTTTTTAAGTGTATGTTTGAAAACGTATTTATTCTACTTCTGCAGCCGATTGGTAATTTGACTGGATGGAAAATAAGTTTGGAAATAATTAAGGACCCTAAGGCAAAGACATAGAGAATTTGACCTTGTTTAGACATATTTTAAATGCACTCAAAGGTGCTTCAAGGGGTGACGAAATCTTCAGTCTGAATTCTTAAATTATGTCTTTGACAGAGAAATGGAATAGGGTGTCAGTTAGAGCAAGGGAGTGGTCAGTGAGATCAGCTAGGTAGTTACTGTTGTAATCCAAATAAGAGAGGCTGGTGTCCTGAACTAAGATAACAGCAGCATTGGAAATTTAAGCATTGATTTTTTAAAATGCTATGGTAATAAATAGGGAATAAAAATGTTTATCAGAAATTGTCCACTTCTTTGTAATATAGTGTAGAAAAATCCAAACAAACTTTAAGACAGACCTGGCTTTGGAAGCTAGCAATTAATTTTCTATGTGACCTTAGACCTTCAAGCCAATCTCTCACAGGCAAGTTTTCTTCTTTGTCTTTCAATATCCAAGCAATATCCCAGTGTTATAGAATGATTAGGAGGAATAAGTAAGTTCAGTCATGCAAGGTGCTTAGAAAGTACTTGGAACATATTAAAATCTCAATAAATGTTAGTTATGCATATTATACACCATAACCCATAGATTCTGTCACTTTAATGTATACTAAATATTTTCATAAGGTTGGAGATAATTTGTCTGAATCACATTGTAATGCCTTCATATAGTACTTACAAATGCATATTGTTATTCTATATACATGAACTATCCTATGAGTAAAGTACAGAATTGAGATCTGATGAATCTATTAGCTGTCATCATTTATAGAACATATCAAATATTTATCTTTGCAAGGAAAGAGATCAACTACATTTGGTTTATTTATATAAACGTATATTCCTTTAAATCTGAATTAGCTTATTTTCATATACAGCAAAAATACCCCATCAATTATTATACAACAAGATCTTTATTTACAAACTTCTAGCCAAATGCACTGCAAATAATATGATCACAGTTGAGCAATACACTCTCAAAGAGTCATAATTTTTTGAAAGCTATGTTGACCTTTCCAAGCCACTAGGGTATCATTTAGTGTAATGAGTGCTAATTTCCTAAGTGGTATCCCGGTGACCTAAAAGAGTTTGTACAACTTTTAAAAGTGCCTTTTAGTCCCCATGGCGTAGTTTACACAGTGGGAAAATATGGTTCATTATCTCACAAACATACATTACAGGCAAAGAACTTAATAGTCACAATGACGTATTTTGCTTAATTTAAACTGGGTAACAATAAAAGGAGTGTTTCTAAAAATAAAATGAAATACTTGCAGAAAGTCAAGTATAATCCAATATTTTCTTTTTTACTGAATTGTGTCAAAAAAAAGTATTCATCTATAAACCAGTTTTAGGACTCCTTTTAAGATGTAAATGAGCCTCAAAAGGGAGGGGCTATCTTAGGGCTAATTTCTTTAGTGCACTCAGAATGATGATTTTCATCTTCTCCTATTGCTCTCTGAGGCCCTTTTCTGGTTCTGCAAACTGATGTTTTGCTGTTTTCAAGCTTGAATGGCAATCAGAACATATTTTTCAGTTCAATGAATTTGTATTGAGGCAAGTTCCTAATTGCTTTACATAAACAGTTTCTCCAACTTTTTTATAAAAAAAATAATCTTATACAAATCATTGCCTCTACAAAGAACAAAATTTAGATTTCTATGAATGATTAGAAAAGAGAGTAATAGAATGAACATCATATTGTACACAATATATTCCCATAATATTGTACACTTATCATCCTTCCGTTTGCTTCTGCATCGTAAATATGAACACTCAACTTAAGAAGAAGAAGATATCACTTCTTCCTTTTTCGCATTCCTAATGTGAGATCATAAATGCCTTTTCAAAGTTATGATCAAGTCGAAAATCATTACTTAAGAGATAGGAAGTTAGTTATTATGTCGGAAACTCCGAGTCAATGTGCAGTGTATTTCCACAAAGAGTATTAATAGGTGATGAAGAGGGACTGTGTTAGTTTTTGTGACCAGCAAAGAAAAGAGTGGGAGGGTGGTGGGCAGAAGCTTCTGTTTTTATTGAAGTTCCATTGACATTCTTTTTTCCTTTTTTTAAAGACACTTTTTTTTTTTTTTTTTTTTTTTTAGTATTTCTTTTGAGAGAAAGAAAGAGAGAGATAAAGGGAGGGACAAGAGGAGAGAGAAGACAGAGAATCCCAAGCAGACTCCACCCTGCCAGTGCAGAGCCTGATGTGGGGCTCGAACTCACAAACGGTGAGATCATGACCTGAACCGAAACCAAGAGTTGGACACAAAGGACTGAGCCACCCAGGTGTCCCAACATTCTTTTTCTTTCTACAAATTTATGTAAGGGAATGTCGATTGCAGAACCAAGTTCATTACTACCTATTTTCTTCTCAGTTATGTCAAAGAAAAAAACACGCATCGTACCCTGGGGTAAAGAGTAGTGTGTTCCCAACTTTAATGCACCTATAGAAATCACAAGGGTATCTTACAAAAGTATGGTTTCTGGTTTGATAAGTTCTGGGTAGGGCCTAAGATTCTGCATTTCTAAGAAGCTACACAAAGGCATGCTAATGTGCCCGATATATAAGCCACATTTTGGATATCAAGGAAATAGAAAATGAACCTATTCCCTTTTTTATTTTTTAATTTTAATTTGTTTGTTTTTTACATCACTAGATTTGCAAAGATTTTTAGGGCTTATAGTTCCTGGGGAGTCACAAGGTTAATGTTTAGTTATAAATCAGTAGTGTTCCTTTGGTGAAACTGAAAATTAAAAATGAATAATCTATTGTAGAGAAAGCATTATAGAATTGAGGAATCTGCTACCAGAATGACTGTGTGTGATATATCTGAATTTATGACCTAGGTCATATAATCTAAACAATAACAGAACAAGACAATAATTATTCTAAAGTAATTCAAGTATGGAGATATTATTCTTAACTACAGGGCATCCAATGGAGTTTTACAACTGTCTAAACGTTGAATATGCAAAAGGGCTTGACTTTTATTATGTAAAAGTGAATGTGTTAATGTTCACTGATATACATTAAATTCCACAAATTATTAACATTATTTGCAACCAGATATGATTTCCATTGCATATTGAATAGATTTGACCATATATAATCATGACTATGTGCAAGAAATATTATTTTAGAAATAGTAAAGGATTAATTGAATATTTTATACTTCCTATAAAAAATAATATTTACATCACAAATGTTGGACCAAATAAAAATATTAATAACTAGTTATTAAGTTTATCATTTGATACTACATTAGAAAAAATTTATTTGGAATTTAATACCCTTAACATCTTTGCAAGAAATCTGAGTAGATTATAAATTTTGGAGTTTGTAGTGTGCTAGAGAGCCTTTAAAAAAGGAACACTGTCCATAACATAGCATAAAATCGGTATTTCTTTTGCATTTGAAAATAAAACAAGAGTTAATAGCTATTATTGCAGTGAGAGTGTACTATAAACAAGGGATCTTTTGATGAGGGAAACGTGTTAGGTGGGGTAAAGGTAATACAAGTGTATAGAATGTGTGTAAATGTTACACAAACTTTATAAAACAGAAATCAGAGACAAATGGTGATGCTGGTTTGGGAATAATGAAAATATAACAAATATGGCTTATAATTCACATTAAATAATAAAATGTTCAGCTATGATGCAATAACAATAGAGCAAAAGAAAAAAAATATTTACGTGCTTAGCACAATAAGAGTTCAACCCTCACTCTTATATGGTCTGAAGGAATTAAAGACATGTGGCCCATAGAATATTCGTACTTCCTACGTAAGCGGTCAACAGAAGCTGCCATAGGAGAGAGTAAGAATGGTAGAAAGAGGATAAAATCTGTCCTATTCACCATGCATCTCATTGATTCCTTCTTCCTGCACACAGAACACACACATCCCTTTTCCTAAGGATAGACTTCAAGTCCTGTCCAGTCAGTGACTGCAACTGACAAGACACTTTGAAGGATTCCCTACTGTAAGTCTCGGGGTGGGGCTCATAACTGAAATCCCATAGTCCTTTCTCTCAGAACTCCTTTTTCTCCTGGCTCCTGCCTTGTTCTGCTCTTGTGAGTATCCGTAGCTTGTATTCCTTATCGACCTATGAGTCAGGTTATGGGACCAAGCATGGTTTGTTTCTTCTATTTTTACTTCTCTTAAGTATTTTCTTTTTTCAATTTATTTTTCAATTTATTTATTTATTTTGCGGGAGCGTACAGCAAGAGTGTGAGAATCCCAAGCAGGAGCCTGACACGGGGCCGCTCTCAGGAACCATGAGATCATGACCTGAGCCAAATCAAGCGTCAGATGCTTAACCCACTGAGCCACCCAGACACCCCTGTTCTTTTTTTTTTTTTAATTTTCCAAGTTTTCTAGTCCAATCCCTTAGCTTCTTTACCAGAAAAATTTACTTAGCATTTTAGTTGTCTTCTCATCTATTTGATTCTAGTCATTTTCATGCTCTAATTACCACACCTAAAATTCTCTGGAGACATGTTTCTAAAACCTGTTTTATTTCCTGGAAATTTCGCTTCCTTGCCCTACCTGATTCCATCTCACTTAATAGAATCTTTTATAATGAATACTTAAGCTGTGCCACTGGTTGAGAAATTTTACCGGGCTTTTGGTTAAAAGTTTTTTTGGTGACATTATGTCTTACTTTTGGGGATCGGACAGTGGTTGACTTTCTGTCAGTCGCAAAATTTGTCCCAAGTTCTGCTTGTTACAGTATTAAACTTTATCTGATACCTGTACTCCTAGAAAACTGTCATGGTTAAAAAATTGCCAGTACCATTTTGGGATAAGAGAATAAGAAAAAGAAACTTCTGCTAAAAAGAATGCTCTCCCCCCCCCAACCCCCCCCCCCGCCCCATAACTTCCTGTAAGACTTAGAAAAGTTCCCTGTGTTTACTTATGGTATCAAAGCCAGACCTTCCAAATACCACTCTGCCTCATGAAAGATGAGTGGAACTTGTCTATCATGGCCTATCAGCCTGAGTGCTTATTAAGTGACTTACCCAAACTGTAGTTAAGTTTCCCTCCTCGGGGCACCTGGGTGGCTCAGTCAGTTAAGCTTCTGACTTCGGCTCAGGTCATGATCTCACGGTTTGTGAGTTCGAGGCCCGTGTCGGGATTTGTGCTGACAGCTAGGAGCCTGAAGCCTACTTCGGATGCTGTGTCTCCTCTCTCTGCCCCAACTTGTGCTCTGTCTCTCTATGTCTCTCAAAAAATAAATAAACATTAAAAAATTAAAAAAAATAAAATTAAAAATTAAAAAAATTAAAAATTAAAAAAATAAAACATTGACAGCAAACATATAGCCCCTTCTTAAAGACGCTGTTCAAAATTTTAAGAATTTACTGACCTCAGGGAAAAGTATTTCCTGATCATCTTACTCTCCCGCACTTTATTCGTTTTAGTCTTGTTTACTCCTCCTGATAAAAGAAAAGCCTTTTTCTGCCTGACTTCTGAGTTGTTGGCTTGTCTCTTGGTTGGAATATTCAACCTGTTATTGGAGTGTCCTACCTCCTGTTGTAACAACCCCCTTCCTGTCTCTTGCAATCAACTTTCCAAATAATCTACTAAGTCTGAATCTGTTTTTAATATCAAATTAAATTTGGTATTAAATTTAACAATCAGATTTAGAGATTGCCACTTTTTTCTGTGGCCTTGATAAATGCAGGTGATAGCTACCCATGCCTACGTACTATTAAAATGGTTCTAACTTTTTCCTCCAGAGCTACAAGCTACAAGGTCTAGGATTTGCTTGCCAAATGATTTCAGGCAATAATTATCCACATATTTAGCTACTGTTAATAAGAATTCCCTGCATCTCTTTATACTTGGATTATCAGTTTCCTTATCTCACCCCCACCCAACTACTCCTAAGCCAATACCATATAATTTTGTTCTCGTTTCCTTGTTTATTTAAAAAAAAATTAATATTTATTTTTGAGAGACACAGAGACAGAGCTTGAGCAGGAGAGGGGTGGAGAGAGAGAGGGAGACACAGAATCCGAAGCAGGCTCCAGGCTCCGAGCTGTCAGCACAGAGCCCGATGCGGGGCTCAAACCCACGGACGGTGAGATCATGACCTGAGCCGCAGTCGGACGCCCAACCGACTGAACCACCCAGGCGCCCCTGTTTATTTATTTTTTAAACATTATTCCACCCAGGGGCTGATTACTCTATTTTTAAGCAAGATGTTAGAATCAACGCCCTGCAGAAACTAAACATCACATGTTTCAGTCTTTATTCATTCAGAGTTCAGGAAAGGCGGGTGGATCTGTTCTACCTCCAAGCTGTGTATCTGGATAAATGGCTTCTCATCCAAGAACAGCCATGACATGTTCACGTCAATTTACAGCCTCCTGGCCAGAAATAGTTACGACAACAACCTAACCACAGTGGGAACCAGAAACAGGGGTGAGTACAGATATCTGAGGGTGATTGTCTTAGCTGCGTGGTAGTGTTAACATATTTTGAAATGTTAGGGACGTTTTGTATTAGGTGATATATACTGCCTTCTGCAAAAGATAACAAAACATACATGGCATGAATTATTTTCTGTTTTAGAAACACAAATCTTCTGAACCAAAGTTCAGCCTCTTGATTATAGCAGATTTAGAATCTAGTTTGTGTTTTTGTCAACCTTCTCCTCAGAGCCCCGTCACTGTTACTGCCCTCCTTCTGGGAGGCCAGGGGACCAGTGTGGTATGCCCATTAAATAATCTTGGCAGAAAATTATATACATAGCTGAAGCTAATGATTTGAGGACCGAGTATTCAGGGAGGAACCCATTTTGCTGTAAGAAATCAAAGTGGCTTGAATGTACTACTTCTGAGTTGAAAACCTTCTTATTTTGCTTCCCGTGTTATGTGTTATTTTCGAACAAAATATGTGCTGTTTTGTGTTGCTTTGTGATTAGCATAAGGATACACGTTAAAGGTAAATTTAATCCAATTTATGAAAAATAAGGATATCGATATACTGCGACCCTTTAATAGAAAGTGAATGACAGATTGGTTTGCACTTAACAATTAAAATTATAAATATAATATGATAAAACCTATGATAAAGTTTTAAATACATATAGATTCTGGGCATTCAGTTCTAAATGGATAGCATGTTAGCAAGTAGATTTTATTTCTATCTCCATTTTAATATTCTGAGTTCCTTTGAAGTCCTTAATCAGTTAATGTTCTCCCAGATTTAAAAGCAGCAAAAGAAAGACACGATTTGTTTTACTTGTTCGTTATTCTGAGACACGTCACGTTTCCAAATTCCCATCTCCAAACTCCCTGCCCTGCTGTAAATTGGGTCCTAATTGGTCTGAGTCCTCACTTCCTCGGACACTGTGTTACCTACCACACACAAGGCTTTGTGAATGGCTTTTTTTTTTAATTTTTTTTTTCAACGTTTATTTTTTTTTGGGACAGAGAGAGACAGAGCATGAACGGGGGAGGGGCAGAGAGAGAGGGAGACACAGAATCGGAAACAGGCTCCAGGCTCTGAGCCATCAGCCCAGAGCCTGACGCGGGGCTTGAACTCACGGACCGCGAGATCGTGACCTGGCTGAAGTCGGACGCTTAACCGACTGCGCCACCCAGGCGCCCCGAATGGCTTTTAACTTTACGGGCCTGAGTATCTTCCTGGAACGCTCAAAACTTGCCCATGCCTCCCATCTGTTGCTTTTCAAACTCCCTCAACCCCAACTCACCTTCTCAAGCAAGACAGTGCTGCCTCATCCCATTAAGGTCTCTACATGACGGTCCACTTGTCAGAAAGGCCTGTAGGGACCGCTCATTCTCTGATGTATCTCCACATTTCTCTCTGACTGGAATTGCCCTTTTTTTAGGAGCACTTTAACACCCCTTACTAATCGAGAATGTTTTTAACATTCATTCTCTGTCTCCCCACTAGATTATCCACTCCATTAGCCCAAGGTGTTTGGGGTACCTTCTGATATATCCTGTTACTAGAAAAGCTTATTGCATACTAGATACTTAAGACTTATTTATATCTCTAGAGACTTGGGAATTTCCCAACAGCATATATTCACAGTAGATTTATTGATCCAGCGAATTAATTAATTAATTTGCGTTAGGGAAAAATGTATTTGAAATAATATCTATTGTATGGGCAAATATAAAATCATGCAAAATCACATTTTGGTTGCTTTACTTAAATTAACTTCTTCAATCTTACAACAGTTAAAGGTAAAAACTATTGTTCCTTTTGCTCTATAAGTGTGAGAACTAAGGCTTTCAGAGATAAAGAGATATAGCCACGGGCATAGACCAAGAAATTGGCTTTGTTCCCAAGTTAGCTAAGGTAGGGATAGGCAAGTGACTGACGGTAGACAGGTAGACAGATGGCTTATAACTATGCAGGCAGATAGACCAACCATATAAGAATACACTGTCAGTGCACAAATTTAACAAGACAGTTTCTTAAAGGGAAAAAAATATACTTTATGAAACAAAATGTAAATTCACATCAGAAGAGAGAGTTTAGGGTTTGCTCTGGTTTGTTTTGGTTTTTGCTTTGCAAATCTATTAGTCATAGTTGGAGTCAAGATACAATATAAGGTAAAGTTTAGCATCCCTGCCTCTGCTCAGAGTGACCTTATCTGGCTGAAACTAGGCGGAGGCATTCTACCTGAAGTGTCTGAGCAGACCCGCATGTGCCGCTTTGTTTTGGGTTCTATATTAGGATATTATTAGAACCTGCCTTGCATCAGTCAGCTGACCGGCTTCCTACTTGACTTCATTGTACAGCACTTGCTTTGTGTAACACTGTTTATCAGTCAAGCATTAGCTAGCAATATTTGACATCGGCACATTGGTTTCATTTTAATCTGTTCTGCTAATCTTGCCTTGCCATTTAATCACAAAATTCATGTTCATGCAGTCATACTAAAAAAAAAAAAAAAATCCAGTTTCAAAGCCACTAACTGGTTAGTTTATTAATGCAATCACTTGACGAATGGAAGTTGATAGTATATTTGAGTATATCTCTCGAAATATTTGGTAGCTTTATGGCTTCAGTCTACCTCTTTGGGAGTTAAATATATAATCGTAGGATGGGGCCAAGCATTCAGTGACTATTTTCAGATCTTTATTACCTGTGAAAATTACAAGCTTAATGATCTGTTTCTCTCGTGCTGGCTGGTTGGTGATATCAGACTCATTTAGCTTGGTCATCCATCCAAAACATTGTGCTGACTCTGCAAATTAATTAAACACTATCAACCAGTCTCATCTGCAGGTGCCTTGTTACATAATGTAAACAGTACAGGTGGAACAAGTTATTTTTCAAGTAAATATTTCTATATACTGTGGTCAAAATTGTACATGCATAATTATCCCTATTACTTTAGAGTTAGGAAAGTTAAAAAAAAGTGTAATGTATTATGATTAATGTAAAGATTTTGAAAGGCAGGGACATTAAAAAAATAGTAATCACACAGAGGGGTGCCTGGGTGGCTCAGTCAGCTCAGCGTCCGAAATCAGCTCAGGTTATGATCTCACGGTTCGTGGGTTCGAGCCCCGTGTCTGAACTGACATTTCAGAGCCTGGAGCCTACTTTGGATTCTGTCTCTGTCTCTCTCTGTTCCTCCCCCACTCACACTCTGTATCTCCGTCTCTCTTTCTCAAAAATAAATTAAAAATCGTTAAAAATAAAATAAAAGTAAATAAGCAAATAACACAGAAATAAAAATTGTGGCAACAGCAGAAAATAGCAAGGGGACTGAACTTACCAGATCTTTAGATTGTGTGGACCTCAAATGTACAAATTTTCCTGATGATATAAGATCCAGTTGGAGCTACTAGGTGTGATTCTGCATCATGGTTAATATACTATAAATAACATGGGTTGTAATTCAGGGAATGCATCTTATGTTCTTCTGTGAAACCTCAACCATGTTGTCCAAATGAGAACCACAATTATGAGTTGAATTGTATCAAAATTCATGTACCGAATTCTTCACTCCAAGTACCTCAGAACGTGATCTTATCTAGAGAGAGGGTCTTCCCAGAAGTTATTCAGTTAAAGTGAGGAAGACATGTTCCTGTAAAAATGGGAACTTTGAGCAGAAACATGCAGACCGAGATGTGCATGCCAAGTGAAGGGCCATAAAGAGAAGATGGCCTCGTACAAGCCAAGAAGAACAGACTGGAACAGATCCATCGCTTGCAGTCCTCAGAAGGAATCAACCCTGCTGACAGCTTAACTTCAGACTTTCAGCCTCCAGACCTGGGAGACAATATATTTCTGTTTAAGCCACTCAGGTTATGGTGCTTTGCAATGCCAGCCTTGGCAAACTATACCACCACCCTCTTCCCATATGGTTCTGCTTACCTGATGACGGAGTTTGGACTATGGCTGACACCTGTCCCGTGCTGGACCACACATACTCTCATTTTCCAAACCACAGTATTAGGGATTGAGCGAACTAGAAACAGAGGAAACAGAAACAGAAACAGAAAATGGATGTAACACTGAGACAGAATAATGAGAAAAACGCATAAAAAGGCAAGGATCACAGATTGTAGTTCTCAGATAGTCACTCTTCCAAATTTGCCTAATTACATGAAGCATTACAGGGACAGATTTTATTTGTTTCTGTTGCTAATTACTTTGTTTGCTATTGTGTAAATCTCTCAAACTTTTTGAGTCTAAATTCTCATCAGTAACGTGACACTATTACCCTTTGAAGTTATCACAAGGTCAACACAAGTATTTGTAAATTTCCTGGCGTATAGTACATACCAAATTAAACAAATATGTTTTTTTTTAATTTTTTTAATGTTTATTTATTTTTGAGACAGAGAGAGAGCATGAACGGGGGAGGGTCAGAGAGAGAGGGAGACATAGAATCAGAAGCAGGCTCCAGGCTCTGAGCCATCAGCACAGAGCCTGACACGGAGCTGGAACTCACGAACCACGAGATCATGACCTGAGCCGGAGTCGGCCGCTTAACCGAATGAGCCACCCAGGCGCCCCATGAATATGTTTTTAATATTACATTCATCAATGCTTAAACAAAACAAATACTCATTAACAATCTTGGGGCACTCAAGGCAGAAGGTCTAGAACCTTGACTTGTTGCACTATAATCTCGGGCAAAATTTACTCCTCACTCTTGCCTTGTCTGTCTGCTCTGCCTACATCCTATTTAGTGGATATATTTTTTGCTTGATTTCATGTGGGCTTCTCTCTGCCCCACGGTTCAGTCTGCTGGCTTCAACATCCAGTACCTGTCATTCATTCAACTCCTTGCTGCTTGAATTCTTTGTCATACTGTCCTACCTTAATTCGGCCTATTTGTGACCCACATCATAAAGGGCATAGCCAAAATATATGGTCATTGTCTGGCAAGCCGTCAACCAAATCACCTGAATTGAAACCTCATGTTCTCTTCTGAGTCGTTGGCTGTCATACAATCACAGTCACCCTCTGACAAGAAGCAAAGTGAACGTGATAGCTGTAGGTTAGCCACTAATTTACTTATGCTTCATAAAAGCACCTGTTAGAGTTCAATGACAGAAATAAAAAAAGAACTGGCTGATAAGAGAACATGCCAACGTGTTCTAGAATCTGGTTTTCATTTTCCCTTCTGTTTACTATTTTGCTACCTTACCTATTAATACTATTCCTGTAAGAAAACTGCCTAATGTAGCTCTTAAGGTAATTATATGTTCAACTTCTACACATGAGGTCATTTTGTTTGGCGTGCATGACTTTCCATGTTCCTGTTTCACACGGGCTAAGCATACAGTTGTTGACACACCACTGATCCTTGGCCAGAACCAGAGGCCACACAATACAGAAGTTTGCTTTAAGAGGTGATAAAAATGAATCCGTAAATAAAATGTGCACTTTAGAGTGAGAAAATGAGCAAAATAGACACAATAATTTCTCGAGGAAAATGTTGATGTTATTACGTGTTTTCTTACAAAGAAATCTTTCAGGGCACCTGGGTGGCTCAGTCGGTTAAGCGGCCGACTTCGGCTCAGGTCACGATCTCACGGTTCGTGAGTTCGAGCCCCGAGTCGGGCTCTGTGCTGACAGCTCAGAGCCTGGAGCCTGTTTCAGATTCTGTGTCTCCCTCTCTCTGACCCTCCGCCATTCATGCTCTGTCTCTCTCTGTCTCAAAAATAAATAAACGTTAAAAAAAATAAAAAAAAAAGAAATCTTTCACATCGACGTTAAGTAGGAGTGATTTTCCTAATGTTTTCTAGCTAGCAGCAAACTTTGACAAGTGCCACTCACACTGATGTTACAAACTTTGAGTTTGCACTGTAATAAATATGATAAAAATTAAACAACTTACTTTAGTAATTTGTAAAAAATATACAGTAAGTTGATTTTTTCAAAGATTTTCATTTTGTTGACATGGTTGTATTTACAGATATTCCTTCATAAATCAAATTTCTCCCTCAATAATAAGTCACTCATAAGCATATCCCAGGAAGTGCTCTTTGGTGCTAGGTCCTAGAAATATAACAACAAATAAATGAAAATTAATAATATAGACAAGGTAAGCATTGCTCTACAATGGAGAATTAAATCCTGGTAGGAGAGAGTGAAAGGTGTTATAGAGGCATACAAAAAAGGTAGCTAATTGAGTCTTCAGGTATAAATCACACATTTTATCCTCTAGAAGAAACCCAAAGCTTGCATCTACTAAACGCTTAAAGCACACACACACACACACACACACACACACACACACATCCATATCCTCATATACTTACACATGCTCAAACACACAAAAGTCACCAACAGGGGCGCCTGGGTGGCGCAGTCGGTTAAGCGTCCGACTTCAGCCAGGTCACGATCTCGCGGTCCGTGAGTTCGAGCCCCGCGTCGGGCTCTGGGCTGATGGCTCAGAGCTTGGAGCCTGTTTCCGATTCTGTGTCTCCCTCTCTCTCTGCCCCTCCCCCGTTCATGCTCTGTCTCTCTCTGTCCCAAAAATAAATAAACGTTGAAAAAAAAATTAAAAAAAAAAAAAAGTCACCAACAAAGATTTCAAATTCACATACAGGAATGGCACGCATAAAAAGGAACCTATCTTTGAGATTAGAAAAATAAGTAACCATATTGACTTTTGAGCAAATGTAAATAAATAATAGAAATAGAAATAGTATGGTGGAAGTGGATTCTTAGGTTCCTCATTTTCTTTTATTTTCAGGAAAAGATAAAATTTCTTGAATTCTCCTTCATGCCAAAAGGAACACACTCACCCACACACCCATACACACACACACACACACACACACACACACGCACACATTCACACATACATTTATTTTTGATCTTCTTGGATTTCACATTTTACTTTGAAGCATCTGGAAATGACAATTAGACAATTTCAGAACTGTAAAAAAAGATACTCATTTTCCCTGTTGTCTGAATCTAACATCCCTCCTATTCCATACACCTATATTAATGAATCAGAGGTCAAAAATTGGCCCATGAAACAAACATTTAAGGGCTGGAATTTAAGTAACAGAGACAATGTATAAATGAAAAATATGTGGGCCAGATGAACCAAAGCAGGATCTGTAGATGGACCAATATATATAAGTGGGGCTTGGAAAACATCAAAGTTAAGGACATACTATCAAACATTAGAAAAGATTCAATGACAAAGCAATGAGAAGAGAAATTTCAAAACATGCTTTAAATATTTTAGAGTGGATTGGCTTAAAGGTATTCCATAAATTAATTGCATAAATGCCTATAAGCAGGTATTAAAGAGCACACGTTGATTATAATCAAAACCTATTACTGACACCTTAAAAAGTCCTGGTTAAAATGTGGTCTAGACTAAGTATATCCTGCGTTATATGAAAAAATAATCTAGAAAACTAACATTAGAAAATGAGAATTTAATACAATTACACAAGTGTTTCAAAGACATAGAGAAAAAGACTGACGTAATGAAATTATGGGGAATATCAATGGAAAATGGAAATTATATAGGAAGTCAAATGGGAATTCTAAACTGAAAAAGTCAATATCTGAAATGAAATTTTCACTTGGTATGTGAATAAGCAGAATAATCATGTCCCCTAACCTGAATAAAAAAGATGTCCCCATCATAATCTGTAGAACATATGAATGTTAGATTATGAAAACTAAGGTTGCAGACAGAATTAAATGACCATGAAAATAGAGAGATTATACTGGATTTTCCAATGAAGCTATGGTAATCATAAGAATCCTTAAAACTGGATCAGGAAATAGAAGAGAAGTTTTAAGTTATGTGACATGATGATTCAACCTGCCTTTTCTGGCTTTGAAGTTGGAGGAGGAGCAGGGCATGAGGCATCAAATGGGGCAGCCTCCAGAAGCTGGAAAAGTCGAGAAAATGGATTCTCCCCTGAACCCAAGAAAGGAACATGGCTCCCAAACACCTCAATTTTAGCCTAGGGAGATAGATACATGCCACACTCCTGACCCACAAATCTGTAAGATGACAAATTTCTGTTGTTTTAAGTCACCCAAACTGTGGTAATTTGTGAAAGCAGAAATATAAAAATATGTGAAAACAGAAATTTCAATAATTGAAATTAGCAAGCGAGGACTTTAACATAACCATTGCCCTCATATTTTCAGAACTTAGAGAAAAAAAATGGTATAATAACAGAAAACATGAGGGACCTCAGTGGAAGAATAGAAACTCTAAAAGAGAACCAGATGGAGATTCTAGAATTGAAAAGAGCAATATGTAAAATGAAAATTTTACTGGATAGACTTAGCAACAGATTATACACGGCCCTCCCACAAAAAAAAAAAAAGATTAGTAAATTTGAAGACATCTCAGTAGAATATTTAAATGAATAGATCATCAGGAGTGATGGATATAATTAATTAGTATAAAAGGTTTTTATCGTAAAAAGCTTTATAAATGATTATATTCAATTCTCTCTCTTCTCATATGTGCATTTCACTCTTTTTTTTTTTTTAATTTTTTTTTTCAACGTTTATTTATTTTTGGGACAGAGAGAGACAGAGCATGAACGGGGGAGGGGCAGAGAGAGAGGAGACACAGAATCGGAAACAGGCTCCAGGCTCTGAGCCATCAGCCCAGAGCCTGACGCGGGGCTCGAACTCACGGACCGTGAGATCGTGACCTGGCTGAAGTCGGACGCTTAACCGACTGCACCACCCAGGCGCCCCTGTGCATTTCACTCTTTAATGAGGAATTGAATTTATTAGAAAACAGCAAGAGTGACATTCTGGGATTTTACCAAATTTTGAAAATATCTGGCGTCTTCCACTTGCTTTCTCTTGGATCTCAGCCATCATGCACTGAGAAGTCCGTGCTGCATGGAGAGGCCACAGGCATCACTCAAGTAAACTGCTGCAGATGAACTCCCAGCCAAAAGTAGCACCAACTTCTAGTCAAGAGAGTGATTCATTTGGGCCATACAAGTCCAGACCAGTGAAGATACCTGCAGTCCCAGTTGGCATCATGTGCTACAGAACTGTCTACCTGAGCCCAACCAAAGCATCCCTGCTTCTACAATCTTCTAGAGCCAGTGTTCACCATGCTAGAAATCCCAGCTCCATGCCCTACCTCTATTAATTACTTTAGACTGCTCCTTGTTCTTACAGGCAATTCAATGCCATAGAACTTAGACTTTCAGCACTGAGCACCTTGGCTCATGGGCTGACCTCTAAGACTGTCGAAGGATGACTAATCACGTGACTAATCCTATATCCCTACATGACTACGGTACTAATAATGTATTCCTAAGCATTTTCTATCTATCCATCATATCTGATAACATCACGGAACATTGCAGGGTTATGTAATTTGAAGGACGTTGAAGGAACTTCATTCACATCTTAAAATCCTAAATATCTTATATCCAACAGCAACACAGCAGCCCCCATCCCAGATGATATTGCTTTCAAAGAAACTCTTTGGTCATCCAATAGACTTACTGTCATTTCTTCTGCACATACTCTCTATCAGGATATACTATCTTTAGGTTAATAGGGAGCAGAGCCCAGTTCACTCTATTTTTAAGGCTGGTAGCTGAACCAAACAAAACTGTCAGCTTGAAAATTGCCTGAGATGAGAAACACATTAAGTACAAAGGACAATCTATCATCTGAGCTTGGAAAGGTCAGATGGCCCCAAAGACATAGGGAAATAGTTTTAATCATTTGAAATCTATGTGTCCTACTCTGTTTTATGGGATCTTTTTTCAACAGAAAAACCAGTGGTCACAGTGGTCATGACCTGTCTGTGTGTCAACCATGAGCCAAAGCCAATATCATGGCTTGCTACTAATTTATTTCATTTTCTGTGTATCAGGGGAAAACTAAAACAAACAAATGTGACTGCACGAACAAAACAAAACCCTGACTTCCTGTAAGCAATAAGGCAATATGGCATTAAAATGTTGAAAAAAATTACAGAAGCTCACTGGATCTTAGCATACGTAGAAATCTCAGCAGTAGCTCTGTGAACCAGAGCAGAGATGGGAAGAATAACAAATTAATTTCAAGAGCTGTGCAAAGAACAACAGCACAAAGAAGTTCAAGTATCTAGGTTAATCAGAGAACCTGGGTCTTCCTACAGGAGAACCTCCGCCTTCAAGACGCTCTTACTTTCGATTGGTGCATACATTTCAGTGATCTTTCTAGATAGGATTTCGTCAAAATACATCTGGGGCTTCAAATACATCCAAGAAAATTGTGAAGGAAATGGCCAGACATGCATTTATTTTATCTATAAAAGATTACTGCAGCATTTTTATGAGTAAAAAAAAATGAGCAATAAAGCAGCAAAGTGTCCAAAAGAGAAAGATGGTTGTTATCTCTCTCAATCATGAAAAACAATTCTGTAAACCCCATTTTAAAGTGTATTTAGTATTTTTCCATATACATTCAAATATAATGTTAGTTTCAAACCACACTTAAGAAGGCACTTAACCCGTCTGTTGCCTCAATGTCTGCATCTGGAAAAGAGAATAATGTTAACACAATCTAATACTATGGCAGGGATTAAATGGGAAGCACTTAGCAGTGAAATTGCTATATAGTAATTACTAAATAACTGTTATCTTCCAACCCTCTATTTCTTTTTTATTTATTTATTTATTTATTTATTTATTTATTTATTTTGAGAGAGAGAGAGAGTGAGAGAGAGAGGCAGAGAGAGGGAAGAGCTAGAATCCCAAGCAGGATCTGCACTGTTAACACAGAGCCTGATATGGGGCTCACTCTCATGAACCCTGAAATCATGACCTGGGCCAAAACGAAGAGTCAGATGGTCAACCAACTGAGCCACTGAGGTGCCCCCCACGCCTCTATTTCCATAGAAATAGAATAAGAGGATGTTTACATATCTCAGTGCTTTCCAAATATTTTTGACCAATCATAAGAAATGCATTTGATATTGTGATTGGGTACACAAACAAATAAACATGCGTAGACTCATGCAGGTTCACACATACACAACACACGAAAGAAATCTCAGAAGATTTATGCTTTCTATGCATAGAGCACCTGGTTTTTTTCACTGAATGCTATGCTATGACATTTGCACCATAGTCCGCTATTTTATTCTACACTTTTCAATGCTGGCTGTGACCCACGAAATCCACTTCAAAATTGGCTAAAGCTTTCACGGACTGTGCTTACAGATGTTACATGACCTCTAAATCAGGCCATCATTTACTATTTTAACTATGTAATGATTTGCTACCTGAGTTTTCTAATGTACCTGTTTAATCTCTGATATTTTCTTATTAATTGTATTTCTGTCTCCTCCCACTAGAATGCAAGCTTAATGGAAGCAAGAAGTTGCTTCTTCTACAATAACAGTGACAGTATCCAACACATATATTTTTAGTAAGTGATCAATTGAACTGTTATGGCGCTACAAAAGAATAATTAAACATATATAAAATGTTACCAAATCAAAATGTTAAGTTTAATTGAAATAACCTAAATAAAAATAGAAGAAAGCAAAGAGTTTGGTTGAAAGCCATGTAAAACATATATATTTATGGAAAAACAAAAGGCATGAACGAGACACCAAGGATAAAGACTGATGCTGTGGAATATTAAAACAATTCTAATGTTAGAGGGTCCTTTTAGGAATAAAAATAATTCAAGAGCTCACTGAGAAAAAAATAATATATTTTATTTCATAAACTTAAAAGCTATAACACACTGAGAAACATGTTTTAAATATTTGAAATATAAGTTTAATGCCAAGATCCTCTGAAAGTATCCTTGGGGGTGTTGGATATATTTATATTTATAATCAGTTTTACTATGTATTTCTTCTTTTTTTTTAAGTTTCATTTCTTTCTGGTTCATGTAGAAAATAATCATACATGCAATTATCTATTCAAAAATGCCAGCAGCTACCAAAAATGAGGGTAATTAATATATCCATCCTAATTTAGATATTATGGAGATCGTAATGCATTATTTTCTAGTTAATTTACATTTCACATCACTGTATTAAATTACTATGGATGTGTGGCCTTGTCAAAACTCTTTTTATAAAATGTGACAGCAGACTACTAGCTGACTGTATATACACAGTGAATTAAACTCAGTGAACTGTCAGTATAACTTGAATATTAGTGGGATATTTAAATTGAATTTGTGACTTCTTTTTGAATAAGATGTCTTACAACTCACTATGTTAAAATAACTGGAACAAATGTATAGAACATATAAAATGTACTGCATGTTGGGGCATCTGGGTGGCTCAGTCAGTTAAGCGACTGCCTCTTAATTTTGGCTCAGGTCATGATCTCACGGTTCGTGGGTTCGTGGGTTCGTGGGTTCATGCCCCGTGTTGGGCTCTGTGCTGACAGTGCAGAGCCTGCTTGGGATTCTTTCTCTCTGCCCCTCCCTCACTCATTCTCTCTCTCTCAAAATAAGTAAAACTTAAAAAAATAATAAAACATAAAAAAATAAAACGTACTTCATGTTAACAACAGTGGTCTACCACAGCAACTTCATTGGCAATATTTTTTCACCTATTTTTCTTGAACATTTTTATTGTGAAGTACAGTAAAGCCTTGAATTGTGAGTAACTTGTTCTGTAAGTGCTCTGCAAGATGAGCAAGCATTTCCAATAAATTTGAACTTGATAAACGAGTGATATCTGGCAATACTGAGTAGTATGTGATACGAAACGTCACACAATTACAACTGAGCTAATGGTTCTCTCTCTCTCTCTCTCTGCAGAATTGTGGGTGATTGCCTCCCATACTCAGATGCTCAGGGTCAGGCCGTGGTGTTTGGCAGAAGTCAATGACTCTTCAGAACGTTGGAAGGTGTTTGCTTTTCCATACAAGAGTAAGCTTAGGAATGCTTTGCTTCATTGAAGGTCAGGCTGCCTGCAGATGTAGACCCTTTCCTCTGCTGTCTTATTGCCAGTTACATTAAATATAGTATATGACCAGAGTTTATTATTACTGTACTGTAGTCCAAACTTGTGCCAGCATATATGAAGGAGCCCACGCAGAAAAAGGTTGAAAAGAAAGGTGGTAAGAAGGAAATGCTTAGAGTGGAAACTAGGAAGGTAATAATAGAGAAGTATGAATGAGATACATGAGTGGCTGAAATTGCAAGATTTTACAAGAAGTCTACTTCTGCGTCTTGTCTGCAGAGGAAGAGAAAAAGGCTGAGGAATCCCTCATTGAAAATGAGATTAAGAAGATGTGTAAAATGTGGGAAACTGCAAAATTCTGTAGAAAAGCTCCACTTGAATAAGGCTGTAGGAGTGCGAGTGATGAATCTGTGTAACTACAGTGCAATGTCACATTTCCGTGGAATCCTCAAAAGGAGGCAAAAGCAAGTGTTATTGGATAGGTTCCTTGTTAAAGTTGCAGGAAAAGAAATAAGATTCCATTGAGCCAATCGATAGCAGTGATTCCATTAGTGATAGTGAAAGTCATCCTACTACAATAACCCTCCTTCTCTCTTGTTTCCCTCACATCAGCCACGAAGGTTTTCAAAGGCAAGTGTAGATTAGTTTATTTTTCTTTTATTTTGTAATTTTTTTATTATTTTACATTCTATTACAGTATTGTTGTCTTTTTTATATGAATATTTTTGGGCTGTGGAACGAATCATCTGAGTTTCCATTATTTCTTTTTAAAAAAATTTTTTTTAATGTTTATTTATTTTTGAGACAGAGAGAGACAGCATGAATGGGGGGAGGGTCAGAGAGAGAGGGAGACACAGAATCGGAAGCAGGCTCCAGACTCTGAGCTGTTAGCACAGAGCCCGACACGGGGCTCGAACTCGTGTACCATGAGATCATGACCTGAGCCGAAGTCAGACACTTAACCGACTGAGCCACCCAGGCGCCCCTGAGTTTCCATTATTTCTTATAGGGAAATTTGCTTTGATATACAAGTGCTTTGGATTACAAGCATTTTTCCTGAGTGAATTATGCTCGCAAACCAAGGTTTTACTGTATGTAAAAATAAAATGGAGTAAAATTCATCTTTTTGGTTTGGAAAATCATAATAAAATTTAAATATATACATTGATTGCTCACATTAAGAAATATTTCCTTTGAATATGAGAGTAGCATTCCTGAAAATGACAAAAAATATTCATCTTTTTGAGAATTACCCCCCCCCCCTTAAAAAAACCCATATATGAATGTATCGAATACACTCCCACTAGTGGTAGGATGGAAACTCCTATCGTCTCACAATACACTTAATATAGATAGATTTTAATTTAATTTTACTTATCAAACTGATGAATATAAAAATGAATTTTATTATGAATTTAAAGTTCTTCTGTCTGATGCTCATGGGATTAAGCGTCTTTAAATAGGCTTCTGGCTTATTTGTATAAGAAATATCTGTTGCTGTTTTTCAAGTGGTTTCATTTGGAAATTATTTTTATTGATTCACAAGTATTGTTTATATATCTAGAATGAAAATTCTTGGTTGGTAATAAGTATTCTTCTGGCAGTGTGTGACCTGTATTTTCACTCTAATTATGGACTTTTAAGTAAATAACATTTTATACTGGATAAGTCAACCTTATAAATTTTTTCCAAATGGTTTGTAATTTTCTTTTATAATTTCTTACCCAAATTCAAAATGTATTTTCTTATATTGCTTTCTAAAGACCTTTCATTTCTCATTGAAGGGGGGTGCAGAATAAGAGGGAGAGATAGAGAATCCCAGGGATGCTCTGTGCAGAGCCCAATGCAGGGCTCAAAGAGATAACGACCTAAGTCAAAGTCAGATGCTTAATAGACTGGGACACTCAGGAGCCCCACAATGTTCTAATCTTAACCATTTAGTTTACTTGTGGGATAAACGAAACTTTTTAATATGCATTAATGTATTCATGCATTACTCAGAAATTAATTTATGACACTTATGACTACTTTTTCAGCGAAATGAACATGCATTTTTTTTTCATTCTTTTAATGTATTCCAATTGCTTTGGTATAAAGACTATGCATGGTTTATAAAATCAGGTGAAGAATGTCCACTTTTATTTTTTCTTAAAGAGTTCCTGTAATATTAGAATTATGTTTATTAAGTGATAGAACTCACCTGAAAAGCATTCTATATCATACATATATATCACTTTGTGTAAAGGGTTTCTTAAATTTCTAATTAGGTTACATTAATGGTTTTGGAACCATTCAGTTATTCTATTTCTTCCTGAGTCAATTTTTATCTTCTATTTATTGTTACAAATATATGGATTTCCTCTGTCTTTTCATATTTTTTGGTATAAGTTTATTCCTAGGAACATTTTTGGGTTGATTTCTTCTGTGTGGTTATAAATGGTGTGTGTGTGTGTGTGTGTGTGTGTGTGTGTGTGTGTCTTCTACCTAGTAACACATGCAGGTAATTGTTTTTGCTGTCCTTTTCTGTATAGTTAGGTTTATTTTCCAATCGTGTCCCCACTGTGATTGCTATTCTCGTGGTCAATGCAGTATGTGAGATTCTCCTATTATCTTCCTAACTTTCTGGTAGCCATGGGATTTCTTTCTCCCTTCTGCTCAGTGCAATTGTCATTTCAGAATTTCAATTTTACAGCGGTTGGCGGAGGCACTTAGTGTGAAAATAGGCCTGCTGCTTGTTTCTGGCACATGATTTTTGCTTTATCTTTCTTGGTAGGCTCCAAAGCATCTTGACCCTTTTGCCAGTTTAATGTTAAACGTAATAAAAGTTATTTATTTTAGCCAGGATATTATTGCCCCCTCACAACCTGGAATGTGCTCCTGCATATATTATGTGATATATTCCATATTATTTCAAACAGAAGTCTGCACTGTTGGTGTTCATTTCCAGCTGAATCTCACATACTGCCACAATATTTACCAAACACTACAATGCAACATATGAACATATCTATTGATGCACTGGCTAGCAGTAATGGGATGAATACTGTCACATACACTACCTTCCAGGTAACTGTTACCCTAAATATCACTTATTAAATTATCTCTGTTGGTCCCCTACTTTCTTTTATTCTTTCTAGTCTTCATGAAGAAAAACCCATACAGTGTGTATTAACTATGTGGCGAGTACTATCCAAGGCATTGAATACAAAGTGATAGAAAGATTTTCTCACAAACACTTCCTAATTATGCTTCCTAAAAACACTTCATCTACTTCAGATGACTTCATCTACTTCAAAGACTTCATCAACTTTTTCAACTAGTATCTTACTTTTCTCTTACTCTGATTTAGAAACTGTATCTTTGAATGCTTCACTTAAAATGTAAAAGAATAATGATAGAATTTATAAACTACAAAATCATTCACTTGTATTATGTTTGGTACTTAGGTTCTGTGAGCTTTGCACTAGTCTAATGAAATCAATGAGATATATGGTATCACAAATACAGTTTTATGGTAAAGTTAAAAATCTTAAAGTATTACATATTGACAGAAACTACTCCCAGTTTCTTCAAATGGAATTATTCTCCAGGCTGTTCTAGATTTAACTTGGAATCATAGTACGTCAAAAAAAATTACATTAGGTAGAAGAAAATTCTGTATGTGTAGAACAATATAAGCAGTTCAGTTGGAAGCCCTTCTTGTAAATCTAATCTTTCAAAATGAATCACATGAAACACTGAAAAGGGTATGGGATTTTGGATCAGAGCAAATAGCATATAAATATTCCGTTCCAAAATATCAATTACATTAAAAAGCCATTTAATCACGGTAAGACTTATTTTCTTTAAGAGTAAAATGGAAATAATACTATCTGACCAATTTAGCTCATGGGATCAGTTAAGAAAGTGCAATTAAAAGTGCTTCTATAAAAGAATATATAGATGTTGCTACAGAGCCATAAAAGTACTAAATGTTTCAGAACACACTGAGATGAGGTCAGTTTCTAATACATCCTCATGGCTGGATGCAATGAAGGACAAGAAACAAAAGAAAAACAATCAACTGTATTACTAAGGCCCATTGCTATTCAGAAAGAGGAAAATAATTTAAATTTTAGAAGTAGTCAGAGACATTTCTCTGGTGTTACTCTTGGCACTGAAAGATTGGCAATGCTGATATATTTCATTTCTAATGTATCCAACACAACGTCTGGCACATAGTCAGTGCTCAGAAATGTATTTGCTAATTGCTTTCAGAGAAATGAAGTGCTTTCATCAGAAGCAGGTCAATGTAAATATGTTCTCTCTTTAGGAGAGAAAATAAGGAAAGTGTCCTCATTGTTGCAAAAACTATATCAGAGAGTAATGTGAATAAATGAGACTTAAATTAGATAAGATTAACCTTGGCAATAAGGTTGAGGTCCTGTAACTCATTTCTGAATTTTTAGGTTCTTATGTTTCTATTTCCCTGATATGAACTTGTTCTCCACTTTAATCTGAAATCTTAATACTATATATCTTCCAAATTTGAGAATGCATTATTCTAGAATAATTCTGTATTGGTTTAGGAAAGACCACATTGTTAACCACATTATTTGGTTGCTTTCTATCTCCCTACTTCTCTCCATCCAAGGGAGAAAGAGGATTTCTTTAGGTCCAAGTTTGGAGAGTGAAGAACTAGAACAGTATCCTTGATTTTTATGTGCAGGAGTGAAATTATGGTTTATAAAAACCTATAATTGAAATGAAAAGAAACAGCTGAATTGGGTTGGTTATTCAAAGCAAAAGAAGTGGTTGTTCAAAGGGCATTTCAACATATGAACACATTGTTTGACCAAAACTAATCACTCTCTTTAGATAGATAAAGGGAATAAGAATCAAAAGAAGTTTAATGCCGGGGCGCCTGGGTGGATCAGTTGGTTTAGCATCCGACTCCGGCTCAGGTCATGATTTCGCGGTCTGTGAGTTCTGGCCACGCATCGGGCTCTGTGCTGACAGCTCAGAGTCTGTGGCCTGTTTCAGATTCTGTGTCTCCCTCTCTCTCTGCCCCCCCCCCCCCACTCATGCTCTGTCTCTCTCTCTGTCAGAAATAAATAAACATAAAAAAAATTTAAAAGAAATTTAATGCTACCCTAAAAATAAAATCTCATAGTGTGCTAAAGGCTTCATTGTGGAACACAGAACAGAAAGTGAAAGATACCATTATGCCTAAGGTCCAATTCCTTAACTGCTCTTAAACTTCTTTTCTGGTTTCCCTTAATAAATGCAATACAATCCTTAGGCATTGTCCAGCTTAGGGTTGCTTTGGGGGAAAGTGCATCCATTTTCTGTTTCCTTAACTAGGAACGTAGACCAAACAATGCCTTGCTGATTGGAATCGGTGAGATTTATTTTGTCTGTATTCAGTAGTTGGTTAGTAATATTAATTTCTTCTCCCTTTTCTTTTTTAGTAACGTGAATCAATTTCAATTCTTATCATTATTATTATAATATGCTAGCTATGTTATATAGATCTTTTGTTTAAACTTTCCTAGGAAAATAAAATTGTGGATAATCACCACAAAAAATACTAAAGACCTAAACTCTGTAAATGATAGTTCTTTATAACCAGGAAGGACATAAAAGTATGTGCAAGTTAATGAATGGGGAATGAATAAATAAATATATGCCTGAGTAAAGTACATGTGTAAAATCGATTTAAATGTATGCGTGGATATCCTCACCTTCTGAATGCTAATTCATACAATAAGGTATAATTATACAATCAAAGAAGCATATTTGACTATCTATCAGATAAATAGCCTGCCCAAGGAAATAGAAAACAATTAGCCTAAGAGTATGATTCAGTGGTGCTGACATCATCCATTTTTTTTTTACATCATCCATTTGATTTAAAATGTTTCATTCTACCATGGCATGAACCAAAGTATAACAGTCAAGGCCCACTTATTTAAAGTGTTCATTAAAAAATATATTTTGTATCATGAAATACATTGATATGCACAAAGGATGTCAATAAATCTCTAAATATGGATAGTAAGTCTGGTTTTGGGTAATGACACCTAATTTCTATCTCCAAATAACACTTAGATAATTCTATTTACTAGATGATGTAAAATGAGAGGGAGTAGACCAATAACATTTCTCCCAAACAAAGACATTTTGGAGTTTCACTGTACAGACAGGGCAGCCTTCCAAAAATAAATGTGTTGAAAAAAGTCAGCTATTATTGAGCTATTTCAGTGACTATTGCAGGAGGTGGTTTATCAAGGACACAAATTCCTCATAGTCCAAATGATGAAAAAAACCTACTTAAATGACACATAATTTAATTAATAAATCACATTAAATTCATTGATATATTTCATTTTTCATTGAATAGATGATTTACTATGAGAAATATACTATTTACAGTAGCTTGATTTTTTTTAAGTTTGATTCTTCTTCTACCTTTTCTTTAGCCTGATATACAGCTATGGATAATATCTGAGTCATTATTCCCAATTATGTGAGATCATGCCCCACCACACAAGACTTCACAGCCAGGTAATTTGATTTAGACACTCAAGATACTAAGCTTTGAGGTAGACAAAGGAGGCAAACAGATTCTGGAGGCATTCACAACCCTTTATTTAATGAGGATAAACGTGACATTAACAGATGACTAAATAGAAAAGGACATTTTTCAACATTCTCCCACTGGTGGAACAATCATGTGGGCACCTCAAATCCCCAGGGAGGTTCTTTGTGGCCATGTGACATTGGCAAAGCATCAGAGGATTCTCTCAGGATTTGATGAAATTTCCCTTATAATTCACTTGGAAAAAAGGCAGGTTATACCTTCTGTGACACTCTCAACTGTTCTGAAAACTATCAACACATCTTCCTGTCCACTCTGCCCAAGTAACAATCCCAACACTTCCTTGAGAATTTTCTGCTAAAATGTCTCAATGGAAGACAAGGCATCCAGGAACCATTTCAGGGACTACATACCTCTGGCATGTTCAGTCTTTCCACCATGCTTGAATGTTTCTTTTATATTCCATTTCACATGGGTTAGCAAACCACCTTCTGCAGGAAAAATATGACCACCCGTTTTGCTGAATAAATTTTCTACTGGAATTCAGCCATTCCAGCTCATTTAGGCATTGTCAGTGGCTACTTTTGTGTTACAACGTTGAGTACTGAAAACTACCTACAAAGAGTGTGTTGTCCACAAAGACTAAAATATTTGCTAGCTGGCTATTCACAGAAAAATTTTGCTGATACTTGCTCTAAAATAAACATATTTCCCAGGTTTAAAAGTTAATTTGTAATTATGCTGTTGATGGGGAACAAAAATAGGAATTACTATGATAATGGATTAAGAAAATTATGCAGAGGTAATATTGCAAGTGACTTGCCCCAAACAAATTTCAGGATAGCTGAGATTTGTATGAATGTTGAAACCATTTTCCTCAATGCAATTATTTCTTCCCATCATACTCAATTAATTCCAGAAACATAATCTTACCAATCTTCATGTTATTAGAGAGTATATAGGCAAAAAACTATAATATTTTGTTAGGTAATATAAAATAAAAAATGATAATAAAAAGGGGAGTCATTTTTCTATGAAATATTCTGTTCCAAGTACCTTTAGATAAGTGCTATGCACAGCATCAAGAAGTAAAAAAGAAATAAAATCACTTAACAACCTTCATGCTGACAACAGTAACAACTTGTGTAGAGATCTCACACAATGAGAAAATAAGATGTTTTGATGTTTAACTATCAGCATTCATCATTTTTTCTTCTATAGAATTGCAACCTCATAGACTAAAATTCCATAGTTTTGTGAATTACACGTTTAAACTAACTCTAAAATCCCTACTGCAATTTATTATGATGGTGTCTCAGGATATTCACACTCTAAAAGTCTTCTAAAACTTAATCATACCAATAATTCATTTAAAGGTACTTTGCTTATTTAGTTCACTGAAATCCTACCCAATTCATAAAGAAAAAAAAATCTCTGAATACATAATGTAGTACTTTTGCATTTAGCCATCTGTGCACAATATGAATCATTTAATATTTTCAAAAGGATTTTAAAAACCACAGCTTATATTTATCATTCTGTCTTTGATAAATAGCTATCTGAGCAAGGAATGGCCTTAGCAATTAGTGTAGCTATTCATGTAAAATTTTTCAAGTATCATTTTGATATCTTAGTATGATGAATTTCCGTTATTCCCTTTCTTAATTTCATAAGAGGAATTTTTCATTTCATATTTCATGACTATAAACCTCAAATATGTTTCCAGGGGAATTATAAACTATCTAAAAGGAAGCAATTACCTCATTCCTAACAAGACTCCTAAACTGTTAAGATAAATGGGAGGCTATATGTTTCAAATATAATTTGTCCGTATTTTATGCTAATTGACCAACTCAGAGAATTTCAAAAGCATTTTTTTATCTTCTCCCTTATCATGTACACCCCAACAATTAAAACTTTTTTTTTTTATTTCTGCTCTTCCAAGTTTGGTTGGATATCACTACCATGATAATGATATCACTACCATGGCAAAGAAAAGATGGGCAATTTTTAAAGAAAAAAGAAAATAAGAGAAAACAAGATGATTGCCATTTCAGATCAGTCACTATCTTCAAAATAATCCTTACCAAACTCCATCTGATAACTAAACGGAACGAATATACACTATCATGAAAAAAATCCATTATTAGAAGGATAATACTTCTTAGATTGGTTTAAAATGATGACATAAGTAAAAATTTACCACTATACATTTGAATGTCTTAATATAAAGTTACATATTTCATTTCATGTAATTAATATTGTTAATAAAAGAAAATTGGCTGATAAAAATAAAATTAATTCTAGAAATATGGATTATTTCTATGAAAATGCCTAGATATTTTTAAATTATTTTAGGGAGACAGAGAGTGGGAGCGCGGGGGGGCAGGGGGGCAGAGAGAGAGAGAGAGAGAGAGAGAGAGAATCCCAAGCAGGCTCCATAGTCAGCACAGAACCCCACACAGGGCTTGATCCCACAACCCTGGGATCATGAGCTGAGCCAAAATCAAGAGCCAACTGAGCCACCCAGGTGCCCTGAAAATGCCTAGATTTTGATATTGTTTCTTCCCAAGTATCAGAAGTAACACACACACACACACACACACACACACACAAAGTGTGTGTGAGTAATATATTTAATATGTGAGCATCTGATTCACACCATAATTTTTAGGAAACTTGGAATTATAGGAAATAATATATAAACCAGAAAGCATTAGGAAACTATTGACTCAGAATTCTTAATTTTTGATCAAACTGAAAAAATGAATAACTGAGAGTCAAAATCACCTGTCCATTAACAAATATACTGTTATTGATTGAATTAGAATTAGAAACAAATGTTATAATTCCAGGAATTACACACAAATGTCCTGACCAGTGACATTCCCATTACTTCCACATACAGGGAAAGGAAGCTAAAATAAGTCAAAGCACCAGTTTCCTTGTTACACTTTGGTCACTTAGTATGCCTGTGACTTGCAATACATACATTACCTAAGATTTTTTGAATTTCATCTTTTTTCTTCCATAAAATGGAGACCATAGGAGACCCTTTGTACTTTTGTAAAGAGCTTAGGTATATAATGTATGAAATCACTTTAAGGTTCTCTAGCCTGTTAAACAACATTATTTAAGTGTCATTAACATTCTCTCACTGTGAATGTTCCTAATTGAAAGTTACAAATGCAGAAGAGCTGTAAATATTTGTCTCGTTTAATTCAAGGTATTTTCATTTTTGGTGATTCAAACAATAGTGTAACATATACGATATATATTGGATATCTACTGGATAAAAATAATGGTAT
Organism: Leopardus geoffroyi; assembly: GCF_018350155.1. Taxonomy (NCBI): domain Eukaryota; kingdom Metazoa; phylum Chordata; class Mammalia; order Carnivora; family Felidae; genus Leopardus; species Leopardus geoffroyi. The sequence continues at coordinate 21,254,509 of NC_059333.1, forward strand.
AATATGTACAATAACTACCAGAAATTAATGGGTTTAAAATCCATTTTATGGGTCGGAACTATCTGAATATTCAGATATATACATCCCTACACATGGATTTATTTACTTCTCCTTTAGTTCTAAACTGTTACAATGATTCAAAGTGAAAAATTCTTGGCTTAACATGCATGTTTACCTGTTCCTGAAATCTTTCTTAACAATCTTACAGAAAAAAAAAAAAAAGAGCCTGGTGGAGGACACTGTCAGATGACTATTGCTTCAGTTTTTATGTTTCTAGCTTCAGTTACTCTGCTCTTGGAGTCCTGCCTGTGGTGATATTGTCTGGTGTCATAAGACACAGCCAGGTGCACTGCTCACAACTGAGCCTGCAAAACTTTTCCCAGGTGGCTCTACTCATGGCTGGGGTTTCCCCATGGACTAGCTTCAACAGTTTACCTTCTTTAGAGCAAAGAAAGAACTCCTGTACAGGGATACAAAGAAAATAATAAGAAAATGGTTGCCCTAATCTAAATGTTTTTAAAAAGCATTTCCTCCTAAGATAAACAAAAACAAATTGAAAAATCAAGCAAAATAAACTTCTGGCATCAGACAGGCAATGGTAGAAACAGCTGCAGCAAATATGATAATAAGAGAGAAAGCTTAATTGAAACAGATGTTTTAAAATGTGCAATTTTAAATGGTAGACAAACATTGATGTAAAGTAAATTTTAAATAAAATGGAATGGATTGGAAGCATAATTAAAATCAAAGAAAAAGCAAAAATAATCTTGATGGAAACCAATTAGAATGATAAACAATAATTGGCTTTGCCTAGACAACAAAGTATTAGAATGTGGAAGACCGTTATTTTTTATTTCGTCTTCGGGGATCTTTATTTTTTAAAGTTTATTTATTTATTTTGAGACAGAAAGGGAAAGCGCACACATGCATGAGCAGGGGAGGGACAGAGAGAGAAAAAGAGAGAATGCAAAGCAGATTCTTCACTGTTGGTCCAGGGGCTGATGAGAGGCTTGATTGCACAATCCGCAAGATCATTACCAAAGTTGAACTCGAGTCAGACGCTTAACCCACTGAGCCACCTAGGCGCTCCACTTCAGTGATTTTTAGGCAAGTATGTATCTAACAACATCTTAGTAGACATGCTCAGGGAAGATAAACATCAGCGAGAATCTCAGTTTGAAAAAAGTGCCCTCTCAACATTTAAAAACTAGTCTACTAAATTCCTACAATGCAACATTTGAGGAATTTTCAAAAACTTCTGTTGTAAGCTAATTGGGAAAAAATATTATCTGCTCAAATTTTCTTCTCATTCTAGACTGCAGATTGTCAAGAATGGTGAAGGGTCTGTGATTTCACTCTGCTTTCAAGCCAACAAGACCGGCTGCACAGTTGCATAGAAGATGGCAGAAAACACAAGACTCCTGAATCAGAGAAAATGATTGCATTATGCTCAGTGCAATAGTCACCAACAACCACCACAGGAAGAATACTTTACCTCTCCTTTTCTCAGCTTCCACAGGGGTCATGCAGATGAGGTTAGGTGTATGACAATTCACAGAATGGCTCCCAGTGGATATAGGGAACCTAAGTATTTTATAATAGATAGTAAACAAATATGCCTTTTGTTCTGGAGGAAGACACTGCCTCTATCCTTCAAGATTTTTTTTTTTTTTTTTGCTACACAGACATCTTTAAAAAGATGGTGCACAACAAAAGGCAACACATTCCTTGCTCTGCAAAATGTACAGAAATGTAAGAGACCATGGAATATATTCTCTCAGTACAAGTGATCTTCACCGTGACACCAGATCCAGTTCTAAAATCAGGGAAAACCTAAGTGGTTGCCTGAGCAGGAGAGCTATCTCTTTCTTCTCTAAATGTTCTCTCCTTTTTACCTTGGTACCACTTCTTAATTTCACTTAACTATACTAACGGCTATCAAGTCCTACTTGTTGCACATATCCACTCTTTCTGTGATGGTCATCTAAGGGAATATTACTGGTAGAAGCATAAATCATGCCTATTTAATAGAGAACAAATGAATACTGGAGGGAGCAGAGGCAGTTGAAGAAGGCTATTGAAAGAGTCCTGCCATTCTCAAACAGACATTGTCTGAATGGCCAAATGTGAGACCCATGCATGCTGCACATCTCATAAAAGCCAAAAGTTTCTGGAACGTAAGAGTTGTTACTGAACAAAAGTTAATATTAGCTAATTTGGTATAACTCAAGTTTATGTAAATTCTCCCCCAAAATACAATTCTTTCTTATGTATTTAGCTGTGTAGAAGCCCATTCTAGGTTTTTTCATTAAAAGGCCAGAGTGGACTTGATAACTGAGAGCTGGATTCATCCAAAGGCTCAATTACTCACACGATTGTTGTTGATGCTATCAGTTGGGAACCCAGGTGGGGAAGCCCATGAGAAAACCTACCTGGAGCCTGTCTATGTGGTTGCCTGGTCTTCACAATGTGGTTCCTGCAACTGAACAGCCAGAAAATGAAGAGATCCAGAGAGAAGCTGAACTGCCTTTATGACCTAGCCTCACATATCACATAGTAACACTTCTGTCATAGTCATGAGCCCACAGATAAAAGGGATCCTAATCTTCAGTGAAAGGAATATGGAAGTCCCATCATAAAATGAATTGTGGGAGAGATGATCTTCTCTTGGCCATCTTTGGAGAATATAATCTGCAAAGTCCAATATTCACTATTGTGTTGGAGCTCTCTTGCATCGGCCCATGAGGGTTGATTTTGTGTATCTCTTCGCAACTCTGCATTTGGATATCAGAGTATTGACATTTGAAAATGAGAAAATGTTACAGATGCCTTTTTTTCTTTTAAATCAGAGATAGCTGTTAAAGAATTATACCATCACATCACTACTCGTACACCACTTTATCCATTTTTGACATATTTTAATTCTTCTAAGTCACATTCTTCTTTGATTTCCTATAACTTCAATACTGAGATACAGTATTAACCCATTTGTGTATCCCCTAGATAGTAAGAGAATAAGAGAGAAGAAAAAGACTGGCAATATTTACATATAAAAGATGGAGATAAAATAATATCAACTTAAGGAAGAAAAGTCTATAAACTATTGTGGTCTTCATTTTTGCATCAGATAACATAGTCTTAATGGGTATTTATAATTTTTTTCTTCTACCATCCAATTCATATTCACTTTGCCCTAGGTAAGCACTTCTGTTGGTCATGGCAGCTTGCTTGTGGGACACCCAAAGCCTCTTTCCAGAAGTATCTGAGTAATTAACACTTCTTTCAGCTTTAAATATTTGATGTGATTCCCATCAAAACACATAAAAGTAAATGAGAGTACAAAGAAGTGTCCCACAAAATCCTCCTCTTATCCCATTTGGGGTCAGAATTAGTCAACCCAACCGGTAAGAAAACTCTTACTGGTACATCATAAGAGGCAGTAAAGAGAGGAGTTGCCTACATTCTCTCTCTCTGATAGCAAGACATGTGAATCCTGGCCTGTGGAAACAGTAACATATTGTGGTTACTAATTCAAAGCAAATACCATGTTCTAGTAGATATTAACATGGCCACACACTGCATTGCCAGCTAAAGGCATGCTATTCTATCAGGAATTCTGTTATTAGTCATCCTATTTTAGGTAATAAAAAATAAGACCAGTGAACTCCAAGAGTGGGAGCTGAGTGTTGCATTTCACACACTATAAAGGAATTCCCTAGTCAGAAGCAACGTCCTGTTGTATAATATGAAAGTGAGCAAGGCATTATATAAACCATGGACGGTTTTGGCAAAATATTTACAGGCAGTGAAACAGAAATCCACAGCTAGGTTATTTTCCAGTGAGCACAGACGACTACACCTTCCATGATAAAAACCTTAAAAATCTGCCATCAAATATGTGGTTGACCTTACTGAAGTATAGCAATAATCTCTACAAATCCTTAAAGAAATGTGATATTGATTTTAGTATATTATTTTGTTCAGCAGAAATAATTCTAATGGCTTCCACTTGGCCTTGTTCCTACAAAGCTCACACTCCATGGGTTAGGAAACCAGTGTGGAGACTATGACTGTTGTTCAGTATGGCTGTTTCAACTACACATTCTGAAATTGGGCAATCAAGCACAGAGTGGATTTAGGGTCTCTTGTTCTCACCAGGAACCAAAACTCCATTAATTGCCTCCATTCTGTAAGTCCATACTCTTCCTGAGTCTACAGAAATTACTATCAATTAAGTATCAGTGACCAGTACTCCCACCAAGTTCTAGTTATACTCCCTTCCCCTTTACAAAGTAAATAGGCAGACTGCTTTGGGAAAAGTTGAGAGGAAGATATGTGTTACAATTCATAGGTGGGGTAGTGTTCTTCCTCAGCACCACTCAGCTCTCTCTTCATTCATAGATTTCTTTGATAAGTCCTTAGTGTGGGAACTGGTTTTGATTCAAGCCAGATTTCTGTTCAGGAGTCCTAGAAACTTTTTATATCATAAATCAAGAACTTTTTCATGTTGTTAGTGCTGCTATTTTTGACAATGATAACAATGATGATGATCATCTCTCAAGTTTCCTGTGATCTATGAGCCAGTGTTAAAAATCTCTGTAGGTAAAAACATTCTGATTATAGCTGTGATCTTCTTTTCATTATAGTAGTCATATCCATCCTGACTTTGGCAATTTAGTGCTGATTCTGGTCTCCTGCTTCCTTGGAAGTCTATCACCTTCAGTTGGAGGGCCTGGTACAAAGAAAAAAACTCTCCACTGTTATTCCTGGCATGACAATACCACAGTCCATCAGATATTCTGGGACAAAATTTGATCAGTCATTCAACCTCCTATACTTTATAGAAATAAATGCATAGGACCTCCCAACAGATAAGTCGTCCATATATGAATTTTTATATGATACACAATATGTTTATAAATATATTTGAAATTCTTAAAAGAATATTTACCTGTTTAAATTGATGATTCTTTAAAAAAAAAACTTCCAGTCAATTTTACACATTACTCTCATTCCTTTACCTAAAAACAAATCATGGTGTCCCATACTGTAAAGGCATTATTGGGATTCTTGCTATCACTCACTCACAGAAGACACAACATCAGTAAGTTTGAAATAGACTGCCAAGATACTGTATTAGGCATAGTCAACACCGTTTTAAGAAAAACTAGGAATCAAAAAAAAAAAAAAAAAAAAGAAAAAAGAAAAACTAGAAATCTTATTTTAGTACTTTTGCTTGAAGATATGCATATAGTAAACCAAGAAGTAGGAACACTTTGTTGAAAATGGAATTTTTAATGTAGGGGAAAAAAGAATTTGTATTTGTTTCAATTGTTTGACTTTTGTCTTACTATATGAGCAATCCAAGCAAACGACATTTCATTGCCAATCCAATGAGCTAAAGGACAATCTTTAAATAATATACCACAATAGGAACTTTTTTTTTTTTTTCAGTTTTTAAATTTATTTTGGGAGATAGAGAGAAAGAGAGAGCACAAATGGGCAGAGAGAGAGAGAGAGAGAGGGAGAAAAAGAAAATTCCAAGCAGACTCTACACTGACACCAGGGAGCCCAAAGCTGGGCTCAGTCTCACAAACTGCGAGGTCATGCCTGAACCAAAATCAAGAGTCAGGCGCTTAACTAACTGAGCCACCCAGGCATCCCTTGGATTATAAGAATTTATCTGAAAATTTTGATTAGTAAGTGACTTATTTTCAGTCACCCAACATTACAAAGCAAAATTATTTGCATAAAATCAGGCAGTAGTTAAGATGTGAATAAACAATATTCTAGGCTTTCCATTTTAATTTCCTCAAAATATTTTCTGATATTTGAAGTAGAGAATTTCCAGAATTTTCAAACTTGTAGACAAGAAAATGGATACATACAAGGTAAAATTATACATACAATTAAAAAAAGCCATGTGTACAAAATACTGATGTGTGGAATATTTGTTTTCTTTTAATATTCAAGAAAGTGCCAACTGAGCCAGGTTATGAACCAAGAATCTTTTCTCTCAATATGTATGGGTATTCTGATCATATGTATCAGTTTCTGCTTTGTTTCAATACTGTGTTTATGAAACATAAATGTAGCAATGTATACATACTGTGGCCCTTGGCAGAAAGTTTGATCATATTAATTAGATTCCTCCATGAAAGAGAAATTCACTTTAATGAAACATGTTCAACAACCACATATGGATTTATAGGTTTCTGCTTCTAACCAAGATGAAGTAAGAAAACGAGATCCAATTTCCTACTTGAAACAACCACAAATAAGACAAATCAGTTGAATATTCACTGGACATTAGGCACTGTAAGACAGTAACCTCAGAGAGATGAGAAAACAAACAAGGTAAGTCTATAATTGACCTAGGTTATGAATTCAGCTTTGATGAACCATGGAGATTCAAGTGACAAGAATCTGCAAAAAAAAAAAAAAGATTGCCAGAGAGGAGAGGGTATCCTTGAGTATTCAGCTGTATTAATTTGCTGATGAATTTAAGGAAAATATCTCAGGCCTGGGAAAGAACCACTTCAAGGGATTAGAAGTCAGAGTGCCTATGTATACCACAGCTAAATATACCACCAAACAGAATGGAAAAACTCAAGTCGTTGAATCTTGCATAAGGACACAGAGAAAGATCTTACCTCCACAGTTTGGGCACAGACTGCGTTCATCAAACAGACCTTAAAGGCAAAGCCCAAGAGAACAAAATTTTTCTGAAGTAAATTAACTATATACTAGTTTCAGAAAGTTTATACAAATGAATAATATCTATCATACAATAAAGAAAACCTTTAAAAACATGTTTTTCTATAAAAAAATACTAGACATACAAAAAAATCCAGGAAAATGTATCATGTCTCATAATGGTGAGTTATGTACACTAATAGAAAGAAAACCACAATGCACCAAACTGAATTAGCAGTCATTTAAGAATTGCTGGGGGGCCGGGGGGGGGGGCAGGAGAAAAGAAAAGAACCTGAAAACATCAGCATAAATTATCCAAAATGAAATACAAAGAAAAAGAGAATTTAAAAAAATAAACAAAGCGTCAGTAAGCTGAAATCAGAGTGAAACTAGAGCTCCTAAAGAAAAGAGAGAAGATACAACAGAAAAAGAATTTGAAGAAATAATGGCAGAAAATGTTCCAAATTTGATGAAAACTACAAGCTCAAAGCTTCAAAAGCTTAAAGATCTCCAATGCCAAGAAAACATGAAGAAGAAAAAAAAAAAAAAAAACTATAGGAGGGCACATCAAAATAAACTGTGAAAAGTAATAATAAGGAAAAATTCTTAAAATATAGGGAAAAAAGGACTCACTACGTGCAGAGCGGAAAAAAAAGGATGACAGCAGATGTCTAATGAGAAAGATTTCAAAACAGATGACAATAGAGCTCTGTGCTTAAAGTACTGAATGGAAAAATAAAACTGTCAATCTAGAATCTATCTATAGAAAATACTTTAAAAAAATAAACATGACATTATCAGAATACATAAAAAATGAAAGAATTCATTATCACCAGACTTGTGGCAGTACAATAAATGTCTAAAGAAATTCCTCAAGCAAACAAACCAAAAAGATACCAGATGAAAATATAGACCCACATAATAAATTATGAACATTAAAAATGGTAACTACAAGGTTAAACATATAAGAGTTTTGTTAATTATTTCAATCTTTTTAAAGGGTAATTTTTAGAACAAAAATAGCAAAGATGTAGAATGGGGTTTATAACATATTAAAAGTGAAGGTTATGACAAAATAATTTTCAGTAGGGGAGACAAAAAAGCATATTATTCTGAAGTTCTTACACAAATGGTACATTAATAGAAGGTAGACTATGATAAATTTAAAAGGTATGCTAATCATAGAACAAAGTAGAGAGAATTTAATATTAAATACAGAATAAAACTAGTGAAATATTAAGCAAAATATAGCAGAAATGATCAGTCTAGTTGCTGGAAATACATTCAAAAGGGAAATAGTTAACTATAAGATCAAAGTATCAGAACTTTTTCAGGAATACCTAATTTAAAACTGTTTACTCAATGGAAGAAAACAAATTAATTTTGACATAAGAAATGTGTTAAATACCTACTATAAAACTATTAAAAGTTGAGAGAAAAAGAGTTATTCATGTTATATTTTCATTAACTCTCCAAATTTGAGGGTGGTAAGAGATTTTACATATTTTTTAGTAAATCTCTCATTATACAGACGATAGCATTGAGATGTGGTACGATTTTCAAATTCAGAAAGCAAATGACTCTCTTAGTTTGGGTTAATTTAAATAATGAATATAATAAGTAAAGTACCTAGTGGATTGACAAATATTAAATGCTTTATAATCATCGTCATTGTTAGAACACATAATCACCACTCAATATAATAACAAGTTTGTTATATGTAATTTTATAGTATTTTATCTTTTCAAGTAAGAAATTAATAGTCAAAATACTGATAGATTTATTTTATGTCGTAAATTTGAAATTAAACATATGTATATATACATTGCATAATACATATGTATGTATGCATATGTATAAGCACACAAACTTATACAAAAATATATTTTATATATGTTTGTGTGCCTATATTTATGTATCAAATATATAAGTATATGTGTATGCATGCATATATATATATGTATATATATATGTGTGTATATATATATATATATATATATATATATATATATATATGGTAGCTTGTTATTGATTTGAGATACCTGAATTCAAGACATGAAGCTTTGAAAATGAAATCACCCATGGTTACTTTTTTTTTTTATACCCAGTTACATGACATAAAAACTAGGAAGTATACCAAATAAATGACATACTGATATAGTCTGCCCTACAAAATTTTTGTTATACCATTCACAATTACATTACTTTGATTTCGTATTTCCCAGAAGAGTCAAATAACTTACTGCTATGTGTTTTCTTCTTTTATGGTGAGTATTATTAAGTTATAATTTACATACCATGAAACTCACCACTTTTTAAAAAGCAAATTGATGACTGAAAAATATAGAAGTCATATAACCATTGCCACATTAGTATACAGAATATTCTCATCGTTGTGAAAAATTTATTCATAATCCATTTCAAAATATCCCTTCACCCACTCTCAGTCCCTGTAAACAACTGATCTTTTTTGGCCCCATATTATTTTTAACCTCTGACTTTGGTGACCTATGTCACCAAAATTCCTGAAGAATTCTGGGCTCTTTCAGATGAAACTGAACAAAAACATAGAACCCATGAGTCAAAGAAACTGAAGGAAAATCCAGGAGAGAGAACAATGCAGATATAGATGCTACTTCAAGACCACATGTTGATTCAGCAAATCAGAAACAAGTGAGTTGTTTAAAATGGTTGGGGACTCCCTTCTGCTCCCCAGCTCTTGAAAAAATCTCCCTTGTTGCCCACACTACCAGAAACATACAGGGAAAGGGAATTCTGAGAAATATAGTTTATTCTAGCCAAGTAGGCACATTGCAAAGTCTCCACGAAGAAGATGATTTTGTTTTCTTGTCGACATAATCACTGATTAAAAACTGAACGGTAAGAAAAATATGATTAAATGGTCCACTTTTTTAAACAAGCAATTATTTAACCAATTAAATCAACCAATTTCATTACATTAAAATACATATTTTTTTTAATGTATGGGTTTACTAACGTCCATTGAATGTATATTGTTAAACTATTGACGGTTTCAAATTAGGAACTCCATATCTCCTCCTACAGACATCGTTTTCCCTTTATTGTTTCTGTTGTATCGTCCTAGATGAATGACATTCTTTGTAGTTATGTGTCTTAATGTATACAGCTTATTTCCAATCTAATGCCAAATGTAAAAGTATGTCATGTTCTAATACTATTGTTTATTTCAAAATGTGCAAAAATAAAAATAAATGGCTAACCTTTGTCATTTAAACATTTCTTACACCATTAAAGAATTCTGGAAAACATCTGTCAAAGGCTCTTAACTTTAGATTTCCAAGTTTTCTTTACACTTCTAGGATATAGTTGAAATGGACTTCATCATACCCGTTTCTAAGAGCTAGAAGTCATGGGCTCACTGCCTAAATTTAACTGAGGCAAAACAAACAAACTCTTGTAAATATGTATTACTTTTAACATTATATGTAATTCAATATTTTATAATAACTTATCATTTAAAGATTCAGTTTCTTTAAAATACCCACATATGGGGCACCTGGGTGGCTCAGTTGGTTGGGTGTCCGACTTTGGCTCAGGTCATGATCTCACCATTACCGAGTTCGAGCCTGGCTTCCGGCTCTGTGCTGACTCAGATCCCAGAGCCTGCTTCTGATTCTGTGTCTACCTTTCGCTCTGCTTCTCCCCCGCTTGCACTCTGTCTCTCAAAAATAATTAAAAACAGTAAAAAAATAAAACTAAAACACCTACATATTTATAGTTTGTGTGTATATACTTTAATTTACCTGTTGGAAGAAATCTAGAAATAGGGAAATAGTCATTTTAAGTTATCCACATTTTCATATTTTGTCCATAATGTGGCAATTTTATAGTGATCTATTTCTGGGATTCCTTCATCTGAAACAGTAGGCTATTATCTTTTAAGTGAAAATCCTTTACTGCCACAGATACCAAGGTAGTATACAAGATCAAGGGTATATCTAACTATATAATTAGATAATTAATCCAGGATATTATTTCAAGTTCATGAGGAGACATACATAGTTAAATTTCTTAATTTGTATACCCAGTATCAGTATCACAATTTACGTAGCTGGAGATTGATTTTCTTTTTTTTTTTTTTTTTTTTGTCTCTTAAAAAAAGGTAAACATGCACTAGACAGATGATCTAAGACATACATGTATACTATGAACATATTAAATTAAAGAGTCAATTACATTATTTCCAACTTGACAACTAACAAAAAAACTAACACTGGGTGAGGGAAATACCAAGGGATGTTATGAAAATGAGAAATTTTTTTTTTAAAAATTTAAATTTATTTTTGAGAGAGAAAGACAGTGTGAGTGGGAGAGGGGCAGAGAGAGAGGGAGACACAGAATCCCGAGCAGGCTCCAGGCTCTGAGCTGTCAGCATAGAGCCTGATGTGAGGCTTGAACTCATGAGCCAAAAGAATACAACCGGAGCCAAGGTCAGATGCCCAACCAACTGAGCCACCCAAGCACCCATTAAGTAAATGAGATCTTACATCCTCCTTATGGTTAGTTATCTTGGAGACTATTTTCTCAAGCAAATCTTGAGAAAGCTTACCTTGTTCACTAAGGGAGAAGAAAGGAATAGCATTCACCTTGACTTTGATCTGTATCTCATCAGATTCAGCTGCAGGCAATGTCAGACTTAAAATTGTTTCAGGTTTGCCATAATGCTTTGGGGAGGGAATTTTTTTTCCCTCATGGAATAATTCACTTTTTAATACCAGGAAATGTAGGTTTCAGGAGACTAAACTGTTTGAGAAGAAGGGAAAAGCAACAAATTCTTTGGCCTTTCTCTCTCTTTCTCCCCTCCCTTCCTTTTTTCCTTCCTTGCTTACTTATTATCATAGTAATTGGGTCTTAAGTAATATTCAACTTGGCAAACATAGCATAATAAGCTCCTTAGCCCTATTTTGTTCCTTTTTTAAAGTTTATTTATTTATTTTGAGAGAGAGAGCGAGAGAGGCAGAGGGAGAGGGAGAGAGAGAATCCCAAGAAGGCTCTGTACTGTCAGTGCAGAGCCACATGTGGGGCTCAAATTCACAAACTACGAGGTCATGACCTGAGTTTTAATCAAGAGTCAGACGCTTAACCCACTGAGCCATCCAGGCGGCCCTCAAGCCCTATTTCTGATTAAATTTCAGAGAATATTAATGGTGGCTTTCCAGTTTCCCTTAGCAGTTTCATGCCATCTCCTTGACTTTAGCAGCTGAACTTTCCTGCTATTTCACTAAGTGAACCAGAGGCTTTAAAACCTTAAGATACAATGTCTTTCTAATGGTTCCACCAATCACAGTTCAGTCTTTTCAGCTATCATTGCAAATAGTATCATTTAAATAACAAAATTTAGCTGATCCTTCCGAGAGAACCAAAACACTATGGACCTTGGGATCAAATGGAATAACAATATATTTTTTCATCTCCTCTGTACGTGTTTGCTTAGTGAGAATGCAGGGTGATATGGTCATTCTATCCTGAGGAGAATTCCTGGAGGGCATATAATCCTTTCAAATAATCTTATAATTTTATAAACAATAAATTTTCAAATAGTCCTTACAAACATAACTTAATCCATTATATAACCTTCTTCAACCAGAGATGGATATTCATGTATTTCTCTGTAAGTTTATGTATGTCTAATTGACTCATTGCTGATTGCTGAATCATACCAGTATGTGCTTATAAATTCTCCATAACATAGGAAACAGTAATATATCCAATTTACAATATTTGAATATGGATACTGTCTGCATACAAATAGGATAGGATTCAGGACTTGGTATTTTAATACTAAATATATTTACTTAGTTTATATTTACTTACTTAGTTTTACTTAGTTTACTTAGTTTAAAGGCTTAGAGACTTTTAATAGCTTCAAACTAATTTTTTTATCCAGTTACTACAATATCCAAAAAAAAAAAAAGAGAAGTTGCTGTTTTCTAGATTTATACTTCTCGTATTCTAGTTCATTCTGCTTATCTAATAGCTTTTCTATTCATTTAGAAGCTTTACTTGCCTGCCTGATATAACATCAGACTGATTCAAGCCTAACTTATGTCACAGACAAAAAAATACCATAGAGACACCTAGCATCCTACGCAGTCCCTTTCCTACTGTACAATATTAATATTAAAGCTTATTTTTAGACCATAACTCACTTATCTTGTTTAATATTTATTTTTCTGAGAAAAGAAGTAAAAAAAGATTAAGGTGTGACATCACTTCATTAAAGTTAAAATAAAAACAAACTAAAATATCATCAGATGCTGTGCTTATCGTTGCCACAGTATTTAAAATACGGAAATTTAAAAGTGGTCAAAAATTAGATCGGAAGATCACAAATCAACTAAAGCTTCTTTGATAATGAGTTGAAACTCAACCCATTTCTTTAAGAGAAGAAGCAAGGGCCCCTGGGTGGCTCAGTCAGTTGAGCATCAGCCTCTTGATTTTGGCTCAGGTCATGATCTCTCTATGCTGAATGTGGAGCCTGCTTAGGATTCTGTCACTCTGCCCCTCCCCCGCTTGTGCTCTCTGTCAAAATAAATAAATAAACCTTAACAAAAGATAGTAAGAGAAGAAGCAAAGTTTCAAGAAGGCATTTTGGGTAAGTTTGTTTGCAAGAACTGCCGTGCATTTCCATTACGATATGCATTCCAAAGTATTCCAGAATTGTGAACCTGTTTAAGGTGATGTTTAGTTTGCATTCTTTAAATGATTTTTTTAAATGTAACTAATTTAAGTTGATGCATTATTCATTCGAAAAATTGCACTGACTCAGAAATGTGACCAGCTGAAAGAAAGTAAATCTAGCTTTAATCACATATTGAGGCAAGGACAAAATTGAACAGATCTTAATGGTCTTGGCCCAGGAAAATGCTGATGCACATTTCAATTTTGTGTGTGTGTGTGTGGAAATAATAATTAGAACACCCAATATGGGCTCTTTTGAGACTTTATAAGCCAACTAGACTGGTATTGTTCATTTATATAGTTTTATTATTTTTTTCTGGGAAAAAAATCAAAGCAATTTTCTGCTAAATAACACATGCTGGTCATTAACACAAAGCCAAAAATGTAATGTGCTTCTGGGCACAATGACATGTAAGCCAATATGTCTATGATATCAAACATGCATGGAATAAACATATCTTTTTATTTCCAGTAATCATCTCTAATATTATCTCAGTAGATATTCTGTAGACAAAACCAGAAATAACGGAGCACTGTCTCAAGTTAACATCAGTGCTCCAGTAACTATACAAAAATGCGTGCTTTAGAAAGAAAAAGCTGAAAAGTAAAAAGAAGTATTTTTTTTAACAAACAGGAAATGTGAATTCTGACTCACATTTCTTCCTTTACCTTGCTGTGTTAACTTAGGGAATTTAATGATTTTCTTTAACTCGTACTCTACTAATTTTAAATTTAAAATTATAACCACATAAAATTTTTTAATAAAATCAAATCAAATGATGATCACATGATACCTAAGCCAAAGTAGTTTTACTACTTTATAGTATATAAAGGTTATAATATATGTATATATATGATATATAATATATATATTATATATATGTATAATATTGTATATAATATGTATATATAATATGTATACATATTATATGTATGTATATACATATATGTATATGTATATATATATACATATATGTATATACATATACATATATGTATATACATATATGTTATAGAAACCTTTCAAACTTCCTAACTTATACACATAGAGTTTGCTATTATCTTAATTCTTTCATTTATTTATTTTTTTATTTTTTGACATACAAAAGGCTTTATGACTTCATGCTTTAATTCCAATATGCATACTGTATGCATTATATTTATTTTAGTATCTGAAATTTGGGAGTCCTCTCAATGTAATGAAATACTATTTTGCATTTAAACAAGGAGGTACAGAAATATCTAGTAAGTATCTAATAAAATTCCATAAGTTTAAAGTGAAACTACAGACTTTAATTGCGGAATTATTTATTAGTTTAAAGGAAATATTTTTTTTTCAACGTTTATTTATTTTTGGGACAGAGAGAGACAAAGCATGAACGGGGGAGGGGCAGAGAGAGAGGGAGACACAGAATCGGAAACAGGCTCCAGGCTCTGAGCCATCAGTCCAGAGCCTGACGCGGGGCTCGAACTCACAGACCGCTAGATTGTGACCTGGCTGAAGTCGGACGCTTAACCGACTGCGCCACCCAGGCGCCCCTAAAGGAAATATTTTTTAACACTATTGACTCTTGGGGGGCCTGGGTGGCTCAGTTAGTTGAACGTCCCACTTTGGCTCAGCTCATGATCTCACAGTTCGTGAGTTCGAGCCCCGCATTGGGCTCTGTGCTGACAGGTCAGAGCCTGGAGCCTGCTTTGGAGTCTGTGTCTCCCTCTCTCTCTGCCCCTCCCCCCTTGCTCACGCTCTCTCTCTCTCTCTCTCTCTCAAAAATAAAAAAAAAAAAACATTAAAAACAAAAACCACTGTTGACTCTTGCTAATGATAAAGATGGTTATGCTCACAGAGCACATGTGCCTCAGGAGTTATAAATAAAAGGTTTATTTGATTGTCATAATTTTGTTGTTAATTTTGTTGTTAACATCTTAATTTTTACTGTAACTAAAGAAGATATAGTCATTGCATGGTCAAAACACGAAAGCTTATCCAGGACGTGTCCTGAGAGCCAGACATCTAGAAACTACAGTTATCATTTATCGAGGAATACAAGTGGGAAACTTTACTATCTTTATTAGTATGCTTTATGCCACAAATTCAAAATTACATTTATACCTGTAATGCACACTTCCCAGGTATAAATTAAATCTCAGAATCACCCAAATCCTTCTTTTAATACATAATTTTCTTAATTCTTAAATAGATTGAGGATATATTTTGATATGGCATGTCTTTTATTTGGAATGAATATAATATTTATAGCTTATAAAATCCAGTATTTGTGCTGTTCCTTTGCATTTCCCTGTTCTTTCCAAATTTTAACAAAGATATTTACTTTGATGATGGTTAAAAAACGGAAAAGAAAAATAAGAAAAAAAACTTCCATAGAGATATAGAGATAGATAGATTGATCATTCTATCTAACTATCTATAGAGAGGTGGTCATATTCCAAAGAACAGAACAGATACATGGATAAAAGGATTGTTAGTGAAAAACTGGATTGACACATATGTATTCAATATGCCTAATAGATGTAATCAAGAATACAGTAGCAAAAATATGACATTTTAATTTCCAGTACTCAGCTAGTGCATATTTTCATTGTCCTTTGCTTTTACTTTCTAAGATAGATCTTTGATTAAGATAGGATTTGCTTTTCAACTTGGCTTTGCAGCTCCAAAGTCCTATTTATCTGCAAATCTCAGTTACACTTAAGCTAAAGGAAAAATAAAACATTGGACAATTTGGAAGTGAAATGATAGATGTCTTGAGCTTAATATAATGGTCTAATGTTATTTAGAAGTTTTGCAATAAATTTATATATATGCCAAGTCGTGGAGGGAAATTAATGCAATACAAGCTTTGTTGTAGGCAGTACTCAGACACTTTTTGAAATTAATATAAGTACTATAATTTTGATACTATTTAATATGTATTAAATGTAACTATATATACATATTTATGTATATATATACATATATATGCACACATGAATGTAAATCCATTACGTGTAAAGGCACATACATAGAAAGATTTAAATATTTATGTTCTATATGATATACCTATTTATATATAATGAATTCACATTTGTGATTTCATTTAATCCTCAGAGAGAGCAGTAGATGAACAACCAATTAGGATAAAATGATGATCCCAAGATAGGAACGATGAATAAATGCCTATAAAATGATAAAGGCATGACTCTTGTCCTAAAGTATTACCTAAGAAAAAATAAACGAAATGAGTTGGGGTCTCCGGAGCCACCAGCCCTGTAGGGAAGGCTAGTCGTGGGGTCCTCTGAAATCACTAACAGACTCCCAGCTCCCAGCCACAGACCGCTGACCCTGGAGCTGTCTGTGTAGACTAGCGCCTCCTCCAGGCTGATTGCATGACTGCAGTTTCAGGACCTGGCGCTTCTGAGTCTTTCAGGCCAGGGCCCACCTCTGCCCCTTCCGCCTTTCCCCTGCCCACCCGGATGATAACTAACATTAAAACTGACTTCACCTGTTGGGGGGGGGGGGAGGGCGAGGAGAGGGAGAAAAAAAATCTAACAACTGGATTTCTAACTTCCTCTTGAGAATTGTCTCTATAATGTCATCAAATCTTAGATGTAGGTGTGTGAGGGCTGCCTAAGACGCTGTTTTTGGTCATTATGGTTTTGCGGTTACAAAAGAATTACCATTGTTGGTCCAAAAAGTGTGAAAAGAACAATCTATAAGCACCACATAAATCTATTATTTATAAACAACAGGCATCGCATTTAAATTTTCTATGTATTTTCTAGAGTAAGGCACTTAATATGAATGATAATTGAGCCTTACTGTGGTCCGTATTAAGAAAATTATATTTTTTGATAGTTAAGACGATACTATTTTAAGTATGAAAAAAAAGCAAGGCTTAATAGTGTAACTAGAGTGTCATGTAATGAAAAAGTGAGATTCAGATGAATAAAGTCTCAGTTCAGAATCCAAACTCATGATCTTTATACCTGTCCATCAGCTATGTGGGGAATATTCCAAAATAGAGTATATGTGATTCAAAGAGTCAAAATGTTAATTTTGAAGCGTTAGACAACTATGTGGATTCATCCAACAGGTATACGAAATGAAGACGGAGGGCTCAGTATTGAGGTCACGTATGAAGATATGAATTGGAGAAGTAATAAACTCTAGGTGAAAAGTAAGTTAAGCATGCATTAGAAATTCCCATGCTTCTAAATTCATGTGAGAGGGAGCTATGTCACATGCTATGCCTATGTTTTATTTTCACTTTTATATCCTTCCAAATTACTAGCATATTTTAATAGAGAGAAAAATATTTGTTTTGATGTTATCAAAAAGATTCCAAACAGCAAAATATAGTAGTGAAATTAAGTGGAGGAAGTCACAAAGACACCTAAAATCTGAGATTAACCAGTCTGCCCTTTCTGCAACAATGATCATTCTCCCATAAATCTGTAAAGACCAACACCATAAAGATACCAAGAAACAAATACATCACTGATCTGGAAACCTTCTTTCTCTAGATTTAGTCCATTTTCTGAGAGTTCATGTGGTGACTAGTCATGTTGGTATGTTCATGATCATGTATGGCTGTCAAACTGACCATGGCCCTACGTGATCTTCTTTATTGCCTGTGTCACAGAACCACAAAACTTGGAAAATATTAAGAAAGACACAGTGAAAACATCCTAGCAAAATTTCTTTGTTAGGAAATACAAGAGGAGGAAATCACTTTTCCCAGAATGCTCCAGAAGAGAAAATGCTGAATTGCTCACTTCAATGGGAAATCAATAGCTTTAACAACCATCAGCCATTTCGTCAAAAGATACATCTAGATTGGGTAAAAATTAAATGTTCTTCAGGTGACCACTAAATGTCAATGACATAAGGTCTCTCCAGAAATCATGGGATACTTTGAGAATCTATTAATCTAATATTTCTTGTTTGAAAACCATGTAAATATTGTGTTTGCTTTAATTACATTATATTATTTTCTTGCATATTTATGATTTCTATAATAAAAATATTCATTATGCAAGACAATTTCTCTGAAATCATAATGGCTCATAAAAATTGTTGGTGATTACACAAATTGTTTTTTTCTCAATTGTAATTTACAAATTGCAATCTATAATCACACATGAAATGATTATTAGTGGCATTATTATTACTGGAATATTAGTGGAATGATATTTAATCATCTTTTCAAATTCAGTATCCGGGAAACTCATGAACAGAGAACTCATGTAATTTTCACAAATAACATTAGGTATCATTATGATTCCAATATGAACTTTTCAGATATGCATATCTGAATATAGTTGAGCTCTTTATGAGAAGGAATTAGGGAAATTTCAAATCAGTGTATATAAACAGACATTAAGAATAAACTTAGAGCAATAAAAGTATTCTTCCTTTGAATAAAAGTAATAATGGTTCTAATCCACGAATATGTCAAATACAATAGTTATAGAGTAAGCTTTCCTGAAATTTAAACAAAAAGTCACTAATTACTAACATAAACAAGAAGTCTGAGTAATTACATCTTGGTCCTTACCTATTTTATTCATGAGTGGAATCACTCCAATGACTCTAAGCTTGGTGAGGAAAAATTTTGGTTAATTAATTAATTTATTTATTTTTAAATGTGTTTTTCTTATTTTTGAGACAGAGAGCATGAGCAGGGGGAAGGGCAGAGGGACAGAGGATTTGAAGTGGGCTCCATGGCTCCTGGGTGGCTCAGTTGGTTAAGCATCTGACTTTGGCTTAGGTCATGATCTCCCAGTTCGTGGGTTCGAGCCCTGCATCGGGCTCTGTGCTGACAGCTCAGAGCTGGGAGCCTGCTTTGGATTATGTGTCTCCCTCTCTCTCTGTTCCTCCCCTGCTCTCACTCTGTCTCTCTCTTTCTCAGAAATAAAAAAAAAAAAAAAAAAAAAAATGAAGTGAGCTCTGCGCTGACAGCAATGAACCTGATTCAGGGCTTGAACTCATGAACCGTGAGATCATAACCTGAGCCAAAGTGAGAGCCTCAACCAACTGAGCCACCCAGGCACCCCAGAAAGATTTTATTCATAAATAGTTTTTCAGATGATTAAAAATCAGCAGAGGGTCAGACCACGTCTCCTCAAGGAAAGTGGAAATGCCCTTCGTTATGATTGTGTAGTACATTTTCTCTATTTATAGGAACCAAAACACCAAATGTACGTGAGAGAATAAAATATATTATTTTATGTGAAATAACATTCACATGTCTGTGCAGTGATATTTGGAAAAATTATGGAACAATGGAAATAGAGTACTGTTACGTTCTTACTTAAATCCACAGTAAGTTATTTTTCCTAATGAAAACGATAACATCCTTATCAATGTATTTTATTTTGACTATTATTGCTACCACAAGAAACCTGTTATTTTGGGGCTACAATAAAATATATGGTGGGCACAGTATATTGCTTTCAGCAACTTGAAAATGCTTTTAGTACACTTATCCACGTCAGACTCTTAGTGGCCTATAAATGGCAGCTAATAAATTATGCTTGAACTGGATAAAATTGGACCATGACTCTTGAAAATGTGGTTGTTATAATGTTCAGTAGTTAAAATTGTAGTGGAAAATTGAGTTTTTACTAACAGAAATAGAGACACTGTTGTTATGCAATGTTTTACTCCTTTTTTTTTAATTGAAGTATACATGCACATGAGAATTTAAAGGATCTCTCAAGCAAAAGTAGGCACCATCTGTTTCATTTTAGATGATTTAAAAAAAAAATGCTGCACCTGGGATTGCCTGACTTCTACCTGTTTCATAATATGTCTCACAAATGTAACTACTCTCCAAGGTGTACAACTGTATATTTACATGAAAAATAAATTCGATTTATTTTGAAAACTCCATGGAATTCAACTCCGTGGAACTAGATAATATTAGTTGGAAATTATAATTCATTAAAAATTACGATCTAAAGGCATGACCCTTAGGAAAGGTGTTACTTCAAACCATCAGGAATACTGGGGGATAAGAAATAAAAATCGAGTGCCAGTTTTTATTTTAGAGATTAGTTTACCCTGGGTTTTACTTGTAAGCAAATTCTGCTAAAGGTTTTCATAAAGGCCTACGATTTTACTGTGTCTTATCCTTTCCTTAATTCATACTCTTGATTACTGTGCAGCAAAGCAAATAATAAGGCTTATCCACATAAAAAAAAGGTATGAAATAGAAAAAAAGTCCTAACTTTCTGCATTTAATGTAGCACATTAGAGATCAGCTTAGCAACCAACAATTCTTATTAATTCATTTCATGCCGTCAACCTAGATATATTTAGCAGTGTGTACAAAGTAGCAGCTAGCAACCAAACGAATGAATAAAAGTATGAGTATACTTATAACTCTTGATTTCTATTTGTTAAGTACCAAAAGACTGTTTTTATATGGGCATAATAATGTCAATTTATTATAAAAATCTTCAATAGTATGATGAGTTCCAAATATACACAAAAATGCTTTATTCTGCTTTTAAGAGATGAATTTTTGGTCAAGAAAAATACTGTGTGTGATGATGGCCAATAATTACTATGTGAAAACGAAATCAGTTTTCCAAAATTATTTTCATATAGGTAGTTTCAAAGACTTCTACGTAATACTTAGAGCTTGCAAAGAATGGAGATAAAATGCACAGATTAAAAGTAAGATGCATTGTATTAAAATCTACTTTATTTTTCATTCTGGATTCGTTGAAAAGGTGGGATATGTATTTGGCATAAAAATACAAAAAGAAAATGAACGTAAATTAAAGAAATGGAGAAAGTAACTTTTGAACAATATTACCCTTGTTCTGTGGAGGCTTTGCTAACTGATTCAAGTGCTAGATTTAAAAGATATATGTGGTTTCAAAATTACTTTAATATAGCTAGTAAAAAACATAAACTCTCACCTTTCAAATTATAGTTATGAATATTTTCTCCTTTCTATTTTTGATAATCTTGATAATAACTTATAAGAATTATTTATAATTATTTATTAAATGCAACACAGAAAATGCAAGCTATAGATTTATTATGTGACCTTATTTAGGAACATGAATTAATTTTCAAAATATTGATAACCAATATGTGTAACTAGAAGAGCTTAAATAAGGTTAGATGTCCAATGTTAGGTGCCCAGCTTAGATAATAATTACTTTCAATATTTATTGAGAACCTACTATTGATTAGTAACTTTTCTGAAGTTCCTGAACTCTTTACAGACACATATGATAATTTTTCCCAGTTTCCAGATGAGTACGTTCAGTCATAGATGGGGAAAGTCAATTAGTGAAGATCACACAGTTAAGAAATGTGGGAACCTTGATCTCAAAACGCTTTTGATATTACCATCCATTATTCAAGTGATTTTTATCAAATTGCAAGTCATGTTTCTTAAGTTATTGGACAGACTTCTAGTTTCTTCTCAGGGGGTAAAGAGCTGGAAAGAACGTTGCTCCTAACCACTCAACAAAAAGTCTGTACAGACTGCAAATTCATGACTTTTCTTGACCCCGTGAGGCAAAGAGGGGCTGCAGGGCAAACAAAAATGGGTCAATTTCGAGGAGATGACAAGTACTTGCAGAGAAGTGAGGCATGAGTGTTGGTTCACATGGGTACATACGATTGTGTACAGTTTGTATAAATCGGCGAGGATGTTTTGATGAATAGATGGAAAATGAATGTGCACTGGCAAAAAAGCATCTAACCCCTATGAAATACTCATATTGTGGGATTCGATACCAACTTACATTTTTAAAATAAACCCCAACATGTGCTAACACAAAGAATGACCAGTACCCTGAGAAAAGTGTCGCTTGTAGTTCAGACAAAGGGAGTAGAGCAGTGGCAGCCTCATGAGGGGCATGACATTACATTTGGACCCTTCAACCACTCTATGAAATGGAAGGCTTAATCTGTAGAAAAAGGACAACAAATACTAATGGAATTATGATGCTGGTGGAAAGCCATTGAAATCCAGAAGACGGAATCAGGGAAACATACACATGCATGCCCACGCACATACACACACGGACGTGCACAGGCACATACTCCACACCTCGGAGAAAGGGAAGTACTATATGTTGGTCTCAGCATGACAGCCAGTGGAGGTTCCGGAACCCTGAAAAAGCCATACCCACAAGACCCAGGAGCATGGTGCCTGTCTAACTTCACTTTGTATACTGCTCCCCACACCTGCAGACTACATAATATCAAATAACAGGTAACAGCAGGGTACTTCAGGGAGAGGGACAGTAGAAGAGTGAGTGTGACAAAGAGATCCACTCTGAATACAGCACAAAAGGAATAATCTAAAGCAGAGGTGGTAACAGACATTTAAAACTACTTCTGAAAAACCCAGTTTCCACTGAAACACACGATTACAGCAAGAACTGTGGTTCTCAGCTACAGGTCACTTTATCATTCCCCAGGGGACAGTTAACCATAACTGCAGACAATTTTATTTTTTTTCATGATTTGCCTCTACCATCTAGAAACCAGTGATGCTGATAAATATCCTGGAATGTACAGGAAATATCTCCACAAAAATCTTTATCCAGTCAAAACTATAAATGGTGCCAAGTTTGAGAAACACTAAAATAGAACAATTTGAAGTCTGTGATGCAGTGAAAGGGACTATAGAGACAACAAACTTTAAACTCAATGCAATTTCTAATGGTTTCATCCAAAACTCCCTCAATACAGGCTTAGTATAAGAAAACTGTGCTTACCTCCACTAATTGTCTCAACCCTAGAGTCTTACACAGCTTGGTTGACTTTCAACAAAAAACTATGATACATACAAAAAAAGAAAAAAAAAAGAAACAAAAAAAAGATAGCCAAGAGGCAAAACAATCAGCAGAAACAGATGCAGACATGACACAGACAAAATTATCCAACAAGGAATTTAAAATAACTATGGTTGACTTATTAAAGGCTCTAGTAGGAAAGATGGACAATGTAAGAGTAGATGGGTAATTTTATCAGAGATATGGGAAAGAAACTTTTAGCGAAAATCAAATACAAAGGGTAGAAGAAAGCAGTAACAGATAAATAATGCCTTTGATGGCCTCATTGATAGACCCATCACAGCTGAGGAGTCCGTGAACTTGAAGACAAAACCAGAGAAAACAGTCAAACTGAAATATGATAAAGACAAAGGAGGAAAAAGAATCACCCAAATACTGCCATGCCCTATCAAATAATCTAAATGTGTACAACTGGAATTCCAAAATGAGAAGAGGACAAAGAAGAAAGAATAGTTACAGAAATAATAGCTGAGACTTTATCAAAATAGTTTTTCAAAATTAATGACACTTAGGCACATATCCAGGAAGCTTAGAGAGTACCAAATAAGAAAAACAGAAACCAACAAAAACAAAATAAGTAATGCCAAACCAACAAAAAACACAAAACAACAACAAACAGTGACAAAAGTTACACCTAGGCATATCGTATTGGAACAGTTGGGAAAAACTGCTGTAATAGCTCAAAGACAGAAAAAAAGATAGATACAAATACATTTTAAAAAATGAAATCTATAACAGATTTTTCATCAAATTTGCAAGTTATTTTGTCTTTTACAGTGGAAAGACATATTTAAAGTGATAAAATATAAAAGAGAAAAACAACGAAGAACTATCAACTCATCCATAGGTAATCAAATATATTTTTCTTTTGGTTTATGTTTATTCATTTATTTTGAGCTGTTAGCATGGAGCCCGACATGGGGCTTGAACCCACGAACTGGGAGATCATGACCTGAGTCAAAACCAAGAGTCAGGCACTTAACCGCCTGAGCCACCCAGGCACCTCAAAAGTATTTTTCAATAAAGAAAAAAAAAGTGTTCAAACAACATTTGAGGAAATTTACAGCTAGCAGATATGATGTACTCTACAACGGATATTAAAAGAAGTTCCTAAAGCACAAGAAAGATAATGGCATTCAGAAGCTAGATTCTACACAAAGAAATAAAGAGCCTTGGAACCTGAATAAATTGGGGCAAGAGAAAATTCTCTTTTCTTTTCTTTTCTTTTCTTTTCTTTCTTTTTTTCTTTGTTTCAAGTTTCTATTTAAATTCCTATTAGTTAATATATAGTGTAATATTAGTTTCAGGAGTAGAATTTAGTGATTCATTACTTTTTTGAAAAAGTTTATTTTGAGAGACAGAGGGAACGCAAGCGGGGGGGGGGGGGGGGCGGGGCACAGAGAGAGAGAATACCAAGCAAGCTCCGCACTGCAAGCTCAGAGCCCAACATGAGGCTCAAACTAATGAACTTTGAGGTCATGAACTGAGCTGAAATCAAGAGTCAGACATTTAAATGACTGAGGTCACAGGCACCCCAGTGATATAACACCCGGTGCTCATCACAAGTGCCCTTCTTAATACCCATCATCCATTTAACCCATCACCCCACCATTCCCTCCAATACTCCCCAGATTTCTCTCTGTTGTTAAGAGTATGCTTTATGGTTTGCCTAACTCTGTTTTTCCCTTACGTTCATCTGTTTCATTTCCTAAATTCTACATATGAGTGAAATCATATTTGTCTTTTACCGACTGATTTAGCTTACCATAATACACTCTAGCTCCACCCATGTTTTTGCAAATGGCAAAATTTCATTCTTGTTGATGGATGAGTGATATTCCACTGTGTATATAAATATATACGACATCTTTATCCATTCAGCAGTCGATGGACAATTGGGCTCTTTCCATAATTTGGCTATTGTCGATAATGCTACTATAAACCTGAGGGATTTATGTGTCCCTTTGGATCAGTATTTTTATATCTTTTGAGTAAATAGCTACTAATGCAATTGCTGGATTAGAGCGTAGTTCTATTTTTATCTTTTTGAGGAACCTGTATACTGTTTTCCAGAGAAGCTACACCAGTTTACTCTCCCACTAACAGTGAAAGAGGATTCCTCTTTCCCCACATCGTGGCCAACATCTGTTGTTTCAGGGTTGTTAATTTTAGTCATTCTAACGGGAGTGAGCAGATATCATTGTAGTTTTGATTTGTATTTCCCTGATAATGAATGAGGTTGAGCATCTTTACATGTATGTTAGCCATCTGTATGTCTTCTTTGGAAAACTGTCTATTCGTGTTCTGCCCATTTTTAAACTGGATTATTTGGTTTTTGGATGTTGAGATTTTCTTGTGTAAAATATCTATTAGACATGCAATAAATATATGTATAATTAAGCTTCCATAGTTAAATTTCAATCAGATATTGATATTGGGATATCAGATATTGAGGAATGGGATTTCAAGACTGTAATAATAGTTGTAGTGAGCACATTATTTGTTCTGGAAAATACGTCTCTAGAGATGATTTTATCTTTTTTTAATTTTTATTTTTATTCAGTTTTTTAAATTTTAATTCCAGTATAGTTAATAGTTAACATACATACAGTGTTCTATTAGTTTCAGCTATCTATATCTATATCTATATCTATATCTATATCTATATCTATATCTATCATCTATATCTATATCTATCTACAACTATCTATATGTGGTATACGTGATATACACATGTATATCACATCTTCTTCTTTCTCCATTCATCTGTCAGTAGACACCACTTGGGCTGCTTCCATAATTTGCCTATTGTAAAAATGCTGCTATAAACATAGGGATGTGACTATCCCTTTGAATTACTGTCTTTTAAACTTTTTGGTAAATACCCAGTAGTGTGATTATTCTAGGGGTTCTTTTAGCTTTAATAATACAAAAAGGACATTATTTTGGGAAGACTTCACTTGAAGTCTAGTGTATGCAATTACTGATAAAATTATCCTTTGAGGCAAACTTTTATCACCAACAAGTTAGAAATAACACTTCCAGTTTTTTGTACATATAAGGAAGCCTATTATTGAAATGGTAAATGTTCCATGGATACATTAAAAGAAATTTGAGGTTTGAGTTAGTGTATTCAAGTCTATTGCCACATGGAAAGCATTAACATTTCATAAAAAGCAATATATAAAAGAACTCATGTGGTTGATTAGCAGGCGAAAGAGATGGGTAGCAGGAGAGAGAGGTTTCAGAAAAAGAGATAAAATATAAGGAAGATAAGAAAAAGGAGAAGGGAAGTATATTTAACTGATGGTTTTGCAAAATATAGAGAACTTTATTGTAATGATGATTTAATCAATAATGTCGACATGCTTTAAGAGATTGCATACAATTGTGGGTTTAAACTTTTCTCTGAATCACAAAAGGGATCAACATATATTTTTAAGTACTTTACTGGTCCTTGAAACCTAAGATATAAATGAATTCGATGTACCTAGAAAACAGGTAGTTTGTGCGAGAGATAAAATCTTCATGCAACAGAGACAAGTTATTTTTGAATGATCTAGTTAATACCCATACTCTTAGAAAATTTATTAGAATAAGAGGAAACTTTATATAAGAAGTTTCAATCCTTACAATACTTTGTACCCTTAAGGCCGTCAAAATAAATTCATGTTATGAAAACAAATGATGGCAGGATCATAGAGTACCTGTGTTCTTTGATACAGGACCACTGATATTGTATATATTTTCATTTGTTTCTGTTCAGTAGTACAGACTGTTTGGAAATATATAATAAAAGTCTTAATTATAAAAATAAGCCACATGGTGCTGGGTGGTTTTTGTATCATCTGAAACTTTTTCCCTTTTAAGACTTTCATCTCTGCCATTTCACACCATCCCTCTTCTCTAATTAATTAAAAAAATGCATGCATTTTGTAAAAATGTCTTGGCTTATTATACTGAGACAAGTGATGAAGTCAATATAGATGTCAGAATAAAAATGTAATCTTTACAAATGTTTGACAATGATATAATTATTTAGAGAATATAGTAATATATTAATTTGCTAATATATTTTAACAAGATTGCTGGAAATAAAAATAGTAATCTCAAGCCAATTGATTTCTTTAATTTCTTAATAAACAAAATGAAAATTTGAAAATAATATCAGAATACAATTATTAAAATAAGTAAGACCTAAAGCACTTTCTTATGAGGATAATTCCATCTACTGTCTTCTGAGATTTTTCTCTCCGAAACGTGGTCCACAAACTGCCATAATTAGTATCACTTTGGAGGTTGTTGATCATAAGGCTGTATCTCACACCTCCTGACCTGGATGGGATCCAAGATTCTGTATTTTAACTTCTCCAAGTGATTGTAATGTGTATTGAATTTTGAGAAACACTTTATGATCTGTTATTACAGAAGATTAATTGAATGCTAGACTTAAATCCTTCAATTACAGGTGACGAACACCCTGTTCATACCCTCCAAAAATGTAGATTACTTATTTTATTTTAACTGTAGCAAAATACACTTTATCCTTTAGGGAAATCGTTAGGGTTATGTGTCGAATTGGGGGTGAGGTGTGGTAATGAATTCATCCTATTTTGAGTACAGAAGAGAGATGGGAGTGTGATTACCTTCTACTTCTGTCCACAGTTAGGTTTTTAAATTCTGAGCACAGAACTTCAAAGAATAAATCCAAGATGTTAGTCTGGGCTAGCTAAGTCAGTCTTTCATTTTCTCAGCTATTTCATTCAGCCAGGTGTACTCATTCTCTTTCCACCATCCAGGATTTGGCTGACCTTTCAGCCACTGGTGATTCTCCCTACTGTACTCTCTTCCAATATCCTGTAGCTAATAGACACTTACTTTCTACACAGTACCATATACTATGCATTATACTGGTATTCCAAATTTGTCTGAATCCTTTTTGAATGATTATTTTTTGACCATGATAAAGATTATATCATCTCATGACTGGTTCTTTGAAATAGAAAGGGATGAAATGAGATAGGGCAAAGGAAAATTCTTTCTCCTTCTATTTCTGGAAAAGGTCAATTATCTTGGATAGAAAGAGAGTATGACTTCATGACTATGTGAGGAACCCATCTTTAAATCAATTTCAATGTGTATTCTCTCCAGTTAAGATAGTAATTACAATACAGCTAGTTAGTATGTTACCCAATCTTTTATTTATCTGTTTTCATGTGAAGTATTAGTGATTAATATGCTAATGTTAAGTTTTAAGTTCTTAGTATTTTTGGGCTGCTACCCAAAGTCTGGGTAGCTTATAAACAACAACAAAAAAATACTTTTTGTGGTTCTGGAGGCTAGGAAGTCCTCATGGTGGGACTTCCCTTCCATGGAAGGGTCATGGTGCCTTTTTGGCAAAAGCCTACTTTCTGGTTCATCCGTATATACTACCTTCTCTATGTGTGTTTTCATGGTCAGAGGGACTATGGATCTTTCTGGAGCATCCTTTATATAACACTGCCCCTATTCATGAGGGCCCCACCCTCATGACCTAAGCACCTCTCAAGACCCCATATCCTAATACTATAGTCTTTTGGTGTTGGTATTTCATTATATGAATTTTGAGGGGATATAAACCTTCAGACAATTAGCAGGATCTTTGGCTAATTCTAAATGGTAATGCCAGTGTGAAGTTCAGTTTTGCCTATGAAAATACTGGGCCTGGAAATAAGTATTAATAAAAAAAAATCATGTTTATTTAGCTTTAATCTAGGAAGTCCAAAAAGTTAATGCTTACATAATAATGACAATAGTTACAATACTTGTGATGGTTAAGAAAGCAAGTTTAGACAGCTCTCACAGAGATCATGTCGTGGACTTGTATACACATTGTGCTTTACACCCTCTAGTTTATTACTGACCTAAAGCTATTGCCACATATTTTTAAGATAAATCATACATAGGATAGAATGACAGCACAATTTTAAAATGTACAGATAAAGGGACTTCATAACAATTATGGAACTTATGCACATAAAACCACAGTTAAAAAATAACTGTAACTATTTACATATATATAAACAAAATTATTTTAAATGAGCAAAATTGTTATATAAGTAAGTCAGAGAAATACATGGTGAAAATTAAAATTAATCAAACAAGCAGATAAACAATCCAAAATGAGTGGCATTGAGGGTAAAATTGAAATACGGCAAACATTTCTTTGTTTACCATTTGCAAGAAGTTTTGTTTACTATCTAACTCATGTTTATTTCTTTCTGGGTCCTGATTTTGCTCCATAGAAATCAATTCCCCCCATAAAATAAACTGAATTTGACCAAAAGAGGGCAGTGTGACTTTATCTTTGTATAGCAAAGAGTAAAAACATGTGCACATATATTTTAAAATTCACTCCCTTGAGAGTGTTGTGAATGAATGAACGTTAATGTATATAAGAGCAAAAAAATATGCTGCTCAATTTAAGAATATTTCAAAAGTAGATGTTATTTTTATTTAATGTATTAACATCAGGTAAACTTAGGTGTTTGAGGTTGAACTTAGAGAACTAGTTTTATACAATGGTCACAGACTAATAACCCAGCTAACCAACAGGATTTTCAGAGTAAAATCTAGAAAATAGCAGTTAAGAGATTTTTTTTTTCATTTTAGAGAGTGTAAAACAATGTAAGTAAACACTGCAAGTTTGGAATAATTTAGGAATTCCTTGATTTATGACTTAATTTGAACTCTATATAGTAGCATGGAGGGGCAAATTACATTTTTTCATAATTATTCTTCATGTTTTCAGATGATAGGAATCAGGCAACTATTTTATTTATGAAAGCAGAATTATCGATTAATGAAAGGTTGCATTATTTCACAAGGAGGTAACTAAAACCCTTCTTCATGGTGACCCAGATATTCCTTAAATCAGTTAGATTTAAGTTCAGATCTAATATGGAACTGAAAATTCATGTGCATGGTAAGGATTCATGAAGATATCTGGTTATTTGTAATGATGGGCTCAGAAACAAAGTCTTTTTCTTTGAATGCTATGCTAAAGTAACTTATAAAACTGACTAGAATCCCATGTTCATTAATGAGCCATGAAAGGGTTTAAAAGTGACGTTAAACACTGGGGAGACCCAGCAGGGTCAATCTAACACATTCTGTGACTAACTTACCCCAACACTGGAGTCATAGAGTTAGGTGGTGAGCACTCTAACAGCTTTTAAGTGCTGTATCATGCACATCGGTTTTTCAGGTTGGGCTTCTTAGATCCCCATTAGCAATAGATCTCTTATTTCTTTCATGGGAAGATGTCTTTTATGGCGGCAGGTGCTCTAATGTCTTTTAGTAAGCCAACTTATGCCCACTTAGATTTTTATTTTGATGGTCAAAACAGTTTGAATTTCTTGTCTAAATCCATTTTTCTAAGTCCCCCAAGAGTTTATGCTGTGAACTTACTTCAAGGTTTTTAAGTCCCTTAATAACCACCATCTTTTTCAGACTCCCATTATAACTACCCTGACACGTTTCTAGGGACTATGTGTACACACATGCACACACACACACACACACACACACACACAAAGTACAATGTATATATACAGTACTATGTACAGTACTACAGTACAATACAATACATATGATACATATATATTTCAGTTAGAGTTTGTATGTATACATACACACATAAAATAAACACATGCACATGTGTGTGTGTGTGTGCATGCGTGTGTGTATTTAAGTTTGTTTGGATTGAAGAACCGTATGCATAGAAGTGGAGTTCAAATCTGAGTGATTTACCAATAGCACTGGATAACAACAAGAAGAACAGTGAACTCAAAGGTTCACCATTTCAGTGGCCAGCCCCTCGTCTATGAGTCTCTTCTTTTGGGTTATTAGCGGTTAGCTTCAGATCCCATTCCTAGCTACCAAAAACTGTTAAAAAATGATTAATGAAGATAATTTAGGCAATACAAATAAACGTTATTTAACACTTCATAAAGTAGGCAGTCTCTTTTTGAAGAAATACAAAAGGAGAAGACGGTAGAAAGCTTTTATAGGATAAAGAATAAAGAACAAGGAAGAATAGGATAGAGGAAAAGATAAAAATATCTGATTGTCTGGGGCCACTTTATCAACCTTGTTTGGGGGTGAGAAGGACCAGAGCAAGCTTCGTGTTTGTGGATCAGCTGACTCGATCTACTGCTGATGTTTGGTCAAGTGGAGCATTTACACAGCCATGGACGTTAATCTAAGTTTCAGTTTGCTGACATCTTGGTCCTACAAAGTTATTTCAATGCAACCTTTGGTCTTGACCAGGTCTTTGTGAGGTAGGTGAAAAATGGCAAAAGGTAGCCTAAACTGTTTTTTTTTTTAAATGAGTTTCATTATTGACAGGATGAATAAAACAACTCTGAAACTATTTTATCTGTATTTTAGAGTTGTTGAGGAAATAAGTACATGCGTTGATATTATTGGGCACCAGAGATCTCATTGTGAAAGATAGAAGATGAAAACACAGAATGGGTGAAGGCAAAAAAGAGTCCAATTGAGATACAACAGAATTGGAAGTGTCAATGCAAACACAAAATTTCTAAAACATGTAGATATTTAATATGCATGTTTATATGCATCTTTGTATGTGTGTATGAATATATGTGATGAGGAAGATAAATTATTTGCTATCTTTATTTGTAAAACATATTGCAATCTTCTCTGGCTACCTTCATGATTTTCCTTTTTTAGCACTGAATATATGAATTGATATTTAGGTTTTAGTATTTTTTTTTAAATTCCTTTCTTCTCCAGTACAGGATTTTCAGAAATATCTGAAAATATGAGCTTGCCTATGAGCTTGAAAGTATTTCATTATTTTTGCAAAATTCTTGGTCATTGTATCTTTAAATATTTCTTATGACTTTTTTTTCTCTCTTCTCCTACTTAAATGTCAAGTTCAACTATGCTGGACCATTTGATATTCTCTCAAAACTGGTCTGTTTTCAAACTGTATTTTGTTTTTCTTCATTTGTGATTTTTTTTCTTCTTGTGCTTCAATTTGGATAATTTTCATTAAACTCTTTTTTTTTGTATATTGATTTATCCTCTGGGTTATGTTGAGCTTAATATTGAACACTATAAACATTATTAATTTATGTCATTATGTTTTCTATTTCCATACGTATGGTAGTAATATGCTACATGAAACTATGTATAAATTATGCATATTTCTGACACTTTATATGATAAATCAAGTATATATTTATATATTGTGTGGGAATTTAAATATGTGTGCATTTGTACATCCATGTATTTTCATTATATATTATGATATAAATAATTTAATATATTGCACAAATCTATATACATCATAGAATAGCATACCCCAAAGTGTTATTATCATATTAAACTTTAATATTCTCCTGACTTTAAAAATATTTTTATAAATTTTTTATAGCAGTAAATGTTTCTAATTGTATCAGGATCCTTATGTGTAGTATGGTGTCTGACATATAATAAGCATTTCTGTAAACAGTTTTTACACTTAGTAAGCACTGGTTGAGTAAACAAATAGGTAAATGAATGTTAGTGACATTAGAGATCCTTAGTACATCTGCTATTAACTTACCTATTTATATGTCTATGTATTTATTTATGAAAAGATGTCTATCATTGACTACAGATTCCAATTCAAATTTCTTACCTTGTACATATTACATGACTCTTTCAAATCTGATCCAGCATGTTCTTCACGTCCGATTTTCTCTCTCTAATATAAATGTTAATAACCAAAAATATGCTTTTAGCTCACATATTAAACTTATGTCTTTGTATCCTCCATTGGAGGGTCTAAGCAATACAACAGTGTGGTTTGTAAAGCAGTCTCAGATATTAGCCCAAGTTTGAATTCTGGATCTATTATTTAATAGCTCTATGACTTAGGGGCGCGTTATTTTATCCCAGACTTCTGCTTTCTTATTTTAAAAATAAAACAATAAAAGTTCAGGCCCCTAATGATGATTAAAATTAAAATGTTGGGGATGATAATAAATGGAAAGTGCCTACAGAAACACCTACTATATTGTACATACTTAATATATTTATTTACCCAGTTTTAGTGACCTCTCTGTACATTTTCTTATTCAATGCAATCATTTTCACTGACAAATTTTATTTTATTTTACTCTTTAGTTTTTATTTAAATTATAGTTAAGATACAGTGTACAGCGTAGTGATTCAACACTTCAATAAAACACCCAGTGCCCATCACAACAAACGCGCCACTTAATCCCTGTTACTTATTTCACCCATCCTCTCATCCACCTTCCCTCTAGTGACCATCAGTTCACTTTCCTGTAGTTAAGAGTCTGTTCTTGGTTTTCCTCTGTCTTTTTTCCCCCTATGTTTGCTTGTTTTGTTTCTGAAATTCCACATACAAGTGAAATAATATGGTAGTGTCTTTCTCTGACTTATTTCACTTAGCGTAACACTCTCTAACCCCATCCACGTTGTTGTAAATGGCAAGATTTCATTCATTTTTAGGGCTAAATAATATTCCATTGTATACATACACACCACATCTTCTTTAACCATTCATTAATTGATGGACACTTGAGCTCCTTCCACACCTTGGCTAGCGTAAATAATGCTGCAATAAACATAGGGGTGTATATATCGCTTTGAAATAGTGTTTATGTATATTTTGGGTGATTGCTGGATCATAGAGTAGTTCTATTTTTAAGTTTGAGGCAACTGCATTTTGTCTTCCAGAGTTGCTGCACAAGTTTGCTATTCAATGCAATTTGAATTCTTACTCATAGGTTATC
This sequence comes from Leopardus geoffroyi, assembly GCF_018350155.1. NCBI lineage: Eukaryota > Metazoa > Chordata > Mammalia > Carnivora > Felidae > Leopardus > Leopardus geoffroyi. The sequence continues at coordinate 21,288,570 of NC_059333.1, forward strand.
TCAGATTAATCTCAGGATGTTTTTCCTAGATATTTTTGAAAGTTTGCTTTCCTGAAACCTATTTCCCTTACTTTTTATAAAATTATTTATACATATTTAAAAATTCATATTTTATCTCTTTAAAATATGCATATTTCTCATCTTGCATAGTCAGGAAGCTCCCAGAGGTCAAGGACAGAAGGTGAATACTGTGCAGCATACTGTCATTCACTGCATGGTGCTCAATTCCTTCCGTCCAGCATTCCTGAAACTATGATTTCATTAATTTGTAAATCTCCAGTGCCCTGAAGAATTTCAGTTAATTTTGTCTTAAGACATGCCTTTTTTCATTTAAAAATTTTAATTTAATTTCAATATAGTCTTAATATAATTTTTCATTTGATTTCCATTTTCACTTCTAGATTAACATTGTTATTACTGTTATTATTATTATTATTATTATTATAGAAAATCATTTGAGATTTACTATGCCAATAAGTGAGAAAAATAAATGGTACTGCCTGCATTTATTTGTGTCTGCTTAACTCGGCCATAATGACCTATAATATAGTAGAGAATCTGCAAGAGATTTGGATTGTTTAGTTGAATTGTTTCTAAGTCAATAATGCTGAATCCCAGAGCATATCTACTTAGATATTGACAGAAACTTTCAAATTATATTTTAAATATAATATATTTATATTTACATGTTATAGAAATATATATATTTATATTTATATCATCTGTGACCAAATAAAAGATATTGAGAAATTGGATTTGTGAGTTGTAGAGCTATATATTTTATCTGTTTATTGTTGATTTCAATATTATGAAAAGATCCAAGTATTTCTGTATATGTATATAAAATTTTTACACTTCAGTGGAAAGAAGAATTTATTTGTAGAAAGGTCAACATTTTTTTAAAGGAAAAATATTTCAAACATTTCCAATAGAATACAGCCATGTTTCTAAGATACAGCATGGCTTGTTTTTAAAACACAGAGATCATCAGATTTGTCACAGGAAAAGCCATCTTGGTCAACAATTCTATCATATTTCATGTCTATTTGCCTCTGAGAAAAAGAAGTAAATAGTTCCATAACAGCTAAATATAGTTTAAAATGACTTTTCTGATTTCCTTTGAGTGGAAAGAAAAATAATCTTTCATCAACAAAGAATGTCCTAGCAAGTAGAAATATTGCTTATTTGGTAAAACTCCATGAAATATTGCAACTATCCTACTGTGAACATCAATATTTAATTTTTCTCATATGTTTTTGTTTTGAGTAAGTGTCCAAGAAACACAATACATCAAGAGCCACTGTAATAAAAAATAGATAGAAAACTTAGAAGCTTAAATAGCAAAAGATACAGAGCTTCGCTTTCATTTCCAACTGCATTGATTTCAGTTATTACTTCATAATTTGTCTTTCTTATCAATTGAAAATGTAGATAATTAAAGGCATAAATTTTCACCCACATATAGTTAAACCAATGCAGAATATATTAAATAGTTCAACATTTGCCACAAATATTAAGTGTTTATATCATAAATACTTTTGAAACAATGAACAAAACGGAATTGTAATGCACATCAGTGGACCATTGCTGGCAGTAGGGTACCTATTTTAAAGGTTTATTTATCTTTAGTAAATTCATTTCACTCAAGGAGCTTACAGAGAGTATCACATTTAAGATAAATAAATGATATACAATAATTCATAGGTTTGTAAAATATAAGCAAATGTATCCTTATGATATACACGGATTTAGCAATGCCTCTATCACCTATAAGTTGCTCAGAATATATCATGCACTTTTCTCTGTTTTAAATAGCTAAGAATGTTTAAATTTCTGCACAAAATATGTCTATCTTGATTGCTTTTGTCATTGTTTACTTGTATTTGTTATATCATTAATATACTATTAATATGAATATACTATTCATTTTATTCCTTTCCATGCTCACCTGAAAAATTATATTATATAGTCTTGACTTATTGCAATCAACAGTAAATTATTTGCACTTAAGAAATAATGTAAGAACTTTATAACTGTTTAACTATTTGAATTAATCTCATCCTGGGCACCTAGGTGGCTTGGCTGCATCTAACTTTTGATTTTGGCTCGGGTCATGGTCTCACATTCATGAGATTGAGCCCCACACAGTTTCCCCTCTGAGTGCAGAGCCTGCTTAGGATTCTCTCTCTCCCTTTATCTCTGTCTCTCCTTGACTCGTGGTCTCTCTGTCTCTCTCAAAATAAATAAACATTAAAAGTACATAAATCAATCAACAAATAAATAAATTTTATCCCTCATGGAATAGTCATATAAGACAATATAATTTTTGGTTTCAAATAGTCCGTATTGTTTTATACTAGGCACAGTTATTTGTTCCACTAATTTTTATACCTTATTAGAGTTCCAGATTTCATGTGAGATCATTTCCTTTATATTGAAGAACATAATTCAGTACTTTTTATATTGCAAGATGCTAGCAATAAATTATTTCATCCTTTAAATGCCCAAAATTATCTTTATTTTTGCTTTCTTTGTTGAAGAATATTTTCACTGGTTTTAGAGTTCTTGGCTGGCTTTTAAAAAAAATTTCAGCACTTTAGATATCATCTGATTGTATTTTATTTTCATAGTTTCTCCTTGAGAGTCCTCAGTCTTATTTGTGTTCTTTACAAGGCATGTGTCATTTTACCTGGCTAATGTGGGATTTTGTTTGTTTCTTTGTAATATTTTTCTTTGCTTCCCATAAGTTTGTTTATGATGTACCTAGATTTCCTCCTGCATGGTATTTGATGAGCTTTTTAAGCATGTATTTTAATTTTATTTTCATCAGTTCTGAAAGATTCTTAGTCATTTTCTTATTGAGTATGGTTCCCATCCCACATTTTATCCTATCTGATAGGGACTAAAATTGCCATATATCATTAGACTTTTAACTGTGTGTGGCTCTTACACTCTGTTTTGTTTGATTTGGTGTAGATAGAGGTGTAGGTATAGGTATACATTCTCTGCATTTCAGAATCCCTATTCTATTGACCTCTTCCTCACTAATCCTATCTTCTCTCATGTTCAGTCTACTTTTAACTCACTTAATGATTATTTTTTTGTTTTCACTGCAGTATAAACTCACTCTTTTGTGTGTATGTGTACAATTCCACAGTTATGCAGCCACTATCACAATAAGGATATAGAACATTTCTGTCACCCCAAAAAATCACCCCAAAAATCCCACCTCTCCTCTTGCCTCCGCCCTTAGAAACCACTGATCAGCTTTCTTTCCCTAAAACTGTGCTTTTAATGGAATTGTTTATATGCTTTCGAGTTTGACTTTTGTCACTTAACATTATATATTAGAGTTTCATCCATATTCTTGCCTTTGTCCTTGGTCTTGCCTCTGTTCCTTTTACTTACCAAGTAGTCACCATTGTGTGAATATACTGCAGTTTGCTTTTACATTCATCAGTTGAAAGCAATTTCAGTTGTGGTAATTACTAATAAACCCCATATAAACATTTACAAGTTTTGTGTCCACATAAGGTTTAGTTTCACTTTGGTAAATGACTAAAATTGTTGAGTCAAATTACATGTGTATTTCAAACTTTGTAAGAAACTGACAAACTGTTAGTTATAAAATAATTCAATAAGCCTCCACAGTCTCTGAAGAAGTAAAATTATTCTTGGAGATATTTAATTTATTAAAGCACATCTTATAATATTTTGAAGCAGTAAATAAACCAATTATATTTGTATAACTTTTGCCCTAAAAATAAGCTCCACAGGCAGGCATTTCTGTATTGAATCTTGGAATGTCCTCTTTAGTACTGCCTGCTGTGTTTACAAAATAGTAGATGTTCAATAAATATCTATTGAATGAATGAGTTAGCCAATTTTTTCTAAGCACAAAATGATATATCATAAAATATATGCTAGACTTGCAATGGAAATTTAAGAAATGATTGTAATAACATGAGATTATTGAAGAATATTAATATGAGGTCATGGTTAACATACGTTGGTAGAGGGGCAAGGGGTGGGGGGGAAGTACCCCATTCGGGAAAAAAAGAATAATCAACAGCATAGAAATATGGACATACCACACACAAATGATTCAACTTAGAAGAAGACTTTTGTTGGAATGATAGTATAGTATTTTGAGAAAAATGGGATCTAGAAGCACATTCAGCATTCTGTCACTCGGTAGGCTTTTGCATTAAGATAAGTCACTTGACTTCTTGGGACTTTAATTTATTTATATGTAGAGACCACAAGTGCCAAACTCAACAGATTGTCCAGAAGATTAAATTTCTTTATATATGAAAGGTTTTTTTTTTTTTTTTTTTACTATGATATTGACTATCTGATAGTAAGGTCAAAATAATGTGAGGAATTATTAACATGAAGCTAGTTTGATAATTTTAAATTTGACATGGTTGTAATTAGTATGGTTGTTTTGAGAAGACAATCTGAAGATAAATTATCACTGATAAAATGCTAAAATCAAAACATTGACTAAAGAGCTATAACAGTAGTACAAATTAGATTAGCAGTTAAAAAAATATAGCACCACAAAAAATTTAATTTATGGCATCTCTTGGTAAAGGGTAAAATAGGCCTAACCATTTCTAATTACTGGATATTGGATCAGAAGTCTATTACCACATCTTGCAGTCATGGGGTAAATTGATTTTAATGAGTCAGCAGTTTAACTTCAGAGATGATACTGTTCAGATATTGTAGGGAATATATCTGTGTGGTCATGTTTCTTTACCCACAGGTGATTATAGAAGTGGGTGGCATCTAAAAAGTATTACTACTGCATATTTTATCACTTTTAAATGTATTTAGAAATTATTTGACTTAAAATTTGTTTTGAATGTTCAAAACAAAAAATTCATTTAGATACATTAAAATAATGCCTTTCCAGAATATTTCCCAACTTTCCTCCAAAAGGTAGCAGAAGTTATAAAACTCTCCAGGTTTACCAGCATGTATTGTCCCAATGTTATCTTCCCAAAGGAAAACAAGGAGACAATTTGCATTCCAGTAGAGACCTGGATCCAAGGTCATGAGTTTCTAATCTGAGTTGAAGACCTATCCCTCTGCTGTGAAGTTTCTGCTTCCTGAGATTGACAGAGGACATGGGATAGGAATGCCACAAGCATAACCATTCCACACCTATTCACATATACGTTCAGAAACAAATAAACAGACAAAGACTAATAAAGATTATAATCTAAAAAGTACATTTTACATTGAATGAAGACAGATTATTGTGCTTTAAATAAATACTAAGCAGAGAACAGAATTTGAACTAGTGTTTGATCTAATCTGTAGACAAGTAGACCTAAGAAGATATTGTCTGTCAATAGATGAAGTGGAAAGGCAGAAGGTAAAAGAAAATTACATATGATCATTAGAAAACACAGTCTGTAAAGAAAAAAAAATCACAGATCACTCCAAAAGGGGTAAAATGTGACAGAGTAAAACCTGAGGAGTAAAAATCATCTGAAAATAAATTTTCCAACAATAAACTATCAACAAGGACTTAGACTTCATCTATATTATTTGAGGTATGACTCAACACCTCTTTAAGTTGAGTCACAGGTAACTTAGGTTCAATATAGTATTCCTTCATACACTTTGCATATAAAATATTCCATTACAATATCTATTATTTATTATTTCCTCCTGATAGATGAAAAAGGATGCTGAACATACAGATCAGAGATGCGAGTATTGTATTAAATAAATGTTAATAATTATTCTTGTGGGAGAATAAAGACACAATAGAAAATTCTGTGAAATTCACAATGCAAAATATGTAAACAATTGAATTAATAAATGAAAAGTTGGCATTTCAAAACTAACAGTAGAATGCTAATATAAGTGGACAGTCAAGATTAAAAGGCAATGTATGCAATGAAAATAAATAAAGTGGGAGGCTGATGGTAGGCAAATCCACAATTGCTACAGGGAAAGTGGAAATTAAAGTAATAAAATCTTGAAATCTATATTAAAATTAGTAAAAAAATATAGTATTGTGGGAAAATCTGACTTAATAGATGATAGAAAAACACTAAGATGTATATTTTGCTAATAGATCATAGTTAAGGCGAACAAAGGATAAGAGAAAAGAAAGAAAAAAGTGTGTATTTATAACCTGATAAATAGATAAGTAGATTAGATAGATAGATGATAGATAGATATAAAGATATAGTTTTAGATACAGGTAGATATATACATATGGATGCAGATATACATATCTAAATCACAAATTTGAGGGAAAACTCTACTTTAGAACGTATACCATATGTATTTCAGAAATAATTATTTATATATTATTTATATGTAGAACTACATTGGCAATGGAGTAGGATGCGTGTATATGTATATGTGTGGGTTGGTGGTTGTGTGCATTTGCATATTTTTGTTTTCTATTTTTTTTATCTCTGTCAAAGAAAGCCATCAAGAAGAAAAAGACCAGCTTGATGACATAAGTAAGAGTAACTTCTGCCCATGACAGAGCAACAAAACTAAAAGGTGACATTTGGAAAATATATTCACATCACACATCACGTATTGGAAAAGACTATTACATTTGATGTACAAATAACTATAATAAACACTTAGAAAAAAGACAAAACCATCAATACGAGAGTGAAGGAAGGTCATCGTGCTGTGGGATTCCATGCTCTGGACTTTCGTACCCACTGCCTGTGACTGGGTGTAGTGGTATAACTGGGAGGAGACACGAGGCAGAAAGTGTGGCTGCAGTTCCTTATTCTCTTTCTCTTCAGGTCATCCCTGAGCATGAGGCCACAGCCTCCACCAGGGGGCCTCTTCACACAGCTCTGTGCATCTGGGTTCTGGGGACAACTCTCTCCTTGTTCCTTCCGGCTGGGGTCAGCAACGGCTCCCCTGAATTACTAGTCCACAAGTTGGGCACCGTCCAACTTGGTGGTGGTTCTCGTACACACCGCCCCTTATTTTGTAAAATTCTCCTTTATTAAATTTATTTCAAATATCCATTTGTGATACGTCCTGTGTTTTTGTCTAGGATACTAACAAAAATCAACAATGAAGAAACACCTCAAAAATTAAACTGCAATCTAGTAATCAAATATTCGTATATGGCAAGTTAATTTATAATGAATTATTCCACCTTTAGGTGCTACACATTTAAACCTTTTATGCTAGCCAGTGTTGCTGATAAAGCAGGAAAACCATCTGATAGTGGGTACATAAATTATAATTTTTAATATACTTTACTGAGTACTTATTAAGATATTTAAATATATGCTAAATATTGATCCGGACAATCTACACCCAATACATAATGTTAATTGTGTTACAGCCACTGGACAACCACAAGAACATTTATTATACCTTTATGATTTAATCATAAATGTTTAAAAAGTATTAGCATGTTAACCACAATAAGTTGAAAAGAACCTAGAGTTGATGGTTAGATACGTTTGTTATCTCAATATGATATAATAATATGATACTATGCATTTAGAATATAATTGTAAGAAATATTGATTGGCATGTGATGTATAATAAATGGTGCAATGTGAAAAATTACAAATGAAATGGCACATAAACCCACATACAGAAGGACAACATTTGTCTAATGAGTATGTGAATAGTATGGGGAAGAAGATGAAAAGGCACAGAGAAAGAGTTAAAAGGTAATTATCCTTGGGAGATGTGACTAGGTAATTTTCCCCCTTATTGAGCTTTTCTGTGTCTACTTTGTTTTTATGTTTTCAGCATTGAGCATACGCTAAATTGTGGTTTTTAAAAATGCTTCAGAAATGTTCATACCTTTTGATACAGAATCCTAAGAATTGAGCAAAACAAACTCAGGAAGATGCAAATTCATCACAACACTTTTTATATACTTAACATTTACAGATAATCTAAGTGCTCACAACTAGGGTTGACTAAATACTGCGTAAATATTTATAAAATGGAATACAGTTTAACCTTTTATATTTAAATTAGATTATATGAACTGAATAGATGACAGTTACAAGGTTGTATTTGATCCTTTAGAGGTGAGGTAGATTTATTTATTTATTTATTTGTTTAAAATGTTTATTTGTTTATTATTTATTTATTGGGAGAGAGAGAAAGCACATGAGTGGGGGAGGGGCATAGGGAGAGGGCAAGAGAGAATCTCAAGCAGGCCCCACACTCAGCGTTCAGCGCAGAGCCGAATGTGGGGCTTCCTCTCACGAACTGTGAGATCATGACCTGAGTGGAAATCAAGAGCTGGACACTCAACCAATTGAGCCACCCAGCCACCCCAAGGTGAGGTACATTTATAAATCAAGACAGCAAGAAGAGGAGAAACAGATACCAGAAAGTTTAGCTAAACCTGGATCATTGTTCAAAGGCAGGGGGTCATTTTTATTTTGTCTTACCTATATATGCCAAGCTTTTTATAATTAACACACATTGATTTTTTTAATTAAAAAATGCTATATAAAACTGTACTGGCCACATGAAGCCTTCAGTGTCTATAATAATCTAAGAAGTACTGGAGAACGTAGAAAACCCAGAGCTGCAAATCGAAGCCTGGCAGGAAAGAATTCACCTCCACTGGAAAAACGGTGAATACAGAAGTAAAGAATTAGGAAAAATGGAGAGATGTAATTACAACAAAAGTGTTATACAAGGATTGGGTTTTTCTGTGATAGCAGGAAATTCAGGTGTGAATCAGGTGATTAGAAACACAAGTAAAACTTAATTTTGTGAATATGACTAATATTTATGGATAATGGGCAGGTCTTAATTAAACCCAAACCAGGATGGCATCCCGTTAATATTCAGTCTTTTACCACAAGCCGGAGGAGTTTGTTATCACTTAAAAATCTGACTTTTATATAACATTATTTAAATATTTGTCAGCGTATGGGTGCCTGCGTAGCTCAGTTGGTTAAGCATCTGCCTTCAGCTCAGGTCATGATCTCTCAGATCCCAAGATCAAACCCCACGTCGGGCTCTGTGCTGACAACACAGAGCCTAGAGCCTGTTTCAGATTCCGTCTCCCTCTCTCTCTGCCCCTCCCCTGCTCATGCTCTGTCTCTCTTCCTCAAAAATAAATAAACATTAAGAAAAATTTGTCAGTATACAGGAGGATTATACATGCATGTGATATGATTTTGTATGTAAATATAATGAGTGACTTGGATAATAGTAAGTAATTTTTCAATAGTTAAATGAATGATTAGATGATTAATCAACTAGATAATGCTAATCTATTCAGTTTGCCTATGTTCAGACAGTTACAGACTTTGCTCCCAAATAATGAGAGATTATATGGAAACAATGTTTGGTAGTTCAGAGGATTTAAAAATATTTTCACAAATTATAGGATATTTCTAAAAATTGTTTTAAGTTCCTAGGCTTTTGTGAAAAACATAAGGTTACACATGGAAAACTGATAATATATATAGCATTTTCAAACTCTGTATTTTAAGGAAATTGTCATCTGTTCTATTAATAATTTCACTACACCTCAAAATTTCCTTCAATAAATAACTTATAACCCGATTTAGATATTAAAATATCATCTAAATGTGATTTTGGTGGTCCCTATGAAAATTATATAATTTCTTTAAGGTACTAAAATACTTTTTATCATTATAGAAATATTGATATGATTTAAGGAAGTTTTTCTCTATTAGTCTCAGACATTATGAAAGAATAGCCTTTTTATTTCACCTAAGTTTGAAATAGCAATTGCAAATTATTCATAACGTTGTATCTTACAAACTGAGACAAAGAGAGTTAATCTTCCCAGTATAAAATTAATGGCTACCAATACAGGTTGGGGATTTTTATTTTATATTTTATTTTATTTTATTTTATTTTATTTATTTAAGTTTTTATTTAAATTCCAGTTACTTAACATAAAGTGTAATATTGGTTTCAGGTGTATAATTCAGAAATTCATCACTCCCATACAACACGGCTTGCTCATCACAACTGCCCTCCTTAATCTCCATCACCTATTTAACCCATTCTCCCACCCACCTTCCATCTGGTAACCAGCAGTTTGTTGTCTATAGTTGAGGGTCTGTTTCTTGGTTTCCCTCCCTTATTTTTATCCCTATGCTCATTTGTTCTATTTCTGAAATTACACGTATGAGTAAACTCATATGGTATTTGTCTTTTTCTGGCTGATTTATTTTGTTTCGCTTAATACTCTCTAGCTCCATCTGTTTTGTTGCCAATGGCAAGATTTCATTCTTTTTAATGGCTGACTAATATTCGAGTGTGTGTGTGTGTGTGTGTGTGTATCACCCATACACACACACAATGGGGAATTTCATTTTAGATTTTTTGTACAAAATAATGTTATTTTGTACAAAATTCAGAAATGGCCCAAAGTTGTAACCTTCTGTTTTTTTTTTTCTTTTCTTTTTTTTCTTTTCTTTCTTTCTTCTTTTTTTTTTTTTTTTTTGAGAGAGTTTGAGTGGCAAAAAGAGCCAGAAGGAGTGAGGGAGATTGGGGGGAGGGCAAATCTTAAGCAGGCTCTTTGCTCAGTGCAGAGCCTGAAGCAGGGGTAGATACCACAACCCTGGGATCATGACCTTAGCCAAAATCAAAAGTCAGATGCTCAACCGACAGCCACTTAGGTTCCCCGAGTTGTAACCTTCTTAAAATGAGTACTATACTATCTGCATTTAATGACTATTTATATTTGTAAAAATTGTTGCCAAGCCAAATATTTTTTGGTATAATGTAGCATGGTTAATATTAGAAAGAATATTTCATAAATCGTACTCTGAGTCTATTGCCAACTTATTATCAACTTCAAGTGCATCCCCAAACTTCTCACAGTCATTAAATCAATAATAAATGATCTATGTACAGTAAATGATTCACTGACATAAATTTAAAGGTTTAAAATTTAAATCTAATGGACAACTATCCTTAGATATATCCTTAGATATCCTTAGATATCCATATAATGAGTGTTTTTAAATCATTGGCGAAACCTGTGTTGCCTAAAAAGAATTCAAATTCTGTACGCCAATACTAAGTAATATATGAAAGATAGATTTAAAATCTAAATATCCATTTAGGCTCTGTGTGTGTGTGTCTGTGTGTGTGTGTGTTTTAGGTATGTGCTTAGTTTTGATTGACTATGAGGGAATGACTTAAGACCAGTAACAGACATTCAACTCTTGGCATGGCTTGGTATTTATACTTTCTGGTTTAGAGCATGGAAGTCAGCCTGAAGCAGGAGCAGGACTAAGGCCTAAGGACAACCTACTAGTGAGAATGTATTTGTCATCCATTTCAGATGGATTCTACCTGTAGCACCATCAACTACGAAGTTATAAGAAAGGAAGAATTTCATTTAGATCTCTTAAGAAAAGAAATGGAATGTTGTAAAATTCCATTATATTATATATTTGTTAACCTTTTGAGATTTAGGATAAACAAACTAGTAAATAAAATGTTTTTGTCATGTTTATGGATGCTTTGTCACCTTTCCAAAGTGTAAATGTTTTATATTTAAAATTTTGTCAATAATGTTATTTATTATTTTATGTCTTCACTCATTGACTTAGAAGTAGAATCAGGAGGGATTGTATTTGTAGCAACTTTGAGGTAATTAGCCATTCTTGGATCCAAATATCAGGTGATAATTTATCTTCCTTCACAACTGAAACTTTTTTAGCTCATAAGTTAGGTTGAAACATCTACAAAAAGAAGATTAAAAAAATCTATATTAACTCCATTTTTAAATGATGCCACTGAGAAATTAAAACCTATGAGGGTTCAATTTTCCTAGAAATTTGACATTGAGGTCATTACCAAGATTAAGCTACACCAAGAATAAAACACTAAACTTCAATAGCTTAGCAAAACAAGTTTTCCACTAAGGGAGTTTTCATCCATCATGCAATTTAGGAATGCAGGCACCCTCACTATTGTATTATTTGTCTTCCCATATGAATTTCAAGTCTCTATGAAAAAGAAAGAAGTAGGAGGCACCCTGCATCTTAATAGTCTTAATCCAGAGTGATACACCTCGTCTTTGTTTACAACCCATTGGCCAGAACTAGTCACATGACCTCACGCTAGTTGCAAGGGATGATTTAAGGCCATAACATCTTCACAAAATTTTTGTGCAGTAAGTTGTGATAATGAATGCTTTTGCAGTGAAGACTAAGAAAGATAACAGTGGCAAGTCATTTCTGGGAACAATCCCCAAACAGTCCCTTAACACATGCACTTTTGCAAACTAGCATGACTTTGAATGATTTGACTAGCATTTTTTGTAAGGGGAAGGAAAGCACTATTATGCATTATTTCATTCTTTTATTTTATTTTATTTTATTTTATTTTAATTTTTTTTCCAACGTTTATTTTTTTTGGGACAGAGAGAGACAGAGCATGAACGGGGGAGGGGCAGAGAGAGAGGGAGACACAGAATCGGAAACAGGCTCCAGGCTCTGAGCCATCAGCCCAGAGCCTGACGCGGGGCTTGAACTCACGGACCGCGAGATCGTGACCTGGCTGAAGTCGGACGCTTAACCGACTGCGCCACCCAGGCGCCCCTATTTCATTCTTTTAAAGACACACATTTTGTCACATTTCCACATCTGTGACATCAGAATTCATCTTACAGTCACAGTTGGCTGTTAAGGATTTTGTGGATGTCCTATCCTGCTTATATGCACAAAAAAATGGCGAAATGTTGGGAAGAAACCTCAGGGACAATAGACACTCCTTTAAGAGTTTGGCATCAACAGAACTTTTGAAGGCGCAGAGGACATTACATGAAAAATGCAAATGTTAGGGGCGCCTGGGTGGCTCAGTGGGTTGGGCATCTGACTTGGGCTCAGGTCATGATTTTTCATTCCATGAGTTTGAGCCCCACGTCGGTCTCTGTGCTGACAGCTTGGAGCTTGGATCCTGCTTCAGATTCTGTGTGTGTCTTTCTCTCAGCCCCTTCTCTGCTCACATTCTGTCTCTCTCATTCTTAAAAATAAATAAACATAAAAAAGAAAAACACTAATGTTAATAACTCTGAGTCAAAAAGAGATTCAGAAAAGTTTAACTGCCAACATAAAGAACTTTAGGAATACTTTAATTAGCTTCACACATAATTTTCTTGTTAGTAATCTCAGGGATAGTATATATTAAAATTTTTACTAATTAGGACTCAGATGGATATTTCAACAAGTGCACGGGTTTTAGAATGTTATAAAAAAAATTCTATCTTGGTTCAGTTAGAAGCTTTTATTTTTCTTTTAGTCATGATGCATAAAATAACGGTGTGTTTTAGAGAGGCTGAAATCATAAGATTTGAAAACAATAATAAAAATAATAAATTCAATGATTTGAATGATTATTATTTTTGTTTAGATATTAAAAAAATGAAATCAAATGAACTAGGTTCCTTCAGGACAGCACTTATTTTTATTTTTATTTTTATTTATTTATTTTTTTTACAAAAAGTCATTCATGAAGTTTGGTTAGAAATGACTAAGACATTAAAAACTCACTTGCATATAGAATCACTAATGTTACACCCTATATGTTATCCCTAAAGTTTTTATTCTGTCATGCTTTTATAATTGTCACTTTTCTTTTTAAAATTTAAAAGCAAATTGAAAAATTTTTATAACATGCAGTGAAAATACAGTTATTTTAAAATTTTGTTAGTTAAAGCATGAGCTAGTACACTGTGGCTCTACAGGATGTGGAGATATACCTGGAAATGCAAATATCCCTTGCAATTACACAGATTTTAAGCCATATATCTGACTCAAATCACAAGGGATTCATTGGTATTAACACCACACATATTCCAGATAAATAATTTCATATATATCTGTTGATTGATAGCCATGAACTTATTCAAAACCCAGGGAAAAGCTGAGTGATGCCAAGCAGTTGGCAACTATGCAGATCAATCAAAGTAATACCTCAATACTCCTGAGACAATGACAGAACTTGATGTTGAATCTGACAGGTTCACTGACATTAGCTCTAATAAGATCACATTTCAGTGCAGTTGCATTAGGCTACAAACAGCACGGTTTCTTGCTTGTAGTCCTTGAGGAGGAGATATGATTCATGCCATCAGATACTGCACAGACAGGCAATGAGTGGTTACAGCTCAAATGTGATGGAGTAGACATGGTTTATTGCCCCCATAATCTTCTTTAAATTGCATTTATCCAAACATCCTACTATTTCAAACAAATAAAAACAGGGCACAAGATATGTTTTCTGCACGAGCATGGATTCTAGGAGGGGAAATACATGGAGCTTGGGGAAATAAATGTACCCCCCGTCCTCTCTCTTACTTCCCAGTCTTGGCCTTTGTACGCACAATCAAACTGGGAAAGAAAGATACACACAATAAACCACTCAAATGAGTGATGCTGACAGGAGTTACTGTAAAGATTTTATAGAATAAAGATTTCATGTATATTTTGTAAGGAAGCTTGACTCTGAGTTCAGCTGTAATTGATGAGATAGTTGGCAGGGGGATAATAACAGAGGATTTCAAGCAGCAGGAAGTGAAATGAAGTTGAGAAAATACAGAAAGCCATTGTATGTTATGTGTTCTGAGAAGTAACCCCTCTAAAAGTAGTTCTTTAAAACTTAGGACTGTATGTCAAAAAATTAGGGATGGATAGAGTTTGGAGAAAAGGGTGATAAAAATTGTTAAAGACCTGAACATGCAGACAGAACATTCAGACCTCAGCAATGTCTCTCATTAAAATCATTGAATGTTTGGAACTGTAGCATTGACATGATAGGAAACCTTAAATTCTAGAGAAGATTAATCATTTAGTGTGAGAGTCAAAAACCAGCAATACAGGTGATAACTGGAAATACAATATACCAATCTTCCTCAGAATAAATGAGAAAGCGTAGGCTAACACAGCATCAGTAAGACTAGAGAAGAAGGGACAGACATAAAGGACATTTCAGAAGATGACTATGATGTGATTATTTATTTTTCCTGAGAACAGGGTAATACGTGAATGAAAAAGTCTACCTATTTGCATAATAAAGAAGGGTAGCATTTGTGAAGTATAACGTAGTGAAAAAGATATCTCATATGGAATATAATTTTTAAGAATCACAATCACTGCTCAGACTGAATAGAAATTACCAAATTAGTAATAATAACAGTTGAGGGCCTCATGTTAAATATAAACATTAAAAAAAATGTTTATTCAACTGAGGGTTGATGGAGGGGAGGTGGGTGGGGGATGGGCTAGAAAGGTGATGGGTATTAAGGCGGGCACTTCTTGTAGAGCACTGGGTGTTAAAGGTAAGTGATGAATCACTAAATTCTACTCCTGAAACCAATATTACACTATATGCTAACTAACTAGACTTCAAATACAAAGTTGAAACAAAAAACTAAATAATGTTTATCCCTTTCTGATTTCATCCCACTGCATTATACTCAAGATGTCAAAGATCTTATGTTACAATGGTTTTAGCTGGTTGATGGATGCAAAGATAGTGATTCCTCACTTCTTGCCCAAAAAAATCTAAGAAAGTAAACCTAATTTCACTATGTCACAAGACATGGTAAGTTCTTGCAACTAAATACGTGGTCATGTTATTTGCTTGCTCCTCGTGGATAGTTTTATGGATCAAACATCCTGAAAATTACAAAAAATGGGACTTGCTTTTCTTGGGCTTACCTACAATAAAACAGATCTCATTAAAAGTGGGCAGATTTAGAAGAGTAAAGCAAATGCTAGTAAAAACAAGAAGCGCAGTTTGTCCTTAGCTCAGGAGTAAAAACTACTTGTGTTATTAGAAGACTTTTCATTACTTCAGCTCCTGTAGACGAGATTTTTATAAAAAATTAACTTCTTCATTCACCTTTTAATATCTCACTATCCTTTTTATTTACCTGATTTTTTTTTGATTGTTGATGATCTATTAGCTTTTTGAGAATAGGAATTTAGTTAAATTCAGTTTGGGCAAGAATAAATTATTATACTAGGCCTTGGTGGAAGAGGGAGTACATTGATAAATTGGATACACAGTAAGGCTAAACAAATGCTATTAAATGTAATTCATGGTGATGATAGAAAATGTACATTCCATGGTCTTCATTATATGAATGTTTTTTTTCCAATGTCTACCATGGTCTTCATTATATGAATGTTTTTTTTCCAATGTCTACCCTGCCCCTGGTCCTTTAAGTCAGCCTAGCCTGTTCATGGAAATCATGATCCATAAGGATCAGCTACACACATTGGTCTAACTGTAGAGTGATCAAAGAGGACTTCTTTCTTCCTGTTTTGAAAGTTTACTACAGGCTGACCTATAGTATGCATGCATTCTCTCTCTTGAATCTGATCATTGGCTGTTAACCCCAAACACATCTCTAGCATGGTCTCTTTGCCTTCACATTTTTCCAGTTGATGAGGATAGATACAGGAAAATGGAACTGGTAGGAAAATTAAGCATGCAGTATGGCATGGCATTTTTCAAGGTAATAATTAGATGTAAAAGAATGTTTCCCCACAAAAAAGAAAGAAAGTAAAAAAGAGAGAGCTTGATGTTAACTCCTTCTACAAAAAGAAAGAGGTAATAAAAGGGAAAGTAATATAAATCAGAAACAAAGTACTTGTCATTAATTTATTACATAAAGAAATAGGTGTTGGTACCTCTTTGAGTATAGAGGATGAAAAATAAAAATCAAGAGCACTCAAAGCATGAGATAATAAGATATTCCATTAGAATTCATTCCAACTGCAAAAACAGTCCATCAGTTCCAAATGATATCAAATGATATATTTGAGATATATATAGATAGATAGATAGATAGATAGATAGATATTAGATGTATATGCGATACATTTTTGATATCCAAATGATGATATTTAATGGCTTGTTTACTTAACTCTACCATACTAAGAAAAACTCTTCTTAATTCAGTCTCCTATCAGTTTAGGTTAAGGATTTGGAAGAATTTTAAAACTGATATTTTTTCAGAGTGTGAAATAAATGTAAACAACCTTTTCATCTTTTATGTAATGATGGTTGCTTCATGTATTTTTTTCTGACATTTATGAATGGCCAGATATAGAGATGTTAAGAATATACTGTGACTTTCTGCTTTGCATGCATATTTTAAAATATTTTGGGAATATCTGGTGGCTCAGTGAGTTAAGCATCCAACTCTTGATTTTGGTGAAGGTCATGATCTCGCGGTTCATGAGTTCAAGCGCTGAATCTGGCTCTACACGGACAATGCAGAGCCTGCTTGGGATTCTCTCTCTCCCTCTCTCTCTGCCCCTCCCTGCCCCTCTTTCTCTCTCTTAGAATAAATAAGTTAAAAAAATATTTTGGACAGAATACATATTATAGCATTTTTATTTTGTATTCCTTAGTTAACAAGGTAAATTTTCATCCTTTGAGTCGTTATCTATAATTCTGAAACCACAGGTGTTTGAGTGTTTACTAGATGCAGGATACCTGGTTGGGCACACTACAGTAGCTCCAGGCAACCCCTTGTGCACTGAATACAGAGGCTTTGAAAATTTTTCTCAAAATCACTGTTCCTTACTCACAAACAGATTTCCACTGAAATCTTAATTGAAAGAAAGGAGCAAAATGTTCCTTTGTATGTCTGGTAAAGAAAAAGGAATTTATCTTATGGAATAGCCCAAATAAGGTCAACCTTTCTAGGGCTGAAAGGGATTTTACTTCCCCAAGCATTTGGATCCATAGAAGAGAGTAAACCCCAACAGTGTATACCGGGGAGAGTTCAATTATCACAATCTGCCAGTAAGGAAACCTAAATTTTAAAACACCAACTATTTTCTTCAAGGTTTCACAATTTACAATTGTTATAGCTAGAATTTAGATGTATTAAACACACATCCTTTTAAACTAATTCTTTTAAACTTATTCCTAGTCCAAAGATAACATCTATTCATCGAATCAACAAAGATTTATCTGAAAGTGACTAAACCTATTGGGATAGATCACAGATTTTCAAAAATTAATAATAAAAAAGTGGGGGCGCCTGGGTGGCTCAGTCTGTTAGGCGTCCGACTTCAGCTCGGGTCACAATCTCGCGGTCCGTGAGTTCGAGCCCCGCATCGGGCTCTGGGCTGATGGCTCAGAGCCTGGAGCCTGCTTCCGATTCTGTGTCTCCCTCTCTCTCTCTGCCCCTCCCCCGTTCATGCTCTGTCTCTCTCTGTCTCAAAAATAAATAAACGTTAAAAAAAAATTAAAAAAAAATAAAAAAAATAAAAAAATAATAAAAAAGTGTATCATAGTCTGATAGGTAGATATGAAGACAATTATTTATTCATAAATATGTGATATATAAAATGAATACCAAGTAGCCATGACATTATGGAAGCAGAGAAGTGGGACATCGTGAAGTCCCTGGAGAGGAGATGATTGAGCTGAATCACCTGTAAAAATAAAAGAATAACTCTCTACAGAAATAAATTTAAATGTCCACATTTTTTTAAAATAATAGAACTGATAAATTCATATTTCCCTATGTTTGATATTACTTGAAAAATGTAATTTGGCTTTTTGTTCAAAATGTAAAAATTCAAATTACTCACATAATTCATTCAGAAACACATATTATAAATGCCAAAAGAAAGTTACATGAACACTAAAAAAAAAAAAAGTTCTCCCAAGTATATACTGATTTGCAATTACATTTATTAACAGTACATGTTCATTTTAGAAGTAGACTTTCGTTGTTCCTGTTCTTTCTATGAAAATCAGTTGACGCTAACAATAGGATAAACCTTGCTTCTGTCATTTTTGGTATTTATTTGTTAGTTTATTTAGTTTGTGTTTGCTTGGGACTTCTAACAGTTTTGAACTGATTAAACTAGTTTTTGTCCCTTTTTAGTCTTACCCAATTATCCATCAATACTAGGATAGGAGAATGATTGGTAAGTAGGATCAGAAAGGGAGTCAAATAGACAAGAACGTCTACATAACATTCTAGCATCAGTACTTTTCATTCACAATGTTTAGTCATATGATGCAGAGGTGGTGGGAATTGTTAAAACCCTGAGACAATAAAATATCTTTTATGAGTGAAAACAATTTTATAAACCCTAAGTATATTCTTTTCATAGCTGGGGAGAAAGATACACCTATTATTATACTAGAAGTTGTAGGGACCTAAAGAAAAAGGCACATGTACAAATGGAGTGTTTGGAGATTAATGATAGTAATATGTGTGCTTCTTAAACAGGAAGGAAAACAGCTGAAATGGAAGAAACTAAATCCGTACATCCAACTTATACAGTTTCCTTGGGCAGAATTTTCTGACAGGGTGCGGCCAATAGAACTGGAAAAAGAATAGAAATATCTCCAAGACTTGCAGAGAAGGAAGGGACAAGGTAAGGCTAAAGGAAGAGAAATAAAATAGAAAAAGCTGATGGGCAATAACTATAATTTATACGGCAGGGGCTGTGGTGAAGCTTTACAACCTTTGATTTATTACGGGTAGGAGGGCCTGTTTCCACATGCCCATTCAACTATTATTCTCTGGGTTCAGTGTCAAGCAAATAATAACTCTTACTAATTGATTTATACTTTTTGAGAATGGGCTTTTGCTGTACGGTTGAAGGATGGGAAAATATTTTGAATTAGGAACAGGAGTAACTCAGTCATGTTAATTCTGTGACCCTGGTCAACTCGTTTTATTAGGCTAGACCTCAGCTTCTATACTTAAATAAATGGACGTTTTGAGTAAGTGCTTTGTCAAGATGTCAGTTCTCAATTTGATCTATGGAGTCAATGCAATCCCAGTCAAAATCACAGCATTCCAGTTGAGTGCAATCCTCCTTTCCTTAAATTTGATCTGATTTACAGTAGGAAGAAATGTTGTGTTTTGCTTCTTAAATTTCAGTCTTCCTTTGTGTTCAGATGGGTATAGGAATGCTTTGTTGTTGTTGTTGTTGTTGTTGTTAAAATATTTGATTGATTTCCGTTGGAATCTGTTAAAGGAGGAGATGGACAGTCAAATACATATCTTTCAACAGTCACAGGAAGAAATCAAAAGCTTTGAAGGAATGATGACGTATCTTAACTCTAAAGCTATCAGTCAATGAAAAAAGATGTCCACTGTAGCTGGGTATTTCCCCAAAAACTTTTCTACATGTAGCTCTTGAGTGACGAATAACTTCCTATTTCATGTACTTAATCTTTAAAGTGATGTTCTGACACCAGCTTTCTAAAATGTTGAAAATATAAGAGCACCTGAGAGCAGAGAGGCCTATATTGACTATGTACACATTACAAATATATTTCTACTACTACATGCTTGAATTCTACTTAATTTTTTTTAAATGTTTATTTATTTTAGGGAGAGAGAGACAGAGTGCCAGCGGGGAAGGGGCAGAGAGAGAGGGAGACACAGAATCTGAAGCAGGCTGATGGCTCTGAGCTATCAGTATATAGCCCGTATGTGGTCTTGAACTCATGGACCAAGAGATAATGACCTGAGCTGAAGTCAGGTGCTTAATCAACTGAGACACCCAGGTGCCCCAGATTCTACTTAAATCTTCTTTCTAAACATTGAAAATAAGTTTTGAGGTTTTCCTCACTATTAAATTTGAAAATATAGACATTTCTATTTCTATTCCTAGAAATCTATCAAAATATTTTGTTGTGTGTTAAAATGCTATAGTGTCACTACCCAAAAAATTACATATTTTATGAAGCCAATTACATTTGTAGCAAAACAACTACAACAAAATTTTAGTTATAGAAAAGGAAAATTATATTTTATAATAAGTTATAATCTGCTGTTCTAACCATCAATGATCAAATCTATTCCTAAGAATATATTTTCCCTCATAGATTTTTGAATTATAGTATATCATCCAAACCAGATTTTTTTCATTTCAAATTTATCTAACAATCTTTTTAAAAAATCTAGAAATATATTTCAATAATCTAAAACTTTTTTAAACTGCTGAATATTTAAATATTTTGATTTCCCCCAATTCAATATATTTAAATGTGTCCCTTTACTTTTTAACTAAATATATTTCTACTTTTATATTTCTGGGTCATTAGAAGTATAATTAACTTTTTATTTCTTTTGGCTTTCTCTTTAATAAGCCACATCATCTTTCATTTTAATTGTGTCTCCCTCATTGCCTGATGTAAACATAAAAGTGTAGATAGATAGTGTGGTTGATAGAATAAGAATTTTATATTTGAATATGGCATGCTTGCCAATTTCTTATAAGTCAGGAGATTAATAGTATATGCTTGTGAACCAAACATTTTAGTCCTGGTATCATCAAATTCCTTCAGGCCTTTCCTATTACCAAATTTAAGAGAATATTCAACTATATTCTTTTAAGATTCGCGAAGAGATCTAATGTGTTTTTCTTCCTCTTCTCAACTATCATCACCACACCTAAAGTGAAGAAAACTTTTAGTGCTCATAATAAAGTTAAATATGGAAATCATGATCAATATATGCTGACCTTTCTTCTAGGCCAATTATCTCACACATTTGTTAGTCCAGTTTTGATGACTCCTTCTCCTGAACTCCGCAATTAGAAGCCCAGGCTTGGTGATCTTTCTCACATACGGTCTCTGGTCTTTATGATGACTCTTCTAACTCTGCTAGCCATGCCCCTCAATTTTAAGGCTCATTGTTTATTTTCATACTCTCCTTTTAATTTAAGAAATAGTAAATTGGAAATATGCAACCATCAGACTTAGATGGCCTCTCTGGCTTCGATAAAAGGTGCACCTCGTTCAATCAAGTAAAGCAGAGGAATTCTCTAGTAAGACATTCCAGGCAGAGTCCTAGCCATGTACACACTTCTCCTGATGAAAGGTTGGATTGGGAAAGGAAAGGAAATTGCATTTCTTATTTCACCAATGGGCCCCATTTATAGGCTTTATTTGAGAGTTTGCTCATGTAACAAGCTTAAATACATAAATATCTTTGAATTTATAGGTAGAGCCAGAAATCAGAATATCCTAATGGATAGAAGATTTTCTCTTTTAAGTCTTTCAGCCCAGGGGATTCTGTAATATATGTTTAGTCTAAATGCGGTAGAATGGAAGAACAACTATGGATAATTCTACTGCCATTTCTGGCCCAGTTTTCCTCTTCACAGAATGAATGAGCTAGCACTTACAGTACGTTGACTAAAATAAAATATTTCCCTATGAAAATATATCCTTAAGAGTAATCTGGCATGAGGCAGTGGATTTAAAGGCAGCCTCTCTCTAACAATTTATAATAGACTATTTAAAGACGAGATATATTCCGCATGAAAAGAAAGAACAGAAGTATTAGAAGCAAAATCTGGCATTCCCACTTCACGTTTACAAATATCAAAAGGAAAAAAATGCACTCTTCATTAGATGTAAGAGGGGATCTACTTAGCAGGTATATATATTCTCCCTGTGAAGGTGGAGGTATTTTGCACCATAGGCAGCTGGATGTCATTGAAATATGCACAATAGAAATAAATTCCATCCCCTCTTATTTGCAGTCCATACTTACCAACAGCTTGCTTACTAAAACTTAAATTTCAAAATAGATTTCTTACAGTGGAAAAAATGCTTGTAATTCAACATGACTTGTTCCAAAGAACTTTGCTCTCATTATGACCAGGAAAATTTTGAAATTTTGGCTTTTTTCTATTTTGAGAGACACAAGGAGAGCTAGAAAAGGAGTAGGGGGTGGGCAGAGAGAGGGGAGAGAGAGAATCCCAGGCAGGCTCTGCTCTGTCAGCACAGAGTCTCATGCAGGGCTCGAACTCATGAACTGAGAGATCATGACGTTACCTGAAATCAAGAGTCAGACACTTAATCGACTGAGCCACCTAGGAGGCCCTGAAATTTTGGTCTTTAATTAGACTTTGTAAGTTTTTGTAATATGATCTACCTCCTGTAAGAGTGACCCTCTCTGAGTACTAACATAGCTAGGACATTAGCTATCAGATCCATGGTTAGTAATGGCTTCATTTAAACAATTTAAAAAAAGAAACTTAAGATTTCCTGAAATAATTTTGCAAATATTCTTCAAGTGAAAACAGTCTTATCTTACAGCTCCTTCAAATCTTTAATGCCTGCGACTTACAGGCAGTGAGTATTTCAAAAGTAGTTCTGAGGACCAGCACAATTAAGGAAAGCCAAATAAACTATTTTATAAACGTTTTGTTTTTATAGGAGTTTATTACACATTCATTCCTGTAAGAGAGTTGACATGGAAACATTGATATAGGTTGAGCTTCAGTCAAAAGATGTAAGGTTGCATGGGCTTTTTTTGTTTTATGTATTTATTTTGAGGAGGGGAGGGGCAGAGAGAGAGGCAGAGAAATTCCCAAGCAGGCTCCACGCTGTCAGCACAGAGCCCCACGTGGGGCTTGATCTTGTGAAGCAGGATATCATGACCTGAGCCAAAATCAAGAGTCAGATGCTTTAACAACTGAGCCATCAAGGAGCTCCATATGAGCTTTTTTTAATTTTTATTTTTGAACATTTAATTTTCAGAGAGAGAGAAGGACAGAGAGAGAGAGAGAGAGAGAGAGAGAGAGAGAGAGAAAGAGAACACAGTGTGGAAAGGCAGAGAGAAAGGGAGGCACAGAATCTGAAGCGGGTTCCAGGCTCCAAGCTGTCAGCACAGAACCCGGTGAGGGGCTTAAACTGAGATCCATGAGATCCATGAGATCATGACCTAAGCCAAAGTTGGATGCTCATCTGACTGAGCCCCCGAGGTGCTTTTTGAAAAGAAAATTTTCACGGATCACTGAAGGTATTTCAGTCTCAGTTGGATAGTGGTGGGAATAGAAGTGACTGGGTGAGAAAAAGAAAGGGAAGGAACTCTCTATACATTCCTCTTTGACTTATTTGTCTTAGTTGTTACTGGCTAGTTGCTTTTCTCCTCATTTGTGTAAACAATTTGTTATGCAAAACAGTGTATGATTACTAAGCTGGGTACAATTTTAGGTAGAGACGTAGTGCCTCCTAAGTTAATTTTAAAAATTTTACTTGCTTTCTATTCTACCATGCCATTCATGAAGATTCTCGGCTGAAAGAAGAGATTGAATGCCTGTGAAAGAAAAATGTGTTGTAATTAAAGTAATTAAAGTAATTATCACTAAGGACTGATGATCAAAGGCGAAAAATTCCAGATAAGTCTTAGGAAGTTCCTTCAATTCATCTCCACATACAAATAGTTACACAATTTTACTGCTTCACAGAATAACCTTATGTCAGAGAGTGGCTTCAATTTACCTACCTTCTTTCATTCTAACCTGGATTCATCATCTTTTCCCACAAACTATACTTTAATTGTTTTTTTAGTTCCTAGCAAATAAGAACAGGTTTAGACATTTTTTGGGCTCAAAGTTCTTGTTTTAGCTCAGCTTTATCTCTCCTAGAGATAAACTGCAGAGGTTATTTTTTTTTAACTGTTCTGCCCTCCGTGTTACTTCCCTTACCTCATCCAATTTTTTAATTTCTCTCTTTTAAGTGCCAGCATTTTACAATCAACTTTATCAACATTGGTTGGTTTAAAATCCTAGCTCTTAAATGTCAGGGCTTGTAAAACTTGCCTGGGAAAAACCTAGCTCAATAAAACTATATCAGTGTTTAATAAATCCTACATGACGATGATAAAAATTCAAAGGGCAGTGTTTTTCTTCCCCCACAATAACATCAGCCCTTTGCTAGCAGGCAAGGAGAGTGTATCTCACCTTGCCACTAATGTTCATTTATATGTAGTCCTTGTCTGTTCTGGAATAATATTATTACAGATAAAGATATCGTCCTTTCAATTTCAATAAGAACAGTGGAACGGACTTACCGATGTCTAATTAATTCTTCAGCTATGCAGCAAAGGGTTTTGTTTTGCCTGTGATTGCAAGAGGCTTGCTGGGTAGATGGTCAGGAACAGAGGAACTGATTACAACAATGATCAGTAGATGTTAGCAAGGGGAAGGACCGACAATAATACACAGAGAGATAATAAGTGTGGTTGTCAAAATAGCTGTCATGTATGAAGCAACTTTAATGAGAAAAATGTTTTATAGTGATCTCCATGCATAGCACAACCTACTTTTATTCATTCCTTTTTTTTTTAATGTTTGGGGGATAGAGAACAGAAATGAGTTCCTCAAATAGCTTAGCAAATTGGGAGAGTACAATGCATCCTTAATATCAGATGAAAAAAAAAAGCACAGCTTATTCCATTATTTTTACTTGAAATATTTTATCATGTTAACTAGTAATATAGTTTCAAAATAATATTAGCCCAGGGGTATTTTGTAATAGAAATGTAAATAGGATTAGAATCCTTGGAATTCTATTTTTTTGATCACTGCACCCCACTTACGCTGTTTTTGTTGTTGTTGTTGTTGTTGTTGTTGTTGTTATTGTTGTTGTTTTGCTTTGTTTTCTCCCTCAATTTCCTTTATTGTGCTCTTTGGCCACATTCAATTCCTAGCATTACAATAAATCACTTAAAAGAAAATAAAAACAATCAAACACATGTGTGGGCCTTCAACTTTCTTAATGTTCATTATAATACCTAACCATATTGACTATCCATCATTCTTGATTTCCTCCTCATTATTATCTTTTCCTACTTTCTGATATCTCATTTTGTCTCTGCTGTTTACTGTTTTCCCTCTTCCTCACCCCACAATGTAGATGTGCCCTAAAGTTCTGACCTTGGACGCTTTTGTTTTCTTTTCTTCTTCTCTCCGTTAGTGATTCAAACAGCTTTCCAGTTCCACTGACTATCTTAAGCTGATGACATTGGGCTGTCTCATTTCCCACTCCAAGAGGGATGTAAAATCAGATACGTCCAGTAAGCTTAGTTTGCCCTTGTCAAGGTGTCTGATCAGGGTCAGGGTGTGTCTCCTGAAGTGAAGAGAAATTCATCTGTAAGTTTTCCTTCTCAGTGTAGGTGGTCCAAAATATCAATAATAGGAGACATAATGTTAAATTATTGCATCTGAAATCGACTAACATGTGTTTTTAATCTTTAGAAGTGATTTGCTTTATGTTTTGCTTTGCTTTTTTTCCTGGTCTTCAAAAAATTCATCGTTTAGGTCAAATAATTTGTTGGCAAGGTTGCGGAGAAAGGGGAACCCTCTTACATTGTTGATGGGAATGTAAACTGGTGCAGCCACTTAAAACAGTAAGGAGGTTCCTCAGAAAGTTAAAAAAAAAAAAAAAAAAAAAAAAAAAAAAAAGAAGAACCGTCCAATGATCCAGCAATTGAACTACTAGGTATTTACCTAAAGGCTACAAAAATACTTATTAGAAGGGATCCATGCACCCCGAGGTTTAAAGCAGCATTATCAACAATAGCCAAGCTATGGAGAGAGTGCAAATGTCTACTGACGGATGAATGTATAAAGATGTGGTATATAGATAGATTATATTGTGCTAAGTGAAATAAGTTAGTCAGAGAAAGACAAATACCAGATGATTTCACTCATGTGGAATTTAAGACATAAAACAGATACACATATGGGAGGGGGAAAAGAGAGAGGGAAACAAACCATGAGACCCTCTCAAAGATACAGAACAAATAGATGGTTGATGGAGAGAGGTGGGTGAGGGATGGGCTAGATGGGTGATGGTATTAAGAAGGGCACTTGTTATGATGAGTACTGGGTATTGTATGTAATTGATGGACCACTGAATTATACTTCCGAAACCAATATTGCACTGTATGTTAACTAACTAGAATTTAAATAAAAATTAGAAAAAAGCGCAACCTAAATATTCTATTAAAGGGACTAGGCTGAGTAAAAAATGATAAAGCAACCCTTTTTAATAATAAGCAGCCATTAAATTATGCACATAATACAAAATGAGGAAATGTCCATTCTTCCATCCATTTATGTACCCATTTTTTACATTTGAATAGCTGCTATATGTCAAATATTGCTTAAAATTTTCTATGATAATGCTCCTTAAGTAAAATAAACTTGGATTTTTTTTTAAAGAACATATTTCTATGTTGACACAATGGATCAAATTGTCCTACTCATTTTAGTCTGTGCACCAATCTCCATTTTTCTTATTTCACATTTCGGTGTACTTTTCTTAAGTATTTCTTAAATGTTTGTCTCTACCCTTGTTGTGTTTGTTTCCTTTCTCCTGGGATATGATTTTGGGTCCCTTTTTTATATCTCCTATAATTAACATTTTGTTTTTAATCTTTGTGTCTGTCATACTATGTTAGTTTGTGCAATAGAAATGAACCTAACATTTTCAGTCGTTAAAAAAAAATCTATTCTTTATTGTGTTCTAGCACCTTTGACCTAATTTCTCTAATGGCTCACCATAACCTTTCCTGAATATTTGCAGTCTTTATTTAAATTATTTAATATTTTTCCTGGCCAAATTTTCTGATGGGTATTGCTTTATACTCATTTTTAAAAATATCTCCTTAACAAGATTGTTTGCTCAAGAAAAATAATCTGACCTTGATAATAATGACAGGATTTCTAGCATTAAAACTTAAATTACTTCCATTCCCAGGCTCTGCGATGGCCTTGAACGCCGCAGTGGGGCAACCAGAATACTTGCAGCCACTACAGGGGAACGGACCTAGTGTGGAACCTTCTAACATATTTCATTCTGATAAATTGACACCATTTGACTTGTCTAGAAGCTCCCTGGAAAAGCCCCATTTTGTAGGGCATGGTCCCATTTTGATGTGAATCAAAACTTTTTCCCTGGGAAAAGCCTTATTATCTCCATGCTTGTTAGAAATTATCAGAAGTAATTGTTTAATGTTACATGCCATGTAAAGTTGCAATATGAGTGTGGACAAATGAGATCCAAGCCCAAAATTTTAAAGGAAGATCTGTGGAAGGAGATGTTGATAGAGGACTTTGAAAAGCTCTGACATATTCCTAGGGATGTAGGAGACTGTGTGCATGCGCAGAAAAGACCTGACAAGGCATCAGTTACTCAGCTCTTACTAACTTTGAAGCTTATGCAAAGCAGGAAGTATAGCTCTGATATGTGTGTAAACTGGTTGGTTGTTTAAGGTATCTATCTATCTGTCTATATATCTATCATCTATCTATCTACCTATTATCTATCCATCTAATCTATCTATCTATCTATCTATCTATCTATCTATCTAGTATCTATCACCTATCTATTTATCTATCTATAAGCCATGTATTATATATCTATCAATCATTTATCTATCTATCTATCTATCATCATCTATCTATTTATCTATCTGTCTATCCATCTATCATCATCATCATTATCTATTTATCTGTCTATCTATCTATCTATCTATCTAGATATATATGTATTTGAAAACATTGAAGACTTACTGGCTCTAGCCTTATAAGAAAATTATCTGAAACTTTGATCAGTCTTTGGTTGACCATTAAGGGTAAACCCCAAAAATCCAGGTTTAAAAGAGAAAGAGAGAGTGAGAATAAGCAGAAACTTCAGCAACAAAGAACAAAAACAACAAAAAGAAAAAAAAATTGCAGAAGATCTGAGCACAAAGAGGTTTCTAATATATTACCCAAAATAATAAAGTTTTCTATGTGTGATACTCAATATGAAGCATGTTTTATACACAGTCGCATACACACACACACACACACACACACGCACACGCACACAATCTTTTTCAGAAGGTGGCATTTGATTCTGTTGACTATGCACTTAGGAAATTTCAACACTAATCCAAATTTTTACATTTGAATAAAGAGATACTTGGAAGTCATATTTTTCATTAAGAAACTGGTAAATCATAACTTCATGATATAATAAATGAGAAATTCTGCCTTCTGAAAAGAAGTAAAAGTTATAAAATGATCAACTTCCCATCTATAATCTAACACACAGGAAGAAAGAGATGCTGAAAAAAAAACTTTAGAGATGCATGTAAATAAGGGCTGCAGAATTCCATCTTTACCTTGACTACATTTTATATTAAGATAAAATATCTTTCATAACATAATGTCATAAGACATTTGTCCAACTATTCAATTTAATGGCTAGAATAGTTTTTTAGCACCATCAGTAGACAAAAATGAATAAATTTATTTGAACTCTAAACATGTTTGAAGTCTTAAATTCTGTTCTCTACCCAATTGCTTCCACTATCACTTTTATTTTCCTCTTAGAAGAACAATTCCATGAAATATGCCATTTGGTTGGTTATGGCATGGAGATATGAGCCAATTTATGAAGTGCAGAGGCATAGACCTATTTATGGAGCACAAAACAGTGCTGCTATTTATTGTATTGTATAAATATATCATAGTGCATAAAATTTTAGACGTGGAGATAGCCCAGAAATATTTTCCTCACTCTATTGATTTAGGGTTCCTTTTTAATAATTTCAAACCATCAACCCCTCCCCACAATCAACACAATATAAAGGCATGTATGACAAGGTTAAAACTTCTGATTATGTCATTTTCCGTCTAGAAATGTTTTAGTGACTCCATATTTCATTACACATTAAAAAAAAATCTCCTGGTATTCAAGGTATTCTATGCTATGTATTTTTGATTTTTAGCTCTTTATTTTTGGATATTTTAGCCAAAGTGAACTACTCACTCATTTTAAACTTACCCTGTAATCTCAAACACCAAACGTTTATCTACATGGATCAGTGTCTTTAAAGCCTAGCTATTTCTCTTCCAAGGCTGGTTTTCACGATGCTATGTATTTTTCACATGATAGTTCAAATATAAGTTTCTACATGAAGTCATCCTCAGGATCTTCAAACAGATACAATCTCCTTTGGGTCTCATGTAATAATTTGTTTCTCTCCTATATTATATACTATAATAATTGTAAGAGAGATCAGATGTCTTAAAAGCAAAGCTGGATCTTTCTTACTTTAAAAAATGCTTTGCCAAGCATTGTAAAATAGATCTTCCATAAATATTTATTGATTAAATTGAATCGCATCCAACTGTGAACAAGAGAAACTATTAATGTTAATAACTATTGAACTAATTTCACGTGTGAATATTACACTGTATTCAGAGAATATGTTGTGACTCTTATAATTTTTTCCTACTATTTTGTATAACCCCTTATATTATGCTTTCCTCCAGGGTTTGGGAATTTTGTGTGTGTTTTACAGTTGTATAATCCCACAATTTAAATGTCAATTATCTTGCCTTCCAGAGTGACAATATGGCAGGTGTTTTACTTGAGCCTAAATTAAGTTTATCACTGATAATCAAAACTCTGAGAATTACTGGAGAATTAGTGACAGCAGTTTATTGGAATCTTAATTCTAAAAGGGAAAAAATCTTCTGAGAATTAGCTCATTTTAGGATAAAAATGAATTAGATAAGTTAACTTCATGTAAAATTGGCTTAGAAAGCAGAGGAGGGAAGCATATTGGAATTTATCAAAGTGTCTGTTATTGGTATCTCAAAGATCAACCCTGGTAGATGATCTGTATCTAAGTGTCAGGGTGAGAAGTAGGAGTGGGCGCAAAATCTGAAATAACTATGAGATATTCAGCATCCATTCAACATGAATATTGCAATATTCGATTTCAAAATCTAAGATTGATTTGAGAAAATGGAATATTCTAACACAGAGAAGGAAAATTAGGACTTTCCCTATTAATCACTGAAATCGAGGCAAACTCTAACTCATTGGAGCTTGTTTTAGTCAGTTTGTGCTGCTATAATAGAAATACCACAAACCATGTGGCTTATAAACAACGGAAATGTATTTCTCACATTTCTGGGGACTGGGAAGTCCAAGTGCAAGGCACTTACAGATTGATCGCTTGGCTGAATACAGCCCACTTCCTGGTTCATAGATTGTGATCTTTTTGCTTTGCCTTCCCATGGAAAAGGCAAGAGAGTTCTCTGGGATCTTTCCCATAAGAGCACTAATCCCATTCATAAGGATTTCACCTTCATAACCTAATCACCTCCCAAAAGCTCTTGGCAGCCAAATACCATCAACTTGGGGATTAAGTTTCAACCTGTGAATTTGAGGGAAGGCAAATATTCAGTTTATAATAGAGCTCCAGGGAAGTGAATCCTGTTAGTTAAAACCTGTTTTGGATCAGCGCTGATCCCCAAAGGTGCGACATCCCAGGCTGCAGAATTCAGTGATGTGGTTGTAAAAGGTGCAAGAACTATCAGACAGCTCCAAAAGTTTCGGCATGAGGGAGAAGCAGAGACAGTTAAGACAAGAAGGAACGTCCAGCTATTTTGAGAGGAATGAGAGAAAGGTACCAAGACACAATTATATGGACCTTTGATAGCAACTATTAGCACTATGCATGGAGGAATCTGAAAATCATGGGGAAAAAAATGTATTAGTGGACTATAAACCTTAAGAGACTTGATGGAGCTTTTTTCCCTGTTCGTAACCCTAGGCTGGTTTTGCCTGGCGGGGTGGGGGTGGGGGGACGGGGGAGGGCAGGGGTATATGGAATGAGCACATTCTATGTTCATACAAAATCATAAAAAATATACCAATAATGATTTGAAATGGGAACGTTATTGCCCCAAAGTATATACATTTTTAGTTTTTACCATACAACTACTTGAGTCATAGAATTAGTATAATAAATTAAATTCTACAAACTTAACAAGTCCTCTCTATAGCTAAAATGTTGGCATGTTATTTAAAATACTTTGGATTTGGGATTCCAATAAAATATTCCTTTAATTCAGAGGTCAAAAATATTTTTTTTCAGTAAAAGTTCAGACAGCAAGTATTTTAGCTTTTGACTGCAGAAGGTCTTTGTTAAGATTAGGAAAGTCTGCTATGATAGTATGAAAGCAACCATAAATAATACATAAATTAATGGGCACAGCTGTGTTTAAATAAGTTTATTTAAGAATAAAAACAAAATAAGGGCAACAACTTGGATTTTGCTCACAAACTGAGTATGTCAACCACTACTTTAATAAGTAAGGTTTTGTCTTATTTTCTCTTGACTTTTAGTATTATTAGATTTGCTTTAGCATATTAATATATGACTTCCTCAAGATAATAGAAAACTTATTATAAAATATAGAATTGGCAACTGATTTAGATTAAGTGAACTGATAGTACATTTTGACCTAATAATCTAGCTGAAATAAATTTTATAATTTTGTCCCGACTCTTTTTTTTCTTTTTTTGGTGCCAACATTGGAAAAATTCAGATGTGATCAACTCCTTCTTAGGACCTCTTCGGGTCTGGCAGATTCCTATTCATCTTCTGAATGTGTCATGTCTGTAGATTGCTGTAACCCATTCCCCCCCTTTTTTTTTAATTCTTATTTTTAAATTTTATTTATTTATTTATTTATTTATTTATTTATTTATATTTATTTATTTCATTTTCAAGTTAGTTAATATACAGTGTACTCTTGGCTTCAGGTGTAGAACCCAGTGATTCATCTCTTACATATGACACCCCTTGGTCATCCCGAAAAGTTCCCTCCTTAATGTCTGTCACCCATTTAACGCACCCCACAGTATCCCCCTCCAGCAATCCTCAGTTTGTTCTCTGTATTTAAGAGTCTCTTGTGGTTTGCCTCCCTCTCTGTTTTTATCTTATTTTTCCTTTCCTACTGCTGTGTTCATCTTTTGAGTTTCTCAGATTCCACATGTGAGTGAGATCATGTATCAGTCTTTCTCTGACTGACTTATTTCACTTAGCACAATACCCTCCAGTTCCATCCACGTTGTTGCAAATGGCAAGATTTCATTCTTTTTCATCACCGAGTAGTATTCCAGTGTGTGTGTGTGTGTGTGTGTGTGTGTGTGTGTGTGTGTGTACACGTGTGTGTGTGGGGGGGTACTGTGTCTTCTTCACACATTTACCAGTTCATGGGCATTTGGGCTCTTTCCATAATTTGGCTATTGTTGAAAGCGCTGCTATAACCATTGGGGTGCATGTGTGCCTTCAAATCAGCATTTTTGTATCCTTTGGATAAATTCCTGGTAGTGCAATTGCTGGTCATAACAATAAGGTAGTTCTATTTTTAATTTTTAAGGACCCTCCATACTGTTTTCCAGAGTCGCTGCATCAAGTTGCATTCCCACAAACAGTGCAAAAGGGTTTCTTTCTCCACATCCTCACCAACATCTGTTGTTTCCTGAACTGTTAATTTTAGCCATTCTGATGAGTGTGAGGTGATATCTCATTGTGGTTTTGATTTGTATTTCCCTGATAATGAGTAATGTTGAACATTTCTTCATGTGTCTGTCAGCCATCTGGACGTCTTCTTTGCAGAAGTGTCTATTAGTGGCTTCCGCCCCTTTCTTCGCCGGATTATTTGTTTTTTGGGTGTTGAGTTTGGTGAAGTTCTTTATAGATTTTGGATACTGACCCTTTATCTAATATGTCATTTGCAAATATCTTCTCTCATTCTGTGGTTGCCTTTTAGTTTTGTTGATTGTTTCCTTTGCTGTGCAGAAGTTTTTTATTTTGATGAGGATCATTTTTGCTTTTATTTCCCTTGCCTCCATTTTCCCCTTTTCATGGGGTTGTACTGAAACACTGAATCAGAAAATCCTCCTATATACAATGGATTGCAGATCCTTTGAAATGTTGAGTTTGAATTTAGGAAGGAGGACTTCAACATTCAGTTAAGCTAGTGAAATTAAAAAGCACTGGGGAACCAAAGTAGACTAGACAAGAACAGAGAGAGAAAAAAAGAAAGGATTACATAATGATGATTACCAGGAACAGGGTCTATGGCATTGGGGTTTAGGTCAATACTTAAAAAAATAGTTTAAGAAGACTTTTAGCTTCTAGAGAGAAGCATCCATAGCATAAATGATTGTCCATCTGAGAGAGTTCTAATCCAGGTGAAGTCTTGTTCCTAGAACTAGTTCTGAAAGGATGGAGTCTCTATCTCTCTGAAGAGTTTTCTTTTTTTTTTTTTTGTTTTAATTTTTTTCATTAATGTTATTTGAAAGAGAGAGAGAGAGAGAGAAGGAGAGGGAAGGGGGAAGGTCAGAGAAGGAAAACACAGGATCCAAAGCAGGCTCCAGGCTCTGAGCTGTTAGCGCAGAGCCCAATGTGGGGCTTCAACTCACGAACTGCGAGATCATGACCTGAGCCCAAGTCGGATGCTTAACCGAGTGAACCACACAGGCACCCATGAAAAGTGTTCTTGATAAGGGGAGCATGCAGTCCTTGGGAAAAGATACTCTGTAGTGTTCCTGATGGTTTTAGGCTCAGAAAACGTGGGCTAAAGATGTATTTCAGACAGCTGTCCTTGGGAAAAAATGGAATTTGTTGATTGGTGTTGTAGCAGAGATAGATTTTTAGCTCTCCACTCAGGTATACTTTTCCTGAACAGTAAGAAACTCATCCAAAATCTGATTAGTGGTCATTTTTTATTTGGAAATCAGCACAACTAATGGAAGCATAATTATGTCGTTTTGGTTGCATACTCAGCTGGTGTGAATCCTAGTTGACTCTCTAGAGATTTGATTTTCTTAGAGACCGATGGCTTTACAGCAGGATGAGGCTTTATTTTTTTTAAAGTAATAACAGCTATAATTGTCCTAAATATCTTGAAAGAAAGGAGCAACTAATCTGCTTTCTGATTTCTTTCTCCTCTATAAATCTGTCTTGAAATTATTTGTTTAGTACTTTCATTTTCCAAACCCAGTATTGGGGCAATAGAAGAAAGAGCTCGATGATGATACGGATTATTTAATGCCTTTGGCACAGTTTGTAGTATTAAATAATAGCCTCACTTTAGCTAGATCACTGGAAATCTCCTGACCTTTATCTATTAAGACTTTATAGATATTCAGTAAGAATCTAGGAAACTGTTTTCTCATGGAAAGGGACAACCAACATTATTTTCTCCTGAAAAGCAATTTCCAGAATATTCCCCTTAATGATATTGATGAAGGTAAAAATTTATACTCCTTTTACTTTCATTTTTGAGATAAACTGAAGTAAGAAAATAGTACTTTTGTGTATTTCCTATTTCTGCAGAATTTTATAATATACTAAGGATGGTTGTGATTTATTTCCTCACAGACTGGTAATATGAAAGTTCCACATTGTTCTGCGACAGTGCCCCGCTGGTAACAGGAATGCATCGTTTTCAACTTGGGGCCAAGATAACAGAAAAGGTTCTGTTTGAAATTCATAAAGCAGCAGCATCATTACATTAAATGTTATTATGCTTTCGTTAAAAAAAAAAGCAAAAACACTTTGATATAAACACATAGGGCTGCAATGAACTACCATTGAAATAATAAAACCAAATCCACATAAAGGCTTTATTTAAGGCAACATACCGAATCCTAATGAAGTTAAAAGAAAAGTAGATCTCACATTCATATGTATACACGTATACACACACCTTTTGCAATAAAATATAAGCTACATATTTATATATTATAAATATTAATTGTCGGACCCGTGTAAATTAATTTGTTCATTGAATAATTATAAAATAAAATAAGAAACATTAATGACACATATTTAACTTTGCATAACTTGGCCTTTGCAAGTTTTTCAAAATTGTTACATATCACTCCTCATTGACAATTAAGTTCCAACCAAACTGGATCTAATTTCCTTGCACAGCACTGTTAAAGTCTGGCTCTAGAAGACTACTTTGAAGATGATTGTGTTTAAAAAAAATAACTTAGGTTTATTAGTTTATTGCAGCAAAGGAGACAACACAAAGGAATTGTGAATGTTTAAGAGGGAATTATGAAGGTCTTTCTCTAGGGCTTACACTGCTTTAGTGATTTTGGAAAGGATTCGTTTGTTTATATGCAACCATTTACTTTGGTTTTCAGGCTGCCAAGAAACAGGGATGACTCAAGAACTGGGGCTCTAGAAGGTGAGAGAAATGAAGGAGGGCTAGAGGTGTCGTTGGCAAAGAGGCAGTTTCCAGGCATGGTAGCCAGAGAGTGTTTTTGGTTATTTTTGTAGTAGCAAAGCTCCTTCTCTTTCTCCTGTGTGCAGATGTGAATCCAGAGTAGTCTTGTTTTTATTTCCATAGTGATCGCGGAATGTTCTTTTTTGGTGGTAATGTTATATGGAACAGTTTATGTCAATAGAAAACACTATAGTCTAGATCTCAGCTGTCCACTTCCAAGGTCATGTTTCACTTTTTAAAATGTTCTTGTCGGGCGCCTGGGTGGCGCAGTCGGTTAAGCGTCTGACTTCAGCCAGGTCACGATCTCGCGGTCCGTGAGTTCAAGCCCGGCGTCAGGCTCTGGGCTGATGGCTCAGAGCCTGGAGTCTGTTTCCGATTCTGTGTCTCCCTCTCTCTCTGCCCCTCCCCCGTTCATGCTCTGTCTCTCTCTGTCCCAAAAATAAATAAAAACGTTGAAAAAAAAATTAAAAAAAAATAAATAAAAATAAAATGTTCTTGTCCTTATTGTCTGATGTATAGTAATTATTTTATGAATCATTATATACAACTCTAGCCTAGTGTAATACCATATTTAGTGATAAATAATTCTGAAATATCAGCAGCAATAAAATCTTCAATTCCAAAATTTGTCCCTCATAAATTATTTTGTATGTAAATTGAATTTAAAGATGCCCAAACCACAAGAACTACATGAGAGTTAAAGGCACACTGTATTTTATTTCATCACTCGATAAAATATTGAAAACAATTTTTTACAGTGAATGTCTTTTATCAGATTAAGTTAACATTTTCAACTATGATACACAGTAATGATGATAAATCTGTACAATAAAATATTTCTCATCAAAATCAGGGGAAAATCATTGTGAAATACAGACAATTTAGGAACTCTCTAGACTACATTTTAGATCAGGCAGAGTCACCATTTCCATAATAATCCAAACACTCTCATGACTTCGGTCATGCCTCTTTTTTTTTTTTTTTTTTTTTAAGTTGAAATAGATTAACATGGAAGAGAACCCTGATTCTGAGGCAATATTATGATTAATTATATGACCCTCCTAACGAATTACTTAGATTATCTCATGCCTTCACCCCTTATTGTCTGTGTTACATTGAGCAATTTACAGAAAACTCATTGTCCACATCTATGAAATCTGATAACATTTTTGCCCACCACATGGCATGGTTGTGAGTGGTTGTTCATGTTAATCATGTTGTTACTGTTGTCATTTTGATAAAATTTTGCCCTACCTCTAAATCCCTGCAAGTTTTGGTGTAAACATTTTACCTTACTGACTTGATTTATTCCCTGAAGTAGTGAGTTTTGAGCAAAGAGCTGAAGGACAAAGAGAAATTAACAAATTGAAATTTATAGCTTTGCTATGCGGAAAGTGTGCAAAATGTTACAAGATCCGAAAAGCAAAGGCAACCTGGGCTAGGATCCAAAAACTGAAAAAGAAAATAGCCAAAGTTGAGTCTGGAAAATCATCTGCACCTGGAGGTCATGTTAAGAACCTAAGAGGATGAACTGGGTTTTGAAGGAAAGGTAACACCTAATCCAATTTAATTTATTTAAAAAACAACAACAAAAACATGAAACCCTATCAGGAGTGGAGACAAAGGATTGGAAGAGGCTCCAGATGAATGGAGGGAGATTATTTTGCAGAATCTTCCAGAGTACAAGTAAGAGGTGGTGGTAATGGAGATTAAACGAAAATCTAAAAAAAAGTGGATAAATTCAAACAAATTTAGGAAATACAATTGAAAATATCTTACAGACTTCAAAAACACAGGGGAGAGGGATTTTCCAAGAATGATTTATGTGTCTGCATGCTGTACCAATGGCTGCTGGTGCCCTTGACTGTTATTAGCATCACTGAAATCAGTTTAGGGAAGAGGAAAATAGGCTCTATTTCATAATTTTTGAGTCTAAGGTATTCCTGGGACTTCAAGTTAGAGTGGAAATGTCAACATAGCAGTTGAACATGTGGATCAGGACAACTACAAGTCTGGGAGATACAAATTACAGAATCATTGACATAATATGATTGAAGTTAGAGAGGAGGATGAAGTTACTGAGGGCAAGACTATGAAGAGTACAGAGAAGGAAGAGAAGTGGGTTGTCCACCATCTATCAGCAAAGGACAGGAGACACCTTGGTAACATGGAAGAGGTGGGAAGAGAAAACCTAGCAGGAATGAAACTACACATATATAAAAAGACACTGTCACTTAATATCAATAGTTACCTGATAAAGAAACTAAGAATGGAATGGTAAAAATGAGT
Source organism: Leopardus geoffroyi (assembly GCF_018350155.1). Classification (NCBI taxonomy): domain Eukaryota; kingdom Metazoa; phylum Chordata; class Mammalia; order Carnivora; family Felidae; genus Leopardus; species Leopardus geoffroyi. The sequence goes on from NC_059333.1 coordinate 21,326,735, forward strand.
AGGAATTGACAGACCTGAGAAATATTAAAACCTAGGTCTGTTACATCTTGCTTCTCTTCCATATGTTATAGTATTATGTGTACAACAATGTAACTGAGTATTTTCTAAGTAGATATTGATTTATGTTATAATTCATTTCCCCAGCACATCACCAGAAAAATAACCATATAAACTACTCTCTTGCCATTTGTGACAAAATGGTATTAAAGGATAATTACACTGCGTGTAGCTTGAACTCACAATAATATTTGGCACTGCTTTAACACTAACAAAGAAAAGAAACCTCTTTATTCTTGGCAAAAAGATGTCTGATTTTATTATTATAGATATTAGTCACCTTGACACTAAATTTCATATGTAAGTTATGAAAAACTTTAGAAAATAATGAATAAATCTGAAATATAAGATAAGACACTCAGAGAAATTAATTCTCCTTATAGAAAAATGAAATAAACATATTTTATTAGACCTAGAAAAAATAACGATTGGAACTAGAAGGGCAAAACCAATGAAAAAGGAAGATTTCAAGCTGCTGTTGACCATGATTGTTCTAATGATTTATAACAATCTTTCATTAGTATCATGATAAAAGATAAAGAAAAAATTGCATCACTGCAAACTGAAATGAAAAGTGAGATAGCAAAAAATAGTAAATCATTGACGTGTTAAATCAAGAATTCCTTAATAGATTTACAACAATGTTAATAAGTAAAGATTGCATTGCTTCCTTTTTTTTTTTTTTTTACTAACTTTTACATGATATTTTTGTTAAATGGGTGATCCAATTTGCCTTCAGAAGATTTGATGGTACTAAAAACTGGAATCAATATATGTATTTTTGATCGAATCTCACTACATATTTCCCCTGTTATAAATGTTAAAATTTAAGTGCAATGACAGACTCAGTAAAACCTTTATTTGATCTTCAATAACTAAAACTGAGAAAGCAAGTAATGTAGTTTGAATAACTGACTTGCCATCTTTGATGGGAAGATTAACGGACCCCCAATGATGTCTATAATTTAACCTCCAGACTCTGTAACTAGGTTACCTTACTTGGCATAAAGGGAGTTTGCAGATGTGAATATGGTTAAGGATCTTCAACTAGATTAGATTGTCTAATTAGATCTTCAACTTAGATTATCCAGGTGGAGCCAATCCAATCTCACAAATTCTAAAAGGCAGGGAACCATTCTTTGCTGTCATCATCAACAGATACGGCAATGGAAGAAGAATCAGAAAGATGCATTGTGAATGGACTTGATCTTCCATTGCTGGTTGTGAACAAGATAGCTATGAGCCAACGAATATGGTGACCTCTAGAAACTGGGGATAGTTCTCAGTTTACAGTTAGCAACAAAAATGAGGATGTCAGTCCTATAATTGTGTGAATGGAATTCTCCCCCCAAACCCAAATGAGCAATGAAATGGACTACCTCTTAAAGTGTACAGAAAACTAGCAAGCTGCTTACACCTTGGTGTTAGTGCAGTGATACATGCTTCAGAATTCTGACCATCAGAACAGTACAATAATAAAGTTTTAAGCAATCAAATTTTGGTAAGATTTTATAGCAGCAATAGAAAACTAATACCTGACCTCAAGAAATAGAGAATGTCACACTATCTTGCATTTTTCTCCCCAAAGCTTTTAGTAATTTGTTCAATAAAGTGTGATTCATATGAACTATGGAAAATAAGGAACATGCAGAAAGGTTTCAAAAGAAGATAAAAATTATCCCTAATTTCACTACCCAGAAATAGTCATAGATGAAATAGTAGGTCGATACTCTCTCTGTCTCTATCTCCGTCTCTTTCACACATATAAACACACAACTACATATACCCAGAGATAAACACAACACTAATACAAATATAAATCATTCTTTCAACATTGTGTCTTTTGTGAACTAGACAGTGGGTTTGTAATAGGTTAAGAAAGAAAAACAACTGAAAAGTAGGTACAAGTGTGACAGGGCATGCAGAAGGAACAGATTCCAATACTTATTGTTCGGGAAGGATCTCAGGGGGAATTGACCTGATAGGTGTGAAGAATGGGGTAAGGAAAAGTCCTAGGTAGAAAGATCAGAGTATGGAAAGCCCTGGAGAGAAAGAATATGGTAACACAAGAAAATGTGGACAGGACATCATGGCAATTCCAAGCAAAGGAGTTGGAGAGTGGTCAGAGGCCATTGGTAAGGATGCTTAACTTTATCCTAAGACCACAGAGAGTCACTGAGTAGCTGTATACTGGGTTCTTCGGGTGAATTTTAAATGTGTAATCTAGTCATAACATGTAGGATGGTTTTCATGGGTCCTGCAAAGATCTGGCAAGCTCACCTGTGATGCTTGTAGCTCTCCAAATGAGAAGTTTGCTAACTTAAGACCCTGGCAGGGGTGGAGACATTTAGTAGTTAGAATCTAGGTAAACTGGATAGGGAAGAAAATAATAAAAAAGAAAAACAAGTAGGAAGAACGTAAAATTCTCAGTAGAGGTATGTGTACAAGAAACAGCTGTAAGTAATTCATAATATGTATATTTTTAAGGTTTTTTTTTCTTTATCTTTGGAATGCCAGAACTGTGTCTGCAAATATCTAGCTTTTCATTTCCTTCTACTAATTTCACCTGGTTTGCAATAACCCTTTCTGACATACAGATTTAGACCTTTTCATGGTCTCCTCTACAGCCCCCAAATTATTATTTTGTCTTTTTTCATTCTTTGTCTTTGTTCATTCTATTCCGGTATCTTTTTGTTTTTTTAATATGAAATGTATTGTCAAATTGGTTTCCATATAACACCCAGTGCTCATCCCAACAGGTGCCCTCTTCAATACCCATCACCCACCCCCCTTCCCACCCCCCCATCAACCCTCAGATTGTTCTCAGTTTTTAAGAGTCTTTTATGGTTTGGCTCCCTTCCTCTCTAATTTTTTTTCCTTCCCCTCCCCCATGGTCTTTTGTTAAGTTTCTCAAGACCCACATAAGAGTGAAAACATATGGTATCTGTCTTTCTCTGTATGACTTATTTCACTTAGCATAACACTCTCCAGTTCCATCCACGTTGCTACAAAAGGCCATATTTCATTCTTTCTCATTACCACGTAGTATTCCATTGTGTATATAAACCACAATTTCTTTATCCATTCATCAGTTGTTGGACATTTAGGCTCTTTTTTAGAATGAACACATCTTTATATTATCTTTTCTCTGTATCTATCATCTACCTTATCTTTATTTTCACTTTTTGTCTTTTGCTTCTGCATTCTGAATGTTTGTACAGACTTAACAGATTCAATTTCCCACAGTATTAACATCATAATGTACTTACTATTCCTCATTAATTTATAATCTTATAATCTCAATTTCAAAGTGGTAATTTTTTTCTCATGCTTATTTGCTAGTAATAATAGGCTTTGAATTCTTATTGAAGTCATATAGCCACTGAATTCTTGTGAAGGTGAATATTTTTTCTAAACTAGTCACTTTTTCTATCTTCATGACATTTTCTTCTTCTAGAAAAGATTTAAAAAGTTTCTGATTGATTTTGTGAGAGTAAGAGTACTTAAGCCAGCTTCTGTTAATAAGGTCACGTCTACCGAGAGCAAGCTTTTGATCTGGAGTCGGGTCCATGGGTTCCCTCTGGACCCCACAATGTGCTCACCTTGTGGGGATCCTCTAATCACATCTTAATCTGGTGAGATGATAAATGTAATTTCAAATTAGGATGCAGGATCACAACAGATGTGGAGGTTGGAAGGCAACTCACATCCTTACTTTTTCTCTCATCTCCATACACGTATTTGTGATACTGGGGCAGATATTCTTTTCCTCTCTGTTTGATTCTACCTTTTGCAGGGATACCCATAGTTGTGACTGAGTCATAGGCTTGCCCTGTAATAGATCTGTGTACTGGCAACATTCAAGAGATGCCACTACCACACGTTGTGATGAACACTGGGTGTCGTATGTAAGTGACAAATCACTAAATTCAGCCCCTGAAAACAATGTTACACTCTATGTTAACTGGCTAGAATTTAAATAAAATTTGAAAAAGGAAAGAAAAAAAAGAGTGATGCTACTTGAGTCATCAATGTGCTTACAGGTTCAGCAGTTTCTTATATCAAGAAAGACACTGGGTGCCTGGGTGGCTCAGTTGGTTAAGTGTCCGACTTCAGCTCAGGTCATGATCTCAGGGTTGGTGAGTTCGAGCCCCGCGTTGGGCTCTGTGATGACATCTCAGAGCCTAGAATCTGCTTCAGATTCTGAGCCTTCCTCTCTCTCTAAACGCCCCCCCCCGTCCGCCCACACTCTGCTAAAATTAAATAAACATTTAAAAAAATTAAAAAAAAAAAAGACACATGTACATACTTTCTTAAAAGCCCTAACCAAATCTATTGCCAGCTTCCACCACTGTTTGTTCTATAATAATTTTTTGTATGGCTTTTTCTTTAATATGATTTTTATTTAATTATGCTACAAGATTTTTAATTATTGTAAATCCCAACTGAATTTTATTTTGGAGTATAACACAGTCATACGCCATTTGTTAACTGTTTCAAATACAATTTGCAAATCTTAATACCATCTTTATTAAACAGGAAGAAACTGCTATTGTGTTATTCACAAAGGTTTTCTACACAGTCCATTTTTAACTATACATAAATATTACATTTCCATTCAATTTGGAGAAAAGTATAGAAGTTGTATTGGTGAGATTTCTTGAATAATAGATGTTCCAAGTATAACATAATAAATTAAAGATGAATACCTATTCTGGATGATTTTGTTTATATTTGTCTATCTATTTATCAAATGCCACAAATGCCAACACTTTAAAATGATTCTAGATTTATAAAGAATTTTAATGTTTGGAAATGCAAGACCTCCTTACCACCCTGTTACCAATATGTTCTTACTATGTGTCACCCACTAATTTTGTGAATAATATTTATAATAATTTCATCAATTTTTGCAAAAATAATTTTATGATTCGATTTTGAGTTTACCATATTTATGCTTCAATCTGTAAGGAACTATCATATCTGAAATATATACTACTTCCCGCAAGGGAAATTCTATATCTTCCCATCTATTCAAAATTTATCTTTTGCCCATAATTGAAGTCTTTTTAAAATTCCTGCACAGATTCTGCAGAATATTTATACACAGTTAATTAATTTCATTAAGTTGACCGATTAGATATTCTAACATTTATTTATTTGAAATAAATGTTAGTGGCATTTGTAAACTTCTACCTATATTTTACATAAAGTTGTATTAACAAAGACCACACTTGAATCAAGTGATTTTTAAAAATAAATTTTATATCATTTTACTCCTTTCACATCAATACTGAAAAACCACACTGCATTCCATCAAGATAGGCAAATTGAGTATATATTAAAATCGAAACAGTTAACCTAGAAATCGTATACGCTCATTAACAACAAGTAACAATAAAGAATTTAACTTCGAAAATCTTTTCCCCTATGAAGAGTACAAATCTCTACCGTGTTGTAAACAAGTGTTTTCAATATAATTCTATTTTTAAAACAAACACAAATATTTTATTTTATTTCACGTGAGAAAAAGGACACGTGGTTTTTCATAGGTGTCATAAGCAAAATATTTGTCTACTCTAAGAGCATACTAAAGATTAAAATCTGTTAGTATTCTTTAAAGACCAACTAAGATAATTATTTTCCTCATACAATATTATGAGAGCAATAGAGTATCGGGTCCAGTTGAAGCATATGGGCTACACTTCTGAATTTTTCTCTTAATAATTATATGAACTAATTAAGGAAAAGTGTCACATTCTATATAGTTTTGTATTTTCAAAACAATACAATACTAGGCACCAACCTACTCGACGCTGGTTGACAGAATTGATGGTATGTTCCTCATCATATGCCTCTTCTGTTGTGTAGCATTTGAAGAATATAATTTATCTTTAAGATCCCTTTGGGGCGCCTGGGTGGCGCAGTCGGTTAAGCGTCCGACTTCAGCCAGGTCACGATCTCGCGGTCCGGGAGTTCGAGCCCGGCGTCAGGCTCTGGGCTGATGGCTCAGAGCCTGGAGCCTGCTTCCGATTCTGTGTCTCCCTCTCTCTCTGCCCCTCCCCCGTTCATGCTCTGTCTCTCTCTGTCCCAAAAATAAATAAACGTTGAAAAAAAAATTAAAAAAAAATAAAAAAAAAGATCCCTTTGAGTTATAAGACCATATTTCTATTCTGCAAAATTAATGTGTGTCATGTTGATATTATTTTGGAATTTGTGAAAGATTTAAAAGCTTACTTCATGGTTGTTGTAAAGGAGTCTTTTCATAGATCATTTTCTGTCACAGACTGAGTCTGGAGTTCTCTCTTGTCCAGCAAGAGAACAGATGCAGAAATGAATATGACAGAGGATAATGTCCAGGAGAAGACAAGAGCCCCGAACAGGGGTTTCGTCTCCATGTTTATTGAGCTATCAAGATCTCACACACATGGTGAACGTGAAGAAAACAATCTGATAGTAATCATTAACTTATGTAAGAAGCAAAGGGTCTGGGGGGTAAGCGCAGTCTGTGATCAAAGCACAGTAGTATTTTGGCATCGGATGGAAAGTAAGTTCCTGCAGGTGATATAACGAGGTACTCATGTTCCCATTATAATGTCTCGCTAGCTAACCTTGGGCGTATTCACCCCGTGGTGGAGGCTTTCTGCCCTAAGTTTTTTTAACCCATTTATGTAAGCATAAGGAATTCTTGAACCTATTTTCCCACAATTTTCTATCTTCTATCCTAACAATTCATCTTCTATCCTAATTTCTACCAACTAGAAAATGATGACAAGCTTAAATTCAAACTTAAAAACTTAATGTAACAATAGTCAACAATACAATATTCATAATTTCTTGAAGAAATATTTTGGAAGAAGAGCTATGACAGGGACTCTAAATAGATTATTTAATTCTCTTATGCTCCTTTTACAAATGACAACAATGTTAGATTCAATGAAATAAAGAAGCAAAAAACAAACAACAGAGAAAAACTTGCCACTTGCTTCCCTTAGTAAGTAACAGAACCTGAATTCAAACCCGTCCAGGTCTCCATTGTTTTTGACATAATGTTTCCGCAGCATCAGATCTTTAATTATCTCTTAGAGGGGTGTGATAAGACCAGTCTCCCCTGCCAGAAGCTTTATGAAATTTGTCAAAACATTACTTTTTAAATATTATGTGACCTTACCTCCCAGCCTCTGATACACATAGCCTCTTTGTTATGTGTCAGTATTCTGCAATAGTCCATAGCAGGAAGAAAGAGCATCACGGAAGGTGAGCTTCGCAGAGAAACCCTTTGGTGCAGTCATTAGACCTGATATAAGCACGGCGTTAAGACTTTTTTACGGCTCCTTTTGTAATTTCTTTTGCACTTTGGTAAGATAAAAGAACTTCAGCTGAATAGAATCTGCCTTATACTTTCCCGCCATGCATGAATATTTGCAAAAATAGATTCTCTTTTCCCAGACAAGATATGTGAAAGATCATTGTCTGGGGTTTCCCAGCTTCTTTATCTTAACATGAGAACTGAGAAAAAGATATTCTGATCATCTGCAACAAATGTTTGCTTGTATATTATTGTATGTGTGCATGCATATTGAGGCCAGCTTTATTTTTCCCAATAAAGGCAACAGGAGAATTTTTAAAGCCTTGATGTTATGGAAAATATTTGTCATAACTAACTATGCAAAACCCAGGTTATCACAAAAAGTCTGTTTCCTAGAAGACCATTTAGAACACACTCCCATCTTTTAATTTATAGCTTTCTACGGAAAAGCAAAATTCTTTTATGTGTGAGTTGGATGCTGCAAAGATAATTGCAAAATGAGTGCACAGAAGTTAAGCCCCTGCATTACTTTCCTCCACAAACACATTTTTTTCAGGAACTGGACTTCCCAGTGATTCCTCAGCACCATGAATGCTTACCCCATAGACATCTCTGCTCTTTTTTCAGTCCAGGTTCACTCGATAGCTCTGGTCAGGGACCAGTTCTCATAACTTTTGCACCGTTGTTAACTTCAAGGGCTTAGAATTTCCTTTAGAGTTTCTCAACATGGAAAATGCCTAAGGTCTATCATTGTGCCATTGAAAACAATTTTCTGGGAGCTGGAGTTCAGGCAGGCACACGAGCAATAAAAAACGAATGCACCCCTCGTTAAGTACCAAGAAATTACATTTTACATTTACATTTACATTACCAATTACATTTAGAGCTGGATGAGTTTTTATCTTCAGATTTTCGAAAGCTTACCAACCTGGCCTGACTTAAGTTATACTAACTCAGCAGCACCCCAATAAAGTTACATATATGAGGAAATATATGTGGTAAGAAGTAAATCAATAAATCAATCATCTAAGCTGACAATGTACCCCATTCTTCACAAGTCTGGGAAACCCTTGCCTGAATAACGTGAACATCCTGACGTTAAAGTGGTTCAATGACACATTACAGCTGTGAAACTATTATACCGATATCTGAACTTTTCCAAAATATCTGGTTCCAGTGTAAAATAAAATATTTGCCCTAAAAATATTTGCTGAGAAAGTTTTTTTTTTTTAATTTCTTTTATTTGTACCTCTCCATCCTGCCACTCACCTCCCAACTACTCTTTTTCTGTACCAGACCAGGTATAGGGAATGCAATTCTAGTCAAAGACAGAATCATGAGACTTAGATTCTGGTGTGAGTGTCCGGAAATTGCTACTCTTTTCTCAGACCAGGTCTGAAATTTTAGACAATCGACTTCCCATAAAAGATACAGAGTCCAGGACTAGGGTCACATAGGGAGTTCAAGGGAAGTGAATATTTGTGGTAGAATTAAACACATTGTATCTTTTTTCATTTCTTTCCTGTTGGTTGGAATGTTCTCCGATGGCTGGAACTCAAGCAGCCATTCTGGACTATGAGATGGAAAACTTATTGCTAAGAATGAAGGCTGTAGAGCATTGAGGTAGAAGGGTCCTGGTTTTCAGATGACTTGTCTCAACTGTCCTTAGCAAAACTGGACTAGATTTCCTTTGTAAATATAAAAGAGAAGGGCACTTTAATCTTGTTAAGGCCATATCATTTGGAGTTTCTGTTGAATGAACCTAATGCTAATTCATAGAATAGTTTTACATAGTGGGTGGAGGGAGAAATTAGAGAAGCCATTTTTGGAGTAGGGCATTTTTCCCACGTATGCATGTATCAAAGCAGTAACATCTGTTATGTTAACAGAGTGTTAAGGGCTCAGTTTACGGCGGTAATAGAAAAGCACAGTGCCCTTCTGACACTGGGTGAGCAGCAGAGTGAACATATTCTAAGCAACCCTCTCCTCCCCCACAGCCATATCCAATGATACTGGGAAGAGATTTTTTTCGAATGGACACACTTTGAAATCTTGTAGTTTTCACAGTGGGAGCTAATAACCTAATGGAATTTTGGCATTAAGATTACGGGCCGTGGAATGGTAAATATTTTTGTAAAATGCAACAAGTTGAAATATTTATACCAAACCCCTGTGTCTTCACCTCACTCCCCAGGAAGCAGAGCCTAATACAAGAACCGATTTGGGGCGGGGGTAGAATCACTAGAAGGTAAGAGAGAAGGAAAAGGTAAAGTGATAAGGACGGGCTTTTCCATATACTTCAAATTCAGTGTGTTTTTAAATTTTGTTCATTAGCCTAAAAAATGCGCACGGGTGTCACAAGTGGAGACAGAGATGAGGAAACCTGGGAAACATTTTCCAGTGGGGGACAGAGATGAACATAGCATTGCATGTTCTCGTGGCTAAATTTTAGTTCATATGATACCTATGGGGAGCGAAAGGAGATTTTGTGGATTCAATAGACACATAAAATCATAATAGTATGGCCTCACTTTATTCACCTATGAAATTAATTTTGTCGTCTAAAATAGGTAACTTCAAATAAAATCTTAAGTGCCACAATGTATAAAGCATGTTGATATATACGCCCTTCCCTCATCTGGAACAAATTCACTGAACTAAAGATGAAAGGTTTAGTAACAGAGGTTTAGAATAATTACAGGCTTCGGATATTAGCCTTTTATAGAACCATTATGCTGTAATACAAAACCACAACTCTTAGAAGGAGGAAGAGCTCTGTTCAAGGAAGTAATTGTGTCCATATAATATTTTGATTTATTAACAAAACTCAGCCCAGAGACGGCCCCTAGAATGACAGAGTTTGAATTCACTGTCAGCTGGAGTCGTGTTTGCTTTCGAGCCAAGATTAAATGGACTAACAGAAAAAAAATAAAAATGAAAATAATGCACTACATCTCATCTCCCATAGTTTGTAAACTGTGATTTGTACCCATTCAATATAGGGCCTGCATCTGGGCTTGCTAAAATTTCAGGCTAGGGAGGGTCTGCATAATGAGCCCATTAAAACTCTTGGAATTGCAGTCAGTTTATTTTGACAGATGGTGATGGCACTGTCGAAAATGGTTTGCAGGGAGGAGTGTGGGATTCCAAAGCACACTGTCCATTTGCTGAATTCCAACGGACGGTGACGAGGTCGCTTTCGAGGGGTAACTCCAGAATGTTTGCAAACTGCGTGTCCAGCAAAAGGAAGGTAAGAGTTTATGAATGCAGCCAGCGATGCTCTAGGGATGATGTTATAATCTTCTAGGAGTACTAAGAGAATCCTTAGAAGAGGCAGACAAGAATGATAATGCAACGTGCTTGTATCACACTCTGTACAGTCTCAAGCAAGACAAAACAAAATGGACTGTCCAGAAAAAACTTATTTCAGGAGAGGAGAGTCCAGACCGTCCCAAATAAAACTATATAATAGGACATGCCTGTACAGGTGTTAGCATGGTCACTGGCCCAAGGAAGGAGGATCCGTATAAAAGTGCTGCGTCGCCATAAGCAGAAGATGAAAGTTATTTTAGAAGACGCCATTCTCTCCCAAGGGGAAGAGACATTTGTATCGGAGCCGGGCCAACATGTCTCCGGTTGTTTTAGAAAATGTTACAGCAATGGCAGCCACCTGATTACCAGAAGCTGGAGTGCCAAATGAACAATCTAAAGAAAATAACCTCTGAGGCCATTTGGACTCAAAACCAACAAGGCTTCTGTGATTCTGGCTGCATTTCTGCGTCTTTTGAAACAAGTTTCTGGCAGCTATGGAAGTCTCTAAATATTCACGATACGTTCCTTACATTTGTACTGGAAGATGGATGAAAGTGTGCTGGAATTTAGACTAAAATTAGAGTTTTTGTAGCTCAGGACACTGATCCAAGGACACTTCACATTTAGAAAGCCTGGAAAGAGCTATTTAGAGTTGGCCCTACCAGACGGTGTCCCTCTTAGCTCCAGGCTTCATTTCTGCCCTTATCACTTAACCATCCACTGAAACTCTAAAATTTGGTGGGCGGATCTATTAGTTTCCCAGTGATGCTATAATAAATTACCATGAATTTAGGGGCTTAAAACAGCACACAATGATCATATTACACTTCTGGACGTCAAAAGTGTAAAGTGGGTCAGCAGGACTGCATTCCCTCTGGAGGTTCTAGGGGAGAATCCATTTCCATGCCTTGTCAACATCTAGAGGCCACCTGATTTCTTGGCTTATGTCCCTTTACTCCACTTCAAACAGCGCAGCCTTTTCAAAGCCTGACCTCTATCTATTCTCTCTCTCTCTTTCTGTAAGTGCATACATAGCAATATCTGTATCTACCTATTTGGCCGTCACCTGTGCTTCCATTGTCGCATCTCCTCTCTGACTCTAACCCTCCCATCTTCCTCTTACAAGGACCCTTGTGACTACATACTAATCCAGGAAAATCTTACCATCTCAAGATCCTCAACTTAATCGCATCTCCAAAGGCCATTTTCCACAGAACGTAACCAGTTAACAGGTTCCTGAAGATTAGATGTGGGCATTTTGGGACGGTGATTATTCTGTCTGTCACAGTGGGGATATGAAGTTGTCTCCCATCCCAATGAGCTAAGCAACCAAGTACAGACATTATTGTGACATTATTTTGGCTCCAGCCCAAATCTTGATAGCAGGAGACATGGACGACTGGTAAGCAATCGAGAGGGAAATAATTCTTATTTTTGAGTAGAGATTGAAATATGAGTTACTAATTTTGACTGGAACTTTTATTTCCTAAATCAAGATTAGGACTTGTCACTTAAGGTGAGTAAAAAACCATACATTATGTTGACACATAGCCAGTGTTAAAGGTTAAGAAAGGGTTGAAGGGACATTCTTTCCCAGTGTGTAATGGGAGATTATGTAATCTGCTTCATACTCTGCACTGGCAGATGCCCCAAATTTATCCTCTCTCACGGACTCAAGGAGATGCTTCTCAGAGTCTCCTGTGTTCCCAATGTCTGTGATGAAATCAAGGAACATTTCACCTGTCCCCAGCATCACTATTATCCTCTCCACATAGACCCTCTCTCTTGAAGTCTCCTTGCGTTTCCTTGTGGTTCTCTTGGACTCCTCTTAAAGTGTCTGAGCTGAGTCTCTACCTCTCACGACCCATTATCTGTGCCCCACATCCTCTGAATGTGCAGACCCACCCAAAGCAGCTACTCCTATGATTGTCTTGGGCATGAGTCAGGCATCATTCCATGGTGTTCTCCAGATGGCAATGTATAGGTACTTCAAGTTCTTGGTGATTTCCTAAATTTGTTTCAATAGGTATGAAGCAAAGTGGGTAGTGATAGCCCCACAGAGATTCAAATCTCTATAGAAGCCAAATGCCCTCTCCAAAATTTGTCTTCACCACGTCTCTTCTCCAGACCATATCTATTGGCTTTGTGTAGTTTTCAGACTTTTACCTAATTAATAGACTAAATATCTAAATTATCAAATAACAACTGTGACTTCTTATAATGTAACTTTTTCTGTTAATGTAGATCTGTCTAGCTATATCTATGTAAACAATATATTATAAACATATTTTACTTTATATGTGTGTGTGTCCTGTTTTTTTTTGTTAATCTTGATGTATAGGTATATAAATATAATAGAATATATTAAAGATCTCTTTTACTACATATTTTCCTATACTATACTTAATTTTAAACATATCTTAATATTTGGTAAGTAATGCATTTCAGATAGGAGCCATTGTTATACTATGCTATTTGTTAAATATTATATATATTATATTATATATAATAAATATTTATATATATATAAATAAATACATATATATTTTAGATATATATTTAGTTTAATTATATATGTGTGTATATATACATATATATACATATATGTACATATACGTATATATGTATATATACATATATATACATATATGTATATATACGTATATATACGTATATATACATATATGTATATATATGTATTAGAACTCAAGACATAGATATACACATGTCTTGTTAGTTATGGACTTGCAGTATTTTCTTTAAAAATCAAAGTACTCATTAGAATCTCAATAAATCTTTATCATGTTTTGAACCATTAATATATCAGTATAAAGGATATTTAAACATTCATCTGGGGGCACTTGTGTGGCTCAGTTGGTTAAGTGCCTGACTCTTGATTTCAGGTCAGGTCATGATCTCAAGGCTAATGAGCCCTATGTGGGGCTCCACGCTGACAGTGAAGAGCTTGCTTGACTACACTCCCCTCCGACCCCTCTCACCCCTCCCACTCCCCTCCCACCCCTCCACATCTCTCCCCTGCTTGCACTCTCTCTATCTTTCAAAAATAAATAAATAAACATTTAAAAAATAAAAATAAACCTTCATTTGGTCTGGCAAATATGATAGGCAGCTGCTTTATGAATCTCACATAGATCAATAAAAAGGAATTATGAAGAGGTTTTTTTTTTTATAAGAAGGAAAATTAGAAGATATTTTCTTAAAGTGACATTATTATAGCAAATATCTATGAGAGAAAATAAGCAGTATTAAAGTGTTATTTTTAGCATTTAATGGAGTTTGATTGATTACAAGCAGCTGGAACTTGGATAAATTTCAGTAATTTGACAGAATAAAGAGGCAAAATTTGATTTTTCTTGAAATATTTTTAGAACAAAAATGAATCGAGAAGCATTAAAGAAAAATGAACTACTTTCCAAGATAAACAAATGGCCTACTTGTCAGTTAAATAATTTAGCAATCATTTCAAATTTGGAAGATTGATCCATGAAAATACTCATTCATAAGATAGCTTTCATTTACCAGCATGTCTCAAGAATGACAACATGTTGTAGTATCTAAATGCTGTTTGAGGATAGTAAAATAAGTTACTGCAACTATTTTTATTCTTATATTTGATATCTAAGTAGTTATTATTTTGGAAAATTAATATCAGTGTGGGCAACATCTTATCAGAATTTCAGGTATAAGAAAACTTCATGTTTAGTACTGCCTTTATGTATTATGAGCTAAAGTTTTGTTAAGATATGCTTAAAACAAAGTTTTAAGAGTATTTACTCTTCCAATATGAGTTCTGCAATTCATAATAATGGTTGGTACCTACAATTTACTATATGACAGGCTATGTAGTACATTCACCAAGTGGCAGTTATATACAAAAATTTGTTAATTTTTCTGTTAATCTATATATACATATAGGTGTAAAGATGTAATAGAAGACATTATCGACATTTTTTTTTAACGTTTTAAAAAAAATGTTTATTTCTGAGACAGAAAGACAGAATGTGAGCGGGGAGGGTCAGAGAGAGAGGGAGACACAGAATCTGAAGCAGGCTCCAGGCTCTGAGCTGTCATCACAGAGCCCGACACAGGGCTCGAACTCACGAACCGTGAGATCATGACCCAAGCTGAAGTTGGACGCTCAACCGACTGAACCACCCAGGCACCCAAGACATGTTTTACTTAGCAGAATATTCATAATAAACAGAAATAACTTCAGTAAATTATGTACTCTTCAGTTCTCTACAATTAGATCACTACTGTTGTCATGATTTGGTGTATTACATGCATAGATTGAAGAAATATACATGACATCTGAAGGCACATGAGTTTGTGACCCCATTCTCGATATAAAACATGCCAAATCAGTTCCATTTCAAAAGACAAACATAAAATGTGATTTCTTAGTACTTTTCCTTTCTGAAAAGACATTCACATTTTTTCTTCCTGAAAAGTAGTTTTATGAAGATTGTATATATACATATAAGATCAGAGGAAATCAATTTTCATGTGTTTTAAAAAAATATACACTAAGTAAAATAAGATATATACATATATAGTATATAATATATAGGGCATATATACTGCATATATATAGTATATATAGTATATAGTATAGTATAGTATATAGTAATATATATAGTATATATTCTGAGTATCCAGTACCTTTTATAGATTGGAATGATAGAGATATGAACTTTAAGTCAGGTTGTCTTTAAAATATAATCTAGCATTGGGGTACCTGGGTGGTTAGTTGATTAAGCGATCAATTCTCGATTCCATCTCGTCATGATCTCATGATTTGTGCTTTCAAGACCCGCGTCAGGTTCTGCACTGATGGTGTGGAGCCTGATGAGGATTCTCTCTCTTCCTCTCTCACTGACCCTCCCCCCACATGTGTGGGCACACACTCTCTTTCTCTCTCTCAAAACAAATAAACATTTAAAAGTATATAGGGGTGCCTGGGTGGCTCAGGAGGTTGGGTGCCCCACTTCGGCTGAGCTCATGATCTCACCACTGGTGAGTTCGAGCCCAGCATTGAGCTCTATGTTAACAGCTCAGAGCTTGGAGCCCACTTCAGATTCTGTGTCTCCCTCTCTCTCTCTGCCCCTCACCTGCTCACACTCTGTCTCTTTCTCTAAAAAAATAAATACTAAAAATATTGAACATATATTAAAAATAATATATATGCATATATATTATATATGTATATGTATATAATATATAAGCTAACATTAATTTTAAGATCTCATTATTCATATTGATAGATTAATGCTGATTAAATCAAACTTTTGTTAAAAATATATAACTAAAAGTCTGTCAGTTAAAAACAAAGAGCTAAAACACAGAAACATATTAGATATATTCAGTTTCAGAAACAAAGAAATGAATATGTTTGTTTCCAAAACAAACAAGTATGGGTTTGATACATAATAAAAACCTATGGCAAATAATGCCATTTGTGCAACATATAGTTTCTGAAATATGCTTTAGCAGTCTCTTTTTAAGTGTAAAGATATTGTATTAAAGGCGATAAATAAGATTCCAAGGCTTAGTGGTATTATTCAGATTACAGAAGAAAAAAAATCAGTGAAAAGGAAATGAACAAAAACCAGTTTGCATTGTGGTAAACACTGTAAAGAAAAAAATGCTAGGCAATACCTAACGCGCTGTGGTTTTGTTTGTTTGTTTGTGTTTTATTTTGTTTTGTTTTCTTTGCATGTGTGTTTTTTTAATGCGAAGTGGGAGAACGGTGTGTGTTTGTGGAAGTAGGAGAGGGGGTTTATCAGGGTGGTGCCTCTATAAATGGTATTTTAGCTGGCACTAAAGATTGAGAATGGGGCAAATAAAGAAACCCTCCCCCCCACCCCCAAAATAGACTTGAGGAAGAGAAAACAATGAAACAAAACCATGAGACAGAACTCCCCACATATCAGAAACAGAGAATAGGAAGGGAAAGAGAGAATTACAAAGTTATATTAGAGAGGTGTGTTGTTCCTTCGAATGTCAAAAGGAGTTTGGGTTTTAATTAGAGAGCAAATGAGAGTCAGTGTGTGCGTGTCTGTGTGCATGTGCATGTGTTTAGTGTGTTTGTTTGCTCTGTTGTTTGTTACTGTGGGTAAAATATATAACACACAATTTATCATTTTAACTCTTTCTAATTGGACAGTTGAATAGTGTTCAGTACTTTCACATTGTTGTGCAATTCTCGCCTCTCCAGCTCCAAAGTGGTCTCATTTTCTGCAACTAAAATTGTGTACTCATTAAACACTATCACCCAGTTGCCTTTCTCCCTCAGCCCCTAAAATTTATCATTCTACAATCTACCTATCTATCTATCTATCTATCTATCATCTATCTATCATCTATTATTATTATTATTATTATCTATCATCTATCTATCTCTATGAATTTGACTAGTCTATGTACCTCAAATAGTGGAATAACAGTTTTTGATCTTTTGTGACTGGCTTAGGGACCATACTGTTTGCTTCTTCACTTTGTAAATTTTTTGTTGTTGCTGAGAATGAGACTCTTTTTAAGTGCTTATTTTTGAGAGGTAGAAAGTATGCATAAAATAAAATTGTATGGAATGTAGACCTAATTACAAAATGTAAGTGATAAAACTTCAGATAAAATGATAGTAGGGTATCTTCACTATGTTGGGGTAGATTATTTTTTAATGAGACAAAGAAGAAACAATCTACATGGAAATTTAAATATGTTTCTCAGAACACCTGCTATGGGAATAAAATATCAAGGTATAGAATTGGGGAGAAAAAAAAGTCTAGGGTCTCCTGGATGGCTCGGTCAGTTGAGCGTCTAACTTCAGCTCAGGCCATGGTCCCTCTGTTCGTGAGTTTAAGCTCATCACCACGGAGCCTGCTTAGATCCTCTTTCCATCTCCCCCTGCCCCTCCCACAGCAGGTGTTCTGAAAAATGTATGTGAAATTTCTATGTACATTGTATCTTCGGTTTCATTAAAAAACAATCTACCCCAAGATTGTGAAGATACCACACTATCATTTTATCTGAAGTTTTATCACTAACGTTGCATAATTAGGTCTATATTCCATCCAAGTTTATTTTCTGTATAGTGTGGGCTAGAGTTCAAGAATTTCTCTTTTCTCTATGGATATCTAGTTGTCACACTGCCATTTATTTAAAAAAATAATTTGCTCATGAGGTTGTAATATTATCCTCGTTTTAATTCAAGTGACATACTAGCAGATCTAATAATAGTGGGTCTATGTTCTGCCCCATTGTTTTGTCTGTATATTTCCTAATGGAAAATCTCAGTTAGTATAGCTTTATGTCTGGCTATGGAAGTTTCTTGCTTCTATGTTTTTCAACACTGTCATTGCTGTTAGCAGCACTTTGCATTTCCCTATACGTTTTGAAACAAACTTGAATCTTTCTATACTCAGTTGTATTTTGATTGGGATTTTATTGAGCCCATTATAACAATTGGAGATAATTAATTGATATCTGTACTATCTAGTATTTTCAATCCAACATTTATGCTCTCATCTTTAGTTTCCATTGTAACATCAAATTTTCTCATCACTAAATTAAATTTTCAAATATTTGAGATTTCAAATCTATTCTAATGATAGACAAATAGGTTTGTGAATCTTCTTTCATGTAATGTCCTTGTCTGTGTTGTATTTTTCTATGTATAGTAACATTTGTTACTAATGTTTTCTTTTTGTAAGTTTTTATAAAATGGATTTCATTTCTTTAACAAACATTTGATTACACAATTTTCGTTTCAACTTCAATTGATTTTAAGTATTATTTTTGAGAATTTGTCTATTTTGTCTAAATTCTTAGTTTTAGCCTAAAATTTTTCAGATAAGCCATTAATATGCTCTTTGGATCTAGATCTATTAAGAAGTTGCTTTCTAGTTCCTGAAACTAGTAGTTTTTTCACTTATTTTTTCTCTTAATCAGTCTTGATAAAGTATTATCAGTGTCAATATGGTCAAAGAACTTTTACGTTGTTTAATCTGTAATATAGGTGATAGATGACAGATAGATATAGACAGATAATACATAAATGGATAAATAGATATGTAGGTAGACAGATATCCATTTGTTCTGCTTCGTGGCTTCTTATTTTCTTTGTTTATTACATGCTTTCTCTAGGTTTTTTATTTGAAATGCTTAGATTATTGATATTCAGTTTTATGTTTTTAAATAAATGTACTTTTCTTATGAATTTCCCTCAAAAACCTGCTTTAGCTTCATCTTCTTATCTTTTTTTAATATAATTTATTGACAAATTGGTTTCCATACAGCACCCAGAGCTCATCCCAACAAGTGCCCTCCTCAATGCCCATCACCCACTTTCCCCTCTCCCCCACCCCCAATCAACCCTCAGTTTGTTCTCAGTATCCAAGAGTCTCTTATGGTTTACCTCCCTCCTTCTCTGTAACTTTTTTTTTTCCCCTTCCCCTACCCCATGGTCTTCTGTTAAGGTTCTCAGGATCCACATATGAGTGAAAACATGGTATCTGTCTTTCTCTGACTGATTTATTTCACTTGGCATGATACCTTTAAGTACCATCCATCATTGCTGCAAATGGCATGATTTCATTCTTTCTCATTGCCATGTAGTATTCCATTGTATATGTAAACCACATCTTGTTTATCCATTCATCACTTTCAACAATAGCCAAATTATGGAAAGAGCCTAAATGTCCATCATCTTATTATCTTTAATGTCATATCTTTACTATTATCATTTAATTTTAATTTTCTATTTTAATTTTATTACTATTTCTTCTTGGTTTTCAATCTCATTGTGTTAGTTTGCCTGGGTTGCCATAACAAATTGCCACAGCCTGGGTGGGTCAAACAACAAAAACATTATTTTCTCATGCTTCAGGAAGTTGGAAGTCCAAAATCAAGGTGCCAGTTGGTTGATATATTTTGAGGACTCGGCCAGTTTCAATTAAGGCCCCATTCTATTAGCCTCATTTTAAATAATTTGCCTCTTAAAATGCCCTATTTTCAAATGCAGTCATACCCCTATGACCCACTCATGTGACCTCATTTAAACTTAATTACCCCTTTGAAGATTTTATCTCCAAATGTAGTTACATTCTAAAGTTATGAGCTTGGGACTTAAAATATATGAATTTTGGGAGGTGACAATTTAACTTACCACATTATTGAAGTTTACTGTTTAGTTTGCATATTTTGTGTTTTGTTTACTAGCTTAATTTCATTGAGGTCAGAGAAAACACTAGGAATATTTTATTGCAGGTTTAATGGCCCCCTGTGTAACAGATTTTGGTAAATGTTTTGGTAAGTGTTCCCAATACAATTTAAAAATGTATATATGAATTCTTTCATTATCTTGTGTAGTACTATAAAAGCATTGTATGCATGTGTGTGTGAATGTGTGTGTATGAGTGTGAATACATACATACTAATTTGCTCAATTAGATAATCAGGTCAGATCTACAATGTAGTGAGTGACATTTCTGTCTCGTTATCTTCGCTACTGAGAAAGGTGTGCTAATGTATTGCTACCTGATCACGGTTTGCCTGTACCTCCTTTTAACCGTCAAATTTTGCTAAAGGTATTTTGAAACTATATTAATGGGTCTATATCGACTTTGGAGTGTCATATCTTACGGTTGGGTTGATAATGTTTACATTATAAAATGGCTTTTTTTTTTAATCTTTGGCTTGAAAAACTCGCTTTAGTACTTATGTTAGTGCTTAAATTTTTAGTCTTACCTTGCACAGTTTCAGAATTTGACAAATCCTTGAGGCCGGGACAAAGCAGGATTCAGCCAATTATTTGGGCACATTAAGTTCAGTTTTTCCACTCCCATTTAGTGAGACTGCCAAAAGTTCTTCTCTCCCTCGGTAAGAATGTACTGAGACCCACTGCTCATTCTGAGTCTCTAACACAAGCCCCGGTTGGGAGATACCCCTAGGGAGATGTATTGCCTTCAGCTCAATTTTAAGAGCATCCTGTATCTATGTCCATAGCGTCTCTGGGTCCTGATCCTTATAAAGCTCTTTATTGTTTAAAAGCAGATGATACTTTTACTATTTACTACGTCTTCTTGCAGCTATTGGAGGTAGTAACATTCTACTCATACCCTATTCCATTTTAATCAGAAACCTCAATCTTCATTAAAACTAAAAGCAGAGGGATGCCTGGGTATCTCCGTCAGTTAAGCATCCAACTTGATTTCCAGTCATGTCAAGATCTCACAGTTCACGAGTTCCAGCCCTGCATCGGGCTCTGTGCTGACAATGCAGAGTCTGCTTGGATTCTCTCTCTCCCTCTTCCTGCCCCTCCCCCACTCACACAGCCTCTCTCTCAAAATAAACAAATAAATAAATAAACTTTAAGAAAAGCAACTAAAATCAGCAGTCTTACATATGTGATATTTGTTATTTGTGAAAAAAAAGAGGAAAGGAAAATACCATATTAACTCTAAGAATCATACAAGATAAGAATAACTTAAAATACCTAGGGGGAATTTTGAACTGATTGAATCAAATTATTGATTCTAGTATCAAATTATTTATTATTTTTACCCAGGATAGAATTCTATGGTGTTAAATAAACTTAAAACATTAGATTTCCAGGTGAATTTTATATTTTGGTATGAAACTATAGAAGCCTGACCATATTAGGCAAACTGCCTGCACAATAATTCTTATTCTTCTCTCAAGTCAATTGCAAAATTTTATTTTATGGTTTTACTGTAACTCATATCCTACACAAAATCCTAATTGAAAAGAGTTTGACAGCCTGTGTTTTAACCTCCTCTAGACAATACTAGACAATACGACACATCCCCAAACCATATTGTACAATTTGTTACAAATTGCAGTTTACTCAAGAGAGACTTAAAATGATGATAAATGACAGAATTAGTTAGAATAAGTTACTATGACTTTGAAAATGATTTCTAGTCGACGTTGGGAAGCCATAAAATACCATCACATAAACTAAATCAAATCTGGCAGAGAAAAATTTCAGATACCTGGAGATATCCTTTGTCATGAGAGCCTATATTGAAATTTAAATAAGAACATATACAAAATACACTTTTTGAATATCTTCTACTTTTAAAAATTATTTTGACTCATAAGTAAATACCCTAGATCTGCCCTTATGAAAGAGTAAGTAGGAGACACTGACCGGCTTATAACAACTTTGTAAAATAGGTAAAACCCTGCCCTCTATACTTTCAGAGAAAAATGAGATTTAATTAATTGCATAACTTATTTTTTCTGAATAAAATACGTATAAAGATTTAAGACTGGAAATAAACCAGCATTAATTCTTATATGACTCGTAAGCATGGATTATACACTGTTCTGAGGCAGGAAACATGACTATCTGGTCCTCCGCTATTTCTTATGCCAGGCACATGGTAGGAATCGCTAATCAATTCATATTTAATTAATTTAAATCAAAGGCACATTATACAAATATTTAATCCTTTTCAAAATTCAATAAACTTGCTATAAATATCATATTTCCAAGACAAGGAAGAAGACAATAAAAGGTAACAAGCCTTTAACCTAGTATACGTCTAGGAGCCTAGTATACGTCTTTTTTTTTAATTATTACTTTTAAATTTTTATTTTAGGGAGAGAGAGATGGGGAGGGCAGGGAAGGGACAAAGGAAGAGAGAGAATCTGAAACGGGCTCCATTACTCAGTGAATGGAAGGGGGCTTGATCCCATGACCCGGGGTAATAACCTGTAATCTGAGTCATCAGAAATCTGATGCTTAACCAACTGAGCCACCCAGGGGCCCAGAGATTAGTAAATTTCATCTGACTCCTTAGCTTCTGCTCTTTCTGTTATAGCTTACCACATCCAGCAATATTCACTTGTTTCTGTTTTTAGTGTTCTATGAAACATGTGTGTGTGTGTGTGTGTGTGTGTGTGTGTGTGTGTGTTTGTGTCTAAGTGTGAATCTTGATAGATTACAGAAATTTTGGATATTTCCTTTTTTATGGTTATCTCGAATTAATACCTTCATCTTGTGTTTTTATTCTCATTTTATTCTCAAATATATGCACTACCTTTCCTGTTCCTATCTCTAAAGTTTGATCTTTACTATCCTAATATATAAGTATCATTTGCTACACTTAAATTTGGACATTTTTGCATGAGTCAGTGTTCTGCAGAGAAACAGAACCAGTAGGATATATATATATATATATATATATATATATATATATACATATATATACATATATATTTATATTTATATATATTTATTTATATATATATATCTATTTATATATATATGTGTGTGTGTATATATATATATATATATATATATATATATATATATATGAATTAGATAAGTTTCCATATATATGGAGGCACATGATGTCATATGATTATGGAGGCGTTGAAGTCCCATGACCTAATTTCTCCAAGTTAGACACCAGGAAACCAGTGGTGTAATTCTAGTCTGAGTTCAAAGGCCTGAGAACCAGGAGAGCTGAAGATATAAGTCCTAGTACAGGATGGGGCACCTGGGTGGCTCAATTGGTTAAGAGTCCAACTCTTGATTCTGGCTCAGGTCATGATCTCATGGTTTGTGAGTTCAATCCCTGAGTCCGGCTCAATGAGGAGCCTGCTTGGGATTCTCTCTCTCTCTCTCTCTCTCTCTCTCACTCTCTCTCTGCCCCTCCCCACTCACTCTCTCTCTCCTCAAAATAAATAAATAAACTTTATTTTTAAAAATCTTAGTATATGAGCAGGAAACTGATGTCCCAGATCAATAGGCAGCCAAGAAACAAAGAGAGTAAATTCCTTCTTCCACTCCCTTTTGTTCTATTCAGGTCATCAATGGATTGAATGGTTTCCACCCACACAGGAGAGAGTCATCTACTTTATAGAATCCACTGATTCAGATGCTGATCCCATATGGCAACATCTTCACAGACACACCCAGAAATAATGTTTAATCTAGGCACCCACGGCCAGTCAAATTGATACTTGAAATTAACCATCAGATTATTTCTCATTTCTCCTATTCTCCACAGAATTTCACACGTACAATTTGGATCACCTGTATCTTTGAGGAGTATGTGTGAATTGTGCATAAGTGTAAGTATGAATACACACACACTCACACACACACACAGACACACTCACACACACACAAACACACATGAGAATCTTACAAGGTAAAAGAAAACAGGAGTCTGAAACCACAGGGCAAAACTCAGGCTTTTGTTTCCAGTAATGTACAATAAGTATTCTGAAAAAAATATAATAAATGAATATATATAAGTGGACATCTATATCCTCAAAATTATCAACAGTCTTCCATCACTCTATGGGTAGTACTTGTCATTAAGAATGCAATTCCTTAAGACATAAAGAAATAAAAGTACTAGATCAGTTCCAAGAACACATCTATATTTGAACCTGGTTCAGTCCCCTGATGATGTGTTCAATTTATTTGACAGAATGTGTGTGGTTGACAAGATGGGATGTGGGCTCTAAGAAACTAGAAAAATAAGTCAAGTATTTAAATTTTAAGGAATCAAGACTATACAAAGATAGATGTTCAAATATTTGAGAGCATAGAGATTTGAATACTGGAAAAGACAGCCTTCAGCAACTATAGAATGGGTACTATGACCATTTTGTTCACAGATAGTTGTATAAGCAACTGTTGTAAAACTTAAAAACATTTTATTGTATATCATGTATTTGTGGGCAAATAATTCAGATAGGGCTTTGCTAGGAGACACTTCATTTAAAGATGACCTCTGGGCTCTAAAACCACTTTCCTCAACTACCGAGCAGTTACCCGGAAATCGAGACTCAGATAGGTCCCTCTCCCTGTCTGTGACACCTCAGGACCTCTCTAGGTAGTCTCTCCATCAAGTTAGTTGAACTTACATGATTGCTCTTGGCTTGTAAATTGAAGCTTTTTAGGGGTCTAGATGGTAGTTTCCAGTTTTGTGTGATTTACACTCAGAAGGCCTGGAGTTGACTTTTACCACATGATTGGTCAAGCAAGTTACTAAGGCCAGCATAGGGTAACAGGTAAGGAAATTAGACTTCATCTCTTAGTGAGAAGTATAAAATAATTTGTAACCAGAATCCATCACAATGAGCTTGTAAATATCATAATTAATGATACAGAACTAATCTGGTCGGCATCAATGTGGGAAGACTTATGTCAATGTGAGTCAATTCCAAAAGTCATTTGACTTTCACCCATCTCCTGGAGGCCAACTGTTCAGCAAACATATGAGATAATCAAAGAATATAGGGAAAGAAATGAAGCTGGAAAATACAGGGAAAAAATGTGATACCTTGTAAGTAGAAAGCATGATTATTCTGGAGTGCTCTTAATGCAAGAATATGCTTAGGGGGCTTATCAATAGAAAATAATGACTTCAAATGCATAGAAACATGACATTGTAGATAAAAGTTCTAAGCAGGTCCTAGCTACTTTGTGTTATTGTGAGTCCTAGGCAGGATTATCGAGT
Source organism: Leopardus geoffroyi (assembly GCF_018350155.1). Lineage (NCBI taxonomy): Eukaryota > Metazoa > Chordata > Mammalia > Carnivora > Felidae > Leopardus > Leopardus geoffroyi. Next base: position 21,351,941 of record NC_059333.1, read on the forward strand.
TACATATCTGTGAAAACACGCACGCACAAATATACATACAAACACAGAGCTTAATGGTTTTAAAAGCACCAGAAAATAAAATTAAAAGGAAGCATTTAAAAAATGAATATACTAATCAATATACTAATCAATATAACCTCCCATGAATATCATCATAAAATAATTCCCATAGTAAGAAAGTATATCAGGGTTGGAAGAAACAAAGGTATTTTTATTGGAGGAGACAGATTAATGACATTTCTGCATTACCATCTATATAGATGCTTCTAATTATTCACTCATTATTGAATATTTAGTAGAGAAAGCAGATCTATTTGTTCCATCTGCTTTTATTAATCAGTATTGGAAGTGATACCGACTGCCTGTCATCACTTGTCTCCATTTTGATACAATGTCAAAATATTTGCATTATTTGGTTGGTTACAACTGATGACCAATGTGTTGCTAATGGGTACTCCCGGATCATGTGTTCACCATTTTGTGCCAACTCCATCACCACCACGTTATGGCTACAAAACAACCCATATTCTTGTCCATTGGAAAATGTTTTTCCCCTCTTTGATCCCTCTCATCAATCGCATCTATCAGAAATGTGTGTTATGTTTCCTTTTGACACTTGTACATCTAAGAAACACTGTGAAGGAAAGGGTGGGGATAGATCAATTACCTTTGATGCGAGTGATTTATCTTGAATATAAACTGAATTTTACAGATGGAAACAAAGATTTCAATGCCCAGAGCTCAATAACCACTAACATATTATCTCTGGGCTCCTGAGTGTCTCGGTGCATTAAGTATCTGACTTCAGCTCAGGGAAAGATCCCATGCTTTGTGAGTTCAAGCCCACATCACGCTTGCTGCTGCAGGGGGGAGCCTGCTTTGAACCCGCTGTCTCCCTATCTCTCTGCCCCTCTTCTGCTTGTTCTCTCTCCCTTTCTCTCTCTCTCTCTCTCTCTGTCAAAAACAAACATTTAAAAATAAAATAAGATATTATTCCAAATGCATGTATTCAAAACAATATATGTTATACCTGAATATCTAGATAGATGTTCTTTTGGCTTTTTTTTATTATGAGATACTTATGAACTATGTGTATTTGCTAAGTCATTCTGATACATAGTCTGCTACTTGGTTACATTTCCTATTCCAGGGTGAAATATTCACAGGAAAGATGTTAATAAATACACGTTTAAAAAGATTTCAAAACCAAATTAATTGAGTAGAGTGGAATAGAATTACCAAAGGTGAGAAAATTTAACACCACCAAAATGTGCTCCCTCATAAATTAAATTTTTTTCTCAGCTATTGGTTAAGTAGCAAGCAATGGAACATTTATTTTTTTTCCTTTTTGCAAGTCAAGTTTTTTGTTTGTTTTGTTTTTCATGATAGTATGGTAAAGAGCCACCTTGAGTTAGAGGCAGAAAAAGCTAACAGATTAAGAAATAATGAGATAGGAATAAATTATGTTATTGCATATGACTTTGTAATTTGGTGAAATTATCGTTTGTCCTGACAATTTATCTTTTTATGTAATATTATTAAATTTGAAATTCAAATGTAAAGTCTAATTAGAAAATATTTTCCAAGGGGTGCCTGGGTGGCTTAGTCTGGTTAAGTGTTGGACTTCAGGTTTGGTCATGATTTCACAGCTTGTGAGTTCAAGCCCTGTCTTGGGCTCTGTACTGACAGCTCGGAGTCTTGAGTCTGTTTCATATTCTATGTCTTCCTCTCTCTCTCTGAATCTCCCCTGCTCGCACTCTGCCTCTTTCTTTCAGAAATAAATAAAACTTAAAAAAAAAAAAGAAACTTTTTTCCAATAAACATGATCAAATTTATGTGAGAACTTTTTACCTTTACATGGAATATTGTCGATCTGATTTTATGATCTAATTCAGAAGCCATTAGGGATGATATATATGGTATATGTTATACAATTGGCATATTCCAGTAAAGCTAAATTAATTAGAATTTTCCTCATCATAATTTATTGACTGCCTGATGCTTTGATTTGGAAATCACTGGGTATGATTTGCAATTGGTTTGGCGAGGTAAAATCAAAGTTATAATTTTAGGGTTCTCATTCTGCTTTTGAAGTCTTTTATTGCTAATTAATTTGTGTTTGTTTTCAGAAGACCCAAAGATAAAGAACTTTTCAATATTATTATGCATAGCTTTCAAGACGCGGAAACCCTGCAACGTTCTAGGGCAGGTGACCAACATCATTATTACTTACTGTTGTTTGTTTATCAGGACTAAGTCATTATTGTTTATTAATTTGTAAAATAGGTCAAATAGTTATTCTACAGGGTTATTGTGAGTTAATACATCACATGAAAAATTATATTAGGATCATAGGTCCTAATCATGATCATAAGTTAGGACCTATGATATGAGAGGGATCAGTAACACCTACTTTGCCTCATTCCCATAATTCATTAACATAAATATACAAGTTAATATTTAAACAAGTAAATTGTTTTGGGGACACTCTTATTCTTCTAGATACTTCTTAGATATTTGTTCATTAATCTCACCAATTACTCTCTAAGATAGGCAATGTAATTTTCCACAATTCACAGGTGACTGATGTTTATAAAATATTTGTAAATATGTATAAAGTAAGGTATGTAATACCAAATTTATGGTTTTTCTTTTTACTTAAGATTTGTGTTAACATATTATCCACTCTCACTAAAGCAGCATAAAAACCTGTCACAACATGAAGTTAATACTGTGCACGGGCTCTAACAGTCAGACTTAAAATAATGGGCTGCTGTCCTGGGTCAAGGTTAAAGGCTCATTTGGCATTTTAAAAGAAACTGTCTTCCAGATTTGAATTAGGTCATTCTGGCAGAAGGTGTTATCAAACTTTCTGCTTAAAAGATAACCCCATTGTATAAACTGCAAATATAAATGACCTCAAAGGAACAAATTAATGAAGCATTTTCAAGGATTTTATTTTTTCACAGCATGATCTCTTCTTTAAAGTTACATCAAAGATGGGATGTTATAACCTAGAACTATGGCTTTATCAGAAGGATACCTTTATGTAAAATACCAATTTTGCAGGATTAAAATATCTTACTCTGGGAAGACTCTAACAAGAAAATTCATGTTGAAAAAGATTTATACTAAAAGATTTTTCAATATATAAATATGAACCGAATAGACATGGATATAAAGGCATTTTTGGCAATATATCAATATAATTCCATAATGTAAGTGTAGGCAATGGTATATCAACTTACTAATGTTGTAATGTATATTGTTTTAAAAACATAATAAAAAGGCGATATAAATATGAGAAAAATGATGTTAGAGAATGAACACAAGTGGGAAACATTCCTGGAAAAATTTTATGTATAAACAAATTTCAAAAACTAATAAAATTAGACAAAATTTAATTTAAAGACTATTTACTTACTGTACTACATACCAAGCCATGACCCCAGTTTCAGGCAAAATACATACCTGTATTACATTTTATTCAATTACATTTTTCCCCCACAGTCCAGTAATTTATTTTATATCTGAGTAATTTCACAAACAAACCTGATGAATAGCAATATTTTGTTTGTGTTCCCGCTTCCATACACTCAGTATCTAAAACACCATAGTATCCAACATACGCAAACCCATGGGGAGGGTTAGTAAATACACACAGATTAGAATCATGGCGCTCTTTGCTCCGGAATGGGATGATCCCACAGGATACAGCTTGGGATATAGCAGAGCATAAAGACACATGTTACATATGAAGCGACCAAAAATACACTAGCATTTTCAATACGTGTGAAGAGGAAACCTGCAGAGGTTAAAGGGCCTTTTATGCTCATTGAAAAGTCAGGCAGGGGGGCGCCTGGGTGGCGCAGTCGGTTAAGCGTCCGACTTCAGCCAGGTCACGATCTCGCGGTCGGTGAGTTCGAGCCCCGCCTCAGGCTCTGGGCTGATGGCTCAGAGCCTGGAGCCTGTTTCCGATTCTGTGTCTCCCTCTCTCTCTGCCCCTCCCCCGTTCATGCTCTGTCTCTCTCTGTCCCAAAAATAAATAAACTTTGAAAAAAAAAAAAAAAAAAAAAAGTCAGGCAGGTTGCCCCTAATGTGTTTTCCAAATATTTTGGAGAGTACTGCATTCCAGGGTAGGATATGCTGATTAGTGTTGTCTTTGTCGCCTTGATAGTCTTACATAGTCACATCCCAGTTTTTTGTTTTGTTTTGTTTTGTTTTGTTTTGTTTTGTTTTGCTGTAGCTTTTGTTTGAATGAAAGAAATGTAAGTGAATTTAGACAATACATATCATCTATCTATCTATCTATCCTGAATGTATGTGTATAAACTATTTCATTTCCTTTATGTATCATGCTCATCACTCACATAATTTAATTTCCTTTATGTATCATTCACTCACATATGTAGCTCATTTAAACAATTGGATAATGGAACATCACTTCTTTTTTAGATAAGGTAACTAAGGCCTAAGGGAGGATAACTTGTTTCTAAGAGGAAATGGTGCAAGAACAATCTACTCAGACCTGACAGATTCCAGTGCTTATGTCTTATCATTACAATACTTTATCTCTGGGAGGCGCCTGGGTGGCTCAGTCAATTAGGTAGTTAAACATGGAACTCTTGGTTTCCTCCCAGGTCGTGATATCATGGTTTTGAGTTCCAGCCCCACATAGGGCTCCCCACTGACAGTGAAGAGCCTTCTTGGGATTCTCTCTCTCCTTCTTTCAGGGACCAAATTGTGTATATCTCTTCTTTCTGACTCTCCCCTGCTCTCTCTCTCTCTCTCAAAAATAAACAAACTTTAAAAAACAAAGCAACAACAACAAAAAACCCAATACCTTATCTCTGATTGTTGTTTCTTTGAAGCCCTAAAACTTTATTGGTTAGATATTAAATTAGTTTATGAGGCAGATAGTTTCTTAAATGCTACTTATCACATAATTTTTATTTGACAAAATAGTACATTTGTATATTATAACGTGTCCAAAGTATAAAAAACAAAACTAACAAAAGTCTGCATGCATTTTGAGAACAGATACTAAGTTTTTATATTGTGGGAATTAGGTAGCATTACAGACATTTGAAAACTCCAGGCAAAAACAAAAATCATTTCATATATACTTAATTTGATTTATAAATTAAGTGAAGCTTTGTATCTATCCACTAATCTAAGGTATTACTCCACTAAATATCTAAAGAAACTTCCCATGTTAAAAAAAAACACATAAAATATGAAAAAGCAACAATTCAAAAAAGGATTTTGAACATGTAAAACATCGCAATGAATAAAAAATTACCATTAAAATAAAAGAGATACTGTTTTTACCTGTATTAGGTAAGCAATAATGGGGGGCAGGGGGATATCCAGGGTTGTTCATGAAGAGTGAAATGAAAAATAATTCTAGGGAATATATTTTTTAATTTTTTAAATATGTATGAAAGGCTTTTCTTTGGAGGAGTTACAAAAACAATGGAAAACATAAAAATGCTAAATCATGATTATTAAAAATATGTTGTCTGGCCATACAACGGAATGCTATGTGCTTCCTAAAAAGATAAAGGAATAGCTAACATCATGAGAAGTGTTTCTGATATGCTGAAAACTCAGGAAACCAAATTGTGTATATCTCCATCTGTATACTGATGGAGAATAAAAAGCGAGAGCAAAAGAGTGAGACTGATGATAAAGCGTGAAAAGGAAACAGAGAGACTATGAGAGAAAGAGGTAAGAGATAGGCCAGTAGATTCACTGGGATAAGTGTATGATTTCTGAATGGGATTATAGGAGATTTTACATTCTATTCTTGTAGTTTTTACATTCTATTCCTGTATTTTTCTATATTTTCCAAATTTCATTTAAAATTTTACATATTTAAAATATATTTTACTTATAATATGAAAATTATTCTTAAAATTTATAAGACACCCAGATAAAATGTGAAGAGTTTTAGTTTGTTTGTTTGTTTGTTTGTTTGTTTGTTTTAATTCTGAACCACGGTGCACTCTCAGCAATGGTTCCTACAAGCATCCTCTCTAATTTATTTATTTCGGGGCGCCTGGGTGGAGCAGTCCGTTGAGCGTCCGACTTCAGCCAGGTCGCGATCTCGTGGTCCTTGAGTTCGAGCCCCGCGTCGGGCTCTGGGCTGATGGCTCAGAGCCTGGAGCCTGTTTCCGATTCTGTGTCTCCCTCTCTCTCTGCCCCTCCCCCGTTCATGCTCTGTCTCTCTCTGTCCCAAAATAAATAAACGTTGAAAAAAAAAAAAAAATATTTCATTGGTTACAGTGATAGGCAGAATTCTAAAGGTGTCCCCCAAATCCCTGTCCTCTGGTCATTCAGTAAAACACTAGTCCAGGTATGCTGTGAAACAACTCCATGGTTGGAATTAAAGTTCTTGACCTTGAAACAGGGAGATTGTCTTGAATTGTCAAAGTGGCCCAATCTAATCACTTGATCCCTAAAAAAGCCTGGGACAAACTCAGGCCTAGGGTTGTTGTCTTCCAAGTTGAAGATTGGGACTGCAAGCAGCAGCCTGGAGAAGGTGAGAAGCAACCCCAGCCAAGAGTCACCAAGGAAATACAGATTCCATCCTAGGCACGCCAGCAGGGAGTGCGCCCTACAGACACTTTGATTTCAGCCTTTGGAGACCCTAGGCAGATCTTTGTTTAAAGCTGCTAAACTGTGGTACTTTTACCAGAGCAATAGAAAATTAATAGTTACTGCTTTCTAGGTCCATTCTCCCACCCCTCATCATATTGTTGATGCTCTAACGTGTTTAATATAGATCATTGAATTGGTAAGTTAGTCATATAAAAAAGTAATATTTATATGTGCAGGTCATTTAATTAGTATAAATGAACTTGTGCTATATAAATTGTATAAATATATAAATGAATTTATTCGGGGCGCCTGGGTGGCTCAGTCGGTTGAGCATCTGGCTTCGGCTCAGGTCATGAGGCTCAGGTCATGATCTCACAGTCTGTGAGTTCAAGCCCTGCATCAGGCTCTGTGCTGACAGCTCAGAGCCTGGAGCCTGCTTCGGATTCTGTGTCTCCCTCTCTCTCTGCCCCTCCCCTGCTCATGCTCTGTCTCTCTCTGTCTTAAAAATAAATAATAACATTAAAAAAACTTAAAAAAATGAATTTATTGCCTCTCAAGATTTGAACAGTGACATGTTTATCTGTGTTCATAGGCTACTGCTTTTAAATTTTACATAGTTCATGGAGTCAATGAGGTATCAGAATATTTCACTTTTTCTTTCCTCCTGGGATAGTCTTACAGTTAGCTTTGGTTCTCCACAAATGCAAACAGTATTGTGATTAATATCCAAGCTCAGGACTAATTATATACCTGTTACATTAATTCATAATTTATCTAAATTATTTGCTATTACTTTATATAATGATTACACTATACCATTCTAAGATAATCAAACCTTCCTTTCACCTTTGTTACTTTCTTTAACACTCCATATGTTTGCATAATATATTTGAATTAATTTTGCCAATCATATCAATGTGAACTTTAATCTCACTTTTGTTTTAAAATACATTTCTTTGATTTCTATCCATGTTAAGTATGTCTTCATATTCTTGTTCACTATTCATTTTTTTTCTGTGTGTAATCAGTCTGTTTATATATATATTTTTTGCCTATTTTCCTTTGATCTATATGTTTTTTTTCTCTTGTTTATTTTTAAAAATTTCTTGTAAATTCTAACTGGTAATGTGAAGACGTTTGGGGAGGCAATTTTATCATCCTTATAGAAATATAATTTATATACAACACAATCCACCTATTTTCAATAGCAATATTGTGGTATTGTTGGAGGTTTGTCCTTTTTGTTTTTCATTTAGGTGAATATATAGTGGTGTCTTCTTGTCAATGTATAAATGATGTAGCAAGGTAGTAATGAGTGTTGATTAGAGCAACAAGTTTGATGTTTCTTCAAAACTTTAACATTTCCACCTTGAGTAGGCTGGTGTTAAAGAAGAAAAAGAAATATAACATGAAAATATTCCCAGCATAATTTTTTTTTTGTTTACTTATTTATCTTGAGAAAGAGAGAGAAAGAGAGAAAGAGCAGGGGAGGGGGCAGAGAGAACAGGAGAGTGAGAATCCCAAGCAGGCTCCGCACTGTCAGCACAGAGCCTGACACGGGGGCTCCAACTCACGAAACGTGAGATCATGATCTGAGCCAAAACCAAGAATCGGAACCTTAACCAACAGAGCCATCCAGGCACCCCATCCAGGCATGATTTTTTAATTCTTTTTTTTAAACAGCTTTACTGAGGTGTATTTTATATATTATACAATTAATCATTTCTTGTGAACAATTCAAGAATTTACAGTAACTTTACTGAATGATTACACCATCACCATTAATCTATTTCAGAATGTTTTTATCCAAGATTTCCCATTTGCAGTTAATTCTTGCTTCCACCCCAGACCCAGGCAGTCACTAATTTATTAAACATTTTGTGAATAGTTCCTGTAAGTGGATTTATAGAATATGTGGTCTTGTATCCAGCTTCTTTTACTTAGCATGATGTGTTTAGAAGTTCATCCTTAAGGCAATCGTTTTCTTTTCAATTTTGAATAATGTTTCTTGCTATGGATATGCTACATATTATCTATCAACCAGCTGATATTTAATTCTTTGCAAATTCTCTATATTGTGTTCACAGGTTTTCTCTCTTATGAATAATGCTGCTCTAAGCATTTTCACTCCAGTCTTTTTGTAGACACGTTGTCATTTACCTTTGACAGATACCTAGGAATGGAATTATTAGATTATATGGTAGTTTTACTTTTAGCTTTTAGAGAAATCTGCGAACTGCTTTTGAAAATGGTCGCACTATTTTACGCTCTTGTTACAACATGTCTGGTTTAGCCACATCCTCGTCAACATGTGTTATTGTTTGTCGTTTTGATTATAGCCATCCTCCTACATAGGAAGTAGTATCTCGTGAGCTAATTTGCATTTCCCTAATTACTAATGATATCAAATAACATTCTATTCATTTGAAATATTATAATTAGCTGATTGTTGTCTTTGACGCACAATGTTCATTCACATCCCACTTGATTAATTGAGATACTTATTTTGAGCCATAGTAGATAGATGAATAAAGCTAATAGTGTGCATAATATTAATATAAATCACTTTAAAGAGCACAGGGTACTTGTGAAAATATTTTAAATTAATGAATAGTAGCACAGTTCTACAGTTAAATATTAAATACTATTGACATTTCAGAAATTGCACACCTACGTTAAAATAAACAAGCTATATTAGAATTAAATTTTTTTAAGTATAGCTTACTCGTGAATGATATAAAGTTAATTAGTTTACTTCCCTGATGGTATCAGCTTATATACGTCAGAAAGATATTCCACAGAATCTCCTTTTCTATACAGATCTGGGTTAGACTTGAAGAGAAATTTTGCACAATATTTGGAAGGCAAAGTAAAGCATCAGCCATCATTGGGTTTGTAGGCTTCCTGACTATATGAAATTCTGATTTACAGAACATGAATTATAGGACTATAAACCATAACCTCTTGAAATATCTGTTCCACCAGAAGGAAATTATTTACATCTCCAGTGGACAAAAACCTATACGTTAACCTCTTCCCCTACAGAGTACTTAAATAATAATAGCTCTGTAAATAAAAAGTCTAGTGCAGCATTTTCTCTAAAAGAAAACCAGCGACTTGGCATATTTGCCTAAAACAAATTAACTCAATATCTAAATATACTCAAACAAGAAAGCACACACTTTCCTGGAGAGCCTGGGTGGCTCAGTCGGTTGAGTGTCCGACTCTTGATTTTGGCTCAGGTCATGATCCCAGGGTGCTGGATTGAGGCCTCTGTTAGGCTCTGTGCTAAGTGTGGAGACTGCTTAAGATGCTCTGTCTCTCTCCCTCTGCCCCTCTCCCCGACTTGCACTCTCTCTCTCTTTCTGTCTCTCTCTCTAATAAAATACTAATAATAAATAAAAAAAAAAAAAAAAAACAAGAAAGCACACACATTCTTTAGCACACGCTTTCTTTACCTTCTACTCCCAGGCAGTTGCCAGTTATTGGTATCCTTTGGAATTTCTAGTTTTATGGATACATTCCTCTTCCTTTTTTCCCTTCTCTCTTCTACCTTCTCTGATAAATCTTATCCAGGTAACCACACATTTCACTAAGAATTTTACTTTCTCTTACTATCCCATATCACAGTGATTTCTCCCAAGGTTTATTTTTTGTTTTGCTTATAATATTCTAAAATCCACTCAAAAGGAATTTTTATGTAAATTTTCTAAGTATTTCTTTTAACTTGAAATTTTATTTTTTTCATTGTAATTTAAGTAATCATTTAACGCCATATGTAATTCTAAGTTGAATTTTATTTTCTGTGATACACTTTAAATATTACTCTAGTTGTGTTTTTGTAGTCAACATTTCTGTGTTTGTTCCTCATACATACTTCTTTTAAGATAATCAGTGGTTATCTCTCTGGAAAGTTAACAGTTTTATTGTTTATTCATTTTTTGTATTTTGTTTTTTTGTCTTTGATGTGTTACAATGCCCTATAATTGTGCAGCTTCTTTCAGGATTGTGATCATTACCCATATCAAGAAAGTATTTTTCTATTTTAAAAAGTAGAAGAGAAATATTTGCAAAAATAATAATAATCACTTCCCAAAGTAAACAATGATGTAAAAACTCAAATGGGAAAGCCTCAGATTGTGCCAAATCAAATCACTTAGACAAGTATACACAAACACGGATATACACACACATTTACACAAGTCCACCTGTTATCAAGTATTTCTTTCCATTTTATTTTATTTTTTTTTTTTCAACGTTTATTTATTTTTGGGACAGAGAGAGACAGAGCATGAACGGGGGAGGGGCAGAGAGAGAGGGAGACACAGAATCGGAAACAGGCTCCAGGCTCTGAGCCATCAGCCCAGAGCCTGACGCGGGGCTCGAACTCACGGACCGTGAGATCGTGACCTGGCTGAAGTCGGACGCTTAACCGACTGCGCCACCCAGGCGCCCCTTCTTTCCATTTTAAATGAAGATCCTTCCTTCCATTAAACTAATTAATTCAATAATAACTCTAGTGATACAGAGAAGTCACAGGAAGTACACAGAAACATGGATATTTCACATATTATCACACCACTTTCTTCTCTTGTCTCCTCCCCTCCCCTCCCCTCCCCTCCCCTCCCCTCCCCTCCCCTCCCCTCCTCTCCTCTCCTCTCCTCTCCTCTCCTCTCCTCTCCTCTTTCCTCCTCTCTTAATCATAATATCCTGAGCCAAACTGGTTGAGTATATTTCTTTTTTTATGTATTTAATAATGACACGATAACATTCGACAATGATGGCGAGATGGTTCATAGCAAAGGTTTCTAGATAAAAATAGAAAATCCTTTACCCCTTGAAAGGATTCAAGCTTCCATCTTCTAGGTTTATTATTTGACAAGTTAAATAGATAGTGAAGTGATTTAACAAATCCCTTTTCTTCCCAACAACATCTATATTTAGACCTATATGAATCCTATGCTATCCTTTCCTGCTCTGAGGAAATAATTGAGGTGAAGGTCACGGGGCTGAACCTGCTTTATACACAGAAATGAACATAAACCAATTTAGTGATGACAGAAACATTATTGTCATCGCACTCATTTAAAAAAAAAAGTTTCATGTTTCTTACGTGAATTTCTTTGAAGTCATGAAAAATGCCATTACTCTCCTGGGGTGAAGTCGATGCACCTCCCCTCTCACCCCCAATTCTCTGGCACCTGTGTCTTCCTTGCCCCACAGTTTCTTCCAACCCCTAGCTATGTGGCTTTCCCATTTCTCCTGGACTTTTACCATATGTCTATATTTGATATTTTAAATTCATCCCTTCCTTTCATTTTCCAGATTTCTAGTTCCTATTCTTCTCCTTATGTTTTTCATTGTTAAAAAAAAAATCACTAAAGCTCCAAAGATGCAGCCTGATAAATAAAACACCTTGTAGAGTATTGTGATAGGAAGACCCTCTGGTAGGCCACTTTTGGAGAAAGAGGTGTATTCATATTATATACTGAAATGTGACTTAAAAATAAATGCACTAAGTATCCATGCTGTCAGCATAGAACCTGAAGTGGGGCTTGATCCCATGAACCATGAGATCATGACCTGACTTGAAATTAAGAGTCAGAGGCTTAACCAGCTGAGCCAGCCAGGTGCCCCTATTATAGTGTAAAATATTTTCAGGCGGATTTGATTATTAGCATTTGTTAAATGGGTATTATAATATTTAAAGGTAAAGACTTGGGGGAAAAAAAGGGAAATTAAAGAGAAAGGCTTGTGACAGACCAAACTAACTAACATTATGTCTGCAAAGTCATTTTATAGGACAATTCTACATTTTACGGGATAGGTTCTTGCCATAGCAAAGCAAAATAGCTATTATAATCATTGTGAGACTAGATACAAACACAAAAGAAATCCTATGAGATTCTCTACTTTTCCCAGGCTTAATCCCATGAACCTAGATTAGAAAATATATTAAGCATCATTACCAAGGTCTATCCAAGAAAACAATTGGGGCACATTTTCTCTTCAACAGTTAATATTATGAATTACAAATTAGGAGAGGTTAGGTCTCTTTGTACACTTAAAAGCAACAGGAAGATATATAGAAAGAAAAGTAAATACAGAGAGTAGGATACAAACGATAAAGCACAACAAGCCTTCAAAGAAAAGGGAAGCCTAGCTGATTTGCAGTTAGTAGACATTTAGCTTCTGTGTAAATAGGTTTGACAATCTAAAACCAGAACTGATTGACAGCTGCATTTAAACTCCTCGTGTTTTTGGTATTACTATCACAGGGCTTATAACCTTGGAATGAGAGGACTCGATCTTTCTTCAAAACACTTTGCCTCAGTAAGGCTAATCTGAATTTCAAAGTTCTTTGAAAATTTTCCCCTTTAACTCTTAAGAGAAATGAATATTTTGCCACTGGACCTCTTTGTTGAGAGAAATCACAGTGTGTGATTTCTGGATGTCCAAATTTCAATCTTCAGTGATGAAAATATGAAACATTTTAATCAAAAGAGAAATGAAGCAATTCTCACCATGCCCTCCTTCAGGGAGTCAACAGTCCACTGGCAGATGGAGCCATAAGCCTCAACTTAAGTTTTCTGGAATGTTCATGGTGAGTAAAAAATAACCATCAAGGTTATAATTTCACACCCCTAGAAACTATTTCAATGTGTATCAAAGAAAAAAGTCACTTGGCATCCTAATACCAATTCCCTGCACTTTCAGATCTACTTAAGTGTGTGAGGACAGAGTACATAAAAAATAAGACTTCAAATAAACTAAATTTGCACAGAAAGAGAGAGACAGAGGGAAAAAAAAACCTTAACATTTACACAAAGTCAGTCAGTAAATTTCTTCAGGAAGCAAACAGACTGATTTCCACCATGGGTAAAATGTGAAACACAACAGTGTCAAAATGCCTGCTTTTAGGTTGAAATGATTCTGTTACAAAAATTACCAAAATGTGGTTAAGCAGGTGTGTGGCTTTTATGTTTTAATCATAGAACATTTACAAAAAGCGATTCCACATATATTAACTCTGCCCCTCTCCCTGGCTCCCACACAAACGCACTCTCTCCGTCTCTCCCTCTCTCTCTCTCTCTCTCTCAAAATAAAAATAAAATTAAAAAATTAAAAAAAAACACTAACTTGAGAAGTGTTACAACTCCAAATTAATGAATATAATATAATGAATATAACTCCAAAATATATTTGGTGTTCCCTTCATTTTTATTTTTGTCTTGGGACTGAGGATACATGTCAACGTCCCTCCCCTCGTATTAGTTTATTTTTTCTTCACCGTTTTTATGTTATCAATTTGATACACAGTTGGTTCATTTGTTTCTCTTTGCAGTTTCAAATATTCTTTCCATTCCTTATTAATTTATATTTGTTGAAACATGTAAATTAGCAACATGATATCAGAACTCGAAGCTTCTTCCACTTCATTGTATCTCCAACCTCATGAACCATCCACTTTAGGTATCAAGTTTCATAACTTCTGGTTGATCATTCCTGTGCTTATTTGCCCCACAGAAGTTCTTTGCAATAAAAAGCACACTACATATACTGTTTTGCACTTTCCTCTTTATTACCAAAAATACATGCTTATTCCACCGTTCAACAGTGACTGGAGACTTTTTTCATTCTTTTCCTTTAATCGCTGAATTGTACTCAATTAAGTGGATGTATTTTAGTTTACTTTTTCAAGTTTACTTATTTTTTGTTGTTGTTGTTGTTGTAAAGAGAGACAGAAAGAAAGAGCAGGGCAGGAGCAGAGAGAACGAGAGAGAGAGAGAGTCCCAAGCAGGCTGCACGCTGTCAGCGTGGAGTCCAAGATGGAACTCAATCCCACGACAGGTGAAATCATGACCCAAGTCGAAACCAAGAGTCAGGTGCTTAACCGATGTAGGTCTGTTTGGTTAAATGACAGAGCCACCCAGGAGCCCCTATTTTAGTTTATTTAGCTACATTTTACGTGTAAGTATTAGGACTGTTTCCCACAGTTTGACATTATATATAAGGTGACAATTAAAAACTGTGATTTTATTTCATGGTTTTTTTTAAGGTGTATCTTCAAAAAAGTTCCCAGAAGTGGCTTTGCTGGGTTAATTTTAATGTATATTGCCATGTTCCCAGGTATAGGAATTGTACCATTCCTTATTCCTAGCAGCAATATATAAGAGTGGCTGTTTTGGGGCGCCTGGGTGGCGCAGTCGGTTAAGCGTCCGACTTCAGCCAGCTCACGATCTCGCAGTCTATGAGTTCGAGCCCCGTGTCGGGCTCTGGGCTGATGGCTCAGAGCCTGGAGCCTGTTTCCGATCCTGTGTCTCCCTCTCTCTCTGCCCCTCCCCTGTTCATGCTCTGTCTCTCTCTGTCTCAAAAATAAATAAACGTTGAAAAAAAAAAATTAAAAAAAAAAAAAAAAAGAGTGGCTGTTTTTATTTTAATTTCACCAATACAGCATTCCATCAAATTTCGAATTATTGTAATTCAGATGAGAAATGCTATTTCAGTGTAGGTTAAAATCCCATTGTTTAAACCTTTGTACCCGTTTTCATATCATAATATTTTATATTATCTGTTCATATCATTTGGAAAGGTTTTTAATTTTTTGACTTTGAAAAATTATTAGGTATTGGTAAGATAAATCTTTATCTGATATATGTCGCTTGTTATTTTGACCTTGATATTACTTCTGATTTTCTTATTTTGCCATGTAAAAGTTGGAGGGTTTTTTGGTAACATTTGAATTAATCAAATTTATTTTTAATGGCATTCAGCTTTGGAAGTGTTGTTTGTTTAAAAGTTTTATTTCACATGCAAATTACAAAAAATGACTTCAGTTTGCTTCCAGTACTTTCTATAGTTTTACTTTGTATATTTGTATGACATCCTTTTGAAGTTTATTTCTGTTTGGTATGTGGTATGTATCTAATTTTATTGTATCCTAAATGCCTTAGCAATTGTATCAATGCCATTTATTAAGAAAAATCATTCTTTGCTCTGGGACTTGAGACACTACCTTTATCACAAACTAAATTTTCATATATGCTTGGATCAATTTCTGATATTTTTATTTTATTCCACTAGGCTGACTATCCATTCATGTGCCAGGTGATACATTGTTTTATTCATAGAATCTTTTTAATAGCATTATTCTCCTATCCTTGTTCCTCATTTTCAAGAGTTCCCTAGCTATTCTGCTTTTTATTATTTCATAAAACCTTCAACATCAATTTCCTAGTTCCAGAAAATGAAACTGATGGTATTTTTATTAGGATCATATTAAATGTGTAAATTAACTTAGGGAGAACTGTTATGATGATAAGTCATGCTTTATGGCTATTTATCCACATTAAAAACTACCTTGGGTGTTTTGTAGGGTTTCAAACTTTTCCTGATAGGAGATTTTGCAAATTTCTTTAATGTACTTTGAAAGGTTGACCTGTTTCTTAGGTTATGTAGATAAGGCTTTTCTTCTCCATTTGGTTCAATTTTCATAAGCTTGGAGAATGAGTGAAATTCACTTCTTTTCTGAAATCTTCTCTGACACTTCTCTGTACAGGGAGGAAAACTCCATTAAGGCTAGCATCATCTTCATTATAGGATACACTTTATAGCTTCATCTGTTACATAGTTGAAAATACGAGGTTTTTAAAGTCAGATGGACAGTGTTCAACGTTCCCCCTCCTTCACTTACAAACTGTTGTTCGATTTGTGGTCTTCTTCCTTCATTTTTCTACAACTAGTTCATCTCCTAGCAAATAGAAGTATTAGCATCCTCCTTAAAAACTTTGCAAGAAATAAATTATGTAAAATCATGATGGGCTTTCGAAAATACCTACTTGGATCTCGTTACTAAAAAAAATACTGTTCTTCTCTTTGTATGTTAATAAAACAAATAAGACATGTGTTATCGACCATTTATTCTACCTCTAATGAGCCCTCTAATGAGCCCTCTGCATACATGAGGATGGGGTCATTAGTGTTCAGCAGAAGAGAAGGCAAGTGGCTCTTTAACAACTCGTTCTATCTTAGGAGAAATCCAGTGAGTGAAGCCTGCAGTGTGGTGTTAACATCTCAATTATGAGGCTGAGTCCCTTTAGGAAAGGGACGATGTAGGGGCAGATTATGCTCTGGACACAAGTAACTTCCTGCTTCATGCTAAATAATAACACAAGGAGCAGGGATTACATTAAGATTAGTTTTTGCCTCACTTATACTTACGGGTCACTGTTTTAGAAGGAGTGCTTCTCAGGAATTGAGTCTCTCAGATGTTTAGAATAAACCTCTTTAAATAGAACATTTTATTATTTGGGGTGCCTGGGTGGCTCAGTCAGTTATGCTTCTGACTTCAGCTCAGGTCACGGTCTCACGGTTTGTGGGTTCAAGCCCCGCATCAGGCTCTATGCTGACAGCTTGGAGCCTGGAGCCTGCTTCAGATTCTGTGTCTCCCTCTCTGTCTCTCAATGTCTCTGTCTGTCTCTATCTCTGTCTCTCTCTGTCTCTCTGTCCCTCCCCCATTTGTGTAACTTCCATGTAAAAGACGGAGAAGGGAGAGAAGTAGAAATCTCTCTTTACTTCAAGCTTCATATCCTAAGGAAACCAGCTTGCCCCTTTAAAGGGAGTTTCAATTTTTTTCATCTCACATCTCATCTGTAGGAAGGTGCTTATTCCTACTCAGGGAAACAACTGAGAACACAATATGTTCAGTTTTTTGAAGGACGATTTTCTTCAATAAAGGGATAACTGCATTCTGAAATTAAAGAAAACAATTTTCAATATTGACTCTGAAATTTTCAAACTTTAACACGTTGAAAATATAAAATAAGAAATATTAAAAGCCTGGGAAATATCTGATGATTATATGTAAACTGAAAAACACACAGTAACTAATAACTCTATACTTCTTTAACTGATTCCATTTCTTTCTTATCTGGCATTGCAGTTGACAGGGAATATTTGAAAAGCAAATTCTCCTTTCCTGCTCCACCCTAAATAATAACACAAGGAACAGGGATTACATGACGATGAGTTTTTGCCTCACTTATTTTCCCCACATGCCTGAAGGAATTAAACACTCCAATGTACACTATTTTCCTGCCACCTGTTAGGAATAGAATCACCTGGTCGAAAGGAAGGAATTCCAGGGGGTCTTGCTACTGTCATCCTTTTAGGCTTCTCTAATTTTCCTTATTAAGAAAATGTACACCATGCACAGAAGCATTAGGGTATGTTTTTCACCAGGTCTGAGAAAACCAGTGTCTGTTCAAATAAGAGCTCATTTAAACTAGTTCTTAATTAATGATAATGCTCTTTACATATTCATCAAAGAGAGTTCTAGCAAAATCCTAAGAGTTTATGATTAACATTTCACTTGTCATCATCTGTCTTTGGATCATCATATCATTTACTTTGAAAAGGTTAATTGTGTATGAAGCATCCATTATTTTAATAAAGTAGATAATTTCAGTCACCTGACTTGTCTGCTATACTTAGTTTGCTGAAACATACAACCTTTCATTTCCATTAGTTGCGTGGTGCTAATTTTTCCAGAGTTTACTGACCACACACAGGGAAACGAACTTCACATAGACAAGTTAACATTACTTTAGTAATATATTTATGCATTGATAAACCAAGATTTCCACAATATATTTAAATGTTTAAATGTATTTTTATACTTACGTGTGTCACTGTTTTAGAATGAGTTCTTCTCGAAAATTGAGTCTCTCAGATGTGTAGAGTATATCTCTTTAAATAGAACATTTTATTATTTGGGGCGCCTGGGTGGCTCAGTCAATTATGCTTCTGACTTCAGCTCACGTCACGGTCTCACAGTTTGTGGGTTCAAGCCCCACATCAGGCTCTGTGCTGACAGCTCGGAGCCTGGAGCCTGCCTCAGATTCTGTGTCTTCCTCTCTCTCTGCCCCTTCCCTGCTCCTGCTCTCTCTCTGTCTCAAAAATAAATAAACATTAAAAAAAGAACTTTTTATTATTTTAAGGATTTGTGATAAAATAATTCTAAAGTATAATACACATATTAATATTTCTCAATAACAATACTTGTTATTAAAAACAAAGCATTTTTCTCATTGAATAAAGTTTTCCTTTTGATTATATACTGCACTGGATTTCACATAGGGATTTCTTTTCTTTTTCTCCTGCTAATGGGAAAATGATTTCAATGTCTAAATTCTTTGGGTCAGTGTTTCCTTTCTATCTTTGCTGTTCTTTCCTTGAAGAAACAATTCTCACATATGATGCCTAAGACCTTACAGTAAACCCTGCATGAGCAAAACAAAGCTCTAGAAATGAAGGGGTTACAATGTATGTTACAGAGCTCATTCTCTGATATGAAATAAGCTTAAGCTTCTCTTAATGGCAGGACTAAGAAATATTCATGAAAAAATACATTCAGCAAGGATATATTGGGGGTAACGGGTCTTAACAAGATAGATGAAACCCTTTTTCTGTTAGGAATCTTTACAGGTGCACCCATGTTAAACGCACAGTTCAGTGGGTTTTGACAAGTATGAGCATATGCGTAACAACTCATCACAGAAAGTTGCTACCTACAAAAATAAAAAATAAAATTAAAAAAAATAGTAAAAAAAAAAAAAAGTTGCTACCTACCAGTTGAAGTCAGTACTTTCATCCTCTGCTTCAGGCAATAACTTATCTGCATCTTTCTCTTACTTTGTTTTCTTAGAATTTCATGTAAACACAGTCCTGCTTCTGTCATTCAACATGTTTCTGAGTTTCATCTATATTGTTAATGTATCAGTATTTGTTCTTTTACATTGTTGAGTTAAGAGTAGTCTTTCGGCAACATAAAGAGATTTGGATTTTTTTAATGTTTATTTTTGAGAGACAAGGAGAGAAAGAGAGAGAGTGAGTGTGTGTGTCACGCGAGCAAGGGAGGGGCAGAGAGAGAGAGGGCAAAAGAGGATCTGACAAGGGCTCTGCGCTGTCAGCCCAAGCCCCATGTGGTGTTCAAGCTCAGGAACCATGAGATCACGACCTGATCTGAAGTTGGGTGCTTAATCGATTGAGCCAACCAGACGCCTCTATTTGAATTTATTTTTAAAGGTTAGAATCTCTTGCCAGTTTTACCAGATTCTTATGTCTTCTTACGGTTAAGTTTAAACACCTCCTTTTTATCCCTCTTTTCCCCATTTATTTAAATTCAAGTTAATTAGTATTGGTTTCAGGAGTAGAATTTAGTGATTCATCACATACATATAGTACTTAGCACTCATCCCAACAAGCACCCTCAATGCCCATCATGTATTTAACCCCCTCCCCCCCGCCACATCCCTCCAGCAATCCTCAGTTTGTTCTCTGTATTTAAGAGTCTCTTATGGTTTGCCTCCCTCTCTGTTTTTATCTTATTATTTTTTTAATATAAATAAAAATATTTTACAAGATCTATGTATTGCAATGATTTTCTTCCACTCTGTCTTGCCATTACATTTTCTTTCCTTTTTTTATTTTTTTAATTATTTCAGGAATTTAGTGATTCATCACTTACATGAAACACCCAGTGCTCATCCCAACAAGTGACCTCTTTAATTCCCATCACCCATTTAGCCCATCCCCCCACCCAACACCCTGCCAGCAATCCTCAGTTTGTTCTCTATATTATACTTATTTGTTCCCAGTTTGTCTCCCTCTTTGTTTTATATTATTTTTTCTCTGTCTCCCTCTCAGTTTTTAAATTATTGGTCTTCCTCTCTGTCTCTCTGTTTTTTATATTATTTTTGCTTCTCTTCCCTTATGGTTATGTGTTTTGTATCTTAAATTCCACATATGAGTGAAGTCATATAATATTTGTCTTTCTCTGACTGACTCATTTCACTTAGCATAACACACTCTATTTTCATCCGCATTGTTGCAAATGACAAGATTTCATTCATTTTGATTACTGAGTAATATTCCATTGTGTGTGTGTGTGTGTGTGTGTGTGTGTGTGTGTATACATACATGACATCTTCTTTATCCATTCATCAGTCAATGGACATTTGGACTCTTTCTATACTTTGGCTATTATCAATAGTTCTGCTATAAATATTGGGGTGCATGTGCCCCTTTGAATCAGCACTCCTGTATCTTTGGATAGATACCTAGTTGTGCAAATCCTGGGTTGTAAGGTAGTTCTATTTTTAATTTTTTGAGGAACCTCCATACTGCTTTCCAGAGTGGCTGCACCAGTTTGCATTTCCACCAACACTGCAAAAGGGTTTCTCTTTCTCCACATCCCCACCAACATCTGTTTTTATCAGAGTTGTTCATTTCAGCCATTCTAACAGATGTGAGGTGTTATCTCATTGTGGTTTTGATTTGTATTGCTCTGATGATGACTGATGTTGAACATTTTTTCATGTGTCTGTTAGTCATCTGGATGTCTTCTTTGGAAAATTGTCTATTCATGTCTTTTGTCCATTTCTTCACTGGATTCTTTGTTTTTTGGAGTGTTGAGTTTGATAAGTTCTTTATAGATTTTGAGTACCAACCCTTTATCTGATATGTCATTTGCAAATATCTTCTCCCATTCCGTTGGTTGCCTTTTAGTTTTGCTAATTGTTTCCTTCACTATGCAGAAGATTTTTATCTTGATGCAGTCCCAATAATTGATTTTTGCTTTTGTTTTCCTTCCCTCTGAAGACATGTCAAGTAAGAATTTGCTATGGGTGAGGTCAAAGAGGTTGTTGCCATTTTTTTCCTCTAGGCTTCCTGTCTTATGGTTAAGGCTTCTATCCATTTTGTGCTTATTTTTGTGTATGGTGCCAGTAAGTGGTTCAGATTCGTTCTTCAGCATGTCGCTATCCAGTTTTCCCAGCACCATTTGCTGAAGAGACTGTCTTCTTTCCACTGGATATTCTTTCCTGTTTTGTCAAAGATTAGTTGGCCATGAATTTGTGAGCCCATTTCTGGGTTCTCTATTCTCTTCCATTGATCTGAGTGTCTATTTTTGTGCCAGTACCATGCTGTCTTGATGATTAGAGCTTTGTAATATGGCTTGAAGTCCGGAATTACGATACCTCCAGCTTTGGTTTTCTTTTTCAGAATTGCTTTGGCTATTTAGGGTCTTTTCCAGTTCCATACAAATTTTAGGATTGTTTTTTTCTAGCTCTGTGAAGAATGCTGGTGTTATTTTGATAGGGATTGCTTTGAATATGCATTGAAGATTGCTTTGTGTAGAATCAACATTTTAACATTTGTTCTTCCAACCCATGGGCATGGAATGTTTTTCCTTTTTTTCTTTTCTTTTCCTTTCTTTTCTTTTCTTTTCTTTTCTTTTCTTTTCTTTTCTTTTTGTGTGTAACTTCTTAAATTGATTTCATAAGCTTTTTATAGTTTTCAGTGTAAAGAAGATTTTTCACTTCTTTGGTTAGATTTATTCCCATCTATTTTATGGTTTTGGTGCAATTGTGAATGGACTTGATTCCTTCATTTGTCTTGATTTTTCTTTGACTTTTCTTTCTGCTGCTTCATTAGTGGTATAGAGAAATTCAACTGATTCCTGTAAATTGACTTTATATCCTGCGACTTTGCTGAACTCATGTATCAGTCCCAGCAGGTTTTTGGTAGTCTTTTGGTGTTTCTATATTCAGTACCATGTCATCTGAGAAGAGTGAAAGTTTGACATCTTCCTGCCGATTTGGATGCCTCTTATTTCTTTATGTTGCCCAATTGCTGAGGCTAGGGCTTCCAACAATATGTTGAATAACAGCGGTGACAGTGGATGTCCTTGTCATGTTCCTGATCTTAGGGGGAAACTCCCAGTTTTTCCCCATTGAGGATGATATTAGCTGTGGGTCTTTCATATATGGCTCTTCTGATCTTCAGGTTTGCTCCTTCTATCTCTACTTTCTTGAGGGTTTTTATCAAGAAAGGATGCTGTATTTTCTCAAACGCTTTCTCTGCATCTATTGAGAGGATCATGTGGGTCTTATCATTTCTTTTATTAATGTGACGTATCACACTGATTGATTTGCAGATATTGAATCAGCCCTGCATCCCAGGAATAAATCCGATTTGTTTGTAGTGAATAATTCTTAATGTATTGTTGGATCTGGTTTAATAGTATCTTGTCGAGAATTTTTGCATCCATGTTCCTCAGGGAATTTGATCTATAGTTTTCCTTTTGAGTGGGGTATTTGTCTCTTTTTGGAATCAAGGTAATGCTGGCCTCGTAGAATGAATTTGGAAGTTTTCCTTCCATTTCCGTTTTTGCAACAGCTTCAAAAGAATAGATGTTAACTCTTCTTTAAATGTTTGGTAGAATTCCCCTGGAAAGCCATCTGGCCCTAGACTCTTGTTTGTTGGGAGGCTTTTGATTACTGATTGAATTTCTTTACTGGCTATGGGTGTGTTCAAATTTTCTATTTCTTTCTGTTTCAGTTTTGGTATCCTATATGTTTCTAGGAATTTGTCCATTTCTTTCAGATTGCCCAATTTCTTGGCTAGGGGTTTATCAATTTTGTTAGTTCTTTCAAAGAAAGAATCCTGGTGTCATTGATCTGTTCTATTGTTTGTTTGTTTGTTTTTATATTTCGATATCATTGATTTCTGCTCTTTGTTCTTTCCTTTATCTTTATTATTTCCCTTCTTCTTCTGGGTTTCATATTTATTTGCTGTTCTTTTTCCAGGTCTTTTAGGTGTAAGGCTAATTGTATATTTGAGATCTTTCTTTCTTCGTTAGGAAGACCTGGATTGCTGTATACTTCCCTTTTATGACCGCATTTCCTGAATCCCAGAGGTTTTGGACTCTAGTGTTATCATTTTCATTGGCTTCCATATACTTTTTAAGTTTCTTCTTTAATTTCTTCATTAACCCATTCATTCTTTAGTAAGATGTTCTTTAGTTTCTAAGTATTTGCTGAGTTTCCAATTTTTTTTCTTGTGATTGATTTCAATTTTCATAGCATTGTGTTCTTTATATATGCAAGGTATGATCTTGAACTGTTTTGTATTTGTTTAGGGCTTATTTGTAACCTAGTATGTGATCAGTTCTGGAGAATGTTGCATGTGCACTCGGGAAGAATGTGAATTCTGCTGCTTTAAGATGAAATGTTCTGAGTATATCTGTTAAGTCCATCTGGTCCAAGGTGTCATTCAAAGCCATTGTTTCCTTGTTGATGTTTTGTTTAGATGATCTCTCCATTGCTGTAAGTGGGGTGTTGAAGTGCCCTATTATTATGATCTTATTATGAACGAGATTCTTTATGTTTGTGATTAATTGATTTATATATTTGGTACTTCAAATTGTGGGCATAAATATTCACAATTGTTAAATCTTCTTAGTGGATAGACCCCTTAATTATGATATAATTCCCTTCTTCATCTTGTTACAGTCTTTATTTTAAAATCTAGTTCGTCTGATATAGGTATGACTACTCCAGCTTTCTTTTGATGACCATTAGCATGATAGATGGTTTTCTATCCCCTTACTTTAAATCTGCAGGTGTCTTTAGATCTAAAATGTATCTCTTGTAAACAGCATATAGATGGGTCTTGTTTTCTCATCCATTCTGATACGCTATGTCTTTTGATTGGAGCGTTTAGTCCATTGACATTTAGAGTGAGTACGGAAAAAGATAGAAATTTAGTGTCATTGTATTGCCTATAGAGTTGGTGTTTTTGGTGATGTTCTCTGGTACTTTCCTAGTTTTTGTTGCTTTGGGCCTTTTTTGTTTTCTTTCTTCTTTTCTCCACCCAAAAGTCCTCCTTAAAATATCTTGCAGGGCTGGTTTAGTGGTCACAAACTCCTTTAGTTTTTGTTTGTCTGGGAAACTCTATTTCTCCTTTCATGTTGAATGACAGCCTTGTTGGATAAAGAATTCTTGCTTGTATATTTTTCCAATTCAGCAAGTTGAATACATCCTACCACTCCTTTCTGGCCTGCCAAATGTCTGTGGATAGGTCTACTGCAATCCTAATTTATCTTCTCTTATAGGTTAAAGGCTTTTTGTTCCCTTGCTGCTTTCATAATTCTTTCCTTATCTCTGTATTTTGTGAATTTGACCAAGATATGCCTTGTTGATGGTCTATTTTGTTGAATCTAATGGGAGTTCTCTGTGCTTCTTGGAGTTCAATATCTGTGTCCTTCCTCAGTTTAGGAAAATTTTCCACTATAATTTGCTCACATACACATTCTACTTCTTTTTCTCTCTCTTTATCTTCTGGGACTCCTATGATTCAGATGTTATTCCTTTTTAATAAGTCATTGAATTCTCTACATATTATATTGTGCTCCTTTACTTTTGTTTCCCTCGTTTTCTTTCCTGTTTCCTTATTCTCCATAATTTTATCTTCTATATCGCTGATTTGCTGCTATGTTTCATCCATCCTTGCCATCATGGCATTCATTCAAGTTTGCATCTCAGGTTTAGCATATTTAAATTTGTCCTGATTAGATTTTACTTCTTTTATCTCCACAGCAAGGGATTCTAGCCTTCTTCAAGCCCAGCCCAGCTAGTTTTGTTATTATGGTGGTTCTGAATTCTACCTCAATCGCTTCTTGGCCTTTTGGCGAAGATCAAGTGAATTCTACCTCAGACGTCTTGCTTATATCTGTGTTGATTAAGTCCCTGGCTGTCATTTCTTCTTGTTCTTTCTTTTGGGGTGAATTCCTGCTGAGTTCTGTGGCTGAAGTTATGCAGATTATTGTGTTAATCCTCAGATCAGTTTCCTAGGTGTTTAAAATGTTTTGGTGCTTATCTAGCTGCATTTCATGGACAACACAAGCTCAGGGTCTCCATGCTGCTCTGCCATCTTAACTCCTCCCCTGCCATTGCATTTTCTTAACAGTATGCTTAAAAAATGATTTTAGTGAAGACTAATTTCAAAGTTAATTAATTACTTGCTTAATTCTTTTTTACCATTGTCTGATAAATTCTTGCCTACCTCAAGTTTGTGAAGATTTTTCTTACATGTTTTTATCCAGAAACCTTAACTTTTGAGTGTTTATACTTAGGTCTATGATAATTTTCAAGGTAACTTTTGTATATAGTATGATATAAAGCTCAAATTTTTTGTTTGCTTGTTTGTTTTGTTTTTGTTTCTTCATTTGAGTATTTAGTTGGTCTAACATTATTTTTTGGGAAGGCATGTATTTTTTTTTTCTTTGTCTAAACTTTCTTCTCAGTTTGATTGGCATTTTGTCTATTGTTAACAAAACTATACAAATGGAGAATTACCAAAACTATCTATAACAAAGGTTTAAAATCTTCTCATACCAATCATATGGGCTTGGCAAGCCATCCAGGGAAGCCATTCTATGTATAACAATCCAACAATTTGGTCTTTGCTCTTGTGTCCATTCTGCTCAACATGAAGTCTTATGTAAGAACCGCAACAGGGGAAGAAGACAGGGTAGAACTCACCAATGACCTTATAAGCTTCAAACCAGGTCTGACTATTTTAATTTTTGGACAAAGGTGATTGGCAAGAAATAGTAACAAAGCTCTAACTCCAAGGAGCAAAAATCTAGCCACATGCTACCCTCAACCCATGACCCTGGAGGAAGAGGAGCATTGGGTCCAGGGAGCATTAAAAGCCTTTATGATAAAGCCTTTCGGGTCATTTTATTTTCCACTTGAAAGTATTTCCAAACTTAGATAAGAAAAGTAAATGGAGAACTTTATAAAAGGATTTCCAGGGCAACAACAAAGATGTGGAATAGATCTTGCACTGCCAAATGAAACTATTTTTAAAACACACTTATTTATAAAATTTGAATTTGAAATAGGCATTTTGCAAATGGAAAAGTAATTAGCAAAACCAAGAATCTGATTATATGTAGGGATTTATAACTGGAAATGGCTGTCATTTTAGAGCAGTGAGGAATTTACCTATTATTTGACATATACAGGTGGATATATTTTTTTTAATTTTTATTTATTTTTGACAGAGAAAGTGAGAGAGAGATAGAAAGCAAGTGGGGGAGGGGCAGAGAGAGAGGGAGACAGAACCAAAGCAGACTCCAGGCTGTAAGCTGTCAGCACAGAGCCAGATGTGGGGCTTGAACTGACGAACTGTGAAATCATAACCTGAACCAAAGATGGACACTTAACCAACTGAGCCACCCAGGTGCCCCTAACATATGCAGGTGGATATTTAGTTACAGTTTAAACAAAACAGCAGAATTACACTGCACAACATATTACTAATTATTTAATTAAGAAATATAGAAACTATAAACACATATGCAACAGAAATATATATATATATACATATATATATATAAACATTTTGCTTTTGTCAAATACAGAAATAATTTCATAGAATCAGTAAATTAATTACACATAATTACATATAATAGATATAAGCAAAGGAAAAATTTATAGTTTTAACTTATCAATATAGAAATTTCATTATAAAAGCACCAGAAACTTAATTTAAAATGATGTGACTTAAATATTTCATTCTTTTTAATTGCTTTTCCATTTGTATTTTTACATGTATTAATTATTATAATACATCACTACTCACTACCTCACTACTGCTTAAAATATAAGGATTATATTATATCACTATTAATTAGATTGTATGAATTAATTAATTAATTATAATGTATTAATTATAATACATCACTACTCAATACCTCACTACTGCTTAAAATATAAGGAAGTACAAAGCAAGGATTATTTTTTACAATCCTGGAAACTTATTAAAAGAGGGTTTCTAAAGAAGTATGAATGTAAACATTGGGGTGAATTTATCCCTTTCAATTAGTATTTTTGTATTCTTTTGGTAAATATCTAGTAGTACAATTGCTAGATCATAGGGTAGCTCAATTTTTAACTTTTGTGGAACCTTCATACTGTTCTCCAGAGTGGCTGCACCAGTTTGCATTCCCACCAGCAGTGAAAGAGGGTTCTCCTTTCTCCAAATCCTCACCATCACCTGTTGTTTCTCATGTTGTTGATTTTGACCATTCTGACAGGTACGGGGTGATATCTCATTGTAGTGTTGACTTCTATTTCCCTGATGATGAGTGATGTTGAACATCTTTTCATGTGTCTGTTAGCCATTGCAGCATTATCAATAATAGCCAAATTATGACAACAGCCCAAGTGTCCATCCACTGGGATAAAGAGGATGTGAAATGAATATATATTCCTACACATATATAATGGAATACACATGCGCAATGGAATATTGCTCAGCCATATAAAAGAATGAAATATTGCCATTTGAAATGACATGGATAGAGCTAGATTATATTAGGTTCAGTGAAATGAGTCAGAGAAAGATAAATACCATATATCATAAGTGGAATTTAAGAAACAAAACAAATAAGCAAAGGGGAAATAAAGGGCGAGGCAAGCCAAAAAATAGACTTTTAACTATAGAGAACAAACCGATGGGTACAGAGGGGAGATACATGTGGAGATGGGTAAAATAGGTGATGGAAATAAAGGAGGGCACTTGTGATGAGCACCGGGTATTGTATGGAAGTGTTGAATCACTATCTTGTACACCTGAAACTAATATTACACTCTATGTTAACTTACTGAAATTTGAATTAAAAAAAAATTTTAAAGAAAAAATTATGAGTTTGTCTGAATTAGTTTCTAAGTTATTAAACAGTTTAGGGAAGCAAAAATATTTTAATTTTTTAATGTTTATTTATTTATTTTACTTAAAAACATTCTTTTAAAGTTCATTTATTTTTGAGAGAGAGAGAGAGAGAGAGAGTGAGTAGGGGAGGGGCAGAGAGAGAGGGAGACACAGAACCGGAAGCAGGCTCCAAGCTCTGAGCCGTCAGCACAGAGCCTGATGTGGGGCTCAAACTCACAAGCTGTGAGATTATGACCTGAGCTGAATTCGGACACTTAACCACCTGAGCCATCCAGGCACCCCTAACATTTTGTTTTTGAGAGCCAGAGAGAAACAGAGCATGAGCAGGGGAGGGGCAGAGAGAGAGCGAGACACAGAATCCGAACCAGGCTCCAGGCTCTGAGCTGTCGGCACAAAGCCCGATGCGGGGCTTGAACCTATGAACCATGAGATCATGACCTGAGCCGAAGTAGGCGCTTAAGGTGCCGCAGAGAGCAGAAATCTTTAAAACTAAGTAATATTTCAAATTGTCCCCCTGACATTAAATAGCATTTGTGCTTTGACAATCACTTAACTATTTCCATATGTCATTTTTCCATCTTAAAAAAGACAGTTGAATTGCATTATAGTGAATTTAAGATGCAGTTGAAACAACTTTAATGAAATCATGGCATCTAATAGGAAAAGTAACTGCAATTTTTTTCTAAATTCCGTGTTTTGAAAGTTATACATAGTATTAGAAATGTCCAAGTAAATTATTACCACAGAGAAAAAAATACATTTTTAATATTAAAATTCTTGCTTTACTTTCTCTTTATTATAACTACATTATAAATTGTGGCAAAATAATCATTTTATTTTTAGGTTACAGATGAATTTTTTAATTAATACAACCATTAATTATTGATATGATTCTCCATTTTACACGAACTTACCTTTCACTTTTTCCTAAAATTCAAACAATGAGTTGAAAATGTATCCAAAAAACTTTACGTGTGTTTTATCACTTTCCTCTAAGTGAAGGCAGGTAAACGCCGCATTTTCATGTATGTACTCAGCAGTTTAGTGTTTATTTACTTTTTAATTCACAGATAAGAAAAGAATGAAATCAGCAATACAAAAACAAATGATTGCAAATAAAAAGCAAAAATGAAAAAGAAATCAGTGCAATTTAGAATGATTGTTTTCCCTAACCCATTTTCTAATAGCCTGTATGCTTGATCGAGTTTTGCCCTGGATAGGTATAATTTGATATTTATTGGTCTAACATATTTAGCATAACATTTTCTATTATCATTTGAAAGGTATTTTGAATTTTCACTTTTTTCATAAGTCTGAGAATACCTCTCTCAAAGTGAAAATTGCTGTTTCGAAGCAGCGTAATTTGGAAAACCAAAACCAAAACTGCCTAAGTTATTTATTGGTGCATAACAAATTATCTCGAAACTTTGCTACTTAAAATAGCAAATGTTTATTATCTCCCGCAGTTTTCTGACAGTCAGAAATCCAGCAGCTGCCGAGCTGGTTTTAGCTCCACGTCTGGAACAAGGTCCTGCCAAACTCTTAGCTGGGGCACCAGCCGTCTCCAGCCTCAGCTGGGGGTTCAGAATCTGCTTTTCTGCTCACTCACCTGAGGGTTTAGGCCTTAGTTCCTCAGCCACTCTGCCTGGAAGTTTCAGTTCTTTACTACATGGGTCTCCGCACATGTCTGCTCGAAATATGATAGCCTATTTCTGCTGTAGAGTACAACAGGAGAGAGAGGGAAGGAGGAAGAGACAGAACGTGCAATATTCTGTTATATGCTATCTGGCAGATTGACAAACCCCAGTAAAACAGGGAGGGGACTCTATAAGGGTGTGAGACCAAAGCACAGGGATCATGGAAGGCCAGACTGGACACTGGTTACCACAGTCCTGTCTGGCCTTCAACGATTTATGTGCCTCCCACAGGCAAAATACACTCACTTCCTCACAAGCACCTCCCCGCCCCATTGAAGTCTTATCCCACGACAACATCAGCTCAAATCCAGACTCCTGTGTCTAATTGTTTTCATGTTTATTTATTTTTGAGAGAGACAGAACATGAGTGGGGCAGAGGCAGAGAGAGAGGAAGACACAGAATCTGAAGCAGGCTCCAGGCTTTGAGAAGCAGGTTCCAGGCTTTGAGCTGTTAGCACAGAGCCAGACATGGGGCTCAAACTCATGAGCCATGAGATCATGACCTGAGCCTGTCAGTCGTTTAACCGACGGAGACCCCAGCTGCCCCCAGACTCCTGTATCTAAATCAGGTCCAGTGTGATGGCGCTCCTTGTGTATGGTTGCTTGAGTGTAGCCCCTCGAATACAGTTCTTGACATGTGAAACTAAAGTGACACATTATCTGCTCACGGTACACCCAGTTTATAATGCTGGAATTAGCAAAGATAATATCTTCAAAAAAGGGAGAAAATGGCAGGAACATGTAGACATTAGGTCCAAAACATTTCAAAAATTCAGCTAAGCAAATGCAGTGCATTCTGTGAATCAGTCTCAAGGCCACCAAATAATTTTTCTCAGTTCTTGGTTCCACTCTAAACCCTCTTTCCTTGCTCGGGAAAGGTTGCATGTGTTGTTGGTTCTTAGTCTGTTAACTATCAGTAAAACATCTGTGGGTCAGAAGGCTTCTTTTCATTTTGTACTTTCTCTGGACTTTTCGGTCACGAGTGGGTACTATTTCTCAATATGTAATTCCTTTGAAAGGTTGTGAATCTTACTGAAGTTCATACCATCAGAGAAAAGCTGCATTTACGATCTCTGGGAGACAATCTCTTCTCTCCTTTGCATTTCATCTGGGAACGCTGAGGGAAAATGACCCTTAGTTTCTTAACAGCTCGAATGTTTGATTGAAGAGATATATGTGGCATATGTTTTATCTCTTTAGAGGGTCGTTGGTGTGATGTAACCTTTGATCTTTCAGAGGTCTGAACAAAAGGTGTTCAGTCACATCTTCAGCCTTAGCTTTGATCTGTATTTTTCTAGCAGTGTCCTAAATTTGATCTTTCCTCAGAAGTGTCATATACTTTGCCATCTGAAAATCCTGACAATTTTCAAAACCTTCATGGCATTTTATTTTTTTGTAAATCTCATTCTTCTGCTATATTCCTATAAGCAACAAGAGGAAACCAGGCAGCATTTTTCCAAAACCATGAGTGGAAATCTCTCCATTGGGAGAAAATTCCTCATGGATCTGAGTGTTCCTGCACCTTTGACATCTTTTTTTTTTTAAGTTTATTTATTTATTTTGAGACAGAAGGAGAGAGAAAGGGAGAGCACAAGTGGGGGAGGGGCAGAGAGAGAGGGAGAGGGAGAATCCCAAGCAGGCTCTGCACTGTCAGCATGAGCCTGATGCAGGCTTGATCTCATGAACCATGAGATCACGACCTGAGTCAAAATCAAGAGTCAGATGCTTAAACTGACTGAGCCGCCCAGGTGCCCCAACATCTTTTCAAGGATATAAGCATAGCAGCCGTGCTTGGAAGACAGAGATAGTCTCTCCCTCCAAGATTTGCAGTCCAGGGTAATAAATATCATGTCTCTCTCTGTGGCAAATATTTTGTAGGTTTGCGTATCAGTTCCCTATTTTTGCTGAAACAAACTTGGTTGCTTAAATTATATATATATATATATATATATATATATATATATATATACACACACACACACATATATACCTACACATATATATATACACATATACATATATATACATATACATATACATATACATATACATAAATATACGTACATACATATATACATACATATACATACATATACATATACATATACATAAATATACATACACACACACACACACACACACAC
Source organism: Leopardus geoffroyi (assembly GCF_018350155.1). NCBI lineage: Eukaryota > Metazoa > Chordata > Mammalia > Carnivora > Felidae > Leopardus > Leopardus geoffroyi. Next base: position 21,383,970 of record NC_059333.1, read on the forward strand.
ACATATATATATATATATATATGTATATTTTCTCATGTTCCATCACTGTAACACTGACTGTTTGGCCTCCAGAGTTCATGTGATTACACTGGGCCCACCTAGATAATCCAGAATAATCCAAGATAATCTGTCCATCTCGAAATGCTTAATTTGGTTATATCTACAAAGTCACTTCAGCTACATAAGGTAACATATTCACAAATTCTAAGGATTAGGCCACGAGCATGTTTTCAAGGCGACTTATTCTGCCTACCATTGTCTACATGTTGGACCCCCAAGGATTCTACTTCTATTTTATAAATTATATCCTCTCAGAATTCAGTGGTGGGAGGGGCAAAGACAATCCCATTCAGAATAAAAGGAAATGGAAGGGGAAAAAAGGAGTCACCAGTTCACATGACATTGAAATCCAGCCAGGTAAATAGCACATTTTCAGAATTTAGGAGTCCTCTTTGGCTCTCAGCTCTACTCTCTGGATCTTTGTTCCTCTGCCCTCTCAGTTATCTTTTGTTTCTTAGAAGTGCAGCGCAAGTTTGCAGCTGGGTGATTTTATATGTCTGTTTCCTGCTACAGAATTTGGGAGATTAACAGCTTCCTTTTAATTGGTTTCTCTTCTGTCTGTCTCTTCTGGTCTAAGCTAGCAGTGTTTCTGCTGGTAAAAGGTTTTGGACCACCCTTGTGAGTTTTTCATGTATATCATGGAGATTCACTCTATTAGACAAAAGGCTCCACCGCAGACATTTCCTGAAAATTTTATCTTTGATTCCTCGCTTCTGTCCCAGTAGCTGAGGTGATCCATGAGTCAGGCACCTTCACAGAGAAGGTGGGAATTAGCACTCTGACCTTTGTTCCTTCCTAAGCACCAGCGGATCCTTTAGGTCATACTCATGGCATTCTTTTTAGAACACATTCTCCCCAGAGCGAACCTCCTAATTTAGCATATTTTGCAATCTAGATAGGCTGATAATTTTTGAAGTCATCAGGTGCCGTTTCCTTTTGCTAATAGTCCCTCCCTCAATGTATCTTTTTTCTCTTGCATTTTACTCTAAACAGAAAGAAGCGGTCATGCCACATCTTCAACACTTCACTTGGAAACCTTCTCAGTTCAATATCCAAGTTCTTTATTTACAAATTTAGCTTTGCACCTAACTGCAAGAAATAATTCAGCCAGGTTTTCTGTGAGGAACAAATATATTTTTTCTCCAGTTTCCCATAACATTGTTCTCATTTCTTGGTTTCTATCAGCAATCCCTTTAATGTCCATATATTTCCATGAACAGTCTGTTCACAATGATTTAGAAATTCTATAAGGTGATATATGTTTTCTATAACACATTCATCACTTTCTTCTGAACCTTCACCAGAGTCTTAAATCTCCATATTTCTACTAACAGTATGCTCAAGGTAATCTATGCTGTTTCTAGAATGCTTCTCAAAATTTTTCTAGCTCCTAATCTAATTCAAAAATCATTTCCACATTTTTAGGTATTTGCTAGAGCAACACAACACTTTCAGGCACCAAAATCAAATAATTCCCTTTGGCTGTTGTAATACATTACCATATCTGGTAGCTTGAAACAACATAAATATAATATCTTGTACTTCTAGAGGTCAGACACCTGAACTGAGTCTCACTGGGATAAAATCAAAGTATTAGGAGAGCTGTGCTTCTTCCTGGAATTTCCTGGTGAGAATCTGTTTTCTTGACTTTCAGGCTTCACGAACCTCTTCCATCCTCAAAGCCAACAATGTCCAGACCAGGCTTCCTCATGCTTCGTCACTCTGACACAGAGTCTTCTGCTTAAGTCTTTCACTTATACAGATCCTTCCAATTATTTTGGGCCCATCAGGATATTTTCAACTATCTAAAAATGTTTAATGTAACCTCACCTGCAGAGGCCCTTTTGCCATAAAACACAAGGTATTCACAGGTTCTGGAGTTCTTAGAGGGAGGATAATATTCTGTCTACTGAGGTTAGCATCTAGCCCTCTTGCAAGATTGGAGTTTCTTAAGCTTGTAATTCCTCATTTGTGACATAAATCCCATTCGCGTGCAATCTTCTGCCCAGCCACTGAGCCATTTTGTTTCCCCTGGGATGCGAGAAGCAAGGAGAATTGAAGCAAATATGAAGCTTGTGGTATACACGGTAATTTGAATAAATAAGTCCATTGTCTCGGACATGAGTTTGATGTTTTCAACTTTCACTGAGATGGTGGCAGGCCAATGTATTAGCTTGAAAGCAGGTTAAAAACTTTAATCCTTTCTCAGTATTTGACTATCTTAGCCTGATAATACGTCTTATGCTTCCTATCTGATAGTAGACTATGGTGATGCTAAACTTTCTGCTACCACACTACAATAATCCCCTTTCTCTATTTTTAATTTCTTATAAATCCTCTCCTACAGCCCTATCAAAGACCATACAAATTCTATTAAGTGCGTCGACTAACCTAATTCAACTAATTTAATTCTCTTTAAATTCTACTGTCTAGTTTCAAAGCCACCCCCATATTTCAAGCATGCTCCTTTAGTGCCCAAATTCCAATACCAAAATATGTACTAATGTTACCTTGTTTTGACACAAGCAGTAGCTTATTGGAACAGCAGCTTCAAATAGTAAACATTTGTTTGTCATACAGTTTCGGAGGGTCAAGATTCTGGGAGTGGCCTAGCTGAGGACTTCTGGACCTGGATTTCCCATGAGATTATAGCCACACTGTTGGCTGGTGATTCAGTCACCTCAAGACTCAACTGAAGATGAAGAACCTATCTCCAAGGTCCTTCATGTGGTTTTCAGCAGGGTTGGTCCTTTTTGGTGCTTGGTTGAAGGCTTTATTTCCTCATGTAAGTTTCTCCATAAGATTGCTTATAATATGGAAGCTTGTTTCTCAACAGTGATTGGTGAGAGCAAGAACAAGAGTAAGCCTGATAAGAAAGTCTCAGAATGTTAGAATTTAACCTGAGGAGTGACATACTGTTAAATCTTCCATATGCTTCTTGCCACACCTATCAACCTGGTATGATGTGGAGAAAACTATACCAGGGTGTTGACGCAAAGAGTTGAGCTCATCAAAGACTCTGTTGGAGGCCTGGTACTACCAACTACGTTACTTGATACTATTGCACCAGAATTTAGTCCTATGTATCCCTATAACAACCTTTTAAAATACTTTTAATTATAGCAATGCAAAAATGTCTACATCTATCAAATATCTTTTGTTATGTATCTGAGTTAGAGGAAATCATATTGTATGCATAGAACAGGTAAATTTGTTGTAAAAAATTTGCAAGCATAAAGGAAAGAAACATGTTTATAGAGCACTTACTTTTTTTAAGTTTATTTATTTATTTTGAAAGAGAGTGCACAAGCAGGTTAGGGGTGGGGAGAGAGAGAGAGAGAGAGAGGGAGGGAGAGAGAGCAAGAATCCCAAGCATCTCACAAAAGGCAAGATCATGACCTGAGCCGAAATCAAGAGTTGGATGCCCAACCATCTGAGCCACCCAAGCGCTCCTAGAGTACTTACTTTTCTATACTCATATATTTATAGATGGAATTATCTGGAAGTAAATGTAATATTTTATTGAAAACAAGCTGTTTGGGTAGCATAACTTATGACACCCTGGTATATTCAGTATTTGCCATTGGCTGGATGACCGTGAACACATAGCTTTATCTCCATGACTTGGCACTCTGCCATCTCCCCAACCTCATCTTTTATCATCCCCCCTCCACCACGGATGGACTTTGTTCTAAGCACTCAGGACTTCTACTGCCACCTGTAATGCTGCTCCACAGACGTCTCATAAAACAGCTCATTCCTTCACCGATTTTGTATCTTTGATCAAATGTCATCTTCTCAGTGAGGCTTTCTCCCTTATTGGAATTTACATTAACCTATGCTGTGCAGCCAGCTCCCAAATTCTGATTCAGTGTTTTCAATGTCCTTCAAACCTCTATAATTCTATACAATTTATATCTTGTTTTTATCACCTGCTTGCAATACAGAAATGTAGTTTCCATGAGGCAGATATTTTTATCTGTGCTCCTCACTCAGGTATCTCTGGCATTTAGAATACTGACTGGAACCTGGTAGGAACTCAAAGAATATTTGCTGAATGAATGGATGAATACATGGAACTTTTTGAAACAGCAAGCTAACAAATTAATCTGTACTTTGAAAATGGTATAGTACATGTTTCCCTTGCTGTAATAAATACATCATGATTTTGAAATGTAAGAGATTGGAGTTAATCAGAGACTTCGATCATCACCGTGTATTCATTTGGAAATGGTGCTTATGTTCTTGGCTATTGTCACATTGACGGCTATTAAGGGATACAAGACCGTTTTTGATGAACCATTATTGTGTTCCAATGTTCTTATTATCAGTTAATGTCAAATGACTGTCACTAAACTACATAAAACATTATCGATCATTTCATTTTAAAAACTTATTTCATTAATTTTGTAACACAACTTTAAAGCCGACAGACAGAAGTTATATTCTATAGTGACTTGAAAGGCTGTATGATCCACTTGATTTTCAGCTTTCTGGTAGACCTTGACTTGTTATTAAGGTTGTATGATAATAAACCCTATTTTTCCTATTGAGCATCATGCCCATAGATGATTTTCTTTTTTGGTTAATGGGATTGCTATTGCACTTTGTAGCAACATTTGCCAAGTTGATATCTCGTTTGCTCAAAGGAAGATCAAAGGGGTTTTTGCTCTCTGATCTCTGGTTCTTCAAATATCCTTGAATGACTTTTCTCATTACTTTCTAGAAATACCCAAGGTACGACTGAATGTCTGTAATATAATCTAGAATCATTTCATGCCAAAAAGACACAGTAGCTAACATTATTAATTTTGTGTTTGCCAGAATTCTTGTTGGCAAATCGGTCACTACTTTAAAAGAAAATCTCAGTTTCTACAATATTTCAGAAGTATTTTCTCTTCCTCAGATTAACATTAATCCAATTAACAACACACTGGGTTTCAAGCTAAGTACTTGTACCTTCTACAAGCTAGATTCAAGCTAAATGTCTCATATATTTTTGTTGCTTTATCTTCTTTTTTGTGTGCTAAGTACTTGTATCTTCTACAAGCTAAGATTCAAGCTAAATGTCTTATATCTTTTTGTTGCTTTATCTTCTTTTTTGTGTTATCATATGTAAAGACTTTCAAACTGAAGGTAAGCTTTTGTGAGTGAGGGTTCCAGACCCAGAACCCTGTTTCAAGTGGATGAGCTTTGACTGTTTCCATCTTAATTACTGGTTTTTCTTTGATAAATTAATGACTCCTTGTCATTAATTGTCATTAATATTTTAGGTGGAAAAAAATAAAAATCATTGTTGTAAAGAGCATAATTGTCTGAATATTTTTCCTCAAAAGAAGGTAATACCATGTGTACAAAGAAGAAGGGCCTGCCCCCCATTCATGTCCATTCAATATTTCATGTGAACTTACTGGAAATGAAATAAGGTCTTTGCAACATGTAATTAGTTAAGATGAAGTCACACTGGATTAGAACGAGCCCTAAGTCTAATGACCTACAAGCCATTGTCCCTGTGCAATGTTTTTATGTCCACTGTAGTATATATTCATGGTTTATAAGAAAGTCATGTGATAGGACAGAGAGACATAGAGGGAGAGCACGATGCTACAGAAGAGGCAGAGATTGGAGTGTTGCATCTTCAAGTCAGGAGTGTCAAGGATTGTGGGTAATCATCAGACGCTAAGAACTGGCCAGGAAAATTCTTCTCTAACCTTCGTGGGGAGCATTTGTCTATATCTCGATTTCAGACATCTAGCTCTCACAACTGTGAGAAAATAAGTCTGTTGTTTTCAACCACCAAGTTTGTGATACTTTGTTACAGCATCCCTAGGAAGCTAATATACTAATACTGAATCTAAGATGTTTCTCTATAACGACTTATTTCAAAATACCTTGAAAGTCTATGTGTTTTCCATATGGTATAAATTTCTGATATATGTGTCATCTTAAGGACCTTCCACAGAAACGTCCTTATAAGCTGTGATTATTCAATAAACAGCCACTTAAAATTATTAAAATCATTAAATGTTTCTCTTGTTTACCTTGAATTATGTGTTTTATGACACAAAGTATGTTTTTAAAATAAATCTAATTATGGTATTATGCTAAAAATGAGGCAATGTGTTATGTCCTGTTAGAACATACAATTTTCTTTGACACTAGAACAAAAGTGAACATATTCTAGAGATCATAGACATCTGCATTATACTCTCTGACCTGACTTAAATTTCCCTTTAAATCTGGGCAAGCACCTTAACCACAAAATGGTGTTACTTTAGATGAAGCTTAATCTCACTAAGTCTCAGTATCCCCATCTGTAAAATGATCATATGTAATTGCTAATATCACTGACCTCACAAGATGGTCGTTGGACATATACGACATGATGTGTTCAGATGACACAGAGCTATGCTTGTTCTGTTCAATCTGTGCAGAACTGTCATCAACAATGATGACAATAATGATGATGATGGTATTACTTCATTTATATCTTTTTCTTCCCTTTTATACACATCAAAGCTTTAGAGAAGTATATTAAAAGTTCCCATTATTATTTATTTTGTCTCACATTATTCACATAGATTTTTAAATTTTTGCTTTAATTATTTTGCTAACTAAAGTACACATAATTTAGAAGTATAAAATATTTTACTTTGTTGTTGGATATGAATTTATTTATGGAAATTGAATAACTTTTTACCAATTTATCCTACTGTCATACCATTTACTGTATGACATTTTCTATCCTGCATGTATAGATCTACATTTAAACAGAAAAGTGAGCATGTATTTTTATAATCCTTTAATCTAATAGTCAAGTGAATATTAATAACTTGACATATAAAAATTAATACTTTTTATTTCTACTTCCTCATTCCTCTTTAACTTCCCTATTTTATTTTGCAGTCAATAATAGAAGACCCATTTTCTTTTTTCTTTTTATTTTTTTTAATGTTTATTTTTGAAAAAGAATAAGAGTGTGAGTGGGGGAGGGGTAGAGAGAGAGACACACACAGAATCCCAAGCAGGCTCCAGGCTCTGAGCTGTCAGCACAGAGCCTGATGCGGGGCTCGAACCCACAAACTGTGAGATCATGACCTGAGCCAAAGTCGGACACTTAACCAACTGAGCCACCCAGGTGCCCAATCCATCTACTTTTTTGTAAACCAAGATTATTACCACTCACATTTTTGTTGTCCTTTAATAAATATTTTGTTCCATGAATATATCTGCTGACACTGTTAATACTTAATTTTGTTATATCGTTTGAGTCCATGTCTCTCAAATAATCTCTCACTTATTTTTTATTTTAATTACTTTAAGTTTTGTTTTTTAACATTTTCTTAAAGTAGAAACTGATAAAATGTAATTTTTAACTTTGCATTAGATTATGTTTATTGATTTCTATAGAATTTCTCATGAGTATGTTCCCTCATAATTTTTATATCACTCCCTCATAAGTTTATTTATTTTTGAGACAGAGAAAGAGAGAGGATCCCAAGGAGTCAGCTTAGAGCCAGCTCCACACTGTCAGCATAGAGTCTGATGCAGGACTCAAACTCAAAAACCGTGAGATCATGACCAGAGCTGAAATCAAGAGTTGGACACCTAACCAACTGAACCATGGAGGCTCCCCTCCTTTCTTTTTTTTTCTTTTTTGTATGTTTATGTATTTATATTGAGAGAGAGAGAGAGCACAAATGGCGGAGGGACAGAGGGAGAGAAAGAATCCCAAGCAGTCTCAGCACTGTCAGCACAGAACCCCATGTAGGCTCTATCTCATGAACTGTGAGATCATGACCTGAGCTGAAATCAAGACTCTGATGCTTAATCAACTGATCCACACAGGCACCCCTGTGTGATTCCTTTTCATCTGTCTTACCATCTCATATCTCATAGAACAATAAGTTTTTAAGTTTTTACTCCTGTCTTTGTAATTTTTTTTCACAGGTGAGTCTTTATTTTCTTGAATATTCTGATATATCTCATGCTACAGATTCTTTTGGCCAGCCTTCCTTTTTCTCTTATTTTAAGTTTTAGCTTTGAAGTTCTGTCCAAATCTCGTATTTCATTGTTCTTTCTTTCTTTCTTTCTTTCTTTCTTTCTTTCTTTCTTTCTTTCTTTCAGTAGGCTTCATAAATCTGCATCTATTTCAGGGATTCAGTCATATTAAATGTATGATGAGAGAACTGGAGCCAGTATAATACCAGGACCATACTGAATACACCATTAAATATATATGCTCTACTAAAGATATTAATGAGAAAAGCGGCCTAAGCTCCAAACATTGGCATCCTTCGTTTGAGTCTGTGTTCCAACACCAGGTGTTGAGAAAAGGTGCAGGGATCTCTTTGTTCTGGGGTGAGAGCCAGCTCATGATTTTGAGTCCATTTTTCTGAGCATTCATGACAACACGCCTTTGTGGGTAAGTTTTGGACGGTTGTGCTATTGACTCTAACACATTGCCATTGTCTGCTGCTGTGCATTCATTTTGGCCCACTAACTGAGAATTGGTTGAATGTTAATTCCAAGCACATCTGGTTGTATCTTGAACTTGGGGCATAGGTAGAGCTGGTTGCCAGAGTCTGTTGGAATAAACAAGGCTCTGAGTATTTTGAAGTCATGAAGAAGAACTATCCAGTTATAGTTCTTCTTCTTCTTATTTTAATGTAAAGTTTGCTTCAACTTCATGGAAGAAGAAATATTCTCCTCTTTTCCCTTTACACTACTTAAGTGTAACCCACTTGGATAATGCCTTCTATTGTCAGTGAATAATGTGTGTATCTTGGGAAAAGGGATCAGGATAAATTATAACTTTGTCTACACTGATACCTAGGAAAGCACAAAACATGGGATAAATTCTATAAAAGCTGTTCTGCTTCATCTACATGTCCCATGCAGGTGTTTTCCCAGTTTCACATATTAATAGACTTTTCCAAAATTTCTGTTGTCTAACTTAATTTTTTTTATTTTTATTTTTTTAACGTTTATTTACTTTTGAGACAGGGAGAGACAGAGCACGAATGGGGGAGGGACAGAGATAGAGGGAGACACAGAATTGGAAACAGGCTCCAGGCTCCGAGCCATCAGCCCAGAGCCCGACGTGGGGCTCGAACTCACAGACCGCGAGATCGTGACCTGAGCCGAAGTCGGACGCTTAACCGACTGAACCACCCAGGCGCCCCTTGTCTAACTTAATTTTAATACCACTTCTTTTTGGCTTTTTAGTGAATGTTAATGATGTGAGGACATAGCATCAACTATTGAACAGTTTTGAGTTCATTCAGGACCCACAAATATGAAAACAAATCTGATGTATAGTCTTTAAAAAATCTAGTATGCTTAAAAACATAATAAAACACTTTCTTAGTAACTGCCTTATTTATTTTTGTAGCCAATATGAATCTCTGTATTAAAAGCCTTTCTTCAGATATACATATGTATATATGTATATATATATATATATATATATATATATATATGTATATATGTGTATATATATATATGTATATATATACATACATATATATATATATATAGTCCCAATTAAAATGCTAGACTGATAATAAAGAAAACATTGGATGGCAAGCATATGTCATATGCTTCATCAATTTAGTTTATTTCCCCAAATTTCTATATTAGGAAGCCGCTGCAAAAAAAGCAGATGTCATGTATTTTTCTAATTTTTTTTGTCCTAAATTGAAAATAAGATAAAATAGGAATGAAAAACACATGATACACTTACATGGTACAATGATACAATGAAATAACATATTTCCTTAAATCCAGCTAGAGCAATAAGTTGCCTTTCATTTTTATCATATTTGGGTTCTAATAAAACTGATTAAAAATAATAATTTTACTTAATGCTAAGTATATTTATCTTAAATGCTCTTTATTGAGCACAATTTCCTGATCTATCTTCCTAGTACCTTTCCTTTAACAAAATGCACCTGTGCTACCTGCTGATATAGTCACATGGCTATGCCTCCCTTAAAACAATGGTGATAAAAATAAAAACAAGTGCACGCATGCACACACACACACACGTTAGCCTCTCAGAGTAGTCTTTTTGAGCATGGTGATTAGTTTTGATTTGGGCCTATTTCGCTAACAAAGCTAATCAGAGACTTTTAGTGAGTGTTCTCAAACTTCATATACTACGTAACCTTGGAGTTATTGACAACAAAGACAACCCACTGGAAAGTGGAAAAGAAAAAAGAAAAAAATATGTATCTGTGTATCAGTTTTCTATGCTGCAGAGCAAATTGCCACAAATTTAGTGGCTTCACTCAATACCCCTTTATTATTTCACAGTTTCTGTGGCTCAGGAATCTGGCACGACTTAGCTGGGTTCTCCGTTCGGGATTTCAACGGGTGCTAAACTCAGTGGCGTTCAGGGCTGCAGTTTCATAAGAATCTAAACTGGGGATTGATCCATATATAGGCTCCCTTAAGATGTTGAGAGAATTCATTTCCTTGCAGTTATCAGACCAAGGTGCCCCTCTTCTCATTCTCTGTTAACCAGAGTGAGGAAGAGATAATTCTCAATTTGTCTATGTTGCTAATACGTGTATAAGATATATTTTCTAAAACTTATAAATTATATATTTTTTTTTTAAATTTTTTTTTCAACGTTTATTTATTTTTGGGACAGAGAGAGACAGAGCATGAACGGGGGAGGGGCAGAGAGAGAGGGAGACACAGAATGGGAAACAGGCTCCAGGCTCTGAGCCATCAGCCCAGAGCCCGACGCGGGGCTCGAGCTCACGGACCGCGAGATCGTGACCTGGCTGAAGTCGGACGCTTAACCGACTGCGCCACCCAGGCGCCCCAAATTTTTAAACTATGTAAGTAAATAATAAGCCACAGGTTAATTATTTAATTCTACCTATCTTTGGATCTTGCTATATAACATTCTTACTTTTCTGTTTTTAATAAACTTTGTAATGTTAATAAAACCCTTATGTTACTTTTAAACAAAACCACAACACTGAGGCAGTTTTGTATTAGCTGTGATTTCCAAAATGTGACCGGCTCATCACCTGCATCAAATCACTTAGGATACTAGTTAAAAACCCAATCTTTAGGTCTCTACCCAAGAATTATCAATTCTGAACCTCTGAGAACACAAATCTTTGATTTTTCCAAATTGACAGTATATATAGCTCAATGCCAAAAATTTGTTAAATCAGTTAAACATAAACTCTTAGGGACACAATGTAGATTGATTAATATGCTATAGATAATTGTATAGCACAATGTATGTAAACATGTTTTTTTAAAAAGCAGCTACTTATGTATACATATACTTTAATAATTAATTTCAGCATTATAAAATATGTTGAAAAGTTGCTTTTGTAATAGGTAGAAACAAAAACATTTTTTTTTAATTTAATGTGTTCTTAAATAATGTCTGATACATATTTTTAACACCACAATGATTTTTACTTGGACCTACCTAATTTAGTTCATTAACACAACAGTTAGTCTTAAGGATTTTAAGTCAAGGGAGAAATCATTTAGATTATTGTATACTGTCATAAAAATTTTTTAAGGTTTTATTCAATTCCAGCTGATTAACATACAATGTAATATTAGTCTTAGGTATCCACTATAGTTATTCAACAGTTCCATACAAAACCTGGTACTCAGCACAAGTACACTCCTTAATCCCCACCAACTATTTAACCTGCACCCCCCCCCCACTTCTGATAATCATCAGTTTGTTCTCTAGGGTTAAGATTCTGTTTCTTTGTCTCTCTTCCATTTTTTTCTCCTCTGCTTTTCTTTTCGTAAATTCTACATATGAATGATATCCTACAGTATTTGTCTTTGTGTGACTGACTTATTTCACTTACCGTAATGTTTTCATAAGAGTTAACATGGTGTAGGTTACGCTTATTTTGAGCTTAAATGTTATATTAAAAACATTTATGATATATATTTTATTATATTACTTATTCCCTTCAAAAGTTTTTAAGATTATAGTCATGTATTCACCTGGATAGATATGCCACTTTATTTAAGCTTAATAAACACCGTTCACAAACGCAATATTTTTTTTAAAGAAAACTTAGTCTTCTTAAAAGACCCTTTTTTTTCCTTAACATAGTGGGCCTAATTTTTTTCCTTATTCTGATATCTTTGAGTGGCTTCTTTTTTGAAGAATAAATACTTTATAAATATCATCAACTAGGACAGAAAATCTTTTCTAATGTTTTTCATGACAGATATATAAAATAAATATTTAAAATGAGAAAACCCAAAAGTTTTATGACTTCCTAGAGGCTTCTAATTAAGATCTAGTTTGCACAGAGTTTTGTAGCAGTACTTATCCTTTAGGATTTTCCTAAAATGCATGGTTGTCATAGCAACCTTATTTTCACATGACATTAACTGTGTTTTATCATTTGATCAATACAGCATCTAACACTGTACAGAATTACACTTTATATAATTTGTGTAGTAATACAATTAAAACTGTCTTTTAAAATGCTCTTTTGAATTTAAAGAGGAAATTTTGAATCTTAGAACTGCAATGTTTTTTCCTAACATAAGATTTAATTGAGGATGAATGGAAGACAATCAGGTTTATCAGTCCCTTCTGCATATACCCAGTTTCTAGCTTTCAGCAATGATGTTTTACTAACCTAGGATCAACATTCTCAAGTTATTTTACTTATGAGAGTTTTATACTTTTAAACAAAGACAGTTTGAAATTTATTAATTTTGCACACAATTGATTAAATAAGGGTATGTTCCACTTAAAATTCTTGTCTTATTAAATTACATTTTTTAGCAAAAAACACATCTTGTGTTTTCCATAGGTCAATAAGAATATATGTTTCAGATTTCATTGTTAAATTTATGGTTTTGCATTGTATCCTTATGTAAATGTTAGTTATCCACTTATATCCATTAACATGTCACCTTATCCTGAAAATCAACATTTTAAATTTTTGTAATGTTTATTTATTTTTGAGAGAGAGAGAGAGAGAGAGAGAGAGAGAGAGATACAGAATTAATGTGGGAGGGGCAGAGAGAGAGGGAGACACAGAATCCGAAGCAGGCTCCAGGTTCCAAGCTCTCAGCACAGAGCCTGACATGAGTCATGAGATCATGACCTGAGCCAAAGTTGGATGCTTAACCAACTAAGTTACCCATGTGTCCCCTGAACATCAACATTTTAAAACATGGCAAATAAGTCCAAGAAATTATGGCCAATGATTTTCTCAAGTTCAAAGAAACCAAAATAAGATATACCCAAGAAAATAACACAAAAGTGCATAATAATTAGGCCACTGAATTCAATGATAAGGAGAAATATTTTTTTTTAATTTTTTTTTTCAACGTTTATTTATTTTTGGGACAGAGAGAGACAGAGCATGAACGGGGGAGGGTCAGAGAGAGGGAGACACAGAATCGGAAACAGGCTCCAGGCTCTGAGCCATCAGCCCAGAGCCTGACGCGGGGCTCGAACTCACGGACCGCGAGATCGTGACCTGGCTGAAGTTGGACGCTTAACCGACTGCGCCACCCAGGCGCCCCAAGGAGAAATATTAATAACAGTAAGATTTAAAAATATACATTATCTTAGTCAACAAATATAAAATTAATTACAGATTTATCATCAAAAAATGCAATATTAGGAAAATGGAATGCTTCATGATGTGCTAAAAGGGAAAACAGAAGACATAAGAAAAAGAAAAAACACTACACTATCACTCTAGAACATTAAGTTAATCTCTCCATCAAAAATAAAAGTTAAAGACATTTTCAGACAGAATATTTTAACGAATTACTCAACCTGAAACTTATTTAAAAAATATAAAGTATGTTTATTCAGGCCAAAAGAAAACTATTACAGGTAGAAACTCACGACTTTGTAAGGAAATAAAAAACACAGAAAGTTCTAAATATATAGAGAAAATGTAAAATGATTATTAAATTTATAAAAGACATTTTAGAATTGAAAGCAAAAATATTATTTCATCATGAAGTTTATAATATATACATACTGCGTGAATATATTGCACAATGTAGGAGGGAAAGAAAATAAATACTAGTGTAATTTTCCTAACAGTATACAATTAGTATAATATTCAAAAGTAGGCTGGGATAACATGATAAAAATAAAATAAATATATACCTTATGTTTCAATGAAAACAAAAGTGCAATATTAAAAAATACTCATATTTGGCAAAAATGAAGTAATAAAAGAAAAGGAAAAAAGTATAAAAACATAAATGAAAAATAAGTGGGATCTGCTATAAATGTAAGATTATCAAATATTCAGTAATCTATCAGGTAATTAAATATATTTGTAGAATATAGAGGTTATATACATAGATAATAGCAAGAAATATACAAATGAGTGTTGGAACAAATAAGTATGGGACACAAATACACTATATAAAAATGTCAACTTTGTTTCTATTATATTGGCAATAAGCATTTAGAGATGAATTAGATTTGTGCTATTTAAGGTAGCATTAAAATATGGAAATTAAGTAAAAACTAACAAAACCAATCTAAGACATTGCATTAAAACTAATACTTTGGGACACCTGGGTGGCTCAGTCGGTTGAGCATCTGCCTCCTGATTTCTGCTCAGGTGTTGACCCCGGGGTCGTGAAACCGAGCCCCATGTGGGGCTCTGCACCGAGCATGGAGCCTGCCTAAGATGCTCTATCTCTTCCCCTCTGCCCCTCCCTTGCTCTCTCTCTCTCTCTCTCTCTGAAAACAAAACTGTAATACATTGATGAAAGAATAGATACATGTTTATTGATTAGAAAATAATTCTGTTGTTAATAATTATTTACAAATGATCTCTGGGTATCACAATGCCTTAATTAAAATCCCAACAGTCTTGGGGCACCTGAGTGACTCAGTCCCATAGGCGACCGACTTTGGCTCAGGTCATGATCTCTTGGTTTGTGGGTTGGAGCCCTGCTTCGGGCTCTGTGCTGACAGCTCTGACCCTGGAGCCTGCTTCAGATTTTGTGTCTCCCTCTCTCTCTCTCTCTGCCCCTCCCCTGGTCATACTCTCTCTCTCTCTCTTAAAAATAAGCATTAAAATAAATTATTAAAAATAAATAAATAAATAAATAATTCAATGGACTGTTTTTAGATTGGAGAGATGATTTTTAAAACTATATAGAAATTTAAAGAATTTAAAGTATCTGGATTAGTAGCGATTGTGAAAAATAACAAAGCTGAAGAAATGATACCACCCATTTGGGATATCCTCAAACTCTGAGATTCTTTCCTCAGCCATGTCTAGTGTATTAATACATCAAAGGAATTCCGCATTTCTGTTCCAGTGTTTTAGATTACTAGCATTCCCTTTTGGTTGTTGCTTAGATTTTCCATCTCTCTTTTGACATTGCCCATCTGTTCTTGCATGCTCTTTATCCATTACAGCCCTTAGCATATTTTTTTAATGTTTGTTTGTTTGTTTATTATTTTGAGAGAGAGAGAACATTGGAAGGGCAAAGAGAGGGACAGAGATAAAATCTCAAGCAGGCTCCCAACTGTCAGTGCAGGGTCCCACGTGGATTGGTCAATCCACCGAACTGCGAGATCATGACCTGAGCTGAAATCAAGAAACCGACTCAACTGATTGAGCCACCCAGGCACCCCTAGAGCCCTTAGCATATTAACCAATTTAAATTCCTGGTCTGATGATTCCAACATCCCTGCCATCTCTGGTTCTGATGCTTGCTCTGTCACTCCAAATTGTGTTTTTTGCTTTTTAGTTTAATATATATATATATATATATATATATATATATATATATATATGTATATATATATATATAGTAAATATAAATATATTACTATATTTTTATATTTATATTATTATAAATAATATAAATAAATATATATATATATATATATATTTTTTTTTTTCTTCATAGCCAGGTATAATGTGGGTAAAAGAAACTGCTGCTAATAAGCCTTTAGCATGTGATGGTGTGCTGTGAGGGGAGGGGAGCCTTCTGTTTTCCTGTGACTACATCTCCACTGTTTAGTGAGTGTGCATCCATGGGCTGTAAACTTCACAAGTATTTTTCCTCCCCTCTCAGGTGGGACAAGATAGCTAGAGCAGATTGGAGTTGGGTATTTCCCTTCCCCTAGGTCGATTAGGCTTTGATAATATCCCAGAAGGTTAGGCTCTCCATTAACTATTTTCCCTTGAGTACTGAGTTCATTAAGAAAAAACAGAGTGCTCTAGGATATTTCAAAATGGTCCCTTTTCTTCGCTTTCTGCAGGAAGCAGAAGGAGATTTTCCTCTGATGTTTATTGTGGGAACCTGGTTGAGTTCCTGGAGGTAAATCTCACTGTATTGTGAGGTCTCTCCTGACGGGGTCACCCTAAAGAAATTTTGAGCTCGCAAACTTGTCTTTACTGATTTGCTAAAATTGGCAATCAGATTTGCTAAAATATTGAACCTGATTCTGAACAAGCCTCTCAAGAAAATTATCAATTTATAAAGAGAGAATCATAGTAAAGTTTATAGTGTAGATAAAATTTGTGGAATCTAGAATGGGGAACTCTATATGGAACAAATATGATGGGTTTTCAATGAATTAATTGCAAAGAAACCTAAATATAATTTCTTTAGACAGTTTAAGATTATGTTAAGGAAAAAGCACAGCAGAGTTAAACTGTAGTGGTAAAGGGTGCACTTTTGGATGGTAAAACTATAAAGAAAGGATAGGAAGTATTTACTGCGAAACCAGGTTTGCGATTACTCTTAGCAGAAAAAGGCTGGAGACTGGCAAGGGCATATTGAAGGTTTCCAAGGGGGCACACAAAATTCTGTCTCTTATCCTTGATTTTCAAAGTATTAAAGTTCACTAAACCATTCATTTGTCTTATGGATTTTCTGTAGGTGAGTGATACTAATCAGTAAATTTTAAAATATGAAAAAACAGATAGCATGTATAATCAAGTAAATTGTTCTTCATTCTATTGAGGATATCATGTACCATCTATCTCTTATTAATTTTTTTTTCAACGTTTATTTATTTTTGGGACAGAGAGAGACAGAGCATGAACGGGGGAGGGGCAGAGAGAGAGGGAGACACAGAATCGGAAACAGGCTCCAGGCTCTGAGCCATCAGCCCAGAGCCTGATGCGGGGCTCGAACTCACGGACCGCGAGATCGTGACCTGGCTGAAGTCGGACGCTCAACCGACTGCGCCACCCAGTCGCTCCATATCTATCTCTTATTGAGGGTGAAAAAACTGAAACACTTCCATGCTCTGTTGGTAATAATAAAACTGATACACATTTTCTGTGGATCAACTTGAAAATATGTACCAAAATATTAAAATTATTGTATACATTGCCCCAATCATATCACTTTATTTTTCCTAATCAGAAATTTACACAAAATTTTTTCTTTTAATTCTTAATCATAAAATTGTTGATTAAGTCTAGATTGTTATAGATATAGTATAATATAGATGTAGTATTATGTATTTAGATGTATGGAATATAATTAGAAACGATGTATAGAAACTCAGAAATTTATTGCATGCTTTAAATTAAGTTACATTATTCAATACAATCTTTAAATGTGAATTTAAAAAATGAAGGGCTAGAAATATCATTTTTCAGTGAAAAATTTCAACAAATGCTGTGTTTAAAGTATTTCATATCTGTCAGTATGGGTGCGAAAAACCATAAATGAATCATAATAGGAGATTTGGGGCAATTTCTAGATGTTCTAAAGAAAGGACTGACTACAGGACACCTAAGTGGCTCAGTTGGCTAAGTGTCCGACTTCAGCTCAGGTCATGATCTCGTGGTCTGTGAGTTTAAGCTGTGCTGAGAGCTCAGAACCTGGAACTTGCTTCAGATTCTGTGTCTTCCTCTCTCTCTGCTTCTTCCCTACTCATGCTCTCTCAAAAAATGAATAAATGGTTTTAAAAAATTGGGGGAAAAAAAAGAAAGTACTCACTATGGAGCTACCTACTCACCTACCTGACTAACTCCTCGCAGTTTTGATCTATCATATCTCCTTCTCCTTCTCATTTGTTCTCTTTAGCACTAAACTGGTACCATCATATTGGGGTTCAATTTGCTTATTCATTTCACTTATAGTCTCTTCTCAAGTTCTATAAGAGGAGAAACTTTATTTTGTTCGGTGATGAGTCTGCAAGATCTACAGTAATTCCTGCCACGCTATGGGTCCCAATAAATGTTTGCAGTGACAAATACATGATAGCATTTGCATTAGTCTTTAATGAAAACATAGTAAATATTATTTTTAAATGTTTATATAAATCCAAGAGTGATGAGAAATTTACAGACATTATAAACACACTTAAACGTACATTAGGCATCGCTAAATCGATTATCAAAAATGATTGCATTTCTTCTTCTCTCAACTTTTTAAAGTCTTCTTTTTTTCGTATTTCAGCATAAAAACCACAACCTTAAAAAAGTCAGAGTGAAGTCTGTGCTCATGTATTGCCCTTTCCTGACCCAAATTCATTTCTCAGTTGAACTTCACTTTCTGGCCACCTGATTTTCAAACAGCATCCTCATATGGAAAAACTGCTTATTTTCAACCAGAGCTGAACTGTATTCAAAAAAAGGTCTAGTGTTTTTCAGTGACGGCAGCAATGTAATAGACTAAATACCACTTGTCTAAAACACTCTCTGGTTGTGTTGTCCCACTAAATGCATTTACGTTCAAATCACAACAGTCTTTAACAGGGAAAATAAGAACTGTGTATTTTGTATTATTTGACAAGGACATGACATTATGTGTTCAGAATAAGTTTGTGAACTGTATATCCCCAAATGGGTTTATTTATAATGATTAAGTTTTCCTTTCAAATACATCCTTGCTGCTTGAATAATGTAACTACTAATATAGGAAATCACAGTTATTTCAGTAAAGAAAACGGAGCTATTGTACCAGCACAGAGAAGCACACTCCATTAACCTCTCTGTCCTTGGAAATCAGACTGACTTATTGTGCAATTTCAATTAGCTTGTCAAATAAATGCACGGCCGCTACAATTCTTTTCTTTAGTTCAGTTTTAGGAAACAGGGTGTGCCAAGAACTGAATAAGCATTATAATTTTTCTCTCCAGAGAAATATCCGGCAAAGCATATTGAAGTAATATTTAAAACTGAGTATACTTTTTAACAGAATGCAATATGAATAACAGGCATGGCCAGTTCTGATTTGATATTTCACTCCGTTTTTCTCTTAATGATGGAGATCATGTAGCCCACTTACAGTTGAAAGGAATGGTATTATCTGATATTGGCTATAAATGAGGTAAAAAATGACCTGGTTTTGTTTCATGTAGCTAAAACATATATATTATTGGCCATGTGAATATAGCACAACAGAAGCAAGAAAGAAAAAAAGATGAAAATTGTGAGAAATGGAATCATTAATAAATGGAAGCATGAGAGGAAGGCCAATGAGATTTCCAATTCTTCAAATGACCTCAAGATATTTAATTAACTGGCCATCTTGAAAAAGTTATCTCATTCCATGGGGAGAAATGTTTTAATTTTCATTGTCAACTTATATAAAATAGGGAAAATTATAAATGTTTTCATCTTTCTTGGTAACAGATTTGAAACCTGTCTGACCTCTGCTCACTTCTGGGAAGACAAAGAATTAGGAAAAAAATTCCTAACTTTTTAGAAAGAAAAAACCAAAATCAGTAACTATTTCTCAAAATATATTACATTCTTTAGCTATACTCCCCCACTCCAGAAAAATGATTCATGGGTTTTAATTCCAACACATGTATGGTAAAACAAAAACAAAAACAAAAACATTTATTCCAATTGGAAATGTGTGCAAATGAATAATGCTTTCAGAATATGGGAAAATATGTATTTTAATAAATAGTGTGCAAGGTCAGATCTTGAGACAGGATTACCACCACCCCAACATTTTGTCTTTTGTTAGAAATACACAATATTTTTCAAATTCAAAGACATAGACCATTTCATCTGTTACAATTAAGCAGTTTATTTTCGTGTTTCTTAATATATCAATAATTTAAGTTAGTTTTCAACTTTCTTCTTTCCAACATTACAATCTGTATTGATAAAGTTATACCTGTATTAAGATATGTTTAATATTTTTGCTCATACTTCTTTTGTTTACAAGTATAAAGTAAATAGAGACCCTTGTATAATCAGGTACATCTTTGCCAAAAGATTGTGGCTCAGTCATAGAAAGACATATATTTAATATAGATTTCTAAATTATCTTGGGAAAATCTAGACACCGAACAAAATAAAAAAAGAAGTAAAGAAACAGCTTTCCTTTAATTTCACTTCTGAAAGTACTGTCAGAAAAAAAAAAAAAGTCAAATAATGTTTTCAACTTAGTGATTTGGCGTGCATAAATAGAGGCATAGCTTGCATCATCCAGAAAGCAGAGATTTGGGCAGTGACTTACAAGCTATTATTTTAATAAGGAGTACAATTTCCAAGCTAGTAGTAGTGAAGAAGAGGAACAGAGTTGGAAAAGTGGGACAGCCATGGTCATTCCAGAATCCTGATCATTAATACTGATTGCATGATCCCCAAAGACAATCCAAGAAACTAAATAAACTGATTACCTACAGTGTCCATGGGTTGTGGGGGAGGGCTGAGATTTATGTCTTATCTAAAAGCTGCCATCCGTCAAAGGTTTTCATTAACTCCCTCACATTTCCAAATTGTGCATGTGGACACTGAACGGGAGGCTATATGGTACCAAAGATAAGCATCAGGAAAAGAAGAGAAGGGAGAAAACTATCAGGTTGTGCTCCCATAAAGTTAACTGGACCCCATGCACTGTGGTAGCCAGGATGAGAGACAGGTGAGGTCAAGAGACCTGTAGCAATGAAGGAGTGTCTGATAAAGGAAAGCACTACAGAACAGACACATAAATTTTAATCAGTATCACTGTACTACTGTAGTTCTTCATTAATAGGGCCTAAAAAAAGAAAAGCCCTGTATTTAAGATGGTGGACAGCTCTTTGTGTTCATATAAAACCTAGATTATGTTTGAAAATGTCAAAGAGAAAAAAATTAATATATTATATATATATATTAATGTACATATTTTGGTTTTACTTTAACAAACATGGACAGTATAGCAGTGGTATTTCTCTATGCATCAGGTTTAATTTTGTTTCTAATCCTTATTTTCTGTTTATTTTACAGAACAGGGAGGACAACAGAAAAGTTTTAGCTGAATATTAGAATCAAATCCATACTGAAAGCTGTAAGGAAACACGAGATCAAGTCAGTGGGGTCAGGGGTGATGGTGGTGTTCACAAGAAGAATGGAAGAAAACTGACTTCATTGTTGATACATTTGAAAACTATAGGGGCGCCTGGGTG
The DNA here is from genome assembly GCF_018350155.1 of Leopardus geoffroyi. Classification (NCBI taxonomy): domain Eukaryota; kingdom Metazoa; phylum Chordata; class Mammalia; order Carnivora; family Felidae; genus Leopardus; species Leopardus geoffroyi. Next base: position 21,405,418 of record NC_059333.1, read on the forward strand.
GCGCAGTCGGTTAAGCGTCCGACTTCAGCCAGGTCACGATCTCGCGGTCCGTGGGTTCGAGCCCCATGTCAGGCTCTGGGCTGATGGCTCAGAGCCTGGAGCCTGCTTCCGATTCTGTGTCTCCCTCTCTCTCTGCCCCTCCCTCATTCATGCTCTGTCTCTCTCTGTCCCAAAAATAAATAAACGTTGAAAAAAAAATTTAAAAAAAAATAAAAAAGAAAACTATAGAGAGGAAATAACATTTGCCTATGTTCATTCTGAAAGGCATCTGAGTGCATATTCCTTTGGCAAAAAAAGAGGTTCAGATGTCAGTGATATCATTACCGAAATGTAGCTTAGCTCTAATGTAATAACCTTTCTTTGAATCACCATACTAGATTGCTTTCCACATTGTGAAGTAATGAAGTCAGCATGATCTGAGAGATCACAGTGAAGTATGTTTGAAAATGACAAAGTCTTCAACATCTTAAGATGCAGCTCTCTTCCCAAGCAAAGATTTATCTCAGAGAAAGCCTATGGTCTTGAGGAATAAATGGATCATGTTCAATGCTTGGCAATGCAACTACCTTCCCACATCAGCAAGGGATAGCCTCTTGTTTTTCTAACTGTGTATTTTATAGACAACAATTAACCTATAAACACTACTGAAAAAGAAAACCAGCATTATCTGTTTTCATGAAAATCAACCATCGTATTTAATAAAGGCAGGACTTAGAATCATCTTTAATCGCTTAGGACCTTAATGATTTGTAACAATACAGGATAGAATAGGAAATTATTTTCTTTTTTTTTTTTACACAAAAAAGTGGTAGAATTTCTGAAAGATATATGTGCTCAAGGCATTTGATTAAAGAAATGGAAAATAAAAATTGTAGATTTGTTAGTGCAATGATCATTGAGCAGATATTTTTTAATAATATAATTTGGTAAAAAATTTTACTTAGAGATTTAAAGTTACTATTATGTATGTTGCTAAAAACTGTTTTTACGAAACTGTGGCTAAAGATAAGACTTGATCAGAGGAATAAGTTTTTAATTTTGTGGGAAATACTTCTTTAGATATATCAGAAAACAATTTTCCCCTCTTTCATGTTAAGCAGAAACCATAAGATGCTGGAAAACCTACTACATTATTTTATTAATACTTTTGTGAAGACAGCACTACACTTAAAATATGATTTGTAGTGCTTTCTTCTTGCTCTTATAGCTAGTAATAGTAAAGTATATATTGCTGAAAATAATCTTATTTACTTAAGGGCAAAGTAAATATGCAATATGAATTCAAAATCACAAACTGTGAACAGCAAAATGGTATATAACATAGTTCTTTTCTCATGTGATGAAATAACTTAGCAGTTCTGGTACTTAGGGTTCTAGTTTAACCTTTGTTTGTTTGTTTGAGAAAGTATTTATTTCTTCTGCACCATGTTTTAGTAGCCTTTTTTGGAGCAGTTTGAGATCCAAAGCAAAATTATGTTGAAGGTATAGAGATTTACCATTATAACCCCTGCACACCTACATGCATAGCCTCCTCCATTATCAACATCACCCATCAGACTGGTGCACGTACAATCAATGAACCCAAATTAACACATCATTACCACACAAAGTCCATTGTTTACATCGGAGCTCATTCTTATTGTAGATTCCATGGGTTTGGACAATGTATATATGTATATATGTATATATACATGTATATATACATATATACATGTATATATACATATATACATATATACACACACATATATATGTAATGACATATATCCATCACTGCTGTATCATACAGAATAGTATCCCTGGTCTACAAATTCTCTGTGCTCCAGCTACTCAGTCCTATCTCCCTCCTAACTCCTGGAAACAATTGATTTTTTACTGTTTCCATAGTTTTGCCTTTTCCAGAGTGTTATATACTTGGAATTATATAGTATATAATTTATATAATTTATAATTTATAATTATATAGTATATAATGTATATAATTTAACTTCAGATTGGCTTCTTTACTTACTAGTAATGCAATTAAGTTTCTTCCATGTCTTATTGTGGATTAATCGTTCATTTTTTTTTTTAATGCTAAATAATATTCCATTGTCTGTATGTACCACAGTTTATTTATTCATTTACCTACCAAGGGACCTTGATTGCTTCCAACTCTGGGCAATTATAATAAACCTACTCTAAACACTCATATGCAGGTTTTCATGTGCACAAAAGTTTTCTCCCATTTGGGTAAATACCAAGATACATGATTGCTAGATCATGTGGGAAGGATATGCTTGGTTTTATAAGACACTGTCAAACTGTCTTCCAAAATGGTTGCACCATTTTGCATTCCCACCTGTTACTCCAAATCCTCACCAACTTTTGGTATTGTCAGTGTTCTGGATACTTGCCATTCCAGTAAGTACACAGTGGTATCTCATTGTTGTTTTAATTTGCATTTTCCAAATGGCATATGATATAGAGCATCTTTTCATATACTTAATTGCCCTCTGTATATCTCCTTTGGGGAAGTGTCTATTAAGATTGTTGGACTATTTAAGGGGCGCCTGGGTGGCTCAGTCGGTTAAGCATCTGACTTCAGCTCAGATCGTGATCTCACAGTTGGTGGGGTGGTGGGTTTGAGTCCCGTGTCAGGCTCTGTGCTGACAACTCAGAGCCTGGAGCCTGCTTCGGATTCTGTGTCTTCCCCAGCTGTGCTCTGCTCCTCCCCCAACTCATGCTCTGTTTCTCTCTGCCTCAAAAATAAATAAACATAAAAAAATTTAAGATCGTTGGCCTATTTTTTTAATTGGGTTGATGTTTTCTTATTTTTTAATGTTTATTTATTTTTAGAAGTAGGTGAGGGGCAGAGGGATAGAAGGGGGGACAGAGGATCCCAAACAGGGTCTGTGATGACAGCAGAGAGTCTGATGCAGGGCTTGAACTCACGAACTATGAGATAAGGACCTGAGCCAAAGTCAGATACTTAATCGACAAAGCCACCCAGGTGCTTCTGTTTTCTTATTTTTAACCTTGAAAAGGTCGTTGCATATTTTGGATAACAATGCCTTATCAGATGTATCACTGACAAATATTTCCCTTGGTTTATAATTTATCTTCTCACTTTCTTGATCCAGCACTATTTTTTTTTGTTATTTTTCTTTTTGCCATCATCATAAAAATTCAAAGTATATGGGATGCTAATATAACATCGTTTCTTGTATTAAAAATAGTTTCAAATTTTGACATTTAAAAATGACAGAAAAATTATACTCTCAAAAAAACTGCCCTTAAAAAAATAAGGGGATTAATTAGGACTAATTTAACTTTTTCTCAAGTTTTCTATAATGTTTTGAAGTATAACGGAGTAAAAGTATATATTAATTTTTATATTCAATCATAAGAGAGACTAAATGTGAATGCCATGATATATATTTCATAAGAAGCTTGCTTCTATGTGTTTGCATCAATTTCACTGGGAAGATTATCCTCAGGTTTCAAAAGGATGAGTATAAAATGTGGTATATATATATTATATGTATATGTATACATATATACATATATATATATATAATATATATATATTATATATATATATGAGCAAGCAACTTGTCTCTCTGTAGAAGTTTGGAAAGACAGGAGCTCAGCAGTTGGGACTTTGGAACTATCAGCACAGGATCATGAGGAATTAGGAGTCAAGTAAGTGTGGGCTTTCCCAAAATCCAAAATCCTAAAATCCTAAAATCCCAAGTCAGATTTTAGTTTTACGTTTTTCTCAACTTGGAAATTGTAATGTATTTATGTTACTGTAGTTGTTGTTTAGCCACGGTCTCAGCTGCAGCTACAGCACTGATAGTGGGCAGTTAGGCTGAGAGGAGAAGAGAATCCACCCCCACCCCCGACCAGTTCCTGTCTATATCACAAGACTTAGAAATGAAGACCACCCCCAAACTCCATATGTGCTGTCAGTTATGATATTTCTAATTTTGTATTGGGTTTTGCCTTTCACTGTTTCTTTTAAAAACGGGTAAAATCGTAGACTTACTAAATTTTAATAATAGCGTTAAACAATGACACCATGTATATTAACTCTATCTGCTCATCTACCATCGATCAATTTCTACATCTCACCATTTGAAGGCTCTTCACTTGTGCCTGATATTTCCCCAGGAGTAAACAGTATTTCCAAGATATCTTCTTTTGTCGTATAAAACGCCAGAAATCACTTTTCATTTTAACACTTGCTTTTTAAGCCTTTGTTGAAGTATGTTCTGGACCAATTAAAAGGAATGTTTAACACCAAATTTAGTATTTCGTGTGAATATTATATCAATTTACAAGTAAATCAGGTCCAGAATAGAATGAGTTTCATGAATAAAAAAAGGACTCAGTGGGGCGCCTGGGTGGCGTAGTTGGTTAAGCGTCCGACTTCAGCCAGGTCACGATCTCGCGGTCCGTGAGTTCGAGCCCCACGTCAGGCTCTGGGCTGATGGCTCGGAGCCTGGAGCCTGTTTCTGATTCTGTGTTTCCCTCTCTCTCTGCCCCTCCCCCGTTCATGCTCTGTCTTTCTCTGTCCCAAAAATAAAATAAACGTTGAAAAAAAAAATTTTTTAAATAAAAAAAAATAAAAAAGGACTCAGTAAACACTAATTAGTATATAATCAAAAACAAGTCAAAGATGTATATGTTTTGCTATATAAAATGACAGATACTTTATACTAAATATAGTGCTGATACTTTTAATTTTCTTCTTTAGTTTTGTTATTCAGAAGTAATATTTATTGCATAGGATGTCATGACTTTTTAATTGAACAAAGGTTAATATTACACTAAATATACATAATACAGCTATAATTTTTGTTTTACTCTTTTTTTTTTTATCATTTGAAAAGTAGTCTGAACACCATGTGCATGTACCCTCTCCTGTACCCTAAACGCCTTTCTGCCTCAGGGCCTTTCCACTTCTGTGAGTTGAATGTGGAAGGCTTTTTCTCCAGATATTTTAGAGCTCACTCCCAAACTTCTATCAAATCATTTCAAATACTGCCTTCTTATATGAAACTGAAGCTTCTAAAAATACAAATATTTTTGGGTCCTCCCTATTTGAAATTGCAACCCCATCACTTTCTGTTTCTTTTTCCTGATTTATTTTTACACAACACACAGAAACACCTGACAGTACATGACCTATGTATTTGTTCATTGTTTATCTCTCCCAAATCTCTCAAGGTTTCAATAGCAGCCAAAGGCAGTGGATGTGCAAATTAAGCAGAAAAATAGTTCATTAAACAACAGCTCGTGGAATTGTTTATAGGGCCAGGGAACCAGCCTCAAACTCAACAGCACGATGGAGGAAAACAAAACAAAACAAAACAAAACAAAACTGCCCTGGAAGGAAGTGTCCCTATGTCCAGACTACCTCACTGAGCACTAGAGACAAGCGCTTCCGTCCCTGATGCTCCTGGCCTTCTTGATGCCTCTTCTTCTGTGCCCAAAACTCAAACCACAGCTGCTCCTGAAATGTAAATGCCTCTTAAATTAGCCAAAAATTAATTCCCTTCTCCTTAGAGCTTTCTTTCTCAATTTGCTCACTTCTAAATCAGAGTGTCTTATAAATAAGTCTCAGTGAAAGAGGTTTGGCTCGAGGAAGGTTGAATGCATTTTATAGAAGGTGATTTTTTTGAGTACCTCATTTGGAAAAGAAGTTAGTCTGATGGTTTCCTATTTTTGAACATCTTTAACTGAATCTTATAGGAAGATCCTGATCTTTAGAGTATTCAAACTAATCACTGCTAAATTTATGTCCAACTCTACTTTTTTTTTTTTTTCAGAAGGAAGAATCTTACCTAAGCGTTCTGAGTAATTGATTCAAATATAATCATTTCTCTAAGTCAATTCATACTTTATATATATGCATATATAACATATATGTCACTACAAATAAACATTTTCTCTCTGTAATTATATATATAATATATATATAATGCACTATATTATATGCATATAATAAGAGAAAATATTTCTTTTCATAAAAACATATTACATTAATTTCACTAAAAGTTTGTGATATTAAGAATACCACCTCAAAGACTAAATCAATCTGTGATTTAAGAAGGGTGTACTTTTTGTTACAGTGGGTAACCAGGACAGATGTTGGTAGATAACCAAACAGATGCTAAATGACTCTCTTTTTACAAGACATTTATAAAAGAGAAACAAAATTAAATGTCAAAATGATAAAACTACTCTCAGTTTAGAGATATAAACCTCCCCAAACTCATTAAACTGGAAACAACAGCCAGAACAGGTGTTTATGTAAGTGGGAACTTAAAACTTACATGTGGGAAAAACTATATTCTTACTAAAATAAGATATCCTGAGATATGCCAATTTTCTTTTCATATTTAAAGTACTTTACAAGGAAATTTTGACAGAGGTTACTTTATGATCTCTCTGTTGGTGAATTTAAATGAATACTATTTCAACATCACACCATGTAAAACTGGAAAAAAGATGCACCAATGCATAAAGCAAATAAAAAATGCTATATAGGGCTCCTGGATGGCTCAGTCGATTAAGCATTTGACTCTTGATTTCTGCTCAGGTCATGATCTCAGGACTCATAAGTTCGAGCCCCACGTGGGGCTCTGCACGGACAGTGCAGAGCCTGTTTGGGATTCTCTCTCTCCTTCTCTCTCTGCCCCTCCCCCACTTGTTTCTTCTCATTCCTTCTCAAAATAAATAAACTTAAAAGGAAAAAGAAAAATAGCTGTAAAAAAAAGAAACAAAATGCATTACCATAGAAAACATAACACTGCTCTCTTTAAATTAGCAAAACATGTACATTTAATTATGATATTTAGTAACCAGCTTAAAGGAAATTACATACACCCATGATTTTGTGCAGCTGATATTAAAATGCTACAGAAATTATCACCATGAATTATAATGAATAAATGTCTCTGTCTAGTTCTGTATCTGTTTATTTTTCTTTTTGGCAATTTTCAAATTCATTAACAGACGTGGGCAGTGGATTGGCTTTTTTCCATGTGTGCGGAATGTAGCCCAAAGAGAAATGGATTCCCCTTTGGACAAATAGGTATAGAAAACTGTCTGATAACCATGTGATTCATGATCACCACTATATTTTAGCTGTTAAATTGGCGTGGCCTCTAATCAGGGACAAGGCAACAAAATGAAAGATGTGTATACTTTAAGATGCTTAGAATATGATGTTGAATTGCAATCTAGATTGCAGGATATAAATTATGTTAAAAGTGCCTTAGGTCAATTGTTTCTATCCATGGAAGTTAGCTACATTAGAAAAAAAAATAAACATTTACTACATTAATCATACACCTATATTTATCTTCATTTAAATTTAATAATGACTTTTCTATAAGGGAAATTTTAAAAGATAAATAATTCTCTGTTAGACATTTTAAGTTTAAATATTGGTATAAATGGCAAAAATAACTATCTGGAGTACTTGATTTAAAAATCTATGCCTATGTTTCCAAAAGAATCATTAACCTTTTGGATACATTTTGCATTAATGCCATTCTGGTCATTTTTTGCCCAATCATGGTGTTAGTAAAATGTGTATATCATCTATCAGCATTCATCACAAACTCATATTGAAGCTGTGAGTAATTGAAATATTATTTTGGTACCTCTGCTAGTCAGTAAATTGGAGTACTCAATATGTAACAGGCTGAATGCTGGTAAACTAAGTAGAATTTGGTTCTCTTATTTCTGATTAGCGTTCATGATAAGCAAATTAGAAAGATGTGATACTATTTTAATGTATTTCAATGGATTTATTGAATTAATCCATTAAATGTTATTAAATGTTGTCTGTGTGTAAGACACTGCTCTAGGAGCTAGAGATACACTGGAAAAAGCAAACATTACTCCTAGATTCCTAGAATTTAGTGTATTATGGGAATAAAAAGTATGAAATCAATATTCACAAAAATACTATAGATGCTTATTCAACTTGCTAAAGTATATCTGCCCCCAAGTGATTTTTTTCCTCCAAGTGATATATTTCACACAAAGTAATTGTAAAAATGCTCTGAAAAAATTAGAGTATTGATTACATGTACAATAGAGAGCCCATGGGCGTGGACAAGTTTCTTTGAAAGTATGACATCAAGAAAACTAGATATAGTGGAACCTAAACAATGAGTATGAAGCATGCAAAGAGGAAAGATGGTTCTTCTAGGTTAAAAAAAAAAAAAAAAACATGGCCAGAATCTTGAGGCAGGCAGAAGTCATCAAGTTCAAAAGTCCTAAGGGTCAGTCAGTGAAGCTCTGGTTAGCAGACACAGGAGAGTTCTGGACGTATTATCCAGGACCTTGTAAGTTATGCTAAGAAATTTAGAGGTTAGCCTTGGAATAATGAAAACATCATTGATGGAAAAAAGAGATAACATTGCTTTTGTTTACATGATTGAAATTCTCTGTTTATAATTTGATATTAAGTCTTATTAAACATAGTTTGAGTCAATACACATTAATTTGACTGTTGAGAAAACAGTTTTCCATAGCACAGAATACGGTATATTATTATGAGACAAGGTGATTATTAGGGCAGTTTAACACTAAAAAAGAAAGATCATTTCAGTTTCAGGGACTTTTCTCAGCTGCAACAATTAGGCTAGGCTAATAATTACCTGAGTCTGCAGTTGCCTTCTAGAAAGCTCAATTTCACTGACTCGCTGTGGGATAAGAAGTCTACTGATCTGAATATCGCATTATCTTCGTCAAATGTCAATAAAATCAAGATATTTCTAAGGAAATCCCAGTGGGTTTAGGTTTACATACAGTACTTGAGGAAATACATTTTGCTCATTCATCAATTTTCTTTACAATCAAGTATCCTTTGTCTACTGATGAGCATTCACAACCTTGAGTCAGAGAGACATTAACCTGTTGACTCTATGGAAAACTCAGCAGGAGTAAGAGATATACTGATGCTTCACCATTCTGCAAGGTGTATTCACCTATAAATGACCTCCATACTTATGTAAGTTGATTCTCAAAGATGTTAGAAAATAAACAGATCGGGTGGCTAGCTAAGGTTATAGACCCACTAAAAATTGGGGCCTTTACGCATCTTCTATGATATTTTCATGCTTCTCACATTATTTCTCACAGTGTCTGTAATTGTTGACACCAAATACATTTGCATTTAGGGATACATAATACTCTACGGGTTAGATGGAGTTGGGCCAGTGGTTTACAACTCAAGCAATAGGGACAATATTAATTTTTGTTCCCATGACTTAACCATTAACAGTTTCTTTCTTTCCTAACATAATGACATCCAATGAAGCCTTTTGCTTCTTAATCAGGTCCACAAACTCAATGTATCTTTGGTGGTCTAGAGCCTATAGATGACGGAAAATTACCCAGCATAATGCTTATAATTGTTCTGGCATAAGCATGATACTCTAGATAGAAAACCAATTCAACATGTAGTATTTGAGGGTCAATAGGCATAGCCATCTTGTAAAACAAAAGCCTTTAAGCAAAAAAAAAAAAAAAAAATCCATCACCACATTTAAAATAAGGGGTGTTAGGAAGAAATGGATTTTCCTATTTACCTCATTGTAATAGAAACACAAGGGATGTTTGTACTCATTAGAGTGTAGGTGCAGGGTCAATTTGACTTTAAAGTGTAAGTTATAGCATAAAATACCCAGACATATAATGAATAATATGAACATAAAGGTGTGAAACATTTGACCTATCAAATATCAACAAAACATGTTCTTTCTGTAATTCTTTTTCTAATTTTTTAATGTTTATTTATTTTGGAGAGAGACAGAAACAGAGTGCGAGTTAGGGAGCAGCAGAAAGAGAGGGAGACACAGAATCTGAAGCAGGGTCTAGGCTCTGAGCTGTCAGCACAGGGCCCAAAGCGGGGCTCAAACTCACAAGGGTGAGATCATGACCTGAGCCGTAGTCAGATGCCCAGCCGACTGGGTCACCCAGGTGGACCTCAACAAAACATTTTTAAAAACTTTAGGATAGAAATTAAAGTTTAAGGCAAACAATAAAAACAATTATCAGCTAACACGATTTTAATGCTAAGATTGTACAAGCAAAGATAATAGTTTTTTTTTAATTAGTAAAATTAAGCAAAAAAATTAGTAAAATTATTGTTAGTTTGCATAATAAAAAGGTAAAATATTCCAATTCCAAATAAACCTCCAAAAGTGTTATCACGAAACAAAATTTATTCCCTAAAACATGTGCAGCAAATTTTTAAAATTTGAGCCAAATATTCCGTAAATAAAAAAGTTTTTTTCTAGTTGTCTCAAATGAAATTCAACTAAAATTAGCCTTTTGCAGGTTTAAGTTTTTCCCCTCATATAATTGGATGTCAGAGTTGCCCTAACGGGGTAGGTCGTTCATGCGGTAACCCTACCCTATCTGCAGACTGACTCCTGAAAGCCATCTCTAGTCTAACATCTGAAGGTATGGTGGCTGGAGAATAAGCCACTTTCCCGAAACTCAGAGGAAGAGAACCCACTAATATTGTGGCACACTATCTTACCACCATGCGATGACTTCTTTCTCAAATATTCCAGCTTCTTGCCTGAGAATGTAAGCACACACTATTCTCTGCTCACACGTAAAAAGGAGTGAAGGTAGAAACAAGACACAAAGCCCATCTTCTACCCAATTTTTTTCTGAGTTTCTTTCAAATCCCTCATTTACCATAGACAGGGTGTGTGTGTGTGTGTGTGTGTGTGTGTGTGTGTGTGCAGAAAATATATTTGCTGCAGAAAAGTTGTCAACCTCCAATTTTCCCCATCTCTATGGTATATGAAAAGTCCTGGACCCCTTGGAACCCAAACAACATAAATTTACTTCTCTGATGTCTCTCTTGGTAGTGGCCTGACTTTCTCTGTGTTGACATGAGCTAGGGTTGGAAAAGAAAGGCTGCAAATGCAGCAGTTTTTAAGAGGAAAACAACAACATACATATGCACACCAAATAACTTTCAGTATCTTCACATTACATGAAAAATATAAAAATACGTATTACGTCTTCATGTTTGGAATGCTTATTCATTTGCAGGAATAAATTAACATTAAAATTCTACATAATCAGGGGTGCCTGGGTGGCTTAGGTGAAGTGTCTGACTTCGGCTCAGGTCATGATCTCATGGTTCATGGTTCAAGCCCTGCTTCCGGCTCTGTGCTGACAGCTCAGATCCTGGAGACAGCTTCGATTCTGTGTCTCCCTCTCTCTGCCCCTCCCCCGCTCATGCTCTGTCTCTCTGTCTCTCAAAAATAAATAAGTGTTAAAAAAAAAAAAAAGTAACATTTAGGGGCACCTGGGTGGCTCAGTTGGTTGAGCCTCTGACTTCGGCTCAGGTCACGAACTTGGGGTTTGTGAATTCGAGCCCCACCTCAGGCTCTGTGCTGACACCTGGGAGCCTGCTTCGGATTCTGTGTCTCCCTCTCTCTTTGCCCCTCCCCTGCTCATGCTCTGTCTCTCTCTGTGTCTCAAAAATAAATAAATGTTAAAAACAATGTTTTTAGGGGCGCCTGGGTGGCTCAGTCGGTTAAGCATCCGACTTCAGCTCAGGTCACGATCTCGCGGTCCGTGAGTTTGAGCCCCGCATCAGGCTCTGGGCTGATGGCTCAGAGCCTGGAGCCTGCTTCCGATTCTGTGTCTCCCTCTCTCTCTGCCCCTCCCCCGTTCATGCTCTGTCTCTCTCTGTCCCAAAAATAAATAAATGTTAAAAAAAAATTTATAAAAAAAACAATGTTTTTAAGGTAACATTTAAAAAATTCTAAATAATCAATATAGGCTATTCTAAACACATTTAAGAATATGTGGATTATGTTTCACTTATAAAAACAAATCAGCATTGTTTTCATAATTGTTTTAATAATTATGTTTCTTATTTTACTTGTTCTTAATTACTTTTGATTTCGAGCACAACAGATTATTTTTGAGTTTTTACTATTTTCATTTACATATCATGGAAAAATAAATGTATTTTAAGTGAAGATTTATTTTGGAAATAGGGGCGCCTGGTGCCTCAGTTGGTTAGGTGTCCGACTTCGGCTCAGGTCATGATCTCATGGTTCCTGAGTTCAAGCCCCATGTTGGGCTCTGTGCTGACAGCTTAGGGCCTGGAGCTTTCTTCTGATTCTGTGTCTCTCTCCCCTCAGCTTCTCCCCTGATCACACTCTGTCTCTCTCTCAAAATAAATAAAGATTAAAAAAATTTTTTTTAAATGAAAATAAATAAATTTGGGGGCAATCAATATACTTGTGCATACAAAAACAGCATTAAAAAACATCTCACTAACAACAAAATGACACCTTAATTATGACCAAATATATTCACAATTATATTAAAATCAAACTTTCACTTTAATGACAGTTTGATATGCAAACAATGCAATGATGCGGAACCCCATATGAAGATATGATAGCAATACTTTTTGCATAGTGGTTATACAAAAATGTGTATATGAATAATATATACTTTCATACACATCGATATATGCAATATACGAATGCAGAGTATATTTGCATAGAGAAATAATTGATCCTCAAAACTGCTAAACTTCTTTGCTTCTTTGGTACAAAATATTGTACCAAATTTACATAATGTATCAAAACAAACATTGGACTTTCATAAGGATACAACTAGCAAGAAGAGAGAGCCTATAATCTATCCTTAGATGTACTGCTTATGCTACTCAACCGGTTTTTTTCTTTGTTTTTTTTTTTTTTTTTGTAAACAGTTGTTTACCTTCTCCCCCTCCCTCTCCCCACTCCCTCTCTCTTTCCCTTGCTTCCTTCCATGCCTGCCTTTCTTCCTTCTTTCCTTCCTTCTTTCCAACAGAGTATTGATTAGCTACTCTTTTTTGCAGGTATTTATTTCATTTAACATTCAAAACATATGCACAATCTATTCTCCTTCTGCTCTCTGAGCAATCGTTTATCTGCGGCATTTCACTAGGCATACAGAAGATTAGACATTCTGTAAATCTCTTTCTACCTATAGCATCATGGCAGGCTGGAAATCAAGTGACAGAAATCATATATATAGAAAAATGGAGGTGGTAGAATAGGAAGAAGAGCTAAGTCTATGTTTATTTCCAAGCTTAATACTTCAGTCTATGCATATGGCTATCTTCTTTTTTCATTAACCTTAATCTTTGACTATTTGACTATGAGAATGCTCTTCACATTCTCATAATTGGATACAGGTACTCTGCAAACTCTATTTTTCAAACCAGTTCCAGCTCCATTGTAGTTGGATTAAATTCTTCCAGCCTTTTGCAAAGAGTTGTCCTATTTTTTTGTAGTTGCCAGTACACTTGTATATATCTAACACTTTTCTGATAATGAGACAAAGGAGGGAAATTACCTTAGATTATCATCTAACTTCTGAAATGTGCTCACCTCTCTGGAATCAATTGTTTTTATGGTTTCTTGGTGCATTTAAAATTATAATACTATGGAGCACCTGGGTGGCTTGGTTAAGCATCTGATTTTGGCTCAGGTCATGGTCTGATAGTTCATGGGTTCAAGCCTCGCCTCAGGCTCTGTGCTGACAGCTCAGAGCCTGGGGCCTGCTTCAGATTCTGTGTCTCCTTCTCTCCTTTCTCCTCCCCTGCTCTCTCTCTCTCTCTCTCTCTTTCAAATTAATAAATTAATCAATTAAATAAATAAAATAAAATTATAATACTCAAAATATATATATATGTGTGTGTTATATATATATGTGTGTGTATATATATATATATATATATATATATATATATATATACTTGTGTATATACTTGTGTATATATACACCCAGGAGTGAATATCCCTGATAATCAGTAACGGATTATATATATATATATATATATATATATATATACACACACATATATATATATACACAAGTATATATATATATATATGTATATATACACACATATATATATATATATATATATATATATATATATATATATCCATATATTTCTTGCAGGGCTGGTTTAGTGGTCACAAACTCCTTTGATTTTTGTTTGTCTAGGAAACTTTTTATCTCTCCTTCTATTTTGAATGACAGCCTTGTTGGATAAAGAATTCTTGGCTGCATATTTTTCTGATTCAGCACATTGAATATATCCTGCCACTCCTTTCTGGCCTGCCAAGTTTCTGTGGATAGGTCTGCTGTAAACCTGATCTGTCTTCCCTTGTAGGTTAGGAACTTTTTTTCCCTTGCTGCTTTCATGATTCTCTCCTTGCCTGAGTATTTTGTGAATTTGACTATGATATGCCTTGTTGATGGTCAGTTTTTGTTGAATCTAATGGGGGTCCTCTGTGCTTCTGGATTTTGATGTGTGTGTCTTTCTCCAGGTTAGGAAAGTTTTCTGCTATGATTTGCTCACATAACCCTTCTACCCCTATTTCTCTCTCTTCCTCCTCTGGGACCCCTATGATACTGATTTTGTTCCTTTTTAATGAGTCACTGATTTCTCTAATTCTTAAATCATGCTCTTTTGCTTTAATCCCCCTCTTTTTTTCTGCTTCATTATTCTGTATAAGTTTGTTCTCTATATCACTGATTCTCTGTTCTGGCTCGTCCATCCTGGCTGCCACTGCATCCATCCATGATTGCAGCTCAGTTATAACATTTTTAATTTCATTCTGGCTATTTTTTACTTCTTTTATCTCTGAAGAAAGGGATTCTAATCTGTTTTCAACTCTAGCTAGTATTCTTATTATCGTGATTCTAATTTCTGGTTCAGACATCTTGCTTGTATATATGTTGGTTAAATCCCTGGCTATCGTTTCTTCATACTTTCTTTTGGGGAAAATCTCTCATTTTGCCATTTTGAAGGGGGAAAAGGAATTAATGAGGTAGAAAAATTGAAATTAAAAAAATTAAAATTAAAAAAATGTTAAAATTAAAAATAAAAATTAAACACACCACACACAAATCGAATAGATGATGGTAGATCCTAGGTGTGTTTTGATCTAGGTGTTGAAAGTGGTTTGACAGATTAGAAAAATGAAAAAAAAGGGGAGGGCAAGGAAAAAAAGGAAATCGTTTGAGAATTTGAAAAAATGAATACACTAAAGTGGACTAAAATGAGATGATGTGGGTAAAATAGAATTTGAAAAAAAACATACACAAAAGTAAGGAATAAAGTAGAAAAAAATAAAGAAAAATATTCTTAATAAAAATTAAAAAGAAATATGATTTTTTTCATTTTCTGTATTTAAGAAAAAAGAAAAGAAATTAAAAAGAGAAAAAAGATAAAAAAGGAAAGAAAAGAAAAAAATAAAAAGAAATCGTTTGAAAATTTGAAAACGTGAATACACTGTAGTAGACTGAGATAAAATGATGGGACTAAGATAGAATTTGAAAAAATTTACATAAAAGCAAAAAATATAATAATAAAAATGAAATAAAAATATTTTTAAGAGAAATTGAAAGTAAAAATGATGTTTTTCTCTTTCTGCATTCAAGAAAAAGAAAAGAAATGAAAAAGAGAAAAAAGAAAAAGAAATTTGAAAAAAGGAAATTGTTTGAAAATTTGAAAAGGTGAGTACACTGAAGTAGACTAAAATAAAATGATAGAAGTAAGGTAGAATTTGAAAAAAATTACACAAATGTAAAAAATATAGTAATAAAAACATATTTTTAATAAAAATTGAAAATAAACATGAGGTTTTTCTCTTTCTGTATTCAAGAAAAAGAATTGTAAAAGAGAAAAAGGAAAAAGAGAGAGAAAAAAATTGAATAGATGATCCTGCTAATAGATTGAAGTAGGACTGAAATTGCTTTATTTTCCCCTAGAGGTCAGTCCATGTAGCGCTTTATAGCCCATAAACTAAGCTGGTGGTGCGGTTTGTGTTCTTGAAGGGCGAAGTTGGCCCAGTTGGGCAGGGCTTGATGTAACAGCTCCTCTCTCCCCTAGATGGCGCTGCTAGCCTACTGGGGTGGTGTGTTGAGGTTCTTGTAGGTGCATGTGTGCATGCGCAGGAGTTGTGCAAAATGGCACCACCCAGTCTGTTCTCCTGGATCAGCAATCATGCACCGGCCCTCCGTCTTCAGCTCTCATCCATTCCCCACTTTTCCACTCTCCGTGACCAGGCCCCAGGCAGCACCTCTCTCCCGAGTTCTGTCTCAGATGTGGGTGTTTTCTCCGGCCCCTTAATTCTGAAGGACTGCGGCTTTGACCTGTCCCGCCCCTCTGCGAGAGGGTCTCACGGAGCACGGACGGAAACAGCACTGGCCGCATGTCGGCTGCAGCCAGGAACGCCCGCTGGACCCTGCTGCTGCCGGTGCCCCGAGACTGCGGCCAGGAGCCAGCCCGCCCCAGAAAAAGTTCGGGAGACAGTGTAGCAGCCAGCGTTTCAGGGATTATGGAAAATCACAACACACATCTGGCACCAGGCTTCACCCTAAAGACCTTGCCCCAGCACCAGCGAATGTGGCCGCCTTCCGGGGTCTGCTGGGACCAGGTGGCTTCAACAGTCTCTACCAAATGTCCTTCCAGCAGTGGAACCGCTTTTCCCGTGTGGCCCGAGAACCTCCCGGACCCCACTCTGCTCCTGGGGATTCGCTCTTCCCACCAGAGCACCACCAGGTAGGGAGCTGCGGAGTCGCAGCCTTTGTACTCCCCTTGTTTACAGTCTTAATGGAGTTCAAGCCATCTCCTTTCTTCTTTCTCCTTTCTCCTTTCTCCCTTTTTAGTTTAGTCCCTGTGGCTCTTTCCAATTTTCCACTTTCTCTCCAGCTGCTTTTGGGGAGAGGTGCTTTTCCCATATGCTCCCCCCCTCCCCAGTCTCTGTCCTCTCTCTGTCCGCAAAAGAGGTTCCTTACCTTTTGGGGTTTCTTGCTCCCCACGTTCAGCTCTTCATGTCTCGTACCTGCTGAATTCTGTGGTTCAGGTTGTGCAGATTGTTGTGTTAATCTTCCAATTGGTTTTCTAGGTGTGTAGGATGGTTTAAGTGTTGGTCTGGCTGTATTTCATGGACACGAGACACACAAAAAGCTTCCATCCTGTTCCGCCATCTTGGCTCCTAACCAATAAATATAATTCTTAAACAATCTTCTTTATTTCTAAAATACAGAAGATACAATTACAGGTTGAGTTGAACTGAAAAAATATGGATGTGAAAAACTTAGGTGGCGTGAATCAAAACAATTGTGATATAATTTACCTTAAAAGCAATTCTCCAGGTACGCCTGGGAGAAGCATCCACTTCGACTCAGGTCATGATCTCACGGTTTGTGGGCTGGAGCCCCGCGTCAGGCTCTGTGCTGACAGCTCAGAGCCTGGAGCCTGCTTGGGATTCTGTGTCTCCTTCTGTCTCTGCCCCTCCCTTACTTGTGTGTTCTCTCTCTCTCTCTCTCTCAAAAATAAATAAATCTTAAAAAAGAAAAAAACAATTATTCAGAGAAATCTTCCATCATTGACCTTCATTTTAAGTTTTCTTTTCAGTTCATTTGTGGTATACTAAAATGATGGTACCTAATGCACAATTATCTTTTCCAGAATCACATATATAAGACATATGTATATTATACAAATATAACTATATTAATAGATATATTAATATCACAGGGAGTTGGTCTTGTGCAACACAAGACACCCAGTTTCCTGATACAAATTTATATATAAACAAACATGTTCTAGAAAGTTAACATAGCACTTGGTGAAGGTGCACTTGATATAATAACACTACGATTGCAACAATAATAATAGTTACATAAAGTCACTAAGTGCGGATTAAAAGAAAACTTGCTTTGAGTTTTATTTTGAAAATTCATAAATTTATTAATACTCATAAATCTTGGAAGCAGGCCTTCACTATCCATTCTTTAAAAAGACACACTTTTCTTTAGGACATGGAATTGTTTGTGGGCTCATAACTATTTAGTAACAACAATTACTGCATTGGTAACATAACACAAAATTAATGCATTGGTAACATAACAGAAAAAGAATTCTTTAAAAAAAAAATGTATTCCAAGACTTTGTTGAAAAAAAATTACTCTTTTCAATCAAATGTTTGAAGTTTCTAATCATTTACTTGCATTTAAGTAATGTACTTAAATTTTAATTTTTAAAATATTAAATTATGAGTTACTTATATAGCAGAACTTCTTAATCCTGGGAGCATAGAGGTCCACTGAGCAATTATTGTTGCAACTTTAATAAGACACAATAAAGCCTGACCTGGAACATTGAGATAGAGATTACGGTGATAGCTATACTCATAAATTACTTGCTATTTTAGAGGCTCTGCTCTAAGTGCTTCACACATATTATCTAATCTTCATAATAGTACAATAAAATGGGTATTATCATTATTCTGTTTTTTTTCTTGCAAGGGGATAAAAGCACAGAATGGTTGAATGAGTTGACCAAGTTCCAGAGAGACTTGAGCTGATGCAACTGTAGACTACGAAACCTGACCAAGCACACAAAAGTGATTTACCAGATGTTAGGAAAGTGGCATAGATCAAGTGACAGATCAAGACACTACTAGGTATACATTCTGGTAGTGATGTGACACCTGTTATCAAATTTTTCTGGAAGAATTTATCCTTCCCCAAAATAAGAAAAATGTAGAGATTGAGAAGATACCGCTATTCGACATAGAAAAAGTCCCATATTCATTTGTGAGATACATTTGTCTTGCAAATGATAAAACTGGGGTTTCCCACAAATCATAATTATTCTCTCTGATTCAATTAAAATTTTAAATTGTAGGAAATAAAGATATTGATGGAAATCTTCATATTTTGAAGGATTTAATTAATAGTGTGATATTTATTACTCACAAAATTAGTAGGCTGTGAAAAGTTGGCAGTAATATTCAAACATATCCTACTGACATATTGCAGATGCTTACAATTACAAATTCAACAAAAAACAATGCAGACATTTTTGGTAACATATTTTTGGTTTTAGAAAACTTTTTTTTTCCTAAATCAAATTACAAAAGATGTTTTACATGAGTGATTCCTTAAGCAAATATATAGTTTACTGAATATTCAGACTCTATTTAAAAGTTTGAGGGGCGCCTGGGTGGCGCAGTCGGTTGAGCGTCCGACTTCAGCCAGGTCACCATCTCGCAGTCCGTGAGTTCGAGCCCCGCGTCGGGCTCTGGGCTGATGGCTCAGAGCCTGGAGCCTGTTTCCGATTCTGTGTCTCCCTCTCTCTCTGCCCCTCCCCCGTTCATGCTCTGTCTCTCTCTGTCCCAAAAATAAATAAACGTTGAAAAAAAAAATTTTTAAAGTTTGAGAATATTGAACACATCAAATGAATTTTCAGGGGGAAACACAACCTTTCATTAATTAGTTTCCCTATCTTTCACATGGAACTTCCAAATCATTACCATAAGTATAGGTTCAGCCCAATCCAAAGCAATTTAATTTGATTAAACACATATTTATCCTGCTGATATAGTGTATACTTCACTATAATCTGCTTGTCTGATTTACATGAAGATACTACTTATAGAATAAAACACTGTAGCTTTAATTGTGGGGATCTAGAAAAATACAGTCTAAGGGTTTGAAACTATCACTTAAAAAAAGGAAAGAAAAGCAATCTGAGTGTTTGAGAAATTATTTTTTTGTTTGTTTGTTGACTTTTATTTCTTGCCATCTCCATTTGCTAAAACCGTAGGTATGAGTGGTGCATTGCGAAACAAATCAGGAGCTGACATAAAGTGAGGATTTTTTTAAATTTATTTATTTATTATGAGACAGAGAGTGGTGGGGGAGGGACAGAGAGAGAGAGAGAGAGAGAGAGAGAGAGAGAGAGAATCTGGAACAGCCTCCATGCTCAGCGTAGAGCCCGACATGGGGCTCAATCTCAGGAATCTGTGAGATCATGACCTCAGTGGAAATCAAGAGTCAGATGCTTACCTATCTGAGCACCCTTTGCACTCCTATGATGATATTTATGGGATGATGAAATTGAATAAGATTGATACATACCCAGAGGAGAGGACTTTGGTCCTTGGGTCCCAGAGAATACTCTGGGAAATCTGGCAGGAATCTGCAAAAGAATATCCACCTGATTCAAGCCAAAGTAATGAAGGAAAAAGGAGATCCAGATTGAATTTTGAAGAAAGGAGAATTGTTACGTTCATATTCTATATATGTAAAACTTCATTTTTTGAATACATTTATATTTTTGAATCCTTGCATTAAAAGAGGTAGCAAAAAATTAGGATGATATAGTCTGTTTCATATTTTAGGTATGCTCAGGAGTAATGGGAAAGGTGGTTATTCCAATGGACAATAGTCTACAGAATGTATTACCTTGAACATATGGGTGGAGTGTAATGAAATGAAATTATAGCAGTTAAGACTATGAAAATAATTTTTAATGGGAACATTCTGAAAGAAAAGAAAAACCGGATTCGAGAAACAGAATGAGCCTTCCGTAGTTCTCTCTCCTTGGCAGTAAATAATTCCAAATTGTTTTCAAACAGATGAAAATAGGGATAATCAAGGAAAAGCAATTGTTTCCTTTTTTCAGATGGTAAGAATGGAAAACTCTATAAGCATGTCTGAAACATATGTTAGAATGCATAATCCGAACACGGACCTCCACACTGGCAAACACCCTTTGGAGAGAAAGCATAGGGAGAATTCAGCTGCGGTTGGCTAGAGAGATACAGGGGCAGCCAGAGAACCTCCCGGACCAGATCTGCATCTGAGCTTCCACAAATGTGAAGACAGCAGTCTTCCCAGCTGACTTCTCCGAGGTTCTTTGCTCTCAGATTGTTTAATCCCTCTAGGCTTCCTTCTTAAGTAGATCTGGGCCGCCTCTGTCAAGGCCACTCTTTAGAGGGGCAGTTGAACTTTTCCTAGGCATCGTGAGGGACAGTCTTTTTCTTCCATGAATTATTCCATCATGTTTGCAAGCCGGCGTCTTGAACATGATTCAAAATCTAATAGAATTTGCATTTTCCTGGCATTTGCATTTCTCTCCCATTTTATTTTTACTGCATTACAGGCCGTGCTTGTTTGCCCTACTTCTTCATTTGTTTATTCAAAAAGTATGTCTGGGACACATGTGGGACTCAGTTAAATGTCCAACTCTTGATTTTGGCCCAGGTCATGATCTCTTTAGTTCGAGCCCACGTCAGATTCTGCACTGTCAGCGCAGAGCCCATTTGGGATTCTCTCTCTCCCTCCCTCTCTGCTCCTTCCCTCTCTCAAAATAAATAAATAAACGTTAAAAATCTGTGTGAGGATTTCCTATTTTATTGGAAGCAGTATTAAATAAAGTAAGGTTATTTCACTAATAAAGCTTTATTCTGGAGGCAAAAAACAGGCAACGCAAAAATAAATTTCTATACATTCCAAAGCAACATTTTGGGGACAAATATCTCCTTAAAATGCATTATGAGGTTAATACAAGACCACTCCTGCAGACATCAGGGGAACAAATTTTAAATTTATAAATCTTTATCCTAACAGGAAGTTCTTTAAAACCTGTGCAAAATCATTAAGAACCAGTATGCTGCTCTCCTTAAAAGTTCGTTTTGAAATAAGAATGTCAAAAACATATAATTGTTCTTTCTTCCATGAAAAAAACATATTAAAGTTAAATTCTAATTAGTCAGGTAAGTTTTTTTTTTTCTTTTTCTTTTTTTTTTTTTAAGACAGAAAGGTAGTCATGGGAAGATAATATACATTTTTCAAACTGTGTGAAACATGCACGGATTCTATAATATTCCAGTCACACATAGTAAAAATCTATGTTTGTTATAAAAAGGAAAAAAAAGGACATAGTATCACCAGTTGACCTCATAGCCTGCTTCAAATTTGTCATGGAATGGGATATATCTTGTAGTACCACAAGAATGCGGACTTTATCACAAACTAATGCTTTTACTTGGCCTGGTTATTTTTTATCCATGGTTCTGTGAAAAAAAAATTAAATATCAATAAGTTAAAGGCAGAAAATCTAAAAAGATGAGAAGATACTGCAAAGACAGACATCATTATGTAATAAGGTCAGGCACAGCCACAGTTAGGGACATTTTGACCTGAGACCTAACTGACAAGAAGCAGCCATTCCAAGAGTTAGAATGAAGGATTCTGGAGGGTGGCAAGAGAAAATCCTAAGACTCAGTGGCAGGAATAAGCTTATGAAGTTAAAACTCACTGAAGGAAACTGATAGGACTGACTTGAGGCCACATGCATGAAAACTAGCACATTCAAAGTCTCACTCTGACCCTTGCTTACTTCTCCAACCTTATATCCGACCACTTTCCTCCTTGATAATTGCATATATCTGTCATCTCTGTTAGTACCCCTCAAGCCAAAATGCTAGGAGACATCAGAATTCTCACATTCTCCCCTCCTTTTTTTTTTTTTTTTTCAACGTTTTTTTATTTTTTTTATTTTTGGGACAGAGAGAGACAGAGCATGAACGGGGGAGGGGCAGAGAGAGAGGGAGACACAGAATCGGAAACAGGCTCCAGGCCCTGAGCCATCAGCCCTGAGCCATCAGCCCAGAGCCCGACGCGGAGCTCGAACTCACGGACCGTGAGATCGTGACCTGGCTGAAGTCGGACGCTTAACCGACTGCGCCACCCAGGCGCCCCTCTCCCCTCCTTTTATAGTTCTATCAACTAGTGACTCATTTTCCCTTACTCCTACTCTCATCTATATGGATGCTTCTTAACTTGCCATCCTGTTTCTACAACTGGAACATGATTCTTGTCCATGCAACCTATCCCACTTCCTCATGGAGCTCCACTTAACTGACAAGGAAATCTTTTTCATCCCTAAGGTATCTAACATTTGGCACATAAACATTTGATGAGAGCTTATCAATTACTAGAAATTGTTCACAGCAATTTACTTGACATTTACTAATATCTTGAATCTCCTAACATCCCAAAGACCTAAATGTAATTTTTTTGCTTGTATCACAGATGAGGAATCTGAGCTGCAAGGATGCTAACATGTTTTCACACAAGAAAGTAAAGAAGTAAAGGATGCCACCGGAATTAGAACAAGATCTCTTATTCCAGACTGCCATGTTTTTCATCACTACACTTTCACTCCTTTCCAAGGCTGTGTCCTTCAACCTTAATCCTAACCAACTTTTAGCCATAAAACAAAGGGAAAATAAGGAAAAAATACTATTTCTAGTTAGCTTTGCATTTCTGAGGTCACGTAAAAGGTGAATAATTAACCACAATTTATTATGCAACACATTTAGTCTATGGAGTAAGAGTGATTTCAGTGACTGCTTGTCCTCCTTAAGCATGGTTATACAGGTCACCTCGCTCAATAGTGAGACCGTTCTTCCGTTACTATATAAAATACTTATTCATTCAACACAGAACTACACAATTTTCTTTACCAATACCAGAGATGTGAGAGCCATTACATAGCAATTTGTTATAGGAAGTGAGCTCAACATATTCTGGTCACTTCAAAAAGAAGCTCCCACATATCTGAGTGATGCCTATATACTTTTTTTTTTCCCCGAGTGCTATAGCTCCAGAGTTTCCAATTCAAAATAGAGAGTTGGAGAGAAAGACAATGAGATTTCTCATTCTGCAAATTTGTTGTTTTTCTTTGCTTTTAAAAGCTTAGCTATGGTGAACTCAAAATTGTTCTTCCAAGTTCTGTGGCTTTTATAATTAGTTAAACTATATCCTAGAATCTACATATAGGTCAAACACAAAGTTTAGTTTTTGTGCATATGTGTGTGTGTTTGTGTGTGGTGAGTTTGCCACATATTTCTCACATTCATAGATATTGTAGTAGTTATTGGAGTAATCCTTACTGGAGGCTAATAGTAATTTCCATGTACAACCAGGAATCACAATTATATAATATAATCATAAATATAGTCAGTGTTTAAACATGAAATTAAATTTTTGAAGTTTTGTAGAAATCATCATTTGCCTTCATTCTTTTTTTTTTCATTTATTTAAACAGTTTTATTTATCTTTGAGAGATAGAGAGAGACAGAGCCAGGGAGGCGCAGAGCCAGAGAGGGTCAGCTCCAGGCTCTGAGCTATCAACAAAGAGCCGGACGCAGGGCTTGAACCCACAAACCATGATCATGACCTGAGCTGAAGTCAGACGCTTAACTGACTGAGCCACCCAGGCACCCCTGCCTTTATTCTTTAGGACCTGTGCATTCACTAATTTCAAAAACTGAATTGCTTATTATTTATTTTGAAAGTATAATAATTTATTTTATGGTAAAAACTTGGATGGAATAACATTTCCATCACACATATATTTCCGTTTTTATCATCTATCTACCTACCTATCTTCCCTCTCACTCTCATCTAGTTTTTAACCTGTCTTTCCAGCCATACTTCATCCTACTTCTTAATTAATACACTTCTCAGTATTATGAACCAGTGACTTATATGCTCCCCCACCTTACTACAACTACTATTGTTGATGATAAAGATACCAGGAGGAGGCAATAATATCCCCCTTTCTGAGTGTCTTGCAAAGTACCTTGCTCACAGTAAGAATTAAAAAATGTTGTTCATGAATTAGTTTGTGATGATTTTTTTTAAAATAAAATCGCAAAGGTAATTAACTGTTTAATATGCCACACAAACTAATCCATCTAAATGAAGTGGTGGAAAAGAATGAACTTTTACAAGAGAATATGGAAAATCTCATTTCATATTTCTTTTTGTATCCTATGCATGATATTTTGGGCTAGATTTTTTTCCTCAATGGGTTTATACATTAATTTAACAAATATTTTATTGAAAGATGACTTAGTGCCAATAATCCCGATTACAGTGACTGGGTAATGGGAAAAAGAAAAAAAAGAAAGAAACAAACAAGTGTGTGCCCTCCTAGAGTTTACACTCTAGTATAAAAAGACAATTTACAAAATAGCGTGTGTGTGTGTGTGTGTGTGTGTGTGTGTGTGTGTGTAGAAATAAAACATGGTAGAGGGAGAACTAAAGCCAGGTGGTCATAATCTTGAATACAATGAGCATGATATTTGAGTAAAATGGTGAAGGAGATAAGGAACTAGAAAAGCGGTTCAAGTAGGACAGGGGGAAGAAGAATCGCAACGCCCCTCAGGTGGCAGTGCGTTTGGTGTGCTGGAACAAGAGCAGAGGACAATAAACCTACAGTCGTGTGAGTGATCAGATGAACCATGACACAGGATACCAACGTCCAATGCAGGTCCAGATTTTGTAGGCTATAGAAAACCATTGTACATCCTATGGTTTCAATTTTGAAGGAAGTGAAAGTCATTGGACGCAAATGTGTTGGGCCATTGTGATACATACACCGTTTCGCACTTCAGGGAAGGTCTTATTGCCCCAGCTACAGGGCTACTATTGACATACCGACATCCTCTACCTTGCAGATTCTTATAGTTTTTCAGAGCTACAGAATGCTTCCATGACCAAATTCATGCCCTTCTCAAGGTGCAGCCCAAAGGAATTTCCCTCTAGCTTCAACTTGAGACATTTTGGGATAACTCTAAAAGGTCTTTCCAGATCCAGAGTTCCTAGAGGAGTTGCCTATCTTTGTCATTGTGTTTTCCTCACACTTGACCTTCTCCCTCTGCCCACCCTGCTGCTTTTCTCTCTCAGACACAGGTATTAGTGAGAAGTCTACACCTTGATAATCATACTGCATGGTGAGTTCCTTCTCAGAATTTGCTTATTAAGAGTTCCAACCTGTGACATTGGATATATGTCTTAACACGTTTACTACAGTGGCTGTGTTGAGAAAAGAAAGAGAAGGTAGATAGGTATAGGGAAAGTAATCTGCAAACTACTGAAGTAATATAGAAATTTTGGAGTCTTGGCCTTGGCTGATAGCAGGTGAAGTGGTAAAATATGAACAACTTAATATTAATTATTAAATTAATATCAAATATGGGATATGACAGGAAGATGAGCCAGTTATGTCTCTCAAAATCTGAGGACTAAGAAAAAAAAAAAGTTGGTATTAAATGAAATAGGGAGGACTGTGAAGAGGCAGGTTTGGGAATAAAGTCCACAGGTACAGTTCTTTAGTTGTCTTTAGGTTGACATGTTTATTAGACATTCAGGTTTAAATTCACAAGAAGCAATTGGACATGCCAACTGGAGTTCTGGGTGAAGTTCCACATAAGAGATATATGTTTGGTAATCATCTGCGAAGTGGGTGGGTTGTCTGTGTGGTTCAGTTGGTTAAACTTCAGACTTTGGCTCAGGTCATGATCTTGGGGTTCGTGGGTTTGAGCTCCATGTCAGACTCTGTGCTGACAGCTCAGAGCCTAGAGCCTGCTTTGGATTCTGTGCCCCCCTTCTCTCTCTGCCCCTCCTCTCCTTGAATGTTCTCTCACTCTGAAAAATAAATAAACATTAAAAAATTATATATAAATAAAACAATGAAGCTGTTTGATATCACAAAAGAAGTATGTATGGAAAGATAAAGGATCCAAAGACTCAGTCCTGGAACTTTCCAATGTAAACAAATCAAAGCAAGGAGACAAATCTAAGAATGAGAGATGAAAGGAGTGTTACTGAAGGAGGTGAGTGGTTCTCATGAGATGGGTGAAGAAAGTGCATAGCTGAGAAACTGATGATTTGTGTTAAATTCTGTGGACAGATTGCAAATGAGAAGCATGGAGAGCTGCTCAATAGGCATTAGAAACAGATGATCATTGGTGACATTGACAAGAACAGTGTCCATGGAGGGGTGTGGTCAAAAGCTTAAACAGAAGTGGTTCAGGAAAGGACTGAAGAAAAGCAATGTGAACAGCAAGTAATAGAAACTATTTTGGAGCAGACTTCTGTAAAGTGAAGTAAAGAAATAGTGATTACTGGGGAAAATCAAGTCAATTGAATGTTTTTGGTTTTGGTTTTGGTTGTATTTGGCAGAAAGAAGAAAGCGAAAATCAATGCTACAGCCTAGAGAAAAGCATTGCTGGAGTGGTGACCTGAGGGATAGGAGAGGGTCAGAGGTCTAACACATAAAAGGAAGAATATGAATAAATGAGCCAAAACAGTGAATAAATGGCAGAATACATGGGGACAGATAGTAGATGGGTAGATAGACTAACCAGAGATTATAGAAATGCCCTCTCTTCACTTTTATTTTCATGGTGAAATAAAAAACATGGTTGCCTGATGGGAATGAAGATAGGTGAGAGAATTTTGAAGGCTTGAAGTGAGAGCTGAAGGTATTAGGTACGAATTCTGTGCAGTATTTCTATTCACCTTCCAAGAGCTCACAAATTGTATTCATAGTTGTGGCTTACTGCTGTATTCTACAAGGTAATTCATATCAATAAAATAACAGATTTATAGGAACTGTCCTATATAATCATTTGATAAGAAAATTGATTGTTTGTTTACCATCATAATTCAAGAAAGGATAAAAAGATCATTCACTTTCCCACCAGCTTGCTTTTTAATCTGATTTTATGCCTGAGGCAAAGCAGTGCATTGATTTCCCCAAGCAAATTGCTTATACAGAGCTATGATGACAACTCTTCTAGCAGTCCTTAGATCAATGATAACTAATAAATAGTGTCTGTGTCTTTTTGAATTATTTGTTTACAAGTTACAGAAACAGATCAGACTATCTTTAGCAAAACTAAGTAATTTATGAGAAAGATATGGGATAGCTCATAGAATCAAACAAAGGCTACGGTAAGAAATTCTTGAACAGGAATGAAACAGGAGAAACCCGTGTTTTATATAAATCAACGGACAGTCTCCTTAGAAAACTAGGACGGGATGGATTTACCTAAATGAATGACTCAGCATACCCATATCTTTTATAGGGACTGTGAAAACAGTGGAGTACTTGTTCATTCTTCTCTTTGTAGTTAAGGCCACTGCACTGAACCACCTCGTTAGTACAAAGGTTGTGAAAATTCAAAACAATGAAAGACTGTTTTGATATTAATGCTGGGGTTAAGCTGAACCTTTTTAGTTCCATACATATTAAGCATTATGATGAAGCCATTGGTAGTGGATTATGATTAGGATCACCAGTGACATTTAATGTTTCAAATGTTTTACCTTCGTGTCCTACTGCTATTGTGTTCCTTACTCAATGGTAATATGTTAATATGTCACATCGCTTTCACTCACTCTTTCAAAACAACTGATAAGATATATGATCTTGTTTTCATCTCTCTTCCTGCATTCTCATTCTATTTATTAGACCAAGTTTAATATATTATTTTAGATGCTAACAGGCAAATCCAAATTCTTAAACACAATGTCAAGAATTGGGTCTCTGCTGACAGAATTTCAATAATTATCCACTAACAAATATTTATGCCATACTGCTAAATGTGTTGAAGTGCGTTTGTATGTATATTTGATATGTATCATTTTTTTCATTTCAGTATAAACATTTTCCAGTTACTGATATATTCAATTACATCATTCAGGGTCTACAGTACAATCCTGTAACTAGCCTTTAGTTCCCCTAACTTTTCTTTTGGATTGAATCATCCTAATCTCCTAATCTCTTAACAATAGGTAACCATATCATTATATGCTAGGACAGTATTACCTAGTCTATATATTTGACATGATTGGTCATCACAGCCTTAGTATTCCATGATGTTCTGGATTTTCTCATTGACCAAATTTGATGCTAGTTCTTCTGTTTACTGGAAAAGAGAATAATTTAATTGAATTAAGTGGGAGCGGGGGCAGGGGCGGGGAGAGCTAGAACACAGTCAAGAACTAACAAAGAATGAGAAAAAGGGGAAAGAGAATTAAATAGAGATATGAAATGTTTTATTTGTTCAAAGTAGAATGAAAATGATCAGGGGTATTTCTATTAAGAATCAGGATCTTTTTTTGTGGAAGTCAGAAATTTCTGGAAATTGTGAATCAAGAACTAATAAAACTGAAATTCTGTCAGTTTCCTTTTAATTATTTGAATGTTATATGGCTATTTCTTTTGTATCATATTTGTTTCTTTTGGTTTATTCAACTTGCAGAGTTTTTGCCTGCTATTCAATACTATATCATATATTATTTATTTATATTTAGAAATATGGTACATCCATACAAAATTATGAATTTTTTCTATTTACACACTTATTTCCAGATACTTCAGTTCTCTTTCATTCATTCTTCAGCTTTTTCCTCTTAAACTATCATTTTTCCTTTTTCCTTTCCTTCTTTCTTCCTCTCTCTCTTTCTCTGTTTCTCTCTGTCTCTGGCTTTATCTCTGTCTCTCTCATTTGTTATTTTAAATAGATTCTGATGTGGGCAAGAGAGAAACATCTTTCTAATTCTTTCTTCATCCAAGAGATGAAATATGCCTTCAGATGACAGTGGATTGTTGCAGGAAAATAATCTGGAGAGAAGATGAAGAGTCACATTTCCTACTGTCACTGTTTATGATGATGGCCTTGCCAAAATAGTTTACTGGAGCTGGTATTTAAGGCAGACTACACACAAGCAAGGCCATTTTTATTTTAACATCATAGTGCTGGTTGGGGAGTACTTCAATCTTCAGGTTTGCTTTGGAAATTTATTTCTTTTAAAGTTCCACCCTCTTCTCGTTGATTAATGGTTGGGAAGGTAAATTCACTCTTCCGTTTAAAAATAAGTGCCTCAGGGTCAATAATTTAATTTCTCCCACTGGACTTTTTATAGGAACAAAATGGCCAAAAGCTTTCTTGCTGAAAATAAATTGTGTGTCACGTACAGCTTGTTTTTTTTCAGTATATGTAGAACTTCATTTTCTATAATTTGGTTTATTTTAGTGAAGTCAGGCTGCTGCATTAGAAAATACGTGCGCTGTCACACATGGCCAAAATATTTGACTCAATAATTCACTGATTAAATGGAGGATTTTGTTTATTTACCAAAATTGCTATAAATTTGTGTAAGATAAATTGTCCATAGGTGTTAAACATGTAATAGTAAAATTAACAG
The DNA here is from genome assembly GCF_018350155.1 of Leopardus geoffroyi. Taxonomy (NCBI): domain Eukaryota; kingdom Metazoa; phylum Chordata; class Mammalia; order Carnivora; family Felidae; genus Leopardus; species Leopardus geoffroyi. The sequence continues at coordinate 21,435,340 of NC_059333.1, forward strand.
AGCCATTGGAGGACAGAATTTTGAGACAACGGAAATCCAGTTACTTTTTTTCTACGAGGACTAAATACATTTGCTAATATACCTCTGCCTAGTCTGGTCAATTACTTTAATTTTTTATGATTTCTTTATTTGAAAATCCAACATAGTATATTAAAACATTTAATTACATTGTGAATTCATGGTAACAATCAACTTATATAAATGAGGTAAATACTCTTAAGATCTACTTTGCCTCATCATTTCCTGAACTTTATTCTCCTGATAAGATTTCCTACATGACCCTTCTACTTAGATTTCCAGAACCAGGCTTCTGGAGTCTAGAAAAGCAGGATTTCAGAGTATTAAGGGTAGAATCGTATCTCAGAAAGGAGTGAACCTCTCCACAACACCTGCCTTGGAAATAAGACCTTGGTAAAGCAGCAGGTGTCCTTCAGAAAAGGTGGAGAAGAAACTCCTGAACTTGGCGACACCAGGTACATTAACATTCTTCCTTTAAGATCTTAGCCTCTTGTGAGACAATTGCTTTCTCCCCTAAAGCAATAACTGACATTCCTTTGTGTTCCTCCTTATGGAGCATTAGAAGTGGGGTCACCTGTTTATTCTAAGCACTACATTTTGGTCTCTGCCTGCTCCTGGGGGAGGTGCAGTAATGCTGTGCTTGCTAGTGATTTTAGGGCTAGGTTATTTAATTTACTCATGGATGACGTGTTCAGTCCTGGTGATGACTGCACGGCTCCCTCTGGGCATCAGATCTGCTGTAGACAGCACATAGATGTATCTCATTGTCCAGGTTTCCCTTTTGGCTTGGCTCCAGGTGGACTGATGACCCAAGGATGGAGAGCTTTGCTTCTGGGACCTGTCTCTTCCTAGGACCCCCAGGAAGTGTCACTGGCCCAGACCACAGGGTTGGGGGTCTGTTCCAATAGCTGGTTTTTGACTCCTTGTTTTATCTCCTTTTGGTGTTAATGTCTTACAGTCCTTTGGGCTGAGAACTAATATGTTAATTGTCTTAAGTAAATTAACAGAACTCTAAAAAAGAGAGAGAGAGATCTTAGTAACCGCACTTTAGCCTAGTTACATTCTAAGGTTCCATTCTTACATGGAAGCATGAAAAACAAACACCATTCCAGGTGATTGCAAATCCAGGGAAAACTCAAAGAGCAATGAGTATGATAAGCCGGAGTAGTCAGCCAGGACGGACCATCAATACAATCTGGAGGAAGTGAAGCCTCATGGCACAGCTTAATTAAAACAAAAATATCTTTGCTCTCGTGCAATTAAAAGCACCTTCTTCCCATTTCCCAATAAACATTGAGTTCCTTCTTCTTCCTGTCATACATCAGAGATTTCATGTTCTCTTCTGTTCAAATTTCTTCTCTGAAAAATGTTTCATACGTATTATTATATTAGATCACCATTTTAGTTTCTTTATTATATTCAGGTACTTTTTACAAGAATCAAATTATTCTTTTCTTAATTAATTAATTTTGAAAGACAGTGTTCTTGCGAGCAGGGGAGGGGTAGAGAGAGAGAGAGAATTTTTTTTTTAATTTTTTTTAATGTTTATTTATTTTTGAGAGAGACAGAGACAGAATGTGAGTGGGTTAGGGGCAGAGAGAGAGGGAGACACAGAATCCGAAGCAGGCTCCAGGCTCCGAGTTGTCAGCACAGAGCCCGATGCGGGGCTCCAACTCAGGAGCGGTGAGATCATGACCTGAGCCGAAGTCGGACGCTCAACCGACTGAGCCACCCAGGCGCCCCCCAGAAAGAGAGAATATTAAGCAGGCTCCACACTCAGCATGGAGCCTGACACAGGGTTTGATCCCATGACCCTGGGATCATGACCTGAGCTGGAATCAAGAGTTGGACACTTAAGTGACTGAGCCACCCAGGCAGCCCAAGAATCAAATTATTCTTTATTCAAATACCTGAGTATGCATAGCAAATAATCTTCAAAATAAAAGAACAGAAAAAGCCATCTCAGATGTAACCTTAAATCTCCCTAAGCTTGAGACAATGGTTTTATCTATTATTAATAAAATGTAAAGCATAAAAATGTCCCTGAAAAATTCAGAACTTTTTTTTATTAACCCATTTGCTTCCATTTTACTTCCATTTACTTCCATGCATGACTTTGAACAGATTGTTTTACATTCCCAAGCTGCAATTTCCTCATATGTACAATGGAGTTAGTAATACTTAACTCATTATAAGTTGTGTGGATTGAATAAAAGTAGCTGGGTTTTTTTTTTGTTTTTTGTTTTTTTGTTTTTTTGTTTTTTTGTTTTTTTTTTGAGAGAGAGAGGAAAGGGAAGAGGTAAAGGGAGAGACAGAATCATAAGCAGGCTCCCTGCTTGGGGTGGAGCTCAGTTGACGCAGGGCTCAATCTCATGACTGTGAGATCGTGACCTGAGCTGAAATCAAGAGTCACTGAATTGCCTGAGCCACCCAGGCACCCCTAAAATGGCTAATTTTTGCATAGTACTTGCTAAATAAGTATATGTATGTATTCATGAATGTATGTCTCTATGTGTGTATGGTGCATATACTTTTCATCCTTGTTTCAGAAAGCTGCCTACAAGAATAAAAACAAAAATAGTATGCAAATAAATTAGCTTACAGGAAGACTAAAAGCATGAAACAAATAAGCATAGTAGACTTGAGTACCAAGATCTCTGGAGCTATGTTGTTTTCTTAATAAGATAACAAATCCTAGAGGAGAACACAAGCAATAACCTCTTTGACATCAGCCATAGCAACTCCTTGCCATGTATGTCTCCTGAGGCAAGGGAAACAAAAGAAAAAATAAGCTTTTGGGACTTCATCAAAATAAAAAGCTTCTGCACAGCAAAGGATACAATCAACAAAACTAAAAGGCATCCTATGGAATGGGGGAAGATATCTGTAAATGGCATGTCTGATGAAGGATTAATATCCAAAATCTATAATGAACTTATAAAACTCAACACCCAAAAATCAATCTGGTATAAAATGGGCAGAAGTCATGAATAGACATTTTCCAAAGAAAACATAAAGATGAGTAACAGACACATGAAAAGATGATCAACATCACTCATCAAGGAAAGTACAGATCAAACCTACAATAAGATTTTACCTCACACCAGTCAGATTAGCTGAAATTAACAACAGAGGAATCAATAGGTGTTGGTGAAGATTCCCACACTGTTGGTGGGAATGAAAACTGGTGCAGCCTCTCTGGAAGATAGTATAGAATTTCTCAAAAAGCAGAACTACCCTATGACCCAGTAATTGCACTACTAGGTATTTACCCAAAGGGTAATACTGATTTGAAGCGATACATGTGCCCCAATATTTATAGCAGCATTATCAACAATAGCCAAACTATGGAAATAGTTCAAATGTCGATCAATTCATGAATGGAGAAAGAAGAGAGAGACAGAGACAGAGAGAGAGAATGGATTATTACTGAGTCATAACAAGAATAAAGTCTTGCCATTTGCAATGACATGGATGAATCTAGAGGGTATTATGCTAAGTGAAATAAGTCAGATAAAGAAAAATACCATGTGATTTCACTTGTGGAATTTAAGAAACAAAATAGTTGAACATGGGGGGCGGGGAAGAGAGAGGCAAACCATAACACAGACTCTTAACTAGAGAGAACAAACTGAGAGTTGCCGGAGGGGAAGTGCGGGGGGATGGGCTAAATGAGTGATGGGTATTAAGGAGGGCACTTGTAAGGAGCACTGGATTTGTATGTAAGTGATGAATCACTAAATTCTGCACCTGAAACTAACATTGCACTGTAGGTTAACTAACTGGGATTTAAATAAAAATCCTTAAACTTAAAAAAAATAAAGTTACTACTTAATAATGATTACTTACAGCTATACCTTTATTTTTAATTATTTTAATTTAGAGGACAACCAATACGTATAAGTGAGTTAATTATGAGCTACCTACCATTCATGGCATGCACCTTAACATAAAAACGTATATTACAAAAACTCTCTCTTTTTCTCTCCATAAGATATGACCACACTTCAGAAGGGAGAGACAGTTGTTAATATAATTACTTAATTCTTGCCTCTTCTGTATCCTACAGGAAGTAGTATAGAAAGTGAATATCTCTGATTATATAGTCATGGGAAATATGTCTAATTTATCAGATGGCATAGCAAATTGACACATTTAGACCATTATAGTTTTTTTTTTCATTATCTTCAGAAAATGAAAGCAGAGGTTAAAGTAATATTGAGATGTCTAATTGAATGTTTACTTTTTTAAGGTTTGTGTGGCAAATTCCTAAAATTCATGAGTAAACATAGTGGTAATGTACTTAAAAAAAATTAGTGACAATGGACATTTCACTGATTGTACATATAACTCAGTGGAATAGTTGCCTCAACAAGGCTTGGCACAATTTCTACTCCTCCAAATCTGAGTAGCTTTAACTTCTTTAAGATACTGAGATCATTGTTGAAATAGCCGAACGATGGCTCCAGTGTTCCTTTATAGTCCTTTTTTTCCAATCGATTTGACACAGTAGATAAGTTTATCAAATAATATAGAAGAGCATCAGGTTAAATTATGCCTAATTTTAATTCCAATACTGGTTGGAAAGCTGTTTGTATTTTTTTTTTTTTACTTTAACATGCTACAGAAAGTGTATTACAAACTTGAGAGAATTATGAAGACCAATAAATAAATTGTGCATGCATTTGCTTTCAAATTCCTTCATTTTCTTTTTGATAGAAACTAAGTTTTAAAAATTCTGTGTAATTGTTCATTATAAACCTGCTAAACCATGTACAATTGATGGATCAAGGGAGCCACAAAATACATTAAATTTATAGCCAGCAAATACCCAGATATATATTTAGTAAAATGACCAACCTGATACAAATATCATGTAAAATTTCCTAAACTTGAGAATATATTAAAATAGCTCAAGGCTTTAATATAAATCTTAACAGATAGCCCTATAGGACTAAGGAGGGACAAGGTTATTTTACATTCCTCGTCCTTTCTTATATTTTTGAGTTTTCTTAATTTGTGTAGGGTATGACACTTATTCCTGTTTGCAAATTCTTCATTGTGAACTGGTCTGAGAATTGAAATGATGTAAAAAAGAACAACCCTGAGGGAGCCAAAATTTATATACATTCTATGAAGATACTAGATTCTTAGATAAACACAAATACTAAAAAATTATTAATGGCTGTCACAATTTGATTTGGCATTTTTTGAGAGGAGTTGTATAAAATACATGCTCTTGTACAAAATAGCCTCTTAGGAAAAATACGATAGCTACATCATTTAAAACAAACCAAAATTGCTAAACACCTAAAAAAAGAAGCATCTTAAAGACGACAGTAAAATAATATACAGCATGATGACTATAGTTAATAATACTGCGTTGTTTATTTGAAAGTCTTTATCACAAGAAAAAAAATGTAACTAAGTATGTTGACAGATATTAACTAGACGTTGTGGTCATCATTTCACAACATATACAAATATAGAATAGGGTCATTATACTATATACCTGAAATTACTAAAATGTTATGTGAACCATACTTTATTTAAAAATGACACTGAGAGGGCGCCTGGGTGGCTCAGTTGGTTGAGCATCCAATTCTAGATTTTGGCTCAGGTCATGATCTTAGGGTTGTGTCGGCTTCATGCTGACTGTGGAGGCTGCTTAACATTCTCTATCTCTCTCCCTCTTCCCCACTTGCGCTCTCTTACTCTCATTCTAAAATTAAAGGAAAAAAAAAAGACTTCCCTTTAAGAAGAGAGACAGTGAGAGATAAAAGGATATAAAATAACAGTTTAAAGAGAAAAATGATCTTCTGAAAAGGATATAAGACTATAATTTTTATAATCGTGTCTTTTCCTGGATTTCCCACATTCTTTCTTGAACATTTAATCAATCGAAGATTCTTAGTTATGTCCGCTACCCTTTCAGTTGTTATGAAAAGGAAACAAAATAAAAGCTATGTATAAAACAGCTTATATAATTCCCTTGTACTCCTTAATTCAATTTTATTTATCAATTGGCATAAGATATTATATACCAACATCATCAATACACTTTAAAGTTATTCCGAATACCTTCTTGACACATTACAATGGTATGTTTGCTAATAATGTTTGCCATCTGTGGCTGAAAGACGATTTAACATATTGTAAAAGTGTTTGATGATAGGCTAATCCACATACTGAGTAGTTGAGAAAGATGTAAAATTTTGAAGAGATCCCCAATGATCAGCCCATGATTTCACTAGACAATCAAGCAGATTCCACCATGAGTACTTGCGTTAATTCTTGTAAACTAGTAGACTTTAAAAGTCTTTATATGTCATTAAACTTGAAAAAGATTATTAACTAATTTTCAGCAAAATTCATCAGAGGACTCTCATCTTCATAAACATTGATTAATAATAATTTAAACATTACTCAGCAATGTTTTATGATCTGGAGAAGCTGCAAACAAGCATATTTATTTTTATAGCTCACATATCTTTCTTGAGCCATTTAAAAACTTTGCTTTGGTGCACAGTATGTCCAGTATGCCCTATCATTCACAAGCTGTGTTATTCTTTTACTCCTCCTCCCTTTCCTCTTTTTTTCCTCTATTACTATTACTGTTATAACTTTTCCTGAGGCAGATCCAAATTTTGTGGCCTTATCAATCCAAAATTATTACTAACCACCACTCACAAATATTCATTAATCTATTGTTATTGCCAACCGCTGTGCTAAGGGCTCTATGCACATTATGTCTTTTGATACTCCCCAAACTATTAGAGACTACTGTCATCTCATTAATCCATTTGAATATGTTCAGAATCATTCCCACTTCCCTGACTGCTACCAACCTGGCCCACATCACCTAGGAATACTATCATATCTGCCTAATTGATCTCCTTGCTTTTGTACATGATCCTTTTCAATCTGTCTTCAATCCAATGGCTGGAGAGCTTAAGTCAGATTATCACCAGTTTTTTAATCAAAATGTTCCAGTAGCTTATTGTTTCTCTAAGGAAACCAGTTATTGCAATAGTATACCACTTTCAATATCACGTGACCTCTTGGTCTTTCTCTTTCTTTATCAACTGCTACATCTCTTTACAAACCTGCTCCAGCCATAACGATTACCATTCGCGTTCGGTTACTTAAGGCAGGGTCTAGGCAAATTCACACATTAGGGCCTCTATCACTCTAGTGCTCTCTGTCTCAGAAACTCTTTGTCAGGTATCCCATTGGTTTGCTCCCTTATCTCAAAAGATCTTTCCTGACTACTTCATTAAATGTCAACGATTGAACCCCAAAAGCTTCCAAATCCAGTTCTTGGATTTTTTTTAATCATTAACATATAAATTAATAAATTATTTTATCTATTTTCTTCCAATATGTATTTTCCCACTAGACTATTAGCTGCCTGAAGACAGGTGAGTTTTGTCCATCATCTAGAACAATGACTGGTATGATCTAGGGGCTCATATGTTGATTAGATGAGTCTAGAGGCAATACCAGTCCTAAATCTTAGGGTGAGCGTGAGGACAGGAATCTTCCAACTCTAACATTAAGATTTCACATTGGTTGTTGCGGTTGGTGTTTCTGTGTTTTGGGTAGACTACCACACATACATATATATAAATAATCATATCTTTTTAATGTGTATTTAAGGGTAAATAATAGAACCTAAAGCACAAGATAATAGTGGAAATGTGTTACGATATGATTGAAATGAAGAGTAGATAACTACATTTGTTATAAATATGGTTTGTGGATGCTAAACAGTACATTTAAAAATGATTAATGCTTCCAAATTTTCTAATTGATTTTGAGAATTAAAAAATAAAATTGTTCCTTAAAAAATAAAACAGCTATATATGTGTGAAAATTTTAAGCCAGATTTTTACATGAAGTCTTCAAATAAAATTTTAGTTTACAAGCAATATTTAATTATAACATCTAAAGAGTTGTCAATCTTAATTCATTTTTGGTGGGTTTTTAAATACTTCATCTAATGATGGAAATCTACAATGTCCATATAGTTTATTGTCCACATAACTACTTGCTATTTATTTATTGCCAAATAACATACTGCTTGCTATTAAGTGGAAAAGATAGATTTAAACCCTGGTATACCTACTTCAAAGACCATGTGTTCTTAACCACAGCTCCTGATAGCCTTCTCAAGAGCGAATTACATATAAAAAGTACTTAAAATTTCATACAGCTAATTTTCAAAATAATCTTAGGTCTGAAGATTTTTGTACATTTTGTGAATAAACTATTTGTCATAGAATAATGGAGACTTACATTAAGTTTTATTAAAAAAAAATCTGTGGAGCCCCTGGGTGACTCAGTTGGTTGAGCATCCAACTCTTGATTTTGACTCAGGTTATGATCCCAGGGTCATGGAATTGAACCCCATGTTGAGCTCCACACTCAGTATGGAGACAGCTTATGATTCTGTCTCTCTCTCCTTCTGCCCCTGTCCTCTGCTTGTGCACTGTGTCTCTCTCTCTCAAATTAAAAACAAAAAGAAATTAAAAATTAAATTGAATTAAAAACTTTCTATGTAAGTGTATAATTTCAGTAATTAACATATTGAGATTTGAAATTAAGGTAGGGACATATGAAACTGTTTTTATGTGTGTTGCATGCACATTTGAGGAAGATTGAGTAGGTTCTGATGGGAGGTACATTCTAATCAAATGAGATTCATTCTCGTCAGCACTGGAAATCTACTTATTTCTTTTTGAACTATAGTAGACCCTTGAACAACAACAACCCATGGGAATTAAGAGTGCTGATTGCCCTGCATAGGTGAAAATCCATGTATAACTTAAAAAAAATGTAATTTCTTACTTTATTTTATTTTTTTATATTAAATGTAATTTATTGTCAATGTCAACTGGTTTCCATACAACACCCCATGCTCATCCCAACAGGTGCCCTCCTGAATGCCCATCACCCACTTTCCCCTCTCCCCCAGCCTCCATCAACCCTCACTTTGTTCTTAGTATTTAAGAGTCTCTTATTGTTTACCTCCCTCCCTCTCTGTAACTTTCCTCCCCCCTTCCCCTCCCCCACAGTCTTCTGTTAAGTTTCTCAGGATCTACATATGAGTGAAAACATATGGTATTCTGTCTTTCTCTGACTGACTTATTTCACTCAGCATAATACTCTCCAGTTCCATCCATGTTGCTACAAATGGCCATATTTCATTCTTTCTCAGTGACAAGTAGTATTCCATTGTATATATAAACCACATCTTTTTTATCCATTCGTCAGTTGATGAACATTTAGTCTCTTTCCATATTTTGGCTATGGTTGAAAGTGCTGCTATAAAAATTGGGGTGCAAGTGCCCTATGCATCAGCACTCCTGTATCCCTAGCGTAAATTCCTAGCAGTGCTATTGCTGGGTCATAGGGTAGATCTATTTTCAGTTTTTTGAGGAACCTCCACACTCTTTTCCAGACGACTGCACCAGTTTGCATTCCCACCAACAGTGCAAGAGGGTTCCTATTTCTCCACATCCTCTCCAGCATCTATAGTCTCCTGATTTGTTCATTGTAGCCAGTCTGACAGGCGTGAGGTGGTATCTCAGTGTGGTTTTGATTTGTATTTCCTTGATGAGGAGTGACGTTGAGCATCTTTTCATGTGTCTGTTGGCCATCTGGATGTTTTATTTTATTTTTGAGAGACAGAGACAGAGCATGAGCTGGGGAGGGTCAGAGAGACAGAGACACAGAATCCAAAGCAGGCTCCAGGCTCTGGGCTGTCAGCCTGATGCAGGGCTCGAACTCATTAGCCATGAGATCATGAGCTGAGCCAAAGTAAGACACTTCACTGACTAAGCCTCCCCACCACGTGTAACTTCTGATTCCACCAAAACTTAACTACTAATAGCCTCCTATTGACCAGAAGCTTTCCTGATAACATAATCAATGAACACACACGTTTCTACATTATATGGATTATATACTGTATTCTTACAATAAAATAAAATGGAGAAGGGGTGCCTGGGTGGCTCAGTTGGTTAAGTGGCCAACTCTTGATTTTGGCTCAGGTCATGATCTCACGAGTCAAGAGATCAAGCCCCGTCTTGGTCTCTGCACAGAGACTGTGGAGCCTGCTTGGGATTCTCTCTTTCCCTCTCTCTCTGCCCCTTTCCAGCTTGCATGCGTGTACGTACACACACACACACACACACACACACACACACACACAGTCTCTCTCAAAATAAATAAGTAAACATTTAAAAAAATAAGTTAGAGAAAAGAAAATGTTATTACATAAATCACAAGGAGGAGAAAGTGCATTTATAGTCTGTATTGTATTTATTGGAAAAAAAATCCACATATATGTGGTTCCACACAATTCATAGCCATGTTGTTCAGGGTTCAATTGCATAGTTTCTTCATTCCCTGGGTTGCTTCATTTATTCATTCATTCATTCAATTTTTATTTGATTTGGGGGATAAAATATGTATTGGAACTATAGGCAAAAAGATGTTAAAAGAGTAATATACATGAGTCAGGAGAAGTGCATGGCAGCATATTAACTGAAGCTTGAGACTTGGAACAGGCGTGGCACTCAGGCTTTGCATCCACAGTAAGCAATGAGGATCTACTAAAATGTTACAAGCAATGGGTAACATGATCAAGTTTTGTGAATATTCTCTTTCAATTGTTAGAAATAAAAGTTATTTCAGCAATTATCAAGATTCCCATACAACTATAGGAATAGAGTATATTCTGGGCACTTAAGATAAAATGCTACTTGTTATTTGTGTTGTTTTGGACAATTTCAATAAACTCCTAATGTATCAGTTTCTCATATGTAAAACGGAGATAATACTAGTAACACTTGCTAACACTGGCTAATATGAACTAAGTGGTATTATATTTATAAAGAGCTTAACAAAGTGTGAATAATACATACTTAACATTATATAATCTATTATACTAAATAAAAACTACATATTATTTAATTTCTTCTCATTTCTATAATTTTGATTTATTATATTGACCTATGTATAAAAATTCACTATTTCCTAAATTTGGTTCTTCGTCTATGTGTTGTTATTTTGTCTAGTTTGGGTAGAATCTCACATGGTAATCATATACTCTGAGTTTTTAGCTATTACTAGTCACTCATAGAGTAAGTCAGTGAGCTGCTGCTAAGTGTAAAAATAGTCTTCTCTTCCAAATGAGAGCAACATATGTGGAATAATGTACATTCATAACATTTCTCTTTAAATTATTTTGTGTATCATTCCCAAAATAAAAAAAAAACTGAAAAATGAATGTCACTTTGTTTTCAATGCTAAAAATATCAATTTTAGTCTAGTATAGCTTTTAAAAAACAGTTTCACAATGACAGGAATGAAATATTTTTCAATTTGTGTAAGGCTGGGTTTTATTTCCCTCAAGACAATTAAAAATATGATGACTATTTTTCTTCATGATTCTAAAAATACACTTAGTATAAGTTACTTTTAAGAGATTTCATTTCTCCTCCTAGAATTATTCAAGCCTACTGTATTAGTCAGGGTTATCCAGAAACAAACAAAACAAAACAAAACCAACAGATCTATTTATTTCTCTATTTGTCTACATTTATATCTCTATATACAGATATCTACATACAGATACATATCTGTATGTCTATCTATGTCTATATTCATTGAACTGGGTGGGGGGGATAGAGAAACAAAGACAGAGATAGATTTACTACAAAAAAAAAATTGCTCACATGACTATGGAGGCTGAGAAGTCATGATCAGAAGTCAGCAAGCTGGAAACTCAGGAGAGCCAATGGTTTAGGCTCCAGTCTACATTGGAAGGCTTGAGAAACAGGAGAGTCAAACATGTGAGTTGCAGTCCAAGAACAGAAGACAGATGTCTCAGCCCAAGCCAATAAATTTCCCTCTTTAGCCCTTTTGTTCATTTCTGGTTTTCAAACCCACTCTACTGAGTCTACCAATTCAAATGTTAATCTCATTCCAAAACATCCTTTCAGACACTCCTAATAATGTCGGACCAAATGTCTCTATACTCCATTGTCCAATCAATTGACACATCAAATTAACCACCAAATTTATAAAGACTAAAGCAATTTTACTTTGATCAATAGTTTCAAAGACATAACTAATTCAGAAGTTAATACTAAAAAATGCACCTGGTGTTTCACATTCTATGTGGTATGATATGGAATGTGCCAAGAAACTTCTAGCTTATAGATAACAGCAAATTTAATGTTGCAAGACAGAGAAAATGTCCTCACTAATACACATGTTCGAGAAACAATAATTTCTGCAGCTTTGCTTAGGTGATATAATCCCTGTGAGAAGACAGAATTGGAGCTGGGCAGCTGTGACAGATTGCATGTATGGGACATATATGACCATAAGCATATCTCGCATCCCACATGCCCTTCCTACAATGTGACTTTGACATTCTTCCAATCCAAACATGAAGGTCTCTATTTCTTCCTTTGAATCTGAGTATGAGGCTTTTGATTATGGCCAATATCACATTAGTCATCTCGGCTGGGTTTACATAAGGGACACGAGAGACTTTTTGAGCACTAGTGTTACTGAAAGAAGTTCAAAGCTACCATGCTATGAGGAGGCCCAGGATATGTGAAATCGTGTTCTGGCTGACAAAGCAAGAGGAACCCCTAATTCCTGCCAGCATCAACCACCAGACAAAAGAGTGGACATGCCCTTGCGTGGTTCCTTTGCACCAAAATTGAAGCCTCTCAAGGGTACCTCCTAATATCATTGAATGGATGGAAACTCCTATGGCTTTTTTTGTTTGTTTGTTTTCCCCCAAAATGCTAACCCACAGTAACTTTAAGCATAAGGTGATTGTTTTCAGATGAGAAATTTGGAGTCTTTGGTATGAACTTGTAAATAAATTAGCCAGTTATGAAACTGCCATTAGTATTTACCACAATCAAACGCTAATACATGTTTGAGGCCCTGAGGTATTCCTGTTAATGAAAGCCTAAGGAGTTTTCAGAATTGTATTAGTGAAATCTAAATGGCCTGAGGAAGCCTACTGGTAAAAGTTTAAAGAATATTAAGGAAAATGGCATTGGGAATGAGAGGGAAGGGGGCACTTGTTATGCAGTGCCAGGATATTTGGCATCACTATTGCCTGAATTAATGTGCAAATAGAAAACATATCTAATGAAATTAACCATCTAACTTAGGAGATCGCTAGGCAAATGGTTGAGGACGCCACCTGCTTTTTCATCTGCCTTTAAATGAAAGTGAAAGAAAGAGGTATGAACTGTTCAATATTTTAAGAGTGAGAGTTTGTAGAATTCTAAATTAAACTGCGTCTTATTGCCAACCACTCCAGATGGCAAACCATTCTCAGATTAAGAAATAGCTTCCAGGCAAAGATTAAATCCATTGTAGAACTACAAGATTCTACATTAAAACCTTAAAGGAGCTAAGGTGAGGGGCACATGGATGGCTCAGTCAGTTACCCATCTGGCTACTGGTTTCAGTTCAGGTCATGATCTCACGGTTTGTGAGATGGAGTCCCTCATCGGGCTTTGCACTAACAGTGCAGGGCCTGCTGGAGACTCTCTCCCTCTCTCTCTTCCCCTCCTCTGCTTGAGGGCTCTCACTCTCTCTCTTTCTCTCAAAAAAAAAAAAAAATGTAAAATGTTGTTTCCTACAGACAAAAGACCCTCGAAGGATCATAAGGGGGTATCTCATAGGTCTTTGTTAAACAAAGAGGACTCTAAGAATCTTAAGAGATTCGTCTCACAGCAGTACCACTGGGAGACCAAATCCACAGGGGATTATCTTGATTGAGATGTGACAGTGAGATTCTTACCTATGGAGTGATTTATAAATTGACATAAACAAAAGTTTTTAAAGGGGTTGCATCAAGCTAGTCCTGAAAAAAAAAAATGCAAAGGAAAATGAGATCAAGTCAAAGAAGTATTTCTGACTCTCAAACTTCTACAAGCAAAAGGGACACTGAACAAGCTACCCATATATATGTATGTGCCGCTTCTCATTGAAAAGGAAGGATAACTCAGATGGTGGAATCAGAAGCTTAAAAGGCAGATTCAAAGCCATAGGGAACAACTCCCAAACACTGCAACTGCGCCCGAATCTGAATGAAATATGTGCCCAAATTTATTCCAGGATTACTAGGGACTAGTGGTTTCTGTGGGCCTCCTGGTTTTCCCATTTTAAACTGAGAATGTCTGCAGTGATGGCTAGGGCCTATGACGCAGTTGTATGATGTGTGTGGTGGGGCAGAGAAATACCTTTTCTTTTCGGTTCGTAAGTCCACAGATTAAGAGAAACTGAGCTGCACCCGGTTACACCTCACCTGAATGGATTTGTCTGTTCCTGAAAACTTAGTTTAATTCTCAAATTTGAACTAATGCTACAGTGATTGTAATGAAGGAGGAGATGAGTATATGCTTCGTAGGAGAGACGTACAATTTTATAGCTGAGGGGAGACTGGCAGATTTTATTTTTCAAAACTGGCTGCCATACCGCCCATGCCACATGTTCTTATTAAACTGTGACTTTGAGGGGCACCTGGGTGGTTCAGACAGTTAAGCCTCTGACTTCAGTTCAAGCCATGATCTCGTGGTCCGTGAGTTCGAGCCCAGAATTGGGCTCTGTGCTGACAGCTCAGAGCCTGGAGACTGCTTCAGACTCAGTGTCTCTCTCTCTCTCTCTCTCTCTCTCTCTCTCTCTCTCTCTGTCCTTTCCCTGCTTGCACTCTCTCTCTGTCTCTCAAAAAAGAAATAAACATTAAAAAAAAAATTAAATGTGGCTTTGATATTATTTTCATAAAGAGAAGAGGCCTATGTTCTCTACCAGTAAAGCTGGAGGGTCTTGTTACTACAGAAGTAAGTCCTGCATGACTTCTCAGGTTGGGTCATAAACGGAAATATAGCTGCCACCTGGTTTTCTGGGGATACTTGTATTTGGAGCCCTAAACCAACTTGTAAGAAGGATTGTGCTGTCATACAGCAATAAAGCTCAGGCCACATGGAAAGGCCATGTATTAGTATTTTGACTGAGAGCCTCAGTTGAGGTCCCAGGCAACTACAAGTGCCAGAGGGCAGGCACGTGAATGGATATATATCCAGGATACACCCAGGTAAGTCCTCACCCATCTGATGAGTTGTTAATGAATTTTAAGGAATCCCAGTGAGGCCTCTAGCTTCATGGAACAGAGGCAAGAGATCCTCACACTGGCCCTTTTTTAAATCCCAGACTCCAAAATCTGTGCGTACGTTAAAATGAATGTCTTAAGATGCTAAATTTTGGGAAGCTCTGTTACACAGAAATAAGTAATGGAAATGCCAGTAAAGTTAAAAAGAAAATACTGTACACTAGTTAATATTGACTCAATAAAAAACTGAAAAAGTCCAATTGCAAATAAAAAGGGCTAAGTGTGAGATTTTAAAGGCAACGGATGAGATAAGTATTTATTTTCTCTGTAAAAAGTGGACTCTGGAAGGATTGAAGTTTACAGGCCACCCTTGTAGAAAGTGGGCATTTGTTAAACGTAGGATGTTATAGTAATTAATTAACTCATATGAATTTACATGAATTAATAGTAATAAAAGTGATAGAGATAAAAATGTTAAGACTGAATAGTCAATTTGAAATGGTTATGATGTATTTTTATGTTAACCAAATAATAGTTCCTATTCATTTGCATTTGAAAATGGGATGTGCATTTCCAATAATCCAATTCCAGATTTTATATAGAATATTGCTGAAAAGCTTACAAATATCAGGTATAAAGAAGCAAAACACAAAGTAAAAATACGGTGTTAAGACAGAAATCAGTGCTGGAAATGCTTTCTGTGGCATGTTGAATGATGACATGATACATCTATGTCATATATTGTGCAGAACTTGATATTAGAGTAAACAAAATCTCACTTTTTTTTAGAGTGAATTCAAAGGTCCAAAACTTTAACCTAAACTTTTCTAAGTTATAAAATGTGGTATCAATTTTTAATGGCCCACCACAACTCTCCTTTTGCAGAGCTTGTCTGTCTTCCTAATGTCTAAATTTTGGGGTACTTCAGAACTGAGCAGTTAGACTCTGTTACCTCTGTATGTACTTCTCATTATGCAGATGATCTCGCACAGTAGCATCTTCATTTAGACGTCTAATAATGATATCACTTCAAGTCCAAATAAAAACTATGGCTCTCTGTCTTCACCCACAAACAGCAAAGCAATATCCAATTAATCTCCTCCTCCCATGTCATCAAATGGTAACATCAGCTTTCCGGTTTCTCAGAAGGAAAACATTGATGTCATTATTAATTCCTTTTTTCTTTCATAGATCATATGATATTTTCTGAAAATTCTGTCACAGCTATTTCAGAATATATCCACAGTATAGCCACAGTCGCTGTTACCATTTTGGTCCAAACCTCTTACCTATGGGCTATATTTTGTATACATACTTTCCAAATCGGTTTATTTTTGATGGTTGGTTCAAATTGGTTTGAAACAGAAGTTCAAACTATCCTTTTATTCCCAAAATAGCACCCAGATGGACCCTCTAGGAAAAAAAAAAAAAAAAACTTTCTATGATTTCTCATCTCATACAGATGAAAAGCTAATGTGCTTGTGATGATTAATTTTTTATATCAACTTGACTGGACCACAGGATACCCAAATATTTAGCTAAATATTATTCTATCTAGATGGATCTGTGAGGGTGTTTCTGGAAGAGATTAGCATTTGAATCAGTAGCCTGGCTGAAAAAGATTGCCCTCCCCAGTATGAATGGTCATCATCCAG
The DNA here is from genome assembly GCF_018350155.1 of Leopardus geoffroyi. Classification (NCBI taxonomy): domain Eukaryota; kingdom Metazoa; phylum Chordata; class Mammalia; order Carnivora; family Felidae; genus Leopardus; species Leopardus geoffroyi. The sequence continues at coordinate 21,452,167 of NC_059333.1, forward strand.
TCTGTTCTGACCTGAATAGAAAAGAGGAAAAAGGTAGGAGTATGTGATCTCTCTGCCTGACCACTGAGCTGAGACTGGTTTTCTCCTGCCCTTGGCCTGGAATCTAGGCCATGAACACTCCTAGTTCTCTAATTCTTGAGCTCAGATTGGAATTTACATCACTGACTTTCCTGGGTCTCCAGCTTACAAAGTCAGATTGTGGAACTTCTCAGCCTCCGTAATCATATGAGCCAATTCCTTAGATTAGATCCTTGTTTATATTGGTTCTTTTTTATGGCGAACCCTGACTATTAAAGTACTTACCACAAACTGCATGGCCATCCATGGGTTGGTTTTATGAAAACTTGTTCTTTATCAGGCTCTTCTACCATTTGTTCACTGTGCTCATTGGGATTTTCCCATCTGTCCCCCAACAGTAACACAGTGTGTTCCTACCAAAGCACTTTTACACCTGCTTGTGAACTCTTTATCCAGATATCCAGGTAACATTTTGCCTGATTTATTTTCCTACTTACCACTCTCTAACATACCACTCTGTTTCTTGTTGACATTTTTTTCTTCACTAGAATGCTCTATGTTACTAGTCATTATCGTTCGTTTTGTTGATTGATGTCTCCAAAGTACTTGTGATAATGACACATAAAGTTAACACTCAAATATTTGTTGAGTGGAAAACTGATGAAATCCTGTTATTTTCACCTTATGAATATATCCTGAATGTCACTTTTTTTTACTAATTATATCATTACCCACCCTGGTCCTAGGCTTGGTCCCCCTCTCACATGGGTTAATATAAGGTTCCCAGCTTCTCCCCTTGTTCCATGACAGTCTGTTCCTCAAAAGACGATCGGAGTGATTTTCTTGAGACATAAGTCAGATGACAGCCTTTTCTTGCTCAAAATTCTATCATAGTTTCATATCTCACTCAGAATGAAATACAAAGTGGTGACCATGGTCCAAAGATCCTGTCCTTTCTCAGCCACAGATGATGACCTCTGTATAACAGGATAATAAACTCATACCCTTTGCAGTGTTGCTTTGCAGTGCTCTCCCATTGTGGGTTAAATATATTTCTTTCCCATATTAATATTACATTTGCCTGTGTGACATGCTTTAGCCAGTGAATTTGAGCATATTTGACAAGAAGAGAGGCCTAAATTATGTCCTGTCATCTGACTTCCCATCTGTCATTTGCCCTGAGGGGAACATGCCTGGTCCAAAGAGGAAGTAATGAAGCCAACCTAGACCCATTTTACAGACAGAAGCCAAATTCAGTCAGCCTTCAGCCTGAGGTAGAACTGCTCTGTCAACCCCAAACTAGATGTGACTAGATCAGCTGAACCCCAGGAAGCCTGCATATGCTTGAGTGTGAGAATACATTTTTATTGTAAGCGAGATATCTGCACGCCTGCTTTCTTAGCTTAATCAGACACGTTTTCACAAATAATACCTCCACTACTCTCCCACATTTTTCATCTTGATTTTTTTGCTTACACTTCTACATCTGACTTATTGCACATTTATTGTTCATTTCTTTTAATTTCTTGGTTCCCTCTCTCATGCATGCAATGCCTATGAAAACAGGGGATATGTTTTTGTGGTTTTTGTTTTTTTTTTTTTTTTTTTGCTTTTTGGTCTGTTCACAGCAATCAGAACATTGTCTGACTCTTAGTAGATAGGTCCTTAAAATATTTTGAATACTTACATGAAATATGTGGTCCTTAACAGTATGTTAATTTGGTGTGAGTTTTCATCTATGTTTCTGCCCAAAATGACCAGTGTGCTCTGAAAAATGTTGACCTATGTAAAGTAGACTATTAAGGGGTCTAAATTACTGATGGTTTATTCTCATATAATGTGTTTTCTGTGGGCGGTTAAGCATCAGTAGTGTTAACATGCAATATAATATAGAGAATATTTCTGTATGAGGTCAATTTATCCTGTGGCTCTCCAGAGAGAATTAGCTCCAGAAATTACCTAAGGACCTCATTATAGTTTATCTTTACCTACATGGCAACTGCATGAAATTAACTCCAGAGACCAGATTTTAATGACGGTCCAGTTTATAAAATATTGTATTCATTATATTCCATAATAAATATTAAAACGAAGTAAGTATAGTTTTAAACATTTTAAAGGATTATTGATTCAATAAAAAAAAACAAGAATTATATATAACCATTAAGTGGAACTATCATTATATTGTAATTCTTCATAACATCATGCCTGGTAAAATTTTATTAACTTTATTAAATAAATCTATTACCTCAGATTCTTATTTTCCTAGTCAGGACATTTTTAAGGGTAGAATATTCCTTTTAAAGATTTTCTTACATTATAACACCACTTTCCAAATGTATCTCTTCTATATGAGTGTGGTAGGTTTGGAAACTTGAGATCCTTGAGGCATATCAGAACTTCCTCGAATAATGAGCATTACATGGGGTGTTTGTTGATAAGCAATGTCAGAAAACTTAATCCACTTGTTCACTTCTTGCTTAAATTTGTTGTTATAAAATACTTTTGTTACAACCAGAAAACTTTGTATACTGTTATATAATAATAGTGCTTTATGATATTGAAAAGTTTTTGGCAATGTTTATTGTTTTTATAAATAACATTCAAATTATAATATTTTCATGAAATAGAATGTATTATGAAGGAATGATTTTGAGCATTTTGTTTCACATGTTTTATAAAATTTAATAATATATTACCTTTCACATAATATTATTTAAGAGAAAAGTGCCTCAGAATTTTAGAGTTAAATTATATATATAATGAGATAGCAAATTCTTTATTTATAAAACTGTGTTTCCTCCCCCTTGAATCAATTATTGTATTAAATTTTAGTTTGCATAAGTAAATTAAATAGATTTTAAATGTAAGCTTCGATGAGTTTTGAGAAATGAATAAAACCTGTAATCTACTTCATATCAAAACACACAGCATTTCACCCTGAAAATTACCTTTGCTTTTCCCAGAGAGGCACTAGAGGGAAAGTGACCTTGATGTGGCAATAATCTTGATATAACGATTTAAAACTCAGCATGACTATTCCAAAGTATTCTTCCCCTATGCTATGGTAAAGAATCAAATTGCACATATGTACACATTTGTCAAAAGAGGAGACAAAAATTATACAAAGCTGTTTTATTTATTATTATTACAAAGCCGATTGATTAAATAAATGCCTCATATAAAATTTTACTTTTAATTTACTTCAACAATTTTATAATACTTACATTAAAACACATAATACTATATTTTGAAATGTCTCATATAATGAAGTTCAGTTGCATTCTACTTTTAGTCATCATTTTGGTGATCAGTGTAAAGAAAATTGTCATCACTTTGACAATCATAATGCATCATTATGTCACGTCTTGAACAATATTACCTGAATTGTTCATCTTTATTGTTTCTAAAATATCTTCTAATATCTTCTGATCCTCTGAGCCATATGTCACATTTTTTTTATTACAAGACATTTCAGAATATTTGTAATTTAGAATTTATCTGTAAATTAGGATTTCTTTCAGTATTTTTCATTGAAAGAGAAATATATGTTGGTACTTAGTGTAAGCCATTGCACTGTATTAAATTAATTTTGTTGAATTTTCACATAAATTACAAGTAATTTATTTCAGTATTTTCTCTACTTGTTCTGGTCCTAGAGATTGCTAGTTTTTGCTTAATTTCAGTTTTCCCTCCTTTTCCTTTTGGTATTGAGAGACCTGTTTTGGGGAGATCTTCTTGGTCGTTTGCTTTTGTTTTTGCTTTCTTTCCTATTTTGTTTTTATATAAATTTGCAGTTGGGAAGCACTTGCCATATTATTATCTACAAAAATCAGATCTTGTTCCGTATTATCTCTTACATGAGATCATAGACATGGCAATATGATTAGGACCTGGCCAGTGGTATAGAAGAGATTGTACTGTGGTTCACTTGCTGGTATTTTCCTCAAGGAAGAATGGCTTCCCTCCCCTCCTCTATCTTGCTACATGGCACATGCAAATAAGACAACTTTGGGCAAATGAGGGCAGCATACTAGGAATGACAGAGGAAAACCATCGCAGGAGTGTGAATCCCTGGACAACCTTGTGAAATTTAACTTTCATAAGAGTCTTGAATATCTCTATGTAGATGACCTAATGGGAGAGGACACAAATATCATGTTTAAGCCACTCTTATTTTGGGTTTCTGCTTCAACCATCAAAAACTATGGTCATAATTAATACCATGGTTTTATGAATTCCAAACTATCCCATTCTGTAATTTATTTCTGAAAAGAAAAAAAAATGTGTGACTAAATATTTTCTACTTTTATTGAGTGTCATTATTTATAGTCCCTTGGTAAATATAATTTATCTAATCATCGCTGTTATTAGGGTTACTGCCTCTTTGATCAGTTCATTACTTTGTCGGAAGATTCTTTTACTTACCATATTGTAAAAGTTCACAAACTCAAATTTAGAGACTCATTTCTGACATGATTAGTTTCATCAAATAGCAATTAACATCGATTTGCGTGTGAACATCAGTGAGCAACAAAATAAACATCATTGAGAGGTATGTCTTGGGTGATAAATATATTTAGTGGATAAATCTTTAAAAACATTTTTATACAACTATATTTTACTCTCTCAGCAATACATAAAGCATCTTTAGAAGGTTATAAGGAGAAATACCCATTTATTCATTTTATGGATTTTTAAGTGTTTATTTATTTTTGAAAGAGACAGATCACAAGTGAAGGAGTGCAGACAGAGAGGGAGACACAGAATCCGAAGTAGGCTCCAGGCTCTGAGCACTCAGCACAGAGCCCAATGCAAAGCTCAAACACAAATCCTGAGATCATGACCTGAGCCGAAGTCTGATGTTTAACCTACTGAGCCATCCAGGGACCCTGAAAAATATCCATTTAAAACTCTCTTCTTAAATCTAACTAACTTCTTTGGGTAAGTCATTTAAAGATCAGGGGAGCGGGTGGAAGGGAAGAGCTGAGATTGAACATGTCTTTCCTACAATATCCAGTTATTTATAACAGAGGAAAGATGGAACTAATTCCCGTAATATTAGCATTCTAACTCTTAAACATACGCTTTTTTGCTTTTAGCATATACTTCATTCATAGATTAGAAATAATATTGGTCATTCGCACATATTTTATGAATTGTTATATGTAAGAGGCAGAAACATGAAGTGTATAATTGAAGAGTATTGTTTTTTCTCCATGCCGTTCTGGTTATGCAATTGCCAAATTCTTAGGTTTATGATGCTAACAAAATAATTTTGGCCTTCACATTTAATTAATATCCAGAGTTCTGTGACTTCCATCTTTTTTCTGTTTTAAAGAACTTATTTGGGGTCGCCTGGGTGGCGCAGTCGGTTAAGCGTCCGACTTCAGCCAGGTCACCATCTCGCGGTCCGTGAGTTCGAGCCCCGCTTCGGGCTCTGGGCTGATGGCTCAGAGCCTGGAGCCTGTTTCCGATTCTGTGTCTCCCTCTCTCGCTGCCCCTCCCCCGTTCATGCTCTGTCTCTCTCTGTCCCAAAAAAAAAAAAAAAAAAAAAAAAATTAAAAAAAAAAAAAAAGAACTTATTTGTTATTGCCTCTGTGGTCCCTAATTCTTTGTGAATATTAATTTTAAAGAGCTATAATATTATCTCAAATATAATGAAAAGTGACAAATAATTACCAGATCAAGTCATGTCTCAAGTTATTTCACTTGATCTTTTAGGATGGCATTATATTTGCTGCCTTGGTGAATTATATACACTGATTACTAACAATGGTACAAAAAATTAAAGTAAATCCAGAGAAAAATATTAGAATGAATCACAATTATGTAGCTATTAAGCTATTAAGAAAAAAAAGTATTATATTTTAGGTTCTGTGAATTATTAAGATATTAAGAAATTTCATTTCCACCCCCTCCCAGGACATTGCCTTATGTTTACATGAACCAATGTACTAAAAAAAATAAAAATAAAAATAAAAATAAAAATAAAAATAAAAATGAAAGCAACTTAAGATGATGCGTATTCAGATTCTGATAGTTTTTACAGGTCACATTTTGGAAATGTTTGAAACTTTGGAGTTTTCCATAAATAGCAGGTTCAGGATATTAAAACAAAACAAAACAAAACAAAACAAAACCCCTAACTCACCATTATTATGTCATAATGCAAATAGCTGAGACTAATTAGCCATTGGAAATGTTGCAGAAAGTATAATTAAAATCAGAATGTCCTCCCAAACCATAAAGCCTCTCCACAAAGGTAGAAGGGAAATAAATAAATCAGTTTTATTATTGAATAAGCACTACATTAGAACGCAATGTGCATCACAGGCAACCTGCTAGGAGATTGCAAAGCCTAACTGACTGAGCTACCCAGGTGCCCCTAATATATATTTTAAATGGATAGAGACAGCTTGTATCAGTTAAAATTCCCTATTCATTTAGTGTGCCTGATTTTTAGCACACCTTTAGCCATACTACATGTACTATATATTTAACTTTTACAATTTAATTGCTAGTATAGTTTCATTGCTGTTACATTACTTATCATTTTCTAATTTTATTGTGATATATAGTAATTTCCTAAAATCTTTGACAATATTTTGTAATTTGGTAACTTTTAAATTCTTAACCCAATAGTTGTTCAAGTAATGACAGGTATACAAATATCTGGGACAGGTAAATATCTAGATATCTTTTTTATTAGTTTTTTGTTTTTAATTTTTTGATGCTTATTTGCTTTTGAGAGAGAGAGACAGAGCACCAGCAGGGGAGGGGTAGAGAGAGAGAGAGATGAAGACACATAATCTGAGGCAGGCTCTAGGTTCTGAGCTGTGAACACAGAACCCAACACATGGCTCAAACCACCAACCATGAGATTATGACCTGAGCCAAAGTCAGACACTTAACCGACTGAGCCACTCAGGCACCCCTGGATATCTTACTTCCACATTGAAAGATATAGATTCAATAGGGCTGAAGTAAATCATGTATATCTCTGATTTGAGCTAGCTCTAGTCCCCTGGTGACTTTTATGCTAGTTACCTACATAATACCCTCACTGCTTTTCAAAAAAAAAATCTACTGAATTGTCTTGTAATTTTTTATTCATTTGTAAATGCTGTAACTATTAAACTATATTGTCTTAGCTTGAAGTTAATATGTAAATGTAAATTCAAATATCACTAGTGTACAAATAATAGGTATGATCTTTATTTTTATTTTATTTGTCTTTTTTAATATCCTTCATAAATTAAAAAAAAATTAGAAGTCCATCTCTTTGGACTTTATCTTTTCTTTGTAGTTTCCAATCTCAAGTACTCTACACCTTTATGCATTTGTCACATCATTAATATTTGAAATGTTACCATAATTTGAAATTTAGCTCTGTTTTGCCAAGTGCTGATCATACAAGCATTCTAGATACTGTGAGACAGATACTTTTTCCTGCACATCACGGGAACCTGATTATCTATTACAAAGACAAATCTCTACTGCTTATTCCTGGTGAATATTTACTTTGGCAACTATTATCAGTGTTACTGATATTATTACCTTTATACCACCGGGCTCTATTATGCTCCTCTGAAGTGGAACTCCTTAGTAATTAGAGATGGACAAAGATTTTCTGACACAAAATCAGAAATAGAGACATCTTTGAGAAATAAATATTCTGTTTCATCATGGCATGTCATTGAAGCTGTTAGTCAGAAGGAAAGAAATCGTCAAGGTAAAGGAAAAATAGATTCCATTCTGCAATGGATTACATGCTATTTTAGTGAATGCTGAGTGCTCTCAGTCACTGTGAGGAAACCTATACCACCACGAAACTCTCAATTAGACCATCCGGGCACAAAATAGTATGGGAAAATACTAGCAGGAAAATATTAACATTAATTCTTAAAGTGTTATATATTAGAAAAGATTAGAGGTGAAGCAGAAAAACAAAGTAATGAGGTCTGGATTTGGCAAAAGTCATTTAATGTTTAAACCTAATTAGACAATGGAAACATTCATAGCATTCTACATTTCTGCAAATTTGTTATATGTATCATTACCCAACAAATCTGTATGGCAGCATGATAAATCATCCCTTTTATTATGTAGAGTTCTTTCCATATAAAAAAAAAAAAAACGTATCATTGTCTTGGTGGTGCACTGTTTCCATTGTCTCTTAATTATTCTAGCATTTTGGAGGCTCCACTTGTAAATCCATAAAAACATTTCCCATTCATATAGTAAATATTGTCCAGATTGCTGACCTAGGATTTCTCAGGAAATAAGTAGCTCCAAGAGGAGTAGTTGTGCAAAATCCATTTTCAGTTAAGTGTGGGCAGGAATCTCACAGGAACCAAAGCATCCAGTGAATCTGAACAGAGTGAAAAAACTGTTCTAAATGTAAAGAGGCCAGGGATTGATGTGTGAGCCTCCCAGGAGAGAAGAACCTAACTGCCACAGGTATATTTGTTTCCTGCCCAAGAAGATTCCCCCCACCTCCACCCCAAAAATGAAGACTATTGATATGTACAGCTCTTTATTTGAAAGATACCTTAGGACACTTCAAATTCAGTGAAACAGTGTTTCAAATTCGGTTAAACAGTGGTTTAAAGCTTATCTCCTCTATACACCCTTAGACGCATGCAGTGAATGTCGCTGCTAACAACAGTAAAGGTGTATATGCGTACTAAAATGTAGAGCTATCATCTGGCACTGTGTAGTTCTCCTGAACCAGAAATTCTGATATCTGTAGGTTACAAATGTCTGTTCTGTGTCTCTTTTATTTATATCTCATCCTCACCCACTGTTCTCTATGCCAATTCTATCACATCTGTTCAGGCCACCTCATCTCAGTGCTGAATGACTCCCTGTAAGAGTCTTACAGTCTGATTCCATCTGTAATCAGAATTCCCATTCTCCAAATTATCATATAAAATGTTTCCTCTTTAAAAATCAAACAAATTTTTCACTATCATTGCACAAGAATATACTTTAAGGTTTTACATTATAACTCTTCAATTTAAATTGTAAAAATTATTTCGTAATAATTCTAATTTTGGAAATGCGAAATTCAAACACCCCTACTATTAAAATCAGGACAATTGGTAGTTGACATTATTCCATTTATGTGGTGTTATGTCCTACACTAAGAGAGTGTGGCCTCAACAGACCAATAGAACAAGTTGTTCTTACTCTCTAATTAATGGCTGAAAACAAGGATTACCATTAATTATTCTAAAAACAAAAACATCCTCTTTACCAATTCTTTTCCAGAATTCCATGGCATATTATCACCAATCCAATACAATAGTTACGTGAAGAGCCAATTTACAACCTTCATCTTGAAGGTTTCAACATAATCACATTGCTTAAATGAGACCACTATAGGGGGGAAAAAAAAAGAAAAAGAAAGAAAGAAAAGAGAAGAAAAGAAAAGAAAAAAAGATAAAGAACATTAGGTCAATGCTTTGAATGTTTTCCAAATTTAAGATTATTACATACAACCTCCATGATAGAATTTAGGGGTTATGAATACTCATTAATTGCATTATTGGAACAAATAAACTCAGATCTGTTTTCTGAGGAAGATCATATCTTTCAGTTAGGATACTTCCATTCTACCTTGATAACTTTAGGAGGTCTTCTGTTAAGGTCTTAATTTTTTTGTTGTTGTTTTTTGTTTCGTTTTTTTTTTTTTTTTTTTTTTTTTTTTTTTTCTGAAAGGACTTACCCTTTCCTGTGCCTCAATGATTACTAAAGCATCTATATCTGCCATTAACAGGCATTACAAAATATCCACCCTCCAATTTTTGCATTGTAGAAATTTTGTTTGCCATTCAGTAGAACCTCATCTTGCCATGTAAAACAACCTTGAACTTCCAAATGTTCCAAATACCAATTTATCAAATGCCTGATGTAATTAATAAAACATGTATGAAGGATTTACTAGAGAGCATATAATCTATCCATTTATCTGAACCTTCTAAATCCCATGACTCTGAGATTCTGACTTGAGCCAAAATCAAGAGTTGGAAATTTAACCTACTGAGCCACCCAGGCGCCCTATGCAGTCATGAATTCTTTGAAAAATGCATATGGGAAGAAAAAAAAAGTCTATGCAAAAGATAGGACCAAACTTTATATGTCAGACCCAATGCTAAGCTAGTTTTAAAAATCTCATTTATTTCACTTAGCATAACACTCTCTAGTTCCATCCACGTTGCTACAAAAGGCCATATTTTAAGTCACACAGAGAAGTAGATATACCATATGTTTTCACTATTATGTGGATCCTGAGAAACTTAACAGAAGACCATGGGGGAGGGGAAGGGGAGAAAAAAGTTACAGAGAAGGAAGGAGGCAAACATAAGAGACTCTTAAAAACAGAATAAACTGAGGGTTGATGGGGGTGGGAGGGAGGGGAAAGTGGGTGATGGGCATTGAGAAGGGCACCTGTTGGGATGAGAACTGGGTGTTGCATGGAAATAAATTTGACAATAAATTTCATATTAAAACAATAATAAATTAGAAATTAAAAATAAATAAATAAATAAAATCTAGTTTGCCTAAAAAAAAATCTCATTTAATTCCTACAATGATTCCATGTAGTATAATCTATAATTCCATTTTTAGTGATGAATAAATTGATGCATGGGAAGAAAAAACAAAGGCATATTATATATGATTTTGTAAAACTTTAAAACATTTTTCCTGTCATTTGTAGGAATAAATTAGAGGATATTTTTCCACTTTTCAATCAGCTTCTTTTAAAAAGAGCTCATTTTAGGGCACCTGGGTGTCTCAATTGGTTAATTGTCCAGCCTTTGATTTTGGCTCAGATCATGATCTCATAGATTTTGAGATCCAGGTCCATAATGGGCACCAAGCTGACAGCACAGAGCCTCCTTGGGAGTCATCCTCTCCATCTCTCTCTGCCCCTTTCTCTGCTTACATGTTTGTTCTCTCTCTCTCTCTCTCTGTCTCTCAAAATAAATAAACTTTTTAAAAATTATAAAAAGCATCCATTTTTTTCTTGTCCACTTTTGAATTCTCTTTCCAAATTTCATTGGCTTATTTAGGGAAAAAAAAAACCAGAAGTAGACTAAGTTGTTTTCCCCAGAAGCAAGGTGCTAATAACCTCTAAATTTTCATTCATCATACTAAGCCACGATCACACTATTTAATCTCCCAATCATGATTACATGTACATTATTTTATTAAAAAGGTTGTTTTTGTTTAAAATTTAAAAAATAAAAGGAACTCATTTTTTAATATAAAAAAGAATTTTTCTCAGTTCTCAATATCAGAAAATATGTTTTTTTAAATTTATAAATGAGTTTTGTTTCTTTTGTGATTAATATTTCTGTTTTGCTTCTGCGTCCAGAAGTACCTGAACCTTTACACTTTGACTGATCATGTTTCCATTTTGGGGAGGCGATTGGAATCAAATTCACAGAACATCTCTAGGAGTAGAAGCATATGATATACAAATCTCTCAGCCTTAGGATTTTCTTATATATTTTTGCATTTCTCTCTGACTCATCTCTCAGAGATGACTATTATTGTCACTATTTTACTAAATGAAAATTTTCTAATCACTGCAACATCTTTTGCAGAGAAAGTGGGATCTTGATAAGTGGCAAACAAAGTGAACCAATATATCCAACCCAGAAGAATGCTGCCCCAACAAGAATGAGCTGAGTGATGGGCAGATGGATCCACTGTCTTCTCACACCCACAAGACATTTGATTCTTAGTGACAGCCTCAACTATACTAATTCAGGAAAAGTAATGCCCAGTTCCATATCATAACTTTTGGACTGTCTTTTCCAGGCTTCTGCGGTATTTCATTAGATCTGAAAGTTCTCTCTGGATGGAACTGGAGAGTGTGATGCTAAGTGAAATAAGCCATACAGAGAAAGACAGATACCATATGTTTTCACTCTTATGTGGATCCTGAGAAACTTAACAGAAACCCATGGGGGAGGGGAAGGAAAAGAAAAAAGAGGTTAGAGTCGGAGAGAGCCAAAGCATAAGAGACTCTTAAAAACTGAGAACAAACTGAGGGTTAATGGGGGATGGGAGGGAGGGTAGGGTAGGTGATGGGTATTGAAGAGGGCATCTTTTGGGATGAGCACTGGGTGTTTTATGGAAACCAATTTGACAATAAATTTCATACATTAAAAAAAAAGTTCTCTCTGTTCTGCAAGAAAACATCAAGTCTAAATCAACTGCACCACTTATCACTATTATACTTGGTCAATGGTCAACATATAAGTTTCTTGGGGCATTAGTCCTATAGTTTATTCTTATCTCTTTAGTAATCCACTGAATTTCCATTTCCCTGATGGAGTTTATTCCTCATTCCCTTTCCTCTAACATGGCTGCTATGGACATTGCTTCTCCTGCTCCAATGTCAGTATCTTCAGCTGTACTCTTAACTCTTCTTGTCTGAAAGTTTGTTTTAACTCTATTTCTTAACCAAACACACTGCTTCCTTTTCACTCTACTCAAATAGAGGATCTTTATTTTCTCATGTTCCATATACCTAATGTTGGGATCACTCTATTTCTTTTTCCCAAACTATTTCTTCTCAATCTTCTTGCAAAATTCAGGATTTTTTGATGATTGTGCCATCTTGATATACATCTCTTTATAGCTCTTCATGGTGTAATAATCATCCTCTTTTACAGATATTATCTGTATTCATGTACTATCTTCATACCTGACCTACAGAATCCCTCTCCATCAGGAAGCCTTCATATACTTGATAAATATTATCATCCCCTAGAAACTACTTTCTCTCTTAGATTTTTGTCACTCATCCTATGATCACATGCTGGGTCATTGGGAACAAAAACATCTTTGAGGTTACTGTGTTAAACATCTTAATCTCTAACCATAGCCTTTTATCATCAAGGCGAGAGCCTTTCTTTATATACAACTGATATTCATGGGCCATTTCTTTGTTGTTATTTTAACTTCCTTGCCCTTCTATCATTTTTAACTTTCCAAGAAATACCTATTTATGTTTAAAATCTATGTAACTTCTCTAAGCCTGCATGTATACAATCAAAAGCTGATGGAAAAAGTCAAATAGGCACTACTATTCTGTATACTTATAGTCACCAATAACAACTAGTTCTTAATCACACATTATTGTTTATGATCCTCAAGGAACTTGGATCTTTATCCACTGTTCATAATCATTTCAAGTCATTTCAAATTAGATCGTATTTTCTCTTTCTTTTCCTCCCTAAAATTTACGTACTTCATATGTAGAAGAACAAATAAAATCCATAATATAGTAATTGCCCCAAATTCTCATACCCAGATTCATAATTTCAGCTTTCCTACCTTCCCTCTGCTACAATGAATATGTGTCACTTTGATTAAAGCACAATAAATACTTCTATCTACACTATGATTTACCCTTCCCATCTCCTTTTAGGAAACTTCACTGTCATTTGTCTCTCTTTTCCTAGAACATAAATCTTTATTTCTACTCTCCTTGAAACAATTTTTTTAACTTTTAAAAAAATGTTTACTTATTTTTAGAGAGAGAGAGACAGAGAGAGACAAAGCATGAGAGGGGAAGAGGCAGAGAGAGACAGAGACACAGAATTCAAAGCAGACTTGAGGCTCTGAGCTGTCAGCTCAGAGTCCGACACAGGGCTTGAACTCACAAGCTGAGCTAGAATCGAACACTTAACCAACTGAGCCACCCAGGTGCCCCAAAACAAATTATTTAAAAGTCCTTCTAATTGTCAAATGAAATCGTGCAGTGGGAAATGAAGTGATGTACCTCCAGTATAACCTTTAATTCAAAATCTTTTAAAAAGTAGAAATATATATGTATATATAAATGACTCATAGATATCAAAATGAGCCTCATATATTCTAGAATTATGGAATTTTACATTGGAAAAATTAGGTATTTGATATCTTATTGACGATCTTATTTTAGAGATAGAAATATTTTTCAATTACATAATTCCATAACAATAGAGCTATGCTTATAACACACATGTGTGCTTTTTTATTCTTTTTATTTTCACTAATTCAAAACTATGTTACCTAGCTTAGTATTCTTTCCTCATTTGCCTAGATTTTTGTAGTGGTAAAGAATATTGTCTTTAAAATCAGACCACACTGCGATTAAACCCTAGCTCATACAATAAGAGCTACTGTACAATGAATATTTCTAAGGCTTACTATACTAATAGTTATATTGCAATTAAATAGTGGCTCTCATAAGATTGTTGAACATTTTAAATATAATCCTGCACACAAAACACTTGCTTGTTTATTCCTAAGAAATACCAAGTAAATGTCAGTTATTCTCATAATAATTATTACCACCAAATCTTATTTAACCAATTATTCACCAAATAATCTCATTTATAGCAGGTAAGTATTATTTTCTATCAGACATCCAGGTTTACCATCAATTTTCCATTTGTTTGCAAACATTTATAAAATTTATTGAGAATCTACTATATCCCAGCAACTTTGAAAATTGATGACAATTCAAAGATAAGAAAATTGACAAAGGTGTGAAGTCATTTGGGGCAGAGATTTTCATTTTTATCTCCATATCAGCATTCCCCCTAACATTCATGGTATTTCTTTATGGATCATATTTTCTTCTGTCTTCTAGGGTTAGACACCACCTATTCTATTATTTTAAAGACAATCTCCTCTGTGGAATTCTCTTTACCACTGTTAGTCCATACAGTACCTTCATTACCTAAAGGCATCGTTAAGTTATTCATAATGAATTTCTGCATAATGAATTACCACAAATTTAGTGGTTTAAATCAACACCCATCTGTTACCTCAGTTTCCAAGAGTCAGGAATCCAGGCATGAATTAATTCGGTACTTTGCCTCAGGAAGGATCTCTGATACCTGAATCAAGGTATCAACCCGAGCTGGGAATTCTCCTAAGGCAAGTCGGAAGAAAGACAGGTTCCAACCTAAAATGGTTACTGGCAGGATTCAGTTCCATACAGTCTTCTATAGTGCAAGACTTATTATTTTGGTAGCTATCAGCCAGAGGTCCCTCTCACTTCCTAGCTGTGTCCTACCTCTGTCCTACCTACGTTGGACAAAGGTAACCTTCAGTTCCTTATCACACGGGCCTCTCAACCATGGCCATTTGCTTCCTCACAACATGAAAACCAAAAAGGCAATAGAGTGAGTCCCCTAGCAAGATAGAAGTTACAAATTATGTCATGCAATATTGAAGGCAATATGACATAACCTTTGTGATAGTCTACTGGTTAGAATAAGTTCACGGGTCTTGACACTTCTCAAAGAGAGAAAATGCAACAAGGTCGTGGGTACTAGAATTTGGGGATCATTGGACAGAAGGCATCTTAGAGACTGCCACACATACTGCTATGCATTGATTTATACTTTTATAAAATATTATTGGTTCAAGAAAATTGAATGTGAGTTATTGGAGGGCATATATTTTTTATATGTTTTGTGATATATTTGATAACTCATTTGAAGTTGGATGACTTACTATATTCCAGTGTAGATTGGTAGAATTTGAATTTAACATTTTTAGGGGGAGAAAACTGGCTGAAGCAATGCTCTGTAGACCTTTCACAGGGTCTATAATGTGTTTATTTTCTCAAATTAATGAATAATAAGCCAGGCCAGTTTAGTGGAACCTTGAGAACTGTTTGAGAATAAATTTACCAGACCAAGCATCCTATTTAAAAAGAATATATTACATGTAATTCACCCACAACTCCCTCTCATTTTATGTGACATTTAAGCTTTTTTTGGTTTCTGGCTATCAAAGTTAATTGTTTTCCTTATTCCAGATTCAGGGCATCTGCTATGTCACTAGGTTCTGTTGACTGCAATATAAAATTTTCAGCCTGAGTTATCTAAGTAATTGTATAAGAGAATAAGTAAGAAGATAATTAATAAAGTATAAGAACTAGACAGCTATCCCTCTTAATATTATTTGTGGAAACTCCAGACAGACTGCTGTTTGACCTTCTTAAATGAGCAGCTTGCTTTCAACACCCACAACTGATGTACATACATGATCACTTGGCTGTCAATACTCGGAACCATCTGTTAAGATGGCTGCAGTCCTGCTCTCAAAATGGTGTTCCAGTTTAGACTGCAGGTGCCAACTAAGTATATTGGCAGCCTGAAATTCTGAAAATGCTTCCTCTCGTTCTGCAGAAAGCAATGCCACATTAACACCCACATGGCTTCTTACCTCCACACCACCTGTTCATTATTTTTATGCCAAAAATATCCATGAGGAAGGCCAATAGTGAACAGTTGACGAAACTACTCTGGGCACCAATGGGATATTACAAAGTACAACATGCTGTCCTGGTTTTAAAAGCGACTGTATGGATTGTAAAAGCACAGAAATGTAGACATGAAAAATTATAGCACTCCAAGATAATTTTAAGAATAATGGATCTGAGAGTATAAGGTATTCAATACAACATTATCCTTATTATTCTTCTTGTTGGTGGGGAATAACTGCTTGCAAAAAATCACAAGTCTATGGAAATTCTCTTGCTTATATGCAGTGGTCCTACATTGTGTACCTGTGTGTATGTGCACACACATTGTACCCAAGTGCAAATCTTTTTTTTTTCAGCAAAATTACAAAAGAAGTGGAAAAACTATAGAATAAGACAAACAAATACATTAGAGTTCAATGATTCTGGCATTATTTGACTTTGTGAAGGAGAACACCTATCGAAATTTATCCCTAGTGTTCTCTTCAATTCCTTCTTCTTCATATTCCATTTTCAAGGCCATAATAATTATGGGTGGCTATTATTTCCTGGAATGTAAAAGTCTCTGCTTTAGCATAGATAAAGGGGAAAAGAAAACAAACAAACAAACAAAAAAAACTACCCTCTGCAGTTATTTCATAACTTCTCTACAAAAATTGCCAAACTTATTTTGTTCTCAATTCTCAAACTTACTTTGCCTCACATTTCATAGAGTAAAAGCCATTCATCAAACAGTAATCACTACTTATTCCAGTACCAAATCTACAAATTTACCTTAATTATCCACTACTTCCTTCCTCCTCTTATATAAGATCAAAACCTCCACTTGTGCTTTTTCTATTATTTCGGGAATGGCTTTCATTAAATACCTCCTTGTAACACAAAATAAAATTGTCCTGACCCAATATCCAGCTCCCACCATAGAGACTTCCTGAAAGAGTGGTGTCCCGTGATGTCTCTGCTTGGCCACCTTGCTTCTTACTCTCAGTCTATTCCAGTCATGATTTGGCATATATCACCTGAACAAAGCTGTTCTTATTAACGTTTTCTGGCATTCCAAGTTTCTAAGCCTAATAAGTGTTTTTCTTTTCTCATCTCACTTAACCTCTCACAACATTCAACATTTTACATTCTACATTAAAATGCATTGGCCTCCCCCCCCCCCCCACACACACACACTTACATTACCACTGCAGGCCATGCCTCTGCCATTCCTTCTCTGATGGCTTTATGGGACTCTTCTATTCTATGCCTCTTCTAACTGGTAAAATTCCTTAGGAATCAGAATTGAATAGGCCTTGTTTCAAAAGTTAAAATTTCATGGTTTAAGCAGCCCCATCATTTATGTGACTCCCAATATAAATTGGAGGTTAACTCTCAAATTCACATTTTTCCCTGTGAATCTCCTCTAAGTTTCAGATAGGTATGTTTATTTGTATTTGTCATTTCCAACTGAATGCCCATTTTTCTGGGAGAAGAGTGGTGCCCTTGGTGACCTAATAGTTAATACTTCCGTAGACGTAGGTTTGGAGAAAGCCACTACCTGGAATGTATTTGTCACCAATCTTCACCAAGGCTAACTCATACTCATTTTTCCAGTCTCAGCTTTACACTCTCGTATTCAAAAAGCACAGTTTGATTGTTTACTTTTATTCCAGTTTTCTGTGTGCTCCTTCATAGGTTATTTTATCATGACTGTGCTGTGAGATTTGCTCCTTTCTGTATGGCTGAACCCAGTGCATGTCATGCTACATGTTAGAGTCTCAGGACATAAAGTTTTAAATAAATATAAAGAGCTTAAATAGTTTAAAATAAAATTAATATATGTTACTTCAAACTCAGTTCTGGTCCCCAGATGAAGGAAGAGTGGAAGAAGAATATTTAGCTGTGTAAGAAAAAGTCAATGAGTGAGGAGAAAATGCCTCATGTTTCTTAATAAAGTATTACAGCATACAAGCTCAGTATGTTTTTCTCTATCATTTCAGTGTTATTTATTTGATACTTCATCGTATGATTTAATATATTCTTTTACATATTGTCACATACAGAATTTCATTTTTCTATTTATTATTTTCTGTTTTAATATATTTTGAAAATATTTATCAGGATGCATTCTGATTTTAAGATGTAAATAAATTTTTGAAATCAAGTGTAATTTACATAAAACTGTCTCTCTTTGGCTGTAATTCTGATGCAAGAGATAACATTAATTATTATTAATTTAAAAAGTAGAATATGGCAAAGAGGCAGATATTTGATACATTGTTAAAACATGTCAACAAGAGGCAGTAATGGTCTGCCTGATTTTTTTTTTTAATTTTTTTTCCACGTTTTTATTTATTTTTGGGACAGAGAGAGACAGAGCATGAACGGGGGAGGGGCAGAGAGAGAGGGAGACACAGAATCTGGGAAACAGGCTCCAGGCTCTGAGCCATCAGCCCAGAGCCAGACGCGGGGCTCGAACTCACGGACCGCGAGATCGTGACCTGGCTGAAGTCAGATGCTTAACCGACTGTGCCACCCAGGCGCCCCTGGTCTGCCTGATTTTAAATAGGTGACTTTTGGGGTGCTTGGGTGGCTTGCTTAGTGGGTTAAGTGTCTGACTCTTGATTTCTGCTCAGATCATAATCTCTCAGTTAGTGAGACTGAGCTCCATGTTGGGCTCTGTGCTACCAGGGCACATCCTGCTAGGGATTCTCTCTCTCCTTCTCTCTGCCCCTCCCCTACTCATTCACACCCCCCCCCCCTCCGCCAAAATAAATAAATATTAAAAAATAAAATAAAATTTGTGACTTTATTCAGGAAAATACATCAGTGGCTATTCTCATAGCATCATGAAAGAAAAGCTTTATGTCAATCATGACTGGTGCAAAATACCATCCAAATTGGTAGAATTAAATGTTCATGATTAATATGTGAATCTTAGTCTATAATTTAGTCCAGTAGATGAAGAAATTTTCTTAAAAATATAAAGTGGAGAAGAGAAAACTTTACTCTGCCTTATAAATATTCAAGAGACTACAGTGAGAAATTATGACTGAAAATTTCATCATATTCTTTTTCTATTATTTGTGGTGCATAAACAGTAAGCAAGATGAGGAATGCTAGGTCAAAGAGGTAGAAGAATTAGCTATTGAGATGGACTTTGATTCTAACCAGTCATAGAGCAACGCCAAGCCACTTAAACATTTAGTATCTTAATATCCTCATTTGCAAAATAAAACTGATGATGAAACTAATGATTTCTGACACAATTGGTGGCTAAAATCCCTTATTAGGTGAAAATCGTAGACCCACAGATTCAATAAGCTAAACAAAATGCTAATATAGTTAAAACCAATCTACATTGATGGAAAACAGATACTAAATAGATACCAAGCCACCCCTGGCAAGGAGTATTTAGGACATTGACTGCAAATGAAGTAGGAGGAAATTTTCAATTCCATGAAAATATTCTGAAAGCTATAGGAGTAGTTTCCATGCAAGGGGGTCCGAACTTGATGTATTTGTCTGAACTTGATGTATTCCTTGGTTAACATAGATTATTTTATTATGTGTATATTATACCTCAATAAAGTTGAAGTAAAAAGGAGGGTGCGTGTGCATGAATCATTTAAGTGGTAATGGGAAGCACTCCGAATATGAAGAATTTTGTTAATAGAACTTTTTTCATAGTTAAGTCTTGGTAATTTAGTATGTGTTTAAATTATCATACTCAAAATGTACCTATAGTTCATAAATAAGTGAAGTCAGCTTTCGTTCCAGAATTATTACCAACACCATCATTCTCTCATAAAGCCAAATTGTGCAATGATCGATTTTCAAATGCCGAATAGGTTGAGCTGGGATTAAGTGAGTTTATTGTCCAGAAAGGATTTTTTCTCTATGTTGGCTTAGCACTTTTTTTCACAATTAACTAATTCCACTAAACCATATTACTTTATAAACAAATGGATATTTAACATATTTAGCATAAGACTACATGATGTAGAATTATAAAGAAAAAATCCACGTGAATGCTAATAAAAGAACACAGTAGTTAATACAAAAAAATGGGAACACTGAATTCTGAATGTGGCTACATGAATCTGAACTAAATAAAATTTTTCTAAGATGTAATTTCTTCAAGACCTACATGCCTGAGAGCAAAATCTAAGTCTATAATCATTCCTATGGTCAGATATAAACCAGCCTGTTTGCGATTCGAGTTCTAGTGTAAATGAAAACAAGATCTTAGATATTTATTGGGTAAAGTTACAAAGGCAGAGAAGATGTTAAACCAGACTTTTGAAGAAAAAAATGACGAAGTGTGAATTTAACATCCATCTTCAAAGATACAACAAGATACTGGATGTATGTAAGACAGAGTTGAAAAAATGAGCAAATTTATGTGTAATTGAAGATTGCTAGTAAATTTTACAATTGATGATCAAACTGCACAGGAAATATTTTTTATTAAAATTTTAAAATAGATGTCTCTTACCTAGGACTCCATCCACAGCTGGCATTGAATCTGACAAGGTTTGACTGGTAGTTTATGTCTAGTACTGTTTAAAGTTCAAAATATAAACCAGATTCTCTCTCATGTTCCCTTTCAGGTCATATATTCTGTGCGTTTGTGAGTTTCTTTGTGTATTACCATGTGGTGTGATGTTTATCACAGTGCCTAGGTACAACAGAGATCTTTTCCATGAAAATACACAGACGTAGATTAATTTGCCAAGATCCTAGAACAGGTTTGTGGCAGAACTAGGATTAAAACTGCCCGAGTTCTTGACCAGTTACAGCAATCTCATTGTACCCTTTTGTAAGTTTGTAGCCTGGATATGTAAGATAATTTATATTTGAGCTCACAAGCTCAGAATCAAGGTGACCCAGGTCCATTTTAAAACTGGCAAGGAAAGAGTATTTTTTAAACTTAAAAACAATTAAGACGTGATGTTTTTAATTTAGTAAAAACTGCTAAAACATTGAAAGATGAAGTAAAACTAATTTTAGAAGTTCTAATTTAACCTTTATAATGCGCCATATGAAAACTTGAAGGTTTGCTTAAATATAAGAAAGTGTGATATATTTTCTTAGTCTGTTCACGCGGCGGTGAAAGAATACCATACACTGGGTGGCTTAGAAACAACAGAAATGTGGGTGCCTGGTTAGCACAGTTGGTGAAGCGTCTGACTTCGGCTCAGGTCATGATCTCGCATCATGAGTTCAAGCCTTGTGTTGAGCTCTGTGCTGACAGCTCAGAGTCTGGAGTCTGCTTTGGATTCTGTGTCTTCCTCTCTCTCTGCCCCTCCCCTACTCACACTGTGTTTCTCTCTCTCTGAAATATAAACATTAAAAAAAATTAAAAAAAAACAAAAAACAAAAACAGAAACGTATTTCTCACCATTGTGGAGTCTGGGGGAAGTTTGAGATCAAGGTACCATAAAATTCAGTGTCCAGTAAAGGTCTGCTTCCAGGTTCGTAGACATCTGTCTTCTTGCTGTGTCCTCACATTGTGGAAAGGATGAGAGAACTCTCTGGGGTCTCTTTTATAAAGGCACTAACCCCATTTATGAAGGCCCCGCCTTCATGACCTCATAATTTCCAAAAGTCTCTACCTTAAAATTGGCAATTAGGTTGTAATATATGTACGTATGCATTTGGGGAGAAATGAACATTTAGTGCATAACATATGAGAAAAGCAATACTTGTTTTATTTTATTTTCTTATGAATATAATTTATTGTCAAATTGGCTTCCATACCACACCCAGTGTTCATCCCACCAAGTGCCCTCCTCAATGCCTATCACCCATTTTCCCTCTCCCCCACCCCCCTCTCCACCTTTAGTTTGTTCCCTGTATTTAAGAGTCTCTTATGGTTTACCTCCCTCCCTCTCTGTGACTTTTCTCCCCCCCTTCCCTTCCCTCATGGTCTTCTGTTCAGTTGCTCAAGATCCACATAGGAGTGAAACCATATGATATCTGTCTTTCTCTGACTGACTTATTTCACTTCGCATAATACCTTCCAGCTCCATCCATGTTGCTGCAAATGGCATGATTTCATTGTTTCTCATTGGCAAGTAGTATTCCATTGTATATATAAACCATATCTTCTTTATCCACTCATCAGTTGATGGACATTTAGGCTCTTTCCATAATTTGGCTATTGTTGAGAGTGCTACTATAAATTTTTGGGTACACGTGCCCCTATGCATCAACACTCCTGTATCCCTTGGGTAAATTCCTAGCCCTGCTATTGCTGGGTCATAGGGTAGCTCTATTTTTAATTTTTTGAGGAACCTCTATACTGTTTTCCAGAGCAGCTGCACCAGTTTGTATTGCCACCAACAGCGCAAGGGGGTTTGCGTATCTCCACATCCTTGCCAACATCCATAGTTTCCTGATTTGTTCACTGTAGCCACTCTGACCAGTGTGAGGTGGTATCTCAGTGTGGCTTTGATTTATATTTTCCTGATGATGAGTGATATTGAGCATTTTTTGACATGTCTGTTGGCCATCTGGATGTCTTCTTTGGAAAAGTGTCTATTCATTTCTTGTGCCCATTTCTTCACTGGATTATTTGCTTTTCAGGTGTTGAGTTTGTTAAGTTCTTTATAAATTTTGGATACTAGCCCTTTATCCGATATGTCATTCACAGATATCTTTTCCTGTTCCATCAGTTGCCTTTTAGTTTTATTGGTTGTTTCCTTTGCAGTACAGAAGCTTTTTATCTGGGTGAGGTCCCGATAGTTCATTTTTGCCTTTAATACTCTTGTCTTTGGAGATGTGTCGAGTAGGAAATTGCTGCGGCTGAGGTCAAAGAGGTTTTTGCCTGCTTTCTCCTCTAGAGTTTTGATGATTTCTTGTCTCACATTTAGGTCTTTCATCCATTTTGAGTTTATTTTTGTGTATGGTGTAAGCAAGTGGTCTAGTTTCAATCTTCTTCATGTTACTGTCCAGTTCTCCCAGCACCATTTGTTAAAGAGACTGTCTTTTCTCCATTGGATGCTCTTTCCTACTTTGTCAAAGATTAGTTGGCCATACATTTGTGGGTCCCATTCTGGGTTCTCTATTTTATTCCTTTTGTCTATGTGTCTGTTTTTATGCCAATACCATACCGTTTTGATGGTTACAGCTTTGTAGTAGAGGCTAAAGTCTGGGATTGTGATGCCTCCTGCCTTGGTTTTCTTTTTCAAGATTGCTTTGGCTGTTCAGGGTCTTTTCCCGTTCATACAAATTTTAGTATTTTTTCTCTAGCTCTGTGAAGAATCCTGGTGTTATTTTGATAGGTATTGCATTGACTATGTAGATTGTTTCGGGTAGAATTGACATTTTAACAATATTTATTCTTCCGATCCATGAGCATGGAATGTTTTTCCAAGCAGAACTTATTTTAAATAAATAACTAGTTTTATGTGGTTTAGATTGCAAAAATGTGCAAAGTAAAAGGAACGTGCATTCGTAAACTATGGAGAAATATACCTCACCTATAGGAAGTAGCAATTTGATCTGATAGCGGAATGACTTATTAGAAATGCAGGCTGTATTCCATAGGCAATAGAGATTTCAAATATGCAAGTGGTCTAATTGGATTTTGCCAGCAGTATTAAGAATGAACTAGCAAGGCTAATTTTCAGGGCTATAGAGAAACAGTTAGGACATTAGTGCAATTATCCAAGTGAGGAATGCTGAGGACATATATAGAATTTGCGACAGTTGCAATATTGAGAGTAAGGAGCTCAGAATTAAGTGTGACATTTCAGAGACAAAATAAGTGATCATTTTGATTGAGAAAATAAGAATATTGCAGAGGATAAATGACTGAACAATAATATCAAGGTTTTTGGCTTGAACGCTTTGAAAAATGGTGACATGATGTGCCTCTGGATGTCTTATTAGAAAATGAAAGACATTAAAGAGGAAAAGACAAATCTATTTAGAAAAGAAGGTAATATATTTAGCATTTATAAGCTGAATTATAGTCTACAGGGATATTTACATTAATTTTTGGCAAGCAGTTTTAGACAGAATAAGTACATCCAGAATAAATGCTTGGAGCTTACATAGGAGTCATTCATATAGAGATTAGAATAAGTCATATAACA
This sequence comes from Leopardus geoffroyi, assembly GCF_018350155.1. Taxonomy (NCBI): domain Eukaryota; kingdom Metazoa; phylum Chordata; class Mammalia; order Carnivora; family Felidae; genus Leopardus; species Leopardus geoffroyi. The sequence goes on from NC_059333.1 coordinate 21,476,563, forward strand.
AAAATTGTATACTATAAACATTGATTTCGGGGGGGGGGAAGGAGATAGAGCAAAAAGAAAACTGAACCATGAAGAAAAACTAGATCTGAAAGATATATCTCAAATATTTAATGGAGAGAGTTGTTATTAAAAGACTTTGGATATGGATAGGAGAAGAATATGATGGCTGGCAAAATTTGTAACTTTTCCTTCTTCCAAAAGTGCAAATATAGCACATTTTTGCTAATAATATCCCCAGTCAGTTGAATACTGAATGCATGCTGTAGTCGAGGAAAGAAGTAATGGGGATCAGGAGAAAGAACTATTCACTATTCTAGTGATTCCTTGCCTGGGAAAAGCCCTCCATTAACATAAAGTTTCTATTTTTTTTTCCATCCCTCATTTATTCCTTACATAAAAAGTTGAAATGCTTGGCCTGATTAGCGCATTTCTGACAAGGAACTGGGCATGTGTAATTTACTGCCATTCCACTATGTGGTATCTGCCCACCTGCCTACATGCATCCCCAAGAGGAAGGATTGTGACGAAGAAAAGCCACCTGAGTTAATACAACATTGGTCTTACTGTGGGATTAACAATAAGGAGTTTCATGGGTATGGGACGTTAGAGACTTGGGAAGAATTTAGACTTCTGAGGAGTCCTTTATTAGTGGAATTTTTCTTTAAAAAAAATGTTTATTTATTTTTGAACAGAGAGAGCACACATGAGTAGGGGAGAGGCAGAGAGAGAGGGGGACACAAGATCCAAGCAGGCTCCACGCTGAACTTGAGTGAGACTCCATCTTATGAACCATGAGATCCTGACCTGAGCCGAAGTCAGATGCTTAACTGACTGAGCCACCCTGGCCCCCCATCAGTGGAATTTTTCATTCTTGGTGCTATGTACTTTTTAAAAAACAACTTTATTGAGATAGAATTTAAATATCATAAAATTAACCTTCTTAAAGTATGCAATTCGAAATTTTTTTATATATTTACAGAGTTGTGCAAGTATTAACACAATCTAATTTTAGAGCATTTTCATGACCCCCCAAAAGACACCTTGTATCCACCAGCATCCTTTCCCATTCCTCTTCTCAGCCCTGACAACCACATTTTGTGCTTTTTTTTCTTTCCCATTTAAGTACACAGTAAGTCACATTTTGCCATGAGAATGAATTTTGATAGATACGTGAATATGCTAACTGTCCATGTGGGCAGTTTCTGGTCTTTGGAAGTTTCTTACAGCATTGATTCTGCATAGAAATGGCAGATGATATGGTGGAAGCAAAAAAATAAATAAATAAAAATAAAAGGTTGGATATAATAAAGTTGAGAACTTATTCCGCTTTTTGCCAAGAGACCAGAGGAGAGGAAAGGAGACGGGAGGGGAGAGGAGGAGAGAGAGAGCAAAGATCTAAGAAAACAGGTGACCTATGCAATCAATGCATCTGAATAAAAGGAACTAGAAGAAGGAGAATATAAAAAAATAAAGAAAAATATCCTAGGAAATGATATGAATATATTGTATTTTGTCAAAACTAGAGCAGAATTCCTGCATGTCTATTAGAACACCTAAAATAAAAATAGCAGTATTGCAAATACTGGTGACGTTGCAGAGACATTAGTAATATTATGTATATAATAGCAATATTTATGTATGTAATACATCCACAGACATGGACACTGGATTAGTGGACAAGGAAAGGCAGTAGACGCGAATACAAAAGAGCCCAAGCAAGTTTTCTTGTGGTCATGGGATAGTCCAGTGTCTTGACTGTGCCGGTGGTTACACAAATCAATATAAGGCATAAAAATGCACCGACTACACACACTTTAAAAACTGTGTAAGTTAACTGAAACGGTAAACTCTGTAGAAGGCTGTAGTCTAGCTAGCAGTAATCTACCAGTATCAGTTTTGTAGTTCTGATATTGTGCTGCAGCTACATAAGATGTCACCATTTGGGGGTAGCCAGGTGAAGGTTACCTGGAATGCTATGAGCAATACTTGAAACCTTTTTGTGGATCTATAATTGTTTTCAAATAAAAATTATAAACATTGGAGGAGAGGAGCTTCTTTTTTTTTTCTTTTTTTTTAAATTTATTTTGAGAGAGACAGAGACAATGTGAGCGAGCGGGGGAGGAGCAGAGAGAAAGAGGGAGAGAGAATCCCGAGCAGGCTCCATGTTACCAGCACAGAGCTCAATACAGGACTCCACCTGGTAAAACTGAGACTGTGACCTGAGCTGCAACCAAGAGCCAGACACTTAACCCACTGAGCCAACCAGGTGCCCTGGAGGAGAGGAATTTCTAGATGAAGTTTTGTCATGCATCCAATCCACAAGGAACCTATAAAAGAACCCAAACAAAGACAAATAAACGTGAAACTGAATATTATCAGAATAAAGGGAAAATTCTTAAGGATTTCTGAATGGAAAAAATGCCAGTATAAAAAGGATAAATTATAGGAAATTTGCAGATTTCTCAAAACCAAACTCACATCGCCAATAGACCAGTCTCTTCAATATCGTCACAATGAATTCCAATCTTGAATTCTGTATGTGGTAAACTAGAAAATAAGTGCGCAAGTAGAATAAACATATTTGGAAAATTAACCATCTCAAAATTTCCCTTTTTTCTGTCCTTTCTTAGGGAGTATATGAACAAGCCCAACAATAATTAGAAAGGCACAGGATCCTGGAAAAAGTGAATCCAATTTAGAATACAAGAGAGGGAAATTCCTAGAACAATGACCAAAAAAAGTCAAAGGGCAACAGTTGTGCAATTTTCCTAGAAAATCACAAGTCCAGTTTGGAATGAGAGGGTGAATAACTCTAGGAAAGAAGTTTCAAAGAGACAGATAACACGTAGATTTAATTGTTGCAAAATTGTTTTTGAGAGGTGTTTTACCAAGTTGTTGGAAGTTATATTAAGGTTTTACAGAACAATTAGATTGGGGGAGAGGGGGAAGCCAAGCAGGTTTAAATAATGAGAACATTGGCAATTGATGCTTAGAAAAATAAAATGTTACAGGAAAACAAATGTGATTCAAATATGCTACTCACTTATCATTGGGTAATATTTGCATAGTTGTAAGCAGTCTCCAATTGAAATATGATTGTATTGCAGATGATGCCAATATATTAAAAGAACTTTGGTAAAAAAACTTAGGGTGAATGCAGGGCCATATAAGTATAAATAGTAATCATTCATAGAAAATCAGTAGATAGTAACAATAAGATCAAAAACATATGGAGCCTGTTACAAAGAAAAACAGAGGGAGATAAAACTAAAAATGTTGAAAAGTGAGCTCAACAGAGTAGCAAGTGGCTAAAGAAATTATGTGTTGGAGATAGCACTGTTCTGTTTTAATTCTAGGTTTTACAGACCATACTATTTAATATCATGTGCAATTATCATTTTCATAAAGATATTAAGAGATACAATCTTTTTAGTTAACAGAAGTGGAATGCAATTTTCCACATTTTGAGTTTTTTGAATAAAGTGATATTTTAACTAGCTCTACTAGTTACAAAAAATAAAATAAAGATAATTGGCTACAAAGACATTAAAAAAAAAAGAGCTATATATAAATTCTGAGAGTAAGGTAGATTCATGAAAAATTTGCTTCTTTGTTAGGAACAGAAATACTTTAGCCAGAGGAGAAAGGTTAAAAGTAAGGTGGAGAAGGGAGGTAGTTTCTTAAACAATCATTATGGGAGGGAGACTACAGCTAAAAGTGAACACATGTAACCAAAATTTTGTTTTAATTTTTTTAATGTTTTTATTTATTTTTGAGAGAGAGAAAGAGACAGAGTGCCAGCAGGGGAGGGTCAGAGAGAGAGGAAGACACAGAATCCGAAGTAGATTCCAGGTTCCGAGCTATCAGCACAGAGCCCGACGTGGGGCTCCAACTCATGAAAGGCGAGATCATTACCTGAGCCGAAGTCGGACTCAACTGACTGAGCCACCCAGGCGCCCCTGTAACCATTTTTTTTTTTTTTATAGACAGGAGATGATCATTAACATGAAAGGTTGTGCCTGAGTGATACTAACTTCATATATAAGGCTGAAGGTAAAGGAGAGGAGTGAATGGGGACCAGTTTTGTTTAGTGTCAGTGAGAACAAGAGTGATGTATTGCAATACCTTCTGAAGAATGGAAGATAATTTCTGCCACAGGACACACAACGCTTATCTGATATATTTAATAATAGGTAGATTTTATTTTTTTATATTTTTTAATAGGTAGATTTTAGAAACTATAATCAGGTCATCCTAGAATAGAACTTTCTTAGCAAAGATCTTTTAGTGCCAAAAAGCATTTAGCCATTCAATCTTGGTCTAAGACCAGGTCCTCTTACAAGCTTTTAAGATAAGCTAGTAGTGGTGGTGGGCAGATAATCTGGAAGCTCAACAGATTTATGTATGTATGTACTTATTTGTTTGTTTGTTTGTTTTTAATTTCTTGTGCGTTTATGCTCCTCCCTGCGTCCTCTCTCCGCAGCTCCAACATGGCAGCACAGGGTACTACGCACTCATGCCCAGTCCCCAGGAATGATAGCGCCCCCTGTCACTGCTGCTGTATTGTATTGGCCAAAGTAGCACTGATTCAGTGTGGTGGAGTAGATTAGACTCCACCTCTTGGTGGGCAGTGTGGCACGTGTACAAAAGGAAAATAATTTATTTAAGGCCATCTTTTTAGATAAACCAATTGTGGTTGTCTTGGTCTTTTTTTTTTTTTTAGACCATTTTTAAATTACTCATAATTTTACAAATAAGTGATTAAAATGCATATTCCCTAATGAACTTTGAAAATTGCATGAGCAATGATTGAGAATAGTCTGCAAACTATAATATGGCTCAAACTCAGGGAGTTTTTATAAAATAATAAAAACAAAACAAAACAAAACACAAACAGGACTTACAAACACGACTATTTGAACAGGGACATCACAAGGAGAAGAAAAACAGCCATAACTGAAGTGAGACTATTTTGAGTCAGTTCTTAAATTAGAAAGTGCTAGGAGGCACCCTTGTGGCTCAGTCAGTTAAGCTTGAGAACCTTGATTTCAGCTCAGGTCATGATCTCAAGGGTCAAGGGTTGTGAGATCAAGCCAACATAGGGATTGGGATTCTCTTTCTCCCTCTCTCTCTGCCCCTCCTCTGCTCCCACACGCTCTCTCTCTTTTCCCCTCCTGTGCTAACACTGTCTTTCAAAATAAATAAATTTTAAAAATTAAAAGAAAAACAATAAAGAGCCAAATTTTAAAAAGAAAGAAAGAAAGAAAGAAAAAGTGCTAGAGGTTGAGAAAATAAGCCCAAGTGAACTAGTAAATATGTAATAACTGACTTCCTGGAGAAAAAAAAAAAATAGCATTCCGATTTGTAGTATTTGCACTTTTTCTATGTGTATGTATTACAGTCCCACCATGATGGGTTTCACTTTTTAAAAAATGTTTATTTATTTTTTGAGAGAGAGAAAGAGAGAAAGAGCTGAGAGGGACATAGAGAGAGAGGCAGAAAGTGGTTCGGAAGCAGGCTCTGAGCTGACAGCAGAGATCCCCATGTGGGGCTTTAACTCCCGAACCACGAGATCACGACCTGAGTTGCAGCCCAATGCTTAACTGACTGAACCACCCAGTCACCCCCACCAGCGTGGGTTTTAAGCTAGCAATCTGCCTATAAAATTTTGTAAAAATTGAACAATGAGATGTCCTGAGCTAACATGAGTCAGCAGTAGCATATGGCTATAATGACACCTATAGTAGATATTTAGGCAAATGGTTCGTGTAAAATTAAATACTGTCTGTTATTGTATATAAGTGTATACATATATTTCATCTTTTCAGTACATTTTTTTTAATCATCAAAAAAAGTCTCTGGAGATTTCCTAAGTACCTATGACAATATTGTAAGAAATTTTATATAGAGAGATATGGAGTGTGTAGATGACAATAAAAATAATGTTCACTTGCCCAGTGAGTTTACAGTTAACGTAGTGAATTTTAAACCACATTTACGGTAATTCCCATGAGTTGAGTTGTTTGAATATTTAAAAAAATATATATGTAATAATGTGTTAAGTTGTTAAAGAGCTATATATTATCGCATTGCTTTGTAGAAAATTTCTCCTTCTAGGTAACTGAAAAATGCAAAAATCCCTGGGAGGAATTGACTAATTAATTGAAATTCAAATATATGCAATCGCATGTATTTGAGCTACATAATACTTAATTGGTGAGAAAAGGCTAAATACCAGGTCCCGCAGTTTTCCAGAGTACAGTAAATTACTTCAATTAATTTAAATTCCTACTTTTGAAGACCTTATAACAAGGGAAACATTTCATTAATCCCTACTGGCTAAAATATAATCAATATCTATTATGTCATTAAAAGTAATCGTTTTCCTATGCACCTGTGACATAACTGCTTATGTTAAGGAACTATATGTCTATCCTGAACACAACACAATCTGACACTGACAAAAGCATATATATTCAAACGTCTCTCTGTGTAATACCTTGAAAACGTTTGGTGACTTCCTCAAACTACTTTTTGAACTTTTGTGATACCTCTTTCAATTGATGAGCTGTGTCCTCTATTTTTAATCTAGCTTATTTTCATCATAGGTGTCCTTGATGTTCAGGGTATCAAGAGAAGTTTTTAGATAAAAGTGGAGAAAATTGTTGTCTTTATCCCTGGAGAAGGAAATGGACACAAATAAAATGTGATATAGTTTTGTTTACAACTAAGGTAATATGGCATCTTAAAATTTTTGTGTTTAGTTTTTACAATAAGGCAATTTTGCATAAAACTACAGTGGAACTGCTTGCACAATTAAAAATTGTCAGAAGCATTATCTCTTATTTACTCAGTCCATATTGAAAAGCCAATTAACAGAAATCACACTTGGTTTTCTCCTCCATTATAATAATTCTACTGGAAACATTAAGAAGTTTCCAGTTCTAATAAATGTTTTGAGAGAGAGAGAGAGAGAGAGAGAGAGAGAGAGAGAGAGTGTGTGTGTGTGTGTGTGAATGTGAAACTCATAGTCTGAATGTGTATCCTAGGATATACAAATTGAATCACCATGTACAAGGAATAAAAAAGAAAAGTCATTTGTGCATATGGTTATCATTCATTGACAGGTATAATGACACTGCTCTCTTTGTTCTTTCATCCCTCAAACCACTCTTTTATGAACATCCATTGACATAATACCCAGTAGAATAGCAGTAGTTTAAAAAAAAAATAGATGCCATTTTATTGGAAAAGGGATCATTGCATAGAGAGTCTTCGAAAGCTAAGCCTGCCTTAAGTATAGCTATTAACATATCTAGGGCAGAGCCTACAGATTATTAAATGTATGATTATGAAAGAAAAAGTATTTTCATAGATCAAGTATGAATATTTCATTGCAATAAAATGTAAATCAAGTGTAAGGGAGAATTCAACATAGACTTATTCTAGATTTAATGTTTCCATTCAGTGAGCCCAGATTCTATTAATGAGCTATTTTGCTGACTATATCTCTCGGACAGAAACAAAGACAATTTAAATATCCATCCCTCCATTACATAATCCACCCACTCACCATCTTTTCATCCATTCTTTCATCAATATTATTAACAAGTACTTGTTTAGACCTACTAAAATTGCAAAAATATGTCATGGAGCCAGGGGATCACAGAGATTAAAAAAATGCCAATTTTGAGGAAAGTCAGGAAGTCATACAAATAAGATTTTTAAATATGAGGATCCTACTCAATCTAATAATAGTTCCTTGACAAATTTAAGGTTGTTTTTTTTTTTTATTATTATGTTTACTTATTTTGAGAGAGAGAGAGACAGAGAGAGTGGGAGAGGGGCAGAGAGAGCGGGAGACACAGAATCTGAAGCAGGCTCCAGGCTCTGAGCTATCAGTGCAGAACCCGACGCAGAGCTCAGACCTACAAGCCGTGATATCATGACCTGAGCCCAAGTTGGAAGCTTAACTGACTGAGCCACCCAGGTGCCCCTCCTTGACAAAGTTTAAAATCTAATTTTTTTTAGATAGTTCTGAGGCACTCAAAGATATTCTATATCTCACTAATATAATAACTGTTTTCCCAGGAATATATATGATATCAATTTAAGGAAAGGTAGCCTTCTTCAGTTCAAAGCACAAAATTTTAATTCAATTGTATAAGTCTGATTAAACTGTATGTAAAATAAATCCCACTACTATCTTTAACAAGTAGGCTTTATTACTTTACAGAATGAAAGCCCAGAGAGGCAGCTCCCGATATTTGTCTCAAGGCTCTATAATCCTAAAGCAACTAATTTTGTAATTCTGTCAGCTTTTCCTCTTTTTGCTTCATGCTTCTTATCTTTTAATAAAACTCTGGTTCCTGAATATTTCAGCATTATGTTGATTGATCAAGCAATGTCCCACAATTCAAAATTTAATAAAAATATAAAATTTGACTGATTTTCGACTAAATAAACAGCCATGAAAGATTTTGCAAGAGAAGCATGATATTATAGGTAAATGATGTGTCTGCTCCTGCATAGAGGTTAATAGGAAGATGACATGCCCAGAGTTCCTAAAGAGGCTAGAGATTTCTAAAGAGGGAAGAGAGAAGACAGAAAGAAAAATAAGACGGAGACGATAATTGTTGACCAAAAGTGAAGGGTTTGGGGGTAGCAGAAATGAGAAGCTTCTTAGAACTGTGGTATATGAACAATAGAAATAGAAATTTTAAATAAGTCAGCGCAATTTTTTTTTAGTTGGAAATCCTTTATCATTTTTGAAATACACAAACATTAACTTGCCAATGTGCTCTGTGTCTCCTTAAATGAGATACATTCTTGTGTCTCAACCACGTGGGTCCACAGGACTGGAAAGAAATTAGTTGCCATTTTAGCAAGGGTTATTTTTAATGGAGAGATTAGTGTTCTTTATTTTTAAACATTTACAATTTTCAAATCTTTAAATTATCTGTAGAGTTTTTAAAGTCTGTTTAAAAATATAAATGTATTTGGAAATTCATAGATTCTGTAGGGGACTTTATACCATAGAGACACATTTGCAATAATTATGGTTATACTGAGAATGCTTTTGATTTAGGAATGATACATGCATGTCTAACATACATGCCTCCCATCAGATTCTACAAAACTCTTAAGTCTCTGGCCTTAAATACCACATAAACAAAGGTGTACCCATGAGTATTAAAGTTTCAGGTGGGCATTAAACCTTAACGTCACAGAGCAACATCAATGTACAACCAACAAATAATATAGGAATTAATAAAGTGTCAATTTGTAGGGGCTCCTCAGTGGCTCAGTCGGTTGAACATCCAACTTCAGCTCAGGTCATGATCTCACAGTTGGTGACTTCAAGCCCCACGTCTGGCTCTGTGCTGACAGCTCAGAGCCTGGAGCCTGCTTCAGATTCTGTCTCTCTTTCTCTCTGGCCCTCCTTCACTCATGCTCTGTCTCTCTTTCTCTCTGGCCCTCCTTCACTCATGCTCTGTCTCTCTCTCAAAAATCTTGCAAACATGTATTTTTGCCATAACTGAACATCACTAGTTTCATCCTTGGAATATAAAGAACTTCGTTTCAATGGCTAATAGATATTCAATAATAGGAACAAAAAGAATCACAGGAACTCTACCACCAACAAACATTTATGGGTAAATTATTAGATGATCCATATTCTTCCAACAACTTTAAATAATTTATATCAATTGTTCCTCAAATTGTTATATTTCTATTATTTATGTGAAGAAAGTGAGGTTTACAGAAATTCTATGACTTGTCCAAGGTCACAGATCTATTTGGTGGCAAACTCAGGGTCCAAAGCCTGTTGTGACTACAGAGCTTGCTATAGTAACAAGGTCTTACTAATTGGGGTTTGCTAGCACACAATTCCTACCAGGAAAAGTGCTTCTGGATTTAAAGAATTTGGTAAGGTTGCAATTTTATTCTTATCATTTTTCTTTCTCTCTCCCTCTCTGTTTCTCATGTATATGCATGTTTATATCTATATCCACTATATTTAGGTAGTGAAAAAGTGGTACACATTTTTTTTTTCCGAACAGGATGGGATCTCATTTACCATTTATCACCGCGATACTTGAAGGACATTTGACATTAAAAGTAAAGTAATTTTTTGCTATGCTGAAAGCTTTTAGAGAAAATAAAATATGAACACGATGCATTATTTCTAATGGAGTAATTCTTAATTTTTTAAAAAAGAAATTACACATCAAAGTAAGCATCTATTTCTGGGGATAATTAGCATTAATCTGACTTTTAGACAGGCAGTGTGACAAATATTACTTTAATTGACATTGACAGTGGGGTTTTATTGGAAAGTGCTGGCAAGCTCATATCCAAACAACCTTCAGTATAAAGGAGAGGTTCTGGAAATATGATGAGAATTTATTATAGTCTTCCACATTTACTCAGAGAGATATACTGAACAATGAAACAAAAGGAAATAAGACCATCCATCACCTCCTCACAAAAGGACCTAGGCTCCTATGTCCATTAATACTGTTCTGTTCTGTCACCAGTCAATGAGAAGACATCACAGGAAAATTCTTGCAAAAGTGTTAAGTTATAAATATGTCCATAGCAAAGCCATTTTCCGGGCTCTGGTTGAACTTACTAAGTTCAATACCATTCTACTTTCTACTGAAGAAATTCAACGTAAGTGTTCATGATTATTGCTGTGTACTCATTTCACCACATTCTTCTGTAAAACGAAAAAGCGATTAACGATGTGTCTGTATACAATTAATGAAGTGGACGTTCTTTGAATGTTAATTTTCTAGACTCTGAAATGGTCATTTCAGATGTCTTCCCAGATCATGTTGAAGGGAGAAGAGGCTGTTTGAAGCAAGTGACAGCTGCGACATGATGAGAAACACATTTTGCACCAGGTGTAAACACTATCATGGGGCCTATCATTGTCCAATTGTTTGCATGGCTAACTGCCGCTTTGTACAATCAGACTTCGTCCTTTTCACCTTTTGGAAAAGCCACAAAACATAGCCACAACACCCCAACCTCTGAACAGTTTTCTACCATACCCCTTAAAGTCATAGTTGCGTGAATGAGAATCCTACGGTTAGCCTGTTGAATGACTTATGAAATGGTTTTGGTTCCATAAGCAATTTTTTTAAATTTTTTTAAATGTTTTTATTTGTGTTTGAAGGAGAGAAACAGAGACAGAGCATGAGTGGGGGAGGAGCAGAGAGAGAGGGAGACACAGAATCGGAAGCAGGCTCCAGGCTCTGAACTGTCAGTACAGAGCCCGATGCGGGGCTCGAACTCACAAACTGTGAGATCATGACCTGAACCGAAGTCGGACGCTTAACCGACTAAGCCACCCAGGCACCCCCATAAACAAGATTTTTAATATCTCCTGTGGAGGTGGAGGGAGACAGTGTCCAGTCCATGGCCTCGAAGCCCCTTTAGCACAGCTAGTTCTGTATTTTAAGGTTTGTCACTTGTGAAATCCTCTCTCATTTATCAGAAATCTGTATGACAGTGTTCTCCTTGGGTTGCAAACAATGGAGACCCCACTCAAACTAGAAAGCAAATTAGATACATCTCAAACACATTTACATTTGCAAATGAAAGAAAAGAGAATCCATGGGTCTTTCCACCCTTGCCCAGATGGCAGCTAGATACAGAGCCTTGGGAATGTAAGTAGATCTCTTTGTCATCATTGGTTTTTAATGCTAACTCTGCCTCTCTTTGCCTCAGTTTACCTCATATTCTGCTACTGTCCAGCTGCTGCAACGCTGGATTTTGTCCGTTTCCTATTTTTATCTGGAACGGAGAAAAAGGGGATTATATTTTTAGTAGGTTCAGAGGGGAACTCATGGAGATTCTGATTTTCTAACAATCCCTGTAAGGAAGTCATCTGTCCATATTGTGGACTGGAAAAGACTAGCTTCACCCAATGCGTATGAAATGGTGTGACAATTCAGTCTGTCGTTATCTCTTTTTCTGTTTGTGCCACTTATATGAATTTTTGGCATGCGGAATCCTTTGAAAGTCCTGATTGTTCTCACACTGCGAAGACTCCAGTGTGATGGCAGCAATGTCACGTCAGAAGCAGCCACCTTCTCTCCTAAGTACAAGACAAAGAACAGGAGAATCACCACAGGCTTTCCAGGTAGAAAATTAACCATAGTTTAGATATGAATAACTATTATTTTGTAAGATAGAACGCATAATTTGTTTCAGTGATTTCTATACCCAACATGGGGCTTGAACTCATGACCTGAGATCAAGAGTCACATGCTCTACCAACTGAGTTAGCAAAGAGCACGTAAAACAGATTAACTTTTAGGAGCGCCTAGGTGGCTTGGTGGAGTGTCCAATTCTTGATTTCGGCTAAGGTCATGATGCCACCGTTTGTGAGATAGACCCCCCACATCAGGCTCCATGCTGACAGCACAAAGCCTGCTTGGTGTTCTCTCTCTCCCTCTCTCTCGGCCCCTCCCCTGCTTGAGCTCTCTCTCTCCAAAACAAACAAACATTTAAAACAAAAGATTCTGTCTCTTCTCCCTCTACCACTCTCCCCTGCTGGCACATGTGCTCTCTCTCTCTCTCTCTCTCTCTCTTTCTCTAAAAAAAAAAAAAAAAAAAAAAAAAACACATTAACTTTTAACTGAAATTTTATTTTATTGTTTTTTCTTAAATGCATGGTTAAGGTAATATAATTATCAAAGAAGAACCAGCTAGCATGATTATGTAAAGTCTTAGTTAAATGTAACGCACTGAATTATTTTTACTGATGATACCTGGAAAAAAAAAAAAAAAAAGAGGGGACCCTCGGTGGCTCAGCTGGTTAAGTGTTCAACTCTTGATTTTGGCTCAGGTCATAATCTCAGGGTTCATGGTATCGATCCTCACATCGACTCAGCTGTCAGCACAGAGCCTTCTCGGGATTCTCTCTCTCCATCTCTCTCTGCCCCTCCCCCACTCATTCTCTTTCTCTGTCTCTCTCTCTCTCTCAAAATAAATAAATAAATAAAAATTTTTAAAAAGTTACAGTCATTATTGTAATGTCCATTTAAAGATAGAAATGTTGCTGAAATTTAATTTTTTTAAATTCTTTTAATGTTTATTTTTGAGAAAGAGAAAGACAGAATGCAAGCAGAAGAGAGGCAGAAAGAGAGGAAAACAGAGGATCCAAAGTAGGTTCCAGGCACCGAGCTATCAGCACAGCACCCCACATGAGGCTCCAACCCACAAACTGTGAGATCATGACCTGAGCTGAAGTCGGATACTTAACCAGACTGAGCTACCCAGGCGCCCCTAAAAATTTTGTTCAAAAGCAATATATGATTTGCATGCATGTTTGGGAAAGGCAGCTGTACTTGTCCGTATGTCTGTGCTTTCCTAAACTATTTGGCTTAGTTTACAGTTTATTTCAGTATTTCAGTATATTCTCAGCACTTTACATTTGCATCTGTTTTATTTTTAAAGACACTGATTTTAGAGGGAATGAAATAAATGGAGCCTCAGACTAATATGTCCTAATATGTTTTCTCTATATTTCAAAGCATTAAAGTGCATTCAGAACAATTAAAATATATTGGGATGTATACACCTCCAGAGAAATACTAAGCAACCCTGGCTTGAAGTAGCTTCAATGAGATAAAACAAGCTAAAAACTATTTGTAATTTCGGTGGATATCCTCATGGTATAAAGAGAGAAAAAGACATAATGAGGTTAAGTGACAATTTTTATAATCATTTATCGTCATTGATAGGATTTTGAGAATTTCAGGTGAATATATATTCCGGTAAGAATGGTTCTAGAGGTTATGGTCGTTTAAACAGTAGGTTTCGGCTGAAAACGTTTATTAGATACCAAAGGGGTATTATGACACAGCACTGAGCTCACAGTTAATGGCATTTGACAAGATGTTGTTCTTACTCAGGTTATTAATGTGAGAAGGGAAACCATTGCATTGCCAGACGTTATATTTAAAGGCAGGTCATTCCCTCTCTGAAAGGATATATATTTTGAGTCTAGCTATGGGCAAAAGGAGAAAACAGTGATATATATGATGGGTGGTTGTAATAAATAAAACACTTCTGTAGGAGATTTTGAGTGTTGGCCTGCTGGGATTATCAGCATGGGCAAATCAGATATGTAGGGCAATGGGACAAAAGATGAAGCTAGTCATATACTTGCATTATTATTTCCTTTATATTTTTTATTTATTTTTTTTAATTTTTTTAACGTTTTTTATTTATTTTTGAGACAGAGAGAGACAGAGCATGAACGGGGGAGGGGCAGAGAGAGAGGGAGACACAGAATCAGAAACAGGCTCCAGGCTCTGAGCCATCAGCCCAGAGCCTGACGCGGGGCTCGAACTCACGGACCGCGAGATCGTGACCTGAGCTGAAGTCGGCCGCCCAACCGACTGAGCCACCCAGGCGCCCCACCTTTATATTTTTTAAATAGCAAAACACTTAATATTGAAAATTAAAAGACAGATAATGGGGCACCTGGGTGGCTCAGTCAGTTAAACGTCCGACTTCGGCTCAGGCCATGATCTCACAGCTTGTGAGTTCGAGCCCCACATCAGGCTCTGTGCTGACAGTTTAGAGCCTGGAGCCTGCTTTGGATTCTGTGTCTCCTTCTATCTCTGTCCCTCCTCCACTTGTGCTCTGTCTCTCTCTGTCTCTCAAAAATAAACAAATGTAAAAAAAATAAATAAATAAAAGACAGATAACATTTCAAGTCTATAATTTGAAGAACCTATATATATATATATATATATATATATATATTTAATTTTAATTCCACTATAGTTAACATACAGTGTTATGTTAGTTTCAGTTGTACAATATAGTGATTCAACAATCCCATACCTCACCCAGTCCTCATCATAAGTATACTCTTAATCCCCTTCACTGATTTCATCCATCTTCCCACCCACCTGCTCTTTGGTGCCCATCAGTTTGTTCTCTGTGGTTAAAAGTCTGTTTTCTGGTTTGCCTCTTTTTTTCTTTGTTCATTTGTTTTGTTTCTTAAATTCAGAATATGAATGAAATCACATTGTATTTGTCTTTCTCTGACTGACTTATCTCACTTAGCATTTTACCCTCTGGATCCATTCATGCTGTGGAAAATGGCAAGGTTTCATTCTTTTTATGGCTGAGTAATATCCCATATATATAACACATCTTATTCATCCATTCATCTATCAATGGGCACTTGACATAATTTAGCTATTGTAAATAGTGTTGCAATAAACATAGGGGTGCATATATCTTTTGAATTGGTGTTTTCATAGTCTTTTAAATTTTTTTTTAATGTTTTTATTTATTTTTGAGGGAGAGAGAGAGAGAGAGCACGAGCAGGGGAGGGTCAAAGAGAGAGGGGGACACAGAATCTGAAGCAGGCTCTTGGCTCTGAGCTGTCAGCAGAACCCGATGTGGGACTCAAACCCATGAACTCTGAGATCATGATTTGAGCCGAAGTCAGAGCGGCTTAACTGACTGAGCCACCCAGGTGTCCCAGTGTTTTTGTAGTTTTTAGGGAAATATTTTGTAGTGGAATTACTGGATCATATGGTAATTCTGTTTTTAATTTTTTTTTTAATTTTTTTTTCAATGTTTATTTATTTTTGGGACAGAGAGAGACAGAGCATGAACGGGGGAGGGGTAGAGAGAGAGGGAGACACAGAATCGGAAACAGGCTCCAGGCTCTGAGCCATCAGCCCAGACAGAGCCTGACGCGGGGCTCGAACTCATGGACCGCGAGATCGTGACCCGGCTGAAGTCGGACGCTTAACCAACTGCGCCACCCAGGCGCCCCTAATTTTTTGAGGAACCTCTATACTATTCTCCATAATGTCTGCACCAGTCTGCATTCCCACCAACAGTGCATGAACAACCAGTATAATTTTAAGGTAAATATTAATAATACATATCTACTACATTAGTTGTGTAGATTACACCAGTTAGAGTTAGCAACTTCTTAGTTATAGATAAATTATTTGAACATGGCCTTCTTTTATATCAAAAATCAGCTAGGAATTTTATTTTCCCTTTTATTGTCATACATTGCATAGGTGTCCAGTTAGTCATCAGTCTACACTGTAACCAGAAAGAAAGATGCTTTTTGTTTCTTTCCAGCTTCTTTCTTACTACCTCTCAGAGGTAGTAAGTATTACAGTCACAGTTACAATCACTCATATAAAGATACAATTAAGACTTAATTGCATTCCTTTTCCTGCTTCCTTCATCAAGGAATTAAAATCCTGAAATAAAAGATAAAGGATATTTTTGAGTGGTTTTGGAGGAAAATAACAAGTAATGGGAAAGTTGTTTTTGTTTTTTCAAAATGTTTAGGCCATTTAAAATTCTCAAGCACTTAAAATAAATTTTTTTATTGTCTCTCCCACCCACATTATAAAGGAAAGGAAATTAAAGTAAATCTGTACTGAACATAGTACATTTTCCAAAATGTACTTTTAAAGACAAAATAGATAGCAAACAAATTCTTAATGGATAAAGTATTTACATTCAAGTGCATAAGTCAAATTGGGAGACAAATTAATGTATTCTAATCTCCTGTGATCTCTCTGTCTCCCCCAAATCCTGCTATATTTACATTATGTAAAATTATGGGTAGCATTCTCTTTTACACCAAAATGCTTTGCTTTCTAACATTTTTACATGGCTCAGTCTTTTTTCTAAAACTATTAAAATCTCTTAAAATAAAGACTATATCCTAAGAAACTTTTGAATTTTTAAGACCTTTATAAAGTTTTGAACATACAGAGGCTTTGTATCTATTTTAGTCAAAATATCTAAATAAATGACTTGAACATTGAAAGTGACATTTTTATTTAATTAAAAACTAATTTTGTATTTAATTATATAAAGAGTAACATTTAAATTTCATTATCTGTGATTAACAATGTTGGTATGTATTTTATTTTAAGAAATAAAATTAATAGTGTATGAAAATGGTAGTGATCTATTTACCTAGCATCCTACCATCCTATTAACAAACTTTTAATCCATAAATTGAATGACATATGCACATATTTTCATATATTAATGGGGATAGAATTACACAGTACATATTAATTCCTTTTAACTTTATGTAATATATGTGAATTATATATTAATTTAAAATCTATACATGTTGATTATCCAGAGATCATGCTGATAGAACTCTCTCCTCGCTCTTATTTTTTCCCTCCTTCCCCCTCTTTCTTACCCTCTACACACACCCATAGAGCACATGCATGACTGTTAAAAAGCAAAATGTGGAATAATCCAGAGTTATACATTCTTACAATTATTGTATCATACATAAGATAACTGAGTTAATTTTGATAGAGGACGTAGCCAAGGGAAATTGTCAGAGGTACTGAGGTTTATTGTCAGATGTTGATACATTGAAATAAAAAATCCTTCCTTTTCAGATGCCCTTGAGACATTGGCACTTTCTTGTCTCAGAGTCCCTCATTGTCCCAGAGTCCCTTCTAATATTTTTTGCTTTATTTATGGTGTTCTTGTGTATGAACTACTGCAATTGCCCATCAGCAAGCATAATCCCTCTCCAAGGAACTGGGAATTCACAGAATGTTGCTGGTGCAGTCTTATTCTATACAAACACAATGTGGTCAGTCATTCAGGGTGTTGGCAATATTTTTCTTATTTTTTTCCTTTAAAAAAGGTCCTTTGTTTTTGTTGTTGTTGTTTTAGAAATACGCTACCTTGATTGTACTCAAAATGTGCAGTCCTTGTAGACGTGGTTTACTGTATTAACAATGAAAATTTTTCTACACTTTCCATTCAAATTGGCATTCCCCTCAAAATAATTCACATCTCTCACCTCATATTCATTAGTGCTAAGAAGGTTTTGTTTAATTTTTCTTATTTAAAAAAAGGTAATATATTCCAACCTGCTGCCTTTTTGTAAAAATAAAAACAATTCTGTGAAATCAAAATATGAATCAAATACCCAGTGTTTAGAAGACTCTTAAAATGTTAAACTGTATTTTAAAAATAATATAAGTTTGTGAGCTATAATTTACCAAACTACTATTTGTTAGACAATATAGTATGAGTCTCAGAAGAAGAAATCCATCTCTGGATTCCATTGTTTGCTTTTATTTAAAGTATCACATGAAAATAATATAAATCTTTCCACTTGTGGAAATAGGAACAACTTAAAAATTAGTTTTTATAGCCTAGGAAATCCTGATGAAAGTATCTAAAGATGAAGAACTTGTCTCATCAAATTTTAGAATACATTATGAAGCTCTTGTGTTTAACACACTATAATATTGGCACAAGGATAGACAAACTGGCCAATTGAACAGAATGGAGATTTCAAAAATGGATCTCTATATACATGGCTATATGATTTGTAAGAATGATGAAGCAGACCAATGGAAAAGGTTGTCCTTTTCAATGACAGGTAGTGGGTCAATTAGATATCCATGAGAAAAACAAAAAAGCCCAATAGTTCCACATAATAGGACATAACTCTGAACATGCATACACACACACACACACATACACACACACACACACACACACTCATGATTCCAGAAAATTGCAGATTTAAACGCTTAAAGTAAAACAATATATCTTTTGGTGAAAACTATACAACTTCATGACTTTAGACAAACATTTCTTACAAGAAGTAAAATTAATCAGTCATAAAAGGAGCATAATTAACTATATTAAAATCATAACTTGCATGATTAAAAATACCAATGAAAGTGAAAAGATAACTGACAGATTGGAGAAGATATAAATGATAGGTAGAAAGACAGATGACAGATAGGGGTGCCTGAGTGGTTCAATCAGTTAAGCGTCCAATTTAGGCTCAGGTCATAATCTCGAGGTCCGTGAGTTGGGCTCTGTACTGACAGCCTAGAGCTTGGAGCCTGTTTCAGATTCTGTGTCTCCCTCTCTCTCTCTGCTCCTCCTCCACTTGTGATCTCTCTCTCTCTCTCTCTCTCTCTCTCTCTTTCTCTCTCTCTCTCTCTCTCAAAAGTAAATAAATATTAAGAAAAAATAAAAAAGAAGATGGATGATAGATAGATAGATAGAGACATAGAGAGACAAAAGGTATATATGCATCATATCATACAATAGACTCATATCCTTTACGAAGAATCCCTACCAATCAATTAGAAAATGACATATAAACACGCACAAATCTTAATAGTTACTTTACAAAAGAAAAGTACTCTAATGACCAATTAGTATTTAAAATTTGTAAAATATCATTAGTCACCAGGAATTGAATCAAATAGAGGGGATGCTGAAAAAAGGATGCGCTCTTCATGGTTTTCTTAAGTCATCAGATCCCTACTTGAGTAAAATTATGAAAAAATAAAAGGATATGATGGCAGTGAAACAAACATAGTCTAAGGTAGGTCTGTGATGCATAAAATATCTAATCTAATCTCAGGGAAAAAATCTAAACTGAAATTTTAGAACAGAAGGCAGGTAATGCTAGAGACAAAGGACAGGCTAAAAGTTGTGATGTGGTTAAAATTGGTCTGTGTGCTTGGATATTTCCATACTTTAGTAGTTCTTCCTACTTAATGTGATTATAGTAAAGTAGATAATAATGCATGTAAATTAATCTCTAGGTCCTTTAGTTTTCCTATGCAGTCATCGCTCAGCCTAGAAGCTACCTTTATCATAGGGATGCAAGTATGGAATAAACACAGTACATATGGTTCAGTACTATCTGTGGTTTCACACATGCACTGAAGGTCTTGGAACATATCCCGTGTGGAAAAGGGGAACTACTGTATACTAACATCCTCCATATTACCAGTTAGACAGGTCCTTATCTTCTAAGGCCTCAAGATAAATAATGTTAGAAATTAGACACTGCAATTAATTGTAACAACAGCCAAAGCAAACAGGAGACTAAATGCATAACTGTGAGGTATCTCCTAGTCTACAGTCAAGGCAGTGATGTGGAAAGAGGAGAAACCTAATATTTGGGATGGAAAATCTGTGTGAATGACTGGAGAATCTTCTAGCCCCCAATTCTGAAACTTCTGGTTCAGCACATACAGCTCTATCTTTCTTGCAAGATGAAGTAGTCCTACTTCCCTGAAGAAAGTGTAGACCTCCCTGGGGTGGGTGCCCCTAGATGATGGTTGCACTTCTCAAGTTCTTCTCTAGTTTCTCTTCACTGTATCTAGACCAATAAGTGTGGTCAGATCTTAGTATGAGAGAAGTATATTCTGGCCCAGGAGAAAATAGCTTACTCCCTGAAATATTGCTAGACCAAAAAAATATATGTACTGATAAGAACAATGAAAACTGTGTCCAAATATATATTAAGTATGCTGAAACAGGGGGAACAGTCTCAAAGGCTGCCTAAGGAAAACTGAATTGCCATGTGATCATGGAGCCATTTCCTATGTCTCCTGATTTAATATTTTATCAATGATAAATAAAGCCAGGTTTACTTCGGGGACGCTCCATTGAAGTTGCATTAGACAATGCCATAATGTCATGAAGTGTAGATGACAGAACCTGTTCATACAAAACAGTTAGGAGGCTCATAAAATTGGTCAGGCCATGCTTACCAGAAAAGCACAGAGGACACACACTCCACTCAGGCAATAAGAAACGGAACCTGCATCATTAGGCAAGCACATGGTGAGTGTCCTCTGTATGTCAGGGTTGATGGTGGAGAGATATGTCCATAGAACTAGGCTCGGTAAGGTTGAGTGATGCTATGATGTGATTCTGAACAGCAGAAGTTCAGTTTTGACCCTCAACCATAAGAGGCACTAAAAGCATCAACATCAGAATGGGCAGCAGAATGTGGGAAATTAGTATACAAGTCTATGGCATTGGTTAATAAATTGTGATTTTTTTTCTGAATGGGTCTTTGATATGGCTTGTTAAATACATCTTGTAAAAAGAGCTGGAAACATATATGCATGAACATCACAGAATAGGTACATATTCCAATACCTGAATTTACGAGGTGCTCAATTTATTTTTCAAGTGGCCTCATTGATACATATTATAAGATGGATTCTATTTTTTTCTTAGTAGAGTTGACACACAAGTTTACATTAGTTTTAAGTGTACAACATAATCATTTAAAGGTTTTGCACACTGAAGGACACCATTGACAAAACAAAAAGGCAATTTGATAAATAGGAGAAGATATCTTTAAATGATGTATCAAATAAGGGGTTAATATCCAAAGTATATAAAGAACATATACAACTCAACACCACAGAGGAAGAAAAAGAAAAACAAATAAACCAATAAAAATGGGCAGAGGACCTAAATAGACATTTTTCCAAAGAAGACATACAAATGGCCTACAGACACATAAAAAGATGTTCAACATCACTCATCCATCATAAGGGAAATGCAAATCAAAACTACAATGAGATATCACCTCGCACCTGTCAGAACGGCTGCAATCAAAACCACAAGAAACAATAAGTGTTAGTGAGGATGTGGAGAAAAAAGAATCTCGCGCACTGTTGGTGGGAATGTAAATTGGTGCAGCCACTGTGGAAAACAGTATGGAGTTTCCTAAAAAAAAAAAAAAAGAAAGAAATATCCTATGATCCAGAAATTCCACTAATGGATATTTATCCGAAGAAAATGAAAACACTAATTTGAAAGGATGTATGCCCCCCTCGATTGGGAGATCTTAACCATGAAAAATAGGTAGGCAACCAGGCAATGGCCTACTTCTACAAACAGGAAAAAAAGAAGAGTTGGTGAGAAACAGACTGATGTCAGATGCGACAATGGAAAATTACAAGTCCTCACCCTTTCCAGTTCTGAACCGATTTTAAGATCCATGCTCCGCATATTGAAAGCAAGACAGAAATACCACTGTATCACTCTATAATTATTCCTCCAGTCCTTTCTCAAAGGTATATGCAACCAGTTACCTTAGCAACTGTATACCGGAGAAAACTGAATACCTAAGGCATTTGATGTCTATTGGTCCTGATTCTAAAGGACACGAATACTATTATAGCTCTGTAGTGACAGTGAAGGTCTCATGGATGCAAAACACAAATGGAATCCTAGCCCAAGAGTCTCTTATGGTTTATCCAATATTTCTGAATTTCTAACTGCTGTTCATGTTCCTGGTTCTTAAACGCTTAACTGATACAGATAATCAAAGAACAAACAGAACCTTCATGTTTGTTCCCTGATGGGAGGAAGTATCACCAAGAAAATCATAATTCATTATATTCTGGGGTCACCCTCAATGATAGAAAGTAATTTCCACCAGATCCTCAATCCAAAACAGGTAAGTGAAGCTGAATTATATGGACTAGCCCAAATGCAACCAATAATTATGCCTCAATCTCCATTTACTTCCAGTTATGGGGTTTTTACTAGCACTAACCAACAGACCATCTGGCACTCAATGTGTTGCAACTGGTCTGGCAAATGCATTTTTTTTTTTCAGTACTCATCAGAAAAAAGGATCAAAAACATCAAGGAACAACAGGATGCTTTACTCTCTTCCCCAGGGCTATGTTAATTTCCCTTCTGTCAGTTACTATATAGTCCACTGGGACTCTTATCCTCCAGACCAGGGGTTTGGCAAGCTACAGCCAGGAGCCAAAGCTAGCCTGCATTTTTGTGCTTATGAGCTAAGAATGTTTTTTTTTTTTCTTTCATTTTAATGAAACATAAAAATAAAACAAAGCAAACAAATAAAATGTAATAGAGACGTTCATGTCCTATAAAACCTAAACATGTACTGCCTGGTCCTTACAAAGTTTGTCAAATTCCAATCTAGACCCTGGTATATCTTTCTTAGATGCTTATTTAATAATAAATATACATACAGTTTTCCCCATATTAAGTGGTGTTTTTTAATCCTTAAAACTATTAATTCCATCTCCACAACAATCTATGCAGATGAGTCTTGTTATTATGTTATGTTTATTTTAGGGATGGTACAGTTGATGATGCTCAAAATGGTTCTGTGACTTGCCAAAGTCATACTGTAGCAGGATTCTTGCACAGAGAGTCATGACTGGGAGGCTTTTCTTTCCAGGAAGCAACTTTATTCCTTCCTGCGCCACTCAGTTGGGTTCATACCCTAAGAACTGAGCCCCGAACCACCACATGGGTAGTTTTCTATATATTTTCTACTTCTTTGTCTTCCATATATGGTAACATACAAACATGTAGTCTGCTTAAGCGGTCTCATGTTACAAGGTCATGAAGGATGTTGTCAGGTAAGTATACAGCCAGGTTGCCTTGAGGTTTTGTTTTTGTTTTTGTGTTCCTTTTCCTCAGGGAGGGGACCCTACCAACAATACAAGCTAGTGAATGCTGGAGTCAAGATTAAAACCTAGGTTTACGGCTTTATATTCTCTAATCCCCATTCCATAATTGAAAACATTTGTTATGTACTTAATATTCTTATAATCAAGTTTTATTGAAATTTTATTGAAGAGGCAAATATATATGAGAATTTGAGAGCAAATAAAAACAAAAAAAAAGTAATGTAAAATGGTGCAAACAAGTAAATGAAAATATGGGGTTTCAAGTAAAGCAGCATCCTAGGGAAATTTTTGTCACATTAGTGCTTCTTATGTGAAAATACACATTAAAATTCATGAAACATGGTGTGGGAATAGAGAATGGGATTCTTATTACTCACCCAGCAATACCATGATTGGTCATTTTACGTAGTGAGATGAATAGAGTGACTAATTGGGTTAATTTCTGTAGCTACCTGTCTCTTTGTTACTTCTCTAGATTAAGAACATAATGGGGGAGCCTGACTGGCTCAATCAGTGGACCATGTGGCCCTTGATTGTAGATTCATGGTTGTAAATTTGAGTTCCATCTTGAATATAGAGATTCCATAAAAATAAAGGTTTTTTTTTTTTTTTTAAGAACATATCAGATGTCCAGATCATAGGTATATTAACACTGATCTATTGCTATGGTGATGGCAAAAAGAAGATTTCAGCCGCAGAAGTTTGGACTTCTTGGGCTCACAGGTGTAATCTGTATTGGAAAGTCAATAATTCATTAAAATATCTAATATCATTGCTAACTGGAAATTTTTGTCATCTCAAGTGGGAAAACAATGTCTGGGGCTCTCTCATTTCTTTAATTTGACACAATTTTGTAAAGCATACATATTTTTCTGTTAGGAAGATTATGAAATAGCAGAATTCCCAGTCGAGGTAATTTAGAATGCCTTTTCTTTGCTTCTTATAACCAATTCGTCCTTTGGGGAGGGGGTGTTTTAATGTGTAATCCCTTCTATTATATTCTGAGTTTAATTTTGTAAATGACTTTAGACGCTGTGTGGAAATAAACACATATAGACCCTGGTATAAGAAGTATACCAACATAGAGAGTTCTAAATTAGAAGAAAGAGAAAGGTCTGTATGTGAAATATACATACTAAGAATAGTAGATAAAGCTACTGATTATAAAACTGATTAATTAAGAGTTGTCTAACAAATACACAACTCAGGCAGTGCTGAAACCTGACAAATATCTGTTCATTAGAATCATGACGATGCTTTATGTGAGGGCTAGAACATCACCAGGTTTGCGCTGTTCTCATGAAGGCAAATCAGCTGGTTTGTTTCCCCAAAATTCTTCCATCTCTTTCTTACAAGGATTTTTACCCATTCCCCGATTTTCATAGTATGTATATGGCAAAATAATTCTTGAAATATGGCATTGAGTCTGCTTTATTATTCTATTTAAGTGGCTATTTCTCTAACCCTTCCAAGATGTTTTAAGGTATAGGATTGTCCTCCACATTATCATTTTTTTAATTTCTTATTTGCCTTAGAAAATATTCCTTATAGTCAAAATCCTCTAATATATTTCCCAATAGCTTACACTCATTGGAGAATTTATTCTGAGACATGAGGAGGAAAAGCAAATAGCAGAGCACGGTTATGGGTGAAGATAAATTTATTTTCATGAGCCATTGAGGAGAATTCTGAAGAATCTTCCAATTCCAAAGCAACATTATTTTCTTAAAGGCGAGAATATTCACGAGCCAAAAAAAAAAAAAAAATAGTGCCTTAGGGAAGGTCAAGATTGAATACGCAATTGTCCAGCCCTAGAAAGCTTTCTCTGTTACAAGTGTGGAATTATAATGAGAAGACACAACAAACTTCAAACTGGAGCATTTTTAAAAAAATTAGTGATGAATAGAAAGTTTAGATGACAGAGCACCAGTGGTCTAAACTTGATTAATCAAATAAAACTAACTCAGAAAAATTAGGTTGTATGCTCATTTGGCTGACCTTATTTTATTTCATCAATAAACAAATGCCTATTTGTTCACCTAAAATTTCTCTATACAATTGGTTGACATTAGTGTTCTCACTCTTTCGTGTCTCAATACACTGGCACAATTAAACGATGTGTCTAGCACTCATGGGTAGTTTTAATTATTAAATTATTTTTAGATTAAGCATTTCCGTGAACAGTTCGGAATTTAAAAACAAACACACAAAAGCATGAAATTGATTGCCTGCACCTGTGGACTTAGCTTCCATAAACTTGAGACAGTCTTATTAAAAGCAGACCAATGAAAAATAAATTAAATAAATTAAAGGAGGCCAATACCAGAGAATTATTGACCTACATTTTTCTGGCATTGTGGGAAACAGGACCAGGTACTAACAATGTAGCAACTTTAGTGCTACATTTATATGGCAATTATAATGTAAATCCTCAGTTGCTACTTTATATTTTATTGGAAATGCATTGTGTGTGATCATCATACTAAATTTCATTCTTGAGGAAACAATTTAGTTTTAGACTTTTTTTTCTGATGGTTTTTCTCTTTTTGTTCTTGTAGTTCTTATGCTCAACTGTTTTGAATTTGTTTTCCTTCCTGCCTGAAATCCTGAAGCCAATTCACTGACCTAAAAACCTTATTAAATTGCATATATCTTTTCATCATAAACCTAACAATTTTGCTGACACACTATCTTCTTAGGGGCATAAATTATTCTTAGGTGGTTTAAAAAAATAGCTTTCACTAACAGTGTTTGCTTTTGCGTTGTTTTTCAAATGCAAAACATAGGTGGCTGATAAGTGTCACAACAAAACCCAGTATCATCAGTGCAAGCTTTTAATGTTCTATTTCAAAGAGCCAAAAGGAAAGAACAAGAAAAAAATATCCCAGCTCTACTTCTCTTTTACTGTTAAATTCCTTATGATCAAGTAAGCAACTTAGGTTGTTTTAAAAGTTTGACACCTGTCATAAAAGATATTGGGGGCATCATCCAAATTCTAATATTCAATTCTATTCTGGGAGTTTAGAGGACTTTAAAATGATTTCTTGAGAATTCACATTAAAGCAGTTTCACCCATAGGTGAAAATTGAAGGGTCTGATTTTGGAAGTGCCAAAATCCTGTAGCAAGGTGAGGTGACAGTGATTTCTCACTCTAAGGTTAGTGCCAACACACAGCGTCCGCTGATTTAGCTAAACAGTGTTTGACCTCATTTCTTAGTATGGCTTCATCTCTGTTTCTACAGCATATGCATGCAGTCTAAGTGTATATGCAGTTGATAGATTGTTCAAGAAGTAAGCATTTTATGCATTACTCCTGCCCTTTCTGGTTTTCCATTGTTCACCTTGTTGTCAAAAACAAACAACAACCACAAAACACTGCTGCATCCATTAGCAGGTGAGTAGGAACTGAAGGGAGAAGGGAGTTTTGCCCCATAATGTAGTTATAGCAGGAGGTTTGGGGAATCCAAGCCCTGGCGAAAACAAACTGAGTAGGCTTTACTTCTGTATGTGCTAGGGGTATTGAACACGACCACAGTATATGCTAACTCTGAAAGTTTACAGAGTGGCATTAAATATTTATGTGCTGACTATATTACATCAGGGGCATTAATTCTAAGCTGTTAAATATTTAAGGACCTGGAGTGTTTAGCATGAGGACACTTAATTATGTTTTTCATTGCACTTTAGTGACAACAGATATTGTTCGTAAAATTGAGAAAGCTTGGAGAAAATTCCACGTGGGTTCCCAAAGTATTTTGCCCATATAAATATAATGTTAACCTCTTCTTTCTACATATTAGGACATTGGAATCATGAAAATTTGGTGTGCTTATAGCATGTACAACATTTCTAAATTGGGTTAAAGCTGCTATTTATAGACCCTAAAAAGAAATAAAATATGCATACCTATCCAAGGGCTCACTTACCCACACTCTTATACATGCACATGGACACACACACACACACACACACACACACACAGTCTGTCATCTGAAAATTACAATAACAATAGCACCCTCAAAATTAGAATTAAATACACTCATTTGTAGATCCATTGCTGAGCCTGGTGTATGATAAGTGACAAATAAATACAGTTCACTATTCCATCTTTAAAACCAGTAAACAGGGGCGCCTGGGTGGCGCAGTCGGTTAAGCGTCCGACTTCAGCCAGGTCACGATCTCGCGGTCCGTGAGTTCGAGCCCCGCGTCAGGCTCTGGGCTGACGGCTCAGAGCCTGGAGCCTGTTTCAGATTCTGTGTCTCCCTCTCTCTCTGCCCCTCCCCCATTCATGCTCTGTCTCTCTCTGTCCCAAAAATAAATAAACATTGAAAAAAAAATTTAAAAATAAATAAATAAATAAAACCAGTAAACAGGGGCACCTGAGTGGCTCAGTTGGTTAAGCATCTGACTCTTGATTTCTGCCCAGGTCATGTTCTCCCGGTTCCTGAGACATTTTAGCCCCACTTCTGGCTGCGTGCTCCCAGTGCAGAGCCTGCTTGGAATTCTTTCTCTCCTCTCTCTCTGCCCCTCCGCTGCTCACTCTCTCTCTTTCTCTCTCTATGTCTCTAAATAAATAAATAAATAAATAAATAAATAAATAAATAAGAAAAATATAAACAGCTGACAGAAGGGCTGTGGGTGGCCAGATGGGATAAATAGGTAATGCGAATTAAGGAGGGCACTTGTAATGAGCACTGGGTGTTATATGTACATGTTGAATCACTATATTGTACACCTGAAACCAATATTAAACTGTGTGATAACTAACTGGAATTTAAATAAAAACTTTAAAAAAGTCCAGTTGTAACTAGTATATATTATAAATTAAGGACATGAAAAGAAAGGTGTTTCTCAATATACTTCTCAATAATCAAGCTGATATTGTTTCTAAATATAATCGCCGTACCAATATCATCTAGGGTTTCCTCTATGCTGTCTTCTAGGAGTTTCATAGTTTTGTGTTTAACATGTAGTTTTTTTTCAATAAATGAAATTTATTGTCAAATTGGTTTCCATACAACACCCAGTGCTCATCCCAAAAGGTGCCCTCCTCAATACCCATCACCCACCCTCCCCTCCCCCCCACCCCCCATCAACCCTCAGTTTGTTCTCAGTTTTTAAGAGTCTCTTATGCTTTGGCTCTCTCCCACTCTATCCCAAAGGCAAGGGAATTAAAAGCAAAAATGAACTACTGGGACCTTATGAAGAGAAAAAGCTTCTGCACAGCAAAGGAAACAACCAACAAAACTAAAAGGCAACCAATGGAATGGGAAAAGCTATTTGCAAATGACATATCGGACAAAGGGCTAGTATCCAAAATCTATAAAGAGCTCACCAAACTCCACACCCGAAAAACAAATAACCCAGTGAAGAAATGGGCAGAAAACATAAGTAGACACTTCTCTAAAGAAGACATCCGGATGGCCAACAGCCACATAACATGTAGTTTTATGATCCATTCCGAGTTCAGTTTTGTGGAGATTGTAAATCTTAAGTTTAGATTCTTCTTCTACTTTTTTTTTTTACATGCAGATGTTCAGTTTTTTTCAGTGTCATTTGTTGAAAACAATTTGTTGCATTGTTTTGTGCTTGCTCCTTTATCAAATATCAGCTGATTATATTTATGTAGGTCTATTTCTGGGCTCTCTATTCTGTTCTATGATGTGTTTGTCTATATTTTCCCCAATACCACACTGTCTTCCTTACTGCAGCTTTATAGTAAGTCTTGAAGTCAGGTAGTGTTAGTCCTCCAACATTGTTTCTCTCTTTCAGCACTGTGTTTGCCACTCTTAATTTTTTTTTTTTTTTTTTTTTTTTTTTTTTTTTTTTTTTTTTTTGCCTCTCCATATAAACTGTAGAATCACTTTGTCTATATTCATAAAATAACTTTCTGGCATTTTGACTTAAATTGCACTGGATCTACAGATCAAGTTGGGAAGATCTGACATCCTGACAATATTAAATTGTCTTAACTATGACATGGGCTATCTTTCCATTTATTTGGTTATTTTTTATTTCATTCATCAAAGTTTTGTAGTTTTCTTCATGTACATCATGTACACGTTTTGTTAGATTTATACCCAAGCATTTCATTGTGAGGGTGCTAATTCAAATAGTACTGTGGTTTTAATTTTAAATTCTGCTTGCTTATTTCTGGTAACATAGGCAAGTGATGGGCTTTTGTATGTTAACCTTGGTTTCTGTAAACTTGCTATAATTGCTTAATAGTTCCAGGAGGATTTTTTTTTTTGCCATTTCAAAACAAATTTTCTACACAGATGAAATTGTCATCTGTGACCAAAGACAGTTTTAAGTCTCCTTTGCCAATCTCCTTTTCCCTTTTTATGTTTTATAGAATTTTCCAGAACTTGCAGTATAATGTTGAAAAGAAGTAGAGAGAGAAGACATGATTACCTTGTGTCTGATCTTAATCGGAAAGTTTCTCACCATTAAGTATGATGCTAGCTGTGTTTTGTGTGTTTGTTAGTTTATAGATAGTCTTTATCAAGTTGAGAAACTTTTCCTCTATCCTCTATCTGTGTCTGTCTGTATCTCCGCCCCAACCCATTCGCATTCTGTCTGTGTCTCTCTCAAAAATCAAAATAAACATTAAAAAAATTTTTAAAAGACAATTATAGAGTGTTAGTATAACTTCCTTAAATTTTGTGGAATTCACCATAAATCCAAGTTGCTCTTGTACTTTCTGTTTTGTAAAGTTATTATTGATTTAATTTCTTTAATAAACATAGACATATTCAAATTGTGTATTTTTGGGTGAGTTTTGGCAGACTGTGTTTTTCAAGGAATTTGTCCATTTCATCTGGGTTTTCAAATGTGTGAGCATAGAGTTATTCATAGTATTCCTTCAGTTTTTGTGATATTTGTAGTCATGCCCCCACTTTTATTTCTGATATTAGTGATTTGTGTCATCCACATTATTTTCTTAGTTAGCCTGACTAGAGCTTTATCAATTTTATTGATTCTTTCACAGAACAAGCTTTTTGTTTTATTGATTTTCCCTACTTTTTTTTTCGTTTTCAATTTTATTAATTTCCATTCTGATTCTTATCATTTCTCATTTCTCATTCTGATCATTCTCATCATTTTCTGCTTACTTTGGATTAAATTACTCTCCTTTTTCCCATTTCCTCAGATGGAAATTTAGATTACTGATTTTAGATTTTTCCTACTCTAATGTATGCTTTCAATGCTATAAATTTCCTATTAAGCACTGCATTCCACAATTTTGATTAAGTTGTGTTTTCATTTTCATTTAGTTCAGAATACTTTTTAAATTTCTCTTGAAATTTATTCTTTTACCCATATGGTATTTAGAAGTATACTGTTTAATCTCCGTGTATTTTGAGATTGTCCAGTTTTCTTTCTCTTGTTGATTTCTGGTTTCATCCCCTTAGGGTCTAAAAGCAGATATTGTATGATTTGTATGATTTGTGTTCTTTTAAAATTGTTAAGGTGTGTTTTATTGTCCAGAATGTTGTCTATCTTAATGAATGTTTTATATAAACGTTAGAAAAAAAGTAAATTCTGTTCTGGAATAGACTACAGATGTCAATTCTATCTAGTTGATTGATGGTGCTGTTGAGTTCAACTATGCCTTTACTAATTTTCTGTCTGGTTGATCTGTCCATTTCTAAGACAAAAGCTTTGAAGTCTCCAACTATGATCATGCATTTATCTATCTTTTTTTGCATTTCTCTCAGTTTTTGCCTCATAGAGTTTTCATGCTTGATTAGGTGCATACATGTTAAGAATTGTTGTGTCTTCTAGGAGAATTGACCCTTTTATTGTTATGTAATGTTTTTCGTTATCCCTGATAGCCTTTTAATAATTTTAATGTCTGCTATGTCTTGTTCTGATGCTTGATCTGTCTCTTCAAATTGTGTGTGTGTGTGTGTGTGTGTATTTTCCTTCTGATATGGTTTTTAATTTTTTCTTGCTAGCTAAACATCATGGATCAGGTAAAGGGGACTGCTGCACATAGGTCCTTGGTAATGTGTTGGTAAGGTATGGGGTGAGGGAAACCATTCTATGGCCCTAAGATTAGGTCTAGGTATTTTAGTGAGCTTATTTCTATTTCTCTGGATGATGAACTTCACAAGTTCTCAGTTTTGTTTTTCTCCTCCTTAATTGGGACAAGATGACTAAAGCGTTCTGCAGTTGGGTATTTTCCTTCCTCTAGATAAATTAGGCTCTGATAAAATCTGATAAAATCAGCAGGTTAAGCTCTGGTTAAATAGTTTCTTGTAAGGGCAAACCTTGTTAAAAACAAACAAACAAACAAAATGCTCTGGGATATTTCAAAATGATTCTTTTTCCATTTCTCCTGCTAGAACAGGAAGAGATATTTCTCTGGCATGTACTGTGGGAACTTGGTCAAAATCCTAGAGGCAAATGTCACAGTAATGTGGAGGCCATCCTATCCCATGATTGGGTTCTCCCAAAGTTTTTAGCTCATAGAACTCTCCACACTGAGCCTCTAGCAATTTGTCAATTCCATTTCAGGTTTTCCTACTCACTGCCGGATCCTGCAGAATTTCTGGTCCTGAGTTTCTGCTGTGTTTGCCTGTTGGTCTTCAATCCTGAACACAATGGTTTGCCCTGTTGCCTCCCTTTTCTTATACATCCAAGGAACAATTGTTGATCTTTTCAGTCTGCTCATATTTTACTGGTCAAGATGGAATGGCAACTTCCAAGCTATTTAAATGCAGAACCGGAAACCAGCTAAATTAATGTATTTCTACATTTCTACATATATTTCTACATTTCTACCAAACAAAAATTTAATTTTGTGTTCCATTCAAATCTGTAAGCCTTTAATAATTCTACTCCTGTGCATATATTTGTCCTCTAGAACTTCTACTTTATGATTCCCTTGAAAGTTAGCTGGAGACCGTCAGATTAAGAGCCATTTTTCAAAATAATAATAAAAATAATAATAATTAAAACTCTTATTGGGTGTGTGAAAATATCTTTTGTATCTGAGATCTCAAAGTGATGAAAAACAAACATGTTTTGTTCTGTATGTCTGTGACCCAAATAGAGCTCTCACCCTCCTACTAGTAACTTGGGAAGAATCTTCTTTTGTGTTGTATTCCATTCTCACCAGCTCAGGGTGGATAAGACTTTACCAAATGCTCAACTTTGTCTCAGCCTTTGAATGTCAAAAAGACCTAGCTCAATAAGTGCAAAGTCATTATGGTTGTTTTCTCCCAAAAGCCAGAGAACACGCAATGGCTGAGAGAGAGAGAGAGAGAGAGGGAGGATTTTCTTTGGCAAGTTTTGTTTTCAGATTCAGATTCCACTCTCCATTTGAGTATTTATCTTTCCTGTGAAAAACAGTGAGAACCTGAACTTTAAAAGAGTTTAATTCACAACTCACAGGCAGTTGCTGGAAAATCTCAGGGGCCCTGGCTCAAATAAACTTAGAATTAATAGAAGAAAAGAAGAAGATGGAGAAGAAGAAGAAGAAGATGGAGAAGAAGAAGAAGAAGAAGGAGAAGAACGAGAAGAACAAGAAGAAGCTGCATTCTTTTCTAGTTTTTTTCTCCAGAAAACAACTTGTTGTAAGGAGTGTTAGTTAAATAAACAATTAACTGATGAGAGTATTTAGACTAAGGTAGGCAGTGAGGGAGACAGGAACTATAGCGATCCATAAAGACTTCTTTTAAAAGAACCAAAAGGTGTTAGTTTCAAAAACAGGAAAAATCAAGCATATTTGATTTAATTAATTTTAATGACATAATAATTTCTTCAATTCTTCAACCTTCCATGAAGATGGTAAAGAAGACATTATAAAAGCAAAACTACATTAAATCGATGTTCTACAAAAGTTGATCTTTGAATACATGTGTTTGATATTCTTCCTTGAACCTGCAATATTATTTCCGATATAATATTCAAAACTAGCTGATGCAAAACGCCAAAAGTCAATCTCATGAGGTTCTAAAATTTCAAACTCTTTACACATCTCTCCCATAGTTTAAGAAGGAAAAATAGTCTAATTGAATAATAATGTAATTCCTTCTGAGAAACCTCTATGACTATTAATTTCACAGCCAATTTTAACACAGGTTGAGTTATTGTATTAAAGTTTATATTTTATGAAACTAACAAAGACTGAAATATTACAAGATAGCATATTGAAGTGGTAAGGGTTTCACTAATTATTTGTCAAGCAGAAAGTTTAGTTGCTGTTGTTTAATGAATATTGAGGCATTCAAACAGGATCACACCATGAAGCATAAAAACTGTCTAAGAAAGGATTTAGCAGTACATCATTGTTTTGTTTTGTTTTGTTATCATTCAGTTTCTATTTTTTTTTTCTTTATCCTCTGGATATAACATAGCTGTCTAACATCCAGATAGGAAATACTACTTCTTATTTTTTTTAGGAAAAAGATAAATTTTGAATGGATGTTTTCACCTGTTGCACAGCAGTTGAGGCATGAAGACATAGCAGCAAGGCAGAGCCAAAAGATATATTATGGAATTTGTGGAAAAAAATAACAATCAAGACACTATTCTTTTAAAAGATGGTCCAGGGGCACCTGGGTGGCTAAGTTGGTTAAGCATTCAGCTCAGGTCATAATCTCACAGTTCGTGAGTTCGAGTCCTGAATTGGGCTCTGTGCTGACAGCTCTGAGCCTGGAGCCTCCTTCCGATTCTGTCTCTTCCTCTCTCCCTATTCCTCCCCTGATTGCACTTTGCTTCTCTCTCTCTCTCAAAAACAAACATGGTTGTATATATGGTTGTATATATATATATATATATATATATATATATATATGTGTGTGTGTGTGTGTGTGTGTGTGTGTGTGTGTGTGGTCCTGCTGAAAAGGAGATATAGGGCTTCTAGTAGAGACTGTAAACTTGGCAAAGTTCAGAGAAATGATAGCCAAAGTTTAAGGTGTAGGGGGCGCCTGGGTGGCTCAGTCGGTTAAGCATCTGACTTGGGCTCAAGTCATGATCTCACAGTTCATGAGTTCAAGTCCCCAGTAGGGCTCTGTGCTGACAGCTCAGAGCCTGAAGCCTACTTCTGATTCTGTCTTTCTCTCTCTCTCTCTGCCCCTCTCCCCACTCACATTCTGTCTCTGTCTCTGTCTCAGAAATAAATAAAAATATTAAAATTTAAAAAAAATATTAAGGTGTGTGGCTGCAAGAATCAATATATTTTTTAATCATTAATGTAGAGGCTGCTTTTGGGCACGCAGGTTTCAGTGATGGAATATAGAAAGGCCCCACAGTGACTAGCCGACTGAATACACACAGGTCCATCAGGCAACCCACCTCAACATATCCAAAGGTCTTAACTAACCAATGGGCTACTTACAACCAAACCCAGTTCCCAAAAAGGGGGAAATTTCATAAGTCGCCATACCTCCTCACCTTCCCCTTTAAAAATGGTCCCTACCCACTTCCTCTTGGAGACAGCCTCTCATTTGCTGTCCTGCCTATTGCTCCCTTGTGATATTTTCCATAAATTTCTATCTCTTTTGTTCTGCTTCAGGTGAATTCTTTTCACTGCCCATGCCATTGGCGTCCATCCAATTGGCACCCCACATTTGGGGGCACCATCTGATTGGGAGAGACACCACATTTAGACACCATAATTAATAAGTGATGTATTCTAAAGAAAAAAAAATAGATTGAAAGATAAACACATTTTAGTGTCATTATATAAACTGTCATTTTTAAATAATGATACTAATTCCACAATCTGGACATGGAATGTAATCCTCTTACTTTGCAGTCATGCTTGATCATCAGTTGAATTAAATGTCAACCTTACACAGACTTGAGCAGTCTCCAGAATTTCTACCATTCACCCTCAAGTCTGTTAATACAAATGCCACAGAGAAAGTAATGTTAACTTGCATCATGCTTAAAAGGGATCTGTACATGACTGGTACTTAAAATCACATTACCCTTATACACACATATTCTCAAGCTTACCTCCTATCTCATCTCTAATTCTTATTAACAATGAAGATGTTCTTTTCCATGTGCAACAGAAGTGATACATTTTTCTCATTAAACTTATAGGACTTCAATTTATACACATCTTCATTTCCTGATGCACAGAAATGTATTTACATTTTTCTGCACAAAGACTTGTGTATATTCCCCTATGATCTCAGCACCTTCAATTACTTGACTCTATCTAGGTAATATGTTTTGATCAAACCAGGATAAACATAAATGTGATGGAGAAGAGCTTATCTTCAGGATCTTCCTATCCCTTAAGGTTTCTTTCAACTCAAATATCCTATCCATAGATGCATACTTTTGTCTCTTTGTCATTGGCCTTTGCAATATGAATGGAAAGAGAATGGAAAGGGAAAGAGAAGGAAATGGGAGGGAAGGAATGGAGAAAATAAGAGAAGGAAGAGAAGGCAAGGGGGAATTAATTAGGACTACGATATTACTGAGCATCAGATTAATAAAGGATATATTATAATAATCTTCAAAAAGAAGTTTAGGTCATGTGTATCATTATGTTCAATATATAAATTTGGGAGTAATATAAAATTATATTCTTCTAGTTAAAATTATTCTAACATAAAAACTGATGCTTACAATTTCTCTTTTCAGCAATCATGTGGTTCATTTCTCTCTCTGTCTACACATTCTCAGGATGCTGAAATTTCAAGATTAAGAGTTGTAGCCCCTGTTGTGGGAAACAGACATAATGACAATTATATTATGTTATAAAAAATGCCTTAGAAGTAATAAAGGAAGGCATGACAAATCCATCCTGAAAAACTGGGGAAGTAATATTTGAGTTAGCTCCTTCGGGACTATAAGGATGGATTGTATTTTATTAGAGTGATAAGAAGTAACATGAAATATAAAGCCCAGATACTTGTAACAGAATCTTATGTTTGAGAAAATAGGAGAAATTTAATGCAACTAGATCATAGAAAGCATGAGTCATGACCGTAACCAAAAGTGGGATTAGAATGGGATTTCAGAGACATTTCAGACTGCAAAAAGAGATTCACTCTTTTACCTTCAATCAGTAGCAACTATGTTACAAAGAGCAAAAATTGAGAAAGGTATGACTAGATCCATGTTCTAATGGAATAATGTAAAAGAGAGAGTAGACCAGAGAGGAATAAAGAGATGCCTTTAAAAGGTCTATTCAAATAGTCATGGTATGAGATAGTGACAACCTGATAAAAGTCAATGGAGGTAGGAATTAAGAAAAGGGAATAATCAAGAGGTACTTACTACAAACTTTGGACTGAGAATGGTGCTTTATTACGTTAAATCAGTGTTCTGACAGTTAATGAGAAACAATGTATTCAAAAGTATAGCATACTGAATTATTACCAGCATGTGAAATTTATAAACCTATTTTATAAAATTCAAGTGAATTGTTTTGGTATCTTTTCTTGCATCTACCTCAAATAATATTTTATTATTATAATAGTTCTAGTAAGCAGGCAGTATTACCCCCTTGAGAGATGAGCAAGTGAAAGATTTGCTTTAAATTAGTAGTTCAAGGTCACATCTTAGATTGGAGATATAAACCAGCTTAGTTGTTGCCACAGAGTCCAAGTTTGTTTGATTAAGTCCAACAGTTCAAAATTACTTCAAATATTTGTGAGCCGGGGTCAAGAACATGAAGGTAGTGAAGTAACGCGATGGCCAAGAGCAAAATGTTGGTGTCAGAAGACCAATACCAGAGACGTGGGGAAATGATCACATTTGGCCTTTAGAGAAG
Source organism: Leopardus geoffroyi (assembly GCF_018350155.1). Classification (NCBI taxonomy): domain Eukaryota; kingdom Metazoa; phylum Chordata; class Mammalia; order Carnivora; family Felidae; genus Leopardus; species Leopardus geoffroyi. Next base: position 21,513,601 of record NC_059333.1, read on the forward strand.
ACTGAGGATAATGGAGCTGGACTTCATCTACGCATACCAAAAGGTGACATTATGTCAAATATTTATATTTTTTCTGTATAAAACATTATCCCACATTTACAAACAGAAAAAAAAATAATTGTATAAAGGTTTATTCTTACTTGTCATTTTAAGATTTGAAGGAAATACTGTGGAGTATGAGGCCTTTCTTATTACGGTCACAACGTACGACTCACAACGTCTAGAATGCTAGCACTACTGTGTAAGTTCCGTCGATCTCAAGGACAGTCATGAATACAAAATGAGTGGCATAGGAAAAGACTATGTTTATGTCTTAGAGTATCTTTCTCATACGTGTTTTTCCTTTCAGTATGGACCTACCCATGCAATTGCAGCTGGTGAAGGAGTAAACCACAAAAGGAATCACAGAAATGTCAGAATTAACAAGTCTCTAAAAGGCGTTTATTCATGCTTCTTCTTAATTCATTTAAGAAATGAATGCTTAGCTGGGATTCCTGGGTGGCTCAGTCGGTTGAGCGTCCGACTTCGGCTCAGGTCATGATCTCACTGTTTGTGGGTTCGAGCCCCACGTGGGGCTCTGTGCTGATGGCTCAGAGCCTGGAGCCTGCTACGGATTCTCTGTCTCCCTCTCTCTCTTCCCCTCCCCCACTCATGGTTTGTCTCTCTCTGTCTCAAAAATAAAATAAACATTAAAAAAAAAAAAGAAACAAACGCTTAGAAGTATAAATGGCCTGTTTTGGTCAAACTTTTATTTTTTTTATTTTTTTTTAACATTTATTTATTTTTGAGACAGAGAGATACAGAGCATGAACGGGGGAAGGTCAGAGAGAGAGGGAGACACAGAATTTGAAACAGGCTCCAGGCTCTGAGCGGTCAGCACAGAGCCCGATGCGGGGCTCGAACTCACAGACCGTGAGATCATGACCTGAGCCGAAGTCGGACGCTTAACCGACTGAGCCACCCAGGTGCCCCTTGGTCAAACTTTTAATGACATCCAGGGTTAAAATACAGGATTGCTGCTGTTCCATTTGATGCCCCTTCCTTCACAAAGCCAAACAAATAATCTTGCTATAATATCTTAAAAAATATTATCAAAATACAAGAAAATAATTGCTTGGTTCTTTGGAAAGGGGATGAAATAAATAAGCAAATGTAAGCTGACATCCTGAAGAAAACGAATTGATATATTTAAAGAGATGCTGAAACTAATGTAACGTCACATATCAACTAAACTCAAATAAAAATTAAGTAACACAATACGTGTTTAAGTTTTTTTTTTTTTTAATAAAGAAATATAACGCTACCTACGATGGAGGCAGGAAAGTACTTTATCTTCATTTATTTTTCCCTCCTGTAAGTTTATTTCCTCCATAAACAAACAAAAAAAAAATGACAGCAAAGAGTTAAGCCAGAGATTTACTGAATGTTACATGTATAACATTGTCAGAATATAATGTGTGATTCCAAGGCAATTGACAAATGCATTTTCATAATTATTTCCACTTATTCTTTGGGGGAAGGTGGGGACTGAGCATTTTCAATTGCTTTTTGAGGCAGAATCTCAGCTAGACAATAGATTGTAATTAGAATACTCCCAAGCAAAAAAGAGAACTGCACTCCCAGCATCCTGAGATAGCAGTCAAAATGCAGCAGGTGGGCAAGAATTACAGCATGCCAGCAAGAGACAATATTTCAGTGACTACAACAGCTTACAGAAAGGAAGTGAAATAACATAAATACAATAAGAGCATGGGTGTAGCAGCCTCCACTCTGTTAATTAGACTGCATTCACACTTCAGTGATGCAGTAATAATCCACTCCATCCCCTTTAACCAACAGTTCAAATTCTGCCATGATGTTCCAGGCAGATAAAGAATGTGGTATGATGTGTTTCACCAACTCAGGTATCATTATGTTACTGTCCTCGTTATGACAAAACTTTCAAATACTTTTTTGCCTTCAGATGAAAATATTTGTGGTAAAATTATTACTAATCTTTTAAAGGTCCACTTAGAGATTTTTATATTATTTCTGTCACTGACGCTCACGTACCTGAAATCATCTATCAATAATGTTCTGTTTTTCTTTAATGAAAGGCACAGAATTTCTAAAAACAGTGCCACTTTTAACTTTGGTCTTGGTTTCTTACATTAGTGATGATTCAAATGAATTTATACCCAAGGTAACAAAAAATTCTGTACCTTGTCAAGTGAAACATTACATAACAGAGTAAAAGTTAGCTAGTATATTTCATATTGTACACACATACAACTCCTGTTCTTTTCTTCACTCCTTCAACAACCTGGTGATAAGCATTTGCCTTCAATGTCCGTATGAACGTAAATGTACACAGACAAGCATATGATAGATCTGTTCATCTCTGTCAATATAAAACAGATTCTATATCAATTGCATTACACTGTTTTTAGTTTTTGAAAAAGCACTCTGTAGTGCTATCGAACTATTCACACAAGTGTCTAAAGAAAAGTCGGATTAAAATCATGCCAGCCCAACTTTAAATCAAAGTAATTTGGAAGACAAGACTCCTGTTTGATGTTGGTTTTCCTTACTATTGTCATTAATAGCAGTTCATCTGCAGTGCAAGTTGCGCTATTAGTCACCTCTGAAAATTGGCCACTTCTTCAGTCTGACACTTTTGCAGAATTGTTGAGGCCCATTGGTTTCTTCCTGCCCGTGATTAAGCTCACCACTTCCTCAAATCTAAATGCTTCCTATTTAGCCAAAACAATAGTAGCTAACAGCATACTACTTGTTTTTCACTTGCATTTGAAGTTGAAGATTTTAAATTGGTTCTTTTACTTGTTGTTGTTTTGTTTTGTTCTGGTTTTGCTTTTGCTTTTGCTCTCTCTTCTTTTGCCTGTTTCCCCTTAAGAACCCAGGGTGAATGATCAATGTACCTTGCTTGGCGCACTCTTGTTTGGTGAGAGACAACAGGCTCTTTCTCCTTCTTCCTATGATCTCAAGAAACTCTCCTGGGCTGAAGGGGCAGTGACAGTCCATGATTTTTCATACTCCAGTCAGGGAGTGTGTTGATTAAACGCACTTCACAAAACTTCACTACAACCTATTTTTCTCCTTTCCCAGCACAAGGCTCAGGGACAGGCTCAGAAGTTGATTAGGTGATAAGGGACTGAGCTTTCAGGGTGTTTCTATCTTATAATGTGATTAGCATAGATCCCAAGCTCCTGATTCATCTGGTCTTGTAAAGGAATATAACTGATGTCTTGGAATAAAAAAAACGTAGTTATAGATGTACTTAAAAGTACAGACTGCACACTTCCACAGTCTTCTAGAATGAAAATAGCATATGATTGTGCAGATAAAATACAGTGAACAGAAAATAGACCACTGATTTTCTTTTCTGATCCTAGTCAGAGTCACTATGATATGAAGGAGCAACGATTAGCCTGAGTACTTTTGTGAAACTGCAATTTGCTTAGAATGTGGAACTAAATATTATAAAAATGAGGATCTGTTTGAATTTGCTTTCAGTTACAGATCTTCCAAACTTTTGGAAGACCGAAAGTTTTTGAAGCGTTCCAATGAGATTTAAAAACAAATTAAAAGCACTTGACGTCAATAGACTTTAAAACAAATACATTTTGTCTTTTCTTTCTTTTCTTACCACAAAGGAGTAGTATTTTCCATTTGGAAGTTGGGGCACTTATAACATTGTACTACTTTTTCTTAAATGTAATTTATTGTCAAATTAGCTAATATACAGTGTATACAGTGTGCTCTTGGCTTTGGGAGTAGATTCCCATGATTCATCACTTACCTAAAACACCCAGTGCTCATCCCAAGTCCCCTCCTCAATGTTCATCACCAATTTTCCCCAACACCTTCTCTGTTTGTTCTCTGTATTAAAAGTCTCTTATGGATTACCTCCCTCTCTGTTTGTAACTATTTTTTTTTTCGTTCCCTTCCCCCATGATGCTCTGTTAAGTTTCTCAACTTCCACATGTAAGTGAAAACATATGATATCTGTCTTTCTCTGATTGACTTATCTCACTTTGCATAATACCCTCTGCTTTTTTGACATAAATTAGGGAGAAAATTAAGACAAGCAGCATCACAGCAGTAAAGAGTAAATCTGAAATCGGTGCCCCTTCCTCCACCTCCAAACTGCTGCAACTTCTGCAAATAACCCCTGACCTAAATCTTTCTCGAGGTCAAAGGTTTATTAACTCCAGCATCCATGTGGCCAGACGTCACAAAGAGTGTGTAAGATGTTGTATTGTCTATGAATGCCACATTTGTTTAACATGAGTCTGCATTATGTGTAGTCTGTGCATAATTTACCTTATTCATCGTTTGAAAAGGCTAAAACTCATTGGTGACAGTGACACTATCTTTCTTTTTGTCCATTAGTCGATTGACTAGCACAGGTGGAGGAGTTGTACAGAAAACGGAAGATGATAGTTTCATTATTTATTTATGTGTACTCTTGAAAAAAAATTTTCTCTCTGAAAAATAAAAACACTTTTTAAAATTTTTTAATGTTTATTTCTGAGACCGAGAGAGACAGAGCATGAGCTGGGGAGGGACAAAGAGAGAGGGAGACACAGAATCCGAAGCAGGCTCTAGGCTCTGAGCCATCAGCACAGAGCTCAACGTGGGGCTTGAACCCACGAACTGTGAGATCATGCCCTGAGCCAAATTCAGATGCTTTATTTCCTTCCTTCTGCTAAGTTTGGGCTTAATTTGTTCTTCTTTTTCCAGTTCTTTAAGTTTTAAAGTTAGGTTGTTTAAGAACTTTCTAATTTATTAATAGGTGCATTTTTAAAAATATAAACATTTCTCTGAGAACAGCTTTTGCTGAATTCCATAATATCTGATATGTTGTATTTCTATTTTCATTTGTTTCAAATATTTTTTTAAAAAATTTTCTTCTTGATTTGTTCTTTGACCCAATGGTTGTTTACAAATGTGTTTTTTAGTTTCCACATATTTGTAGATCTTCTCACTTCTTCTCCTTAGTGATTTCTAGTTTCATATTATTGAGGTCAGAGAAGATAGCTAAAATGACTTTAATCTTCTTAAATTTACTAAAACTGGTTTTGTGAACTATCACATGTGATATATCTTGGAGAATGTTCCATGTGCACTTGATGCTGTTAGATGGAATGTTCTGTTTATGTCTATTAAATCCATTTGTTTTAAAGTATTGCTCAATTCCAATGTTTCCTTGTTGATTTTCTGCCTGGACAATTTGTCCATTGATAAAAGGAGGCATTGAAATCCTTTACAATTATTGGATTGTTGTCTGTTTCTCCCCTAATATCTGTTATTTGCTTAATATATTTTGGGGCTCAGGTGTTGGGAGTGCACATATTTACAAATGTTATATCCTCTTGATACACTGATTACTTTCATTATATAAAACTTTTTTTTAGTATCTCTTTACCTTATTAGCTTGAGGTCTGTTTTGTCTAAGATAAGTATGTCTACACCCATACTTGTTTGCTTGAAATATCTTCCATCTTTTCACTTTGAACCTACGTGTGTCTTTAGAACTGAAATGAGCGTCCTGTAGAGAGTAGGCATGCAGTTGGGTTTTATTTTGTATTTATCCATCCAACCACTCTGTGCCTTTAGATTGTTGAGTTCAATCCATTTATATTTAGAGTGATTATTGATATGTAAGGATTTACTACTGTCATGTTTTGCCTTGTGGTTATTTTGCCTCTCCATAATTTCTTTATCCTTCTGTTTCTGTCTTTGTAAGCTGGTATCTTTTCATGGTGATTTTCTCAGTTTACCCTTTTTAGGTTTTGTGTCTCTGCTCTTGACTTTTGCTTTGCATTTCCATGAAGTTTACAAAAAATTTTATAGAAAAAATTGTGTTTTTTTTAATGCTGATAGCAATTTACCTTCATTCCCCTATGAAGTTTCCATACTTTTACTCTTCACCTTTTGTATTTTTGATGTCACAAAATATCTTTTTATGCTATGATTTTGTTACCAAGTTGTAGTGGCTCTTTTTAATGTTCTTCTTCCTTTCACCTTTATGCTATAATTAAGAGTTTAATATACTATTCTAAACGTGAATGACAGTTTTATTTTTTTTTAATTTTTTTTAATGTCTATTTATTTTTGAGAGAGACAGAGACAGAATGCGAGTGGGTTAGGGGCAGAGAGAGAGAGGGAGACACAGAAGCAGAAGCAGGCTCCGGGCTCTAGCTGTCAGTACAGAGCCCACTGCGGGGCTCGAACTCACCAGCTGTGAGATCATGACCTGAGCCTAAGTCGGACGCTCAACTGACTGAGCCACCCAGGCCCCCCTGAATTACAGTTTTCTAATTTTGACTACTTATCATCTTAATCAGAGTTCTTTGTGCTTCCATCTTTTTGTTTCAGCTTGAAGGGCCTCCACATCCTATAAGGCAGGTCCGGTGATAGTGAACTCTCTCTCTCAGCTTTTGTTCATCTGGAAAAGCTTTTACTTCTCCTTCAAACCTGAAGGAAAACTTTGCCAAATCGAGTATTCTTGGCTGGCAGTTCTTATCATTCAATATTTCCATTGTCATTCCACTCTCTCCTGGCCATAGAGTTTTCCCTGAGAAATCTGCTGATACTTTAATGGGAGTTCCCTGTAGTTTACCTTATTTTTTTTTTCTTGTTTCATTAAAATTCTTTCTTTATCACTGACTTTTGGCAGTTCTAATATAATGTGTCCTGGAGAAGATCTTTTGTGTTGAGACAATAAGGTGTTCTGTTAACTTCATAGACTTGTATATCCAGTTACTTCCCTGGGTTTGGAACATTCTCAGTATCATTTCTTTAAATATGCTCTCTGTCCTCTTCTCTCTTTTCCTTCTGGAATACCAATTACTCTTATGGTGGCTTTCCTAATGGAGCCTGATACTTCTGTAGGGCTGTCTCACTTTTTAAAATCTTAGTTCTCTCTTCTCTCCTGAATCATTTCTTATTCCCATCTTTAAACTAACTTATCCTCTTTTCCATCGGATCTTCTCTATTTTGAATGCTTTTTAATGCACTTTTCACCTCATTTATTGACTTCTTCAGCTCTAGAATTTGTTTGGTTATTTTTTTTAAGAATCTCAATATCTTTGGTAAAGTACTCTTTCTGTTTAATAATTTTATTATTGAAATCCTTGTATTGTCATTTTGAGTTTTCTTGTAGCTGTTGAATTTCTTCATAATAGCTATTTTGAATTCTTTTTCAGTTAGACTTCAGATATTCCATATCTCTGGGTATTAGAATGAGGGGAATTTTTTTTATCTTATTCTGGCAGGAAGCCTCATTGGAAGGTATTTCCAGGACCATTAGGTCATGGATAGGCAAATTTTTTTTTCTATAAAACTTCTGATAATAAATATTTTACAGTGTGTGGGCCACATAGAGTCCCTGTTGCAACTTTCATGTTTTCTTTCACAACTCCTTAAAAATGTACAATTCTTAGCTTACTCGTTATACAAAAACAAGATGTGAATCTAATCTGGCCGTAGGCGATAGTTTATTAACTCTTGGTAGATGTGATCTCTGCAACCCATAACTCCTGAGGTATGGACAAATCAATAGTCTGGATCTCCCCCTTTCCCATTAAAGAAGGTACTTTTCACTTAAAAGAATGTGTCAGGTTCTAAATTCAGCTGCTGTTCATCAACATGCAAAGTTAATTTTCTATTAGTATTATTATTACTATTAATTATCTCCACTTTACTACTAAATGCCACGAGACAACAATTTAACTTCAGGCATAGAAAGGCACTTCATTACATAAAATTCCCTAAGCATTTTAATTTTTTGAGCCTGACACTCATTTCAATTTACTTAGTTTCTTCAGAAGCATTTATTCACCATGATCTTATAAATATTATTACCCTATGTTTTCCTGCTGCAGCTATTTTCCTAAATCTGTGCCTTAATGAAGCACAAAGTTCTAAGAGATCACACATTATAACTTAATTAGATGATTCTTTTTATTTATAAAATTTTCTTTTCTTCTTTTTTTTAATTTTACAGAGAGGAAGAGAGTGCAAATGAGGGAGGGGCAGAGGGAGACAGGGAGAGAGAGAGAGAGAGTCCCAAGCAGGTGTCATGCTTAGCCCAGAGCCCAATGCAGCGATTGAACCCATGACCCTGGGATCATGACCTGAGCCAAAATCAAGAGTCACACACTTATCTGACTGACCCACCTATGTGCCCCTTGATAAGGCTGTTTCTTAATGTTCTTTATCAACTTCATTAACATATACTTATAATAAAAATCCACCAGTTTTAAGGGTACAACTTGATTAGTTTTAAAAAGTATATAATGATATAACAACACAATCATAATATAGGACATTTCCATCACTCCATTGTCCCTTTGGTGCAGTCTCTCTTTCCCAAGCCCCGGACTCTGGAAACTCCTGGCCCACATTTTATCCTTTATTTGTGCCTTTTCTAGAATTTCATAAAAATAGGATCGTACAATATGTACTCTTTGTGTTTGGCTTCTTTTTCTTAGAATAATGCATTTGGGATTCAATGGTGTTGTTGCATGTACCAATACTTTATTTCTTGCTACTGCTGAGCAGTATTCCATCATATAGCTATGTTTTAATCCATTTACCAGTTGATAAATGTTAGGGATCATTTCCATCTTCTCCTGTCTGGGAATTACATTTGTACACATGAACTTTTAGATAGTTCATTGTGTGGGACACATGTGATTAGATGTTTCTTGATTGCAAGGAATTGCAAGTTTTCTATTTGTAACATGAATGTGAATTTTCCTGCATTTCAGACAATTTCAAAGTTATAAAAAATATCAAAATGCTCTATTTCTTCAGGTTCATTTAAAAAAATTCCTAGTCCAAATTTCCTTGTTCATTTTGTATTTTGAATTCAAACATCAAATCTGAATCTGGCCAATTTAAACAAACAAAAAAAAATTGATGGAAAGATAAAAAGTAACATGTAAATAACCAGGTATGTTAAGAGCAAGAATTAAGGCAGCTAATCAGGTCATGTTTTCAGGGCCCTGCAATAAGATCAGATAATCTCCAAATGTTTTTTAATATTTATTTATTTTGAGACAAAGGGAGAGACAGGGTGTGAGCAGCGGAAGGGGGAGACACAGAATTCGAAGCAGGCTCCATGTTCTGAGCTGTCAGCACAGCCTGATGCAGGGCTCGACTCACAAACCACAAGATCACGACCTGAGCCAAAGTCAGACGCTTAACAGCTGAGCCACCCAGGGGCCCCTAAATCAAATTAATTTAAAAATAGAAGGCATACACAATGGAAGAAATAGTTGTTGTCACCAAAACACATGAAAAACCAAAGTTAAAAAAGAAAAAACAACTCTAAAACAGTTGAATTTAATTACTTTAGTGATTTAATCGGATTAACTCATTTTTTTTAAAAGAATAAGAACTAAGAAAGAAAAGCCATGAGAACTAAATGTCTGAATCTGATACTTCAGATGGTTTCTTTTTTTAAAAATTTTTTTTTTCAACGTTTATTTATTTTTGGGACAGAGAGAGACAGAGCATGAACGGGGGAGGGGCAGAGAGAGAGGGAGACACAGAATCGGAAACAGGCTCCAGGCTCTGAGCCATCAGCCCAGAGCCCGACGCGGGGCTCGAACTCACGGACCGCAAGATCGTGACCTGGCTGAAGTCGGACGCTTAACCGACTGTGCCACCCAGGCGCCCCCGGATGGTTTCAACAAACACAGTAGAGAAGAGGAGTGAAAATGAAAATATCACTCCATGATTTTTTTTATGGCGTGGTAGAAAGAGGACAAACTTATTGACTTACTGTGCAGCTAAATAGTTGTGCACCTAAATCATGGTTGTGCCCGATTACATGTGAGTCTGTTAAACATTCTCATATCTGGGCCACAGCACGTATCATTTCAGTCAGAATCTCTGGGAATGGGAGCCTGGTGATACGCACATGCAGACAAGGCTGAGAACTAGTGAAGAAGAAAAAGAAGAGGTGGGGGAAGGGGATAGTGATAGAATCCAAATAAGACTACAATCACTTTGAAGGTTTTCTTTACACTCTTGACAGTTTCTCTTTGAATGGACACTTTAATTTTCTAAGGTTAGCTGTTCCCAGAAATATGAAACTGTAAATCTAGTATTTGTGTTCCTATCTACCTATATTCAAAGAGAAAGAAAATGTCAAAAGTGTCCCTTGAAGAATTTCAGTTGAGAGGCTCCTGGGTGGCTCAGTCGGCTAAGCGTCAGCTCAGGTCACGATCTCACACTCTGAGAGTTCGAGCCCCACGTCGGGCTCTATGGTGACAGCTCAGAGCCTGGAGCCTGCTTCCGATTCTGTGTCTCCCTCTCTCTCTGCCCCTCCCCTGCTCATGCTCTGTCTCTCTCTGTCTCAAAAATAAATGAAAACCTTTAAAAATTTTTAAAAGAAAAGAATTTCAATTGGAATAACTGGATTCATATTTTCCTCAGGAATGAAATAAATCTCTTTGGCTAAAGACAGTATGACATCATGATTTGACCAGTTTGACTTACCCATTTAACCTTGTTTACTGACAAAGAAGTGAAATAGAAAAAAAAGAAATTTAACAAGATAGCCTGACTATAAAAACACAAAAGTAGAAGTTGGTAAGAAGGCCAAATACTAAATACCAAAAAGTAAATACTAACCTCTTCAAAGTAGCAGCATAAGATTTTAGGACAATGGTAAACGTCATCATTCACAAATAACAATCAAGAATTTGCATGCATAAGACAAAAGAGCATCACGATAGTTCAATCACATGTATATGGAAAAATTGAAAAAAAAAGGAAGAAAATTAAAAGAAGGGTGACAGCATACGTATCTTAAGAATGACCTTTAAAAAAAAGAATGTTCTGAAATAAATCAATACATATATATAAGTTGTATGGGAACTTTGTTGGTTGTTGTGTTTGGCCTCATAATGCTTTCTCTAACTAAGCCAGTATGACTTAGCATAGTTCCAGCTGGACGAACACTGTGTCAGTGGATTTGAGAAAATCAACTGGACAGAGCTTGAGTGCTGAGGGGTATCACATTTTAAATGTGCACAGTATTGGTATCTCAGCAAAAGTCACTCTGATAAATTACAGAAGCCAAAGTAGAGGTAAGGCAAGATGTTATCGTATTCTGATTGCAATTTTGAGGAATGCATGACTAAGATACTGCTCCAATATTTTTATAGAAGCTGTAATAGTGCTTTGTAACTAGAGGTTTTAGAATGACTTAAAGGAAACACAATAGGCAATTATTTAAAATGTAGCACGGGAGCCTTGGCCTCTTGGAGAACACTCACAATAGTTATTTTGCTTTGGGTAAGTCCAATATGCAAACACCTACTTCAGAATTGCCATGGTCCACCAGAAGAAAAAATTGTGTCATTGATATTTTGTAGACTTTATTACAAAGAATTAAATGACAGGGGTCATCATTTCTTTTGCAACATTATGGGAAGAATACAAATTGACTTCTTTTCACAAAGACCTGAGCGTTTGGAAAGACACATAGGAAGCAAGAGAATGTTGAGTGGGAAGTGTCGCTTCAAAGAAAATTGATGATGCAAGCAGGATGAGAGAACATCAATGGGTTTAGTGTGAGGCATAGGAGGAATGAGAGAGATTCATAAGAGATTGTTGAGAGAGTCCAATCTTGGAGTAAAGAGTGCCAAATGAAGAAAAACTAAAGACACTGTGGAATGGCTTCATTATTTCAATCAAAAGAATAATTCTCATTTTATGGTGACATCAATTTAATGAAATAGAGGACATCCCATATCCAGTGATGTAAACAGTAATGAAAGCATAGAAATATTCCAAACATGTTGGGAACGTGTACACACACACACATACATACACACACACACACACACGCACACACACACACACACACATGCACACACACACACACACACACTTCTATGAAACAGAAAAGGATTCAGTTGATTGTTGTGAATGGAAACAAGCTTTTTTTCATTCCCCACAAGTATTATATTTCTTTGTTAGCTCTCTGGCAGTGGCCAATATTTAGACAATACCAGGGGTGCCTGGGTGGCGCAGTCGGTTAAGCGTCCGACTTCAGCCAGGTCACGATCTCGCGGTCCGTGAGTTCGAGCCCGGCGTCGGGCTCTGGGCTGATGGCTCGGAGCCTGGAGCCTGTTTCCGATTCTGTCTCCCTCTCTCTCTGCCCCTCCCCCGTTCATGCTCTGTCTCTCTCTGTCCCAAAAATAAATAAAAACGTTGAAAAAAAAAAAAATTTAGACAATACCAAAGGTTGGCTATTCTGTTACACCATGCTACTAGGTTAAAATGACCCCAAATCGGCCATGTTTATAGATGTTTATTAACCACATAGGCACAAGACTGTCCTGCAATCTCTTCTATATGCTTGATGAATACCCATCTCTCTGTCTTTTAGAATATTCTAGAAGAAATAAAAACAAAAACTTTGAGCCATTTTACTGGAAGTGAATGTAACCATAGTGATTATAGGCACAGGGTTTGATTTACCATATTTTAGAAATTAGACCATCTAAGGACCAAACTGAAGGTAGCAAACATGAAGGCTATCCACGGAAGCCTTCCCAGGTTCTCACCTTTTTCATGTAAGGACACTAAACTTACCCAAAAAATTTCAGTCACTTCACCTGTCTTTGTTGCCACCAATTTCACTAATGAAAACTTGTATCTAAATCTCATTTTGCAAATCAGCCAGGCAATGGAGCTTATCATAAAAAGGATAGATGAAGTTTTCCTGTAGCTACATTCCAGATAGTGACTTTTTAATTAAATGCTAGCTGACTCCCCCTTAGAGTATGAATAAGGCAAGTCATGTGCATCTAGATTGTAGATCGGATTAACACATTGCCTGGGCTAGTTTACTAATTTTCTAGTATCCTCACATTGAACCTGTGGGCTTTGGAAGGCTACTGGTGACCCTGACTTGCTGCTTCTCATACTGACCATTCAAATTACTACCTGTGATAAATCATGACATATCTTATTCTTTTTTTTTTTCTTTTCAAGTCTACCTGAATCAATTGCTGTAAAAAACAAAAACAAACAAAACACCCCCCCCCAAAAAAACATAAAAAAAACACTTCAATATTCAGGAAACTTGTACTGGGAAAAGATGAATATTTGCCCACCAAATGTTCTGTTTAATCTCCCATGCAATCCAGATGACCTGAATCAGGGAGCTCTCCCTCCTCCTACCACCAGTCCAGATGGTTAGGCCGATAAATAACATAATTTGAAAACTTACTCTTGAATATTACATAGAATGTGATGATTGCTACATTTACAACAGCCGTCTTTTTAACCCCCTTCCTTTCTGTGAGTCAGTATTAGTCATAAAGTTCTCTGCTTATGATTGGCTCCAAAATTTAAACTATGTATTTAAGACTTCCTGTTCTTCACTTCTGAAAACCACATGCTTGATATATCTTCTGTGCTTACCAAAATGTTAAATAGAAAGTTGATTTAGAATGACAGTTTCAACGCTTTATTAAGGTTTTTCATTTTATTTATGCATAGGTGTCATCAAATTTACCCCATCAAAATTAGCATTTTTCCTTTATTTTTCAGTATTCTGTCTTTGGTATTGCATGCTAATTTTGTGATCTTGGAACAGAATTGTCTCTATTATTAGTGGGCTTAAAGGAAATTTGACAAAAGAAGTTTGAGGAGGTTTATTTATTTATTATTATTTATTTATTTATTTATTTATTTATTTATTTAAATACCTGAGTCAAAATAGAACATTGCCTGTGTCCCAAAGTCTCAAGGATATCACTGTCAAAATATCACCCCTTCCTTTATATCCCTCAAAGATAAGCAAATCCTAATTTCTATTTTTCTTGCTTTATAGTACTTTGATATTTACTTGCACTTGCTGGTTCTTTCTGATTCAGACATTTAAAAAAATTTTTAGTGTTTTTATTTATTTTTGAAGGAGACAGAGAGAGACAGAACATGAGTGAGGGAGGAGCAGAGACAGGGAGACACAGAATTCAAAGCAGGCTTAAGGCTTTAAGCTGTCAGCACAGAGCCTGATGCGGGGCTCAAACCCACAAACTGTGAGATCATGACCTGAGCCGAAGCTGGACGCTCCACTGACTGAGCCACCTACGTGCCTCTGATTCAGACATTTTGCTTGTATGTGTGTTAAGTTCCTGGATGTCATTTCTTCCTATTCTTTCTTTTGGGGTGAATTGCTCCATTTCATCATTTTGAAGGAAGAAAAGGAATTAATAAAGTAAAAACAAAAAAAACTAAACAAGTAAAAACAACACACACACACACACACACAAATCAAACAAAGAAGGCTAGATCCTAGGTGTGTTTTGGTCTGGTATTTGAAAGAAACTTGATAGATTAGAGAAAAAAAAGTCAAATAAAGACAAAAAAGGGGGGTTGGGGAAGGAAAATGTTTGAACATTTGAAAAAAATGAATACAATAAAATAGAATAAAATGAAATGATGGAAGTAAAATAAAATATAAAAAATTTACAAAAAAAATATAGTAGAAAAAATTTAAAGAAAAATCTTTTTAATAAAAACTAAAAATAAAAAAAAAATTCTCTTTCTGTATTCAAGAATAAGAAAAGAAAAAGAAAAAGAAATTGAATACATGGACCAGCAAACAGAATTAAATATGATTGAAATCACATCCAGGTTCCCATAGATGTCAAATTATGAAGCACTTTATAGTCCCTAAACTAAGCAGGTGGAGAGACTTGTGTTCCTTAAGAGCCTGGTTGGCCCAGTTGGGTGGTGCTTGGTGTAACAGCTGTACTCTCCACTAGGTGGCGTTGCTTAGCTTACTGTAATTGATTGCAGTAGCTTATTGCCTGTAGGTGTGTTTGTACAGGCACGGGAGGGGTGAAAATGGCATCACCCAGCTACCCAGTCTCTAGGATCAGAATTCTGTGCTCTCCTGACTGACAATCAAGCACCCTTCCTTTGTCTCTGGCTTTTGTTCACTTCCCGCTTCTACACTGTCTGTGACCAAGCTGTCAAGCTGCTGGGAGGCATCTCCCTCCTGAGTTTTATCTCAGATGGGGCTGTGTTTCCCAGGCCCTCCCTTCTGAGGAACTGTGACTTTGACCCATTCTGACCCTCTGGGGGAGGGTCTCGCGGAACAATGGCTGGTGCCGGCCTGCCCCCAGGGACGTTCACCAGCCAGTGCCACTGCTGCTGCCCAGAGACTGTGGCCTGGCATTAGCCCGCCCCAGTAAAAGCTCGTGGGATCATGTAGAAGCAGCCTTTCAGGGACTATGGAAAATCACCACACACATCTGGTACCAGGCTCACCCTTAATGTCCTTGTTCCAGCACCAGTGAATGTGGCCGTTCTCCGGGATCCCTTGGGACCTTTGCCTGGGGGGGGGGGGGGTGTGCCACCTTTTCCAAATGTCCTCCCAGGAGGTGAACCTCCTCTCCCCGTGTGGCCCTCAGGCCCCTCAGACCTTGCTCTCTGCTCCCAGGGATTCGCCCTTCCCACCAAAGTACCGCTAGGCCACATACCTGTGGAGTTCTGTGGTTCAGGTTGTGCAGATTGTTGTGTTAATCCTCAAACCAGTTTTCTAGGTGTGCAGGATGGTTTCCTGTTGCTCTGGCTGCATTTCAGGGACAAGAGATACAAAAAAAAAAAAAAAAAAAAAAAAAAAAAAAAAACTTCCATGCTGTTCCACCATATTGGCCCCTCCCACAAACCTTATGTGCTGTTTTCTTATGATTATCCTGGAATTATGGGGTTTGAGAAGCAACAGACACACATTGTTCTCAGCCTTCTGGCTTCCTGAACTGTGAGAAAATAAGGTCTATTGTTGAAGCCACCCAGTCTGTGGTGCTTTATAATCGTAGACCTAGCAAACAAATACAGATTTCTTCTGTAAAGATATGTCTTTCCTTCCCAAATTTTTATTCATTTATTTATGCCAATATGCACTCATGTCTATTAGTTATTATATTCGTTAGGTTATAATCCAGTTGTTGCACCAATTATTCTCATTTTGGCCACTGGGAACACTTTCAGTCTTACCCTTATACTTCTCGGCTGTTCTCCTTTTTCATTTTATCTTAAGAGCACTTTCTTTATTTGTTTGTTTTTGTTTTTGTTTTGTTTTCAGTACTATAAGATGATTGAAACTCACCTTGTATATTCCTTGCCCAATCTCTACAAATAGAGTCCTGGTTGCTTCTATTGTAGAATGATATTTAGAAACCAAGTTATAAGATTTGAGTGTGTTCATTGGTACTGAGTCATCACTGTTTCTAGCCCCATTCTGTGGAAAAAGACAGGAAATTCATGTTTATAAAATAAACCATGTATACTAACATACCTATTCTTAGTTATGTATCTCTCTGTGTGTACCATACACACAGATAGATAAATGTGTTGTATATTTAAATATGTTGTATATTTCAACACATTAAATATGTATATTTAAATGTATTTAAGTATGTTATATAAATACACTGCGTATTTAAACATAATGTATTTGCGCATAAACATTCATACATACTTTTGATATGTGGAATATAATTGTAATAACTAATGTCTTTGCAAATTATAACATATGTCCATTCTAGGTGTATTTTCATTGATCGAATATTCTCATTTTCCTGATTCTTTGTTTATATGATAATCTTTGGGTGCAAGACAGTGTGAATTTTACCTTGATGGATGCTGGCTATTTTTATATATCTACAAAACTTTTGAGTTTCAAAAAAAAACACTTTTGAGTTTATGGAGGGCGTAATTCAATTAATTTACTTGGAATAGGTTGATCGTTCCTGGTATTCTTTTGTTGTTGCTGATGCTGATGTTTTAAGGCAGAGTCAATGCAGTCCTCATTCTAGGATTTATTAGTCCCTACTACCTAAATAAGACCTACTTAAGTATTCTACCCAATACCCCATGAATTTTGGGATTTTCCAGCATAGCTGGTGAGAGCAAACACAACACTGCTCAAGCACTAGGCATTGTTTACTTTAATCCTTTCGATGGTCATTTACAAAAATATACAAATGAACAATGAAGAAAAAATGTACGTATTAAGGATTATAACATAATAACATGGATAAATTATTTCCAGAAGATAGAACCCTCAGCAGCATAAACAACTTGTTTGTTCCCAGTCAATGACCTTCTCCTTTGCATTTAATGTAGTCAACTTTAGCATTGCCATGACACCCTGGATCCCCACTGAGTTGCATCATGTTGGCAATTCTACCCCCTGCATCCAAACTCAAGGGGAACAACACAGGCTTTCAATAGGCTAATCAAAGCCACTTCCATGCTCTCTAGGAGGGCAAATTAAGTTGATTATTTTTATTGCTCAAATGCAAATGCCATTGCACTAAAAATTAAAGATATATAATGCATAGGTTGTATTCAGTGTCAGCATTTTAATATACTCTTGCAGAAAAGCCCACACAGTGCTTTTAAATTTACACATAATTATAGAGAATTACATCATTAAATTTTAGTGTAGCACTATTATGGAAAAGAAATGTGTTAGGTAACTATAGACAGCTTTTTTTTCATCTTTTAGAATGCTATTAGATATTGGTTAAACAGTTTATATTTTTTTCACATAGAATTTGTAAACACATTAGTGGAAGTATCAATAGAAAAACACATAATTTTAAATGGAAATATTACCATTCAATTATTTGCACTGAGTGTCTCTTTAGTAATCAAGTAAAGCAGACATACTCATGTGATATAAAGCTATCATTACAAATAATGCAAATCACCATTACCATACATTACAATTGCACTCCACAGAACCTTATTCTTTTTTATTAAGTTGTTTATTTTAATTCCAGTATATTAACATACAGTGTTATATTAGCTTTAGGTGTACAATGTAGTGATTTAACATTTCTATAGATCATTACTCAGTGCTCATTATAAGTGTATTCTTAATCCCTGTTCGTATTCCCCCCATGCCCCCATCCACCTCCCCTCTGCTATGCTTTATTTTGTTTTTTCAACTGTTTTATAAGTTTGTTTATTTATTTTAAGAGAGAAAGAAAGAGAGAGGAAGAGAGACTGCACATAAGTGAGGGGCAGAGAGAGAAGGAGAGAGAGAATCTCAAGCAGGCTTTGTGCTGTCAGCACAGACCCCTATGTGGGGCTAGCTCCCATGAACCATGAGATCATGACCTGAGATGAAATCAAGAATAGGATGCTTAACCAGGTTCCACTGACATGTTTTATTTTAAACAAGCACCCTCAGTTAAATTTATTTTTTTTCAACAAGAACATTTTTTTTACTGGAAGCATACTTCAGTATACATGGTTTTATATATATATATATATATATATATATATATATATATATATATATATCCATCCTGAAGAATAGACTGTGCATTTTATTCAAGTATACACAGAAGAATTCCCTGGTTAAATAAAAAAAAAAAAGAAACAACAAATATTACAAATTTAGAAAGTCCAAAAACCTTATTTTTAGAGTAGAACCCCCTTGAATGAAAAAGATTTAAGCATAAACATAATTTGAAACTTATGGAGGGAAAGGAAATATTGCACTTACAAATTTTATTTGAAATATCCCAACCTGAGAAAGAAAAATGGAAAAATGATCAGTAGTTTTTGAACTACAATGGATTCAGTACATGGAGAGATCCCTTACAAAATAGATAATGTTGAAATATTAACACAATTACTAATTGCTTGCTTGGTATATGAAAGTTGTACTCCAAGCTTTTTGAGAGAAAAGTTAAATAAATAACACGAAAGCAGTACCCACCACCAGCAAAAAGATTCTGACTCACTGAAAGCTCAAATGATGGTTAGAATTTTTAACAAGAAATTGTTTTTAATGAAGTTATGTACATTGTGTACTTAGCCATAATGCTATTGCACACTCATTAAACTACAGTATTATGTAAACATAACTTTTGAATGCACAAGGAAACCAAAAAAAAAAAAAATTAACTTGACTTGCTTTATTACTATATTTGTTTCATTGCAATTGCCTGGAACCAAACCCACAGTATCACCAAAGTATGCCTGTGTGTCACTCAAAAATATCTCTGGCATAAGGATTTTTCTGAACTGATTATCTTAAGAAACAGCAGACACAAGAGAAGTTCTGAAGATAGAGCATGTTTCCCCTTTTTAAGAGAAATTTACATTTATAAAGGAAATCTCATTTGTAAAGGTGCCTCCCTCTCTGTATCCGGTAGAGAAGGATGATTCTTAATTGCAAGAGTTTTATATAGAATAGAGAAGGCACTGACTTAAATCTGTCTATCAGACCTTACCCTTGTATGCCGTACTTTGCCCCACCACCTTCCCACGATTTGCCTCACCTACCCAGAAACCCCAAATCTCTTTTCTTGAGTTGATATTAGTGAATAAGCACCCCTTAGAGTCAATCATCTCTGAGTTTTTCTCATGTATATACAAGACATACATATTAATACTCCTCTGTTTGGTTTTCTCTTGTCGATCTCTCTCTTCTAACAGAGACTTAGCCAAGGACCTAGAAGGATTAAGCGAAAGAAAGAAAGAAAGAAAGAAAGAAAGAAAGAAAGAAAGAAAGAAAAAATTGTTTTTGTTTTACAACATCTAATTACACCGAAAAAGGTATGTTTTTTTTTTTTTCTCATTGTTAAAAAACAAAATTCAACTGAGTAAATTTGAAGATTGAATTGGCTGCATTCAACAATTCACAGACAGGGCAGTATCCAGTCTAGGAAGTAGAAAGGGGCTCCAAGGAATTGTACAAAATAGAAGATTTATAAAGTCAGAAAGTGGGTAAGACAAAGGAGTCATAAAGACAAGATTATTTCTGATAAGGTCACCTTCTTTTGGAGAAAGGGATGTCTATCCTGCACATAACCTCACTTGCCCTGGTCAGTTTATTCCAGATTGACTGGTTAAAAGGTTACATTTTGCAACTAAGCCTTGGTTTGCCTAAGGTGGGGGCAGGCGATTATTTTGGGCGTGTTGTTTCATTTTTAACAAGCTGCTCTGAGATGCTTTTTTTTTTTTCAAGTTATGTTTTTATTTCATTGTATATTGCTCAAATAGCAATAACTGACAAAGTTTAGTAGAACAATTGTACACACTATTCATCTTGTCCAAGTTCGAGAATGGCACCTCATTTGAACAGACTTGCAGACCTGAGGAATTTGATTTCATTCTGAAATTGTCCAGGCCTCAAAAATACTGGTAGGAAAACCACACGTACTTTAAAGTCCGGGTGTTATGACATCTTTCTTTGATTTTTGATAACCTTTTTTTTGTTAATTTATTAGAGTTATTTTAGGCATTTCAGCATTTTATAAGCAAGTTATGATTTATTTCTCCAGAAGACATTTATTTAGGGGGTGAAACAATAAAACGTTCTTAACTTCCTAAAAGTCAAAAAGGTGGAATTGCAAAGTGTACTGTCTCAGGATCTTGAGAGTTCTTGTGAACTGTGGAAACTAATTTTTTTTCTTTTGCTATGTACTTTCTTCATAAGAACTCAAATATTTAGATTGTCAAATAATACTCTTTTAGAAAAAGGAATATCGTTGAGGTTAAATTGAAGTGGAAATGATGATACATATTTGAAATCTATCATAAATAGATGAACTTTTCCCATACATAGAATGAGCAAAGATGAATGAAGGAACAGACATTATGGAGAGCTCTCAGAGATCAACGTAAGTAAAAGAGAGGGAAGAGTTGGCCTGTAGTAACCAAATTATGCACTAAGAGAGATGGCTATCCTCTATTCTGGAATATTATTAGGAAATTTATCAGTGCTTTGCGAAAATCCTTCCAGATATCATGTAGATTGAAGTTACATGAATGCAAAGAATTACACCATTCAATGGACACCTAAGAATGTAATTTCCTCTGTTAAGGTCCTGTGAGTTCTTACTAATAAAATCAGCTAAAATGTGATGAGACATATTAAAAATTACAAGCACTATTCACTAAATTCAAAATCAGAAAAACTATTCTGATTTTATATAATAATTGTGAATTAAAACTCAGGAAATCTGTTTTTGTTAACCAGGAAATGAGTGGGTAATACCAGGATGCAAACCAAACATTAGCTGTATATTTAAAAGAACACTGTAAATTAATAAGCGTGTTCCTGCTTTGTTATTTAATAATTGTAGGGGAGAAAAGTAATTTTCTCTCTACCATTCAGAATTCTTAGCTGAGACTCTTGCAATAAAAGACAGATTAACAAGAGAAAAACTAACAAGCTTGTTAACATGTATTCCTCATGTATACATGAGAAATACCCAGGGGAAAATGGGAAACTCCCTGAGGTGTTCTAAACCACCAGCTTAAGTATCATATTCAGCTAAAGACCAAAGAGAGAAGTGTGGGGAGACCAGTATTGGGAAGTTACCAGGAAAAGTAAGGTAGGGTTTGTTTGTAGACTTGTACAGAAGAGTCTATGCCTTCTCTATGGATAAGGGTCTCCTGTGATTTAGAATCATCTTTCTCCTCCTGGCACAGAGAGGAAGCTAAGCTTACAAATGGACAAATCCTCTATAAAAATAAGTTTTCTGTATAAAAGGGATACCTCTACTCTGTTTTCAGAGTTTCTCCCAAGTCTGCTGTTTCTCAATCAGTCCAAAATAATCTTTCTGACAAAGAGGCATATTTTGGGGCGGCACATTCTGCTACCCTTCCTGACATTAACATTTAGGTAAATCTCTCATTCTCTAGGACTAGCTAATGTCCCAAAGGTTTGAAAAATAATGATTATTTTTGAGATGAGCCTGTTAAAGTAATACTTTGAGCCTGTTAAAGTAATACTTTTTTAAAAAAATAGGTTCATATGTTCTTGTTAACTACTTATCATAAGCTTAGACAGTTTTGTGAAGTTATTGGTTTGTTCCCACAAAGAATATAATATGTCCAAACAATCAAAATTATTTACTTGTGCTTAATGATCAATTACTGATTGAAAAACTCATCTGTGTATTATGGCTGGCAGTTTCCAATGACAGAATCTTAATATTTTTGGTATGTGTAACCGTTCAATATTCAAGACTCAGCTGAAATGTTTTCCTTTTTCCATTGTTTTTTAAATGAGAAAAGCTGTACGTATTTTTCTAGCAGTAACTTCTTAACAGAAAAAAAAAATATATATATATATAAATGTATTGAATAAGTCAAAATGGAATATGTAGTATTTTATTAGTTTTTATTTTGGTTGTGGACACTTTATCCCAATATTTTCTTCAGAGGCAAACTTTGTTTTTATTTCTTTTTAAAAAAATTTTTAATGTTTATTTATTTATTTATTTAATGTTTATTTTTGAGATAGAGAGCAAGCAGGGGACAGGCAGAGAGAGACAGAGAGAGAGAGAGAGACAGAGAGAGAGATTGAGACTACCAGTCTCCGCACTGTCAGTGCAGAGCCTGATATGGGGCTCAAACTCACAAGCCAAGAGATCACCCCTTGAGCCAAAATCAAGAGTAGGCACTTAGGCACCTGACTGAGCCACCCAGGCACCCCAAACTTTGTTTTTATTTCAGTAAGGTCATCTACTCAAGCCAGAACACTTGGGGTTAAATTAAATGTGTAAAGAGCTAAACAGAGGACCTAACCTGTATTTCAGGAGGCTTACTAGGGGTTTTCTATCTACTTAAGATTAGAGAACAAAATCTTTCTACTTCTAGGCTTCTTGCCTATTTTCTTGATTTAAATTTCTACTTCATAATTCCCTTTGGACATATTAAGTCCTGTATGGAAAGACTTTAAGAAAATATTGCCCAACTTTCCTGAGTTCTGTCCATAATACAGCTTGATTTTCATTTTTATTATTTTTGCTAAGCAAATATCTCAACAAATTTAATGAAGCCATAGTCCTATCTGAGTTTTGCAGTCAGTCTGTTTTAACATCTTTTGGAAGAAAGAATATCAAATCTGGAAGGGAAGTCAACTGTGGCCCTGCTATTAAGTGTTTTCTTTCATGACATATCAATTTAATATTGATATTTTGAATATGAAAGGCTTCCATACCTGAATGATTACTTGTAATCAATAAGCATCTCAGTAATGTGTATTTTCCTTGTGAATCCAACTTGTTAATATATAGCTGAAGCAGAGCTAAACCCTTTTTCCTCAATGTCTCAAAGGGGCAAAGTGTCATTACTTTCATTTTACTTTGAATGATTTCTAATAGTTGGTGTATGTACCTTGCATCTTCGACCTTCTAATTGAAATAAACCAAAATCTTCTTTAAAGACCTGCTCTTGCGGGATTTTATATCTCTTTATTGCAGATTGAATTTCCTCTACTGCAGTCCTAGTTATTTTTCCTAGTTTCCTTGACCAAATGTACCAACGAGGGTGGAGGTTCAGGTACCCTCCACTCCAAATGTGAGGAACATTTCTCCCTGGGAGTTGTGGTAATTTTCCAAATAATCACTCTAGTCACAGAAGTCACTATATCACATAGAGACAAAGCAGAGGCCTTCAAGAGGACACTATCTTTCCGGTCCCCCAGATTATCTGCTCCAGGCTCAAAGATCCTACACCAGCCCCGTAGCAGGGATGCGGGTTTTCTAGATCATTACCACCTTGGAGTTCGGCTCCCCTCTACCCAACCCACCTGAAAATTTGCCTATGCTAACTAATTGACACATTTATATAAATTACTGTCTTTATTTTTTTTTTTGGATGATAGATTAGATAAATAGATATCAAAGAACAGTGTTAGATTAGAACATGCTTTTCTACTGTTTCAATCAATAATTACTTAAACATCCATAAACACTTTTAATTTCTATTTAACTTTGTCGTGTTGCATAGGATGTATTTGTCAGGAGAAATATATAGCTGCTATTGAAAATAAATGATCAAAATACACTAACACAGCAAGGAGACAGTGATCTCTGTGCCTAACCCTTGAGAAAATCCATATGACATTAAAAACCACTATATAATTTTGCAAAACAAAAAGTGACCATAAACAACATCAATTAGTAAAATTAAAAGGTGATTTTTAATTTTTTTTCTTTGCTCAGTTGAACATAAATTGAGAGCTCCAAACTCATGGAAATAAAAATGCTATCAAATGGCAAAGGTTTTATAAAAAAATTCTCATATTTTATAAAATTTTATTAGTTTATTCAAGCTCCAACTAGATGCAGCTTATAGCAACTACCTATTTAGATTTTCCAGTATAACCCAATGAAACAGCATGTCTGAAATTTAAAATTTTCACTTTCCATGAATTTCTGCATTTTTTCCATTTAGAATGGT
The DNA here is from genome assembly GCF_018350155.1 of Leopardus geoffroyi. NCBI lineage: Eukaryota > Metazoa > Chordata > Mammalia > Carnivora > Felidae > Leopardus > Leopardus geoffroyi. Next base: position 21,537,865 of record NC_059333.1, read on the forward strand.
ACTTTTAGGGAGAGGATGTTCTTCCGCTGGGAAATTAGATCAATATCTTCTCTAAAAATTCAGTAGGGAGCCATGTTTTATCAGGATGGTACATCGTATTGTAGTGTTCTATTTCTCACTGAAATAGTGGCATGTGTCTCAATGGCCACACGTGGGTTCCCTGCTGCCATTACAAGTGAGTATGAAGCCATTTCCCTGGTGGAAACAGCTCCAGGACTGACATTTCACTACAATGAAGGGAGCTGGGGTTCCTCCAAGTACAATGACACTAAATGCTTCCCCACTTCCCCACTTTTCCCATTGAGAATCTCAAGGAGGATAAGAACTGAAATGCGGCTTAGGTTCATACAGGACAATCCACTTGTAATTGTAACTTTTTATATAATTGGATCTAGGCGCCTAAATGGCCTTCATACCTAATGTTCTTCAACCTTACAATGTTTATCAAAGATCCAAAATAATGCTGGGGTTCTACGTGAAACATTTAATTCAAACTACTATTGTTTCTTAGATATAATTTATTCACTTCTGGCTGACTTGACACAGGAGTACAGTTTATGGACAGTGAAAATTAATCTGCTAATAAGTTAACAAAAAAATATTTCTCCTCAATCAGGACTTAGTTTCTGCAGTAATTTCACCTCACAAGCTTGTCTTTTTAAATTAACTATTTTAATCACTCTTCACATACTGTACCAAGCATGAATGAATCTGTCTTCTTGCCTTTTATAGATACATATGTAGGTTTAGTAAATGTACTGTTTCATTTGTAATAGTATGATAAGTAGGTGAATACTGTGTTTTTTGATTGCCAAAAATGGGAAGTTTCACAGTATACAAAACTAAACATTATTTTTGGGGGGCTCCTGGGTAGCTCAGTCAGTTAAGCTTCCAACTCTTGATTTCAGCTCAGGTCATGATCTCAGGGTCCTGAGATCAAGCCTTGGCTCTGCTCTGGGTGTGGAACCTGCTTAAGACTCTCTCTCTTTCTCCCTCTGCCTCTTGCTCATGCACCCTCTTCCTCTCTCTCCCTCTCTCTCCCTCTCTCTGTCTCTCTCAGAAAAAAAGGAAAAAATAGTTTAAAATTATTTTCTTGGTCTTATTTAGCAGCCACATCATGCCTCCATACCGTTTATAGTGGAACTCGTCTATTTTCTTTTGTCTTTTTTCCTTTTTTTTCCCCATTAATGACTTTGGTGATGAAATACAAAACATTCATTTATCCATGTTTTATTCATTCTTCTACTTAGTCAATAGTTCTTAAATTCTTATCTGACTCTACTACAGAAAATAAGCCAAAGAAAATCTGTGAGCTTTAAAAGTCCTATCATCAGTTACTATTAATTTTGTCAATTCTCCTCTAATAATGAATAATAAGAAGTATATTTGAATAACCAAATGTGTTTCAATGGCAGATGCCTAGACATTTGATAAAGTTTACCTATTAAAACATTTCATCAGATATATTTTTTAATTCTGTTATTTATTAAACCAAAGTGTAATTGGGGCGCCTGGATGGCTCAGTTGGTTGAGCGGCCGACTTCGGCTCAGGTCATGATCTCACGGTCTGTGAGTTCCAGCCCCGCGTCGGGCTCTGTGCTGACAGCTCAGAGCCTGGAACTTGTTTCAGATTCTGTGTCTCCCTCTCTCTCTCTGACCCTCCCCCGTTCCTGCTCTGTCTGTGTCAAAAATAAAGAAAACGTTAAAAAAATTAAAAAAAATAAACCAAAGTGTAATTGAAAAACATCTGTATAATGAAAATAACACATTTTCAATCCTGTATTATTTTAACTCTATGTACGTCAAATAAAAGTGGCGACATTTACAAAATTTTGAAAAAACAAGTTAACAACCATTGACACTCTTGATTAAACAGAATTACTTCAGAGAACTTTAAAAAAGTCATAAAATTTAAAATTAATAATTTAATGATTTTGAAGATATCTGAACAGCTATGTTCGGTTGTGTCATGAATGTAGTTGTATTCAATCTGATTTAGTGTCTGATTCTGTTTTTACTTGATTCTCAGTGTCTCATCCTGCGTAGGCATTCAAGGAATTAATGCAAGATCAAGTTTGTTTCTATTTTATAATTTTGGGTGAAAATTTCCCAACTACTAATCTGTTGTCCTGGACACATTAAACTCTATAAAAACATTGAGAATTGAAACATGTTATTTCTTTGCTAAATACATACCTATATGTTAAACACCAGATATAAAAGAGTAGTTTAACAGTCTTCTCAGAAGGCGGCAAAAAGAAAAACAAAATTACACTGCAGACTGAGCATTTTTTTCTAAGCCGCAGTGAATTGCCATAATCCTTTCTAAGGTTGGGTCATCTTCTAATATGTTATCCTGTGAATTTTCATTGTCATAAAACATCTTTGAGATGTTCTGCCATGTGAAATTTGACTGACATCACTTTGTCTGAAATATCTTCATCCTTTCTGTAGCAATGTGTTTCCCCATGTTTGTTGGGAAGCTCACCTTTAATGAAATTCCTTGACTGCTTATCTCAAGTATCTGAAACCATGGCGGTATCAACATTTCCATGGCCCCCTATTTCTTCTAGAACTCCATTTATATTATATTTGAATTGAACTTCCAGTGTTGGCTTCTTATGGTCTTGAACTCATATTTTTGTGGCCCAATGACTTCTTCCTGTGATCCATTTTGTAAAATGTCACTTGGGTTTATCACTAGGAGATGAAAAGGCAAAACAACTACATGTTTGCTCTCTGTATGAACTGAACAAAAGATGGGCTGTGACCACCTACCATCGGACTTGAAAGTATATGAATGTAAATGATTATGATGAACAGGTTACTTATATAGTGATTTGTGAGCTGAAGAACTGACTGTGATGTGTGTGCTTTATTGCAATTGCTAGCAGTTAACTCACCTAGGTTAGAAACTTGAATCATATTTTTGGGGGGGCTGATTTTAATTAACAATGGTAAGTAGAATTTGTGAACATCATAAACAGGCAAAGCAAGGACAGCCATCCATTGTTTCATATGCAAACAATTTTAAAAACCTGAATATACATTTTCTTTGTGTTCTGTGAACACTGAAAACTGACCCCCAAACAATAACAAAGCATATCATACATCCTCTATTGAACCAAAAAGAGGTTTTATGGACAGTTAATGTTTTTCTGCATCTCTCTAATCCTGTTCATCCCAAATGTGTTACTGTGTGCATTTTAAAGAACAAATACAAAGAAACTTAAGGGATGCCTGGGTGGCTCAGCCAGTTTAGCATGGGACTACTGGTTTCAGCTCAGGTCATGATCTCGAGGTTTTGTGAGTTCAAGCCCCATGTCAGGCTCTGCGTTGGCAGTGTGGGGCCTGCTTAGAATCTTATCTATCTCACTTCTCCTCTGTCTCTCCCTGACTTCTGCTGTATATGTCTCTCTTTCTCAAAAAACAAAACAAAACAAAACAAACAAACAACCTTAAGAAAAAACTTAAAAAAAATAGACTTAATTTTCAAAAGGATATTTGAAATCTATGCCTATTTTTGCTTATTTCTTATAAACTCACACAGATCCTGTATCCCTCTTTCAGTGTCCCACAAGCAAAGCAACAAATGCTTTCAATTCTGGAACACTTTTGGTACACTTTGTTAATGTCTACATAATCTTCAATTCTTTACACTTTTTTAAGTGATGTACATATAGCAGAGATGAACATCACAGGTACTCTTGCCAGAGTCACAATGGAGTTAGGAGGAGAAAATTATTCAGCCACTCTCACACTCCTGTATTTTATTCTTAAATCATTGTAACCAATTACTGGGAAATGTAACTGATGAAGAAAATGTTTCCTCCCAGTGGGAACAGAATTTTTGATATGCAGAGTGGCTTTAGTCAGGAGTTAAATTACTCCCTTGAGATTTGGTTCGTTCAGTTTCCTGTCAGGGTCCACTCCTACAAAGTGTGAAATGGCAGGGGGTCATCAAGCAAATGTCTGGTTAGAAAATGTTTTACGGTAATCTAGTGGCATGCCAATATCAAACATAGGAACAGATGAGGCAAGGATCGAGGAGCACAGAGAGGTTAGGAAAGCAAATATTCCCTCTTACGGACAGGCAAGCTGGTGAACAAACCTACTTGATACAAGCAAAGTTGACAGTTCTCATTCTGGAAGGTCCTACTTTTACTGTGTAATCTGCATTTCACTCAAATGTTATTCTTTTCTGCCCTCGTGTTTCTATAGAGAATATTATCATTGCTTATGCTTCTAATACTTTAGAAATAATACATATTTATAGTATGTATAAAATATATGAAATTAAGGGTATAATCCTCCTTTCCTTAGTACACATCTCATATCATCTTATTTATCTCACAGACTCCAAATACATCTGTAAATAATGGGGTATCAATTAAGCCTTTTCTTGTTACCTTGGATTTGAAAAAGTTTAAACAGAATTATTCACTGGGGACCAAAGCTGAAGAAAGCAGTTGTCAAATACTGTTCACTCTAAAGAGAGCCATCAATCCTGGGCAGGCATTAACTACAGGCGTGCCACACAATGGAAAGAAGTATTCACCTGTTCTGCATCAATATTCCATTCCTTTCCAAAATATATAAAGTGACCTAAGAGGAAGAAGAGAGAAAAATTCTTCGAATCAAGGGTCTTTTTTTTTGTTCTCGAGAAAACTGCTGTGGTTCTTCAGACCCATAAAATAGAGGGACATTCACTTCCTCCTTTCCTGATTCAGCCAAAGGGAAGCTGGTTTTACGGGTGCCACATCCAAAACATGCTTCAGATGATGAGGCCAATATCTTGTTTCCTGGATGGCCTTCTAATGAACTTGACAATCTGAAGGACTACTATTCTTGGGAGATCTTGATATGTGATCCCTGAATTTGAGAAAAAGGTTTTAAACAGAGACTGGTGCTTACGTCTTTCCAAGACGCAAGGTTTAAAGAAATAACCCATTCACTCTTCTCTTGGTTGGTGTCGAAAACCTTAGATGGGACAGCCACACCTACCTTTTACACCTGGCTTTTCTTTCCAGCTTGGACACTCTCCTCACCTCACTGGAGCTCTTACACCCAAGGCTAGCATCAGGATGTCCTCTCTCTGGTAAATCAGAGCCTCTTAAACCATTTTATACTACCTTACAAGACACAAAAAGTGCTTCTTTCTGTGTACTTTGTGTATACTGGATATTGATAAAATTTTTGTAATGTGACCATGTCATAAATGAATCCTGGTGTCTGTTCATGGATTAATTTGCATCATAATAAAGTGTTCAGGTATGGAATACTTGTATTTATTTTGTTTTTATTTATTTTTTTTAATTTTTTTTCAACATTTATTTATTTTTGGGACAGAGAGAGACAGAGCATGAATGGGGGAGGGGCAGAGAGAGAGGGAGACACAGAATCGGAAACAGGCTCCAGGCTCTGAGCCATCAGCCCAGAGCCCGACGCGGGGCTCGAACTCACGGACCACGAGATCGTGACCTGAGCTGAAGTCGGACACTTAACCGACTGCACCACCCAGGCGCCCCACTTGTATTTATTTTGTACAAAATATTGGTTCATTGTTGGCCTTTTACTGTGGAGATGTTTATTCCTTTTTACTATGTTGATTCTATTTATCTTTTTAATTTAATTAGCCTTTAACTGCCAAATGTGATGCTTTTTCAGAACATGCCATTTAATGTTGACTTATTTTTTTTTAACCATAGAAGTATTTGATTATTATATAGACATATATTTCTATATTTTGTGGAATGCTTAGAAATATGCTCTAAAACCAAATTTATAAAGATAGTTTTGCCTAAATTGGAGTACATGTGAGCATAACCTAACGTTATCATAAAAATGTGATAAAAAGTTATTATTATTACTGTTTCCACATAACTAATAACTTTTCGCAGCATCATTTATTGAATTGTATGACATACCACTGCTAGAAACAATTTCATCTCTCTCTTAAAATAAATTATCTCATGTATATTTATTTTAGATATTTTAATTATTTTTTATTGACCCATCATTCCTTAGTTAGTACTTTAAGGTTTCGATTAATTCAGTCCTATATAATGTTTTATTTTGTAGTAAGAGTATACCTTCTTGTCAATCCCTTTTTCTCTGAATTTTCATAGTTATTTGCATTTTTAAAAAATACTCCTTAAGTTCGTATTTTTATTTATTTTGAGAGAGATAGAGAGCAAGTGAGGGATGGACACAGAGAGAGGGCAACAGAATCCCAAACAGATTCTGCACCGTCAGTGCAGAACCCGAGATGGGGCTCAAACTCACAAACTGTGAGATCAAGACCCAAGCTGAAACCAAGAGTTGGACTTTTAACCGACTGAGCTACCCAGTCGCCCCGGTTATTTGCATTTATTAATTACTGACTTAGGTTTATTAGATGAACTTTAGATCCATCTTGTTACCTACTTTCTCTCTCAAAATATGTATTGATGTTTTTAAAATGTTGATTGCTTCGAATTCCAAAATAATCAGAATTTATAATTTTACAACACTGACTTATCTCTAAAGACATGTGATCCCCACCCATTTATTCAGGTCACTTATATTTTCATCTCTTTTATGTATTTCCTTCATATTTGTTTCTTTGTTTCTTAAGATATGCATAAATATTTGCAGAACACAATAAAGAAAGTTTGGCTGCGGATCACCTTTTAAACTTCTATTTTTTTCATGTTTTCAGCTTTAGTGAAGTATAAATGAAAATTAAAGTTGTATGCAGTTAGAGGTAGTACTTGATGTTTTTGTATAAACATACATTGTGAACTGATCACTATAATTAACTTATCCATCACCTTACATAGTTACTATTTCTTTCTTCTTTCCTTTCCTTCTCCTTTCTTTCCTTCTCTTCTCTTCTCTTCTCTTCTCTTCTCTTCTCTTCTCTTCTCATTTTCTCCTCTCCTCTCCTCCTCTCCTCTCCTCTCCTCTCCTCTCCTCTCCTCTCCTCTCCTCTCCTCTCCTTTCCTCTCCTCCCTTCTCTTCCTTTTGTTGTGGTGAGGATGCTTAAGATCTGTGACCTCTTGCAAATTTCAAGTAGACCATACAATATTGTTAATTACAGTCTTCCTGCTATACATTAGATCTTGAGAACTTGTTCATTGTACATCACTGAAAATTTGTACCCTTGGCGAACACATCCCCTTTTCTCTCTCCCCCTAGTCTCTTACAACAACCATTCTACTATCTGTTTCTATGAGTTTGATTATTTTAGATTCCACACATAAACCAGATCATGTAGTATTTGTCTTTCCAAATCTCACTTATTTCACTTAGCATAATGTTCCCCAGGTTCATTCCGTGTTGTCACAAATGGCAGAATTGCCTTCCTTTTCAATGTTAATAGTCCATGATATACTATTCATATATAATCTTTATTTATTCATTTGTTTTAAGCAAATTAAATCACACTTGTCTCTGGAAAGAAAGCAACATCAGTGGACGGCTGTGTTCATGCACTTGAAGATGGGAAGGAGAGCTCAGATGTACAAGAAAGACAGAATCAAGCCTACCCATAGAAATTTGAAAACTTGTGAACGTATTCACAGAAGAACAATAACAACAATTTAATTTACCAATGAAGCTACATTAACAGTTTACCTCATGTGCAATTCAAGGACGGAAACTATTAAAATTTAAAATATTGTAGTTACCTTACTATATTTGGAAACTATAAAGAAAATAGTAATATTCTGTGATGGAAAAATATTTAGAATTGTTTACAATAACAATCTTGTTTTTAAAGAAAGGCCATGGCACAAATGAAAAAGTTGGGTTACATAAGTTATAGTTTAGGCCTACAATCATATTTGGTGGCTTTAAGCAGGCATGGCTTTAACTGCACAGCTCAGGCGTCAGCCTGTCTACTTCAAATTCATGCTTTCACTTTATTGTGAGTCCAAGGCCAAGTTCTTAATGTGTCTGTGGCTGTGTCTTTGTCAGTAAAAGGCAATAAATGGTGATAATAATCCTGCCTAACTATCTCATAAGGTAGGTATAAAGATTAAATGTAATAACACCGGTCATGGCCAAGGACAGTTTTTGACTCATTCTGAACACCTAATATATGATCCCTATTGATGAGAATGATGTTACCAAAGTTCCTGTATTAAAAAGAAAATAAATTATTGCTAATTTTTGAGTTAAAAGTTCAAAATACAGTGTTTTATATTTTTTTAAAGTAAAGTCTTCCCTGACATGGGGCTAGAACTCACCACCCTGAGATTGAGGATCACACACTCCACCGAGTCAGCTGGTACCACTTTTAAAACATTTTTAATGTCAGAAAAACAAAAATATTGCAGATGGTTTTCTCTAAGATGTGGAATTGTGTCTATTTTTTATTATCTTTCTCCTTTAAAAGTAAATTTATGGTAATATATAATCTTTATTATTTTTTTAATGTTTATTTTTGAGAGAGAGAGAGAGAGAGACAGAGAGACAGAGAGAGAGACACAGAATCCAAAGCAGGCTCCAGGCTCTGAGCTGTCCACACAGAGCCCCAAGCAGGATCTGAACCCACAAGCCAGGAGATCATAACATGAGCAGACATTAGACACTCAAACAACCGAGCCACCCAAGCACATCTAGTAAATATATAATCTAACTGAAGTTAAATTATGAATATGAGCCAAAGAAGAAATGGAAAATCTTCCATTTCTCAAAAAGTCACTATTCTGGCTATTGTTGGTTTGATGAATGTGACCAAAAACGTATAAATACAAATTAAAAATTGAAGTTACAATAAGGCTCTCTGTAAACATCGAGAATTACATGATAAAATAACTATCCAGATCTGCAATACTACAATTACACACTTCATGCTGTTAGAAATATTCGGTATAGTTATCAGTAATAAACACAGTGTGTTTTCTCTCTCAATCTTTGCATCCTAGGCTTGGGAAGAAAAGAAAAGAAAAAAAAATCTGAATAAGAAAGAAAAAAAAAATAGTTTGTCAGATCCTCAGAGCCTGGATCTGGGTTGCCAAGAACTGCAGAAAACACCTTTGTATGCTTCCCGTGCCCATTCCCTAATGCCTATCTCTTTTCAATAAGTAATGACTGGAATTATTCACATTCTAACAGGACCAAAATGGAAATTAAGATCGAGCTCGACGATTCCCAGGGCCATAGAGTGAGATGAAAATGTGTGTTATCTTATGTTTGCACTATTCTCCGTAGAATAACTCAAGTTAGCTTGCACATGAAAGACAGAAGGAGAAAAAAGAAATCATGCAATGGGTAGCCTATTTCTTGAGAGGTGATAATCAGCACTCAGCTAAATAGAGTGAAACTCGTCGGGATGAAGAAAGTGAAAGACTATTCAAACGCACTTCTGCCCACTTACATGGCCAGCATGAAGAAAATACTGATAGGTGTGCACTGTACTATTATTGCCTTTCCGAAATTTGTGATAGCATTAAATATGATTTTGAATTATTCCTCAAGATGGCATTTAAATATGTTCTCTATTTAAAATGCACACCTTTATAATATTTCTTTTATCTTCTCCACTGTGGCTCTTCTCCATCTAGCTCTTTCATGTAAATTGCTGGCTGCCTATTATTTGTTGTTTCAGCGATTTCCCGTCTTCCGTGCTTCCGTGTTTTATTTTGTTACATGTCTCAGGAGAAAGAAATTTTAATAACTTTTATTTTAACCACATTCTTCATTTTTAGTTTTGTGCTGGGAACTTACATGCTTTTATATATTACCATAGTTTGTGCTGGAAGATGTTAATTTTTAATAAGTATTTTCCTACTGGATAATCTGTGTTTTTTAGAATTTTGTGTTTAGAGATAAGATACTTTCCCCCCGAAGTTGTCATGGTTTTAAAGGTTCATTGACTTGTTTCAATCTTGCCATTCTACTGTATAGCATAACCCAAAATCAAGGTTAGGTCAAAGTTTTATAAATAGCTATGTTTTTCTTTTCTGTTTTTTTTTTTTTTTTGAAAGAAGACAACAAACATTTTCAGATGATATTTTTCTTTAATAATTTAAAATTCATGAAAAGTATGTATCTCTATATATACTCACATACACATAAACACACAATACTCTCTGACAATGCCAATGAATTATTTAAAAATTTTTAAAAGGTATGTTTTCCATTAAAATATAGTAGGCTGATAAAATGTATACTCTAACCTTCTTTCCAAGTGCTTTAAAATATTGGTAACACCTCTCACAATTGTGTTAAGAGGTTACTATTTTTTACCCCATTATATATATATATATATATATATATATATATATATATATATATATATAAAAGCCAAAACGAGAGACTGAGGAACTGATGTAAGATCGTACAGAGGGTAAGTAGCAGATTCCAGGCAGTCTGGTACATACCTTGCAATTGTTATCATCAGAGCACATACCTTGTAATTGTTATCATCAGCATTGTATTCCTTAACACCTTAACAAGGAAACAAAATTTTTAGAACTGGGTATACTCAAAATAAGCCCTCTTAAGAGATAATAAAACAGCTAATATTTGTTGAGAATTTTCAGTGCCTGAATTATTTTAATTATATTACATTTAAAAACATTACATGAGGGGCCCCTGGGTGGGTCAGACAGTGAAGTGTCCGGCTTCGGTCCAGGTTATGATCTCAGGGTTGGTGAGTTGGAGCCCCGCGTCAGGCGCTATGCTGACAGCTCAGAGCCTGCTTCAGATTCTGCATCTCTCTCTCTGCCCCTCTCCCACTCTCACTCTGTCTCTCTCCTTCTCTCTCTCAAAAACAAATAAACACACACACACAAAAAAAAGGAAAACAAATTACATGAATGAAGTAATTTAACCCATAACATAGGTTTCAGTGCATCCCTATTTTAGAGGTAAGTCACCCGCGGCTTAAATGATATTAACTAATCAACCTAAGGTTACACAGCTTGAGAGCGGTAATGCCAGGGAAGATTCTAACTCAGGAAATTTGGTTCCAGAAGGTACGGTTGTTAACTAGAGACACCATTTTAGCCTTTCTCACTTATATCAGTTGGTTGTTCACTGGTCCAGATGTGAATAAGCAATATTTAGTGTTTTCAACTCAGATTTAAATTGCTATTTTAGGCTATGGAGACTTTGTCTTTAAGACTTTTCCATTTGAAGAGATTATCATTCTTGAAGATCCTGTGACAAATTAGTGGAGGCAATCCTTAAAAGCAAAGCAACAATGAACCACTTTTAAGACTTGACAAAAGTTAAATGGATACTTGAAATAAAAACTCATAGTGGGGTACTGATAAAAGTTCTGTAAACAAATACAAATGCACAAAAAAATTCATAAATAGAACTTCTATTTGTCTAGAAATTATGTACACCCATGAAAATGCCATTTTCTGACTAGGAAATCCAAAGAGCATCATGCTTTAACCATTGGTGTGGAGGTGCATCTGCCTACATTACCCCTTGCTCTGGACTATCTATGTGATAGAAGAACAAAAAGTCCTTGAAATGAAAGCTGAGCTGCATCTTCCCCTGGTATTAACTAAGATCCTGCAAAAGCATCTCATAATGCTAGCTAAAACCATGGGGAACGTGGAGTGCATTATCAGAGTGGAAGTCATGAAAATCAGTCTCAACTGGTTATCAGTTACATAAGTACAAGACCACAGTCCCTACTTTTACCTTCTTTGTCGTCGGTGTATGTGTATGTCTCAGCATGTGCGTAAATTTTCTACTTTGTATTTTCACCCTCTGCCATTTTCTATTGGGGCCCATATGAATACATTTTCCATGCGGTTTACCTCAATAAGAACAAGACTTTGTCTAAGAGGGGAAAAACACGTTTCACATATCCCAGAATGCACGAAATAGGACATATGGGATTCTACCTCTGTGGGTAGGAGTTGCATGTGGGTTCAGTTAAGCACGCATTGTTGTTTTTCTTGTGGAATTTTAAAATAAATGAATGTAGACAATGGTGTGTGGATGTTGGACCACCAAAGGATCGAATATAATGAATATTATATTTTTCCTATCCTTCATGACTTCTTTCTCTCTTTTTTTTTTTTTTTTTTAGTAAGAGAAGCCCAATTTTTCTGTGAGAATAATCTCTTTGCACAATAGATAATATTAATGGGAGTGTCACTCATGTACACAGGCACATGACCCAACTCAGGCCTGACAAATGTCCTCTTGTTGCCTCTGTAGGACACAGCACAAGGGTTAAAAATGTTAAGAGTTGTCCCACTGTGGTGCTGTCTTGGGAAGGAAAGGTCTATTTGCTTTTGTCTTCCAGATTCCTTGACCTGTCTTGGCCAAGGCCATTTCTTTTCACCCTGTTAAGCTATGACTCCCTAAGCTTCAAATAATTTTCTTTCTTACTTTCATTATTCAGAGAAACTTTGTAGTTTGTGAAGCCAAAGAAATGAGGAAACATTTGTGGTTTCTTTCCCTCAGTGCTCATTATGCTCACACTTGTTTCTTAAGGCAACAGATTCATAAAAAATAATAACTTTCTAGGGAACAAAGTCTCCTATTGGTCTTAACATGAGCAAAAGCAGGTGCTTTTGTTTTTGTTTTTTTTTTCCCTTTAAAGTTGTTCACTATATATTTTTGCCTTAATATTTTCAAATATTAGTGTGATTTGAATATAATGGATATATTTATTTTCTTCTAGAAAGTTTAATAAGATCCTAAATAAGCTAAATTGACAGTTATTTTTTAGCTTTTCTTTAAGATAATATTTCCTAGAAATGAGTCTAAAATCTTACAAAAACTTTAAGTCAGTACAACATTGGGATGATATAATTTTTCTAAGATTTATTTATTTTTAGAGAGGGATAGCACAAGTCAGGGAGAGGGGCAGAGGAAGAAAGAATCCCAAGAAGGATCCATGTTCAGCCCAGAGTCCCATTCAGGGCTCAATCCTACCACTTTGGGATCATGACTTGAGCATAAAACAAGAGTTGATCGCTCAACTGACTGAGCCACCCAGGCAAGTGCCCCACATTCCCTTTGGTTAATCAATGATCTAGAGCAGGTGTATCAACCCTTCTGGCCAGTGAGATGTAAGTGGAACTTTGTAGTTATGCTTTAGCAAATTTTGTTCTCCAATCTAAAAAGCTAAGTGCATGAAGTAAAATAACCTTCATCAACCTCTGCTTTTTCTGCTTTTGTCTATTGTGGTGTGAGTAATGAGATTCTTAAATTTGCGTCAGCTACCCAGAGAGGGTATGTAGTAAGGACGGTAGTAGACCAGGAAGATGAGAACGGCTTGAGCTTTCCCTGTTGTTATTGAGCAGTTGAAACTTGTACCTGCCTCCTTCTGAATTGCTGGGTGATTTTCTGCGTTTGTTTGTGCAGCTTGGCACTGACCAAACCTAGGGAGGTATGCTCTTGGTAAGTCTATATGTGACTACTGTCCACTATGATGGGAATGTGTTCCTGGTACTGTGCAAGGTGCAACATGTGTTTTTGGTAGGTGTATGTGCTGGCCCAAATAAGAGAGATAGTAAATGCCTTAACTGTATAAGTCACTTCAGTTGGATATCATATTTTCAGCAAACAAACTGATATAAAAATAACTCTGAAAAAAATACATAGTGGCTAGCTGTTTCTCTTGCAATAAACCACTATAAATGAATGACATAAATTAGCAATATTTAAAATATGAATTGTCATGAACGTTTATCATCTATGATTAAAATGGCAATATTAAAATACAGAGTAAGCTGACATTATCTTGAGTACAATTTTACACATTTTAATACTTATTAAGTGTCCTGATAATACCTAAGTTTATAACTACTTTAAATGAATTGTTATTATTTTACACTGGTAAATAACTATGTCATTATTCTATATAATAGGAAATAATTAATTGGTTATTCCAAAGTTGACCCAAAATAATGTGAGAGTGTTTGTAAGAATGCTATTCTGATTACAATCTTTATACAAAAGAACATGAGAGCTTATAACAAAAGAATTCAGGGTACTAAATGAAAATAAAATGAGCCCAGAAATTATATCCTTCGACATAGCATTCAATGAAGAAAGCCTCACTTCCTCATTTAATAAAAATATACATATATATAAATTTGTATATAACTACATATTTAAAAATGCATAAATTTACATATTACAATTATATTATTTATATTTTAAATAGTATGAATAAATTAAATATAGATTTTAAAATTATAAGCTAAATTATATATATATTATTTATGTTATGAATAATATAAATAACTAAATTAAACATAAAATTTTAAATGTAAAAACTTAAAGATAGTTATAAATAAATTTTAATTTTATATACATATATATAAATTTTATTATCACTTGAAAAAATATAATCCTTCAGGCTGTTTTAAACTGTATGCCAACATATTCCTCAATCTAATGTCATAAAGAAACTTGCCATTTGGAGTATTTATGAAAGAAGTTAACCTGACAACTGGTGGAGACATAACCTTGCTTTTAGGGCTGATGCAATATTTTATATTAAAGGACGTAATGCGGCCCCTGGGTGGTTCAGTCGGTTAAGCATCTAACTCTTGATTTCAGCTCAGGTCTTGGTCTCAAGACCAAGATGTGGGTTCACGCCCCACATCAGGCTCTCTGCTGACAGCTCAGACCTGGAGCCAGCTTTAGATTCTGTGTCTCCCCCTCTCTCTGTCACCCCTGCTAACACTGTTTCTCTCTCTCTCTCTCTCTCTTTCTCTCTCTCTCTCTCTCCCTGTCTCAAAAATAAGTGATAAACATTAAAAATAATAAAGTACTTAAGGACCCCAAAACACGTTGGTGTTAATTATACCAGTTTTTTAAAAAAATAATGTGGAGCAGATTAGAAGAAAGAAAGAAAGAAAAGAAAGAAAGAAAGAAAGAAAGAAAGAAAGAAAGAGAAAGAAAGAGAAAGGCCACCCTGTTAAAAAAAGATGTTTCTGCCCAGTCGGCCTTAATTAAACACGAACAAGTTTACAAGCCTCAGTAAACAAGGATACACTATATTAAAGATATTTAGGAAGATGGATCATTGTTTTATTTGGGTTCTACTTTTTACTCCCTAGAGAAATTAAATACCAACGTGATTGCCTTCATTAGTACACTTTTAATTTCTCTCAAAATGTTTCATCTCTTCTAACACCATAATAAATAGGGTGCAGTACAAAGATAATTAATCCATTGTGCAATGAAAGAGAAAGATAATGTGCTTACTTTGACTTCTTTTATTATGAATTAATTCACAATCCAAGTTACTGAAAACTACAATTAATTTTACATGCTATTCTCGTGGAATACATGTCTCTGTATCGAAATTCTTAGATGCATAATAAATGTGTATATTTGAAAAAATGTACAACAAATAAGATACATTGCTGAAGAAAGTTTATTAGATGCTGGATGTGCTTATTTAGGTTATATTTGTGTTGTGACTCATGACTTCACACTGCTCACAGATATGTAATTATGCAGCTGATCATGAGAAGTTTATTTCATCTAGGACTAAAAGGACTATTTTAAAATATTTTTGCTTGCAGTATAACTTTGTATTATGAGAGGAGACATATTTTAACAATATATTTGCTAACAAATATAAGCAGTTTCTGCAGTAGGGTCAAAACTTAGTTCATCTTTCAATAACTTGTCAAAAGTTTATTAACACAATAAACATTTGACTATTGTTTTTGTCATTTGAGAGAATAGGATTGTGTTCTAAATAAAAAGTAATCTGTGTTAATAGATGAGAATACAGAATATGAAAGTATGTCTTTGAGAGGCAGGGAGATACAATGGAGAAAACTGTAGAGGGAGATTCCATTAGAAATGTGAGAGGTACTGAGTCTATTTCATTATATTTATACATTCTGCCTTGAAAGTAGAGACAGAGTCACGGCAGAAGTGCTAAAAACCTGGCCTGTCTCTTTTTCTCTCTTATTATGGCAAGACCTTACAGACCTACAGATGTATACTCTTTTTATTTATAAGTCTCTTCACTCTTATTAACAACTCCACAAAACTGCTGGGGACTATTGGGGATCACTGTCATGGCTAATCAATCCTAGGGGATGGACATCTATATCTCAGGCCTTGGAATCAATTAATTTGCAACAAGAGCCACTATTTTTTTTTTTTTTTGAGAGTTGCTTTTCTTACTAGTAATAAAGGAAGACATTGAAGGATTTTGAAAGATCCAACTTAAGATCTCAAATGATTTGTCTGAGTGCTGTGTAAGTAAATAATTGACCATTGAGGCCAGGGGTGAAGATAGAGGAGATCAATTAGGAAACTATTACAAGTACAAGATGTTCGAGACTGAACCACTGTTAAGATAGTAGGCATGGGATGAAGTGATTGAATTTGTGCTATATTTTGAAAGCAGAGCAGACAGAATTTACTGAAGGACCCAATGTAGAGGGAGGAAAGAAAAGAATCAAGGGTGAGTCCAGTAAATCTGGCTTAAGTAACTAACAAACACGAAATGTTAATCATCAAAATATGTGAGAATATGAGAGAAGGGTTTCTGGGGAAAAAATCTGGAGTTTGGTTTGCAATGCGTTAATTTGCTGAGATCTAAGAAACACCCATGTGTCACATAGGGTGAATAGGCAGTTGGTTAGAGGGAGCATTGGTTAGAGTAGCAGTCACAGATTAAGATGCAAATTTAGGTATCTTCTTATCAATGCTATTTAAACCTCTGAGATTGAATGAGATCACCTGGGGAGTGGGAGGCTTTGGAGGAAAAGAGGTCCCATGACTGTACCCAGAGACAATCTTTTAGATGTCCAGGAAGTGAGTAGGAATCAGATACAGAGATAGGGGAAGGGAGCGGAACATCAAACAACCCTAAACTGAAAACCACTTTACTGGACTTCTAAGAAGGAAACCAGGTAAACGTGGTGGCCTAGAGGTTAAATAAAATTTTTAAGTTCCATGGAAGAATGAGCGATCCACTATGTCAAAGAGGTTAAGTAAGGTAAGGGCTAAAAAGCAACAGTGGTAGTCATTGATACACCTATCTGCCTTCCTTGACTATTGGAATAACCTCATAGCTGGCTAGTCTGTCTGCTTCCACTCTCGTTCTCCCATATCTATTCTCAAAACAGCAGCCAGGATGATACTAGTAATATAAGTCTGACCGTGTTGAACATTCTCCATTTCTTTCTATCTTAATCAGTGCCAGCAAAGAGTCTTAATAAGGCTGACATTGCCCCATACCGTTTGGACTCATACTACTTGTATGATCTCATCTCCCACTCTCCACTTTGCTCATCCCTCTGAAGCTCTTCCTGCTGGACAAGACCCCACCTCATGAGGCATTTTGAGCGTTTTCCCCTTGCGCCAGACATTCTCTTTCCAGATGATCATGTGGTTCACTCCACCATTTTCTTCCAGTCTTTGATCACGTCAGCTTCTCAGAAATTTTTCACTTATAATTATTATTTAAAATTGCAAATACTTGGGGCGACTGGGTGGCTCAGTTGGTTGAACATCTGACTCTTGGGTTCAGCTCAGGTTATGATCTCATGGTTTCATAGGTTCAAGCCCCACATCAGGCTCTGCACTGACAGCACTGAGCCTGTTTGAGATTCTCTCTCTGCCCCTCCTCCACTGGTGCTATCTCTGTCTCTCTCAAAATGAATAAATAAATAAACTCAAAAAAAATTGGAAATACTCTTCTACTTTGCTACTTAGCCCATTTGCCCTTTTTTATTTATCATAATAGCACTTGACACCTTCTGCCATATTAATTATTTTTAATGTCTGTCTATATCCATTAAAAATTAGTTTCATATCAGCAATGCTTTTTTTCTGCATATCAGAAATGGAACATGCTGGGCAAATATTAGGCACCCAGTAAATATCTGTTGAATAAATTAATAAAATAATGAGTTATTTTTTTTCTACTGTAAACATGCACAATCAACAAATAGTATAATTATAAAGAGAAGAGTAGGGCAATTGGCTTGGGAAATAATGTAAGTTACCATTAACAGTTCTGTACCCATTTATTTGAATCACAAGTCATTACATCAAGATATTTCATGATTTTCCGCAGAAAAATAACACAAAACAAAACATTTTTTTGTACATTCAAAAAGCTGTACTTATTTAATGTATGCAACTTGATTAGTTTGGAGAGAAAGATTCACTCATAAAATTCACCATAATCGATGCCATAAACACATTCATCACCTTTAAACATTTCCTTTCACTCTCTTTATTGTTTTTCTTTTATGATAAGAATACACCAGAAAATCTACTTTCTTAGCAAATTATAAGTGTATAATACAATATTGTTCATTATAGTCACTATGTCATATGGTAGATCTCTAGGACTTATTCATCTTGCCTGGCTAAAACTTTGCACCTTTTGACACACCTCCATATTTCCCCTTGTCTCCAATCCTTAGTAACTACCTTTCTACCCTCTGCTTGTGTAACTTTGACTGCTTCAGATACTTTGTGTAACTGGGATGATATAGTTGTTCTTTTAGGTCAATATGGCTTATTTATTTTGCATAATATCCCCTGGCCCTGTTGTCGTGTCATCTATGTTGTTGCAAATGGCTGTATACCACGGACACATATGTAGGTTGTTTCCCCATCTTGGCCATTGTGATCGTGACTACTGCTGCAGTGAACATGATTGTTCAGATCTCTCTTTAAGATTCTGATTTCAATTGTTTTAGATATATACCAAAAAGGAGAATTGCTGCACTCTATGGTAGTTTTATTTTTAATTTTTTGAGGAACTTTCATGCCATTTTCCATGAACGCATGGCGTTTGTATTCAAAAAATGATTTTCTAGGTATAAGTATAGTGATATATAGAAGAAAAAAATCTAGACCAATTCACAAGTGTGTGTTTCATAATATTTATTTTTCATAATTTTATTTAAATGTTTTACTTGATTTTTTACTCACTAAAGTAACACATGCTCATGGTAGCCTGCAAATATTTTTACACTTCTGTAACTTAGGATAATTTTTAAGGCTTTATTTTTTTAGAGCAGTTTTTGGTTGACATTAAAATTGAGAGGAAAATACAGAGATTTCCCATGTGCTCCCTGCCTCCGCACGTACATAGCCTTCCACATTATCATATCACTCGCCAGGCAAAATACATTTTTTACCAAGGATAAATCCTACATTGACGCATCATAATCACCCAAAGTCTGTAGTTTATCTTAGCGCTCATTTTTGGTGTTATGCATTCTGTGGGTTTGGACAAATGTATAATGACATATATCCATCATTATAATATTGTAAAGAGCATTTTCACCTAAAAATCTGTGATCTGCCAATTCATCTCTCCTCTCTTCCACCCCAACAACCACCGATATTTTTATAATCTTCACAGCTTTGCCTCTATCAGGATGTCAAATAGTTGAAATCATACAATATGTAGTCTTCTTTCACTTAGTGTTATAAATTTAAGATTTCTCCATATCTTTTCATGGCTTCATGGCTTATTTCTCTTTAGCACTGACATTCCATTGTTTGGAATTTATTATTTATCCAATTCCTTGCCTAAGGCCTTCTTGGTTCCTTCCAAGTTTTAGCAATCATGAATAAAGCTGCTATAAACATCCACGTGCAAATTTTTGGGTGTACATAAATTTCCAGTTTTTTGGGTAAACACCAAGAAGTGCATTTGCTGGATTATAGGGTAAAAGCATGTTTAGTTTTACAAGAAAGCACAAAACTGTCTTCCAAAAAATGGCTGTACCATTTTGCATTCCCAGCAGCAATAGATTAGTTTCTTCTGCTTCACATCCTCACAAGTACATGGTGTTGTCAGTATTCTGGATCTGGGCCACTCTACTAGGTGAGCAGTGGTATCTTACTTTGTGTTGATTTGCATTTGCCTGTGACATATGAATTAGGGCATCTTTTCATGTATTTACTTGCTTTTTATAACTTTTTATTTAATGAATTTGTTTTCCCAATTCCAGTGTAATTAATATACAGTGTAATGTTAGTTTCACATGTACAATATAGTGATTCAACAATTCTATACATTACCCAGTGCTCGTCATGAAAAGTGTATTCGTAATCTCCTTCACCTATTTCAAGCAAATGTTCACCCATCTCCCTTCTGGTAACCATCTATTTGTTTTCTATAGTTAAGTGTCATTTATTTGTCTCTTTTTTCTTTGTTTTGATTCTTCCACATATGAGTGAAGTCATATGGTATTTGTCTTTCTCTAACTGAAATATTCATTTAACATTATACCTTCTAGATCCAACCATGTTGTGTCAAATGGCAAGGTTTCATTCTTTTTTATGATTAATATTCCACTGTATATATGTATCATTCTTCTTTATCCATTCATCTATCGAGGAATGCTTGGGTTACTTCCATAATTTATCTTTTGTAAATAATGCTGCTATAAACATAGGGGTGTATGTACCTTTTTGTTTTAGCGTTGTCATATTATTTGGGTAAATGCCCAGTATGACAATTACTGGGTCATATGATAATTCTATTTTTAATTTTTTGAGAAGCCTCCATACTGTTTTCCATAGTGGCTGTACCAGTGTGCATTCCTACCAATATTGCACAAGGGTTCCTTTTTCTCAATATCCTCATAACATGTTTCCTCTATTTTTGATTTTAGCTATTCTGACATGTGGGAGGTGATATCTCATTGTGGTTTTGACTTGAATCTCCCTGATGGTGAGTGATAGTGAGCATCTTTTGATGTGTCCGTTGCCTATCTGTATGTCTATTCTGAAGAATATCTCTTCATGTCTTTTGCCCAATCCAAATTGGATTGTTTTGCTTTTTAATTTAAAGTTTATTTATTTATTTTGAGACAGAGAGAGAGAGAGAGTGTGTGTGCATGGGTGGTGGAGGGGCAGAGAGAAAGGGAGAAAGAGAATCCCAGGCAGGGTCTGGGCTGTCAGCACAGAGCCCAATGGAGGGCTCAATCTCATGAATCATGAGATCATGACCTGAGCTGAAATCAAGAGTCAGATGCTTAACCAACCGAGCCACCCAGGTACCCCTGGATTATTTGTTTTTTTGGTGTTGAGTTGTCTATGTTCCTTATATATTTTGGATACTTTACCAGATGTGTCATCTGCAAATATCTTTTCCAATTCAGTATGTTGTCTTTTAGTTTTGTTGATTGTTTCCTTTGCTGTTCAGGAGATTTTTATTTTTACATAGTCCCAATAGTTTATTTTTGCTTTTGTTTAGCTTGCTTTAGGAGACATATCTAGAAAATGCTGCTATGGCTGATGTCAGAGAAATCACTGCCTATTCTCTCTTCTAGGATTTTTATGGTTTATGGTCTCAAATTTAGGTCTTTAATCCATTTTGAGTTTATTTTTGTGTATATGTAAGAAAGTGGTCCACTTTCATTCTTTTGCATGTACCTATCCAGTTTTCCCAATGCCATTTGATGAAGAGACTATCTTTTTTTCCCATTGCATAATATTTCCTGCTTTGTCAAAGATTAATTGACCATATAATCATGGGTTTATTTCTGGACTTTCTATTCTGAGCTTTCTGCTCTGTTTTTTGTTTTTTTTTTTTTTTTTTTTTTTTTTTTTTTTTGTGCTAGTACCATACTGTTTTGATTACTACAGTTTGTAGAGTATCTTGAAAACTGGAATTGTGATACCTCCGGTTTTATTCTTCTTTTTAATGATTGCTTTGGCTATTCAGGGTCTTTTGCAGTTTAATACAAAGTTTAGGATTATTTTTTCTAGCTCTGTGAAAAATACTGTTGGTATTCTTATAGGGATTGCATTAAATGTGTAGATTGCTTTAGGTAGCATTGGCATTTTAATGATATTTGTTCTTCTAACCCATGAGAATTTCTATTTATTTGTATCATCTTCAATTTCTTTCATCAGTGTTTTATAATTATCAGGGTAGAAGTCTTACGCTACTTTGGTTACATTTATTCCTAGGTATTTTATTGTTTTGGGTGCACCTGTAAATGGGATTTACTTCTTAATTTGTCTTTCTGCTATTTCATTACTGATGTATAGAAATGCAATATATTTCTGTACGTTGATTTTGTACGGTGACTTTACTGAATTCATATATAAGTTCTAGCATTTTTTTAAATGTGCAAAAAATATTTATTTTTTCCACATATAAAGTCCATGTCCACACGATCTCTGTATTAAAAGCTGACTTCTATTTTAACATGGTTATAGATATTGTCATCATACATGCAAAAAATATGGAACGCTTCACGAATTTGCGTGTCATCCTTGCACAGGGGCCACGCTAATCTCCTCTGTATCGTTCCAATTTTAGTATATGTGCTGCCGAAGCGAGCACTCTAGCATTTTTTTTGATGGAGCCTTTCAGGTTTTCTATATAGAATATCATGTCATCCGAAAATAGTGAAAGTTTCACTTCCTACTGATTTGGATGCCTTTTATTTCTTTTTATCATCTGATTGCTGTGGCTAGGACTTTTAATACTATGTTCAATAAAATTGGTGAGAGGAGATGTTCTCATCTTGTTCCTGATCGTTAGGGGAAAACTTTCAGTTTATCACCATTGAGTATGATGTTAGCTGTGGGATTTTCATACATGGCCTATATTATGTGGAGGCATGGTCCCTCTAAATCTACTTTCTTGACATATCATATCATATCATCATATCATATCATATCATATCATATCATGAATGCTGCACTTTGTCACATGGTTTTTCTGCATCTATTGAAATTATCATATTTTGTAACCTTTTTCTTGTTGATGTGTTGTATCACACCGATTGATTTGCAAACATTGAATCACACTTGCATCCCAGAAATAAATCTCAGTTGATTGCGATGAATGCCTTTTTAATGTGTGTTGGATTCTGTTTGCTAATATTATGTTGAGGATTTTTGCATCTATGTTCATCAGAGACATTGGCCTATAGTTCTCCTTTTTTGTGGTGTTTTTATCTGGTTTTGGTATCAGGGTAATGCTAGCCTCATGTATTTGGAAGTTTTTCTTCTTCTGTTTTTGGAATAGTTTGAGAAAAATAGATATTAACTCTTCTTTAAATTTCTGGTTGTGTTCATCAAATACAGATGGATCTGAAGCCATCTGGTCCTGGATTTTAGTTTGCTGGGAGTTTTTGATTATTAATTCAATTTCATTGTTGATAATCAGTTTGCTAAAATTTTTTATTATTGTCCTGATTCAGTTTTGAGAGGTTATATGTGTCTAGGATTTTATCCATTTGTCCCAGCTTGCCCAATTTGTTGGCATATCATTTTTCTTAATATTCTCTTCTAATCCTATGATTTCTGAGGTGTCAATTCTATTTCTCCTCTTCCATTTCTGATTTTGTTTATTTGAGTTTCTCTGTGTCTGTTTCTCCCTCTCCTTTTTTTTTTTCTTTAATAACTCTGGCAATAGGTTTTGTTGATCTTTTCAAAGAACTAGCTCCTGGTTTCATTGATCCGTTCAATTGGTTTTCTTAGTTTCTATTTCATTTACTTGTGCTCTAATCTTTATTTCCTTTCTTTCATTGGTTTGGATTTTGTTTATTGTTCTTTTCATAGCTCCTTTAGGCCTAAGATCAGTTATTTATTTCAGATTTTTTGCTTCTTGAGGTAGATATGTATTGCTATAAACTTTACACTTAGAACAGCTTTTGCTACATCTCAAAGGTTTTGAACTATTGTGTTTCATTTTCTTTTGTCTCCGTATATTTTTAAGTTTCCTTTTTGATTTCTTGGTTGACCCTTTCATTGGTTAGTACCATGTTATTTATGTATTTGTGTGCTTTCCAAATTTCTGTCTTGTGGTTGGTTTCTAGTTTCATAGCATTGTGGTTGGAAAAGGTGCATGGTATGACTTCAATATTTTTGAATTTCTTGAGATTTCTTTTGTGGCCTAGCATACAATCTATTTTAGAGAATGTCCACGTACTCTTGAAAAGAATGTATATTCTGTTGTGTTAGGATGGAATGTTCTGGATAAATCTGGTAGCTCCATCTGCTCCAATGAGTCATTCAAAGCCACAGTTTCCTTGTTGATTTTCTATTTGACTAATCTATCCAACAGTGTAAGTGGTGTTAACACCCCTACTATTACTTAATTATTAATTAGCTACTTATTAATTGATAGTATTACTATCCATTACTTCCTTTATGTTTATTAATAGGTGCTTTATGTATTTGGATGCTCCCATTTGTGGTGCAAAAATATTTATAATTGTTACATATTCATGCTGGATTGTTTCCTTTCGGAGTAGGTATCATCTTTGTCTCTTGTTATACTATTTGTTTTAAAGTATATTTTGTTCAATGTAAGTATTGCTGCTCTAGTTTTCTTTTCACTCCCATTTGTAGGATTCATGTTTATCCGTCCCTTCACTTTCAATCTGCATACATCTTTAGGTCTGAAATGAATGTCTTGTAGGCAACTTATAGAAGAATCTTAATTTTTATCCATTCAACACCTGATGTCTTTTAATAGGAGCATTTAATCCATTTATATTCAAATAATTATTTATAAATATGGACTTGTCATTTTCTTACTTGTTTCACAGTTGTTTTTGTAGTTCTCTCTGTTATTTTTTTCCCTTGTTCTTTTCTCTCACAGTTTACTGGCTTTCTTTAGTGGCATACTTTGATTCCTTTCTCCCTCCTTTTTGCATATCTATTATTGGATTCTTGATTTGTGGGTACCACCAGGTTTATATATAACTTCTCATGCATATAAGAGTCTATATTAAGTGGGTGGTTGCATAAGTTTGAGCCCATTATAAAAATGCTAAATTTTTACTCCTCTCCTTCCACACCCAGGTTTTAGGTATATAGTGTCATACTGTATATCCTTTTATTTTGTGAATCTTTGACTGATTTTTATAGATATGCTTAATTTTACTGCTTTTGTGCTTCCTACCTTTCTTACACCTGTTTATTGTCTTTCATTTCCATTTAAAAATCCTATTTAACATTTCTTATAAGTCTGGTTGAGTTGTACTTTAACTTTTGTTGTCTATGAAACTCTATCTCTCCTTCAATTCTGAATGATATAGCTTTGTTGGATAGAGTATTATTGGTTGCTGCTTTTTTTTTCTTTCAGCACTTTGACTATATTTTGTCCCTCCCTTTGGGCCTACAAAGTGTCTGCTGAAAAATCACCTCATAGCTTTATGAGGTTTCACTTGTATGTAACTATTTTCTTTCCTCTTGCTGCTTTTAAAATTCTCTCTTTATCACTCTTTTTTGCTATTTTAGTAACTATGTATCCTGGTGTGAACATCCTTGAGCTGATTTTGTCGGCAGCTTTCTTTGCCTCGTAGATGTGGATCTCTGTTTGCTTCCCTACATTAGAGAAATTCTCAGCTATTATTTCTTCAAATATGTTTTCTTCACCTTTTTCTCTCTCTTCTCCTGGGATCCTTATAATATGAACATTGTTACACTTGATGGTGTCACTGGATTCCCTTAATCTGTTTTCATTTTTTTTATTAATCTTTTTACTTCTCCTGTTCCACTTGATTGCTTCCCATTACTTTATCCTCCAGATCACTGATCCATTCTTCTGCTTCTTCTAGTCTATTCTTACTCTCTCTAGTATATTTTTAATTTTAGCTATTGAGTTCTTCATCTCTGATTGGTTCTTTTATATGTGTTCTATCACTTTTGAGGGTCTCACTGAAGTCCTCCATTTTTTTCTTAATTCCAGTGAGTCTTCTTATGACCATTCCTTTAAATTCTCTATTAGGCATGACTTATCCCTGTTTCATGTATCTCTTTTGCTGTGATTTTGCCATATTCTTTAATTTGGGGTATATTCCTCTGTTCCTCTGTCTCCTCATTTTGCCTAACTCTGTGTCTGTTTTTATAACTTAGGAAAGTCAGATATGTCTCCTGATCTTGCAGGTAGTGGACCTATGAAGAAGAGTTCCTTTGGTGCCCTGTAGTGCAATATATCATGTTCACCAGAACCTGGCCCTTCAGGGGTGTCTCCTATGTGTGTTGCATGCACCCTACAATTGTGCCTGAGCTACTTTTGCCTTCAGTCCAGTTATATGCAATGGCTCTCTTTGTCTGCTATGGGTACAGTTTGCTCCCTGCCATGTTAGTGAGCTATCTGGGCTTCAGTTGAGTCAGAGCAGTCATTTGCCAGAGGTGTGGTAGTAGTACACAGCACCCTCCCTGTATTGTTTCCTGGACGGCTTTCATTGGTGGAAAAGGTCTGCCATCAGACCAGATGTCTGCCCCATTCCCACTGCTGAGGTCTCAGTTGAACTGGTGTGTGTGGTTATCTTTCCCTCTGTCTGGGGTGGGAATCACTTTATAGTGACACTGGCCCCTGTTGGGACTGTTTGCTCAATGCCATTTTTGTGGTACTGATTTGGATGGATTCCTGCCAAGGGCTTGTTGAAGGGGAGGAGTCCAAGAAAAGCCTGGGTACAGAGCATGTGGTGTTAGCAAAGATTGCCCAGGTCTGCTGTGGGAGGAGACCTGGAACCAATTTAGAGAGCTGACAAGGGTCAGTTGGAGGGGACAAGCCTGTAGAAGAGCCCAGGAGTGGGGAGCACTGTTAGCAAGGTGGGGAGTTTTCATGCTGCACTGTTTCCTGCAGGTGTTCCTCTGTTTAGGCTGGGAGGTGGGAGAAGGAAATGGTGCCTGCCAACTCTTTTGTTCTTGGAGAAGTGTCCCAAAGACCCCTATCCCTCCAGCACACACTCTGATAATAATAAACAAGTCTCCCTCCAGTATACCCAAGGTGTTTTTCAAACTGATGCTTCTATAGTCTATCTCTGTGGGCTGTGTTGTGCTATCTCAAGGATGGGGACTCAGTTTCCTCTAGCTCTCTAGAGCCAAGCCCATTGATTTTTTTAAGTTCCAGGCATTAAGTCGTACTGATAGTAAGAACTCTAGGAGTTATGTCCCTCTGTTTTTCAAAGTCAAATGTTATGGAAATTGGTCTTCTCAGTGAAAGTCCCCCATGCCTGGGGTGCCTGGGGTGGGGTCTGTTCCTCTCCCTTCTCCTTGTTTTTTTTTTGTTTTTTTTTTTTTTTTTTAATTTTTTGTTTTTCAACTTTTATTTATTTTTGGGACAGAGAGAGACAGAGCATGAACAGGGGAGGGGCAGAGAGAGAGGGAGACACAGAATCGGAAACAGGCTCCAGGCTCTGAGCCATCAGCCCAGAGCCCGATGCGGGGCTCGAACTCACGGAGTGCGAGATCGTGACCTGGCTGAAGTCGGACGCTTAACCGACTGCGCCACCCAGGCGCCCCTCCCTTCTCCTTGTTTATGGTGGCTCTTCCTTGAGTGGATAGTCTTGCAGGTCAGCTTGGTTTCTGACCGTATGTCTGCCCTTCCCACCATTTTTGATGCAGACTTTTCCCTATGTTTAGCTGTGGAAAGTCTATTCTGCTAATCTTTGGGTCATTTTCTGTATTATTTCTATTGGTATAAGTATTATCTAGGTGTATCCATGAGACCAGGAGAGTTTAGGATTCTCTTATTCCACCATATTTGCCAGAAGTCCCTTTTATAACTTTGTTAAGTAGCATTTAAACCATTAACTATGTATTAGATAGTGTGCTGAGTACTTCCACATATCATCTTATTTAATTCTCCTGACAACCTATAAAATAAAAGATTTTCTAGAGTTCACATAACTACTAAATAGCCTGGACAGATTTAAACCTACAGCTATCCCAAGCCTATCTTGACTCAAACTTTATGTTACATTATCCCCTTTAAAGATTCTTAAAGAAACACAGAGTCATTATTAATATTACTATGAAATTTACTCAATTGAATGCATTCTGGTAGTTTTGCACATTTTAACACTGCTGAAATAGGAAAGAATCTTAGTCTTACAGATGATTGTGCTTATAACCGCTGTCAGCCAGATGACAATCACTACTCAGTAACGTTGAATACTATTCTTGACATTTGCAGCTAAGGAAAAAATCATTAGTACTGGAACCATAGTATAGATGAAATACGTGGAAATAATTTTTCTATTATGACAATATTATTAACACTCATTTATTATAGAGTACTAATTCTGCCAAGAATTTTCTACTATATATATACACATATATACACTACTATCTATATACTATATATACATATATATATACATATATATACATGTATATACATATGTACATATATATGTACATATACATATGTACATATATACATATGTATATGTACATATATACATATATATGTACATATACATATGTACATATATACATATGTATATGTACGTATATATACATATATATATATATGTATATAAATATAAAGTTCCCATTCTTAGGATGGAATCAGGATTTGAACTCAGATATCTGAGATCTCACAGGAGGAAGATCTGGAATTTTAATAACTATGTGTTACTGATATGTCACTATTATGGGTTAAATATTGTGTCCTCCCCAAATTCACATACTGAATTCTCTTGACCTTCAATGTGATGACATTCGGAGGTAGGGTTTTTGAGAGGTAATTAGGCTATGAGGGTGGAACCCTTATGTATTGACCTTGTAAAGGGATACAAAGACCAACTTTTCTTTTTCTGCTACATGACAATGCAATGAGAAAACTATAATGTATGAACAGGAAAATGGCCCTAATCAGACATTAGATCTGATGACACCGTTACCTGGGACTTCCAACCTACCAGATCTGTGAGAAATAAATATCTATTGTTTAAGCCATGCAGTTGATGGTATTTGCAACAGCCTGAGCTGTGTAACATAGTCTTGAACTGACTCACGCAGTAATCTGTGTTTATTGTCGCATTTGTTTGTCAAGTAAAACACTTGTATACAGTTGGTGTTGAACATATGTTTAATTATTTTAATGATCTTTATTGATACACCTCACCAAGGATTGGTCAAATGCCAAATTGTCCCCAAATTTAGTCCGTATCTCTTCCATCTTTGCCTCCTGAGAACTTTGTACATAATTTTAGAATTGTACTTATTATTCTCTGTCTCTTTGGTTATAAGAGACAAATTTTCCCCCAAGTGAGGAGCATTTCTAGTTCATCTTTGTATTTCCACACAACTGGTAGAACACTTTGAATATCGGAAATTGCACTGAACTTGATTTTTAGGTCTTAAATCATACAGACACCCAATACATAAAACAAATGCTCTGGTTAATGTCAGGCAGATATTATGTATCCTTACCTCTTTTGCTGATCCCACTTCACTATGACCCAGTTGTATTACTTGCATTTTAAGATAGAACCTGGCAGAATTCTGATCCAGATAACTCATATTTATCTTTCACTAAGAGCATCAAATGATTTTGGTGCTATTTCAATATTAGGCTGTTAAATTCAGAAATCATTTCTAGAGCTTTTCTTCATTCTAAATTCTATAATTCCATAGAATTTTCTATTTTTCTATATATCTTTGTATCCATACATATCCAACATTCTATTCTCTCTTCTTTTACTGATTGTGGTTTTATGAGAAAATTTCTGACATATATACATATATTAATGTATATAATTATATTTCATATTTGAATAAATAGAAATCCATCCAAAAGTTTAAAAATTCAATTTGGAGAAAATAGAAGAATAAATTCAGATATTTTTTGAAAATTGTCACACCCTGGGATATTTAGTAGGAATGATGCTACAAATTTTTTAACAAGGAAGTATACAAGGATTGGAAAAATTCAATATAATTAAAACTGATAATTTTTGTTAACTCCTATTTTAATGATTTAGATACAAGTATTTTGTCTCAATTATCTAGATTTCACCAATCCACTTTACATGGTCATAGATTAGGACAAGCAAACTAGGTATTTAGAAAGAAAATCACTTATTATTAACACGAAATTGCTTAGAATCTGATTTAATTTGATCGTCTTATGATCTGAAAGGTAACAGTTTTGGTTAAATGTCTGTGAAAAGCAAATTTAAGCATGTCTGAATTCATAAGCATAATGAATTAACAAGGTACAAAATTTTTACTCGTTACTCTCCTTTGAACACCTCACCAACATCGCATCATCACCGATGTTTCCTATTGAACAGTTTTTGTTTCAGCTGGTAGTATATCCTATAAGACTAAATTATATATTTGCATAAAATTCTATGCATTACACATTAGAGTAATCTTTCAAATTTGTCACCTTCCAAAAGAGTAATGAATCAGGGGATATATGTAATTTTGCTCCATTATTCAAACTTAATATGAGCACTGGAATATGTTAAATACATTTAGGTGAAACATGATTTATAGCCTTTGTGTAAAAACCTACAGATAATGCCATCTCAATATTATACTTCTTCATCTGTGTTATTTATTTTAAAATGTATTTCATATTTCAAAGAGAAGTAGCATATTCCAACTTCAGTGATGGAACATTAATTGTATATTCATGCATGAAATACAGTCCCACCAAATATCACCTGCAGAATTTCATGTGTAAATTTGTTTTCTTCATATGAATAGTGATCCTTAATTAGATAGTATGCAATCTTCTCTCTGGAAAAATTAAAGTGTTTGGATATGTATCATATAACACTTCTTTTTATACTTTATACACAGAAAGATACTTTTAAAGATTAATAAGCATAGCAAAAGTAATTTTAGCAAGATCCTGAGAGGAGTAGGCTATTGGACATTTTTCCCAAATGCATGAATTGGTGGAGAAAGGGTATTTTGTTTTCTGAATACACCTCTCACCCCACATGATCCCAAGATTCTTTTATATCCCCACGTATATTACTTCCATTATTTAAGGCCATGCAGCTTAAAGAATATAAACTTTGAAATAGCCTATGAACATTATTTCTCACACAAACTAATTAAGAGGCAAGGAAAAAATAAAACAGCTGCTAAATTTCTTTGGAGAGTTTATTGTTTGGAATAAATAGAGCTTAGTGAAAACCAGTTCATCCTGAGCCAATGTGTATAGGTTGGAGTCTTGCTCCAGATCCTACAACCTCTATGACTTTGGCCAACTTTGCATGCAAGAAGGATAACAAGAGTATTGACATCATAAGTTTTTGTGAAGACTAAATCAATTTGCACATACAACATATTTAAAACAGTGCTTGAAACAACAAGAATAAAGTAAATGCAGCTAAATTTATTTTTCATGACTCTTTAGATATATGCAATTTACCCCTCTATGTGTTGTTTTGCATATATATATATACTGTGTGTGTGTGTGTGTGTGTGTGTATATATATATATACACACACGTATATGTATATATATGTATATATATATACATGCATAGATTCTAATGTATATATATGCGTGTGTGTGTGTATATATATATATATATATATATATATAGTGTGTGTGTGTATGTGTACAGTGTGTGTGTGTATATATATATATTTATATACATATATAGAAGTATAGATTCTAATATATATTTAGTAGCATTTTTCTCCTCTGATAAAATATTCAATCAAGTCCTCCATAGGGAATAAGATATTTGTTTTCGTAAAACTTTTTGTTAATCACCGTTATTTTCTTCAGCAGAAATCTGATCATCAAAGTAGTCAAGGGAAAACTTATCCAACTTACAATTCATTGATTCACAAGTAAGAGAATATAAATCAAGGGAAAGGATGTAAAGAATTTGGCATTTCTTATTCCTTAATGCTAAATAATGGAAAAATTTAAATTTCTCAACAAAACAAGCATCTAAAGTTAAAACCAACCACCTTTGCCACAAAATGATCTTTTCCTCGCTACCTAAAATACATATTAAATATTTATTTATTATAATATATACTTTACATATTAAATATTTAAAGAAAAATGGACAAAGGTCCAGGACTAAATGAACTCTGAATTTCTCAAGATTTAGTTTAATAATGTCTAATCATGAAATCATCATATATATGTAACACATTTTTAAGTTCTAAAATGTTAATTATTTAATATTTCCATATGTCCATAATATAAATCCAAAATAGATTAAGGAAATTAGTGCTTTGCTTATATGTTACAAAGGTGTTTTCTCCAAATGTGATTTTTTATTGTGTTTATATATATATTTTTTTTACTGTGCAATGTAAAAATTTATTATCTAGCTGAAATGCTACTTCCTGGAAGGCTTTTTGAATTCTACATTGTACTAGAATATCTTACTCATTTAAAAAAAAAACATCATTTTAACACTACTCCTTTGTTTTTTAACCATGTTTTCAAATTTACCCAAAACAATCTATGTATTTAATGCAATCCTTATCAAAATACCACCAGCATGTTTTACACAGCTAAAACAAACAATCCTAAAATTTGTATGGAACCACAAAAGATTCCAAATAGTTCAAGTAATCTTGAAAAAGAAAAGCAAAGTGGAGGCATCACAATTCTGGATTTCAAGTTATTTTACAAAGCCGAAGTGGTCAGGACAGTATGGTAAACTGACACAAAAATAGGAACATAGATCAATAGAACAGAATAGAAAACCCAGAAATGAACCCACAACTATATGGCTAATTAATCATCAACAAAGCAGGAAAGACTATCCAATGGAAAGAAGACAGTCTTTTCAACAAATGGTGGTGGAATGCAAATGAATGAAACTGGAACCCAGTTTAGTTTTGAGACCACTTTTGGACCATTTAGTGCACTGAAGTATTAGTTAAATGATGCCTTCATGTCCTAAAATAGGTGAAGGATTCTAAGCAATTTTCAACTTATCAATTATAATTTTAAAGACTATTAGAAACAAAAATAGAATATAAAAGTTTTTATTACATTTATCAGTTATGCCACAAAGTGACAAAAGATTGGAAGGACATCTTTGGATGTCATTTGATTATGTTCTTTTAGGTAAAACATATTTTCCTTCCTTTGATTCATGGGGAAAAAATTGCCAACTTGCCTATGATATCTCATATCCAATTTTAACAGAGTATCTTTTTAAATAGCTTTCAATAAAATTCCATCTTAGCCATTTTAAATTCTTTCTTTATTTCAGGGAAATGGAGATGAGTTTGGTAACTCCCTGTCATAATGACACTGTATATTTAAATCAAATTTCAGAATTCACTTTTTTTTCCCCTAAGAATAATTCTAATCACCTTAAAATTCCCTTCTTGCTGTTTTGATTTGATTTGTACTTTAATAATCCTTCTGGCTTTTCTTGAATCTATAACAAAGCTATTCTGGAAATAGAAAACAATAAAAAGATCAGAGTCTGATCAAGGCCAGTCTGGTCATGTGCATAAAATGTCATTTAATTTAAATAGTACATAATCAATAAATGTCAGTTTAGCAGATGAGTGATTAAGTGAAACTATTGTACAGTTTGGCCATTAAGTACAAGCAGAAAGGCAGTATGGGCTTGAACATCAGTCTTAATTTCTTGATCTATAAAATGGCTTATTCTAATTGTAAATACCCAAAAGGCTTCATAAGGAATATATGAATTACTATATGTAGAGTACTTAAAATAGTGACTTGTCTCTAATAATCATCATAAAATTATTTGCTATTAGAAATATTAAGCTTTAAACAAGCAAGCAAAGATAAACTGGAATAAATGGTTTAAAAATAAATGTGCATCTCAAAAAGACAGGCTCCAAAAACCTCCAATAGCATGGAGGTTAAGGAACACCCTACTAAAGAATGAATGGGTCAACCAGGCAATTAGAGAAGAAATTTAAAAAATATATATGGAAATAAATGAAGATGAAAATACAACAATCCAAACGCTTTGGGATGCAGTGAAGGCAGTCTTGAGGGGAAAATACATTGCAATCCAGGCCTATCTCAAGAAACAAGAAAAATCCCAAATACAAAATCTAACAGCACACCTAAAGGAAATAGAAGCAGAACAACAAAGACACCCCAAACCAAGCAGAAGAAGAGAAATAGTAAAGATCAGAGCAGAAATAAACAATACAGAATCTAAAAAAACTGTAGAGCAGATCAATGAAACCAAGAGTTGTTTTTTTTTTTTTTTTGAAAAAATAAACAAAATTGATAAACCTCTAGCCAGGCTTCTCAAAAAGAAAAGGGAGAGGACCCAAATAGATAAAATCATGAATGAAAATGGAATTATTACAACCGATCCCTCAGAAATACAAGCAATTATCAGGGAATACTGTGAAAAATTATATGCCAACAAACTGGACACCCTGGAAGAAATGGACAAATTCATAAGCACCCACACACTTCCAAAACTCAAACAGGAAGAAATAGAAAACTTGAACAGACCCATAACCAGCAAAGAAATTGAATCAGTTATCAAAAATCTCCCAACAAATAAGAGTCCAGGACCAGATGGCTTCCCAGGGGAGTTCTACCAGACGATTAAAGCAGAGATAATACCTATCCTTCTCAAGCTGTTCCAAAAAATAGAAAGGGAAAGAGAACTTCCAGACTCATTCTATGAACCAGCATTACTTTGAATCCTAAACCAGACAGAGACCCAGCAAAAAAAAGAGAACTACAGGCCAATATCCCTGATGAATATGGATGCAAAAATTCTCAATAAGATACTAGCAAATCGAATTCAACAGCATATAAAAAGAATTATTCATGATCAAGTGGGATTCATTCCTGGGCTGCAGGGCTGGTTCAACATTCTCAAATCAATCAATGTGATACATCACATTAATAAAAGAAAAGATAAGGACCATATGATCCTGTCAATCGATGCAGAAAAAGCATTTGACAAAACTCAGCATCCTTTCTTAATCAAAAAGACAGGCTCCAAATAAAAAACTTTAGCCTGTAAGCTGTTAGTCTCGTATTTCTAAAATTTATATAAATACTAGAATTGGAGGGTATTAAAAAATCTTCTCATGTGTTTATGTAATCCCACTCAATTCTCACTTTCATAAAAAGAAGTGGGGCATGTAAATTCATGTGTAATCCCCTGTATTATGCGAATGATTAGGTAGATACGTAGATCAAGGATCTGCAAACTGTGTCCCTTCACCCAAATCCATCTCACTGTTTCTTTTGTAAGTAAAGTATTACTGAAAAATGATTAGGTCCATCCCTGTTCATATTGTCTCTGGCTGCTTTTATGCCACCATGTTAAAGTTGAGAAGCTGCAAAAGGAACCTTATGGCCCATGAGAATGACAGGATTTGCTCTCTGGTCCTGACCAAATAAAGATTTTACGGATACATTTACAGATACCTGTAAATGATGAAGAAGAAAAGACATGCAGAGGTTGAATATATTACCAAATACATTTGAATTTATGAAAAAAAAACTTTTTACCATTTTGAATAAAAAAATGCATAATCCATTAAAGATACTTGCATCTAGAATTAAATACTGGTCAAATAAATCCTTTTCTTTATAATTGATTAGGCTTACTCCTTGAAATATTAATGTGCTTAATATATTCAGGGGTAGGTTCAAGTAAAAGAGTAGGTATTAAATATAGATAATATTTTGATAACATACGCAATGTTGTGTATTGCATTATGAAGTGTATTTAACAACATATATTCACAGCATTTTAAAATAAGAAAAGGAGAATATGCAATCATCTGAAAATCAGATGCATATACAAAATTCCATGTATGTTATATCACAAAGCAAACCTCATATTCCATGGAACAGAAACCGCAGATTTCGTACAAACTCCATAAGATTAAAAACAAAACAAAAACAAAAGACAAGCAAACAAACAGCAACAAAAACAACAACAAAACCCAGGAGCATCTGCGTGGCTCAGTCTGTTAAGCATCTGATTCTTCATTTCCACTCAGGTCATGATCTCCTGGTTTGTGAGTTCAAGCCCCGCATCAAGCTCCATGCTAACAGGGCAGAGACTGTTTGGGATCTTCTCTCTCACTCTCTCTCTGCTACCCCCACCCCCCAATAAATAAGCGTTATAAAAGAAAAGAAAAACAGTGAAAGTAAAAGCAAAACTATTACAGATACTTCAATTAAATTTTAAAATTCTAAAAGTTATTTACTCAAATAGAGTAATTCAGAACGAATTGTAAAAATTTTATTAAAAATCACAGTAAAGAATTTAACGTGGCATATTAAATCCAGCTAAAGACGTAATCAAAGAAAAAAGTCAGCTCTTGAACACTTTATTTTTACCAAAAAGAATAAAATTAAAACCTTTAGACATGAGCACAAAGTACAACAAAATAAACAAACATGCCAAAATCAATTAGCATTCAGTTAAAAGCCACAAAATTGGTCATAGAATTTAAACATCTTTCCTTGGATGAGTCTTCAGGAACATTAGCTAATTTCATTTGATGTAAATTACTAAAAGGTATATAAAAATAGAGCAGGAAAACACGTAAATCGGCCACAGAGTGGACTGAAAGATAGCTAGTAGTTAATCAGTATAATAAATGGGTAGTTTTACAGAAATCTAGGTTATTTTAGGATGGAGAATAAATTAATTAACATTGAAGAAGTGGTGTTCAAAAGGAAAGGCTGTAAGCAATGTTTCCAGGACCATTGAAGTTTTGATGTAGATGATATTTACAGTTTGATATAATCACATATTAAAAGGAAATATGTCAATGCTCTCCAAATTGATTCCTAGTTTTTAATTTTTTTAAATATGTATTTATTTATTTATATCTTTTTAGAAAGAGAGAGAGAGAGCAAACCAGGGAGGGACAGAGGGGGAGAGAGAGATATCCCAAGCAAGCTCCACACTTTAAGCGTGGAGCCAGATGCGGGGCTCAAATTCACAAAATGTGAGATCATGACCTGAGCTGAAATCAAGAGCTGGACATCAGGGGCGCCTGGGTGGCTCAGTCAGTTAAGCGTCCAACTTCGTCTCAGGTCATGACCTCACGGTTTTTGAGTTTGAGCCCTGAGTCGGTCTCTGTGATATCAGGTCAGTCTGGAGCATGCTTTAGGTTCTGTGTCTCCCTTGCTCTCTGCCCCTCCCACACTCTTGCTCTGTCTCTCTCTGTCTCTCAAAAAATGAATAAATGGTAAAAAAAAAAATTAAAAAAAATAAAAAAAGAGTTGGATGTCGACTAGGTGCCCCTCCCAATTTTAATGCTATTCTTATCAAAAGTTTAGTAAAGATTTTGGTTGACATCAAAAAATTTTACTTACAATTGATATACAAAGTCATGGGCCTTACAATAACAACAACAACAAATCTTTTTTTTTTTTTAATTTTTTTTTTCAACGTTTATTTATTTTTGGGACAGAGAGAGACAGAGCATGAACGGGGGAGGGGCAGAGAGAGAGGGAGACACAGAATCGGAAACAGGCTCCAGGCTCTGAGCCATCAGCCCAGAGCCTGACGCGGGGCTCGAACTCACGGACCGCAAGATCGTGACCTGGCTGAAGTCGGACGCTTAACCGACTGCGCCACCCAGGTGCCCCCAACAACAACAAATCTTGACAGAGAAGAATTGTGGGGAATAAGTTTAGGAATTCCCTGAGCTTGCACCAATGGGTTAACAAGGCTTAGAACGGAAAGTGGCCACAGGGTGAGAGCGCCCCCAGCATAGGACAAAAGCATAGAGCAGGAAGCCACTTCCACAGGACAAAAGTGTCCAGAATAGGTAAACAGGGCGAAAAACCACCACCACAGGGTAAAATTGCCCTGAGCTAATTAGCAAAAATAAGTGCCTTGTTGACACTGAGGTAGCATGCTCTATCTGTCTTATACCCTAGGCAAGTTCAAGTAAACGGACATGGCTCCTGGTGTTTGCTGGAATTGGCCATCTGCACAGCACTGGGATTTTGTTTTGTATTGACCCAAACCCCAAACACCGGATATCTTCAAAACCCCCTTTCTCTCACACACTTGAGTTCATGATCACTATTTCATTGTCTCTGGATGCCCATCACGTTTGTAAGCCTTCTGATGCTAATAAATACATTAGCAAGGACACTTACTCGGGGCTCTTGTCTCGTCCTGGACATTAGCCTCTCTTGTATTGAATTCTGCATCCTCTCTCTTGATGGACAAGAGAGAACTCCAGACTCAAAGACTGCGGCAAAGAATCAAGTGTCAGGGATCACTCTATTTGATATTAGGTCTTATTATATAACTGTGATAATCAAGACAACATGGTACTGTCAGAGGGATATACAAATAGATCAATGGGTCGGAATAGAGAACCTAGAAATACACCCACACAGCTATTTTTTTTAAATATTAAAAGTAACATAATGAAATAGTACTAGTGTATCAATTCATACACTTTCTAGCACAACAAATGCACACATACACACATGCATACATATGTTCATATATTATAGATACATACTAAAGTCTAAAAAGGCTTCTGTAAATCAAATGTGTGAACCTAGGAAGGAGAATGCTTTTCAGTTATTTTTCAGCAAATGAGAATTTCTTGGACATTTATCAAAAAATGATAGAAGGGGTGCCTGGGTGGCTCAGTCGGTTAAGAGTCCAACTTCAGCTCAGGTCATGATCTCACGGTTTGTGAGTTCCAGCCCCGCGTCGGGCTCTGTGCTGACAGCTCACAGCCTGGAGCCTGCTTCCGATTATCTGTCTCCCTCTCTCTCACTCTCTGCCCCTACCCCTGCTCATTCTCTGTGTCTCTCTCAAAACTAAATAAATGTTAAAAATAAATAAATAAATAAATAAATAAATAGAAATGATAGGAAATGTCAGTCACTTTCTTTTTCTTTGAATTAGTTGAATTTTACTTTCAAATTTCACTCATAGAACACCTCCAGTTATCATGGGCACCTGGGTGGTTATTAGTTAAGCTTCCAACTCTTTATTTTCGGCTCAGTTCATGATCTCACAATTCATGAGATTGATCCCAGTGTCAGGCTCTGTGCTTATAGCATGGAGCCTGCTTGGGATTTTACCTCTCTCTCTCTCTCTCTCTCTCTCCACCTTTCCCGCCCTCTCTCTCTTTCTCAAAATAAATAAATAAACATATAAAAAATTCATTTTAAAAAATTTATAGAACTCCTCCAGTTATCAGGTTCAATTACTTGCCACAGTGCATCGCACCACCCCAGTGGACAAGATTCTTTCAGCATTAAACCAAGGTCTGGGGTTTACATTCAAGTCTGAGGTCAAGAGAAATACCATGTAGCTCCCAGTCTTGCCACTTCTCCGGGAGCTGCCTTGGAGCAAGGTTGGTATCATGCTTCCAAGAAGATGCCAACCTCACTCCCACTTCTGGGGATTTGTATTTTCTTTCTTTTTTTAATTTACTTTTTAATGTTTATTTATTTTTGAGGGAGAGAGAGAGTCAGAGCATGAGTCAGGAGAGGGGCAGAGAGAGAGGGAGACACAGAATCCAAAGCAGACTCCAGGATCTTAGCTGTCAGCACAGAGCTCTACACGGGGCTCAAATTCACAAACCATGAGATCATGACCTGAGTCAAAGTCAGACACTTAACTGACTGAGCCACCCAGGCCCCCCTGGCCATCGGTACATTTTCCCCCTCCATATCCTAATTTTCTCTAGGTGACCGATATTCAGAACAAAAACCAGGACGGCGTTATCTGTAGACAAATCCTGTACTTATTTCTACCACATCATCCTACTTTGAAGAGACCGAGCATATACATGACTGACCGCATTTGTATGAGGTTCCTGCCATGTCGCCAATGTGCCCTCTTGACAGAGTTCACGTGGCCGGTGCTTATTGACACGTTTTATATCCTGAAGTGGATTTTTTAAATCATCGTGTTAGAAGTCTTAACAGTTGTCAGCCTAGGATAAAATGAATATTATCCGGGGGTTAAAATTATTTTAATATTTGCTGTCTGTTTCAGCTTTTACCTACAATTATCCTACTAACTAAAGAAAAAAAAAAAAAACGAACAGTTTCTGGCATTGATATGAAATACTAAAAATAACAGGCAGAATGTTAGTGAATAACACAGCTGAGGGCCAGAAAGAAAGACCACTGGCCTGCCAATTACTCTGTGTTGATCAACCAAATGCATGTGACTGTCCTGATCATATTGTGCATCTGGACAGGCAGAGGCATTACCCATGGAAGGTAGGGCTGCCAGCATGGAGAGAAAATGAGGACTTTCAAATGTGAAAATGATTAAGGCATCCTTCCAATTCATCTCCAGTGTCGGTGGAAAGAGAGGCGGCTACAATTCCAAACTGCAACGGTAATGAGCAACGTAATTATCCTCTTTGCATAACCTATACATAATTTAATTGAGCCTAATTCTCCTCTTAAATTCCCAAAGGGAGATTATTCTTGATGTCAGAAAATTTACCCTTGGGAATCTTTCTTTCCCACTCTACATATTCCCTTGGTGCTGAAAATTACATTGACTGAAGAAATCCTGTTTATTTTCCAAACATTATTTTGAAATGTTCAATCAAAAAAGTGTTCTTCCACTTCCTGCTTGAGTTTGCTATTCTACCAAAATTGAGATATGGACATTCAAAGTTTTATTTCCAATTTCTTTTAATATTTTTTTAAAATTTTTTAATGTTTGGTTTTGAGAGAGAGAAAGACAGAAAACAGGGGAGAGGCAGAGAAGGGGGGGGGAGAGAGAGAGAGAGAGAGAGAGAGAATCCAAAGCAGGTTCAGACTCTGAGCTGTCAGCAGAGAGAGCCCGAGGTGGGCTCAAACTCATGGACCGTGAGATCATGGCGCTCAACCAACTGAGCCACCAGATGCCCCTCCAATTTCTTTTAATCTTTTAAATAATAAAGCAGACTAGAGCATATATGTGCACACACGCAAACAAGTAAAACAAACAAACACACAAGATTTTTCCACCAACCGTTTTAAAGAGCTCGAGTGAAAATAATTAACTTCTTCTTTCCTGTTTCCTTATCATACATTTAAAAGCCATAAAAATACATTAGGGTTCAAGGTCCACATATATGTACATTTCCATTCCAAATTTTTGATGTTACAGTTAAATGGAAAAGAAAACCTTATCAATGATTATATATCCATTTTATAGGCATTTATTTCTATGCAAATGAAATAGTAATATTCTCTGTTCCCCAGAAGCTTTATGTTTTTTTTTTTAATTTTTTTTCAACGTTTATTTATTTTTGGGACAGAAAGAGACAGAGCATGAACGGGGGAGCGGGAGGGGCAGAGAGAGAGGGAGACACAGAATCGGAAACAGGCTCCAGGCTCTGAGCCATCAGCCCAGAGCCCGACGCGGGGCTCGAACTCACGGACCGCGAGATGGTGACCTGGCTGAAGTCGGACGCTTAACCGACTGCACCACCCAGGCGCCCCTGGAAGCTTTATGTTTCAAAGTGATTTTAGTGGTGCCTGGGTGGCTCAGTCATTTGCGTTTCACTTTAGTTCAGTAATGATGCTGTCCCTCCCCTGCTCACACTCTGTCTCTCTCTGTCTCTCAAAAAATAAATAATAAAAAAAAAAATTTTAAATGATTTTAAGTTCATTGGAGAATGTAAATAACTATCAATTAAAGAATCCTTCAAGTAAAATCTGCCTTGCCTATAGTGTTAATACGTTTATTGGCTATAAAACCAGCTTTTTTTCCCGCATCCTTTTTTTTCCTATGATATTTCACTATGATACCTATATATGCTCAGCATGTAAAATGTGAAATGTGTAATACAGCATAAAGAAGCAGCTTATTTATAACCACTCATTATTCCAAAGTCTTCTCAATGAAAGGATTATTTGTTATTTGTGTACATACAATTCTATTTTCCAATTTATTTATAAATGAAATTCATTTCTAGGAAAGATAGCAGTAATGATTTAGCGACATCTCTGACTATGTCATGAGAAGAATTACTTGCCAAAACTTCCGCATTTTTGGAGGAAGTGCTTACTAGTGAATGTTAACTTTTTTTTCTGCACCTTTTTCTCTTTCTACCCTAAGAAAAGTTGAGTGATTTAACAGGAGGGTCGTGAGAACTTGATGTTCATCGGCTGCATTTCTTACCAGCGGGCTGAAGGGGACAAATATAGATCATAATAAAGACTTGCCATTGGCTATAACATATGTTGAGCCACAGTGGATATTTTCACTGGTTATTTCCACCAGGACAGAAGTAAATAAGCAGGATTTGCTTATCCGAGTCCATCGTCTTCCAATCTCTGTTCATGACTTGGTGACTGTCAATTATTTGAAAGTCCAGGTAGTAGCTACTGTGAGTGGTAAATGACAAAGAAACCTGAACTTATTAGGGAGAGTTGGACAATTGTCTTCCCACAGGAAGAAAATGTCTTACTTTATTATTTATCTACTGGAATTTCTCGTGAAAATTCTCGAGGAAAACATCCTGTGATGAGGTCAATTACAATTCCCAAAATTCATTGAAAATGAACCTCAAGTAAGATGTGCCTCTGGTGTTGGAGCACCATACTGTACCATTAACGCCTGTCCATGTTATGGAAATATATTCATGAATTTCATTTATTTTTTTTTATTTTTTTTAATGTTTATTCATTTTTGAGAGACAGAGAGTGAGCGGGGGGGGGGGGGGGGGGGGGCAGAGAGAGAGGGAGACACAGAAGCCGAAGCAGGCTCCAGGCTCTGAGCTGTCAGCACAGAGCCCCACGCGGGGCTCGAACCCACGAACCTGTGAGGTCATGAACTGAGCCGAAGTCGGGAGCTTAACCGACCCAACTTCGGCTCAGGTTATGATCTCGCGGTTCCTGATTTCGATCCCCGCGTGGGGCTCTGCACTGACAGCTTGGATCCTGCAGCCTGCAGGTTCTGTATCTCCCTCTCTCTCTGCCCCTCCCTGCTCTCTCTCTCTCAAAAATAAATAAACATTAGAAAAAACTTCTTAAAAATTACCTGCTGTTATGCACATTTCCTCTTTTGTGTACTTAAGGCTTAAGCTTTGGATTATTTATCTTTAAAAAAGAAAGGAGGACAGAAGGAAAGA
The DNA here is from genome assembly GCF_018350155.1 of Leopardus geoffroyi. Lineage (NCBI taxonomy): Eukaryota > Metazoa > Chordata > Mammalia > Carnivora > Felidae > Leopardus > Leopardus geoffroyi. The sequence goes on from NC_059333.1 coordinate 21,580,596, forward strand.
AAGACCACTTGGGAAGCTAATTACTCTGAGTTGATCAGTTCAGGGGTATGAGTATCCCTCACTTTTCAAAAGTTTGTTATGCCTCCTTGCTTTTATGAAAGATCTATATTAGCACCTGTGTTCTGTAACTGAAAGAAATAGAGGATTTTTGCTCTTACAAAAAGAAAGCAAAAGGCAAAATAGGATTTAGCATTTATTTTGCATCCGGCCATTATAGAGGCAGGGTGCACCCTCAGCAGCAAGAGTGATGCCACCCTCCTCCTTCCCTCCAACATGCTTAGCACCTCAGCATTAAGCCCAGCTTTGAACTGGGACTGTAAGCACCTGTGCTTTATCTCGATTTATTCTAGGCATCCCATGCAAGATGGAGAAAAGCCTAAAAAACTCCTGAGCAAGGTTATTTTTAGGGTCTGGGAATGCTCAAAATGTTTTTTCATGTAAATTAATGATAATCATTTCTTCCTTCTTCCCTTTACCCATTTCAACTTATGAAAGGTTTCATAGAAACACTCTGCTTTGGGATAGCAGAGGAAATCTGCATCAGCCTCTGCTGGTCAAGCTGTGTCTATCTGTCTAAGGAGGAACTAACAAGGCATGGTTCCATGAATACTGTCGAGGCGTAGCCCAACTTTGTCTTTCCCAGAATGTTACAAATATGGATTTTGTTTAAATAAATGTACCTTCCTTCGTATATAAATCATGTATTTTCCATCACTGATTCTGAACTTCTTAACACTTTTGAGTGAAAATTTTCTTAATTGTATTTTATAAGTGCTTATTGCTACTCTAAAAGAGCATTATGGATCTTTGTTTTTGTATTTTGCTGACTTGTAATGAATTTTCTTACTGACTTGTAATGAATTTTAAGAGTTTTTTTCTACTTGATCAGAACAGACATTGAAATGTTCCTTCTCGTTAAAATAAACAGTACAAATTCCTTTCCCAAATGTAGAGTGCTATTTATTATAAACAGTATTGTTTCTATTGTTCCTTTGATACAGGTGCAAGAATTAGAAATGGCAAAATATAACAAAAACATTCTGGAAAATCGTGTAGTTTGAAATGCCTCCACCCGTTTTATAAACCAGAAGTGAAAAATTTCTAGACCTTGGGTTGCAATCAACTTTTATTTAATAAGATGTAATCATATGTGGTGGAAATTGTGAAAAGGATATAATGTGCTTAGCAAATATTTATTGAATGTGTATTACATATGTGGAAACGTCCTAGCTTCTAGGATTTTATGAGTGAACAGAATATTTTCAAAAGCCGTACTTGTCATGCAGTTTATAATCTAGGAGAGATTACTAATTTAATTTAGGAGAAAGTTAATTGAAGACGTTTCATATTAGAAATATAAGTGGAAACTCCCAAATGTTCACCAATTAAACAGGAATTAGAATACATTAAATAAATGCAGTCTCAAATTGTATCGTTACATTTCTGAATAGAATGTCATTATTTTTTCGAATTACATGAATGTAATTTTGTAAATGAGTTGGGACTCTTATCTCTCAGGTAAAAGTGATTTTTTGGTAAGCTGAAATACTTTGCCTCTTTCTCTAGCTTTTTTTTTTTTTATCTTGCTTACTGACTGATGGGGTTTTGGAGTGATGGTGGAGGTTTTGGAGCTGACGGCCAAGAAAGAATTTTTGAAGACGTCTTTTAAGTGCAAAAAGGTGATTTTATTAAACATTAGGACAGGACTTATGGGCAAAAAGACCTTCACTGGGATTGTGGGGGGGTAACTGATAATAGACCTTCAGGCTGTGAGAGGGTTAAGATAGAGTAAGTCCCTAAGATTTTGGAAGCAAGGATTCCAGGACCTTGAGGGGCTAGCTTTGAGGAAACCACCATTTGTTTACCTTTTGGTAAAACCTCAGTCATGAGACCCTTCAGATGCAAATCAGGGTGTCATAAGCCTAACTATGAATGCCAGCATATATCTCAGGGGAGATGAGATAAAGGAAGTTTCCAAAGAAATTTGTATATGTTAAAGTAGACTTATAGGATCCTGGGGGGTCAGGATAATGTTAAGTCAAGTTTCCTTTACCCCTAGCAAAGTGTCATCATCGAGGCAGCTGAGTTCCTAGAAGGAGGCCACTCTACCTGTTTCAAGGACTTATCAGTGGACTATAGGCAGTAAGGGAATTTAAATTTTCATTTGCCTTAGGTTACCTTATCACCATGGCAAGTATTTAACCCCTTTCTTTTGTTCTTGGGTAGCCAGGAGTGTCTGAAGAGTATCACCCATATCCCACCTGGGCTGGCAGGGGTGGGGGGGTGCTGTTAGCCTGTACTTCGCCCTCAGCTTGCCCCACGCTCCTTCATCACTCACTACAACACAAAATTGAAGAATAATTTTTATTTTGGCATTTTATTAGTTTTATTCTCTATGACCTCATTTACTTTGAGTGAATTAATGATATATTTTATATTCCCCTACAAGAAAAAAAAAACTAAATCAGTTTTTCTGTAATTGTGACACCTGATTATATATTTTTAATTTAGTTTCACTTTCCTACAGGTATTTGTACAGCCGATTTAAAAATATTTATCTTTATTTTAACAACACAAATCTAAAAGAAAAAAAAATATTCCATGAAGATCAGATATATGTGTGGGAAAAAATCGGCCAATTCTTACGTTATGATAGTATAATAAATTATAGTGAAATCACTTCAACTCTATTTGATGAACATATTTGAAAAAAAATTCATATTTCTGATTGCCTCAAATTATAAGGACTATATTTTATTTACATTTCTCTGAGGACTTAGGATGTGAAATATCTTTTCATACGTTTATTTGCCTTCTGTATGTTTTCTTTGGTGAGATGTCTGTTGAGGTCTTTGGCCCATTTTTAATTTTTTTTGTTCTTATTGTTGAGTTTTAAGAATTCTTTGTATGTCTTGAATAATAGTCCTTTGTCAGATGCGTCTTTTGCAAATATTTTCTTCCAGTTTGTGGCTTATCTTTTCATTCTCTTGAAATTGTCTTTCAGAAAAAAGTTTTTAATTTTAATGAAGTTCAGCTTATCAATTCTTTCTTTTATGAATCATGCCTTTGGTGTTATATCTATAGAGATATTGCCAAACCCCAAGCATTAGATTTTCTCTTATGTTAGCTTCTAGGAGTTTTATACTTTTGCATTTCACATTTCAGTTTGTGATTTATTTTATTTATTTTTAATTTTCTTTAATGTTTATTTTTTTATGAGAGAGAGAGTGAGAAAGAGAGAGAGAGAATGTGAGCAGGAATTGGGGGGGGGGGCAGAGAGAGAGGGAGGAGACAAAGAATCTCAGGTAGTCTCCAGGATCTGAGCTGTCATCACAGAGCCTGACACGGGGCTCAAACCTATGAACCGTGAGATCATGACCTGAGCCGAAGTCAGCCACTTAACCAACTGAGCCACCCAGGCACCTCAGTCTGTGATCCAATTTAACTTAACTTTTGTGAAGATTGTAAGATCTCTATCTAGATTCACTGTTTTTCATGTTGTGCGGTTGTTCTAACACCATTTTTTTTTTTGAAACGTTTATTTATTTTTGAGACAGAGAGAGACAGAGCATGAACGGGGGAGGGGCAGAGAGAGAGGGAGACACAGAATCGGAAGCAGGCTCCAGGCTCCGAGCCATCAGCCCAGAGCCTGACGTGGGGCTCGAACTCACAAACCGTGAGATCGTGACCTGAGCTGAAGTCGGAGGCTTAACCAACTGAGCCACCCAGGCGCCCCATTTGACAGTCTTTGCTGTATTGGATTATTGCCTGTGCTGCTTTGTCAAAGGTCAGTTGACTGTATTTATGCGGACTACTTCTTGGCCATCTATTCTGTTCCTTTGATCTATTTGTCTATTCTTTTGCCAATACCACACTGTCTTGATTAATGTAGGTCTATTACTTTCAGATTCTGTTGTCACCTTTCAAGGAGGACCAATTTGGTATTACCTTTAAAAAAAATACATTTATCCTTCTTATTCACTGTTTTTTTTTTTTTTTAAGTTTATTTATTTTTATGGGGGGAGAGAGAGAGAGAGAACATGGTGGGGGAGGAGCTGAGAGAGAGAATCTAAAGCAGGCTCCACACTGTCATCATGGAGCCAGATGCGTGACCAGTGAGATCGTGACCTGAGCCAAAATCAAGAATCAGACACAACCTACTGAGCCACCCAGTCACGCCTCTTAGTCACTCTTAAAAGAGATGCCTGAACTCCATATGCTCAAAATCTCAGCTTCCTCCACTCCCATTTATTTTTCATTTGCAGCCTAAGCTTTTCAGTAGTATTAGGAAATACCTTAGTCCTTCCCACTTAATTGTCATCTACCTTTGCTCTTGAGACATCAGACTTCTCTGAATCTGTTCGTTCCCCGTTCATTATCTCTCTCTCCCTCTCCTCATTCTCTCCCTCTCTCTCATTCTCTGTAGTTCTCTATCTCCATCTGTCTGTATGTCTTTTCTTGGTTCTCCTTTTGCCAACAACCTAATAATGTCAGTGCTGATTAGAGTTCCATTCAGGACCTTGTGGTCTTCCTACCCTCAAATTCATGATAGTACTGGCCAACTTATCAATTAGGAGCTACATTTTCTAGGGATTTGAATGTGATGCTAAAAATTTTACACATATCGTCTTATATAACCTTCAACATAACCCAGGATCCCCAAGATCCTCTTAGGTGTCCTTGTCTCAATTACTGATTCATGTGGGAATATAGCTAAAACATAGTAAACAAATTTTATTTTTTAAACTATCATGATGTGGTGGGTTAGAACTTTGTACTGAGCAATGCTTTTGCTTCACCTGGCATTAACTGGGTGGTGTCCAACTGGTGACTCTCATATAAAAAGAGTCCAAGAGACTTTGTTCACATGTATGATTAGTAACATGATGGTAGGAAAGCTAGTGTCATCCAGACTGCTATCCCTCTCCATGTATTTGCAGAGCTTCTCAGACTAGACAGTTGAACTTGCTGTAAGGTGACTCAGCAGGGTGGTCACAGTTTATACCTAGTGGCTCAGGGCTTCCAAGGAGCAAACTGTTGTTGCCATTCACCTTAAATACTGGACCCCAAACTGGCATGGCATCAGTTCAGCTGCACTGTTTGTCACAGCCAAGCGAGCTACACGGTGACAGAAACAGTCCCCTCCTGCCAAAGGGAGGACGTGATGTATTTTTGGCCTACTATTGCCATCACTATTTTTAGCTTGAGGCATTGAGTTTTAGCTCGGTAACTGTTCTGCATAAATTCACAAAACTCACAAATTGTGAGCTGGGTTTGTCACTTATGAACTTCTTTTTCTTCCAGAACTGTGTTTCAGTTCAAACATGGCCCTAGAACTTTGCACTTGTGTTTCCGCCGACTGGCTGGGTATAATTATGTGAATTTCTCAAAATTTCTTCAGTTTAACTTCTTCCTACTTCATGGTCTCACTCTTTTTCACAGCATTGCATTGTCTTCTAGTGCAGACAATGGAAAGGATTCCTAAATTTTATTGGTCTCTGAATATGCACTTGTTTCAATAATGATTTATTTATAAATGTCTTCTGCCCTAGATAATAAGCTAATTGAGGATAGGTATTTCACTGGACTCCTCTTCGAGTCTCCAGCTAAAAGCATGATGTCTGGAATATAATTGTGGTCATATTTGTGGAGAGAATGAATGAATTAATATAAATGGCCTTGCTTTACTTATATCAACTTAATCTGTTAAAACGAGAGGTTACTTAATACTATTTAATACACACTTCTGTCTCTATGAACTTGTAGTGTACTGACAAATGCTTTATTGGAAATTCTTCGTTATAAAACAGTATTAAAATTCATATTTTATCAACCTTTGGACATAAATACATTTTAACATTTGTACTATTACTTTCCTAGCAAGAATAACTTACTTTCAGGAGAATAGCAATTTACTCATACCTAGGAAATAATTAACTGCTTTATGGAAGAATGGTAAATCATGATTGGAAAAAAACAAAAGTGATAGCTTTGTCTATCCAGACAGAAAAAAAAAAAAGTTTTCCTCAAATTTATGTATAACTTCAAAAGCTATCTCTTCTAAATAACAAAATGCTATTAGAGGATTTTAGAATTAAGAGTATATTAAAAACTTACAAGGTTTTCAGGTATGTTTCCCTTCAGTATCATGATACAATATTTGATATACAAGTCTGTGTTTTTGTATATTATCATAAAGAGAATTTGTTGAAACTATAAATAACATTGGGTCGCTTTAAAGTAATCACGTTGGTGGGTCTCTCCCTTGGTTTTCAATGCATTACTTTTTCATACAAGTGCCTTTGAAGTAACAACAAAGTTACCGATCTCACTTCAAATTCTTCTCAAGTTCCACAATTATGTCATTAGAGAAATTTACCTCATATTTGAACACGTTCAGTAACTCCACCATATTGTCTAGCTTAATATTCTGAGAAGGAAAGGTTTGAAACGTTATATGAATTGTTGGCTGATTGCACTTGATCTGAAATTGCCTGCTCATTACCATCCGAATCATTGGCAGCTTATCAAGTCAACTCCAGTTATGAAAATGAAGCACATGTCACCATACCCTACGTGTAGATGTGCTTTGACAAATATAGCATTTTACACATAAGATATTAAGGAAATATTTTTAAATTGTAATTTATTTAAAAATTTTTTTTTAATGTTTTATTTTTATTTTTGACAGAGAGAGAGAGAGAGATAGAGTATGAGCGGGGGAGGAGCAGAAAGAGGGGGAGACACAGAATCTGAAACAGGCTCCAGGCTCTGAGCTGTCAGCACAGAGCCCGACGCAGGGCTCGAACTCACAAACAGCGAGATCATGACCTGAGCCCAAGTCGGACGCTTGACCGACTGAGCCACCCAGATGCCCCTTTAAATTGTAATTTAGAAAATAAAGTTCACAGTGAATATTTTATTATTTTCCAAAGTTGGCTGTATGTTTTCACTAGTCCAACATCCGAGTTTAAGGCACATATGCGTTTCTGTTCCTCTATGTTAATTTAATAAATGTTTGATAACAATCCGGTTATCCCACAACATTATGAAAGAGTAGCAGCAGATGCACATAAAATATAACCCCCAATTGAATTAAAGTAGATAGTGTAAAGAAGTCTCACAAATTGTAATAAAGGTTGATCAAAAATGATTTACATTAAGCATTGTAACAATATAACAAATGAAATCAAGTAAATGATCTATGATGTATTAAAGACAAAACAACGAAGCATATCAAGAAAATTGATTTGACTTGACATTATTTTGACATATGACATTGCACATTAATACAATACCTCCTGATTCCATAGCAATCAAGTTTTTCAGGGAATTCAGTAATTTGTTTTTTCGCACTTAAGAACTTCTGTGGCTCAATAAAAATGTGTTGGAGGGAAAAAATTAATGAATAACTAAAGCACAGAAATAATTGGGTTTTTTCCCAAATAATTAATATATTCTGAATCTAAAAACAAAAGTAAAACGCTTATGTCATAAAATGACATAATTCAGAGTGGCTTTGTTTCCAGAAGATTGTGTTAGTACTATTCCAGAAGAAAAGGTGTGAATCTGAGTGAATGGCCTCATCTCTGGACTCATTTGTCTGTGATTGTGGTGCAAAGAAAAAAATAAAAGAAGCAAATTTCTAAGACTCTTGAATTTTCCAGACCGCTAAAGAGCCAGGATGGAAAGTGTTTTGTGCTGTCATGGTGAGGTCAGAGATGTTTATGGCTGTTTATTGCAACATGTTGCAACATGCTATGCAGTTCAGACTATAATTTACAGATGTGTATTTTATTTTTAAGTTTATTTACTTATTTTGAGAGAGAGAGAGAGAGAGAGAGAGAGAGAGAGAGCAGGAGGGGCAGAGACAGAGGGAGAGAGAGATAATCCAAGCAGGCTCCTCACTGTCACCGTGGAGCTCGATGTGGGGCTCAAACTCACAAACTGAGAGATCATGACCTGAGCAGAAACCAAGAGTCGGCCACTTGAGCAACTGAGCCACCCAGACGTCCGGCAGATATATATTTAAAAGAAGAGTGGGAGTCATCCTTCAGCCATTTGTTCCAACAGAAGGGTATTACGTATTTTGCGAGCATATTCAAGTGAACTGAAATTGTTAAAATTGAAAATACATCACAGAAAACACTTTCAGTGAAGATTCTATGCTGGATCAAGGACTCAGTGAAGTGATTTAGGCCTACTGGTATCACTACTTCTCAAGCATAGTCAAATTAATGATCTATATAACTAGATTTTGCCATTTACAGATATGAATCTGTGGCTGTTCAGAAGGCAGTAAGTCAAAACCTTTATACCTAAGAGTTTTAGATTGGATAACCATAAATCTATACAATTTTATATAGAAGAATCCTAAGAGGAAAGTGCCAGGCAATTCTTTCTGTGACCATGAAGTGGCACAGAATGCGAGCTCCCTTAAAATGTCGTATATTTTACATAGATTGAAAAAAGTATTGGGCTTCGATTCTGCAATGAGGAAAGACATCGCGCCCACCTAAACAACTAGAAAATCGTCAGGAGGATGAAGGCTTTGCATTTTAATGACATCATAATTGTTCACCTAACTAACTTAGGCCAAACAAAAGTTTTAGCCTATGATATTCAGAGCTCATTAGAGAAACATGATATTTTGAGGGAAACACAATGATATTTTAAGTGAAAGGTTAAGTGTTACAGTAGAAATAAGACCTAAACTGAGAAAATCTTGAGAAACTTGAGAAATAGTAGTGGTAATAGTTCTTTGTGGCATGATTAGAAAAACAATATAATATATACGGAGTGGTTATAAAATAGTGATTCCAAGAAGAAAACAAATCTCTACCATATAAACAGCTTAGTAAACGTAAAAATTATATCACACAAACTGAATTGTAAAATGCATATTTCCTGAGGCGTCTGGATGACTCAGTCGGCTAAGCATCTGACTTTGGCTCATGCCATGATCTCAAGGTTCATGGGTTTGAGACCCGCATCGGACTCTGTGCTGGCAGCTCGGAGCCTGGAACTTGCTTCATATTCTGTGTCTCCCTCTGCCCCTCCTCCAACTCATGCTCTGTCTCTTCCTGTCTCTCAAAAATAAATAAACATTAACAAAAATAATAAAAATAGTAAAATGCTTATTCCTTAAAAATAATTATTTAGAAAACCATTGCATAGCCATCACCCCCTGATAGTAACCCTCTTATTGCAATGATGGCAATAAATTTCAATTACTTTTTATAGACATATGTATGGTAAAAAAACGTAGTCTATTTTAATTTATGCATTTTCAGTAAGGTTCTTTTTTATTATTTTTGAATAAGGAGTGTAAAAATTTGAACCAGCTATGAAAATTAGCATATGCACCTTCCCAGGATCAAAAAGAACTTAGGGCCTACAGCAGAAAACCTAGGAGAAATTTCACATACTTCACCATTTTTTCTTATTTTAATGGGGGAAAAATATCTTCGAGGAAACTCTGGCTTGAACTCATGTGCCAGCAGTTTGGATTCTCAGTTTGAAAATTAAAACAGAATCTATCAGAAGATTGTTTTTGTAGGAAAAAAAAAAAAACTCTGTCAAGATAGCTTTAAATGACAGAAAGAGATATTGGCTATAAAGATATTTGGGCTAATCTTAATGAATAACCAATTAAGTAGCACATACATTCTCTTAGTAAACCTCTTAAATTGTGATCCCACTGTGATGTGCAAGATAATTCATATCAATGTCATTCAACATACATTAAATAATAAATGGTGAGAACCGTTTGGTGACATTTCCAGTCACCATTCCCTTGCACACAGGCTCTTTCTTTTCATGTTTTATTTTTATGTAATCTCTACATCCCCTCTGGGGCTCGAACTTAGAAACCTGAGATCAACAGTCGCATGCTCTACTTCCTGAGCCAGCCCGGTGCCCATGTTTTTTTGTTTTGTTTTGTTTTGTTTTGTTTTGTTTTGTTTTGTTTTGTTTTGTTTTAGTTTTAATAAACTTAATGTACAGTGTGATGTTAGTTTCAGGTGTACAATAGAGAGTTTCAACAATTCTATACATTACTCAGTGCTCATCGTGAAAAGTCTACTCGTAATCTCTCTCACCTATTTCACGCATCCCTCCACTCACCTCCACTTCTGGTAACCACGAGTTTGTTCTCTATATCTGAGTCTGATTTGTCCGTCTCCTTTTTTTACTTTGTTTGCTTGTTTTGTTTCTTAAATTCTACATAGGAGTCAAATGGTATGGTATTTCTCTTTCTCTGATAGACTTATTTCACTTAGCATTAAACTCTCTAAGTCCATCTATGCTGTGGCAAATGGCAACATTTCACTCTTTTTTTATGACTGAGTAATATCTCATTATATATATATATATATATATATATATATATACCCACATCTTACTTTTTCATTCATCTATTGATGGACACATGGGTTGTTTCCACATTTGTCTATTATAAATAATACTGCAATAAACATACTAGTGCATTTATCTTCATGGATTTGCACACTAAACTCTTTAACTATTGTTTTACATAATGCTTATTCTACACAATTTGTTTTGCTGTGCAAATAATTATGCCACAAAGATATATGTATATATGTATATATATGTATATATAAGATATATAATTACTCTATCATTCTTTCATAATTAGATCTCTCTTTCTCTCTCTGTTACTCTCTGTTTCCCTCTCTCTCTCTCTCTCTATCTATATACCTGTATCTGTATTTATATCTGTATATATTTCTATATCATCTATATCTATATTTAAACTTTATCAAATGTACTTCAGTACCTTTCTCTTGTTAATATATTTTATTATTGATACATAAGCTGGAAAACACTAGATGTACTGCATTCATGCATAGGTAAGTTCTCACTCAACCCAGGAACTAACAGGGTACATTTCACTGACTTAACTTTATTGGAACTTATCAAGTTTAACTATAATGTGGGTGTACTTTTTTTGCTCTCTATTTCCCATCCCTTGTCGTGACCAAATAGCCGTCAAAATTTTCTTTAAGCATTGTATACCATTATGTAGAGATTAGTATCGTTGACTACATGTTTGCATACCGAATTCCAGTGTGAAAAAAATGTCTTATTTGGAAAATGTTCAAGGAAAGGAATGTGTAAGCACAATATACCCTTAAATTACCAATTAATCTATGGCAGCATGGCTAAGAAGCAAAGGTTTCTTGGAACACTACTTTGTCATCATCACTTGTGAGATTACAGCAAGTAATTTATTTCTAACGACAAGCAGAATAATGCAATTTGTACAAAACTTATTAATAAAACAAAACATATTAAGGTGTTTCAAATAATGTTATTCTTAATTGCTTTCTGATGTGTTTTATTAAACTGAGGAAGGGGAGCTCACTGCGAATTTGATGACAACCAACATCTACCTTTTGGATATTAAAGCTATACAGAGTGACAGTTCAAAAATATAGCGAATAGTTTCTTGTTCTATGAAATTCTACAGCGATTTGTTTTTTCTGGCATAATCCTAGTTTCACATGGGAATGAGTATTTTGTATCTTCACCACACAATCCTCATTAGAGCAAAAGAAATGAGACTCACTGGGCTTATGGTATTAGTCTTATTTTGAGCTGTCTCTTATTTGTGTGCATAGGCTGGTTTTCTGAATGTTTATTAGAGAATTTTAATAGCTCTCGGTTGTACTTGGGAAAATGTGTAACCAAACTGCTGTAAGTTCCCTGACATTGATTGTATCTGTAGTTTAAGTAATTATTTAATACCAACCAGCATATTAAATCATGTAGGGAACACATCAATATTTCTCAAACATTAGGGGCGCCTGGGTGGCTCTGTCAAGCATCCGACTTCGGCTCAGGTCATGACCTCACGGTCCGTGAGTTCGAGCCCCGCGTTGGGCTCTGTGTTGACAGCTCAGAGCCTGGAGCCTGCTTCAGATTCTGTGTCTCCCTCTCTCTGACCCTCCCCCATTCATGGTCTGTCTCTCTCTGTCTCAGAAATAAATAAACATTAAAAAAATTTAATGAAAAAATATTTCTCAAACATTAAATAGAGAATAAGAAGGAAAACTCTCCAATTAACTCATGATAGATCAGAATTCAAGTCTTAAAATTCTAAAGTGAGTTGGCCAGTGAGGAAATACCTGAATGTTTATGTGTTAACACATTTATAATACATTTAGATGCAGAGCTGTAATAACTGGATGAAAAATAATGCAAATAAGATATTAGGAAAAAAAGATATTCAACACAAACATATTGGCACCTAATTTGTGCAGCTAATTATCCAGGTGCTGGTGAGCAAGCGAGTTCTCTTATCTCATGGAGCTTCTGGCACTGAATAAGTCTTTTCAAATGTGATCGGTATTATAGCATAGTCCTCTTCTTGACACATGTATTTTAGAGGATCTCAAGGAGAAAGTCGTTCAAATAAATGTAGTGGGAGGAAAACACAAAGAGACTAATCTAACCAGTTGGAGCAACATGTCTGTATCCTTGTTTAAGGGACAGCATGGTATATACAATGACTGAACAAGAGGGAGAGTGATGAGTGACAGGCTGAAAGACAGACAGGGGCTAAACTGGAGGTCCACTTCAAGCTTTTGCTAAGGAGTTTGGAGATTATTCCAGGGACGATGGGCATCCATGGGAGGTTTGTAAAAAAACAAAAAAATATTATCATTAGTTGTTAAAATTTTTATTATGTTTACATATTTATTTTTTGAAAGAGAGAAAGAGAGAAACCAAGGACGGGCAGAAAAAAAGTGAGACACAGAATGAGAAGAAGGCTCCAGACTCAGAGGTGTCGGCTCAGAGCCCATCACGGAGCTCGAACCCATGAACCGTGAGATCTTGATTTGAGCCGAAACCAAGAGGCAGCCACTTAACCTACTGAGCCACTCAGACACCTCTAATGTTCTCGTTATTGATTTGTAAAGGAAGATTCTGGCTACATCTATGTATCTCACAGATGGGCAAGAGGGAAGCAAATACATCACTTTGGAAGGAAGAGATGATAATGACTTTGGTTAGAGTGATAGTAGATTGATAGACATAGCCAGATTACATAGATACTTGGAGATATAACTACTACAGTGGGTTTAGATGTTAGCATTAAAACAATGAAAAATTGTTTAGTGTTTATTGTTCTACATAAATGTATCAAATACTGCTGAAACATCAAGTTAATCCACAAGAAAGTTCACTGAATTTGGAAACAGAAGTACACTATAGAGAACCTTAGCATATTTAAACACACACACATGCATACACACACACATATACACATACACATGCCATATTGGATGTGGAAGAATCATGTGTTTTCATGTCTAGTATGCCCCTTGGGTCAGGTTTTGTAGGAAAGAGAATCTGTGGGAGTATAGTTTGGAAAAGAAGCAATTGAAATGAGCTCCCAGAATTCAGTGGGGCTAGCAACATCCTGCTGTGGTACACCTAACTGGGAGCATTTAATCACCTGAACCTGGATTGGCACAATTATGATTAATATACTCGATAGTAAGACAAACTGAATAAGCAATTATTTGCAAATGGTCTTTTGGTCTTCCCAAAGTGATCACAATCATTACATATGGCTCTTTGAAAATATTTCTATTATCTTATTTTTACCACAGAAATGCTAAATCAGAATATTTCACTGTGAACCTGAGAATATATATTTTTCCCAGAAGTTTCTTTTGATTGGACAAATTGAAAAAGTATTGGTGTATTTCATAAAGATCCTTTGTTATTTACCTTCTCTGCCATTTTTTACCTTTCACTTAATAGAGTAACTTAAGCATATGTGACATATCCAGGTCTTCTATGGAGGTTAAGCTATTGCCAGTAGGATATTTTGGATCAAAGCCAAAGTAACCTCAGATAATAACTTGAGAGAAAGTTGTTTAATGCCATAGGGCTTCAGTTGAGACTGAACATCTGGTTGTGAGACTTTGGATGATTTGGCATGCATGGTATTCATTCATAAGGAGGCTGATGCTTTCTAAACTTCCTCATCACAAAGTAGGACTTACCCCCATCAGTATTGTGCTATGAATTGGGTATAGTTTGGATGTAGCAAACTCTGAGAATGTACTAAAGTTCTATGAACATGTCCCTGAACTCCTTATGTTGCTTCTTCTCTACCACTGTAAGTTATCTCTCAGTTCAAAGCTTATTCTCTCAAGGTTTCCTCCATTGACTAGAAATGAAAAGAAAAACAAAACCAACCTGAATGACAGATGGTTCTGAGTAATATATTTGCACTAACTGGAAGTGAATGATTCTATAATTGTACTGAAAAAGAGAAATTCTAAATTGGACAACTTTTTTCTGCTTTTTCTAGAGTTGTTCCTGTATTTCTCCATAATATCAATTTTGTTTCAACTGCCCCTCAACTAATGTAGAAATGTGAATTTCTAAATCACATATAGTAGTCAGTCTATAGTAATGGTATACTGTAATTAACAACTCCAACTAGGACTTAAGAAAAAAATAAACCAAGAAAAATATGTTCAGACCTCTGAATTAAGTCCTGCTCTGAAGCAATAGTCTTGAATGCTCCTTGCTTATGCATTTTTTAAAAATGATTGTATGTGAAGGTAGAGGGGAAAGAAAAACTAAGTGATCAGCAGTGATTCTAATATTTTTTTGCAGATATTAAAATGCCTGGGTCTTTATGCATTTTTGAGACTATTGTTGTTTGTGTGTTTTTGGTTTTTTTTTTTTTTTTTTTTTTTTTTTTTTACTTTCATTGGCTAATGTTAGGAGTTCTTTCTCTAGTTGACCCTGTAGTTGAATTAAGAAGAACTGAAGTAAGTTACCTCTAAGTTTTTCAATGTAACTTAGAAATCATTGATATGTATATATAAAAGTTAGTTGTTCAGTATAGATGCTTTATTTGAAATGTTGTTCCCATCTCTGCTCTAGTCATTCTCTAGGTGCTTTGGAGTTGCTGATGGCCAACTTCTACCCATTTTTTTCCTCCACAAGAGGAATAAATACTGTTTGGAGAAATTGGTTGCAGACATTTTATACACTGACAGAGTTACAAACTAGATGATATCTTGGGTCCTTGACAGGAAATAATTGTTAGCAAAATCATGTAGTGTAACACTGTTTATGTTCCTATTTCTAGTGTTACTATTTTTTTTATTTATGTTCCAACTCATTCTGAAATCATTTGGGAAGCCTTATAAAAACAGCACAATTTTTTGTAAAAACTACAGACTTTCTCACAGTTAAAGACACAAATAATCAAAGAGAAAAGGAAAAAAGGGAAGAAAAATATATATATTATAAAAACACCACAAAGAAAAATGATAGTTTAATAAAAATTAAGTATTTTCTATTATAACTAAAAGAAAACACACGTATTCTATATATCTCATAAAATATGATTTTATATTGAAAAATTAAAATTGTAGAGTTTGCCTTTTTTTTTTTTTACCCTAATTGATGGTCTTGTATATTTACAAGGAGATTAGGCTAAAGCTTTAACTGTGGATAGAGCCAGAAATCTTCTTTAGAATTATATCCAAACTTCAACAATCTTGTTAATATGCTAGGAAGATTTGTTATATGAGCACAGTTCTGTTTTCAGCTTTAGCATATTTTTAGGTCCTGCTTAGAAACATTAGTTGATAGAAAATTTATCATGTGTGAAGCTTAATTGAGAGGTGCATCCAGGATAATATAGGGGAATGATAGGAGAATGGGGAAGTGAGAGAGAGAAAGGCAAAAGACCAATAAAAAGGCATTGATGAGCATTATTGCTGTGGCTAACTGGGCCTTTATCCCAGTGAGAACCTCTGGGAGACAGCATGGAGCCCAGAGCATAGAGAAAGCTGAGGTATTTATTCACCAACCAAAGTACCCTTGGCTGAGTGCTATACCTACGGGCATTAAATTACTGGCAGGGTTCATCTATCCCACCTCTGCTCCTAATAACTGTATAGAAATACATTTGAGTTCGATTCTTTTTTTTTAATATGAAATTTATTGTCAAATTGGTTTCCATACAACACCCAGTGCTCATCCCAACAGGTGCCCTCCTCAATGCCCATCACCCACTTTCCTCTCCCTCCCACCCCCTATCAACCCTCAGTTTATTCTCAGTTTTTAAGAGTCTCTTATGGTTTGCCTACTTCCCTCTCTGTAACTTTTTTTTTCCCCTTTCCCTCACCTATGGTATTCGGTTAAGTTTCTCAGGTTCCACATAAGAGTGAAAACATACGGTATCTGTCTTTCTCTGTATGACTTATTTCACTTAGCATAACTCTCTCCAGTTCCATCCACATTGCTATAAAAGGCCATATTTCATTTTTTCTCATTGCCAATTAGTATTCCATTGTATATATAGAATTTCAAATTTTGTTCTTCTAACTTAGTACCTCCAAAATTATGAATCCTACTTAATTATTTTTGTTCATTTGAAATCTGATTTCTAATACATTCCATTTGATCCATGATACTTTGGGTCTGAATATATGATGTTATATTTCCAAATTTTATATTTGCAAAATTGAGCTGGAATGTATTAGCTATAAAATGATCTAAAAAGTATTATGTTGGGGGACGATTAAAAAATATAGAAGAATGAATTAGAGAAATGAAGAAAATATTAGGGTACTAATCCACAATAATTATATAAAACATATATTTTATTTAAAATTATTTTATGACTAAGAAATGACATTGCAAACATCACAATGATGTTTTTATTTCAAAATAGTTTCTCTTCAGGGCACCTGGGTGGCTCAGTCGGTTGAACATCGGACTCTTGATTTCAGCTCAGGTCATGATCTCACGGTTTATGAGACTGAGCCCCATGTCCCGCTCTGTGCTGACAGTGTGGAGCCTTCTTGGGATTCTCTTCCTCCCCCTCTCCCTGCCCCTCCCCCATGCTCTCTCTCTAGCTCTCTCTCTATTTCTCTCTCAAAATAAATTGAAAAAAATAAATAAAATAATTTATATTCATTTACAGTAAGATTATCATTCAAGTCAAACACAGAGAAAGTTGTACGCATATAATTTATATATGCTGGATGCATTATCACAAAGTAAACACACAGTATGTGATAAACACTCAGATCAAGAGATAAACATTAATATTATCAGAACCTCAAAAGTACTCACCGTGTCTTATTCGAGTCACTGTTACATAATCTAGATTTCTATTAACATAGCTCCTTATTGTTATTTTTGAAATTCATTTATGGTACAAGTGAGTATATTCACTCATAGTTGTTCTCGCTCAACAATAATGCTTTTAAGATTCATCCGTGTTATTGTATACTGCTGTATATCATTTCTTGTCCTTATTATTCAGTATCTCATGCAATAAATAACCAAGCTGGCTTGTCAAAAGCTATACTTTTATAAGAAAGCCTTATTTTCAGGACCGATGTTTTGGCAACTCTTAGGAAATAAGTATAACGTTAGAAATAATCTCATAAGAGTGTTTTTATACAGCGGAAGCCTTGGGTCACACTGTACTGACGTGACCAGACAGTTTATGCTAACGGTGTTATTTATGGTGAACACCTGCTTTCCTCTGGGGGTCTGGAATCCGAATATCTGAGGTTAGTCTTGCACATACTACACGTTTACGTGACTTTAAATAAACATCCTTGATAAGGTCCAGGTGAGCCTCGATGGTTAGCAGCCCTTCATTCTTGGAAGAAGCAAGCATATTCTATGAGACTCCACAGAGAGCAGACACCTGGATCTTACACCTGGTTTCTCCCAGACATTCTTCATGCACTTCACCTTTTCCCTTTTCTGCTTTGAAATGTATCCTCTCGCTGTAATACACAGTCACCATGAGGATAGCAGCTTCTGAGTTCTCCGAGTCTTTCTAGCAAATAATTGATCCTAATGGTGGTCTTGGGGATTACCTACGTCGGTAGTGACAAAGCATTTATCAGAATACTTATCTTCTACAATTGCCATGTTAATAAAGCTAGTGAAAAGCAGAATGCTGACATGTATGTCACTGAGGTATAGACGAAGGAAAACGATGAGAAGTTTATTTTGTGCAACTGATACAAAATTTCTCATTTCTGAGAAATGACCCCTTAAATCAATATATTTCTGGTTGAAACTCTACTATTATATACTCCTTGATTTATGTTTACATGGTTGTCTACATTTCTCTTGACTTCGGTAACTACTATGTTTTTGTATATACTTCTGTGTACAAATTAGAACTTCTTTCAGTACAATAAAGAAAATACAAATGAAATAAAAGTTAAAAGGATCAGAAAATAAGCAATGAAACTAACATTATTTCCAGACGACATAACTGCATATAGAACAAAGAAACCGGGGACACCTGGGTGGCTCAGTTTATTAAGCATCCAACTCTTGATCCCAGCTCAGAATTCAGGGTCCTGAGTTCAAGCTTGGCATTGTGCTCCATGCTGGGTGTGAAGCGTACTTAAAAAAAAAAAAAAAAAAAAAAAAAAAAGAACAAAGAAACTACAGCTATACTATTAGAATTAATAAGGGAATCTACAACGTTGGTTGGCTAAAACTAAATTAAAAACAAAAAACTGATTTCCACATATTAGCAATAACAATTAGAAAATGAAGTGACTAAAACAATATAATTTGCAATAGCATTAACCTTTAATTTTTTAATCAAATATAAATGTAAATATCTAAGAACTTTATATAGTATATTTATACAATACTGAGAATCATTATATAAATTGTGAACAAAATTCAAACATACTTTGTTTATGGATTGATCAAATACTGTGAAAAAATATATACATTATACATAATTTTGTATGTTCGATGTGGTCCCAGTGAACATATCAACAAATTCTAATTATAAAATTTAAAGAAGAAATGATAAATTTTATATGGAAATGAAGAATCAATACTAGAGAGTGAATTTTATATAATAAGGGAAACAAAATTGGAGAATACAGAGTAACAAATAGTATAATCTGTTGAAAATCTGGAATAATTACATTAGTGCTATCACATTTCTATTGTCTAGCACTGACAAGGAAAGACAAGAGAAAAAGTTCATAAGAGAACTAATAGAGATATAAGAAAGAACCCAAAAATTTGTGTTTACCCAATTTATGGCAAAAGTAATATCGCCATATTGAAAATATTGATAATATTTCCATATGATATATTTCATATTTCCATATAATAATATAATATTTCCATATTATATAATATTGATATTATTCCAATATTATATAATATTGAAAAATATTAATCACAACCCCATTCTACAATTATATACCAGAATCAATTTTGGATGAATTTCAGATCTTAACCTGAAAGTAAAACAATAAAACTCTTGGTCAAAAAAAAAAAGAAATGCCAACCAGAAGGTAAAAAGAAAATATAAAAAGTTGGTCAAGATAGTATCAATGCATATAAAACAAAAGGCTTGTGACAATTTAAATAAAAACAATATAAATAACAATATTACGATATTTTAGATATATATATATATATATATATATATATAATCTTTCCAGATGTTTAGATATATATTTATATATGAAAGTATGAAAGATCAATAAGGAAGGCATGCAATCTAATAAGAAAGTGACAAAACCTGGGGCACCGAGGTGGCTCAGCCGGTTAAGCGTCCAACTTCGGCTCAGGTCATGATCTCACTGTCTGTGAGTTTGAACCCCCGTCAGTCTCGGCGCTGACAGCTCAGAGTCTGGAGCCTGCTTCAGATTCCGTGTCTCCTCTCTCTACCCCTCTGCTGTTCGCACTATGTTTCTCTGTTTCTCAAAAATAAACAGTAAAAAAAAAATTAAAAAGAAAGTGGCAAAAGCCTTTACCAGTCACTTCACCAAAGTGTATAATGAAATAGCAAATAAGACTGCCACAGCTGATGCAAATGGGGACCACGATAAGATGCCACTGCACACCCACCAGAGCAACTACATGAAGTGAAATAAGCCAGGCACAGAATAAGTACTGCATGCTTCCAATTACATGTGGTACCTAAAATAGTCAGACTCATAGAAAAGAATAAAACGGTGGTTACCAGAAGCTGGAAGGGAGGAGGAAATGCGGAGTTATTTTTCAATCAGTATAAAGTTTCAGATGTGCAACATGAATTAGTTCTAAACGTCTGCTGTACAGCAGAATACCTATAGTCTGTGTTCCTATATCACGCGCTTAAATAGTGATTGAGAGGGTGGATCTTATATTGTGTTCTTAACCCCCCACCAACACACACACATGCACATACACACACATGAGAAAACAAAACAATACAGAGCAAAAACAAACAAAGACACAAGAAAACTTTTTTCCGCAATAAATGGGTCTATTATCTTGATTATTTTGATGGTTTCATGGGTGTTTGTTTATGCCCAAGCTCATCAAGCTGCATAAACTGGATATTTGTGGTTTTAGGTGTATTAATCATGTGAATAAGGCCACTTTAAAAATTGAAAAGAAAAGTCATGAGTTGGATGGGATTTTGAACAACTGGATTTGTCCTGTATTGTTTCAGGTGTATATGTTGCTGAATGACTGAAAAACTGGCCATGTCTGCTGATACGGAACACTATTTTACCTTACAATTCCTTTCCTACTTATGTATATGCCAGGACACCAACATATCATCACCAGAAGACATCAGCAATAATGGTTCTCAGCAACAACATTCATAATAATAAAAATCTGAAAATAACACAACATTCTATTATCGAATAGCCAATTTTTATATATCCATACAGTAACATTCCATACAGTGATGAGCACTACTAAGTCACGAGTAAAATCATAGAGCAAAAGAAGCCTGACACAAAAGTAAAAGTGTTATAATGATTCCATTTACCAGGAAAAACTAATGTATGATATTAGAAGTCCTGATAGTGGTTACAATTTGAGGAGGTAGTGAGTAGAAAAGGATGCCTATTATTTATTCTGTTTCTAAATTTGAGTACAATTTGGAAATACACGAATGGAATTAAGATTTATCCTGGAAGATAACGCAGTAAGTAGTCTGTAGAATGATGCTTTGAGATTATTACAGATGGTGTTTCCATGTTGTAGATAACTTCCTAACTCCTGTTAGAGTGACATTGTAACAGATAAAAAGGTCTTTTTATTTGGCTACTACAGCTGCTGAAGTGAAATCATCTGTTATTCTTTCCACTCATTTTCCTTTCACTTAATGTGATGCCTAGAGGTACCTTCATCCTGAAGGTAAACTGAATTTGTTTTTTTTTTTTTCCTTCTTCTCAAGAAAATATGTTCCTCTTGCTGTATGTCTATTCTTTTTAAATTTTATTTCACCACCATTTATGAATGCAGAGATTTTTTTTTAAGCCTTCAAATACATTTAAACTTTTTCTGTCTGCCCTACATGGCCCTGCATAATCTGGCCCTTGCTTCTTCCTCCTCATTAAGTTCCTACCTCCTGACATTTCCTCACTCACCTATGCCCCCCTTCTCTCTTTACAGTTTTCTCTTCTCTGCCATTTGAAGCATGACAAAACCTGTTTTTTGAACTTGCCTGCTTTCTCTGTAGCTGGAATCCATGTTGCCTGGCAATTTCATGATTGTTTCTTTTCCAAAGTCCAAGTCTTTCCATTTTTATGTTACATTTTTCTTCTGTGTGACTAGGTGTTCCAAAAAAAAATAATTCCGTAAAAGCAGAGACTATGCCAGTTAAATTTAACTCTTCATTTCTGTGTCTCCAGCTCCTAGCTCACTGGATGGCCTGTAGAATGGCCTTAGAATTATATATCTGGTAAATTAATGAATAAATGAATAGATGTATCTTTGACTTCTTGTTTTCTTATACTAATGCCCCTATAACTAATTTAAAGCCATAATTTTCTAAAGAACAAAGAATTCTGTTTTCCAGGGGTTTTGCAGCAGGACATTGATTTTTGATAATTTTTGTATAAAGGATCTATATCAAAACACCTTATTTCTTGCCTGCAGTATTATATGATTCAAATTTATTTATTTAAATTTTTTTTTACTTTTATTTATTTTTGAGAGACAGAGAGAGACGGAGCACAGGTTGGGGGAGGGGCAGAGAGAGAAGGAGACACAGAATCCGAAGCAGGCTCCAGGCTCTGAGCCATCAGCACAGAGTCCGATGCGTGGCTGGAACTCACAAACTGAAGCCGGACGCTTAACCAACTGAGCCACCCAGCGCCCCTATGATTCAAATTTAATAATCATAAATAACTGAATGGAACCCATGATTAAATAATAGTATGTATTTTAATTATTTAGTTAAATTAATAGTTTAATTAAATGATTTGATCATGAATTCAATTTTAGAAAGGACAATCACTCTACACAGTACTTATGTATATGGCTTAGAAATTTTAAGTTGAAGATATTCTATAATAAGAAAACTAGGCAAAATTAAATTCATTGTCAAATAATTCAAACAAAGTGAACATGTACACGCAAACAAGTGTACATATTCAAGGGCAAAAGAGAAGAGGTGAAAAGGACCCATAATTTATTGAACACAATATAGTTATAAATTCCCTGAAAACACATTCCTATTAGTTTCTTTATTTCCCATACATGTTCTCCTTAATGATCTTCAAAATATTCTCACTTAAAGGATTAACTGAATCTTCAGTGTTCATTTTGAGTATTTATTATTGCAATATAGCTGTTACCAATTTCCACTAAATTGTGAAAAATGTCAATGTATTTCCTGACTCAAAGTAATATGTAGTCTAAATGTAGCATTTGTATATTTAATGGTCTCTAAAAATTGGTCACTGGGGGCGCCTGGGTGGCCCAGTCGGTTAAGCGTCCGACCTCAGCCAGGTCACGATCTCGTGGTCCGTGAGTTCGAGCCCCGCATCGGGCTCTGGGCTGATGGCTCAGAGCCTGGAGCCTGTTTCTGATTCTGGGTCTCCCTCTCTCTCTGCCCCTCCCCCGTTCATGCTCTGTCTCTCTCTGTCCCAAAAATAAATAAACGTTGAAAAAAAAAATTAAAAAAAATAAAAAAAATAAAATAAAATAAAATAAAAAATAAAAATTGGTCACTATAGTTTTCATCTTCACTGGATTCTTAAGATATTCAGATATTGATATATTTTATTTTGTATAACTATATCTACCTATTACTGTCTATATTCCTGTTACAAAATGGCTAAAACTTAGAAGGTGAAAGAAATAAAGTGAAAAATGAGCAATAATTTTTTTTAAATCAAGTGATTTTTGACGATCGTTTACTAAGTTGTTTGATTGTATAGAATGTTTAGCCATCAGTGTCCCTTGATCTATGGTTTGTAAGAATTCTTGTAGGTGAAATATTACCCTTAAGCAAACGCATTATCCACTAGGTGGTAGTATATCCTTTCCTATTTTATAGAAAAGATTCACAATTTCAATTCTTTCAAAATTTTAGTTGTAAAGAACAAAGTTATTTGCAAAAACAAGTTTAGTATTGTTTTATGTTGGCATTGATATTCCATTTTTTTAAAATTTGGACTTTTTCTGTAATATTTTTTTCCAATTTTCAATTTTATGTTTCTTGCCTATGTAGAGTATAAGAAACTATTTATAACATAAAATTATATTTTTCAGATTATATATATATATTTACACACACACACACATGCTTCTTAACTTATACTCAGAAATTTAGGCACTTTGAACATTGCACATTGAAATATTTTTTACTTTATTTTAGTCCAATTTTAGATATTTGGATTTTATTTTAAGGAAAATATCTCTATATCCAATTAAATATGAATAAAATTGTTTTACTAAAAACTATTCTTTTAAAAAGGTTTTTAACACTTCAGTACCCTCAGGAAAGTAGAAAAGTCAGTTAAAATGATACATTGTTTTAAGGGTAATATCACTGAGTAATAAATTCTTATTGACCCTTTTCCCCAAATAAACTGCTGTAACATGTTTAATAAGGAAGGTCAACTTATGTGCATGTTGATTTCAATATTTGTGGAAATAATACGAACTTCACGTAGGCATGTGCTTGAAAGTATTACTTTTTGCAATTCCTAGATTTATCCATCAAATATGTTACTTGATTATGAAGTGTTGCAAAGAAATAGGGTATTGGAGCTTTTCATATTCTGTTTTTGGGGGTTGAAGTTAGGATAACATATTTGGAAAGCTATAGTAAAATGCCTTGTAGTTAAGATAATCATTAGAATGGAAACCAAATTTCTGGATATATATTCTAAAATGTATTTATGGGGGCGCCTGGGTGGCTCAGTCGGTTGAGCGTCCGACTTCAGCCAGGTCACGATCTCGCGGTCCGTGAGTTCGAGCCCCGCGTCAGGCTCTGGGCTGAAGGCTCAGAGCCTGGAGCCTGTTTCTGATTCTGTGTCTCCCTCTCTCTCTGCCCCTCCCCCGTTCACGCTCTGTCTCTCTCTGTCCCAAAAATAAATAAACATTGAAAAAAAAAATAAAATAAAATGTATTTATGAATATGTGCACCAATTTACCTACAGAGATATTAATTACTATATTATTCATAGTAATGAAGAATTTGTGTGTATGTATATATAAACAGTATTATATATGTGTATATATAAACACTATGGAATTTTAGAAATCATTAATGAAAACTCATGTAATAGAAAACTAAATAACCATAAAAAATGTTTCTATTTTAATAGACACATAAATTTATGCAATATTGATCTGCATGGAAAAAAAACAAATAATATGTTCTTTAGTCTAAAGACATATAAAAATATTAGATTATGAGCTAATATATGTAAGCTAAATTTATAATCTATCTTTATGTAGATTTCTATATTTATGTTTGCATATTTTATTGTCCATTTTAATTATATTTTTATCTTAAAAATAAAAACATATACAATGGCGTCTCAGTCAGTGAAGCATCCGACTTTGGCTCAGGTCATGATTTCGCTGTCTGTGAGTTCGAGCCCCACATCGGGTTCTGTGCTGACAGCTTAGAGCCTGGAACCTGCTTTGGATCTGTGTCACTCTCTCTCTCTGTCCCTCCCCCACTCAGGCTGTATCTCTTTGCATCTCTGAAACCTGAATAAACCTTAAAATAATAATAGTAATATTATTATTATTAAAATAGAAACAAAATAATGTATATTTCTGCAGAGTTGCAATAAAGAATAGATCCACATTTATAATTCTATATTTACTAATTACATTAAACATGTAAACTTCTATAAGAGAGATTAATAACATATTCAAAAAGTACTTTGATGAAAATGTCTAAAAATACATATCATTCATTGTAAAACTGGATGAAAAAAATGTAAGTTTCAAATGTTTCTTGCCATTTCTTTAGTAGAGAGTAATTTTAACTATGTAAATAATATATATCCATCAAATACAAGTTGTAGAACAGTTCACAAAATCTTTTCACTTGAATTTAATTATACAGATGTGTGAGGCATGACTTATGTGATAATTGTAATAACTTGTCTAGTCACTGACAGCCTCATGGACCTAGTGAGTGGAAATAGGCTACCCGGAGAACTACATACGGGAATTTTCCTCCATGTATTTGAAATGATAAATTATTGAACAAGAACCTTATTTAAATAAATAGATAATACCAAAAGTTCTCTTATAGGAACTGAAATGTGCATACATATTAATGTTGTATAAAGAAAAAAGCATTTCTTAAGATCATTATCAAGGCTAATTTGCATTTTAAATCATCTGGAAATATTAATCAATCTAGCACATAGCAAATCAGAAATTCAAAATGTACCGAATTAATCTGAATCTATAAAATCCATTACATGTAGAAGCAGTTGTTTAGATGTGTATTATTGTGTTTCAATGGTCTTCCATTTATTTATTTATTTATTTATTTATAAATGCTTATTTATTTATTTAGACAGGGGTGGGGGAGAGATAGACAGAGAGGGAGAGAGAAAGTCTGAAGTAGGCTCTACACTGTCAGTTTAGAGCCTGTTGCAGGCTCCATCTTGTGAATCCTGAGATCACGACCTGAGTGGAAATCAAGAGTCAGATGCCTAATCACCAGAGCACCCCAGGCATCCATCAATTGTCTTCCTTTTAATCACTTCGTTAAAGAGTTCTTGTTGAGCTTATGTTCGTTTTAAATCATGGAAAAAATCTGATTTATCATCTATTTACTATTTTTGCAATACAAGGTTCTCAATTTATGAAGTTCTCGATGGTCCCCCTAAAGAATTCATGGAAAGGACTATAGCTTTGGGAGTAGGGGAGTGGGGCACACAAAATGCTTTGAATTTTTGTGGATGCAGGAAGAAATAAAAGCAGAAGGGAATAGCAAAAATAATCATTCCCATAAATACTTACATTAGAAATTTTTTACTTCTTATTAAATCTGATTTACATTAGTTAACATGTATATTCTATATGTATATTCAGTTATTTCCTTAGTAACACAAATCTTATTTAGTAAGATATACATGTATAATAAATAAATATACATATATGTACATATTGACTCAAGAGACTAATTTAAGGAGAATCAAAACCTTAATAGTATTAAAATTCATGAACATATAGACATCTGCATTTCTCTGAATATGTGTGTGCATATGTGTGTGTTTAAATTTTGTGTAACAATATATACAAAACATTATTTCAACATGAAAAGTAATTCTTAAGGTATTTTACTTTTTTTCATATAGTCTTCAAAATCTGATATGTTAATTACGTTTGCAGCACATCTCAATTTTGATGCTAAATTTTCATTAGAAATACTAGATTGGTATTTAGGTTTCATAAAATGTGCAGTTGAAAAAAAGGCCCACGAATTCAAGTTACTCCAAAAATACTAAAATGTGTGAATATAAGTTTTTTTTAATTCTGTACTAATATGTAATATTAATAACTTTGATTCCAGTGTAAGTAAACCATCGTTCACATAATTTAGTAGCAAAGGAGACTTTTTCTCTCCCTTCCTTCCTTCTTTCTTTAAGAGAATTTAAGCATACAAGAAACTAATGGAAACTATAGGTACCTGATGCACAGTAGATTTCTAGAACTTATTTTCTACGGATTGAATGTTTGTGTCCCTTAAAATTCACATGTTGAAGCCCTAATCTCCCACGTGATGGTATTTGTAGACAGGGTCTTTGGGAGGATTAGTGCCCTTATAAGAAGAGTTAGAAGAGGGATGATCTCTCTCTGACATGTGAGGACATAACAAGAAGGCAGCTGTCTGCAAACCAGGAGAAAGGTTTTCACCGGGCACTGAATCCGAGGGCACCTTATTTTTGACTTAACCAGCCTCCAGAACAGTAAGGAATAAAGTTCTGTTGTGTAAGCTACCTAGTCTATGGTATTTTGTTCTAGCAGCCAGAACTAAGACTTGATTCCTTTGTAACTGAAACTTTATACCTGTTGACTAGTAACTCCACATTTCCCCTCCACCCAGCCCCGGACAACCGCCATTCTACTTTGTGTGTTTTCATTTATCTCCTCAATTCTTTATTAATTGATCATATTTTAGTTGGAACATCTCATTAAATTTATCTCATGGGTTTGGTTGCTATTAAATGGAATGTACTTGACATTTAAAAAAAAATTAATCCTTTGCTGCTACAATATAGAAATATAATTGATATGGATTGTTGACCTTGCTGTGTTCTGCAAAATATTAAGCTTACCAGTTCTAGTACTATTTTTGTAGTTTATTGGATTTTTTTAACGTAAATAATTCTGCCTGCGAGAGAAGGCAGTTTAGTTTCTGTCTTGTCAATCTCTTTGTCTTTTACATTTTGTTCTTGCTCCATTGTCCTACCTTCAACTTCCAGTACAATGTTGAATAGAACGACCATCCTTGTCCTCTCCGCCCTCACTCTTTTTTCTCCCCTTATGTTCACTTGTTTTGTTTCTTAAATTCCACACATGAGTGAAATCATATGATACTTGTATTTTTCTGGCTGACTTATTTCACTTAGCATAGTACTTTCTAGCTCCACCAAGGTCATCGCAAATGACAAAATTTCATTCTTTATTATACCCAAGTAATATTCCATTGTACATAGAAACCACCTCTTCTGTATCCATTTATCAGTTGATGGACATTTGGGCTCCTTCCATTATTTGGCTATTGTTGATAATGCTGCTATAAACATCGGGGTCCATTTATCCTTTCAAATGAGTATTTTTGTACCCTTTGGATGAATACCGAATGGTGCAATTGTTGGATCATAGGGTAGTTCTATTTTTGCCTTTTTGAGGAACATCAGTGTTGTTTTCCAGAGTAACTGCACCAGTTTGCATTCCTACAAATAGTGGAAGAGGGTTCCCCTTCCTCCACGTATGTGCCAACACCTATTGTTTCGTGCGTTGTTCATTCTATCCATTCTGACAGGTGTGAGGCGATATCTCATTGTAGTTTTGATTTGTATTTCCCTGATAATGAGTGATGTACTGGCACAAAAATGGACACATAGATCAATGGAATAGAATAGAAAACCCAGAAATGAACCCACAACTATGGTCAATTATTCCTCCACAAAGCAGGAAAGACTATCCAATGGAAAAAAGTCTCTTCAACAAATGGTGTTGGGAAAAGCGGACAGCAACATGCAAAAGAATGAAACTGGTCCACTTACACCATACACAAAAATAAATTCAAAATGGATAAAATACCTAAATGTGGGATATCAAATAAAATACCTAAATGTGGGAAATCAAAATCCTAGAGGAGAACACAAGCAGTAACCTCTTTTACAACAGCTGTTGCAACTTTTTACTAGACATGCCTCCTGAAGCAAGGGAAACATAAGGAAAAATAAACAAGTGGGACTTCATTAGAACAAAAAGTTTCTGTACAATGAAGGAAACAATCCACAAAACTAAAAGTCAACCTATGGAATGAGAGAGAATATTTGCAAATGATATATCAAATGAAAGGTTAGTATGTACTCAAAATATATAAAGAATTTATCAAACTCAACCTCCCCAAAACCCCAAAAGAATCCAGCTAAAAAATGGGCAGAAGACATGAATAGACATTTTTCCAAAAAAGACATACAGATGGCCAACAGACACATGAAAAGATGCTCTCTCATTATATTTATATTTATGTTTCATTTTCCATGTTGAGTAAATAACATGTCGGTATATGCAGCATATATGTTGTAGCCATTTTAACAAATTCGTCTGCTGATTTCTTTATCATTTGTGTTTCTATTTCTTTTGATTTTTTTTCCTCTTAGTTATATGTCATGTTTATTTCTTGGTTATTTGTTTGGGGTATCAGAGTTGCAAATTATACAGTGTGGAGTGTTGTATTTTGTCATATTCTTGTAAGAACGCTGACATTTATTTTGATATTTAAATTAGTTGAAGATCAGTTGATACTTTTAAATGCATATATTTTTAATGCATATTTTTAAGCTCTCTAAGAGTAGGTTTGGAGCAACTGTTTCTCTAAACCTAATTAACCCCACTTCTTAGGTATAGCCATTTGGGGATCTGATAAATGTTCTATATATATTTAAAATGGTGTTTGAATATGGCTGCCTTTGCGTGACTTCTTAGAATTTTTTGACTTAAGCTCCTCAGTTATTCTTTCCCTAGAAAGTCTCTTTCTGGGCCTCACAGGACTTCATCTAATGCATGCTCAAATAGGTGGTCAGCTAAAAAACTCAAAAAGGACTCTTACATACCTATCATTGCTTCCTGGGAGTTGCCTCATCAAAAAAAATGCTACTCCACAAATTATAGTTACCTTAAACTGGCCAACTGTGATAACTGTTTCATCAGTTGAGTGAGATCATTGGGTCCTGTTTGGCTTTCACCCTTCCCAAACTGCAGTCCCTATATTGTATACCTCCAGAAGCCTGGGGTGATGTTGGGTAAGAGTCACCTGATATTTTCTCCCTTCTCTACCTGTTGCCTGTTGTACAATGTCAAAAACTGAGGTTTTGTGTATTTTATGTTTCTAGCTATTCATTAGAGTGGGTAACTTAGAACAGTGTTACTCTCTTTTGAGTAAAAGCAGTCTCAGGGAGAAATGTGACAGGAATATTTTTATGGTTCTTCATGGTCTATACTTTCTGAGAAAAAATCACTAGCAATCAGAGTTAAGAGATGAGTAAGTAACTTGGAAGTTAGAGATTATGTATTTCTCTGTGGTGGTTTATAGTTTTATCTTCCCTGGAGCCACATGTTTACATCCAAATGGTAATGAATTTGGAGATCTTTCCCTCTGATCCACAAGAAGGATTTGCTTATCTTAGTAAGGTAAGGTCTCCTCCTGAGGGGAAGAGAGGAGTTATACAGGCTGCCCTTTTTAAGCTTTGAGATTCATAATTTCATACATAGTTTCTCTACTGTGAGGGAAATCCACATTTTGTATGTACGCACAGAAGACATCTGAATCTTACTGGGTCCTCTTGTGGGGAAACCAGGGCATGGAGAACTGTAACTTAGATCTTGTGAAAGTGAATAATCAGTCTGCCTTTGACCCAGAAACCGCATATTTACTGTCAAGTTAAAACAAATAAGTATTTAAAATATCAAGCAAATGTCACAATAATGTTTTATTAAGTGACGCCCTCATCTTCAAGCCACACTTTTGATAAAGGTAATATAGCTAAGGAAATATAGTAAGCCATATTTAAAGGACAAGTTGCATGGGGCCACTTGTCTGTGGTTAAGCATCTCACTCTTGATTTGAGCTCAGGTCATGGTCTCTCGCTTCTTGGGATCAAGCTCCACTTTGGACTCCTCGCTGACAGCGTGGGACCTGCGTGGGATTCTCTCTCTCTCCCTCTGTCTCCGCCCCTCCCTGTCTCATGCTCTCTTTCTCTCAAAATAAATAAATAAACTTCAAAAAGGACAAGTTGCACAGGTGCAGGTCAGATACACTACCAAAGATTTCATAATGTATTTCAAGATGGCAGTGGCTATAATTTAGAGTCCGTGGTAGTATCTTTATTTTATGGCAATTATTGATTTGTTTCTTTACTTTCAGGTTCACTGTGCTTTTTTTTTAAGTAAAATTTTTGTAAACCTTTATAGCTCTATTTTAATTATTAAATAAATTTTGTGATCATAGACCATATATAAACAGAATGTAGTCTTTAGCAAAGGTAAGAATTAGAGTTTTTATCTTTTTATTTTATTTTTATTATCTTTTAAGTTTATTTATTTTGAGAATGGGAAGAGGGGCAGAGAGAGGGGAAAAGAAAATCCCAAGCAGGCTCCCCACTCTGTCATCACTGAGCTCAATGCGAGCCTTGATCTTATGACCAAGATCACGACCTGAGCCAAAATCAAGAGTTGGGTGCTTACCCGACTGAGCCACTCAAACGCCCCTAAAAAGAGTTTTTAAATTTATTTTCCAAATAAACTTCATTGCTTAAATTACTATTTGCAACATATGTGAAAGCATGCTTAAATTTTTTAAATGATGTATTGTTATTTTTAATAGGCATTAATGCTTCAGGAAGTATTTATTGAAGTATAGATGGGGGCGCCTGGGTGGCGCAGTCGGTTAAGCGTCCGGCTTCAGCCAGGTCACGGTCTCGCGGTCCGTGAGTTCGAGCCCCGCTTCGGGCTCTGGGCTGATGGCTCAGAGCCTGGAGCCTGTTTCCGATTCTGTGTCTCCCTCTCTCTCTGCCCCTCCCCCGTTCATGCTCTGTCTCTCTCTGTCCCAAAAATAAATAAACGTTGAAAAAAAAAAATAAATAAATAAATAAAAAAAAAGAAGTATAGATGGAATACAAAAACCTGCATACAATTAACAAACATAATTTGGCGGTTTGGGAAATAATGTATACTCATGTCATCATCACCATAATCCAGGTAATAAACATGTTCATTACCTCCAAAGTTTCTCTTCATCCCTTTGTTGTTCTTTATCTTCCTTCTTTTCCCATTCCTGGGAAAGATATTTTGAATATAACATGTAGCATGAATTATACATATTTCAAGGCTTTAGAATGATAATGCTTTTAAGAAATATTTTCCAGAAACAGTGCTCTAGAGATGACATTGAGTCTTAGCAGGTGTAATTAATGAAGTTGCTGAAAGCTGCTTCTTATATTTGTCCAATGTTGATTTTATGTGCAGATTCTCATGTATTGTTAAGGGCTCTGGTTAATTAGTTGTCTCTTCTTATATAAACGAGAGCTTTGTTCTCTAATGTTTTAACACCACAAATATTTTAAAAAAGAATTCATGATATGATATCTCTAAATAAAATCATTATTTCTTAAGAGCACAAAAAAGTAGGGGCACCTGGGTGGCTCAGTCAGTTAAGCGTCTGACTTTGGCTCAGGTCATGATTTCACAGTTTGTGAGTTCAAGCCCCATGTCGGGCTCTGTGCTGACATCTCAGAGCCTGAAGCCTGCTTCAGATTCTGTATCTTCCTCTCTCTCTGCTCTTCCCCCTGCTCACGTGCTCTCTCTCTCTCAAAGATATAGATTAAAAAAAAGAGCACAAAAAAATAGAAGTAATATTTAAAATCTGATTATTTGGAATGTAAGATCATTTGTATATTTCTGCCTTAGTAGTATATTTACATTCTGGAAGTAAGTTTAAAACTCAAATAATCTGTTACGTCTGTGCCAAATTTAAACCATAGAGATAGCTCTACATACCCTGTATCACTGTCAAATGCAAAATTGTGTGTGTGTGTGAGGGGGAGTGCACCTTGAAACATTACAATTCTGCCTCTCACAGAAATTTTGCACGTAGTACATATGCAATAAAGGATTATAATTTGTCTATTTATTGAACGAGAAGTGATCCTGGGATTTTCTAGGTATCTAACACCAGAACATGTAACCATTTTTTAATTTGTGCTTGAGTTGTCCACACTGATGTTACCCTGAGATTAGAGCCCTTGCAATAATGATGAATTACCAGAATGGTCATGGCCAGGCATCCTATCTCCATGGGTAAAACATTCACAATGTGTCTTCAAGGACATCACCGATTTTCAGGAATGAATGTCACCTGCAGCCTCACCAATTCTCTTTCCTGAGCAACCTAAGCTTTCATTATCTAATAGTCTGCCTTCTGTCACTGACAGTTTTCTTATAGCCTTCATTCATTTTAGGCTTCCTCAAGCTCTTAAGTGTCTGTTTTTCAAAGGCATCTGATCACCCCCTTCAAGACTTCATTCTTCTTCTGTCACGTTTCGTCTTATTGCTAAAAGTGCTGAGGTTGTTAGTAACTCATGGTCAAATATACAGGAAAACAAGATGAGCATATATGGGATATATCATTTGATGATGTTGAGAACTTGTTCTTATGTGAATTCACTAGATACTATATCCCACAAAAGTTTAAAGGGGAAGAAAAAGCCTAAATTATCATAGAATTTAATAATGGAGTAAGCTTTATACTAAGATATTTATTTAATTATTCTTGGCTTATTTTATGTGAGTTCAGCAAACAAGTAATTAAATTTTAGCCAGCCTTGGGCTTTGTATAGTAAAGTAGGAGTATTTATAATAAACTTCCATCGAAGAATATAGGTTGTTCTTCAAACGTAATTTATGTATTTTTATGACAGTTTTGAAAATTTAAATAAAAACGGTTTATATAATTTCTTCACCCATCACCTTTTTTTCTCAAAACAACTTCTACTAACTTGGCAATAGATCAGGTTACTCTACTTGTTCAATCAGCACTGAAGAAAACCTGATTTATTGCTTCATGAACTAATAATTTTGGTTCCAGTTTGTTAAATCCTACCACCATACAGCATATTTTCCATACAAAATAAAATAACAAAGGGATTATTTTGAATATTTAGATATATATCTTATTATATCTATTGACTGTAATTGCCAAAGGTACAATTAGCCTCTGTGTGTGTGTGTGTGTGTGTGTGTGTGTGTGTGTGTGTATATGTACTTTTTTTTGACAAAGAGAGGATGTGGGGGGGGGGTGGGTAGAAAGCAAGCGGGAGAGAATCTGAAGCAGGCTCCAGGCCTGGCGTGGAGCCCAACAAAGGGCCCAATGCAGGGCTCCAACCCCCAACCGTGAGATCATGAACTGAGCCAAATCAAGAGTTGGACGCTTAACCAACTGAAACACCCAGGCCTCCCAATTAGCCTGTATTTTATGACTAATCTTGTTGCCCATGAAATGAATGCATACAATATATTGTTCTTGCAATTGGTCATATAATATTAAATAAAATATCTACTCTATCCAAATACTTGTCCTAACAGAACACAAAAGGAAAAATGGATATACTGCTTTTTAGGCAAAAGTTTAACCATTGTAAACAAAGAAAGTGGTGACAAGTGTCTAGCAGAAGTTAAAAAGGAGCAAAGTATAGGGCGTGAGACATATGCATATGTGGGTAAAATATTTCTACCTATTTAGTGACAGAAACTAGAATTTAGAACTTAAAACCATAGCCCCCAATTTTTTTAAGGGGTCCATATTACAGGTCTATTACAGGAAGCTATTCCATTTTTACAAAAATGTCAGGAAATATATATAATCCAAATACAAAGATAAATTTATAAGTAGGAAAACAGAGAAGACTCTCCTATATCATTCTATCTCACTGAAGTATTAGAGTCATTGATGATGAAAGATTATTTTGTTTGTCTTGCTACTAAAAAGATCACTTAAGTCTTTTGCTATATCAGCAAGTATAGAAAATAACACATATGTGAAGAGATCATTGATAGTATTTAGAAGAGTGTTTAATAATATACCGAACATATTATGTAGCTGAATCATTTTTCTATATTTTTTTTCTGGCACAAAAGCGTTTCCTACATATAAAATTAAATTAAGGCAGTTCCACATTTTGTTAGGATATAGAAAGATTTAAGAAATGATTGTTTCCTCATAAGAAGTGGGACATACCAGGTAAGCTCCTTCCAAACAGAAATGAGATCAATGATTTCTTTCAACTCTAAGGCCATGATGAAGAAACAAACTGCCACAGAAGAGAATAAGAAAACATTGGACATGTTGATGAATCTTAATCTCCAAGCATATTTTGCCATGAAAGAATATAGTTTCAATGTCCCTCCATCAGTGGTGCCATTCCTATCCCATGAGTCCTCAACTAGGTGCATATTAGCAGAACACTGAAGGCTCTTAGCATATGAAGAAGACAAGAGTACACTTCACCAATGACAAGACTGTTGCAGGGAAAAAGACCTCAGGAACATCACCGTTTGGTGCATGGTCCTTTGTTAGTATATTATGGTACCCCACAGATGACAAGGCATAGGGCAGCAGGATGGAGAGATAAATTGAAGTTGGGAAAAGTAGGAGGTGAAGACCGAAAGCCAAATGAACACCACAGTAAAAACAATCTCACGGGTTTCTGTGAACGAACAAAGTACTTCCTAAAGATTAAAAAGCTGATATCTGGGCTGTAAAACATACAGACATCTACAAAATTAATTAATGCTCAAACACCAAGCCTTGCTAAAAAGAAAACCTTAACCTTATTTGAAAATATTTGAAGCCAATGATACATTGAACCTAAATAAAGCTGTGTTATATCAAAAGATAATGGTTGATAGACACTAACCTACACTGAAAGGAATGCTCAAGACATTTAGGACAATTTAAACAGTATAACATGTGTAAAACTCAACTCCTATAAGAAGTGAATATAGAGAATGTAGCAGAATAGTTATTTGAAGAAATAATAATTAACAATTGTGAAATTTAATAAAAGACAATAACACACATATCTCTGAAAAGACATTGGACAACACCCAAAGCTTGGGATAAATAACAACAACAACAAACACCTAGATAAAATGGAATACTAAATAGTGGATGGTGTTCACTGAAAAAAAGACATAAAAAGGGGAAAAGAGAGAAAAGAAAATATAGTAAATAGAAAACCAATAAAAAGATGGTTGATTTAAATTGTACCATGTCAAATATTATATTAAAGGGGAAGAAATTAAAATTTTTACTTGAGTAGAAATTTTCACTTACGTGGTAGGAGTTCATATGAATTAATTCTACATACGTATTGACTGCAAAAACACACTATGTATATAAAGTTTCAAATAGAGATAGGTTGAAAATGAAAAGTAAAAAGTTGGAATGAAATACAAAATAAAAAGAGCTTAAGGAAGTCATGTTAATATCAGACAAAACAGAGTTACTATCAAGTCATTTTAGGAGGACCAATTTCTTAAGAAAATAGCAAAAATTTTAAGAGTGCTTTCATGTAATAAAGATAGAAAACTAGGTGATACCCCACTTGCACATAGTCGCAAAAGTCTTAAAACCTAAAAGAAATATGGACATAACTACGGGGAGAAATTTGGATAAATCCACAATCATAGTTGGATAAACACTAGACCCTCAATAATTGATAGAACAAGAAGATTAAAATTAGCATATTTAAATAACACTGCAGCTCAGCCTGGCCTAGTGGATGTTCTTTTCAGATATACACCAAATATTCACCAGTATTACAAGCATAGGCCACATTTTGAGCCATAAAATGCCACAATTAAGTTCACAGGAGTAAATCATGTGGTTTATCTTAGTGTATTAACATAGAAATCAATTTCAGTTTTCTGAAAATTCCCAAAATTTAGAAATTAAGCAACACACTGCTAATACATATTTAGGTAGTAAAGAATAAAATGTAAAGAAATTGGAAAACATTAT
Organism: Leopardus geoffroyi; assembly: GCF_018350155.1. Classification (NCBI taxonomy): domain Eukaryota; kingdom Metazoa; phylum Chordata; class Mammalia; order Carnivora; family Felidae; genus Leopardus; species Leopardus geoffroyi. Next base: position 21,617,191 of record NC_059333.1, read on the forward strand.
GATTGAAAATGACAAAATGGCATATCAAAATTTGAAGACAGCCATAGCAATGTTTACATGTAAATTTAGATTTTTAAATAACTAAAATACAGAAGAAATGTTTATCAACAATCTAAGCTTTCACATTTAGAAACTAATAAAAGTAAAGAAAAAAAATCACACAGTGAGAAGATAAAGTAGAAATCAATGGAAGAGAAAGCACACAGAAAAGAAACAAATAATTTTTGGAAAAGATTAACAAAACTGATCACTTCAGAAAAGAGATATAAAGGGGGCGCCTGGGTGGCGCAGTCGGTTAAGCTTCCGACTTCGGCCAGGTCACGATCTCGCGGTCCGTGGGTTCGAGCCCCGCGTCAGGCTCTGGGCTGATGGCTCAGAGCCTGGAGCCTGTTTCCGATTCTGTGTCTCCCTCTCTCTCTGCCCCTCCCCCGTTCATGCTCTGTCTCTCTCTGTCCCAAAAATAAATAAACGTTGAAAAAAAAAAAAAAAAAAGAAAAGAAAAGAAAAGAGATATAAGGAAAAAAAACAGAAAATACTAAAACAATATCAGTATGTGAAAAGGCATAGAAATAGTAATAGCAGAATACTATAAACTACTTAATGGCAATTATTTAAACAAAATTGATGGGACTTAGAAAAACCTTATATAATTTCCTACGTACTTCTATTAACACAGGAAGAAGTAGAAAATTTGAATAGTTCTCTACTTATTAAAAAATGAGTTTGAATTCAAAACAACTTCTCTTCAAAGAAATCCTCAGGCCTTGTTTGCTTTACTGATAAAGTTTATCAAACAGTATAGGAAGAAATAATAAAAGAGTATATAATATCAGGAGATCAATAAGGAAAATAAGTTCCAACTCATTTTATGAAGCCAGATAAACCCTTATAATAAAACCTGACAAAAATATTACCAAGCACACTCACAGAAAAAAATGCTCTACGCATTTTTTAACATAAGTGAAAATATCTTCATGTAAATATTAGGACATTTTAATGAAAAGGGAACAATACCAATAATATTTGATGAGTAAATGATTCTCATTTAAGCATTGCATCATTGGTTTGAAATTAGAAAGGCAAACAGTAGGATTCACCACATTAAAAGCATAAAGGAGAAAACTCAAGAGAAGCAGAAAAATTGTGAAAAGCATGTTAAAAGGACATTCACAACTATTTAAAAAGTTTTTATTCAAGTTACAATAAGTTAACAGACAATGTAGTATTAGTTTCAGGTGTATAGTGTAGTGATTCAACACTTGTATACAACACCGGGTGTTTATCACAAGTGTATTCTTTAATCCCCATTATCTATTTAACCCACTCCCCCTCACCTCCCCTCTGGTAGCTCTCAGTTTATTCTCTATAGTTAAGCATCCATTTCTTGGTTTGCTGCCTCTCTTTCTTTTGTTTTCCCCTTTGCTTGTTTGTTTTGTTTCTTAAATTCTACATATGAGTGAAATCATATGGTATTTGTCTTTTTCTAACTGACTTATTTTGCTTAGCATAATACTCTCTAGTTCCAACCATGACACTGCAAACGGCAAGATTTTATTCTTTTTATGACTAATATTCCATTATATCTACACACCACATCTTCTTTCTCCATTTTATCAGTCAATCGACATGTGGCTGTTTCCATAATTTGGCTATTGTAGATGATGTTGCTGCAAACGCTGGAGTGCACGTATCTTTTTAAAGGAGTATTTTTGTATTCTGTGGGTAAATACTTAGTAGTGTGCAGTTGCTGGATTGTAGGGTAGTTCTATTTTTAACTTTTTGAGAACTTTTGGGACATCATCAAAATAGAAAATAATAAAAACTTCTGGGGGCACCTGGGTGGTTCAATTGGTTAAGCATCTGACTTCAGTCATGATCTCATGGTTTGTAAGTTTGGGTTCCATATCAGGCTCTCTGCTGTCAGCACAGAGCCCCTTTGGATTCTTTGTCCCCTCTTTCTCTGCCCCTTCCCCCCATCTCTCTCTCTCGCTCTCGCTCTCGCTCTTGCTCTCTTTCTCAAAATAAATAAACACATTAAATTTTTTTAAAGTGCTAATGAAAAAAAGTTTATTTATATTATAGTTAATGCTGAATCATTAAACACCCTGTTCTTAAGAAATGGATAAAGGCAAAGCAAGGCAGTATCACCATTTCTAGCCAGTAGTATACTGTAAATCCTGGCCAGTAAAGCAAAGCAAGAAAAAAAAAATGTCATAATCATTGGAAAAGAAGGAGCTAAAATATCATCATTCATTCACAGCTATATATTTTTAAATAAGGAATGAATTTGTATAAGGAATCCTAAGAAAAACAAGTAGAATTAACAAGAGGATATAGCAAGTTAAGAAGATTAAAAAATAGCGTTTTTATAGCAATAAATAATAAGACATTATTTTATAAAACCAGTTTAATGTAGCATCAAAGATATAAAATACTCACGAATAAATCTAAGGGATGATGTACCTTAATTCTACCTTGAAAAACACAAAACATTTCTGTGGTAAATTAAAAAAGAATTAAAGAATAGAGAAATATACCATGTTCATGCACTGAAAGACACATTCTAATTGATACTTCCCTTTTCCCCACACAGATCTATTTTTCCATCACAGTTCCAATGAAAATCATGGCAAATGACTCTAGCCCCCAGCCAAGATGGAATGACAGAGATCAGATTTACTTCCCTGACAGCACTGAGGACAAAAGCTAATACCAAAACAATCAAATAAAATACATGAACCAATGGTCTAGATGATTGATAGTGGGAATCAGGCAACAAATAATAGTGGTCCCCAACACAAATGAGTTAAGCTTTACAATTGTTCCTGTTTTGTGCCTTGTGGGAGTAGCTCTTGATGATGGTGGGAGTGGTGGAATGTGGAGAGTGAGGAAGGACTAAGGATTCCTCATGGAATCCCTGAGGAAGTATAATCGAGTGTGTGAGAGAAGAAGGATGCTAAAGTTCACAGGTTGGGTTAACCAGACCGAATTCTAAAGATATTCAGAATGTCCCCCTCAACTACTGTGCCTGGGGTGCTGATCAGTGTCACCATGTAAAGAAAGTACCTGAGGTTTACATCACCATATATTTTAATCTGGTAAGTGTTTAAATTTGCAGGTTAATTTTACTGAAAGTAACCCAATTCTTTGGCAGTTCATTATTCTTCAGATGAATAAACTGAGGGAGAGATTAGATGGTTAGTATTAATGTGACATATTCCCTAATGAGGATACAAAATAAACTAGACTTAAATACACAAGGTGGAATATATCATGTTAGATCCCCAAAGATGGCTCAAGTGCAATTGCTCTAATTCACCCTAGGAAGGATGTTCCCTCTCACTCACCCCCAGGTATAGTTTGTTTTACGTAGCAAAAGTTCAAGAGATTATTATTATTTATTAATCATTTTGTAAAATGTCATACATAATTTAGTATCTTGATTATAATGTATGATGCACTTATCAACAAAGGAGGAGAAAACAGGGAAATAAGAAAATGAGAATGTGATGGTTGGACCACTATTTCATTATTATTTTTATCCACATTAAAGAGGTTTAGTCAACCTCATTAGAACTGGGGTTTCCTGACATCTTCCTGGAGTGACCTTCTTTATTATTATCCATGCTCTAGCGTAGCATAAAGGAGTAACTCAGGAGTGAATGGTCAGACAAAAGTTAAGTAAGTGGGCAACTGCTCTGACTTGTTTTTCCCCACAGAATTTGTGAAATGGCAACCAATCCCAATGGCATCAGAATAGCTGTTGCATGGTGAATGAGATAACTGGACAAAATTATGTTGTACAGGAAATTATAACAGGAAGAAATTCATTATAAGAAAAATTTTATGATCTCTATTCAATTGATACAAAATCACAGAATTTTACTTGTGTTACTATTATATGGTTACACCATTATTGTTTTTTTTTTTTTAAGTTTATTGCATTTATTTTTGAGAGAGAGGGAGAGAGAATGAATGTGGGAGGGGTAGAGAGAGAGGGAGAATTTCAAGCAGGCTCCATGCTGAAGAGCTCAATGCAGGGCTCCAACATACAAACCTGAGATCATGACCTAAGCGGAAACCAAGAGTCAGACGCTTGGTGTACTGAATCACCCAGGCGCCCAGCGCCATTAAAGTTTTTAATTAAACGATTTCTTATATACTGTTATGTTTTAGTGCTTCTTTGATTCTTTCCCATTACAGAAATATTCACAAAGTCGCATGCGATTTTAAAGTACTGGTTAAGGCTATATTTATCTGAGTAGGCAAATTTCTTACAAATTTCCATGTGCTGTTTGACGTCCCACATTTCCATACTACCATTAGCTCCTGCAAACGCAATGCTTTTCTCCAAAACTCAGCGTTGGCTCATGGAGGGGTCTCCATGGCCAATGGTCTCTTTCCTATCATTTCCCTAGAAAAAGTCCTGCTCATCTGACAAAACAGCTTAAATGGAATTTTCACTGTTGAAATTTGTGAATAGTATCACCTAGTTATTACCTTCTCTAACCACTGCTAAAAGTGTCAGTATATTCAAGACTACCTAACTCTAATGCAAATTTGATAAGTAATTTGCTGGTAGCTATTGGTTCTGTGTGTGGGAGGATTATAATTTTGAGTTAGGAATAAAGCACACATACAGGAACAGAGTTTGGGCAAATATTTTAATAGGTAACACGCGGTGTGGTATTCCACATGACATATGTATACCAGTTGAAATCTAGGTGATTATTTAAATGCGAATAGAAGGGAAAAGATTTATTTTTGTCTCAGTACCTCAAGCACAACATTTAAAGCTCAGATCCCTCCGTCCTTCTTCCCTGCATTTACTTATTAAAATATCTCTCATGCACTCATGAAGTTAACATGCTTGGATTCCTTCTTCTTTGCCACTATCACTTTTTGTAATGTCACTGGACCTTGTGTTCAATTCCTCCCATGCTTATGCTCGACCTACCTAACTGCAGGACAAAAATATCATTCACTCCTGATTTGTGTTATATCATTACTGTCTCAGCCCATTCAAGCTGCTATAACAAAGTACCACACTGAGGGGCTTATAAATAACAAACTTTTTTTCACAGGATTCAGGCATGTCAGGTGAGGGCTTCTACTGGGTTGTAGACTTCTCCTTGTATCCTCACACGGCAGAAAGAGCTAGGGATCTCTCTGGAGTTTCTTTTATAAGGACACTAAGCCTATTTATGAGGGCTCCACTCTCATGGCATAAGCACCTCCCAAAGACCGCACCTACCAATACCATCACCTTTGGGGGTTAAAATCTAAGACATATGAGAGGTGCCTGGGTGGCTCAGTCAGTTGGGCATCCAACTCTTGGTTCATCTCAAGGTTTGTGAGTTCAAGCCCCGCATTGGGCCTGTGCTGACAGTGTGAGGTCTGCTTGAGATTCTCTCTCTCTCTCTGCCCCTCCCCTACTTGCTCTGTCTCTCTCTCAAAAATAAAAATAAACTTAAATAAATAAAACATATGAATTTGGTGGGGCCATAAACACTGAGACCATAGCAATGCCAAAGGATTTTATTTTACCTGAATCATTGCCATTTATTCACAAGTATTTACATATTATTAAAAATGGTTAAAGGTGCAAACTTTGCAGTCAGCCTACAGAAATGGTTGGGTCTGACACTTGACTATCTGAAATTATATACATAATTTGAAAAATGTAATTAGAAATATCCTCTTCCACCAGAACCTAGAAAACCTCTTCACAAAGTTAGAACAGAAAGAAAACTATTTTGTTACTGAATAAGTATTAATCAGAATGTGATGTTCATCACAGACAAATTAAGGGATTGCAAAATCAGAAAGAAATGTAACTGTCTTATACATAGCTAAGCAGGTGCAGTGTATTCCATATTGTTTTCAAGATAGACAGTAACAAGTCCTCAAATAAGAGGTCTCGAAAGCACATGCAGTTTACCCAAAATTCACTAGGTAATTGGGGTTACCATTCAAATTATTTTTTTTCATTCAAAGGAAAAATAAACTTCTTATATCTTTATGACAAGAAGTACTGTTGCAACTTAAAATGCTTAAATTAACTCCCTACTCTTTCACAAAAACTGGGAGATTACTTAAGGCAATTATAGGGGAAAAAAGTTAATTTATGATTTTATTTATTTATTTATTTTTAATCTTTGAGAGAGAGAGAGTGAGAGAGAGCAGAGGAGAGGCAGAGAGAGAGAGGGAAAGAATTTTAAAAAGGCTCTACGTCCAGTGCGGATCCAACAGGTCTCAATCCCATGACCCTCAGATCATGTCCTGAGCCAAAATCAAGAGTTGGGTGCTTAACCGACTGAGCCACCCAGGTGTCCCTATAACCACTACTTTTCAAATTTTATTTCCCCCTCCTACGTATACCTTCTAGATTCATACCATTTTTAGGAAAATTAACTTTAAACACTGCCTTCAGAGAGATATTAAAACTCAAAATTCTGTCTCATTTTATTTACCTTGATCTGTTTCACATGAAGAATTTTTTTTTTTTCTTACCGTATCAGGCTTTATTGGTATCTTCTTTGAACTTGACTGAATATTCACTTGCACTCATGAATATTTCTTTCCCTTTTAAACTATCATTCACATTTTATTTCTGCTGTAAAGTCTTCTATGCATGCTCCAGATGAAAGTGACCACCTTTATTCAGGTTCCTATCGTATCACATGAGTTCGTTTAAATAGTCTCACACATTTGCCTTTCCACGTTACCTTCTGGTGTCGTTTGTGCGTGTGCCTGTAGAAAACTAAGGTGAGTGTACCGCATATCCCCAGGGCCCACAGGCATCAGAAAATAATAGGATTAGCCCACAGATAAAGCAGATATGAAGCCTATATTAAAATATATGTGTTCATCAGAGGGAATGTGTATCTCCCCCAATTATAAATTACATAGACTTTATTTGTAAGTCTTGTTCATAAAATTTATCAAATTCTGTGGCTGGAAAATTTTCTCCGGGGTGCTATAGATGCTGTTAATAATTTCTTAATGCCTGATTTCTGATACATATTTAAGTTGTACATAGAAAACAATTAAAACATTAAAGGTGAAGCTTATTTCCAAGAGGACAAATGGTTACTAGTAAGGATTAACCACTGTAATGGTTCCAGTCTTAGCTCATAGAATATAAAATGACCTAAAATTATGGAGCATTTGTGTTACAGTTATTATCAGGTTAAAATTGTGTTCCCAAATAGATGCTTATTTTCCTTCTTTAATGGGTGCAGACTGTGTAGTTCAGGCAGTCAGGTCAAATCTCCACTGTAGGAAATACAAATTTTACATCTTTCAAAAGGCATTCTTTTATTCCTTGTAATTAGGCAATTAATTCTGCTGGGGTTTTAGGACTACATGCTGTGCAGGAAAGAGAAGTAAAGAAAAGTTGTAAAATCAAATATTAAAATTTTACTTCAAAGGTCACTAAATCACATGACCTACTTCAGAAGTATTTAACTGGAAATAAAGAACTCAGAAAACAAGCTGAGCAATTCAAATTATACAATTAGTTACTTTAATTATATGTAGAAGGTTTCCTCTTAAAAACCTCACTGCTGTGTTTACATAAATAATTTTTAAATATTTTGTAAATACTCTGTACTGTATCTTCTTTAGCCTTCATTATTTTCAGATGCATATGTGATAATATATAAGATTTAAATTTCTGTTTGAATTCTCACCATGCAAAACAAAGAGAGTAATAGGATTTTTTTTTCTGTCATGTTATGACACTGAAATATGTCTTGAAGGATCTGAGCAAAAATATTAACTTTTGGACATCAGGATCGAAATCTAAATTCATTTAACTGCTAAAATTGTAACAATGGTTATTGAAAAACATTTGTCAAATATCTGTGCAAATTAGTCGATGAAGTAAAATATGACAATTCATTTGTTTTTAGTTTATAATGATAGGGATAAGATTAAATTTTTCATGTTAATAGCTTAAAGATACAATGATTTTCAAAAGAATAAAATATGCAACCAATACAGTACCATATATGTTCTAAACATAAATATTAATATTTAGTATATTCAATAATTTGGATTGAATATTGTACTTAATAATTGCCTATGAATTATATTTTCTATAGAGAAACACTATACGTTCCATTCAAACCCGCATGATACACAGACATTTGGTATATATTAGGACATAAATAAAACCAAGTAAATTTCCATCAGCAAAGAAGAAATGAACATCATTATTAATAAGATTACTGTAGCTTAAATTCTCTATGAATACATAAACTCTAATATTCAAATCAAAGTCCTAAACAAATATCTTATCTTAAATATAGATTTAGAACATAATTATAATTAATTAGAAAATAATTATTATTACAAAATCATACTAGTTCTATATTATGACAGGAGCTGGTAACCCCAGTATATAGTAACCCCATTTTCTACACTTATGTAAGTTTCCAATGGGCCCATAGGGCGATTAGCTAAAGTGACCTTTCTCAGCCTCCCATGTAGGTATTGCCTTAGGTCTAGATTCTAATCTCGTGTGGATTAGAGTAGAAGCAATGTGCACAGCTCAAAGCATGGCCTCAAATGGACAAATAGTGCCATTCCCTTCAGTGACTACAATGCCATTATAAAAGTGAGAGAAAAGTTGATAACCATTGGGACTGTCAGTTCAATATGGCAGAGCAACAAGAGAGCAAAATCATGGTTGAATGATCCTGGGAGGTTCTCTTGTCAACGTTGGACAAGCCTCCTGGATACATACCTAAGGGAGAAAAAACTGTGTGTTTAAGCCATTGTATATTTCAGTATTTCTTTACAACTCACCGACGTATATTCTAAATAATGTATCTTTACTTTTTATGTCTGCCACACCTGAGCAATATAATTATTTCAGATTAATAATAGTGGCTCACAGTCCCATTTTTTTCTCACCCCAAATGCAGAAGACGGGATAGAATCCATCAAAACTCCAATGAATCCGTTTTTTATGCTATTAAAATCTGTATGTTTTAAATTTGTTTATTGCTAATGTAAAATACAGTTGATTTTTGTATATTGATCTTATATTTTACAACCTTGATAAATTCAGTTACTAGTTTCAGTAGTTTTTTGTAGATTTCATTGTATCCTCTTATACAAGACTAATATATTAAAATATCAGTGCTAGGGTGCTTGGGTGGCTCAGTTGGTTAGTGGCTGACTTTGGCTCAGATCATGATCTTGCGGGTTGGGGGTTCGAGTCCTGAATCGGGCTCTGTGCTGACAGCTCAGAGCCTGGAGCCTGCTTTGGATTCTGTTTCCTTCTCTCTCTGCTCCTCCCCTGCTCACGCTCTGACTCTCTCTGTCTCTCTCAATAAATAAATAAATAAATAAATAAATAAATAAATATTTAATATGTAAAAAATAATTAAATTAATCAAAACAAAATAAAATATCAATGCTTACTTACAGGTGAGGATGCAGGGAAATTGTATTTGCAAATGTTAAAAAAACCCACAAAACCTCCAATGAATCTTCATCTTTGCCACATGATTACATGCATTTAAAAGAATGACAACAGGGGTGTCTGGGTGGCTCAGTCGCTTAAGCTCCCATCTTCGACTCAGGTCATGATCTCGCAGTTTGTGAATTTGAGCCCCACACTGGACCCTATGCCGACAGCTTATAGCCTGGAGTCTGCTTCAGATTCTGTGTCTGCTTCTCTCTCTGCCTCTCCCCCACTCATGCTCTCTCTCTCTCTCTGTCTCTCAAATATAAACAAACATTAAAAAAAAAAAAAACCTTTAAAGCAATAACAACAAAAATTTCAACATTTAAAATTAATAAGGTAATTGAAAAATTATTTCACCAGCAACGATTTAAAATTAATGAATAATAAATGAGTCATATAAATTTCAAAAACAATGAAATCAAATGGAATTGAAATAATATGGTCATGGGCAAATAAGAGAAAAACATAGACATAATGAAGAATTAAGGTATCTTAAGATACTTGGATTTTTTTTAAATTTCAGGGATTTTTCTTCCCTGAAGATTTCCTTTTTCTGAAATTCTCTTGCTCTGATATCTAAGTCATATGTGACTCACTTCTTTTAAGCCTACATCTGCATTCTACACACTCAGTTTGCTTTCCCTTGATCACTCTTTACAAAATGCAAACACTTCCTTGCTCCTTAATGCTTATAGATCTTACCCTGCTTTATTTTCCAAATAGTATTTATCAAAATATGATATTTATTAGTATATTTCAAATTATATCTTCCCCACACTCATGCTGGTAGAAACATTCTCTGATTTCATCATTGTTGTACCTTCTATACTTAGAATAGCTAGTAAAATGATCATTCATTTTTACTGACACATGAAAGAAAAATGGAAGGAAAAGAAAGAAAGACATGAGAGTAAAAAGAGAAAGAAGCAAAAGGAATAGAAGGAGAAAGAAAGAAAAGTAGAGAATATTAGGTTTGGGATTCAAGAAGATAAATGTATTCAAAGTGACATCTAAGTACAGGGAGAAGTGTGAAAAACCTGGAATATAAATAGTACCTGGAAATCCAGATTGGCAGGAGCAGAGGGCGCAGAAATATGTAATAACGATGTGTTGGGTTGGGACCATAACTTGGACACAATATATCTTTATCTTATTCTGATGATGTTGATGCTGTTGGTTTTGTTGCTTGGTTGGTTTTGCTTGTTGCTGGTGGTAGTCGTAATGGTAACAATACTTATAATCGTGAAATTAAATGTCATGACAGGTAGAATCTGCAACATCATACATAGATATGTTTGTTGAAGATTAAAGAATAAATATAATCACCAAAGGAGAAATGTGGGCAGATAAGCCAAATAGCAAAATAAAAATGGTCGAGTGAATAAAATTGGGTGAATAAACAAAGGAATAAAATTAGAGCAAGAAAAATAAAGCAGTGAGTATGTTTTAAGAAGGCAAATGAGGAAAGTTGATTCAGGCCAAATCTTCATGACTCTTACCCACGGATACTTCTTTAACAATTACCAAAGACCTAAACAAAAAGAAGAAAAGTTTACATAAATGAATTGAATTGCGGTAAAAACTGCAAAAATTTGTACGTAGGTAGGTTAAATCAATAAAATAAAATATTACATTTCATAATTGGTGGTAATTTGAAAGGAAAACAGTATAAATTTAATCCTAGTGACAGAATAACAAATATTTTTAAGAGGAGGAGTATGTTCAAAGGCTCTTCTTCCATATCTATAATGGCTGACACAGTAGCACAAGTGACAATACGGAAAACATGAGGCTTTGTATGGCTAATGATCAAATTAGAGTTCATTTTTATTACTGTATTGTTAACTCATGAGAAAACTCATGAATTATGTGTCTTATAATGGCACAAGGAGCAATTTTGAAGTGTTTTTGGGTCAAACCCTAATGGTTCCATACAGACAAATCCTTTGAAATCTTGAGAACAGCAGATTGTGTGTAAAAGGGAGGTGTTTTTCTCATAGCCGTGCAGAAAGTCCCTACCACACGTGAGGTGTGCTTCAGATGGAGAATTTACCTGTCGCCTAGATCTTCAATTCAATAAGGACACATCAACTTTAATAAAACAGTGTTGGGGATTAATCGCAAGGTCGTAAGGCCTTTTATCCATATTTGACGCTTCCTAAAACTAGCTGCTTCTTTGTATTCTAGATCTATCCAAGACCATTAGGCTTTTTTGTTCCCCCAATTAAGGCTTAAGGAAAAAAAATGGACTTGTGTTAGAAAGTTTTGCCATTTAACATGTTCTAATAGACGTTGTCCGTGACATCTTAGAAATTCTTCTTCTTGATAACCAAACCCCCCGTTAAGTTAACTTTTAAAGAGTTGTCTTATTTGGTTAGTTCTGGCTTTTTGAATGACTACTTTCTTCCACTAACTCATTATCAGAAATTATTCTGTCTAGTAATCTTAAAGTTATTTCCTTTATCGTCTGGAAAGAATATTTGCCCTATTTTTCAATAAACGTGAGCAACAGAAAATATAAAATAGTTGGAGGAGAAATTCGAGTCAGCCAATAAAGTAGAGAGATGGTCTTGATGTTTTTTCCAACTTAATATATATGGCGATATCAAAGACTGGGAAAATGAGGGCACCTCGGTGGCTCAGTCCGTTAAGCATCTGACTCTTGATTTCGGCTCAGGTCATGATCTCATATCCGTGAGATCCAGCTCTGTGTGGGGCTCTGTGCTGACAAGGTGGAGCCTGCTTGGGATTCTCTATCTCCCATTCTCTCTGCTCTTCCCCCCACTCACGTTCTCTCTCGCTCTCTCCCTCTCTCTCCAATTAATAAGTAAGCTTTTTTAAGCTATACAAAAGACTGGGAATGAGAAGAAAATTAATAAGTAGTCTAACAAACTGTCAGAGTAGGGAAATTTATGGAGTTCTGAAGAAAAGAAACACCAAAGAATTCGTATTAAACAACGAAAGCTCTACTGGGTCCAAGGTCTATGACATTTTAGAAGATGCAAGTAATGCAATCCTGTAAACCGGGGAAGGCTAGACAGAACTTCAAACAATTGTGACAGAAACTCAAGGGTGATCACATTAGAGTGATGTTAACGATGTCACTGAGAATAATTGCTCCCATATCTGTGTAAGACACAAAAATAGACAAAACATTTTTGAAGGCCACATTCATAACTTTACATTTCCCGTCACACAAAAAAGTAAATTCTTAATACTCAAATCACATAATCATCGTTTTTGTATCATTTTCAGTGAAATCCGCTTCTTAGGAATAAGCTACTAATTGAAATCAATGTCACATTTCTGGTTCTGAAAAGCCAAAAGCTCAAAAGAAGTCAACATAGTCACAAACCTAGAGTTGTTATGAAAATACCTGATCTCTGAATCTGTGTGTGTGTGTGTGTGTGTGTGTGTGTGTGTGTGTGTGTGCATGTGTGTGTGTGTGCCTGTCTGTCTGTCTGTCTGTCTGTCTGATTTCGGTTTATTTAGTAAACAGGAGATGGCAGTATCTCACCATTATGTAAGGCATAAGGCATTGAATTTTTCCTGCACTGAACCTCAAAATGTGCCATACCCAAGTGCACAATGTCGTCTATTATTTTGCAGTTTAGAGTAGAGCATTATATATTCAGTTTGACAAAGGCACCAGAAAGAAAAACAAAGATCTCATTTGCCTTTGTTCATTTATATGAAATCAAAAGAGCTGTATTTTGATAATGAATAATTAAAATATTTAGAAAGTAGTACTAAAAGGTGGACTCACAGGAACCTGCACTTTTAGGATGGTTGTATTCTTTATGCATTGGATGTATTTCTAAGTTTCATGTATAAAGTTTTTATTTACTGCTATGGAAGACATTGAACAATGACTCAAAAATATATACATACTTAAGTCTAAGGATACTGGTTAACAATTGGCAAAGAAGGAAAACTTAACTGAAAGAAAGTGCAAACAGCTTTGCCAACCAACTTGCTATTTTAGTCTGCGTAAGTTAATGGGTATTCATAGCTGTGGCATGCATTGTTGATAGTCTCTAGAAATAAATTGTCCTTGCTTTTTTTGCTCTCAGGGTCTCCCTCTATAGAAATGAACAATGCCAAGTCCTTAAACTATTGTCCTATTTTTCACTAGAACAGGAATCACCTTTGGGGAGCAGGGGTGTGAGTAACTGAGAGAGCTCTAAGATTGAGGCTTTTTTCCTGATAAAAGAGAAATCATATGTGAAGAAGATATCGTTCTTTTCCTGTGTTTTAACAACACTGAAGGAGAACATATTCTTGGAACTTCTAAGACACATAATGAACATGGGAGAGAATGGAGACCCCACAGTTCACCAGAAAGCTGGTTCAGATAGCATACGCTTTTATAGCTGCAAAAAGGGCTGGCAATAAAATTTTGGAGGCCTACCTAGTGCAAAATAAAAAATAATTTGGGGTAAGGATAAGATTGTGTGCCTTAAGCCTTTTAATACAAAAAGAACAAAAATAAAATGAGGTTAAGGTTTGTGTTGTTGCTTTTAAGTTTTTTATTTATTTTGAAAGAGAGAGAGAGAGAGAGAAAGAGCTTCAAGCAGGCTCCGCACTGCCAGTGCAGGGTTTAACATGGGGCTCAAAACCCCACAAACTATGAGATCATGACCTGAGCCGAAATCCAGGGTCAGATGCTTAACCAACTGAGCCCATGAGGTTGAGGTTTTAATTTAAAAATGCAGTAGTCATCTAGGAGAGGGAAATGTTTGCTATCTGTGGTGTTTGAACAGTGATTTTGCTTGGTCTCTGGCCTTAGGTCTGTTCTTACTTCATCACTGTGAACTTGTCTTATGGTAGTGTTCTGCGAGATTATCTACATTCAATAAGTGGACCCCAAAGCCTAGTTGCGAGTGTCAATTACCACCTAACAACACCAAAGTCTAAGGATTAGCATCAAGTCAGTTGACATGTTATCAGGAGTTGATTTTTTTCACCCCTTACTTAATCACATCTTATTTATATTTTTGTGTACAACCCAAACAATGCCAAATCTATTAGGACATTTAAGGTTGATTATTACTCTTGAGCCTGGTTGGTTCAGTAGGTTAAGTCTCTGACTCTTGGTCTCTGCTTAGGTCATGATCTCACAGTTCATGAGTTTGAGCCCCATGCTGATGGTATGGAGCCTGCTTGAGATTTTCTCTCTCTCTCCCTCTCTCTCTACCTCTCCCCCACCACCCCCACTCACGTTCATGCTCTCTCTCCCTATCTCTCAAAACTAAATAAGTAAGCTTCTAAAACAAATTATTACTTTTTCCCCAGACACATTTCTTTTCTTACCCACATAACTGCTTATACTCTAAATTAACTTATATTAATTTTATTATACTATATTTATTACCTTCAACTCTTTTTTGTGAGGAATAATTGACATACACTATTGTATTAGTTTTGTTTATACAACATAGTGATTATACACACACACACACACACACACACACACACACACACTGCAAAATGGTCACTCCAATGAGTCTTGTTACCACACAAAGTTGTTACAATATTATTGACTATATTTTCTATACCGTATATTATATCCACATGTCTTATTTATTTTATAACTAGAAAATTGTACCTCTTAATCCCCTTCAGCTATTTTGTCCTGTCCCCATCCTTCTCCCCTCTGGCAATTACTTATTTGTTCTCTGTATCTATAAAGCTTTTTGTTTTGTTTGTATTATCTTTAAGACTCCACCAATAAGTGAAGTTATGTGGTATTTGTCTTAGTCTGTCTGACTTATTTCATTTAGCATAATGTACTCTAGGTCCATCCATGTGATCATGCATGCAAGATTTCATTATTTTTTATGGCTGAGTAATGGTCCATTATATGAATATGTATGTATATGCCACATGTATATTCTTTATCCATGGACATTTATGTTGTTTCCATATCTTGGCTATTATAAATAATGCTGAGATGAACATCAGGGTTCATATGTCTATTCAAATTGGCGTTTTCATTTTCTTCAGATAAATATCCAGAAATTGAATTTCTAGATTGTATGGTAGTTCTAGGTTTAATTTTTTGAGGAAACTCTATACTGTTTTCCATAGTGGCTGTACCTATTTACATTCCCACCAGCAGTATATGAGGAGTCTCTTTTCTCCATATACTTGCCAACACTTGTTATTTTTTGTCTTTTTGATAGTAGCCATTCCTACTAGTGTGAGGTGACATCTCACTGTGGTTTTGATTTGCGTTTCCTGATTGTGATGTTGTGTGTCTTCTAAATGCCTATTGGCCACAGTATCTCTTCTTTGGAAAATGTCTACTCAGAATCTTTGTCCATGTAATTATTTGTTTTGATATTGAATTGTTTCAGTTCATTATATATTTTGGATATTAACCCCTTGTTGGATATAGAATTTGTGACCATCTTCCTCCATTTAGCAGGTTCCCTTTTTATATTTTTGATGGGTTCCTTCACTGTGCAGAAGTTTTTTTAGTTTGATGTAGTCTCATTTGTTTATTTTCACTTTTATTGTACTTGTCTAGGAAGAAGATCCATAAAAAAATCATTAAGACCTTTGCAAGAAGCTCACCAGCCATGTTTTCTTCTAGAAGTTTTATGGTTTCAGGTGTTACATCTAAGTTTTTAATCCACTGAGTTTATTTTTTTATATGGCATGAGAAAATGGTCTACTTTCATTATTTTGCATGTAGCTGTCCAGTTTTCCCTGTTGTATATCTTGCCTTCTTTGTCATAGATTAATTGACCATAATTGTGGGGCTATTTCTGGGCTCTGTATTCTGTTCCATCAATCTATGTGTCTATTTTTGTGCCAGTATCACACTGTTTTGATTACTAGTTTTGTAGTATAGTTTGAAATCAGGAAGTGTGATACATTCAACTTCATTTTTCTTTCTCAAGACTGCTTTGGCTATTTGGGGTCTTTTGGGATTCCATACAAATTTTAGGATTACTTGTTCTAGTTTTTCAGAAAATACCACTGGTACTTTGATTGATATCGCATTGAATCCGTAGATTGCTTTAAGTAGTATAGAATTTTACCAATATCAATTTTTCCAATACAAAAACATCATATATTTTTTCCATTTATTTATGTCATCTTCAATTTCTTACATGAATTTCTAGTTTTCAGAGTACAGGTCTTTCACCTCCTTGTTTAAATTTATAACTAGTTATTTTATTGTTTTTGATTGTTGTGAATGCAATTGTTTTCTTAAATTCTCTTTCTGACAGTTTGCTATTAGAATATGGAAATGCAACAAATTTTTGTATTTTTATTTGTGTCCTGCAACTATAATGAATCAATTTTCAGTTCTAATAGCTTTTGTTTACGTTTTTGTGTAGAAGTTTTAGAGTTTTTTATGTATAGTACTGTGTCATCTGCAAATAGTGACAGGTTTACTTCTTCCTTTCTAATTTGAATGCTTTTTATTTATTTTTCTTGCCTAACTGCTGTTGCTAAGACTTATAATACAATGTTGAATAAGAGTGGTGATAACAGGCTTCCGTATCGTGTTCCTAATCTTGGAGGACAACTTCTCAGCTTTTCACCAGTGAGTATGATGTTAGCTGTAGGTTTGTCATATACAATTTTATTATGTCCCTCTGTACCCACTTTGTTGAGATTTTTTATCATAAATGAATATTCAATTTTTCCAATTATTTTTCTGCATCTATTGTATTGAGATTGTCACATGATTTTTATGCTTTCTTTGTTGTTGTTCATGTGGTATATCATGTTGATTGATTTGCACATACTGAGCCATCCTTACGTGCCTGGAATAAATCTCACTTGATCATGGTGAATTTTTTTAAACTTATTTATTTATTTATTTTGAGAGAGAGAGAGGGAGCAGGGAAGGGACAGAGAGAGAGAATGAGCGAGCTAGGATCCCAAGGAAGCTTGAAACTGCCATCACAGAGACTGATGAAGGGCTTGATCCTACAAACCATGAGGTCATGACCTGAGCCAAAATGAAGAGTTGAATTCGACTTGTTAATATTTTCTTGAGGATTTTGCATCTATGTTCATCACGGATATTGGACTGTAATTTCCTTTCTTTCTTTCTTTCTTTCTTTCTTTCTTTCTTTTTCTTCTTTCTTTTTTTCTTTCTTTTTCTTTTTTCTTTCTTTCTTTCTTTCTTTTTGTGGCATCTTTATCTGTTTTTTTTAGTATCAAGGTAATGCTGGCCTCATAGAATGAGTTGGGAATCAATCCTTCTTCAATTTTTTGAAAATAGTTTGAGATGCATAGATATTAAGTATTCTTTAAATATTTGGTAGAATTCACTTGTGAAACCATCTGGTCCTAAACTTTTTTTTTGTTGGGAGGTTTTGAAAAATTATGCAATTTTGTTACTAGTAATCAGTCTGTTTTAATTTTCCATTTCTTCCAGATTCAATCTTGGAAGATTTCACTGTATGGTTAATAAATGCTTTTTAAGTGAATGGTGATTTCAAACAAACAAACAAACAAACAAACAAACAAAAATGGTTATGGATGGCTTCAAAATGAAGAAACAATAATCTGCAGTGATGTACATACTTTACAACATGTATCACACACATATGTGTGTGTGTTTCTCATATACTAAATTTACTAGTAAATCTAGAGAATAAAAAATGTTTTTTTTTCCTTGATTACTGCAAGTTTGTTTTGAATCTCTCAAATAACCCTTTGTTAGGAGGAGCACAGAGTGAAGGATGGTGAGCACAAGTGAAACTGAAATAGAGAATTTACTACTCACTGTTCCTGAAGGAGATACCCAGCATACCTTGAGGGTCCACAGGGGAGGTCAGATCAGTGTAAAGAGAGAGAAAGAGAGAAGCAAGCCCTTGGGAACATGCCTTTATTAGGATATGTGGGTGGAGTGTTTGGGATTCCTGGGCGAAGACCGGATTGATCAATCAAAATCAAAAGAGCAGCTTTGGGAAGTCATACAAGGGTCTTGTCACTAGGAACACACAAGGGGAAGGTTGTTGAGAAACAGAGAAGACTGTTGATCACAAGGGTTGTTGAGGATGTTATATCAGGAGCCAACATTCTCTTGCAACTATGCAAGCTGTTACCAAGGGCCTGTACTTGCATGAGGAAGCCAATGTTAAGTTTAAGCAACGTGCCAAACAAAGCGGATGCTGGGGCAGCAAAACCATAGAGTAGCTTAGCTAAAATCTCAACAATGTTCCAGTACATATGGAATTTCTGAGGGTATGATTTTCAATAGGAAAAATAAACAAAGTATCTGGAGTAGCATTGTTCATCCAGTGTATTAAGGGTTTGGTCTGAACAGTGTGGAGGACCACAGAATCTAATGGAGAATATTGTTCTTTGAAATTGTTAAGATAATGAGCCTGAACTAATAAAAATTATACTTAACATTATGGTGATACTTTCTGCAAAGCAAGGGAGTTAATGTTTGCTATTTATAAATATGTACATATGGTTCACAGCATCAGCTCCCTGTTAAAACCCAAAGGGAAGACACAAATGCTTTGACGTTCGTGTCTAAATAAGTGCTTAATTATATTTACATGGGCTCCAGATAATGAAAAACATATCATTTATTCCTTTCTATTTTCACACATAAACTATCATATGTACCTATCCACTTTTACTAAGGTTTTTTTTTAAGGCAAGTGTTTCCAATCTGTACTACATTATTGGGCTTCAGATATTTTAAACTTTTCCATATTGCCAAATGTTAGAAATGATACGTATTTATTTATAAATTTAAGTGTTGAGACTTCAATTCTTCCTTTTGTTGTATCAACTACATTTATACATAAAGTCAACAAAAGCAGAAAGACCTTAATACCTTATAGAGGTATAAGATGGTTTTTTCCCTTTATAAAGCACTGCATTGAGTTGTGAAAGCAAATGAAAAACTAAGGAAATAACATAAATTTCCCTGTCGATCACTCTGGTATAGGAGATTTAATAATATTTTTTAAAGAGAAAATAGAGCCCTATTTGCAAATAAGACCAGGAGGTACATCCCTGTGATTTCTTCCCAATTTCATTTCCAGGCAATGCAAAAATTAAAAATCAACGCAATTCCTTAAGGTATGTAGCTCTTGGGACATCTGGGTTGCTCGGTTGGTTAAACATTTGACTTCAGCTCAGGTTGTGATCTTGTGGTTCATGGCTTTGAGCCGCGTGTCAGGCTCTGTGCTGACAGCTCGGATCCTGGAACCTGCTTGGGATTCTGTGTTTCCCTTCCTCTCTGTCCCTCCCCAACTCGCACTCTGTCTCTCTCTCTCAAAAATAAATAAAAATTAAAAAATAAATTTTTAAGTGTGTCACTCTGAAGGTGGGTAAGGAAAGTAGTTACACATGAGGAATGTTAATGCATTTATACTACATTAAAGTAAATAGCATATCTGCCTATCCATGTTCTACCAAAATTCTTGAATTTAATTTGAATAGACTGGAAAGAAATAATGTGTAAACTGTAGACACTTCTTACAGAAAAAAAGTAGATAAATTTGAAAAAGGAGTAAGAATATATGTTTTAAAGAGACAAGTAACAGAAAAATTCTCTGAAACACATCCAGGGAAAAATTTGAACCTAGTATTTAAATAAGAGTTTAAAATAAAAAAAAACAAATAGAACTTTATGCTAACCTGAGTTCAAGATCTGAAAGATTTGATGATGAAGCAGCTGAATGAGATGAAAATAGAGATGTCAGTGCAATTAGAAAACAAAAGAAACAGGGGCGCCTGGGTGGCTCAGTCGGTTAAGTGTCCGACTTCGGCTCAGGTCATGATCTCACGGTCCGTGAGTTAGAGACCCGCGTCAGGCTCTGTGCTGACAGCTCAGAGCCTGGAGCCTGTTTCAGATTCTGTGTCTCCCTCTCTTTCTGACCCTCCCCCGTTCATGCTGTCTCTCCCTGTCTCAAAAATAAATAAACATTAAAAAAATATTAAAGAAAACAAAAGAAACAGGGAAGCCTGGGTGGCTCAGTCGGTTAAGCATCAGACTTTGGCTCAGGTCATGAACTCATGACTCGTGAGTTCGAGCCCTGCATCAGGCTCTGTGCTGACAGCTCAGCGCCTGGAGCCTGCTTCGGATTCTGTGTCTCCCTCCCTCTCTCTCTCTCTCTCTATGCCCCTCCCCCACTCATGCTCTGCCTCTAAGTCTCTCAAAAAATAAATAAATGTTAAAAAAAATAAAAGAAAAAGATAACAAAAAAACCAGAAGAGTCACTAATAAAAACTGAATAAAAGGTATGAAGGGATTCTTTATATTATTACAGTTAATGTGGAGGAAATATTGGAAAACAGATGAAAAAATTGGAGAAATGAAAAATGAAGGGGAGAGACCAACAATATCCACTACAATAAATGACATAGAAAATAGTTAGCTCTGCATAATAGTAGAAAACCATCTAAAATAAAAACAAAAGTGGGGCACCTGGGTGGCCCAGTCAATTAAGCATGTGACTCTTGGTTTCCATTCAGGTCATGAACTCATGGTTTATGAGTTCAAGCCCTGTATCGGGCTCTGTGATGACAGTGCCGAGCCTGTTTGGAATTCTCTCTCCCTCTCTCTCTCTCTGCCCCTCCCCTGCTCGCTCCATCTCTCTCTCAAAATAAATAAATAAGCTTTAAAAATAAAATAAAATAAAATAAAATAAAATAAAATAAAACAAAAGTATATCACATGGCACCTAAAAATTTAAATAGAAACCTTAAATTAAATATATACCTTTATTAATTATAAAACGTAATTGGTAGAGTTAGAAAATGTCATATAGAAAATACCTATCATCCACAGGATAAAGAATGGAATTACTTCTAACTTTCTGCAGCTACATTCAATGACAAAAGACAGCCACCTAAACTAAAGGCCGATCCAAATAAATGATTCTGTTGACTTGTCAGAAGAGACAGAAATTCTCTAATGTGGAAGAACTGAAAGAATCTCTCTGGCTGTTGGAACATACTTAATCTCAGACCTGTGTAGATCTCAGGCAGTGTTCCTTTTCAACTTTCTAGAAGGTTCTCTTCAGGATTTAGGTAGTTTCCTCACCCACATGTGCTGATTTATACTCAACTGAATACTTTGGATGGAGCCCTTAAGAGTGCTGGAGGTTTTTTTTTCCTTTGCAGTTTTCTCCTTTCCCATACTCTTCCTTATGGATTCTCACTACATTGTCTTTCTTGATCTTCCAACTCTGTCTTCTCACCTCAAGTAGACTTCCAAAGACTTCCAGATTCCACCTTCCCATACCAAGGCCTATAAACATTCTGTAGGCACAACGTTGGGACAATCATTAGGCTTACTTTGTCCATTTCCTTTCTGTCTTGGTTCAAGGTCTTTCACTGCTAATATCTAATCACATCAGAGATATTCATTCATATCTTTTGTCCATTTTTAAAATTCAGGGGGATAAGTAAATCTGGTCTCTGTTGCTCCATATTGGCCATAAGAAACTACTCTTAATCTATGAATCAGATACCTGACATATTGTTGCACTATCACACCATTTGTTTTTTTTTTTTTTCCATACAGTAAGAATGAGAGGAAAGAGAATGGGTAGAAGAGAGAAATCACACCAAATTGCTGATATTTGATGGCCGTGGACACTTCTCTTTCCAGCTTCAGAATTTGTGGTATGTAGACAGAAACATGATATTGTACTGGAGTCATGTTTATTTTCTATATATCCCTATTGTTAACAAATTTTTACTAGATAGGAGAAAAACAATATTGTCTTTCCTTTGTAGACAAGTTAATAAAAATAGATATTCATTATACAGATCAGTTTATAACTATTAAAGTGATATTATGATTATTTTGAGAATTGTGAAAATAATCAACTTTAAGAAGGTCAAGAAATCGCAAAACTTCTATACTTACCATATTCTCATCATGCCCATCATTTACCATATTGGGATGTCTGACCTTCTGGGAACCAGAGAACATATGAAGCTACAATCTATCTAAATGGATTTATATTTCATTTACATAAAATTGTCATATATTCTTTGACAGCTACATATCACATATGGAATATCAGCAGCTTTTAACAGGGAGAATTTTTGTTGTTCTTGTTGATTTCCTGTAGCCATTATTATCTCCTTCTTTCCTGTTTCAAAGTCGTCATTATTACCTCCTTTTCACCAACTTTACACCAGAAAGGTTGCATTTTTTTCCTTAAAAATGTATGAAGCACTGTCATTATTGATATGGGTAAACTTAATTGTGGTTAGTTAATTAAAACCTAGATTTGGTGGTGGCTTAGATCCAATGAAGTATATTTGCTAAAATCTTTCAACAACATACAGGAAGGAAACAATTACATAGATTTACAAGTACATAGGTAACACTGCTAAAGAGGATTTTTCACATGTGAATGACTTATTCACGAGTAAATTTGACTCAGGAAACTTTTATCCCTAAGTTATCAAATGTATATTGGTAAGAGAAACATACAGAATCTGTTAAAAATAGGACAGAAGTATACATTCCTGTAAGTTATTGGATGGAAGGTAAGAGTTCCTGGTATTGAAATTAGTTCCTGATATCACTGGAATGATAGAATCTGTACTATAATAGCAAAGAAGCAACATTAAAGCAAAGATGACAAAGGACATTCAGAGACATCTAACCATGGCCATTTAATCACAAGTCACAGAGTCCCTAGGAAATATATAAAGGGGCTTATCTCAAAAACTCTTTATCACTGTAATTGAAAATCATTTATATTATGGAATATGAAGACCTAAAAGAGCCAATCATGAGTCTGTGTCCTCAATTTCCAGACCTGAGTCATTGGACAGACTCAATGTCCCATCAATAGAAGGTAGTTTATTCTTTTTTTTTTTAACTTTTTAAAATGTTTATTTATTTTTGAGAGAGACACAGACAGAGTGTGACAGGGGAGGGGCAGAGAGAGGGAGATAGCCTCCAGGCTCTGAGCTGTCAGCACAGAGCCCGATGCGGGGCTCGAACCCACAAACTGTGAGATCATGACCTGAGCCAAAGTCGGACGCTCAACCAACTGAACCACCCAGGTGCCCCAGAAGGTAGTTTATTCTTAGGAATGTTCCCTGTGCTACGAATACAGATACTTAAAATAAATCGTCATCCTATTTGGCAAAATTGTACTATGATTACTTATCAGGTTTAGTCTGAACTGGAGAAATGAAAGTTTCTTGGTCATTTGTAAATGGTTAGATCACAGATCTGAGCTAATACTAACCCTTGAGGACACAGAAGAAAATTGTTTTTCACCAATTAGAGTGGAATCTTATGAGTCTTCTATGGTAAATGGAGTGTCAGTCTGAGCCTTTCACATAATGATGTTATTGTATCTGTAAATCCTCCTGTAGTTAACCAGTTGCTGAGAGTACAATCAAAAGACAAATACTTAACAACTAACAGAATGTCCATATTAGTGCCATAAAATGTGACTTCTTATTAGATTCATGATTTAATGAGAAATGCTGATTATCTTAAATATCCACCCCCTTCCAACTCTCATAACTTCTAGAACTATGAACAGATGCAAATATTAGAAGGTTCCAGGAGATAGTTACAAAGTGTAACCTAAGATATGGTACTATGCTTACTGAAAGAATTGCAAAATACCCTCATTCTTTTACTGACAGAAAATTAAGTAGCATATAGCAGAATGTTAAAGTAGGACAGAAGGACTATAATATTGAATCACTTCAAATATATTATTTATTTATCCTGACTACCATTCTGGACTCCTTGGTAGCCTTCATTAAGTGAAGGTATATGGGGCACCTGGGTGGCTCATTCAGTTAAGCCTCTGACTTCAGCTCAGGCCATCATCTCACAGTTTCTGAGGTTGAGCCCCATATAGGGCCCTCTGCTGTCAGGACAGAGCTCACCTTGTATCCTCTGCCCCCTCTCCTTCTGCCCCTGCCCTGCTCATTCTCTCTCTCTCTCTCTCTCTCTCTCTCTCTCTCTCTCTGTCTCTCTCTCCTCTCCCAAAAATAAACAAAAACATTAAAAAAAAATAAATGAGGGTATAATGATAGAACTGCCCTGGTATATTATAGAGGAAAATATCCAATGGCTAGAGTGGATTTATTTGCATGATTGGCTCAGTCACCTTGAATGAAGTTCTAGAACACACCCCTCATAGATGTTTTTGGGGAAACATCGTGGTAGTTGTTCTCTGCAGACCAAAAATGACTGTGTGCGTTAAGCGCGTCTATGTACGCTCCTCGAATGCAGTGGGGATGAGGTAATCCCAGAGTATCAGAGGAGTGTTAATGACATTTTACTGCCAAAGACAAGGTGGACACAGTTAGTAGAATGGACAGGAGTATCAAAACACTAATCATAATGGATTTATGCAGATGGATCTTTTGTGGTAGCCAATTTATCATAGTGTCCCTAGAAATAAACTAGCTGTTTAGCTAACAAAATTGTCCTTGATTTGCATAAGGGAAAATATCCAGATCTGAGAAATATAGTAGACCACAGGAGAGTCATAGCCCATACCACATCCCCAGAAAGGAATGAAGTTTCAGATTCAGAATCCCTTGAATGGTAAGGGAGGCTGGCTCCCTTAAGGAAGAACCCTACTATATGTCAAAAATGTTCACTGTAAATATTCTTTCTGGTTTTCCCCAAAGGGGCAGAGACCCATTTTCTATGGGAATTGAGGAAAGGAAAATGCTCCCAATTGTTGGGCTCATGGACACTTGTGGTAGCCTGGCAGATTCTTGATGTTATAGCTAGTCAATATAGGCAACATAAGGATTTATGGCGATGAGATTATTGATGGAATTTTAACTCAGGTCCATCTCGCAGAGAGTTCAGTGTGGTCCTTAAGATGTACACCCCATAGTCAGTTCCAAAATGTATAATTGTAATATATATATACAGCTACTCAAAGAACCTCTATTTGGTTCTATAGAACCAAATACCCTGTCTAGAGACAGGGTCTCTATTCGGTTTCACGGACCTATAAAATGATGTATATTAAAGTAAGGAAAACGAAACAAAATGGCCTACCAGTTTCTTTTCTACTAGGCCATTTTCTCAGTATTGCATTTCGTGAGAAATTTTAGAAATTAGTGTCATCAAAAGACTTGAAGAGCATGGATGATTATTCCCACACATCTCAAATCAAGCTATTTCTTTGGTCTCTACAGAAGATAGAATGTCCTTGGAGAATGGTAGTGGAGTGTCATAAATATAGTCAGGTAGCAATTCCAATTTAAACTGATGTTCTGGGGATTTTTTTGTTATTGTTATTTTCTGAAACAAATCAATGACAGGTCCTGATACCTGAAATGCACTCATTAAACTGTTGAAAATTTTCTTCCTCCACTATTCCTGTTAATAAAGAGGAACACAAGTCATTTGCTTCCAATTACACAGGACAGTTTTCAGTTCAGTTCCATGGGTATATAAACTCTGTCTGCTATGACCTCTTTCACAGAATCTTTTTGCTCATTTTACCATTCTGGCCCACTATATGAGTCATGGCATGCAATGCGTTCCTTTGTAAGAAGTAATGGCATGCACAGTGGTGGCAACATACTGGCCTACTAGATGGATGATACCACGCTGATAAGACTTAGAGAAAAGTTAGTAGCAAGTAACACAGACATCTTTTGTAAGTTGTGGCATATGGGGTCTCCCCTACCAGCACTGGGAAAGAAATATAACACTAGTAGACATTTTTTGATTTTGGAGGCAACATATACTTACCCATTTACTACGCAAACAGAGGTCGTCGTATTAAGACCAAAGACACAAAGCTAAAGACATTTGGAAAAACAAGAGGTCTAATTGTCCATTGACTCTGCCACCTTAACATTAACTTTGCAGAAATAGCTTACTAATTGCCAGATCGTATGTTGTAGTGTTCCTAAAAATTAGATGCTCTTCTTTATTGTTTCTAAAATTTATTTCCATCAAGTCTGCTTGAGAGGTTCATAACTATGTCTCAAAGACACACATCCAGACTTCCCTGCTCCACATTACCCAATAGTTCCTGAAGGATCCATGACAGGTAAACATGCTTATGGAGACTTTGGCAAGCTCTTATTTATGAATTACAATGAAGAATTATAGAATCTGGGAACAAAGCTATGCCATCATGCGAAGAAAACTATTTTTCTTGCAAGAAAAGCATCTGACTTTCTATGAGCCCTAGGAGAGAGACACTGGCTCCTTGAACATAAGCCACCGATCATCACCTGGCATTAATAAGGTTGCCCATACGAAGCAGTAGTAATTTATTATCAAACTATCTGGTCCCATGGCCTAAATATGTTTGTCGAGAAAGTGGTTCTACCTCTTATGCTTAAACTACTATTGAATACACCTCTTCCCCAACCCATGTCTACAGTTTTGAGAAGAGTTCTCCATTACAAGTTAATTTTACCAGCCAAAATAACCATAATAATAATAAAAATAATAATAAAACAAAGGCAGATTTTCAGGTGTTTTGTATAAGATTCTGACTTACTAGAAAGTAAATTGTTGCATCTTTAGAACCCTACCCAGAAGAGGCCCTGAAGTATGATGTTGAAAGAAAATCCTTCCAGGACAGAATAAAGAGAGGGTAAAGAATTCACATCTATATTGATTTATAGGGTGTAACTAATAGTTTGGCTAGTTGGTCAAGGACATGGAAGAAACACACTTGGGAAATTGAAGAAATGACTTCTTCAAAGAGGCACAAAATTGAGGATATTTCTGCTTCAGTGAAATGCTTACCAATTATAACCATTGCGGAAAATCTCAATTATCATCTGGATGAACTAATCCATTATAAAGATGTCACTCAGGTTCTTTTCTGCATCCCTGTCCTTGCCTAATAGACATATTGGCCAACTTGGCCATAGAAACAGGAATGCATGTTATGCATGAGGTAGCAATTGATATTTTCATTTATCAAGCTCATATGGCTGT
This sequence comes from Leopardus geoffroyi, assembly GCF_018350155.1. Taxonomy (NCBI): domain Eukaryota; kingdom Metazoa; phylum Chordata; class Mammalia; order Carnivora; family Felidae; genus Leopardus; species Leopardus geoffroyi. Next base: position 21,644,592 of record NC_059333.1, read on the forward strand.
ACCCAGTATTGAGTTGCCAACTTGCAAATATCAGAAACCAACATGGGCTCCCAGTAAGTCACCATTCCCCCAGAGTATCTGCTTGGTGGCAGATTGTTACATAGGATCTCTTCCACCATAGAGGGACGGTATTATGTTCTTGTTGGAATGAACTTTTACTCTGGATATTAATTTCTGTTCTCTGACTTTAATACTTCTGTGAAAATCATCATTCATAGACTTCAAATGTCTTATTCACTATCATGTCTTCCACATATCATTACTTCCGACAAAGGACCTCATTGTACAACAAATGAATTGAGGCCTGTGTCTATGGAGTTTACTGGTCTTACTGTGTGTGGTTCCTATAGCTCTGAAAAAAAAAATACCTTGGTAGAATAGTGAAATGCTCTTTCAAAGATCAATTTATGATGGCATCTGGCTGACAAAATTCTTTCAGACTAGAGAAATGTTCAATTGAGTGTGGTACACATGTATATATGGGTTCTAAGTGTACACGTTTATATGAGAACAGTGATCAGTGTATTGAATTCTTCCCATTTGCAGGATACACAGGTTGAACTCAAATGGGAGAAATAGTAGTGCTTATTCCTTTTACTATTCTTTATTATACTAGCCAATTTTTTGCTTCCCACCCCTGCTCTCTAGCTTCTGCTGGTTAGAGGACAGTCACCAAGAAGGGTCAGGATTACATTTAACTGGAAGCTAAGATGCCACTTAACTACTTTGGACTCTTTACTGAGCCAGCAGACACAGAAAGCTTACTGTACTGGCATAGGTGAGGAATTCTTACTATCAATGAAAACTTGAATTGCTACTACACAATGTGGGCATAGAAAAAATACTTAGAAACACAATGTTTTTAAGGAAACCTCTTACTGCTATAAAGTTTGTGGTAAAATTAAAATAAAATTTATTAATATATTAAAGAGATGACTGCTAATAACACAAACTCTGCAGGAATAAAATTTGTTGTCTCCTCACCAAGCGTGGATCACAAGTATTTGGTGTGCTTGCTGAGAGCAAAGCAGATATGGAAGATTCTCTGGACAAACGAATTTGTAAATACCTGCTATGACCATTTGAAGAGTTTAAGAAATAAGGATTTATGAGTATATCTTAGTTGATTTGATATAAATATTAACCAAATCTTTTGTACTGCCTTTCTCTTTTATTATCAAAACAATGTATGTTAAGAGTGGTTAACCCTATATCTCAATATTTAATTTCAAAATATTTAATATTACTATTTAATATAAAAGGAAGTTATATATCAGTGAAAAGAATTAAGTGGGATGTTTGTCCTTTTGGTCTAAGCACTAGTGGTATTGTGTTCGATGAAAACATGACATTGCTGATGTATTTGTGGGGTGAGCGAGAGCGGAAAATGGGTGATGGACATTGAGGAAGGCACTTGTTGGGGTGAGCACTGGGGTGTTGTATGTAAATGATAAATCACGGGAATCTAGCCCCAAAACCAATATCACACTGTATATACTCTATGTAGTCAACATAAATGTATATGTATATGTACATACATATATATGAATATATATATACATATATATATACATATATATGTATATGTATATATATACATATATATACATATATATACATATATATATATATGTATATATATATGTATATATATGTATATATATATATATATATATATGTATATATATATATATATACCTTCAATCTAACACACACAAAAAAGAAGTTCAATATGTAAAAGGACTGAATATGAATACTGAGCTCTTACCTTGGCACCATTGCTCAGGTCATAAACTGGGTTCATTCTCTAAATCCCATTTCTATATAATCCAGGTTAGATTTTTATCAATGAGTTGGTACTTTCGAGAGATTTGAAAGGCAGAAGTGGCCAATATCCTGAGACATTTATTCTGACTAGAAATGATGAGGATGTAGAGACGCTCATATCCTTGCTCTCCTTCTGGCCTATGTTTGGGTTCCAGAAGCAGCAGCTCAGCAGAGGCAGTGGCTTCCAGAATTCTCTGCGATCCCCCCTTTTGTAGTGCTATGTCATGACGCACTTAATGTCTCTTGAAGTTTTCCATGAATTCTTCATTGCCCATCTGTTCCAGGGTTTCAGACTTACCTGGTTGTTTTTTTCTGATATTCTAACTGTTCCAAATGTTTACTTCCCAAACACCAATATGCATATTAAGCTCCTCATTCACAAAATACTTGGAGTCACTCTGTTTCTCTTATCGATAGAGAAGAAATAATTATTATTAATAACAATTTGGTATTATAGCATTATTTCGTGTACATACACTACATTTTGCCCCTTGTCTTACCTTTGTAACTGGCTTGTGACATTAGTGGACAACCAGACAAAATATCTCTTATTCATTGTTTGCATTCATTGTTTTATATTGTCATGCAAATATTTGATTTTAAATGACATTGATATGTTGACCATTCAGAATTTTTTTTTTCTCAAGTGCAGGCAATGTCCCTGAACTGCAGAAATGTGCATCTGATTCAACATCTTGAGTAGTATAACACACAGCATCTTAAAGTTAACATCGCCAAGGGTGATCTTCTCCCAAGCCTTCTTCAACTGTTTTCCTCACCTCTGTTGAAGGCAGATCCATTCTTTAAATTACTCAGTCCAAAGTCCTTGCTCATTTCTTTAAATTGCTCTTTCTCAGATCTTATGAGTTCTGCTGGAAAATTCTATCTAATTGACTTCAGAAGATATCTGGCATTTAGGCCCTTTAGCCCCACCGCACAATCCGAGTCCTTTTTAATTCCTTCCCTTTCATGAAAGTAGTAACATCTTATCTGGTCTCCTAGTCTTTCCTTCTAGCGCACCTCAGTCTGTCCCCAACAAAGCAGTCTTCGCGATCAATGTTCAAACATATCTGAGCACGACACGCCTCTGCTAAAACCGCTGCTTCTCATCCCACTTTGAGAAGTAACGTTCTTATCCTTTTGACATTTTCTACTAGTCTCCTGATCATAGAGCAACACTTCAGTTACACTGGCCTCATCACCGTCATTTGACCAGAAACACTGCTGCCTCAGAGCATTTGCACTTAATCTCTCTCCAGATACATGCAGGATACCATTGTCATTATCTTTTAGGTATTTACCAAAAATTCACCCCTTGTATTAACTCTTCTCACAGCCCCATGTAAAAGTGTTTAATATTTACATGGTAAAAATGTCATGTAAAACACCACACTCTATAGCATATATTACTATCCAGCTATTACTATTACTATCCAGATACTATTATATTATTATACTATTATACTATTATATTACTATCCAGAAATTACTATTTCTTTTACATATTAATATTATTTATTTGTGACCCTCCCTCCAAAACGTAAGCCTCCAAAAGCAAGGATTTGTCTCTTTTGCTTACTGATGTCTTCTAACACCTAGAACAGGACCAAATAGACAGCAATCATTCAATGTATTGTTAAATATATTTTTAAATATGCATAAATGAATATATAATTTGGATAACACTATTATTTGAGAAATAAAATGTGATATAAAAATATTTAAAAAGTCTGAATTAGGTAACCTACTCAAGAAAAATGAGTTTTAGATATCTGAAATCAAATAGAAACTTAAAATATTTTTGTTGCATGAAATATAAATGAATGAGCAACTTAAAGCCATAAGAAATCTTTCTTCAAATGTTTATGTAAGCTTGACTCTTTTAAAAGTTCTTTCTTCCTAGGGGCGCCTGGGTGGCGCAGTCGGTTAAGCGTCCGACTTCAGCCAGGTCACGATCTCGCGGTCCGTGAGTTCGAGCCCCGCGTCGGGCTCTGGGCTGATGGCTCAGAGCCTGGAGCCTGTTTCCGATTCTGTGTCTCCCTCTCTCTCTGCCCCTCCCCCGTTCATGCTCTGTCTCTCTCTGTCCCAAAAATAAATAAACGTTGAAAAAAAAAAAAAAAATTTAAAAAAAAAAAAAAGTTCTTTCTTCTTGCCTTTGGCCTTGTACAAGTATATACTTAATATGGGCCCAGTAGCTTTTAATAGTTCTTGTTAAAAAGAGATCAGTAAGGCAGATAAAGGCTCTGCTCAAACTGAAGTAAGTCCTTTATCATAGTGTACTTGACATTTCTTAGGAAAGTAACTTAATGATAATTTGACCTTAAAAAATAACTCCAGAACGTCTGTGATATCTACTCACATTAAAGTATTCTGAATATACTCAAAAAAATGTGGCACAAATTATCACGTTGACTGTTTAACTTGTCCCATGTATTTAAAACTATTAATCACATTTTGTCATTCTTAATACAATATTTACCTGATTTTATACTAAGATCATTTCTTTATGATATTTTATAGTTCACTTGTGGTATTGCATCTAATTAAAGTTGGGAGGTGTTGGTGTGCCTGGGTGGTTCAATTGGTTAAGCATCCGACTCTTGGTTTCAGCTCAGGTCATGATCTTGTGATTTTTGAGTTCGAACTCCACATTGGGATCTATGCTGGCAGTGCAGAGCCTGCTTGGGATTGTCTCTGTCTCTCTGCCCAAATCCCGCTCACTCTCTCTCTCTCTCTCTCTCTCTCAAGATAAATAAATAAACTTAAAAAAAAGTAGGGTGGTATGTTTTATCTTTAATTTTTGTTCTTTAAAATTTTCCAAAATTATGATTCAAAGGCTACAAATGAAATACACATATGACATAAATCACCATTTATCATCAAGGAAATTAAAAAAACAATTGAGATATCACTGCACGCCAATTGAAATGACTTGAATAAAAAAAAAACGACAGTACTAATTGTTGGTGTGGATGTGAAACAGCAAGAGTACTCATTCATTGCTGATGGGAACTTAAGTAGTATACCCATTTTATAAAACAATTTGGCACGTTTTTAAAAAGCTAGCCTTACAATATAATTCATTAACTTTGTTGCTAGATATTTACTCAACTGATTTGAAAATTCATGTATACACTCAAACGCACGCACACACACACACACACAGCGCACAGATGTATATAGCATCTCTATTCATAATGGTCCAAAACTGGAAATAGCCAAGATGACCTTTGATAAGTGAATGGAAAAAAACAACTCTGGTACAGAGATAGAATGTAATACTATTTTACTATAAATAAAAATTAGCTATCTTTTTATACAAAGATATGGATGATTCTTGAATACATATTTTTAAGTCAATAAAGCCACTGTAAAAAGACTGCATACTCTAAGATTCCATTTATATGAACTTCTAGAAAAAGTAACATAAGAGAAACAATGAAAAGTTCCCAGGGATTCGGGTTGAAGTGATGTCAAATAGATCAATCACAGGGTATCTCTTTAAAGTGATAAAATATTTTGTATGATTCTGTAGCTATGGGTACATGATAGATACTATGTATGTGTTGAAACCATAGAAATTTACAGCATGAAAATGAGTCTTAATGTATTAAAATTAAACATGGATACACTTAATTATATATGTAAGTATACATTATATATGTAATATATACATAAGTTATAACTATATATATGTATATATGTGTGTGTCTATATATGTATATTTATATATAATATAAATATGCAAGTGTGTTGTATACACACACACACACACACACACACACACACACACACAAATATATTGTTGGTTGTTCCCAGGAAGGAATACAGACTGACAAAGTAATCAAACCATATTACTAATAAATTAATGATGGAAAGTGTTGAGTGAAAAAGGCACTAGCCTAAGAACCTGTGGAAATGAGTCCAATCTGACAAACTGATGTTAAAAGGAGCTGTACACAGCGCTGTACTATAGTTGATAACATTTCCATGGCAGCACAAGTGAACAGTTGTTAACACTGGGACTAAAAGGTTAAGTAAAAGGAAGGTGAATGGAAGCATCCAGGATTCTCAATGTTGGCATAGGCGATTACAGATAAACCAGGGGAAAAAGCTAGAATGACTTATGTCGGAATAAATTTGGAGACATCAGTGTGAATTTATATTTTGCTTAATATAGATAAAAACTGGCTTATAGAGAGGTATAGATCTATGCACAGAGAGATCAACGTATATAGATAATTGATAGATTTATATATTTATCCATCTAAAAGGACACAGGCATGATGAGTTTCTACAAAGGAAAAGGGGTAATTTCAATGTAAGAATCCCAAGAAACACTACCTCAGCCAGATGACTGCGGTTAACATTAACAGTCATAAGTCAGGCTATTATTATATAGCCTCGTGATGGTAGGATTAAAAGACATTTTACTTTTGAGGTCTCCCTCCCCAAAGCAGATAAACCAGCATGATCATGAGAAACACATCATACCAATCCCTCTGAGGGACATATTTCAAAATATGTGACCAGTAGGACTTAAAATCATCAAGGTCATTAAAAACAAGGAAAACGTGCGAAACTGCCACAAACGAGGAGGAGTCTAGGTTGACATGACTACTAAATGTACTATCGGTTTTTGGGTAGAAGCCTGCGATAGAAAAAAAAAACTACATGGGGCACTGGGGGGGCTCAGTCGATTAAGCGTCTGACTCTTAGTTTTAGCTCAGGTATGATCTCATGGTTCTTGAGATAGAGCCCCACGTTGGGTTCTGCGCTGAGCAGAGTGGGAAGCCTGCTTGGGATTCTCTCTCTCCCTCTCTGGATCCCTCCTCCCACTCACTCATGCTCACTCTCTCTCTCAAAATAAATAAACTTAAAAAAAATTACGTAAAAACTGAATAAATATGAATATGCATAGACTTTTCTTAATAATTTTTTAAATTAACAAAAATTTTAGAAACTGAATCTAAAGAAGGTATCAACAAATGTAAAAAGGGAAAATATTTCCAAGAAGCATTTGGAAATAGAATAAAAGTGTTTATGTTCACAGTCTTTTTATTTTGTCATACTCTGATACGGATTTTTATGTATTATTGATTAATATGTAACTAAGAGAAACGGTTGCAATAGAAGGAAATCACGAGGCTGCATCATAACTACAGTCATTTTTATTTATTTTTTAATTTTTTTTTAATGTTGATATTTATTTTTGAGAGAGAGAGACAGAGCACGAGCAGGGGAGGGGCAGAGACAGAGGGAGACACAGAATCTGAAACAGGCTCCAGGCTCTGAGCCCAATGCGGGGCTGGAACTCGTGAGCCACGAGATCATGACCTGAGCCACCCAGGCACCCTTGTCGTTTTTATTTTTTAATTTTTTTGAAAAGTTACAAGATCCATTACCATAGCATTATGGTATAAATTTTAGCAAGTCAGGTGACTACATTGAATTTTCTTCAATGGACAATTGAAGAGGACAATTATGAGTCATACTCTTTTGTATTCTAAGACTGGCTATCCCAAATTAATTTTAATACAAAAAAGAGCTACTTAAAGCCTTCACAGGAAAATACAAAATCTTTTGTGGCGATTCATTTATAAAATCAAAAGTTCTATAGATTTTGTTAGAAAGCATAATATTGCATGTGTTCAAGGAACTGTAATTTACATGTTTAATTCACTGTAGATCCATAATAAGATTTATGAAGTAAAAATAAAGCCATTACCGATTTAAAATGTTGTAATGTGCAAGTTTGAATATATATCAGAATATTTATATAACTGTTTCAAGGTTTGGATCCACTTTTCCTCATGTAATACCTTTTGTCTGCACTTTTTTCATTTTATTTATTGGGGGGGAGGGGCAAAGGGAAAGATAATTTTTTTTTTAATTTTTATTTTTTAACATTTATTCATCTTTGAGAAACAGAGAGAGACAGAGCCTGAGCTGGGAAGGGGCTGAGAGAGGGAGACACAGAATCCGAAGCAGGCTCCAGGCTCTGAGCTGTCAGCACAGAGCCAGATGTGGGGCTCAAATTCACCAACTGAGAGATCATGACCTGAGACGAAATCGGAGGCTCAGCCACTTGAGCCATTCGGGCGCCCCTGGAAAGAGACGATCTTAAGCTCGGCATGGAGCTCTACACGGGGCTAGATCCCATGACCCTGGGATATGGCCTGAGCTGAAACCAAGAATTGGACGCTCAACCTACTGAGCCAACCAGCACCACCATACGTTTTTAACAGAGGGTTTAAGCCGTACAAAGTAATGACAAAAATAAAATGGTGCATGGTAAACCAAGCACAGGCAAACTGTTATATGCCACAATTAGAGAACTAATTACATAATGGTAATTGTAATAAGTAAAGGCAGCTGCAACATACTGATTGTATTCTTGCTGAAAGTATGCATGTGGTTGGCAACGTCAGAAACAAGACCCTTTTTTTTAACAACCATAAGAATTAATCTGAATCATAATTATGCTTGACAGATCATATTCAATGTTATTTGGGAAAACCATATTATGTTAAAACTAAACAAAATAAAATATCGAAAATATTATAATCTAATTTTCTCACCTTTGATTTTTCCTTCGTGTTTTAATGGGTATTCTTAAATGTTGGCAGTACATCAACTAATACTAATTAGCGTGCCTGAAGACGTTATCAGATTCTCTTTCATGTGGATGGCTCAGAATTGCCTCTTATTTGCTAGACCTATTACTTGTGGCAATTTTAGAAACAACCTTAAAACCTCGCATCTGGTAATAGCATCACAGCTCTAAATTTCCCACTGACAAAGTTCAAAATGTATTTATTAGTCAAAGTTCATCTTCCCTGCTGAATGTCTAAAATCTCTTGAAGTTTTCACGTTTTGTTAATAGTTCTATAAAACCTCTAAAACAGTGTAGAATTTTTGGATTCATTTTGTTCATAAGAGAAAAAAATATTTTACTCCTTTCTGTCTGTTGCCACATGTATTTGTGCTTTAAGTAAAATGTCTCGTAGAGCTCATGAACCTAGCGATGAGTACATTCAGGGATGTTGACGCTAGAATCTCAGATTTAGTGTGGATTCATAGAGGGTCTTCACTCAGCTCTGTGATATTCTGTTCATAATTTTCTAAGAACTTTGATATGGTAAATAGGTTTTTCAATTTAATTTCTCTGCTGATAATTATAGATTGGGAGAGAAAATTCCCAAAAAATGCAAGGGCTACTTCCAAACATATCTGGCAAATCACTTTCCTATGAAAAAAAATATTTTCAATGACTTCATTAAATCATTTCAGGTTGCCTGGTAATTAATTTGGTTGTTGTCCAATTCCATTCTAATTTGTTCTGCTTTAGCGCTACTCTGCAAAAAGCGTGATTATCATTTTGTGTGCTAAAGAGGAGACAAATGCCGTGTCTTGCATCCTTGTGGATGAAAGACCAGAGAAATCTACACTTTGTAGTGTCTCCACTGTGGGTGTCTAACAGAGACTATTGTGGCTTTTCCAGGTCTTCTTGGTTCAATAGCTGCTTTCAATTCTGATTACTAAAATTATGCAAGGTCAAACACACCACACTTCTTTACCCTAGAGAATGTAAGTCTTTCTTGAAAGATGAGCACACATATGCACCCAGAAAGATGAGCACACACACACACACACACACACAAACCCATAAGCTCTCTAAAAAAGGGGTTACAATGCAAGCTAAAGTATTGTGTACAAAGTAGAAATACCTCTAACAATAAAAAAAAGATGTATGACATTTAAGTACCTATAGCAGTAAAAAATATATCTAAGTTTGTATGGTCACATACAATATTTGTGATAGGATGTATTACAACACAGTAAAACACCAAGCTAGAGAATGCTAAAAACCAGCCTTTGGTTGAAACCAAAGAAGAGAGCCAATCTATGTAACTTAAGCATAAGCAAAATTTTCAGAAGCATAGGAGGAGTACTCACAAAATGTCCAGGAGCTCAGTGAGCTCTAGCATTCCTCAAGTCATAAACATCAAGATCTCTCTGCTTGGGGTGTTACTGCTGTCATCACCACTGTTGTCTCTGGAGACTTCTTGCTACCGTGAGCATTTCTTCCTCTGCTTCTGACCTCTCAGGTCAACCAACAAAACTATGAACTACTAACCTCCGACTGACTCTGAATTTTTGTGTTACTTTCTGAACAATCAACTATCAGATGGAGTGCCCATTGCCCGAGCCTCAGACACGTGCCTTCAGGTTACGTGACTAGAGAAGGAGAATACATATACATTTTTATTTAACATATATAGTTAGAAGACTTTCCCCCAACAGTAAAGGTGGTTAGAGGTTGTTCGACCGGATATTTCTGATTATCACTAGAGTCCACCACTTTGGCTGCTCAAGAAATGCATGCATATTTTCCACCACAAATACCGTTAGAGAAAGTGTTGCTGAAACCAGTCCCAATGCAAATGTCCTGGAGATGCTGCACGTGAAATTCTTTCATTCTTTTGAATATGCCAATTTATTTCAAGACAAAATACTTTTCCATGTATTTGATCAATCAATAAGTTAATTTAACCATTTATTGAACTTTTGCTATAAAATTTATCCTCTGAGACACTTGGGCCATCGTTCTTTATTTTACTAAGTGTTTATCAAATTGACTACACGGACATTTGAATTTGTACTAGTATAAAATCAGATTAATTATGGAAATGAGAATATTTTGGGTTTTTTTAAGTTTTTAAAAATGTATTTCTTTTGAAAGAGAGAGTAGGGGAGGGGCAGAGAGAGAGGGAGAGAGAGAGAATTCCAAGCAAGCTCTGCACCATCAGCAAAGAGCCCTAAGAAGGACTGGAACATATGAACCGTGAGATCATGACCTGAGACAAAACCAGGAGTCTGACGCTCCACACACTGAGCCACCCAGGCATCCCTGGAATATTTTATTCTTATAAAAAAGATTGTATTTTAATGTTAGGTTCTGTTCAGTTAATATATGATGCTGCTTTTTTCATAATCAGAAAATATTTTCACATGGTAGTTAGATGTATTCCATCTGCATTCGGAGACTAGATATTTCTGAAAGATTTCTTGAATGCTGTATGGCAGCTCTTATTTTAAACTTTAGCTGATTGTCAGTTTTCCTTGATAGAATAAACATCCCCAGGAACTCCATGGAGAGAGAAAATAAGTCAAATTCACAATTCACTTGAATTCAAGATGTAGGTTAAACATATCTGTCTGTCTACAATTTATATTAGAGAGTTAAGATATAATCCTGTTGTAAAAACTTTGTAATGTAATAGACAAAATGAATCTTTAAAAATTGATTGTACACAAATGCACACTTTCTATAGTCATTATAAAACAAGTAGTTACGTAACTAAGGCAAAAGAAAATTGCCAGAATCCTGAAGGACTGTCGGATGCCTGTTTCTTATCACAACTGCCTCTTTTTTAAAGTTAATAACCATCGTAATTTTTATGGTGAATACTTCCTTGCTTCCGTTTCTAATGTTTGTGTCACGTATTGTGTGTATCATAGGCTTGGAGTTGAGTATGAGGTGACTTTAAAGTAAAGGCTTTTCAGCGAACGTTAACTAAAACGAACACGATGAAAATAAGCACGCAGAAGAAAACAACTAACTTCTGAAACTTGTTGCAGAATGATTTGAAGTTCAGAGATCTACTTGGGACTTTATGAAAAATTCCTTATTAGCAAGTGAAGAATATGCATAAGATTGCAGGTTTTATCCTTCTTACTCCTAGTTGTTAAGGGCTGAGTGGGAACATTTGCTTTGGTTGTTTCCTTCATTTTGAATGTAAACTTTGTGATAAATGTTAAACAAAGTGTTATGTATAGTCTAATATTTTCAGCTATATTCAATCCAAAGTAACTAAAATGTTCATGAGTCTAGAAATGGGACTGGATGGTCGTCTGAGAAAATGAGATAAAAGGAGAATAGAACTAAAAACTTACACATTTCACATATACTCAAATATTTTTTACATTAAACTTGTAATAATAAAAAAAATGTACTTTATCTTTCATATCTTTATTGACTTTGACCTCTGTTGCAGAATGTGGAATATAACGGACTTAAGTGTGTGGTCAAGTACCCTGGCTAGTAAGCAATTTGTCTTTGACTTGACCTCTCAGGATGGAGAATATTTAACCATGGTTGTCTATTTCTTCTTCCCACACTATTGCATAGATTCAGTGATTGAAAGTTTGCTCTCTGAAATCTCTATCTAGATTCTGACATGTTTCACTTTCCCATTTCTTGTCCTCAGATTGAAAGGGGAGTTCTTGCTCTCTTGTTTAATTTCAAGGTGGTATGATAAACTCAGATTTATGACTTTAATCTGCTTGCACAGAAATTGTGATATCACATTTCAACCATACTGAAAAATTGAATTAATAAAAACATTTGTTTGTATGGCCCTTTGGCCTTGTGATCTGATAGACCTTTAAAAGTGTTACTTCAAGGGATATGTAAGCTTTAGATAATCTTGCTGGAGAGAATTATACAATGATTAAAATTCAATATATGCTTGCAACACAGCAGATTCTCTTATTTCTCCTCCTTGAAGGGCAAGAAAGGAAAGCTGTGAAGTGAAACAAGAGGAAATAAACACCATAGCACATAGTGTTTTCTGTTATGCTTAAGAATCTTTGGTCCAGCAAATAAAAATGCCAACTCATCTAACAGCCTGGCTTTGTCCAACCTGGGACTGCTCCCCATGTCAACTTGACTCTCTTCTTAAGGAGCATTATGGTAGCAGCTGGATCCATTTAGACTGACCTAACATGTACACTTTGGCTACATACTTTTCATTTATCCTGGTAAATTAAGGTTAATCATTTGTTCCACCCCAAAGAAAGTGACCTATCTTACCACTACAGGTTAAATAGAGTTAGATATCCTGTCTTATCAGACCCTTAGGTAGTATCTGCAAGAGTTCAATTGGGGTTTAGAGGTTAACAAGGGACAAAAGTTTATTACAGATCTGTGTTTCATATATTTGAATATATAAAAGTTATAAATCAAGCTACCAACTAATATAACAAATCATATTCTGCCCTGTTACCTTGATAAATATGTCAAGTCTTCTTAAGGAATGCAATGGTAAGTTCAAATTTTGAATTTTTGATGTCTCAAAGGTCCAGCCTATGGCTTGTAGCATACCCATTTTCTCACCCCATACTGTAGCACCCTAGTGTGCAAACATGTGGGTGGGCAGTCAGCGTGAAAATGCAGCTCTGTCTATGCCTTTTACAAGTAGTTGTCTCCTAGCTTCTCCCCAGGCCTTATGGGTTCACATTACTGGTGTATTTCGCTCTTAGAAAAATTGATGCAAACAGAGGATTATGCACACTTTGCATGTGTCCTCTGTCCTGCTGGGCAAAAAGTTGTGGACTCAAGGATACCCAGAGAATGGGTTAGAAAGGAAGATGCTGGAAGGACACACCTTGTTGGCCCAGGAGGTCCCTAGCCATGGGGTTGGGATACTGCTGGAGGAGAGCCAGCGTGAGTAGGCTCAAACTTATCTTGCCTTGTTCTAAAGACAGTGGGCCATCCCATTTTTTCTCTGACAGCAGAGACTGTGTGCTTTTCAGCTTTATATCCCCAGTGTTTTTTGATGCTCAATAAGTTTGTTTTGTTTTCGCTATTATTGTTGAACGAGGAAATTTAAAAACGGAGACATAATGTAATTGTGACTCAGGCCATCTAACTACTAAATACCAAAAACAGTATTCAAATTCAGACTTTAAAATCAGAGTCTTCTGGTTTCAAATTCCTTAGTTATTTTTTTGTCCCAATACCTTCCCAGTAAAGCATGTAAGAAGGGAGTCATGAGAGATGTTAAGCAACCAGAGGCCTTACATGTCACAGGATCCCAGATAAGGAAATATTAGAAAAGAATGTGACAATGAGGTATAATTTGATAGAGGAAGTATGATTGGGGAAGAATCTTTCAAGTTTGTATATAATTTAGTTAAGGATATAGAGCGAATTCTAAAAGGGAGGATAACAACCAGTTCCTTGTGTTACTTCCTTCATTCATCCAGTATATAAAAGGAAAATATTTATAGTAAATGTCAACTCAAAAGAACAAAAGTGTCAACATTTAATTGAGATAATAAAAATGTTATAAAAGTTTCTTAATTGGGGCACCTGGGTGGTTCAGTCGTTTGAGCGTCCGACTTCAGCTCGGGTCATGATCTCATGGACTGAGGGTTCGAGCCCCGCATGGGACTCTGTGCTGACAGCTCAGAGCCTGGAACCTGCTTCAGATTCTGTCTCCCTCTCTCTCTGCCCCTCCCCTATTCATGCTCGGTCTCTCTCTCTCTCTCTCTCTCTCTGTCAAAAATAAATAAACATTAAAAAAATTTATAAACGTTTCTTAATTCGTTTGTATCTACACAACTTTCTCAACAATAGGCATATATTGAAATTGAAATTTGTACAAATTAGTTTGAAGACAAAGTCTCAGGAGAACCTGTCTAAACGAATACAGTTAAAATATATTCCCACCTCCTGTGCACAAAAACACACATAAATACTCAATCTAGCAAAATAAATCTTTCTTTTTTTTATCTCATCCTCATGCTTCGGATGATTTTTGCAATGGATATCTATATGTATGCATTGGGGGTTAAAAATTCTCTCTTTCTCTTTCTTTCTCTTGTTTAGTTGGATAAAGGAGAAAGATTATGGTGCCAACCACAGAAGAACTTTTTTTTTTTTTCAAATTATTGTGAAAAATCCCATTTTTGCACAGATATGAGGTCTGCGTAAGTGCCTAACAGAACAGGCCTTAATGGGAGAAAGAAGTGATGATTCTTCTGTCTTGTGATAGCAAGTCTTATTTGTCCCAATTCATAGCAGCAGGGGAGGGAAAGATGTCCCTAATATGCAAATAAACTATCCAGGTGCAAAGCGTGCCTGCAAAAAGATAAGCTGGGTAGTGGCTGAGTAATTACAATAATTCAGAACATGTAAATATATCCTGTGGTCCAAAGAGACATAAATAGGTATAATAGAAATGGCACAATTAAGAAAATATGCCTTTAGGTTAAATAGCAGAACACATTCTAAACAAAAGACTCAGTTGCTCACAGGACAAAATCAAGGGTAATGTGCTCATTTGAATAACAACTTCTTACCCATATTTCAAAGCCACGTGTAAACTAAAGCCAAGTTGGGCATAGCTGATTATTTAAAGTGGAAAGTTATATAGTGCTCTATTCTAAGAATGTCTTCTTTATGAACAAATAACAATGTATTCAATAATTGTATATTTCCTTTAATTTCTTTGAGACATAGTTATGAACCTCTCAAGCAGACTTGATGGAAATAAATTTTAGAAACAATAAAGAAGAGCATCTCATTTTTAGGAACACTACAACATACAATCTGGCAATTAGTAAGCTATTTCTTCAAAGTTAATGTTAAGGTGGCAGAGTCAATGGACAATTAGACCTCTTATTTTTCCAAATGTCTTTAGCTTTGTGTCGAATTCTGAAGGGTATGGGCAATTATGAGAATACTTTTGATTATTTAAAAACTTGCTCTTTAAACCACATGCATACTCTACTGTGGATTTCCTAGAAATAGTTCTATTCTGTGTTTTAATAAAATTTTATGAGTCAATTTTTTTTTTAAATTAGAGCCTCAAAATAACTCACATTCACATTTCTCCCACATATAAAGTGATACAAAATCCTCATAGAGCACTCTAATGTAGGGTCTTACAAACAAGGGCAAATGCCCAAACAAGGTTACTTCAAGCCTTCTGGTGTAGCACACATAAGGGAAAGTCATATAGAGAAAATCGTCAGCATGTGTTCAGAATTCCTTTTGCCCCATTACATGGGAGAATATATACAGTGATATATGCCAAGGCAGGACCTCTGAATCAGGGAAAAAGAACACAACCATGAGTCTATGGAATATTTAAGCTGAATTATTATCAAAACAGTAGTGTCTCTGCTGCTAGGATTAGTGTCTAGGTTGTAAAGACAATATGATATGGTAGAAGCTACATACTAACCTTCTTTTTTCAGTTTAATATCTGGGGGTGGGAAAGTATCAGCTCCCCTCCTAGTATAATCAGTGTACTGATACCTCATCCTGGTTTTGGACTAGAATTGATTATTGTGAACACTTGGGCTGTGGTCAGTTTCTCTGAAGCTTTGCAGGGCCATCCATCTGATGGAAGTTCAATTTATAGATTTTCAGTCTTGGGCAAGGAAACCCTTACTCTCATATGGTCATTATCACCAACAGCATTTGTGTGTTGCAACTCTCTGCCTCTCTGCATGTATAGTAGTAATGATAATGAAGAAATGTAAAAAAAAAAAAAAAAAAAAAAAACAAAAAAAAAAAACAAGCATACGGTCATTTCTTTCAGGGGACATTTAATATTGTATAGAAATGCAATACATAGAAAACAATTTTCTATGGACAATTAGAACATTTGAGGGAATAAACAATAGAGAAAGAAAATGTGATCATCTCTAAGGTTATGTGTAGTGGTTAGAGGAGTATATGAATCAATCAATATCAATTACTTTAATCTCTTTTCTCTACAGGAAGAGTAAAAACAGTGGTGTCCTACTGTCAGCTCATGTGGTCTTAACTGTTTCATTTTTTTTAATGTTTATTTTTATTTTTGAGACAGAGAGAGACAGAGCATGAACGGGGGAGGGTCAGAGAGAGAGGGAGACACAGAATCTGAAACAGGTTCCAGGCTCTGAGCTGTCAGCACAGAGCCCGACGTGGGGCTCGAACTCACGGACCGTGAGATCATGACCTGAGCCGAAGTCGGACGTTTAACCGACTGAGCCACCCAGGCACCCCGAGCTCATGTGGTATTATGGGAGCTGATGATTAAATTTTTAGGTAGCATATAATCAGCTATGATGAGAGTCTTTATATCACAAGAATCAACAAATCCTAAAAGTCAGTTTCCCCCCTGCATCCCAAGAGGACTAAGTGTTAAATATTTCATAACATATTCATGAGGACAAGTCAAAGAATACGATTTCAATAGTCTTAAATTGAGGCTGGAATTGATCATTTTTTTCCTTAATTCTCAATCCTTAAGCAACTGAGAAAGTTTATTTAAATGATCTATGTAAATTTAATGAAATGTAATAGAATGTGGAGTAATTAGAGGTGCCTTCAATAAGTCTACAATATTCTTTGTTGCAAGTCCAAACATGAGGGGTAGATATGAACCCTGAAATTTTATAACCATCATAGTATTTAATGCTAAAACTCCATCAGAAGCGCCAAAATGAGAGGTTCAGACATTGTTGCTGCCACGTGGTACATCCACTGACTCAGGAGAGAGAGTGGCAACTGAGTCTACAGTCATCAGACATCTGGTATACCCTCATCTGGGCTGGACAGAGGTTGAGGCAGGTGGAGACTAAAAAGTTTTGCTTGACCCATTGTAATTCAAGCCTCTCAGATGTAAAAAGTGAACTTGCATTTTAACTGACCATGATTTCCTTAAAGGGACTTTTAGAATTTTGTCTACTTTCGACAAATTTCCCAAAGTCATTTCGTAATGTTGTGTAGTACTGACTACGTTGTGTATTTAACATTCACGATAATCATATTTTGTGCTATTAGGTATAATCTAGATTCTAATTATGGGAAGTATTCTGGTTCATATTTAAATTATGATAAATAAGGAGAAATAATTTGTGTTTAAAGCCCACTAACAGTTTGTGATGTGTTACTAATTTATATAAGGTCTAGACAATAAATAAAAGGAATGATAAAGAGAATATTTAATAGCATTTATTCTAAGATATTATTTGGGTCTATTTGTATAAACCATCTAGTATTAATTACTCTATTTAAAAATCATTTTTAGTGATTAATTTCACAATCGAGGTGATATATGGGAAATAATCTCCCTACAGATCATAAAGATACTTATTTTTCTTCAGTTTCAAGCCGAAACTCTTAATTCCCCTTCGATTTGTTTGGTTATTTTAGAATCAGCACAGTCAATATTTATGGACCAATAAATTGTGAACTCTGTGCTCTGTTAGGTCACAGAGGTTTATGAATTGGATTATCACACATCTGGATTTTCTTTGACAGTCCAGTATATACCTTATTTCCTGACATGATGATAAATAACCACCGTCCCACTCTCACCCCTTTTTGGATGATAAATTATACGATCACCCCATATACAAGGGGCTTTAACGTGTACTTTTTCACTTCGTGTGCTTGTTCATTTCAGATTTTTTTTTTCCTGGTCCAAATTCCAAGCCAGGAGTTTTAAAGCAAATGTTCACCAATGTCTGAAACACCATATATGTTTACTTATAAAATAGTAAATAATAATAATCAAGATAGAACTCATTGTTCTTTATACAAACAGTAAGGTATGATGTTCTTTTAGGAATTTTTCAAAATAATTTCAAGAAGAAAATGTTGATCCCAAACCCTATTACATTATTAAAACACACACACACATGATGTCTTTAAATCATTATTGCTTCTGATTTTATAGACAGGAATTTTAAAATCATATGCAATTGTGAATATATTTAAGAAAAAATTGACAAAGCAGTGTTGGCACTTATACACTGACTTAATTTTATATGGTGGAAGGAATACCCTTCTTATTTCAAGTCATCTGCTCCAGATAGAGATTGTCAGCTTCCGTAACGATTTGCACTGGCGTTAAAGAAGCTGGCCTTCTCATCCTCCTGGATTGTCCCAGTCTCTTAAATCCTTAGCTCCTTGCTTCTCCCCACTGTCTTGGCTGCTCCAGTCTCGGTTGTTTTACTAGTTCTCCTTTCGACGTTGTCTCTCCACCTCTGTAATATTGCTAAAAGCTGTACTGGTTTCTCTGCCTCTGATTTATATAAGGTGGCCCTTTCAAAATGCACATTTATGTCCTAAAATAATTAGTTTCCTCTTTTAAGAACAGAAAGTTTATTATTTAGTGCCCACATAGGATCTACCACAATATTTAGCCTATGATAAGTGCCCAGGAAATATTGTTTCAGGAAAAGATGAATGACATTCTCCAGTTTCAGCGTGCTCATCCCATCTGCATACATTCTCATTGGACACCAATCAATGATCTTTTAAAAAATTCATCTCACAATGTAATTTTGTAACTCTATTAATTAACGCAACCTTAGATATTTCTATTCTTTAAAATCTCTCTTCCATATATTTTCTTAATAGAATGTATTATGGAATTTTTAGATGTTTGCAAGCATTTTAGATGCTTGCTTTAGTTTGTTCATATTATGAATGTGCTTTGCTATGCAGACAAACTCAATCAAAGAAGTAATTATGATACACTTAGACACACCTTACTAACAGAAATATATAGCTAGCTTATTTGTTACATAAACTAACAAGAAAACATGAGCCCTGGATTCTTTTGCTCCTAAGGCTTGATATTCCAGTTTACATTACAGATATTGATGGTTAATAACATATTCCTGCGTCTCTAATAATGTGAATTTTTTAATGAGCTATTACTCCTATACATTTAGGAAAAAGTAGCACTTGATAACAAAAAGACACTAATTATTTAAAAAAAAATTGAGTTTGACACTATATTGTTTCATAAATGATATGAAAAAGGTTTGTAAAATGATTAGAGTTGTTTAAACACATTATCATCTTGTTCCCCAAATAAGGGAATGTGTATTGATTTATTTATTAGATTTATCTAGTGTCTTCCTTTCCAGAAATCAATCATATGTGTTTTATTATAAATGTAAAAAGCTATGTGAGATATTTTAACCTCCACATCTCAGCGAGCTGCACTTCTATTTAACTTTTAAGTAGACGTGTAACTTGCAGCATGAATTAAACCAGAGAATTCCCAGTTACTCAATGTGATGAGTTTTCACTCTCTCTTCAAGAAGCATAACATTGAATGAATAGGATGGATTGAATTGAATACTAAAAATAAAGCCAAATATCAACAAGTTTGATAAATTTCATTTCACAATTTAACAAAGTAATTTGTTTAAAAAATAATATGTGGGTATTTAGAATATGTAGCAAAATATTATTATTCCAATTAATAATTTTCACCAATATTTATGCATTCATTTATTTATTCATTTTTATTCCTTTCATATATACTAAGTACTTATCATGTGCACAGAACATCTTAAGGTTTTCCAAATTTGTGTGGTAACTTAGTAAATCAATATAAAAATAAGACTCTATCATCATAAACTCTCACATAATATATCATATGTCCTTCAAAATTCCTATTACCTTTGTCTTTTTATACTTTAAACCATTTTACCATTGTTATAGTATTATTTATAAGAAGAAATCTGTCTAGTTCTATGCATTTAAAATATCTGATAATAACTATTTCCTATTCACATATGATCACTTTTCTGCTATCTTAGATTTAATGTGCATCTGATGAGATTTCCAGTAAATCATTCATTGTGATAACAAAAACAACAAAATCATTTTGAAGTAAGGTGTTGTAAAAATTTTATACAAGTATTATTTATGGATGAGAATGGATTTGTGTTAAGATGTAAATAAATTCAGGTAATGCTAAAGATACTGATATGAAGTCGGTAGAAGGCATCCATGCTTTAAATGAAAAATTTATATCTTTTTAAAAAATTTTTTTTAATGTTTACTTATTTTTGAGAGAGACAGAGTGTGAGTGGGGGAGGAGCAGAGAGAGAGGGAGACACAGAATCTGAAGCGGGCTCCAGGCTCTGAGATGTCAGCACATAGCCCGATGCGGGACTCGAACTCATGTGAGATCATGACCTGAGCTAAAGTTGGATGCTTACCGACTGAGCCACCCAAGCGCCCTGAAAAATTTATATCTTGAAAAATTATTTCAATATGTGTCGAAATATACTCTTCAAAATTTTCCTTAAAATGTAATGTTTATAGAAGTTTGTTAAACTATGTGTAAAATACAAGCGCTGATCTTCATTCATTGTTTTTATAAGTAGAGGGTTAATGATTTTTAAAGTGATTAATATATAAGTGTAATAAGTCACATAGTCACTATTATGGATCACATTGATGAAGTGGATTTATAGTTACTTTTATATTTATTATCTCAGAAATAACTTTATTCAGATCTTCTATTTATATGTATTTGTTGTATATAAAATTTAGTGAAATAAAGTGTCAGGTTATTTTGGCAAATATCTGCTGTTGTGTTTTGGAAACTTTTAAATTGGTAATAATATTACTGCATCAGAAAGTAAATCTCAGTCTTATGAGACCAAAAGGGACAAACTAGAGTAGAAGTAATCCTATCATGCTCCAAGCAATAACCCAACAAAAGACCTTCATCTAAATTTTGAAGATAAAGAGAATATTCTAAAATTAGTTTTTTGTTCTCCTCCTTCCGGTCAGTCTGAGTGTGGCCCTCCATGCCTCTATTTGACATTGGTGTCTATAAATACCAATGACGGTCTCTCCGGTATCCCTCAAGGAATGATAGCATCCCCATAGGGTTTCTTTCAGTTACAACAGATTTTGAATAGACATAGGGATATATGTGTTATTCTGGAAAAAAGGAACAGATATCTTTTTGAATAATATCACTACTGGTGTAATTCAAAACGTGAAACATCTTTAAACCACCTTGGTTTCCTTTCGACATAAATTGTGGCCAAAATTTTCTTGTATGAACTTTAAAATTTTGAAAACGCTAAATGTGTGCATGTTTCATCTTGTGAGCCTTTCACTCAGTTTGCTTTGACCCCAGGGTCAGAATAGTTGTCACTGTGTACTTCTTCGGAAAGGAAAGTTAATCCCTTTTTATTGAGAAGTAGATCGTATTAATTTAACTTGGCATCAGGTATTTGATGAGCTTTCATTCTCATCTAGTGAAGTAGGGCATGTATGTTCACTATGTTGTCACTTTCATACATTGATTTATGTGTGCTCTTTAGCACTCCCTATCCATTTCTATCTACTGCGAGGGTGTGACTGCCAAACACAAAAGCATAAAACTCAAAATAAGTAAGATAATTGCCCTGACGATAAGAGCAAAACTTACATAAAATTAAAGACCATATAAATTCAATCCCTAAAGACTATGATCCTTTTAATGAGCAACTATGAAATATTTCTACCTTTTGAAAATAAATCCTATTGATTTATGTAGTAAGTTATATTAAATGTGCACTCATTAATGACCAACATTTTCTAACGATTTATAATTAGATATGAAAATATTGTTTTGAAGAGATGACTAAAATAAAGAGATACATAGAAAAATTCATCTACATAGAAAAATTATAGGTTATAGTGATAGGCTTTAGTTATGTCAATTTTTTTTTTTTTACTGTTTATTTTTGAGAGAGATAGAGAGCATGCATGAGCGGAGGAGGGGCAGCGAGAGGGAGGCACAGATTCTGAAGCAGGCTCCAGTCTCTGAGCAGTCAGCACAAGTCCCACGCTGGGTTTGAACCCAGGAACCCTGAGATCATGACTTGAGCCGAAGTCAGAAGCTCAACTGACTGACTTACCCAGGTGCCCCTATATCAAAGATTTTTTAAAGAAATTAAAGGATAAAAAGATGAAGGGCAAATTAGAAAAATACAAACCCATAAAAGAAAGAGAAAAGAATATGTATGTGGTTTTCTTTGCAATTAACCAAGTGGATTATTGTGTTGTATTTATGTATTTCAACTGTATATTCAATATCTATATTTACATGGATTGGTTATGGCAGGCAAAGGTGGGAGTTGGTGTTAATTGGTCATTTGGGGTCATTTTGGCATTTCAGTGTAAGTTATTAACAGCTATCAATGTCTTTAAAAGTTAATTATCTCTCCAGTGTTGAAAATTCTTCATATAAATTTATATTTAAATTTTTAATAACTGGAGTGCCTGGGTGGTTCAGTCGGTTAAACGTTCGACTCTTGGTTTCCGCTCAGGTCGTGATCTCATGGTTAGTGAGTTCGAGCCTGGTGTTGGGCTCCGCACCGACAGTACTAAAGAGCTCTCCCTCTCTCTCGGCCCCTACCCCACTCAGGCACACCCACTCTCTCTCAAAGTGAATAAATAAACATCAAACCAAATTTAATAACTATTTTGTAAAGAATAATTTCTCCAGGAAGATTATCTGGACTCTATCAATATGTCAAAATAAAGTCCTATAGGAATTTTGGAATCTTGGTTTGTAATCAAGAGAATTAATCATTTGGCATGTGCCATAAACAAGTGATGCAAAATGCATCAATTTGCTTTCATTACTTGCACATTCAAGTCTGGGTTGTGTTAAATGAATTAGAAGATTGACAACCTTCATTACTCTCTAATATCTACTTGATAACAGTAAGACCCCCAGAGCTCTCTTTCTGTCCTCTCCAAATTGAGGCTGTATCTTACACTGTTAGTGCTCATATTCGATGTTCCCTTACATAACATTTTTACATCAAACAGAATACTATCTACTGAAAGAATAACTTGCATTTTAATGGTTCCATATTTTCATAATTGTTAAATTGCCCCTAACCATCCATCCAGTCATCCATCGATACACTGAACCATCCATTCATCTATTTATACATTTACTAAATATGAATTTGCCATATACCGCATCTTTGTCACAAAAATATAAGTAAGACCCCAGAACTCCTCGTAGAACTATGCCTTCTCACATCCTCTGTACTGAAAACTAGATTTCCCGATGACTCACTTTATGTTTTATAAAGCACTCATACACAGTCACAACTTATATACCTCACTTCTAAGTTTGTTGCGTGTACAATTTACACTTTCCATGTAGTAGGAATAAATCACATAACATGCCTTTTATAGTTGTGTTTTGGTAAGATTTTAATTAGATGTCCATGTCTATTTGTTTGATCTTCCTATCTAAATCACAAAGTTATTGAGATCAAGAATTATATATTATAACTCCTTGCGATCTAAAAGCAACTATGTGCTGGTATCTTTGCCCATAGAAGATTATCAACGCTAGTCTATGACAAAGGAATCTTATTTTCAAACAATAGAATAAGATTCTTTCTTATTAAAGCATAAAATGATTTCTTTAAAAGAATATTGCAAGGGTTAGTACTTTGGTAGGTAGTTTTTGAAATTAAAACTTAGAAGATAGTTTTTAAAATGATAAAGAACTGAAGGTAAAACTCATCTGAGAAACCAGTATGAGCACCAGCCAATACAACCAGACCAACACTTAGGTAAATGGATATCGGACGCCAACACGAGCATTTATTATACAGCCACAGTTTGGGGGAAACTGAAGGAAAGCTCTAGGGGTTGTAATTTTATCAAGTAGGCATGTTAATAGCACTGGGCATAGGATAGCAACACTGATACCACAGCCACTGCCTCTCTTATAAATTGTATGTTGCTGCTGCAATTACTGTCACCACTGCCCCCCACCTGAGTAAATTTTCCATTATGCATGCTACTTTCTTATAACAGCTCTGAATCAGAAGTAAAAGTTGTGTTCATTGGCTGTCTGAGCCTCAATCCTGCTCCCACATCCCAGTTCCAAGACAACTCAAGAAAGGAAAGGCTTAGATTTTTAAAATGTCTGTGGTAGATGTGGTCTCTTTCACTGACCAAGACTCACAGGATGAGAAAATATCCAATTACAGTAAGGATATCTTGATTCAGGGGCAGATAAACAACCAGTATCTATCAGTGTTGTGGGTGACACTGAAGTCTCCTTTATCTTTCTTGAAAATGCATTACTATAAGGAGTTATCTTGGATGATTTGATGCTATATGCTACTAACAAAGCAGAAAAAACAACTAAAAATAGCATAAGCAAAAATTGTACCCTTGAAGCTATCTCCATTGTGATGAGATAGAAGTTCTGCATTCCATTGCTTGATAGGCCTAAATTTAAAAGCTAAAGTTCTAAAACTTATTTTAACAGAGGGAAACATTCTCAACTTAATAAAGAACTTCTACAAAAATTTATAACTAACATTATACTTAATGACAAGAAACTAGATAATTTCCTACTAAGATTAGGAACAAGGCAAGGACATCCTCTCTCACCATCCTTTCCAACATTGTACTAACAAATGCAGTAAGACAAGAAAAGTAATAAAATTCATACAGAATGGGAAAGAAGAAAATATCTTTGTTTGTAGATAACATGATTGTGATTGTCTACACACAAAAAATCACAGAGAACCAGCAATAAAAAATAGTCATGGGAATCAACAGGCAGTTATAGTAAGGTTACAGAATATAAGTTTAATATACTAAAGTCAATTGCTTTCCCATATAATGAACAATTGGAGTCCAAAATTAGAAGATAGTATCATTTACATTAGTACTAAAATTTGAAATACTTAAGTATAAATTTAACAAAGTATGTACAAGATTTATATGAGGAAAACTACAAAGCCTGATGAAACAAATCAATGATCTAAATAAATGGAAAAGTATTTCATGTTCATTGATAGATTCAATATTGTCAAAATGTCAGCCCTTCTCAACTTGTTGTACAGATTCAACACAACCCCTATAAAAATCTCAGCAATGTATTTTGTGCATTTCAACAAACGTATTCTATTTGTTTACATGAAAAAAGCAAAATTATCAAAATAGTCAACAGAATACTGACGAGAATAAAGATAAATGACCATCACTACCTACTTAAAGACATACTAAAAAGTTACGATAATCAAGACAATGTGCTATTAGGGAAATAATAGATTTCATGTATTTATTTGACACTACATATGTATTTTTTAAAGTTTATTTATTTATTCTGAGAGAGAGAGAGAGAGCACATGAGCAGGGGAGGGGCAGATGTGGGACTGTCACTCATGAAACAGGAGATTATGACCTGAACCAAAACTGAGAGTCAGAGGTTTAACCGACTGAGGCATCCATGGGCCCAATACACTATATTTTCTCATATATATTTCAACATACCTCAGGGTAATAAAATGGTTATTATTCTTACAATAACTTGTTTTTGTAGTTCTGTAATATTGAATGCTTACATATGTTTCTTTCTTTTCTTAAATACTTATTTATATTTGAGAGAGATTATGGGGGGAGAGACAGAGAGAAAGGGAGGGATAGAGGATCCAAAGTGGGATCTGTGCTAAGAGCAGACAGCCCAATGAGACTTGAACCCATAAACAGCAAGATCATGACCTGAGCTGAAGTCAGATGCTTAACTGACTGAGTCACCCATATTTCTGGTTTTTTTTTTAATGCAGCTAAAATAAAATAAGCATTTGAATAGCAAATTCATCTATTATAAACTAAAATTCACTCAAGAAAATCCTCCCACTATTTAATCTACTGTATGAGTGGTTCATTCATCTTAGCTTTTTCTAAAATTCCTCTACCGAACATTTTCAAATTATGTTATGTAAACTAGCATTTTTCTTCATGCACAGGTAGAGTACTTGATTCTTTTGCTCTTTTGATATTTATATTCTCTAGTTTCTCCATACATTTTTGGAGGAAATTGGTTATTCCTTTACTTGTGAGCTGATATTCAATAGTTTTAACCTGATTACGATGCAGATTTATAAAATATAGAATTTGGATCTCCAAGGTAAGATTTTAAATACTTCATGTGTTTCAAATCAATTCACTAACAGTTATTTTCACTTTTAGCTAAAGAATGAGTGGCCTTCATCTATATTAAACAAACATCACATATGAGAAACATAAAAGTGGAAGAGAGCAAACTTATAAAACTTCATATAAGCCCTTCATATCTGAATGATCCCTGGGGTTATGGTTGTAGAACCTGCTCAACCCGAATTTTAAGACGTATTTACACTAATTCCGTGGCTGAACAGAATCAATCTTGAATGGTAAATCTGATTCTTGCCCGTATTTGCTAGTGGACTATTATCGTATTAATCATGGCTGTCCACGATGTTTTTTATGAGTGCGGGAATGGTTCTTAGCATTCCCAGATTCACATTCAGTGCTAACATACCTGAAATTCCTTAAGTGGTATTATTTTTTTATTTTATTTTATTTTTTTATTTTTTTTTTCAACGTTTTATTCATTTATTTTTGAGACAGAGAGAGACAGAGCATGAACGGGGGAGGGGCAGAGAGAGAGGGAGACACAGAATCGGAAACAGGCTCCAGGCTCTGAGCTGTCAGCACAGAGCCCGACGCGGGGCTCGAACTCACGGACCGCGAGATCGTGACCTGGCTGAAGTCGGACGCTTAACCGACTGCGCCACCCAGGCGCCCCATTATTTTTTTATTTTAATAAAAACTAACATCAGATGAAAATTACCAGGTAGAATAAAAATAAATTTAGAACTCACTTGAACAAAATGAAAACAAGGCCGGCCACGGGCAGCATAGCAGAGTATCGAAAAAGAATGTAAGATATTATTTATCTTTTGAGTTGTTGTGGGTCAGGGAGAGAGATGGTTAGGCCACTTCCTTGACCCAATTCACTACCTTCTGTTCTACTATTTACCTATTCTAAGCAGGGTGAGTGGATTCCTGAATTACTAAATCTTCTATGGAAATCTAGGGGTTTGTGGTTTAGAGCTGCAGTAATAAATACTATGCACTAAGTGGCATAAACAACACATTTATTTTATTCATTTACTAAATACAATTAATATTTAGTATTTTTTAAAAAATTAAGTTTATTTATTTATTTTGAGAGAGAGATAGAGCGAGCAGGGGAGGGGCAGAGAGAGAGGGAGAGAGAGAGAGAATCCCAAGTCCAAGAGAATCCATCTGTCAGCACAGAGCCTTATGTGGAGCTAGAACCCATGGACTGTGAAGATCATGACCCTAGCCAAAACCAAGAGTCAGTTGCTTAACCGACTGAGCCACCCAGGTGCGCCAATATTTAAAACTTTTATACGTTAATAATAATATTAAATAAATAAAACTTTATTTCTCATATTCTGGAAGACAGACATCCAAGAGCAAAGTGTCAGTAGGTTTGTTTTTTCTAAGGTCTCTCTCCTTGGCTTAAAAATGGCTACCTCCTCACTATGTCTTCATGTGGTCATCTCCCTGGGCATGCGTATATCTGGGGGATCTCTCTCCATCTTAATGTCCTCTTATAAAGAGATGACATGGGGCCCCTGGGTGGCTCGGTTGGTTAAGTTTTGGATTTCGGCTCAGGTCACGTTCTCACTTCTTGTGAGTTCAAGCCCCATTTCCGGCTCTGTGCTGACAGCTCAGAGCCTGCTTCAGATTCTGTGTCTCGCTTTCTGCCCACCCCCCATCCTCTTGCTTTGTCTCTCTCTCTCAAAATAAATAAATAAACATTTAAAATATTTTTTTAAGTTAAAATAAAATAAAATAATAAAATAAGATAAAATAAGACATAGGATGTATTGGCTTAAGGCCCTCCCTAATGATTCCATTTTAAATTAATTAGCTCTATAAAGACCCTATCTCCAAATAAGGTCACTTTCAGAGGTACTGGGAGTTAAGGGTTCCCCATATGAATTTTGAGTGAACATAGTTCAGATCATACCAAGGGGTAACTCTGAAATTTACCAGCACTCTTATTTGTCACCTTTGTTTCCTGCCATCTGTCCCTCTCTTTTGCTGCAACCTTGGATTCTGTTACAGAATCAGCAAATCAAGCAGGGCACCGTTTCAAAAACTCATTTTCCTGCATTGCCATGCTCCTGGCATTCTCCCTCATTCCTGTAGCTTCATCAGTCTCTGTAGAGACCCATTTCTTGCCCACTAAGCCTAATTAGCAAGTTTTTCTTTCTTTTTTTTTTTTTTTTTTTTTTTTTTAGCCATCAGAGCGAAACAGACTACATCTGACCTTCTTTATGAGGCAGCAACAATTCTTCATTTGAAACTTAGATGAGATCATTTTCAGATGAGAAACAATCACTGAAAATTTAGGAAAAACATTTGTCTATTAATTTTTTTTTTCTTATCCTGAGTTTGTTTTAAGCAACTTAGAGGCCTTGGTCTGTGGGATAAATAAGAGACACAAGGTGCTGTGGGATAAAAGGGACTTAAGAAATTACAACAAATTTATTACATATATTAAAAATACACAAACTTTGCTGTTTCAACAGGAAGTGATTTGTGTGCAGGCACAAATCTTCTGGCACCTGAAGTTTACAAATGGATACCTAGGTGTTGGTGATACATAATTAATTAAGCCCGAGGCAGTAATGAGGGATCACTAGTCTTTCAACGAAGTAAAAGGGGAGGAGAGAGTAATTAGAAAACTCAAGAAGCTGTGATTCAAACTAGCTAAATCTTTGTAAATGAACGTTAGTGCCTTAAACTAACATTTTAAGTAAATCATCTACTGTGGTTGATGGATTTTTTCCCATTGTTTTCAGCTTTTTTTTTTCCTTTTTCTGCTCTACTATTTTTAATTCCACACTCCCTTCTAAAGGTCATTCTTTGATCTCTAAAGAATCTTCTGCTCTAAAGAGCTCACCTTTTGGCAAATAGTAACTTGGTGACTCACTTTAACAATAAGATTAGACAATAATGCTACCATTAGTGAATTTTCAGCTTGTTCCAGAAGTGCTGATAAGGCATCTGGCAAGGCTTTGTCATGACCTTGGAGGATAATGTGGCAGTCTCCTAACCAATATGTGTACAAAAACAAATAGCTCTGACGGAAGTTGATGTATTCCCCAGTGTGAGAAAAGTAATCAAAATATAGACACTGAATTTCTGGTATTCTACTTAACCCATTAGTCTCCACCTACAGTTGATGCTGTTTTTATGAAGATTCTTTCCTTTATATAGTCTTATATTGCACAATAATTTTTATGACCTCTATGAAGACAGATTATCCATCCTTTTGAAAAATAGTCATGTTGATTTTTAATCTCTGAAAACAAAATGTCACCATATCATTATAGGTCAAACTGGTCATCATCAAATTTCTGCCTGTTCTCTTCTGATACCTTCAAATACAATGATTGTTTGCCTTGGGTTGGCCAAGGAGATGCTACACTCGCTGATCCTAACCAGTGAGAACATCTGCAGAAACATTCTCTCAAAACAGGACTCTCAAAGCAGGACTAATCCCATGGGCTGCACTGAACATAAATGCCCTAGTGTTTATTTCCTTCTATTTTGTAATTTTCATGGGGAATTTATCTTCAGCTGCTTTTTGTATATTTACTTTCCTATAGGAATCATTTGTGTTTGCTTCTGGGTGTACCTGCTTTACTTGTAAAGAAACAATTGTGCTTTTAAGGATACAGGCCTGGATGTAATACCAAATAATCAAATAGCATAATACTCTCTAGCTCCATCCACATCATTGCAAATGGCAAGATTTCATTCTTTCTTTATGGCTGAATAATATTCCATCGTATATGTGTGTGTATGAATATATATTAAATATCATATGTATATATATCACATCTTCTTTAACCATTAATCAGTCAATGGACATTTGGACTCTTTCCACAATTTGGCTAAGTGAAATAAGTCAGTCAGAGAAAGGCAAATATCATACGATTTCAGTCATATGTGGAATTTAAGAAACAAAAACAAACATAGGGAGAAAAGAGAGAGACACACAGAGAGAGAGAGAGAGAGGCAAACTAAAGAACAAACTCCTAACTATAGGCAATAAATTGATGGTTACCAGAGGGGAGGTGGGTAGGGGGATGGCTTAAATTGGTGAAGGAGATTATGGGGACACTTGTGATGAGCACCAGGTGTTGTATGAAAGTGTTGAATCACTAAATTTTATACCCGAAACTAATATTACACTGTACGTCAATTGGAATTTAGATAAAAACTAAAAAACAAACAAAAAAACAAACTATAATGGCAAATGATGTGATTTAAAAACTAGGTTCTCTAGGGGCATCTGGGTGGCTCAGTCGGTTAAGCGTCCGACTTCGGCTCAGGTCGTGATCTTGCGGTCTATGAGTTCGAGCCCCGCATCGGGTTCTGTGCTGACAGCTCAGAGCCTGGAGCCTGCTGCAGATTCAGTCTCCCCCTCTCTCTGCCCGTCCCCCGCTCATGGTCTGTCTGTCTCTCTGTCAAAAGTAAATAAACATAAAAAAATTAAAAACAAAAAACTAGGTTCTCTATTTCATAGCGATCTAATATTCAGCAGTCCTGGAAAGAAATGGTGGTGCCATTGCAAAAGAGATCCAGTTTCCTTCCCACTTGTTGCTCTGCTATTCTCCAAAGGCACCTGTGTGGCTGGCAAAACAGCCAGATGAAAGGACACTAGAGAAGATTAAAGGAAGCCCACTTTGTGCCCTCACAGCCTTGTGCCCTGACATGGGACCGTGGCCATTCAAGAGGGGGCCGCCTTTTTTCTCCTTTTTCCTTGGCCCAACAAGAGCAGATGTTGGCTTTCTTTTTAGATGCTCCAAACGCGAGTGAACTTTTCTTTCACCCACGTTTAATTTCTATTTCAAAGGCACGAATTTTCTGGTGGGCAGACTCTCATGAGAGTGTGAAAATTAAAGAGCCGTTCTTGTAGCAGCTGCTTTTGAAATGCGGTAAATTCCGATTTTGGCTTTGCAAATAATTGGGAACTACTGTGGTGAATAGTCACACCTACTGATTCTTTGTGCCCTTTTCCCCTCTCTCTTGTTTTATTTTATTTTATTACATATTTAAGAAAACTAATGAAAAATATTTATCTGTTTACATAGTAAAGAAAAATAATGAAGCATTCATTATTTATGGAGAATCAGAATATTGGCAGAACAGATGCATATAAATAAGCTTATAAATAAGCAAAATGAATCAGATCCTATCTGTTGTTGTGAATACTTGCCATGTTAATATTCTCATGTATATACCACTGCTACGAGCTGAAAAGATTGACATCTGTTTTTGCACATCCTGTGGAGAGGAACGTAAGAATATGGCTAATATCCTAGAAATTGCACTCTTCAATATGATCTGTGAAGACAAAAAAAAAAAAAAAAAAAAAAAAAAAAGGAGAAAAAGAACAGGAGGAGGAGGAGGAGAAAAATAAGTGTCTACCAAAGCTGTAGATCCCTGGGAAAGCATTCAGTGATTAAATTTATTCAAACCCTTAAAGAAAACAAAAGCATAAAAGTTGATGGCCTGGGACACGTTATTTAAAGTCAGTGGGGATTGTAAAATAGAGAAAAACTAGCAAAGAAGAGATTAATTAAAAGCTACTATGTTGAAACCAATTCAGGATAACCCAAGTGAAATTCATTGCTTGGCATCAGTGAAGTGCGTGAGAAATGATTGTGAGAATCTTACAGAAACACTCTCCAGAGTAGTCCAAAATAAGACATCTTTACAACGTTACTCACGTTCAGATTTTTATTTAAAAAGTACAAGAATCGGAGGACAAAAATGTAAAAAGAGGGAAGAGCCAGTGAAAACTCTCCAAAAT
Organism: Leopardus geoffroyi; assembly: GCF_018350155.1. Classification (NCBI taxonomy): domain Eukaryota; kingdom Metazoa; phylum Chordata; class Mammalia; order Carnivora; family Felidae; genus Leopardus; species Leopardus geoffroyi. Next base: position 21,676,751 of record NC_059333.1, read on the forward strand.
GAGAATATATTAGATATATGCAAGAAACCGTAAGGTAGTGTTTCTGTGATAGTGTATGAGGGTGAGAGAAGATATCCTAGAATAATCGGGGTTGGGGAGTGATGTATTCTCTTGTATGACACCATGGAAAAGAGGAGCCTTGCAGGATTTTGAAGGGGAAGTGATATTAAAACCAAAAACAAAACAAAACTACTCTGATTTGTTTCCTGAGAATAAACTTTAAATGAGCAGTTGTTGGGGCAGAAAACACAGTTAATGAGGGTTTACAGTAATCTAGGTGAAATAATTTGGAGGCTCATCTAAGAATGGTAGCAACTGAGGTAGTAAAAAGTAGTTGAATGTGGCTGTATATTTAAGGCAATCCAAACGGAATTTCCTGTCCCTCAGTCATATTCAGAAGGATCTGATGCTATATGTACTTTTAGAGGTATATCCACCTTGGAATATCACAAGGAATCATGGTGGAGAATATGTGTAGGATGCCCACCAATCATCTCTGCCCACTATTGTATATTAAATTAATATTAACCATGCCAATAGGTAAGCTACTTTATTCCCTATTTGGGTCTTCTTATAAGTAACACAATTTATCAAATTATTTATAAATTATGATTTGTCAGGTCATCAGCTAACTTATTTAAAAATTACATCTGTCTGGATGCTTGAGGGGCTCAGTCGTTAAGCGTCCTACTTCTGCTGGGGTCATGATCTCATGCTTCAGGGGTTTGAACCCCACATTGAACTCTATGCTGACACCTCAGAGCCTGGAGCCTGCTTTGGATTGTGTGTCTCCCTCTGTCTCTGCCCGTCCCCTGCTTGTGCGCTCTCTCTCTCTCTCTCTCTCTCTCAAAAATAAACATTAAAACAAAATTTAAACTACCTTTGTCAATCTCTGAGAAATTCCATCTCTGTAGATAAGTAACATGAATAACAGTTTGGGGATTGATTCATTTGCACAAAAGAGCACCCTATTAAGGAATGTTTAGCATTTATTTGTTGATTTGAATTGCAACCTGAAAGTGTTTCACTTATAGAACTCATTTTTGAATATTTAACATTTATATAGGTTTGGTTGGCAAAATCTAATATCCTAAAGGTTCTTATGTTTTTTCTTGTGAAAATGATAGGTTACAAAAGTGGAATTTACATATAAAATATCTTAAACTTGTTTTAAATATTTGCATATACATGACTTTTCTAATATTATATCATGTTTGTATTTCAAATACCAAATGTATATCAATTGTGTTGTCTTAAGACAAAAGTAAACAATGTATGTCAATAATTTACATTTTCCTATCTTAAATATGAAAATCAAACTACAAATTTCATAATTCTAAGTGCTATTTCTGGTACAGTACAAATAAACTATCATTTGTTCCATTCAAAATCATTATAAAAAATAGACATAAAGTGAATCTCATTTTTTAACCTTATTTAAGAATTTACAAGAAATTTTTGAAGAAATATAATAATTTTAAAAGCATAAATAAGCAGTAACAGTGACTTCATACAGGCAAAATCTGTTTTTATTCATTTCCACTACTATAAAAGGAGGAAAAATTACATAGCCATGCAACTATTTGAGATTTTGTAATAAATACCAATATCTAAACATTATATTTCTTAGCATCTTATATCAAAACCTGAGCATATATATATATATATACATATATATGTATATATATAATATATAATTTCCCCTGTGATTTTCAAAATGTAGTTCATTCTTAATATTTGTGCAGAGAATACAAAAGAACTAAAAAAGCATTGTAATGGCAACCTAGATCAGAAAAAGCACACATAATATGCACACAAACCTCAGAATCTACTCATAGATGACTTTACATATTTAATTTTTATTATAGAAAACTTCTGACATCTTTACAGATGCATTTTTAGATATTATGAAATGATAATTTAAGTCCAGATTTAGTTAATTAAACATTCAAATGTGAAAATTATGCAAGAGATGTGGTTACAGTTCATTCAATATCTGACAATAAGACCCTCAATTTTCTAATTCATTAATCTCACTGTCTATTTCTCTTTGCAAACAATTAGAATACTTTTAAGCCTTTGAGTTACATATTTTTCACATATGGGTGCATAATATTACCTTTGGATGTATAATGTTCTATATATCTATTTCTATATAAAATATACCATCTGTGGTCTCACATCTATTCATGGGCACACACATAAACCAGCCAAGGTATCAATTCCTCTTTTGCTGAAGTGCGAAGTCTTTCCTCTCCAGTCATCATATGTGCATTATTGACTCTCCCTTTGGAAATTTAGCTAAACTTCGCAGGAAGTAGCAAAGTAGAAAGGACATTACACTCTGACTTTGAACCTAGAGGTCATCATCACATGTCCTACAAATGGCTACAATTTTTCATCCAGCCAGAATTGATATTATCTCATGATATGGAAATATTATGTTTGAAAAAGAGCACATTCAACACTTCATTCCATCCCAAACATTTCAGTCTAACCAGATGCACGAAAGCGCGGGGTCTAGTTGATTAAAGAGCTGCAATATGAGAAGTTTCAGAATTCTACATATTTCAAATTTCAGCTAGAGTTGGGGGCTTAAATGTATGCATCAAAAAAAAAAAAAAACAAAAAAAAAAAACCATATCAGATATTTCAAAGGTTGTCACAAGTATTCATTCTTTTTAATAATAAAACTCATCTTTCAAAGTATTTAAGATTTTAATATGGGTTAAATGATTAAATAATATTAAGGGGCCCCTGGGTGGCTCAGTTGTTAAGTTTACAGTTCTTGATTTCAACTTGGGTCATGATCTCAAGTTTTGCAGGATTGGGCCCCATGTCAGGTTCTTTGCTGAATAAATAAATAGATGAATAAATAAATAAATAAATAAATAAATAAAATGAAATGTAATAAAAAATAAAATAAAATGATTAGTATTAAGAAAAATTGCTTAGGTATCTATTTCAGTTTAGTTTAGTGTTTACTTATTTATTGTATTAATTTCCTTTGCAACATGTTTTCTTTTCACTGCTTTGTAAATATCAGAATTGTTGGTTTAAGGGTATCCAAATTAATGGAATTTATTTTCAATTGAGAAGCTATAACTAAGAAATCAACATATATTTAAGGTACTATTTTCTAGAAACATTCCTTCAAAACCAAGGAGCTGTGTCTCCCTCTCTCTCTGCCCTTCCCCTGCTTACACTCTGTCTCTCTCTCTCTCTTTCTCTCTCTCAAAAATAAATAAAAATTTAAAAAATTTAAAAAAAGAATTATTTGTTAAATTGTGTCTTCATTAATCTTGGAGTCCATGAACAAAACATCAGGACCAAATCATTGGTGAACCAGAAGCTAATCAAATAGGTCTTCCAGACAAAAGTTCTCTCTCTGCTTTTTCAGTGAAAGTCCCTTTGCTTATTTTATTTTGTATATCTTTTATCATTTGCAGTTACACCTAAAATCTGTTCATAAAGCAATTTATCCTTAAAAAGAAAAAAAATTTTGGCACCTCTATAATCCTTATATTTCACAGTCCAGCCCTTATATTTTATAGATGGTGTCCCTGAATATCAGACGGAATTGATTAAAATAAAGAGCTCAGGGGCACCTGGGTGGTTCAGTTGGTTAAGGGGTCCAACTTTGTCCTAGATCATGATCTCATGGTTTGTGAGTTCAAGCCCGTGTCGGGCTCTGTGCTGACCGCTCAGAGCCTACAGCCTGCTTTGGAGTCTGGCTCCCTCTCTTTTTGTCCCTCCCCTGCTCACACTCTGTCTCTCTCTCTCAAAAATGAACATTAAAAATATTTTTAAAAAGAAACAAATAAAGAGTTCATTAGATTGACACTAGAAGGCAGTCAAATACCTCAAACTCCCTGCCCTGGGCCCAGAGTACCACCTCTCAAAACTCAGCTGAACATTATGTGGATACATAACTTTTTCTGTGCCTTCTTTGGGCATTTTCTAATGTCCTATGTTATTTTAATTGGAAATTCAATGAGGCCATTATGTCTAACATAACTGTAGTTCTAAACCCAGCCCTTCCCTTGCATTGTACCCATTTTTATATTTTCTCAAGGAGCAGCCATGTCAATATATCAACAAACTCTGATAAATTGATATTATTACATTAGTAAAAGTAATGAGCTTACAAAAGAAAATTAAAACTCAAAATAACTCTGGGCTTGGCCTCTAGCTTTGAATGTGGACTTCAGTATTTCCTAGGTATGTGACCCCTAAAAAAGTCACTTAAGTTTTCTCCGTCTGAATTTCTTCATCACTCATTTAGTGGTAAAACCAAACCAAACTCATGGACTAGTAAAAAGTTTTTTTTTAATTAATTCATTTATTTTTTGACAGAGAGAGAGGGAGAGAGAATCCCAAGCAGGCTCCATGCTCAGCATGGAGCCCCACATGGGGCTTGATCCTATGACCCTGAACAAAAATCAAGAGTCAAACACAAACCATTGAGCCATGCAGGTGTCCCAAAAAGCTTAAAAAAAATCTATAAAAATCAAGAATAGCTTACCAGTCCCTGCGTAAGTACTCTTAGAATTTTTGTAATCACTGCAGAACTATCTGTTTTATGCTTTTCTGTATAAATTATATGCATGTATAATATATTTTACATTTATCCATATAATGTGTATATATTTGTGTGCATACACATGCACACACACACACACACATATATTATATATGTGTATATATGTATAATATATATGATGTAAAACTATCATAGTGTGCTGATAGGATATTTCTATTTTAGGATAAAATATATAATGATAACTAAGAATTATTTAGAAAAGAGACTTGGAATAAGGTGTCTGAAAGCTTCACCTTTACACGTCCCTGCACTTCTTGATGCTTTGAAAAAAAAAAAAAGTCTGCTACAGAGAAAATATAGATGATGTGGGGTGGCCTTATTTTTAAAGCTTCTTACATATTTCTGGAATTTTAGAGTGAATAAACCATATTAAAAAATAATTATTTTGTATCTGATGAAAAAATGGCCTGTTGTTTCCAGACCACTAATAGCATCAGGGCAATAAATGGCGGTTCCTGCAGTATGCTGGATTTTATTCTTACTACAAAGAATTATAATGGTAAAATTAGACTAGAGCAGATAAGCTGTGTAATTAACCTCTGCTTCTAAGTCACATGTACGCAGTATAAATAAACTTCTAGTACCTACGAAAATACATTTGCCAAAAAGGAAAAAATCTTAGTTCTTTGACTATATGTATCTCGAATGAAAATATATAAATTGCTGGCCTGGTTTAGAAGGATACATTGGTGCAACTGAGTAGAAATTGGTTTGACTAATTACGTGACTAAAAAATATATGATTTTGCTACTGAATTAAGACCAACCCTGTGAATTTTAAATTTTTTAAAATGACAAAGTAAGAAGTCAATGAGAAGAACATTAATCTCTATACTGTACCATTTAGAGACAAGCTATCTTGAGATTTTATCTCTTACCTATGAGAATATTATTTCCTAATCTTAGGTAGAGATCAGCTTTTATAATAGAACTTTAAGGCTATCCATTATCTAGTCATACGAAAATGAAATTGAGTTGTAGAGGAGTAAATAGGTTTATAAAAGATTATATGTTAAATATGAGAATTTTTGTGCATTCACAGAAAATTTGTATAACAATAACTATGAAACCTACCTGAGAATATAAACAGCCACACAGGGGCCATAGTAGGAACACTAAATGCGTAAATTCTGCACCTTCTGTGCTGGTACCAGCAGAAAAGCCCAATTTTACACCTGGTGTTGATCAGTGCTGCTTAATATTCTATCTGGTTGAGGATTCAACTTTCAGTAATAACATCAACTAAAAAATATATATCCCTCTGCCAGAGGTAGAAATTAGATGATCTGAAGTTTATATTCGACTTTTCAAATGGAGAAAGTCATAAATGGGGTTAGAGAGCTTGCATAATGAAAAATGCATATTAATTTTACTGATCACAATTAGATAATAAGTATTTAAAAAACAACATTATCTCCTTTTTAATGTCTTTCTGCTGTTTTATTGTCTAGCTTTCAACTACCTTCCAAGATTTTCTTCACTCTCTTCTATAAGAACATCCAGAGTTATCCCTTTGCCTTTATGTTAACCCAGCATTTTAAATCTTCTGTTACTATTAATCTCTTATATTTTCTTTTGTCCAAATAGATTTAGTTTTCTTTCGAACTTTTTTTGTACTTTCTTTTTGTATTCTTGGTACTCTGCTGTTCCCTATATCAGTTCAATAAAATGCAATTAACTTATTGGCAAACTTCATTAGTATTTATTCAAAACCTAGCTAAGTGCTGGTTACAATGATCATCCAAAAGTGAGTATGACATCAAAAGCTGTTTAAGTTAACTGAAGCAAAGGGGGGAAATATGGGTGACAAGCATGTTTGCAAATAATTTCAATAAAAGTGTGGTGAGGCTAATCGATATATATGTGAGATCTGTAGGAACCTGAGTTGACTTATAGGTTGTGATGTTTGAAATCACATTTGTGGGGTGCTACTGGGTAAGAATGCACATTAAGCTCTCTACATATATAAATTAACAGAACAAGTAAATGAGCAGTTCAGATTATTTAAAACGAGAAATCTGATTGGGACAAGAGAGAATTTAACCTGAGTAGTGAAATGAAAGTGTATCAAGCAAAACACAAGCATACTAAACTATCACATGAAAAGTAAAATAAAGGGGCACCTGGGTGGCTCAGTCAGTTAAGTGTCCGACTTCAGCTCAGGTCGCGATCTCGTGGTCCGCGAGTTCGAGCCCCGCGTCGGGCTCTGGGCTGATGGCTCGGAGCCTGGAGCCTGCTTCTGATTTTGTGTCTCCCTCTCTCTCTGCCCCTCCCCCGTTCATGCTCTGTCTCTCTCTGTCTCAAAAATAAATAAACGTTAAAAAAATTAAAAAAAAAAAAAAGAAAAGTAAAATAAAGGCATCCCAGTGTAATTCGGTTTTGGAGGAGAATCAGGATGTTTGCAGCCTCTTGTTTTACCATTCCTGAAGTACAGTCTTCTTTTCATGTTATACGATGAAGGTCTAGCTAGCCATTACCCATGAGCTCAGCAGAAGGCTGAAGAAAGGAAGGAAAATGACAACTTCTGAAATTATGCGCATTACTTTCCTTTCCTCATTTCTTGGTTTAAACTTAGCCACATTCCCACATCAATGAACAAGGTTGCCTAAAAATGGTTTTTTGTATTTATAGCCATGCGTCCATCCAGAAGATAAAGGTTCCTTGGAACATTTCGGAAAAGTGGAATGAGGATAGCAGTCAAGATAGCGCTGGTTGTTCCCTGATACTGGTGGTAACAAGTGAAACAGGAGAGCAATGGGGAGTGTAACAAAGACAACTGGGGAAAGGGACAGTCAAGAAGATCTCTGCTGGGATCACAATGTGCTAGGCTGAACCAATGCCCAGGACAGGAGGTTGGGCAGACTTGAAAACATTCTCTAACTGCATACAGATACATCTCAAATCGCACAAGATTCACTGGCACCAGATGCTAAAGTATAACCTCACACATACATTGGCTGTTCAATAAGCTATTCTGTTCCAGGGCAATTCTTAGGAAGCCAAGTTTAAAAATAAATTACACTATTCCTGACAATCTGGCTGAGTGTGTGCATACCCAAGGCTGCACCTTCTCCACAGCGATCACAGAGGAAACGTCTACACTAGTAGTCCTTGGTTGAACATAGAGAAAAGTATAATCTCCCTGATCTGTGGCTTTAGCCTCCATGCCGCACGTACATCCACAGGTCAAGGGTAAATATATAACTGGCAAAGGGACATAGGTGGAAACTTGACCAGTAACTGGCTTATGCTGACCTATGGGAAACACATAATTAATTAGCCTTTTCTAACGCTAAAAACAAAGGAAAAAAAATCAGCATGCTTGTAAGAGGTGGCACTCTGAAGGATATATTTCACAAAACAAATTAAGCCAAATCACTAAACAAATTAGCAAATAACCAAATAAACAATAGCAATGATATCGACCTCTAGGGGAGAGGGAAGGGAGGAAAGTGTATCTAGAATGGCAACAATTTATACCTAAAATGTCTAATTTTCAACAAATATTAAGAGACCTGTTAAGAATGGAGAAAGTGTGACCCAGATAAACAACAGCTGAAATTTATTACTAGCATATCTGTCTTACAAGAAATTCTAAATAAAATTCTTCAGGTCAAATGCAAGTGATTCCAGATAGTAATGTTTTGTTTTGTTTTGTTTTTTAACTTTTATTCATTTTTGAGAGACAGAGAGGGACAGAGCTGTCAACACAGCCGGATATGGGTCTCGAACCCATGAACTGTGACATCATGATTTGAGTTGAGTCAGACGCTTAAATGGCTGCACCACCCAGATATCCCCAGATAGTAATCTGAATGCACAGGAAAGAGCAGAGATCCAGGAAAGATAATTATGTGGGTGATTATGAAATATAGCATAATTTCACATGCTTTCTCTTTTTCTTTTAGCAGATACAAAGCAAATGCATAAAACATTATGTACATAATGTTGTACACAGAAAATGCCAGTAAAGGAAGAATGAATCAACAAAAAGACAGGAGATATATAAAAAGCAAAATGCAAAATGTCAGCTGTAAATTCAGCCGTAGAAACACAACACAATATGTGAATGGGTTAAAATATCCAATGGAAGGTTGATTATCAATTTGGATTAAAAAATAAGATCCAACTGTACACCATCTGTAAGAGATATTTGATCCAAGGACACAATCAAAAGGGTGAAAGGGGGACTTACCATGTCTTACCATGCAAGAAACCTTCAATAAGTTCAATGTTATCTTAATGGTTAGACTAAAAAATAAAACATTTATTGAAGAAGCTGTTCTTTCCTTATTGTATATTCTTGGTTTCTTAGTTGTAAATTATTTGATTGCATACATGTGAGTTTATCTCTAAGCTCTCTATTCTGTTCCATTGATCTATGAGTCTGTTTCTTGGTTTCTGTCGATCTTTTTTTCCCTTTATTCATTTGTTTTGTGTCTGAAATTCCACGAGTTAAATCATATATTTGTCTTTCCTTGACTTATTTCACTTAGTATTATACTCTCTACCTCCATGTTGTTACAAATGGCAAGATTTCATTTTTTTTTTTTTTTTTTGAGAGAGAGAGCCTGTGAGCCAGGAGTGGGGGAGTGGGACAGGGATAGGGAGAGACAGAGAGAGAGAGAGAGGAGAGAGAGGGAGAATCTTAAGTAGGCTCCATGCCCAACTCCCACACAGGGCTCAGTCTCATGACCCTGAGATCATGACCTGAACCAAAATCAAGGGTCGGATGCTCGACCAAATGAGCTACCCAGGTGCCCCAAGATTTAATTCTTTTTTACAGCTGAAAAATATCCCAGTGTGTGTGTGTATGTGTGTGTGTGTATGTGTGTGTATCTCATATCTTTATACATTCATCTATTCATGGACACTTGGGCCGCTACCATAATTTGGATATTATAAATAACGCTGCTATGACCATAGGAGTGCATATGTTTGCTCAAATTAGTGCTTTTGTATTCTTTAGGTGAAAACCTAGTAGTGTGATTACTGGATAATAGGATATTCTATTTTTAATTTTTTGAGGAGCCTCCTTACTGTTTTCGAGAGTGGTTGTTGTTATAGCTGATATCAGAGACATTAATGCCTGTGCTCTCTTCTAGGATTTGTACAGTTTCAGGTCTCACATTTAGGTCTTTCATCCATTTTGAATTTATTTTTTGTGTATGATGTAAGAAAGGGTCCAGTTTCATTTTTTTGCATATTGCTGTCCAGTTTTCCCATAATCATTTGTTGAAGAGACAGTCTTATTTCTATTGCATATTCTTGCCTCTTTTGTTAGAAACTAATTGACCATATAATTTTGGGTTTGTTTCTGGGCTTTCTATCCTGTTCTATTGATCTGTGTCCATTTTTGTGCCAGTGCCATACTGTTTTGATTACTACAGCTTTGCAGTGTAACTTGCAATCTGGAATTGTGATACTTCCAGCTTTGTTTTTCTATTACAAGAATGTTTTGGTTATTTGGTTATTTGGGACCTGTTGTGGCTCCATACAAATTTTAGGATTCTTTAGTCTATCTCTGTGGAAAATGCTATTGGCATTTTGACAGGGATTGTGTTAAATCTGAAAATATATTTTTAAAATCGGAGAGCATGATGCTTCTGTCTTTGTTATTTCTTAAGACTGCTCTGGCTTTCAGGATCTTTTGTGGTTCCATACAAATTTTAGGATTTTTTTTTGTCTATTTCTCTGAAAAAATGCCATTGGAGTTTTGACTGAGATTGTACCAAATCTTATATTGCTTTTGGTATAATGGGTATTTTAACAATATTAATTCTTCCAATACATAAACATAGAGTATCTGTCTATGTATTTGTGTTATCTTCAATTTCTTGTGTTAATAGCTTGTAATTTTCAATGCATAGAGGGTTGTTTTTGTTTCTTTGGTTAAATTTATTTTTAGTCATTTTATTCTTTTTTATGCAATTGTAAACGGGATTTTTTAAAACACAATAAACAAATGGGACCACATCAATGTAATTGTAAATGGGATTGTTTTTATAAACAAATTTAAAAAATGGGACTACATTAAACTAAAAAGCTCTGCACGGTAAAGGAAACCTACTAAATGAAACAAAATATTTGCAAGTCGTATATCTGATAAGAGACTAATATCAAAAACATATAGAGAGCTATTACAACTCCACAGTAAATAATAATTTAAAAAATTAATAATAATAATAATAATAATAATAATAAAAGGGCAGAGGATTTAAATAGGTACTTTTCCAAAAAGGCATACAGATTACCAACAGGCACATGAAAAGAACTTCAATGTCATTAATCATAAGGGAAATGCAAAACAAAACTACAATAAGCTATCACCCCACACTGTTAGAATAGCTATTATCAAAAAGGCAGGAAATAAGTGTCAGCAAAGATACAAAACAATACAACTCTTGTGCACTGTTGGTGGGAATGCAAACTGGTGCATCCACTGAGTTAAACAGTATGGAGGGTCTTCAAAAATTAAAAATAAAACTACCATATGATCCAGCAATTCTAATTCCGGTTATTTATCTAAAGAAGATGAAAATAACAACTCTAAAAGACATCTTCAACCTCATATGTATTGCAGCATTATTTACAATAGCCAAGATATGGAACATCCTAAGCATCCACTAATGGAGGAATTAGTAAAAAAGATGCAGTGTATATATAGATAATGTAATATTATTCAGCCATAAAAAAATTGATCTCTTGCAACCTACAACCTCATGAATGGACCTTGTGGGCATGATGCTAAGTAAAATAAGTCAAACAGAGAAAGAAAACACCATGTGATCTTATATGTGGAATCTTTTTTTTTAATACATGAAATCTTAAAAACAAACAAAAAAAACCACAAGATAAAAACAAATTCATAGACACAGAGAACAGATTGGTGGTTGCCAAAGGTGGGACTGAAGGATAGGAGAAATGGACAAAATGGGGGTTTTTTAGTTAAACAATCTGACAAGAAAAAAAAAGAAAAAAGAAAAGAAAAACTTCAAAAAGGCTCTCAAAAAAGATACAAAAATTAGAAACATATAAGCACCTAATAAAGATCTCCAAAATACACAAAGCAAAATTGACAGCTTGAAGGAAGAAATAAACAGTTCAACACTATTAGTTGTAGATTTCCATAATGGATAGAACTCCAAGGAAAGAGAGGACTTGAACAGCAGTAAGTATCCCTAACAGTTATCTGGAACATAGTCTTCCCAACAATAGCTATATACTCATCCCTCTCATACACTCATGGAATACTATAAGAGTTACAATATCCACTTGTGCAAAACAAAGCCACAGCAAATTTTAAAGTATTTATATAATGTAAAGTATATTCTTAACCACATAAGAATTAACTCAGAAATCAATAACAAAGGTTATTGGGAAAATTGACAAATATAAGCAAATTACATAACACAAATCTAAATAACCAGAGGGTCAAAAAAGAATCCCAAAGACAATCAGAAAAATGATGAAGAACTTTGAGATGAATAAAAATCAAAGCACAACATATTAGTACTTATCCAACTCAGTTAAGGCAGTGCTTAGCAGGAAATGTATAGTTGTAAACATCTCTTTTAAAAATATATATCTGAAACCACTAACTTAATCTTCCACTGTAAGAAATTAGAAAGTAAAACACAAAGTCTACTTAAGTAAAAAAAAAAAAAAATTAAACAGTAAAGATTGAAGCAGAAATAATTAAAATATAAGAAAATCAATGCACAAAATCAAAGAAATAAAAAGTTGGTTATTTGAGATCAACATAATCGGCAATTATTTAGATTGACAATTTGAAAAAGAGGAAACTCAAGTTATTAAAGCTAGTAATGGAGAAAGGGCATCACTGATGAACTTATAGGTACAAGGCTTATATAAAAATACTATGAACAACAATATGCCAAAAAAATGGGTGATGTAGATAATATGCCCAAATTCCTAAAAGGATACAAACTATCAAAAATGATTCAAAAAGAAAAAGAAAATACTAATAGAGATATCACCTGTAAATAATTTGAATTAATAATTTTAAAATTTTCCAAAAATAAAGCCTGAGCCTAAAAAATTTTCCACGGGAAAAATTTACCAAACATTTACTGAGTAATTGACACAAATTCTTTATAAATTCTTTCATAAAATAGAACAGAAAGGAACACATCCTCTCATTCAATGAGGCAACTCATTTCCCTGGTAATGCAACGAGAAAAAAATATCACAAGAGAAGAAAACTGAAAACAGATATCTCTTGTGAACAAGATGTAAAAATCCTTAATGAGGTACCCGCAAACAAATCCTACAACAAACGAGCAAACAAACAGAAAAACAACCAAGTATATACTATGACAGAGTGAAATTGATCCTAGAAATTCCAGTTTGGTTTAATAACTGAAGATTTGTAAATATTAAACATATTAATCGAATAAAAATCAAAAATATAAATAAATAAATAAATAAATAAATAAATAAATAAAATCACATGGTAATTTCTGTAGACACAGAAAAAGAATTTGACAAAATTCCAAACCTTTCAATGATAAAATGATCAATAACTTATGAATAGAGGATAACTTATTCAGCTTGATAAAGTGTATCTTTTACAATTAACATAGGATTTAATAGTTATAAACTGTTTTCATGCCCATATCAGGACTAAGACAAAAATGTCTATTTTTGCTACTCCTATTTGATATTGTACTAGAAATGCTGCCAGAATGATTAGGAAAGAAAAATACAGTGAAAAGAAATGACATCACAATTGCAAAGGAAAAGGTAAAGCTAATTCTATTTCAAGATCATATAATTGTGCAAGGAGAAAATTCTAGGGAATCTACTAAAAAAAACAAAACCAATAAATGAGCTCAAAACAGTTGCAAGATATTAAATCTTATACAAAAAATATTTACATTTCTAAACATTAGCAATGAACAATTCAAAATGATGTTAAGAAAACCATCCCACTTACATTTGCATCAAAAAAAACTTGAAAATGTATTGGGGCACCTATGTGACTCAGTAGGTTGAGCATCTGACTCTTGATTTCAGCTCAGGACATGATCTCCAGTTTGTGGGATGGAGCCCCATGTATGGCTCTGCACTGAAAGCACAAATCCTGCTTGGGATTCTCTTTCTCTCTCTCTCTCTGACTCTACCCCACTCGCTCTCTCTCTCTCTCTCTCTCCCTCAAAAAACAAAAATAATAAGCTGAAAAAGCTGAGAATGCACTAAACTAAAGAGATGCACCACTTGTAAACTAAAAGTTACAAAGCATTGTTGAAACAAATTAAATGACTCACATCGAAGGAAAGATATGTACATGGGTCAGAAGCCTTAATATTATTAAGATGTCAATACTCTCAAAATTTATCTACAAATTCAAAACAATCTCTATCTTAATTGCAGCTGGCTTTTTCTTTTCCTTCAAAATATTGCCAAGGTGGTCCTAAATTCATATAAAGATATAAGGAACTCAGAATAGTCAGACCAATCGTTATTTGAATAGTCAAATGTCAGAAAAAAAATCAAAACTATCTGGAAAAAGTTTAGCAAAGTTAGAAGACTCATACATTCTGATTTTAAAATGTACTACAAAGTTATAGAAATCAAGACAAATGTACAGACATAAAGCAAGACCTAAGTCCAAGTACTAAAATTGAGATTCCAGAAATAAATACTAACACTATAAACCTCCTAGAAGAAAGCATGGCAGTAAATGTCTGCAATATTAAGCCAGTCGATAATTTTGTATATGTGACACCAAAAGCAAAAAAGAGAAAAATAGATTATGTAAACTTTATCAAAATTAAAAATGTTTCTTGCTTCAAAGTACATCATCAAGAAATTGGAAAGTCAATGCGCAGCATGGGAAAAATATTTGCAAGTTATTTATCTGATATGAGATCCACATCTAAAATATATAAAGAACTTTCATGATGCAATAATATTAAGATACAAACAACCTTATTTTTAAAATAGACAAAATTTGATTTGTTTTCAAAGAAGACACACTTATGGCGAACAAGCACATGAAAAGGTGCTTAATATCATTAGTCATTATGAAAATGAGGATCAAAACCACAAAGAGATACCACTTTATACATACTAGAATGACTCTAATTAAAAAGATGGAATATAACAAGTCTTGCTTAGGATTGTTGAAATTGTAATAGTTAATCCTTTATTAATTGCCAGTGGGAATATGAAATAATGTAGCTGCTTTGAAAAACCAGCAGTTTCTCATAATGTAAAATGTAAGAGTTACCATATGACCCAGTAATTCTGCTCCTAAGTATATGTATTAGTGAATGTTCTCCAGAGAAACAGACCCCATAAATAATGTAAGTATTACAGGAATTGACGCAGGTGACTGTAGAAATTGAGAAGTCCCATGACCTGCAGTCTACAATCTAGAGAACAAAGAAAGTCAGTGGTATAATTCCAAAACCAGGGGTATAAGTCTGAAGGCATGAGAACTAGAGGAACCAATGGCATAAATCCTGATCATAGTTCAAAACCCCAAAAACTGGGAACACCGATGTCCTAGAACAGGAGTATATGGATGTCCCAGCTCAACAGAAGAGAAATTCACCCTTTCTCCACCTTTTGTTCTATTCAAGACCTCAATGGATTGATGCCCACACAAAATGGTGAGGGCAATCTTCTTTATTCACTGTACTAATACAAACCCTAATCTCTTCCAGAAACCTCCTCACAGACACACCCAGAAATGGTTTACCAGCTATCTTGGCATCCCATAGCCCAATCATGTTAACATGTAAAATTAATCATCAGACATTCACTCCCCATCAAACTGGCATTTTCCCTAACCATACTTAATCTCCAAATAAAAGCAATGACAAGATCATAATTCCACCTAATATGATGCAACTATCCTATGCTACAGCTGAAAGCACACTAACCCCTTCTCCAAAGAGGTTGTAAAGTCCTTGAGATGTTTACTTTTCTCCTGATATCCTGTAACTTGAATGCTATGATGTAAAATTAATGATACTTCAATACTGATATAAAGTAGATGCATTTTATATTACAGGGTAAGAGAATAAGAGAGGAAAGAAAGTGGCTATTTGCTTAATAAATGTATATATACACACAAATGATTTCATAATTAAGAGGAACTACTCATGATAATTACAGTCCTCATTTCTGTTTTAGACGTGGTTGTAGCTCATATTTATAACTACCTTCTTCTACTACCCATTCTGTATTCCCCTTGCCTTCAGCAATCACCTCAGCTAGTTATGGTTCTTTACCTGGTGACTTGATCCAACCTTCATTCCTGAAGGGTCTAGACTGTTACTAATCCTGCCTGGATTGGATCGTTAATGGTTTTCCATTAACCTTAATCTTAGGTCAGGGTAATACTAAGAGACATTCTAAGGACTCTCCTATATTCCAGGCTTCCTCCTCCTTACTTTATTTGTGGAGTAGTAGTCAAATTTTCCCTTCAGGTTGAATCACCTCTGCCAACACTCTAACTTCCTTATTTCCTTGCTAATTCAAAGGCATGAGGAACGCAAAGTGGCTGAGTGGAAGTCTTAACTTCAAATGCAATGGAATCTTGTTGTGTTTCCTGTTGGAAACATTTCTCCCTCTAGAATGTCATTATGGTTTGGAGGAACGTTTATAGATCACTGAATTTAATGAACATGGGTCCATTGCCACACTTTTCTTTCCCCCATAAAGTGAGTACCTCAATGAGAAGCAATGATGTATGGAATACCATGGTAGTGGACAGATAGTAGTTTGGGAAGAAGCTTTGTACACATAGAAGGTATATTCATATCCAGAGCACATGTCTATTCCAATCAGGACAAAATGCCCCTCCTTCCAATAATGGAAACAATTCAGTGTAATCAATCTAGCACTAAGAATAACTTATTACCTCATTCCTGGTACCTATATCTGTCTTAATCCATACAGAATGCTATAAAAAACACAGCATACACTAGATAGTTCATAAAGAACACAATTTTATTTTTCACAGTGTGGGATGAGGGCAGTTCAAGAACAAGGTGCCGACAGATTCAGTGTCTTTGAGAGCTTTGCTCCTCATTAATAGATGGCTGCCTTTTTACTGTCCTAATATGGCATAAAGTACAATGCAGCTCTTTGGGGCCTCTTTCATATGGTCATTTAATTCTATTCACTGTATCTCCACTTTCATGACCTAAACACTCCCAACGGCCCCATATCTGAATATCATCACATTGGTCTTAGGATTTAACATATGAATTTTGGGGAATGTAAACATTCAGTCTATAGCAGTACATGTCCAAGAGAAGTGAAAACATATGTGCACACAAAAATTTCTTATGATTATTCATAGCAGAATTTCTTGACTATTACAGACCACAAATGGAAATAACCCAAATGTGCATCACTGATATTTGGGTAAACAAAATGTGGTCTAACCTTACAATGAAAGGATTAAAAAATAGAAACGAATGAATAATACATTTGGGTAAATTTTAAAACCATTATGCTAAGTGAAATAAACCAATGATAAAAGATCAAATTGTATTGCTCCATTTTCAAGAAATTTCCAGAATAGATAAATTTGCAGACAGAAAGATTAGTGGTTTCCTAGGGTTTAGGATGGTGGGAGTACAGTTCAGCTGATAAAAGATAGGGTTTATTTTTGAAGTAATTAAAGTGTTCCAAACTTAGTTTCTAGTAATGGTTGCAAAACTCTGTGAAAACAAATTTTTTTAAATACCAAATTGTGTATTTTAAATGGGTGCATCTTATGGTTGTGAACTATAGCTCAGTAAAGATGTTAAAACAAACAGAAAAACTAGAGTTTCTATGATTGCAGAAGAAAAGTAGAAATAATCTTTAAGGGGCAATGAGTTTATTTGTTATAAGCGCATTGTTCTGAGAAAACATTTTACAGAAACTATGGTGATAAGTATGTTTTCTGCGTTTTTGTCCTTCAGAGTCATTTTTATAATTCTGTATGACCATTTTGGAGCAGTTGTTTTTTTCCTTCAATCAGAAGCTTGTAGATACTTCTTTTTCTCAAGCTTGTGGTACACTGTGAGAGTATAGAGGGGAAGCATAGGACACAGCTAATACACATGGTGGAGAAGATCAAGCTTCTTGCTCTGTAGACACACTTCTAGCAAACCATTTACTTTTAATTGTAATAGTTGGTGGCTTTTTTATAAAGAGTGAAATACTATGGTCCTCTGTAAAGTATCTGTTTAATAACATATTGTGTAATTATTTATGAATAATCAGGTTAAAATTTATGAGTATTTGTATTTAAATATAATTTAATTTGTAAATATTCCAAATATTTATGAATGTCCAAGATAAAAAGCAGGAGAGAATATAGTATATAGAATAAGCCTAAGTAATATTTGTTTATAGTAGTGGAGTTCAGAAATCCTAAATGGTTGCCATCATTGGAAGCATACAAAGAGCCTCTGGCAAAGACCTGATCTTTGGGACCAGCTGTTCTACTGGGTTCTATTTATCTTCAAGGAAATCTTGCTTGCCTGCTCTTTCTGAATTTTGTTATTTTATCAATGAAATGCAGCTATTTGACAGATAAAAGCAGTGGGAAGTCTCCTTCAAGAGCTGATTCTTAACATAGTCCTATGAATTAGAATGTATTGATGACTGCACTTTCTCTTAGATGAGAAGATAAGTAGGTTGTTTGGGAATTGCAAAGGCAGGGCAGGAAGGAGTGTTATGAGGAAATGATTTTTGCAAAAAAAAAAAACCTACTGCATGCAAAATTAGATAGAATCACTACTTCTGTTACCATCAGCAAATAAATCACCTCCATTTTCTCACATGTGAAATCAGAATGACAATATTCATCTAATTAGACACTATTACAAGAACATAAGTAGATGATATATGTAAAATTCTCATCTCTAAGCAAATACCAAGACTGGGTTCAAAAGAAATTTGAGGATGGACTTTGTGGAGATTTCACTCTCAAGGCAAACCCATGATCCCCACCTCCTGGTATTCACATATGTACATGATCTCCTATACTTGAATGTTTATTGGACCTATTATTTGCTTATAATCAGTAGAATATGCAAAAAGTGAAAGGAGATAAGTGATCATATATATATAATATAAAATATATATATAATATATATATATTTTTATTATGTACATGTAGCATTCATTTTGATGAAACCTTCAATTTCCTCGCAGCCTTTCATGAAAAAATTTGGTATGTTATAAGCCCACATGTCAAGAAACTGTAGGTGGCCTCTAGGAGCTAAGGGTGGCCTTCAGAAGACAACCAGCAAGTAATAGTGTAAACACAATGCAGGTCTGTAAGTAGATTCTACTCATTTTAGCCTCCAGATGAGAAACTATCCCTAGCCAACATTTTGATTACAGCTTTTCAGAGGAACTAGATATCTGAGTATGGGATATTGCCATAACAAATACCTACAAACGTGGGAATGGCTTTTGAAACTGGCAGTAGATGTGGGCTAGAAGAATTTTGAAGACTTTGATAGACAAAACTCACTCCCTGTAGAAATCTGAACTTGGAGCATGCTACTGGTGAAAGCCAAGAAGGAAATAAAGAGCATGCTACTGAAACAAGAAGAAATGAGGACTCTTATTACATACTTGTGAAACTTAACAACTTTCTTGCCTATAATAAAGTGGAAAGTAGAAAATGTGCTAATGAGTTTGGTGACCTAGCTAAAGAGATGCCCAGGCAGTGTACAGAAGATGTTCCCTGGTTTCTTTTTCCTACTTATAGCAAAACTCAACAGAAGTGAGATAAATTGCAGCAAGATGTGTTAAACAAGCACAATAACAACCAGGATGTAATAACTTGGGACATTCTCACTCTTCCAATGGGAAAAGATGCTAAAATTTAAAAATGGCTTCTTAACACTGTCAAGAAAGCATGTCTAGGAAAAAAAAAAGTGTGATAGTGTAAACTTTTTTCTAAATCATAAGAAAGACTGAAAAGTGAGATTGAAAAGTTTTCTTTTTTTTCTTCCAAGATTTTATTTGAATTCAAGTTACTTAACATATAGTGTAGCATTGGTTTAAGGAGTAGAACCTAGTGATTCATCATTACATATAACACCCAGTGCTCATTACAAGTGCTCTCCTTAATGCCCATCACCCATTTAGCTCATTTGCAACAATGTGGATGGAACTAGAGTGTATTATGCTAAGCAAAATAAGTCAGTCAGAGAAGTAACCATATGATTTCACTTATATGTGGAATTTAAGAAGCACAACTGATGAACATAGGGGAAGGGAATGGAAAGTTTTCTTTTAGGAGATCGAGGGTATGCCTCACAGAACCTCTCAATCAAACCATAGTATCCCTAGGAAAGAAAAGGAATGTCCCTCAACCAGTTCAGGCTATTTCAAAATGACCTCTTAAAATGGATTTTGTGTAAAAAAAAAAAAAATGAACCTGAGTTAGTTCCGTGGGAGATATGCAAAGTTCCTGCGAAAAATATTTCAGCAGAAACATTGTCAGTTGGGACTGGAAGGGTCAAAGTACAAACTAGAAGGAGAAGGTCAAACACTCCCAAGTTCTATTGAAAAAAAGCAGACTGATAATACTACTTATCTGCAATCTCAGTGATGAGGTGTAGACTTTGAGAAGGTGATATATTGGACTAAAACTCTTGCTGGCACCTGGGAGAAGGAGGACAAAAGTATTTTATGTGTGGGACCGATGTGAGTCATTGGAGGCTAGAGAGTGGACTAGGATACACAATCTCTTAGAATGACTCCCATAATCCAAGTTCCCTCGTGTTCAAGCCCTTATGTGATCCCCTCTATTTGAGTATGGGCAAGGACTGTGACTTGGCTTCTAACCAAGTTCTAGTAACTTTAGACACCTTGCCTACAGAACCTTTGAGTTAATAAATTTGTGTTTTTTGAAGCCACTAGGCTTATCGTAATTTTTTTTTTTCCCAGCAGTAGGAAACTAATACAGACATACCAGAGTGTTACCTGCTTAGGGCTGCTAGTCATGGGGCCAGAGGAGGGCAGAGAATGGATTGAAGAGAAAGGAAAACTGCTGGATTTCTCTTTGTTAACATTCTATGACAATCTTTCAGGCATTTCTCCAGCAGGATGCTTCCCAGTGTTTTTGTAGTATAAATCTAGCCACTAGATTATTAAACTATTGTTCCTTTCTCCTTTGTTCCAAAAGTGGAAAATCTGGAGCGTTGAGCCATATTAACTTCCCCTTGTTGGAGGACAATTCATAGAAGAGATGCTAAGAAAAGTTAAAATGTTATATTAAAAAGGGGAGAGAGAATTTAGATTTTAATCTTCTTAAAATAGTTATTAGGTAAATAAAACAATTTAAGAAATTATATGTACTAAGTTAGGATTTTTTCTAAAACCTTAAACATAATAAAAAATACTTGAAATAAATTAAAATAATTGAAAGGATGGGTGAATATTTTTCTATAAAACTCAGATATGTTTTATTTATAAAACAAACTTTTCTTAACTTAAATCCCTATCTCTATGTCCTTTATTTTATTCTTAAGATTTTTTGTATGTATCTGTAAATAATATCTGAACTCAGTTTTACAATTATATTTAGCCTAACATGTAATACAGCTTTTGCATCCAAAATGTATTAATCCAACTACCCTATCCCCACCCCCCCGCATCTAGTGCAAGCCACCGTAGTTATTCCAACATTTAAAAAATTTCTTCTTTCCATTCTCAGCACTTCCAGTCTTTCACCACATAAAATTTATACTGATCACACTGATATTTTTCCCATAATTTTACTGAAATAAAAACATTATAAATTGTAGGTGTAGAAACTGGTATTTTTTTGGAATGTATGTATTCACAGAGCCACTTTCCATATAAGAAATAGAATAGAGGGACACCTGGGTGGCTCAGTCAGTGAAGCAGGACTATTGATTTCAGCCCAGGTCATGATCTCAAGATTTGTGAGTTCGAATCCCGAGTGGGGTTCTGCATGGAACCTTCTTGAGATTCTCCCTCTCTCTCTCTCTGTCCTTCCTCCACTCACACTCTCCCTGTCTCTCTCAAAATAAGTAAATAAATAAAAAAATAAATAGAATATAGCAGGACTACAGAAATAGTTAATGTCACTACCAAAAGATCACCCATGTCTATCAGCATAAGTTAATTTTGTCTTTGAACTTTGCATACAGGTAAACAACAATGTAATTTAGTGTCTGGTTTCCTTCCCTCAACTATATGTTTGTGAGAGTCATCCAAATGTGTTGAGTATACTTCTAGAATACTTAATTTTCATTGTGTTAACTATAGCAAAATCTAGGCATCTACTTTCTGTTGATGGGCATTGAGGTAGTTTCTCAGTAGGGGCTAATTATGGATGGAGCTGCTTTGAATATTCTTGAATATGTCCACCACTGTATCAAAGTGCCCATTTCTGTTGATGGTAACCTATGAGTAGCATTTTACAAAGGAATAGTTTATACAAATGCAAAGTTTTGATGGACACTGGTAGCTTTACATACTGACTGTACCAATTTACCATCCCATATACCATGTTTCTCAATATAGGTCATGCCACATTCACTGGAATTTTAATCTTCCTGAGGACTAATACAACTCTTTTATAAGTTTATCAACCATTTTGATATATCAGAATATTTAAGTTATTTGAGAATTGTCACCTATTTGAGAATTCTATTGTCTGAAAGACTTTTTTTTTTAATTTCAAGGTTAGAACAGAAGTGCAATCTCTTAGCTCCCAAATCATGTATTCTTCGACCCTAATTTTTTTTAAAGGAAATAAAATAAAAAACTCCAAACATTTGCCATCTTTTCTTGAAATAACACCCATGTACCTTAACATGGCCTCGGTAAAGTGATCTCTTTTCTTCAAATCTGCTGCACCCACATTGTCTTTACTGAAGTTTTCAAGTTACACCAAGTTTTTGTTCTTGTACCTGTTATTACTTTTCTTTGTGTTCACCACAGAATCTTTGTTCTTGTTATTTCAATTTTCTGACTACTGAGGGTCTCAGTAATTATGTTTCTGCTCAATTGTCACATAACAAGAGATGCTTTACCTGATGACACTAACATTCCTTGACTTTGGTTTTGCTGATACTCATTAACATTTTAATTTCTTCAGTTCACTTATCACTATCTGAAATTATCTCAATTTCCCTCTTCCATGTCCTACCCAAAGCATCTAAATCTGTATTAGGCGCATAGTATTTGGTACATTTTTAATAAGTAAATGAAAAATGTATAACTAAAAAATTGTAACGAGTTTTTTTCCTGCTGACCCATATTTTAGTTGCTACATTCTTAAAAAACAAAAACAAAACAAACAAACAAAAACAGAAAAACTTGATCGGTTAAACTTCTGGAATATTTATTCCAATGATTCATTTAGAAGATTTAGGCCTGATAAATCTGTCACAATCCACGTGGTGACTGAGGAAAGCCATGCTATGAAAGTGAGCAATGTCTCATGTAAGTATCTATATTCACGACGTTAATTAAGGAAAGCACAAAATGATCTACCCAAAAGGTGGAGAAGTGGTGTCACAATGCCGCCAATCATATCTTCGTTAATTGTATGAGATCTTGGAAAACATATTTCACTTTTCTTTATGTGTCTGACAGAGTGATTATTTTTCTGAAATTTTTAGTTCTGAAATTTAGTTAGTTCTGAAATTTTGTAACTGTAGGTAGTCATGTGTCAAATTCATCTTGAAAAAAATGCTGGAAAATTAATGCAAAGGAAAATTTTGTATCAATCATTTAGATCTATTTACCATATTTCTTTACTATTTCCTTTGGTGAATATACATACATACATACATATACATATACATATACATATACATATACATATACATATACATATACATATATATGTATGTATGTATATATATAGTACTGAAATATTCCATTCTCTATCAGCTCTCAGTAGTACCTACTTCAGGTATTGAAATGTGGTTGTGTTAAGCAATGACAAACCACAACAGTTTTGCAGTGACTCTTGTTCTCAGCAAGGAGAAAGTAAATATGTGTGGCTCTCATGGCTGGGTCTAGAAATGCCTGTAGAATGAATAAAACAGTAGATGAAAAATCTCAATGGTAAGAGAAGGTAGGTTGGAAAGCAAAATACATTTTTTATAAATAGACTTTCAGCCAAGTAAACTAGTATCCTTGGAAACGAAAGATAATGCTTTTTCTTTCTTTCTTTCTTTCTTTCTTTCTTTCTTTCTTTCTTTTTATTTTTGGTTTGCTTAAAAGGTATGTATACTTTATTAATTTTTTTTATTTATTTAATCTTTCCAAGATTTTATTTCAATTCAAGTTAGTTAAATTATAGTGTAATAATGGGTTCAGGAGTAGAATTTAGTGATTCATCACTTACATATAACACCCAGTATTCAAAATACAAGTGCTCTCCTTAATGCCCGTCACCCATTTAAGCCATCCCCCACCCACCTCTCCTCCAGCAACCCTCAGTTTGTTCTCTTTATTTAAGAGTCTCTTGTGGTTTGCCTCCCTCTCTGTTTTTTATCTTATTTTATTTTTTCCAGCCTTCCCCCTCTGTTCTCTTTCTAAACAAAATGTTCGCTTCAGGAATATCTTTACATTTGGAATGGTACTTATATTACAAATAAAAATTACAACAAAAACATGTTTCATGGATGTTTCAAGTTTTCCTGTATTTTTCTACAGTTTTGCCCTTTGAATTTCCTTATCCCTTTAAATGAAAACTCCAAGATTTTTGTGGAATTTATAACTAAGCGTCTCAAGATGTTGTGCTAGTCAGGGTCCAGCAAGAAGCAGATGGTTAAGAAGAGTAAGTTCAGAGGATCTAATGTACAGATTGGTGGCTATAGTTAAGGATAAAATGTTGTATACTGGAAAATTGCTGAGTAGACCTTGAACATTCCCACCACCCCCTCCCAAAAGAGTTAACTATGGAGGTGTAGATGTGTCAATTAACTTGACCTTAGTAATTATTCCTCAATATATGTGATATATATGATATATATGTAATATATATCATATATATCATACCATTACATTGTATATTTTAAATATGTAGAAATAATTTGGCAATTACTCCTCAGTAAAGTTGGAAAGGGATTTGAGGAAAGAAATTAACAAAGGGATTGTTTATAGACATGTGGGTAGAATGTAGAAAAACAGAAACAAGACAATATTCTAGGGCTAGGGATAGCACACTTCTATTACCATCCTATTATCTTGGGTCTCAGAATCAGACAAAGATTGGTTAATGAACTTGAGAGGTGAGTGTGTGGGAAGCTTCCCTGACAGTGACTTTGTCATATTCAGTGCCAAGTGGTAACATAGAACAAAAATGAAGGAAAAAATGGAACAAACTCATACTCTTCCCTTCTGATTTCTTGCCAGGACTCCCAGTTGGCCAAAACCAGCGGAAAGCCAGAAAACAAAGTATCCTGTTGATGAAGTCTACAGTTGAGCCCTCAGGACACAGTAGAGAGTGAAAAAGAAGTTGGGAAACTGGGTCAGGAAGGAGAGGACAGAAAAGCCAAGACAGAGGCAGGGGTCAATTAATGGGTCATTTTACAACCTCAAAGGTATTGTGGTTTTCTCTGGATTTTATTCCAACCATGGCTACACACCAAGATTCATTTATTCTCAATTACCAAACTTAATGAAATCAACGCTGTCACACACTATCATCATCCCTTCTTCCTACCTTCTCCCTTTATCGCCACACCCACCACTTTTTGAAAGTTGAGGTATAGGTGCCTGTGTGGTTTTGTTGTTGTTGTTGTTTGTTTTCTTTTCTTTTAACAAATATAGATGTGAAACATCTACACAGTAATCCACAGTAATACTAGTATTTCTCTTATTTCCAAAATACGACTATGTTTATATTTTTGGGAATTGGTCTTTTTTTTCTTAGGTTAATAGTAACTTCTTTTGAGTATAGTTGACACATAATGTTATGTTAGTTTCATGTATACAACTTAGTGATTTGACAAGTTTATACATTATATTATATTCACCACAAGTTAGCTACCATATGTCACATTCCATTGTCAAATCGATCTTCAAATCCAATTAGTCAATCATATCTTTGGAATTTTGGTAAAACACTATTTGCTTCATTAAAGCTCACTACAAGTTCATGGGTTTATATTTAATCTGTTCATACAATTTAAAATTTCCCGACTTGTGGCTCCTCCTTTTTCAAGCATCAAAAACATGGTCACATTTACTTCTTAACTGAATCTTCATATAATGGGAAGAGAAAGAATGAGAGGAAGAAAGAGAGAGAATAAAACCTTGTGCCGTACAGACTGTCATTAATATAGAAACTAGAACAGGGGCTCTGGGTGGCTCAGTTGGTTGGCATCCAACTCTTGATTTTGGCTCAGGTCACGATCCCAGGGTCATGGTGTCCAACCTCATGTCAGGCTTCATGCTGAGCAAGAAGTTTGCCTAAGTTTCTCTCTCTCTCCCTCTGGCTCTCTCTCCTGTCCTTGCACATGCTCTCTCTCTCTCTGAAATTAAAAAGAATATATATTTATTATATATAATATAATAAAGAAAGTGGAGAATATATATTATACACACATATATACATATGTATATATGAACTATATAACTATAACTACATATATATATTTGTTTATATTTATACATTTATACTAGAACTATAATATATTTCACCTCTAACATAACATTGCCCCTCCTAAGGACCCATTCATTGTCCCTACTCTAGTGATCTTCCCTAGCAGCACATTAGTGACTTGTCATCTGTGCATTTCTTTCTTGGAACACTGGAGCGTAAATTCACTTTCCTTCCATCTATATCATAGCCTCTTTATTCTATTTTTCCTGTGTGTTTCTTTAGAATTATACCAGGTACCACGTGTGCTTGTTCTTTCCATGAATCTATCAGAAAGGACTCTTATTAGAGAGAATGTTGAAAGCCTTATCTTTGGAGATTTCCCAGTTTTCAATGGCTGACCTTATCTTTGGAGATTTCCCAGTTTTCAATGGCTGATTTTGAGTGAAGTACCAATCCCTGGTTCAGGTTTATGCCAATCCCTGGTTCAGGTTGTTATAACTGAATACCCAAGGTAAAATATTTGTCAACCAGTGTATGTCTCTTTTGTACAGTTATTTTAGAACATGGATGTACGTTAAGGATTATATTTATTTCCAGTTATATCATCTAAAGTTATGCATTTATTTATTCTTTATAGAAATAAAATGGATATGTTTAGGTAAGGCAGTCATATATTATTTCCATAATATCAGGAATATTTGAAATAGAAATGTGTTTTGATTTTTGAATGCTTGATTAATATATCTAAAAAGATCCAACTAGCTACCATGCACATTGTATATAATCTAATATGTGATATGCACTCACTTATATCAGATCTTGTAAACACACCCTTATGTGTTTGATTTATAAACATACTACTCTATCAGTCAGAAAATTACATTTTGATTGTGATAAAAAAAAAGTGGAGCAGCTGATAATTAAAACTAGCATAATAGATATCTCCTATGTGAAACAACACTAGGAGTTGACATACTTCCCCATCTCTATGTTAAACAGTTTGGAAACAAGAAAAATAAATAAATTAGCTGCTTTCTCTAAGACATAGCTTTTCCTAGAAGATAAGACTCAATTCAAGTGTTAATGTCATAGGGCTGCCATAACAAATTGCCACAAATTGGCATAGAAATTTATTGTCTCAAAGTTTTGGAGATCAGAAATCCAAAATCGAACAAAGCCATGCTTCATCTGAAGGCTGTAGGTAAAGTTACTTTTTTGAGTCTTTATTCTTCTGGTAATTATTGGAAATTCATGGTGTTCCTTGGATTGAAAATGCTAATTTTAAGAACTCCAATTTCTGGGGCACCTGGTGGCTCAGTTGGTTAAGCACCCAACTCTTGATTTCCACTCAGGTCATGACCCCCAGGTTATGGGATCAAGCCTCATGTCTGGCTCTGTGCTGAGCCTGCTTGAGATTCTCTCTCTCTCTGAGGTGCCTGGGTGGCTAAGTCAGTTAAGTGTCTGAATGTGGCTCAGGTCATGATCCCACAGTTTATGGGTTTGAGTCCTGCATCGGGCTCTGTGCAGGCGGCTCAGAGCCTGGAGTCTGCTTCAGATTCTGTGTCTCCCCTCTCTCCTTGCCCCTTCCCACTCGAGCTCTGTCTCTCTATCTCTCAAAAATAAATAAACATTAAAAAAATATTTTTTAAAGATTCTCTCTCTCTCCCTCTGCCATTCCCCCACACATACATACTTTCTCTCTCAAAGAACAAAAAAAAGAACTCCAACTTCTGCCTCAATTTGTCACAGGATATTTTCTCTGTGTGTCTGTGTACTCTGTTCTATTCTCTCTTTTTATACGAACACTGGATTAGGGCCTACCTTATTCCAATATGACCCCATCTTAATTAATTGCACTTGCAAAGACCCTATTTTCTAATAAGTCACCTTGACAGGTACTGGATGTTAGAACTTCAGTACAACTTTTTATTTATTATTTTTTTACATTTTTTAAATGTTTTATTTTTAAGACAGAGAGAGACACAGAGCGTGAGGGGGGAGGTGCAGAGAGAGAGACACACACAGAATCCAAAGCAGGGTCCAGGCTCTGAGCTGTTAGCACAGAGCCCGACGTGGGGCTCGAACTCGTGAAACATGAGATCATGACCAGAGCCAAGTCACATAACTCAACGGACTGAGCCACTCAGGAATCCCTCCAGTACAACTTTTTAGGGGATACAATGAACTCACATCAATTAACTAAACAGCTTACTTATCAAGAGTAGCAGTTTGCTATTCAGGACTTGCTTCATGGTCCTCACTATGCTGTGTGTCATAATCCAAAGCTATGATGTTATAAATGATCCAGTTATCACAATTTCTCAAATTTGGAAGACCTATCTCACAATCTCCTAGCCCAAGGTCTAAAGCTCTAAATGCATGCTGCCCAAATTTTCCATTTTGACACCCTATTAAGAGAGTCGATTTGATACCCCATTTTACTATTTTCAGTTTAACAAACTATATTTTGTTTGATCAACATACTATGGTATTGTTTTTTGAGGATTAAACAGTCAACACAGATGCCCCTTGATGAGTTTTGTTGATAAAGATAATCTTGAAGGTTCTTTCTTCACTCTGTCACCAAAGCTATTATGACACAAACTTTGTATAGTCTCTTTCAGATCCCCCACCTTGCAAAACCTGATTTAAAATCAACCATTCCAGGGGCACCTGGGTGGCTCAGTCAGTTAAGCGTCCGACTTCGGCTCAGGTCATGATGGTTCATGGGTTCAAGCCCCACCTCGGGCTCTGTGCTGACAGCTTGGAGTCTGGAGCCTGCTTCGGATTCTGTGTCTCCTCTCTCTCTGCCCCTCCCCTGCTCCCACTCTGTCTCACTCTGTCTCTCAAAATAAATAAATGTACAGAAGAAAAATTAAAATCAACCATTCCAGGCCCTAAAACCTTATAAAACACCCTCCTTTTCATTTTCTGCTTTAAGATAATATTATAACTCTGTTATGCTATGCAATATTATGTATGGTATATATAGTATGCAATGCAGAGTCCTTCCTTACTGTAGTAAGTATAGTAAGGTTTTATCTAAATTTCATATTTAAAAAATATGTATATAGTGATAAACATTTGAAAGTCATCTCAAGAAGTTCATGAACAGGAAATGGGTGGACAATTTTTTTTACAAATTTGCATATGCAAATTTGCACACGCAGTAAAAATTTAAAAATATATAGACACCGAACGGCAGCAAGAAACATCAACAATTAATCTAATATCTACCTTTATAGATCTGTTATGTCAAACACATAAAGAGAGATTGAGACTCTTTTCCAAGGTCTCATAAATAATTAATGAAGAAGATATGATGGCCAGCAACTTGATACAGCTTGCCCATCCTTTACATAGAGCATCTCCTGCTAAGTCGGGAATACTCATGCACTGTGTATTAATGCAAAACATGTCTTAAACTTGGAATCTTCAAAGTTATGATCATTACATATGTAGACAGTAGTAAAATAATGGACTTTCTGATTACCCAAATCTTTATAAGGACCCATAGCAACTATTTCCTTCACAATTACCTTTCACTTTTTCTCCCCACAGTCAGAATATCAACAGCTCCTGGAAGTGAAATGGGATTATAAAACTAGGTGAAAACACAGACCAGTTTCTTTCTTTTTCTTTTTCTTTCTTTCTTTCTTTCTTTCTTTCTTTCTTTCTTTCTTTCTTCTTTCTGTACTTCTTTTTTTCTTTCTTTCTTTCTTTCTTTCTTTCTTTCTTTCTTTCTTTCTCTCTTTCTTTCTTTCTTTCTTTTTTAGTAGCCTTCACACCCAGCATGGAAGCCAATGTCAGGCTTGAACTCACTACACTGAGATGAAGACATGAGCTGAGATAAGGAGTTGGATGCTTAATCAACTGAGCCACCCAAGTGTCCCCAGACCAATTTCTAACTGAAATTTAGTCTTTATCTCCTTCCTTTGTGCCAAGTAGAATTGTTCGTTGTTTCTTGTATCCATGGGTCCCCCTTCATATAAATTGCTTGCATCTTGAACCTGTCAAGCAGTAAAAGAAAAGTTTAATCTGTTTTCCTTGAGAATGCTTTCCTGTTGAAATGATTGGATAGCATGTTAGGATTCTCCGGCGAAACCAAATTAATAGCATGATCTACAGGGTACATTTGCAGTGAGCAGGCTGGGGGCACAGCAGAGTTGATGGTTTAACTGCACTTAAAGCCTGGAGGTCAAAACCAGAAGAGCCAATGATATGATTCTCATGTGAAGGCAGGCAGCCTCCAGACCCAAGAAAAGCTGATGTTTCGGTTGAAGTCCTAAGGCAGAAAAAACACTGATGTTCCAGTTCAGAGGCAGCAGTGAGACAGGAACAACTTTCTCTTCCTAAAGGGATGGTCAGCTTTTTGCTTTATTCAGACCTTTAACTGATTGGACAAGGACCATGTAAATTAAGGAAGGAAATTCACTTTACTCTATCTATGGTTTAAAATGTTAATCTTATTTGGGTCACCTGGCAGCTTAGTCAGTTAAGCATCTGACTCTTGATTTATGCTCAGGTCATGTCAGACTCTGCGCCGATTGCTCTGGAGCTTGCTTGGGATTCTTTGTCAATTTTCTCTGCCCTTCTCCTGTTCTCCTTCTCTCTCTCTTTCTCAAAATAAATAAAAACTTAAAAAAAATTTTTTTAATGTTAATCTCATTCAAAAACACCATCACAGAAACATACAGAATAACATTTGGCCAAATATCTAGGCATTCCATGGCCCAGGCAATTAGGCACATAAAATTAACTCTCGGAGGTGGCCGATCCTCAATTGGTTTTATTCTGAGATTTCCCAATGGCTTTGACAACCATATCTTTGTTCCGATTTATACCTGAAGGCAGAATTAGATTGCTGTTTTGTTAAAGATTTACTCAGCCTTACCATTTCCCTTTGGGGCTGAAAAGCAGTTGCCTCTTGGAAGGCTGCATTTTCTTAATTTATATATTCTCTCTCTTATCTTTTGTTCCTGTTTCCAGGATGACTAACAGCAAATGAAGCAACAGCAAGGAACAGAACCTACAAACATTCTAACCTCCAACTCTGTGTTCTAGTGCTACCAGTCTATTAAATAGATGATCTGCCTTCCACGTTTCTGCAGAATTACCTATACCGCTTTTATTATTTCCATTATTTCAAATCTCGATAACAGTTTATTTGGTTACATCAACTTGAATATCAAGCCAAGTGAAGTGACTTTGGGTTTGTTACATCCACATGACACGGCCTTTAATTTCTTTACCAGTCGGGATAAGATATGCTTATTCCTCACTCGTATTACATGCCCTGTGCAAGCCATCTGATGCTGTGACCATGTCTTGTCACTCTGAGACCAAAGCTGACAGAGCTACGTCATAGAGAACATGGAGACTCACCATGCAGTAAAGAAGAAAGTGGAAATTTTGTAGTTTTTATAGTTTCACTTCTATCTGGAAGTGAAGTGTATCACTTATATTATTTTTCATTTCTCTTATGTTTTCACTTTCTCTATATATTTAAAAAAATTAATGTTAATTTATTCTTGAGAGAGAGAGACAGAGTGCAAGTGGGAGGGGCAGAGAGAAAGTGAGACACAGAATCTGAAGGAGGTTCCAGGCTCTGAGCTATCAGCACAGAGCCTGACTAGGGGCCCAAACTCACAAAGCGATAGATCATGACCTGAGCTGAAGTCGGACGTTTAACCAACTGAGCCACCCAGGCACCCCTATGTACATATTATTTTTAAGTTTATTTATTTTGAGAGAGAGAGAGAGAGAGAGAGAGCAAGGGAAGGGCAGAGAGAAAAGGAAACAGAGAGTTCCAAGCAGGATCTGCACTGTCAGCACAGAGCCCGACGTGGGGCTCCATCCCACAAACCGAGAGATCATGACCTGAGCCAAGATCGAGTTGGACACTTCACTGACTGAGCCACCCAGGAGTCCCTATACATTTTTTAGTCAAAATAAGACTCATAATCTTGCCTATCTCCTAATACTGCCAAAAAGTTCACTTTTCATGATTCTCTAAAATAGAGGAATACCAGAATATTTGTGAATTTCTTTATTGCCTACCAAAATAATTTTAGTAATTTATTGAAATCTTTCTTTCCCATAATATCACTAGTTGTCTTCAACAAAGTAAAAGTGGGACTGTCACACAGTAGTTTTCAAACTCTAGGACTTGACTCATCTGTGGGTAACAAAATCAGTTACTTAATTGTGTCTCAAGAGCATTTGTAAATGAAAAATTGATAGACTAGAATAGACTGAAACAGAATAAATCGAGAGTTCATCCCAGTCAAACAAAAGAATTTTTTGTAAAAAAAAAAAAAAAGTAATAAGAATTCTTATTTTTATGCAAGAAAAAGAGCACTTTCATGTATAAATATATAGATAGATCATATACATGCACATATATTAGTCCAAATATACATTTAATATTATTATTAAAATGTAAAACTATAATGCACATAAAAACTAGTTCACAGTCAAAAATGTTTAAAATCACAATTTCAGTGTATGCATTGAGACTGTGGCAGCTCAGGGTCTTATACTTTATACAGTTTTAGACAAACTTATGTACTGCACTGACATTTTACAAATCTCTTTCACATATATTTCATTTCATCCTTAAAACAGCCTTGTAAATATGCACAGTTATCTACAAAATGCAAAACTAAGTCTAAGCAATATGGTGACGACCAAGGGCATAATTCGCAAATGGCAGGGTTAGGTCTCATCACAATTATGGTTTAAAAACCTATTCTTTCTGCTACCGAATCACACTGCCAAAAACATTATGACATACAGTCTATTTTAGAATTTATTCTCCTTCCTGGATTCTAAGATTACCCCTTTATATTATTTACATATTGGAAATAATTACATATCTTAGAATGGATTTAATTACTTAAAATATAGATTCTGAACCAACCCAGTACTATATTATGTCCCTTAACATTAGAAGACAAATAAAATAGAGACATTACTGTCTTTTAAAAAAATTTGTTTATATTTATTTATTTTTGAGACAGAGAGAAACAGAGCATGAGTAGGGGAGGGGCAGAGAGAGAGGCAGGTATGGAATCGGAAGCAGGTTCCAGGCTCTGAGCTGTCAACACAGAAGCCCACCAGGGGTTAGAACCCACCAACCGTGAGAACATGACCTGAGCCGAAGTAGGATGCGTAACTGACTAAGCCACCCAGGCACCCCGAAACTACTATCTTTCAAGCTGCAGAATATTTTAGGTGGTTACAACTATTCCATATTAAGAACTTTGTTAGGCACTGGGTGTACAACAATAAATGATATACCTACCCTGAAGAAAATCAATGGGGATAAAGATACGCAAAAATAAAAAACAATACAATGTAAAAGTACCGTTGTAGAAATATAGGCAGAATTCTGAAGAATATTAAGAACATAAGTTCTACGTGTGATCCCATGAGATATTTAGGAATGATAAGTTTGACGTGGAAATTTGAATCAAACCTTTGATAAATAACCAGAAAGACATATTAAGATGGGTTTGAGAAGGTAGTAAATACATACCAATTTGAAAGAATAATTCATTTTCTTAGTAAACACTTATTTAAAACTAATTATATGCCAGTAGATAAAACATTAGGTATTTGGCATATGAAGATTAAAATAATGTCCTTCTTATTTTCAAAGACCTTATATTTAAATAGCAAAAAGTCAATGGAGTTCAAACAGTTGTTATGATAGGGACTTCAAAGAAAGAAGGGAACTGGTGATTTTAAAGGGTCTTTTTATGAATATTCTGAAAACCACTATAATGTGGTATTTAAGATTATGAACCAGGCAACCAAATTTCTTAGACTCAAATTTTGGTGCTGTTCAAGAACAAGTTACATTACCTTTCTGTATTTTAGTTTTCCTGTATGTAAAATAGTATCATAGTAGAATATGTTGTTTCTATCAGGATTTAAAAATGTATGTGTGTGTATGTGCATTCTTTTCTTACCGTGTTATAAACAACAGTATCTAAGTAATGTCTATAATTATTATATTTCAAAGAATAAACTTTTGGTTTTGTTTTTACATTTTTTTGAAACATTTTCTTTAGCAAGGGTCTACATAGTACTGAAGGGTTATTAGGAAGGGGATGACTGATTCAGCCAAATTAATTTTTCTAACCATTCATCTCTTGCTTCTTATTTTCCCTAACTCCTATTTCTTTGTTTTCTGAATGAATCGTTGATTGGATATTATATCTTACTCAAAAGTGACAAAGTAACAATAATTAATTGGCCTAATTGTGTGGATGTGAGGCTAAAATACAAAAGTGCCACCACATTACACCCAAATGTACCTTGTAAGGCAAATATTGCTAATTGATATTTTAAAGTTTAACTTCTAGGAAGTTTTGGTTTCGCTGTGTTAGATAATATTGTATTTTTATTACATGTAGTTTATAGCCACTTCATTCAAATAATAAGCTATGTGTTCTGTATTAGGATGCCATGATTTTCATTACCATTTTGCAGTAGCAATCACACTAACCCAATAGTGGGTATAGTGGTTGGTTCTGACTTGAGTTTATGCAAACTCAGAACTTTCTTTGGTTATGACATACACTTATGGTAATAGACCTTATTTTCAATGTGCTTTCTAGTCTATGAAACAATGTTATTTGCATTCTCTCATTTTATTTATCTCATAACAATTCTATGTAGTGTTTCTTGTCCATTCCAAAAGACAGTAAGCTTTTCACTAAATATTTGAAAAGATTGCCATCGGCTCATGGTGGAAGAAAATAATCATAAATATACTAGTCTACACAATAAATGGTAAGTGTGAATTATTTTGTTGTTGTTCACCTTGCCTTGTTGGCCTATGTTTTAAAGAAGTGTTTTGATGAAAATAATTTAAAAACACATAAAAAAAGAGGGAAGAAAAAACTTACTAAGAGAAGATAAAATAATTACGGAGGGTGGGGGAACGTTGATGTAGATCTTTGTGAACATCACAACACTGTTGTGAAGGAAATAGAATTCTGCCGAGTGGATGATCCTATTCCAATTTCTTTTGCAAACTTAAAATATAGAGGGAGAAGTTCAACCAACCTTTTTGGCTGTTTATTTATTTATTTATTTATTTAGAGAGAGCGAGAGAGGGAGAGAATGAGCACAAGTGGACGAGGGGCGGAGAGAGAGGGAGAGAGAGAATCTAAAGCAGGCCCAAGGCTCAGAACACAGCTTGATGCAAGGCTCAATCCTAGGACCATGAGATCATGACCTGAGACAAAATCAAGAGTCAGATGCTCAACCAACTAAGCCACCCAGGGGACCCAGGAGAAATTCTGTTTTTTTTTTTTTAATCTTTATTTGTTTTTTAAAGAAAGACAGAGTGTGATCAGAGGAGGAGCTGAGGGGATGGAGACACAGAATCAGAAGCAGGCTGCAGGCCCTGAGCTGTCAGCACAGAGCCCGAGGCGGGGCCCGAACTCACGAACCGTAAGATCATGACCTGAGCTGAAGAAGGACGCTTAACTGAGCCACCCAGGTGCCCCAGGAGAAATTCTGAATAAAGAAATGTGGAATAATAAAACACAAATAATCTGAAATGAACATCTGAGATAATTCAAAATCTTTTTAGGCATAATTAAATTTATCTAATTTTCAGTTGGGTTACTAAGTCAGCAGATGTTAGCAAAATATTGAAATAAGGTATGAACTTCAGATATTCAAGTTTCTATGATTTCTAACTGCAAATAAATATATTTCTGTTTACATTTTCCTATGTGAAATTTAGATACTTCGAGTCAAAATCTATATACTAAGAGGGGTATCTAGGTCATGCAAGAAGAGAACAACATTATAGAAATCAACAATATAATACAGACACAATATAATCCAGATAATATCTATCTAACATAGATACTGTCAGGCTTCATCAGGCTCTTGGTTATATAACCCTACTACTGTAGTCATATCTAAACTAATAAATCATATTACTCCAGTTTTACAGATGTGTGAGAGTCATTTATTATTTTTATATAAAAGCCCATAGTTATTAAGTGTTGGAGGCAAGACCTCAAATCATTCTTCGAGTTCAAACTATTACCTCTTACATGCAGTGATTTTAAGGCAGAAAGTTGATGGAAAATTATATAGGATTTGAGAGATAAAAAGTGGTCTATAAATCATATGACTCAATCCTTAAAACTTAGAGATGAGGAAACAAAAGTTTATCAAGTTTGAGAGAGTTGTTTAATAATGGAAGCAGGAAAAATCTTATGTCTCCTAAGACAATACCTACTAAATAAAAATTTATATTTACAGATGGGTATGTAAAGATATCAATTAATAAAACTAAACTCATTAAAAGTAAATTTAAACCGACCTGTAGAGGTGCCTGCGTGGCTCAGTCAGTTAAGCGTCTGACTTGATCTCGGCTCAGGTCATGATCCTAGGAACGTGAGATCAAGCCCCCCATCAGGCTTTGCACTGACAGCATGAAGCCTGCTTGGAATTCTCTCTCCTCATCTTTCTGCCCCTCTCCCACTTATCCTCTCTTTTTCTCTTTCTCTCTCTCTTAAATAAATAAAATGAAAAAATAAAAATAAGGGATACCTGGATGGTTCAATTGGTTGAGTGTGCAACATTTTTTTTTTTTTATGTTTATTTATCTGAGGCGGGGCAGAGGGAGAGGGAGACACAGAATCCGAAAGCAGGCTCCAGGCTCTGAGCTGTGAGCAAAGCGCCCGATGCCAGACTCAAACTCATGAACTGTGAGGCCCTGACCTGAGCTGAAGTTGGACACTTAACCAACTGAGCCACCCAGATGCCCCATCATGTGTTTTAATTTAGGCTAGAAGTAGGGACTGCATATTGAGGATCTCAGCTCCAACTCTCCACTCTATCTGTAAATGGCATTTTATTCAAACACAGCTACACCCACTTGTTAGGTACTGGCTATGCTACTTTTATACTAAGAGAGACCTGAGTAGTTATGACACATCATACATGTCATACAGCCTAAAATACTAACTATTGAGACCACTAGGAAAAGTTGCCACTGCCCTAAAGCAGGAGATTCTGTAATGTTAGAATTCCCTGAATCATGACTTCTGTTTACAATTCCAAGACGTTTCTAAACTCTTGTTGGCGTATCATTAAACAAATAGAAAGCAGAAAAGAAGCTTTTGTCATGGAGTGTGTGTGTGTGTGTGTGTGTGTGTGCACGTGTGAAGGAATAATCCCTTTTATGCAGTTCCACTAAGGATTTAATAACTTTGGTCTTGGGAATCAGAGCATGAAAGTGATAATCAAGATAAATATATAATATGAAATATATATGTAATTGTATAATCTAGGTAGCATAGAACAGATTGTGCTTCTAAATTTATACAGGTTAGCAGTAGAAGATGTTATGTTGAATTTATGAACTCAATGATATATACTTGTTTGCAGACAACCACATATATTTCATATTTATTAAGCTCATGTTATCCCATAAGCATAATTAATAAATCATTTGCCAGATTCTGACTTCAAATATGTTATTTTTTGCCTTTGACTATGGTCACATTTTGTCATGACCGTGTCCTGATCTGTTGCTGTGGTGTAATGTTCACAGAGTCTGGCATGTGTAGGCTATAGCCTGATTTGTTCTATTTTAATGATGTGCATTAAATTGCCCTAGTGCACCTTGACTTCTTACAATCAATAAACATGATTAATACATCTAAAAATGACAGTGTGTTTTAAAAATAGCACTATAAGTCACTGTTTAGGTTGAATATATCTTATGAAATTAGCAGGTGAGTATTTTCTGTAGCTGATGATTAAGGTTGCTATTCTGAGAAAGCGACAACATATAAATATATCTGAGGGAAGAAGGCACGGATATTTTTTTTCCAATTAATGTCTGTACATCTTGACCCTTCTGTTTACATGACAGATAGCCAGCGTGGGCCTCATTTGTAAGAATGACCTATTTTGAGAGTATGATTAAAGAGAAACTGATCTAAGAACCAGTCTTGAAGGCTGGCCTTTCATTTGCTCACAACATACAGAGGTGCCTCTTACCCTAAAAACAATAAACCCCCAAATCCCATTTGTGACCTTCTTATTGTTGGAATAATGAATTTTCCCAAATATTTATGCCCTTTTGATCAATAATGCAAATGCTCTAGAAAGTAAGCAGAAAATGTCTCCATTCATTTTTATATGTGACATTTAATAACAAAGTATCATATTTTCTTTGTAATAGTGAAAACAGTAAGCCTATAAAATCCCTCTAAATATAACACGATTGCCCTCCTGTCTTCCTTAATACTGCATTTGTATATGATGTTGGGGAACTTTAGTTACTCCTCAGAAGTATTAGTTTCATCATTAATTACATGCAGTGTATTCCATTATCCACTGGATTCTGTTGGAGGTTCATAGTCTAAATTGTGCATGTGTCATTCTTATTACCCCCCATATTCAAATACCAAGTAGAAGAGACCTAAGTGAATAATATACTAAATACAGCAGTAAATACTCAGAAAACATTTCTTAAGCACCCTTAATAGGAAAAGCATCCAAGGAAGTAATTGGATGGAGAATGAGAAAGGTTTCTGTCTGTTGATTCACTTGTTTCCATCTTCCCAGGGTGTACTACATTGTTTGACCAGTTCAATCAAGAAATCGAATTTAAAGTATTATTAGAATGTATTGAGTTGGTCATTAGGATGGAAACAATCTTATAAGATTTTTTCAAAAATTGGGGACCCTGAGGGCGCCTGGGTGGCTCAGTTCATTGAACATCCGTCTTGGGCTCAGGTCATGATCTCGGTTCATGAGTTCCAGCCCCGCATCGGGCTCTGTGCTGACCGCTCAGAGCCTGGAGCCTGGTTCAGACTCTGTGTCTCACTCTCTGCCCCTCCCCTGTTCATACTCTGTCTCTCTCTGCCTCAAAAATAAATAAACTTTAAAACAATTAAAAAACTTGGGGCTCCTGAGTTGCTCAGTCAGTTATGTATCTGACTTCAGCTCAGGCCATGGTCTCATGGTTGGTGAGTTTGAGCCCCATGTCATGATCTGTGCTGTCAGCACGAAGTCCGCTTTGGATCCAATGTCTCCCTCTCTCTTCACCCCTCCCCTGCTTTCTCTCAAAAATAAATAAATAAATAAATAAATAAACAAACAAACAAACATTTAAAAATTAAAATTTTAAACAGGAAGAATGGATGACAAATTTAGTGATTCTGAGATTGTTTAAGATTCTTTCTAATAAAAAATCAATAAAAGTAGATAAAAATGAAACTTTAAGAAGATGGGTGCTTATTTATTTTCCCTTTTTTAAGATTTTTCTCTAAGTATAAACAGAGTGAGGAGTTTTTAACAGGAAATGCTTAATTCAAGCTATTTTGTTTTGGTTTTTAGTGATGGAATATAACATAAGAATTATGTATGCTAAGAGATATTCTACAAAATAAAAATCAGAACCAAGCTTTTAAAAGACTTTTTTTGACAAAGGTGACAGTGCTAACAAATGGAATTAGAATTTAGTATGGATCAAGATAAGGTCCCATATTTCAGGCAAGAATAAAAGACCTGTAAAGACTGGCTACCAAAGGTTTTCATTCACTGCAATCTACACCATTCTACAAATACAGTAGTGGTCATAAAGTCAAAGCAGCCTAGGTTGGATAATAGAAGTCTAGGTTTCATAACAATTGAAGCGCAGCTTCTGAAATCGTATTTTGACTATGTGTTTATTTATGAAGCTAATTTGCAAAACTGCATGTTGTCCGATAAACATATCCAGGAGAATAGAAATCTAAAGCCTTTGTATTAAGTTAATGAAATGAAACTACCTGCAGCATCAGGAAAAAAAAAAAAACTGAAAACTACCATCCTTAAATAAAATTGTCGGTTCACAACCTTAGGAGGTGCCCATGAAATCTGAAACTGGTACTTCCCCCACCCCGAACACGAAATGCAAGAAGAAAGAGAAGAAAGTTGCAGAGCCCTGCAGAATGGTAAGGAGGCAGTTTCAATAAGCAATGGGTCTTACATAAGAGGTTCCTTTTGGGGACACCTGGGTGGTTCAGTTGGTTGAGCCTCCGACTCTGGCTCAGGTCATCATGGTTCATGACTTTGAGTGCCATGTCGGGCTAGCTGTTGTCAGCCTGTCAGCACACAGCCTGCTTGGGATCCTCTGTCCCCGTCTCTCTACCCCTCCTCCACTTGAACTCTCCTAAAAAATAAAAAATAAAAAATAAAAAATAAAGATTCCTCCAGAATCTTAAAAGTTTACATAGAATGCTTAAATGAGATCCGTCCCATATTCGGCCCAGATGATCTCAGAACACCATACTCTCGGAGGGCTATGTCCTTGGAAGGGCTGCTAGTGCAAGAATATATACTGAATGTAGGTTTCAAGGACTGGAGAGAGGGTGAGGAACCTCTGACTGGCTTCTCCTGCTCCAAGGTAAACCTCAAGTCATGTCTTCTCACGATATCTTCCAACAGCAATCTTCATATATTTAAAGGATTGCCCCATGAGAAAGATAGATGCCTACTGTTTTGGGAGCATTACTAGGATCAGGGGGATGAAGTTGCTGAAGGTAGGAACAATTTTGCAATAAAGCGAAAAATCACCAATTGAGACAGGTCAGCTTGTGAGAAAATGGTCTCAGTTATGTAGCACAGGTAATTATTGTTACACTAAATATATGTTTTACTGAATGCCCTCTGACATTTCTTCTGAGTTCTATGATTGATTTTGACTAAACATGGTATTGTTTGGTTAAGGTGTATATTGTGAACAATTGTCTCATGTTCATTCTTTGTCAGAGAAATTCAAAATCTTGCATTTTTCTTTGTTTTTCTTTTCAAAACAGCCATAGGTAGTGGTATTATTAAGATAAATTAGAAAGATGGATAGTCAAAGACAAACCCTTGACAATTATTCTGAGGTAAAAGATATGTTATATCTCACAGCAACCATTCAGGCTCTAGATGTTCTTTATGTAAGTGTTTCTTCCATTTAAATGTGTTCTAGCATGAATTTTAGAGTGCCATTTACAGTCTTACATATCAAATTGAACAAGAAGATGTCTTTGCATAGTCCCGTGACACACAGCCTGCACGCTTGCATTGCTGTTATGTTTTGAATTCGCATCAGCCCTAAAAAAAATAACTACATAACAGTGTTAATCAAAATCTTGGCAATGATTTCACCTGACAAAACTAGGATTTGCACAACTACTATTTTCATGATATTGTATCTCTCACTGGTGGGTAACTATGATCACAAAGCAATAAAATAGATAGGAGATATTTATTTAGGAGGTTCTATCTTGGTTAGCTGTTTGATGCTTCATTGAGAGCAAGTCATAATATTTCAATCTCCCAAAATGATCACTGGAGACTGTAATTTCATTTACTAATCAATTAAAATTTTCCCAAGAACTATGCTTCAGGGAAGATAATATGGCCTTCTATCCACTGAGTGTGCAGAGCTTTCTCGGACCATAGGAGTTGGCTGGACCATGTCTTTTTTTGCTAAGGTGATATGTTTCTGAAATGAAAAGGTAGACAGCCCTGTATTGAGTAGCATCGCTTTGAGGACCCTTCATAAATATTTGGCTGTCGGAATTTTAACTCATGGTAGTATACCAATCCCAAGGGAAATACAATATCACAGTGGAGAAAAACCAATGCCAAGGGGAAATTCTTCTGCTTCAAGTGTTAGAGTGTTTTTACTTCTAGTACTGTTCTTTACAATTTGGTAGGTCTCTAGATGGAATCGAACAAATTTCCTGAGGTTGTATATTTTGGCAAAATTATCTGAAAGTG
Source organism: Leopardus geoffroyi (assembly GCF_018350155.1). Taxonomy (NCBI): domain Eukaryota; kingdom Metazoa; phylum Chordata; class Mammalia; order Carnivora; family Felidae; genus Leopardus; species Leopardus geoffroyi. The sequence goes on from NC_059333.1 coordinate 21,718,752, forward strand.
TACATGACTCAGATTTACTTTTGTAAAATTTTTCATGTTTTTGAATTCATTTTTGAGAGACACACAGGGATAGGGTGTGAGCCAAGGAAGGGCAGAGACAGAGGGAGACACAGAATCTGAAGCAGGCTCCAGGCTCTGAGCTGTCAGCACAGAGCCCGACATGGGGCTAGAACCTACGAACCATGAGATCATGATCCTAGCCAAAGTCTGACACTTAATCAATTGAGCCACCCAGGTGCCCCATGCAAAAAATCTTATAAAACTATGAAGCAAGTGGAAAGGGAGATAATGTGTAGTAAGAAAAATATAAGTAAACTATATTTTCTTATTTTTTCATTGGAGGAGTCTGCAAGTGTTTCAGTGTCTGTAAGTGTGTAAGAATAGTATTCTCCTGCTACATTAGGAAAGTGTAAATTAAAATAAATATTTCAGAAATTATTAAATCTATGTCCTGCGTGCAGAAAAACTATTATACATATTATATTCAACTATGTGTGTGTGTGTGTGTGTATATATATATATGTATGTGTGTGTGTGTATTATGATAATATAATGTATAATATATAGTAGATGTACAGTAGATATATAGAATATACTATAATATAATAGGCATATTATGACATATAATTTGGGAAGCAAATTTTGAAAAAGTAAAGTGAATCCTGTAAATGTTCAAATGAAAGCAGCAAAAATATTTAAAATTTCAAAAACAAATAATTATTGGGCACTTGGTTAATATCAGAAATTATGCTAGGCACCCACTGCACAAAAGTGCATAAAATTCATATGCCCACTTTAGGAAGGTTTCAAACTGGAGATCAAATAACAAACAAAAAAGTAAACACAAAACTATTTGGTTCATGCCATGACTGTAGGCATTAAAGTGTGCTTTAAGAGCACTGGATAAGGACATCTGACCAGACCGGAGAAAGTAAAAGGGTAGTCACTGAACACGTGTTAGAAATACTATTACTAAACTGTAACTTAAAGATCATTTCAGGCTGAATATGAAGGCTATGAGTTTGACGATACTTTATGGAATGATCAAGACTGTCGGTTAAGCGTCCAACTCTTGGTTTCGGTTCAGGTCACAATGTCACGGTTTCCTGAGTTCAAGCCCCAAGTCAGTCTTTGCCCTGTCAGCGCAGAGTCTGCTTGGGATTCTCTCTCTCCTCTCTGTCTGCCCCTCCCCTGCTCAGTTGTCTCTATCTCTGTCAAATTAACGTACGCACTTAAAAATGTTTAATAAAAAAAATAATAAGAGTCTGATCATCTGAATCTGCAATGGTTTCCATTCTCTTAAAGTTACGAAGGGCATTTCTTTCCTAAAGGGAGAAGTTCATTCTGTTTTCCCTGTGTCCTGTGATCATGTCCCAAATATTGACTCCTACTAATTTCTATCTGATAACTTAGGTCTCCGTGCTTCCCTGTTCAATTCTAATTGATTTCTTATCTTCACCTTAAAGCTGATTTTTCAAGTCTCTGTTTTCAAAAAGAAATGGTATCTGCAAACTAAATCAGTATACTAATTATTCATCCATTTTACTGATGAAAATATCGAACAATATGCCTTTTATAAGATCTGTAGAACATTCCCATCTTTTTTAGGCCAGTTAGAACAAACGATAATGCTGATGGACTGATGAAGCAATAGAAACAAATGCCAAAATATGGTTTAATGAAAACATATGCCATATGTGTTATCATTGGCCTATATAGCCATTATCCCAAAAATATCACACATTTTTATAAAGCAATGCTGTATAAATACAAATCATGTTATTTTGGTTTCACCTTATTTATAGGACTTCAGATTATCTGAAATTTTAGTGCTGGTATTTTTGTAAAATATATATTCTTTACATGCAGTATTAGAAGAGAACATATGACTTATTTTCCAGTCTTTGACAAACCATGAGTTCAATTGCTTCTGGGACTCCAGCCAGGAGGATGGTGATATTCAAATAATGTTGTTTCCCTGTTGTGATATTTATTATTCAATTAATTTTTTGATGCTTTCATCTCCTATGGGCAGGAGTAGTAAGAAATCCCTTAATTACTTTCTATTTCACATAGAGCTGCTTTGGGTAATCTTAGAAAACAAATTCTAATTAAGAAACTTAAAAAAAAAATAGCTAAATTCTACCTATGCTCTTTAGCCACTGTTGAAAATTTGGGTCAGCAAAACACTAGTGATAATAAAATTATTCAAGACTTTGTTTCAATTTCTTTCAGTTTTATCATTTTTAAGCTTTTTATTTTTAGGCATGTAATTTAAGACTGTGATAATGAAATTTTGAATTTCTTCCAATGAATGTAATGGCTATGACCTTTCTTAGGTATGCTGGTCCATTTGTGATATCAATGATTACAGACACAGGTTAATCAGAATTTTTCCTTTTTAAAAATAAAACCATTTTGATCACAACAAATTGATTGAATATTGATTTTGTTGAATATTGAGTTTATCTGATCAGATCTCTGCAAAAGTTTCCCCAATGAAGTTATCGATACCATCACCATTAGTGCACAAATGCTTAATATCACTGTTTTGAAAGTTTAAAATTAAGTTTAATTTTTCATTTTGTACTATAGAGGTTAAGGTTACTCAGATTCATATAGTTGAAAGAATTCACAGCACTTGTTAAAGCATGCTCACATAAGGATTTAACAAAGGCAAATAATGAGATACAGCGAGAGGAGACTTCAGGCAAATTTGGGAAGGACTGAGAGACATAAGGCACACTCCTCAGGGGCCTTCTTATTCTCACAAGGACTCTACTCTTGAAATGGAACCACCATTTGTGTAATGAATTTAGCTTGGAGACAACTCAAGGAGGCAGACATTCCTTGTGGGGGGTTTATGTAGCCTAGACAGTCATGTAGCCTAGACAGGAAGGGAACATAAGCATGAATGACACAGTTTGTCGGGACTCCCCAAGAATACATACCCTCAGCCTCAATGATTTACTAGAAGAACTCATAGGACTCAGATAAGCTGCCATGCTTATGGTATTAATACACTATTGCTACAGTTAAAGCATAAAGACTAAAACAAGCAAACGGAAAAGGCACATTGGGGCCAAGTCTGAAGAAACCAAGAACAAATTGCCAGGTATCCTCTCCCAGTGGAATTGCTCAAGCATGTGTAATTCTCTCAACAAGGATGTGTGACAACACGTGCAAAGTGTTCCCAAACAGGAAAGCTCATCTGAGGCTGGGTCATTGGGGTCAGTCACTTATGCCTGCACCGCCTGCATGCTTGACCTCAGCTGGTGCGACTCTAGCCAGCAAGCAAAAATCAGGCATTTACCACAGATAATATTATTAGTATCAACTATCTGATCAAATTAGTACTCCATGCCCCAAAGGCCACAGGCATGGAACAGAAACACTCTTATTAGGCAAAATATTTCAAGGGCTTAGAGCTCATCTCCCAGAGGGCAGGCCTGGGCCCATTGCAAAGATAGACCTCTCTTGGGAATGTTCAGGACTGGAGCAACCAGGGTCTGCTGGGTTCAATCTTTGTTACACACGAACGTTTTTCAGTAAATCATTTTCAATGTAAAATAAAGAACTAGAGAAGGGATTGATATATTAAAAACAGGTTAAAAGACAAATTAACGTATTTCAATTCAGGAGTTTTGTTTGAAACATTATACAAATACCTAACAATAGCTCTGTGTGTGTGTGTGTGTGTGTGTGTGTGTGTGTGTGTGTGTGTATGTGTGTGATTTTTACGAAGCAATTAACATTTGTAGCACTAGATTTTTTAAGCATATTAATGATAATAATAATAATAATAATAATAATGTTATATAACAAGACCTTATTCTGTATATTTGCATGAAGAAATCTTTAGAAATTTAATTAAATAAGATATCTATATTTTATTCAAATAATTTGAAGTTAGGGAAGATGAGAGTATAAATGAAGCAGTTTTTGCCATGATATAATTGTTATAACTGAGTGATACATGAAGCTTCATTTTCCTTTGCCATAATAACATGTCTAAATATTCACATGTAAAAATATACTTAAATAATTAGGAAGATAAATGGGTAATTAAAAATAATTCAATAGTTTGAATGGGTACTGGGTAGACTAGTGGATTGTTGCTAATCTTGTTAGATATGATACAGTTAATATAATATAAAAATGTATATTTAAGACCCATTGCAAGGTATTCTGACTTGAAATAACAAGAGGGTAAGACTAGATGAAGCAAATGTAAAAATATTGGTAGTTATTGGGTGCTGGCATGTACATAGGAATCTATTCATAATTTAATTTTATGTATATGCGTGTGTCTGAGTATGTGTGTGCGTTGTGTGCGTTAAATGAATAAAATCAAGGAAATTTGACACTATTGAATGTCTAGCTTACAATCTATTATTATGCTTAATGCATGTTTTGGATCTATGGGTTTTTATTCCCTTTCATTCATGTCAGGAATATTTGGAGCAATAAAATGTTAGCTTCCTGAAATCTGTCTTCTTCTGTGTGCAGGCATATTAAAATACCCCCTTCTTTTCTTTATTTATTATTTTCCTATACTTCCAGTACTTTTCTGTATTTTGCAAGTCTGTTCTCACATGTGGGTATATCCCAAGATTTTGTCGGCATGTATTTTCTGAATGTATTTCTTAAGAATTTGTTTTTTTCTTCCAGATAACCTTCCTGTATTCTTTCTCTAATTTTTCAACCTTCCTTTTACTCTCTTTTACACTTATTAGCCAGTAGTAACCTATGTTCAATATGGATGAAACTGATCTAATCACATCACATGTTAAACCAGGGGTTCATCATGATCTCATTAATTTTCATCATGAAACTACATTTCTCTGGGTTTCCTTGGCTCTACAATATATAGTTATAATTTGACTCATTCTTACTCCTCACTTACAGTGTATCTAATTAATCAGTAGCTAATATTGTTTCAACCTTTATTTTGCTCCTTCTTTGTCTCTTACTTTACTCCACAATTTCAGCCTCTTACCAATAGATCATTTTAGTCCCATATTAATTAATAGGTTGATTGATAGATTTTTTCTATGTGTCACTTACCTAAGTATCTAATTCAACATGCCTTTCACCCTTGTACTGAGACCTAATGCCTCCACAGGTGCTCCTTTTCAGCAAAAAATGCAAATTCCTTTGCATCTCAGGTAGTATCTTCAACCATTTGTCCCTGATGGGCTTTTCACCACACCATCCTGACCAGCCCTGATCCTATCACAGGTTACTCAATATTATTTCCTTGGCGTATGCTTTTATTACCTTTTCTTGTAGCCTCTAAATTTGAATATACATGAAGGCAATAGAAGTGAAAAGAAGGTTATAAAATACCAAGAGCTTCATATCCCTGGCAAGGAAGGATTGGAGTTTGCTGCCTTTGAGGTCATCGTATTTTGCTGTTGTGAGAGCAAGTGAATGCTGGATTATGAAGGATGATTAAAATAAGATTTGGGTTCTACACTCCACTGCCCTCTGCCAGATACATATTTTTGTCACTTGTCTTTTAGCTCAATGAGTTTTCCTTCCTTGCCTTTTTTCTCTCTTGGTAGACTAGTCCCCATTTCTTAACTGCAAGTGTTGGATGAGCGTCTCCCAAGAATTCTGGCTAGTATTCCCTTTCATATTCTTGTTACTTACACACCTTTGTCACTTCACCCTTATTCTATTTTTGAAAAACATTAGGATAAAATAAACTGAAAAAGGAAATGGAACACAAAACCAGAAAAAATGCTAAAAGTGTTTACTATTTCCTTAGTCCTTTAGACTATTTCCATTCTCATTACTATGTTTAATAATAAAACTGTCATTTGTGTGTCAATGTTATTAGGGTTTTTATACTACCTAACCTTGTTTTATTCTTATCTTTTACCTTTAATAGGTCAAAATTATAGGCTCACATCCAGAAAATCGTTTTTTTTTTTTTTTTAACGTTTACTTATTTTGAGAGAGAGAGACAAAGTGCCAGTGGTGGAGGGACCGAGAGAGAGGGAGACACAGAATCCGAAGCAGGCTCCAGGCTCTGAGCTGTCAGCACAGAGCCTGATTCAGGACTCGAACTCACAAACCCTGAGATCATGACCTGAAGCGAAGTCAGACTCAACTGAATGAGCCACCCAGCGCTCCTTACATCCAGAAAATCTTAATTACTGAAGATCTGCCTTCACCCACAATCTCCTGATATAAACACTCGTGTGTATCTATAGAATCTCATTCAATAATTCAAAATGTAAATGCCTTGAATATGCACAAATACATCTAGTGTTCTTTTTATGAACATAGTGCGCTCATATTTTTCTGATAAAAAGTTGAAGTTGAAAGAATCCTCTTCTGTGTCCAATGATATTTACTTTTTTCTAAATCCTATTCTTTTTCTATACATTTCAGGAGATGATACATATAAAAATTATTTTCTGATGATAAAACCAGCAGTATCTGACAGAAAGTCTGCCAGCAATGGCACGACAGAAAAACTCATCGTGTATTAACTTGTGTGTTTTGCATTACAGAGCTGTATAGCAAAATAAGGTGCAAAGTATTCTATAATCTTAGTATTTTTTAATATACTTGGAAAAATGTATTAAGTATATTTGAATACCATGGGTCTTACAGTTCTTTATAGTTAGCTAATCTCAGCACATATAAATTCATACCTGTAGTCCAAAAAAAATCCTAACTTTCAAATCACATAGAACAGAGCAATAATTAGAAACACAATCATCACATCAAATGTATTTCCAAAGCAAATTACGTTAATTAAATAATTTGCTGAGTACAATGACTTTTACAAGTTCTTTTACTCTAGTTTAGCTATTAATCTCTGATTTTAACAAATAAATTTTTTGAGCACTAGTATTTAAAAATATCTAGTTTAAAGAACTCTCTGGGTAAAAAGAACGTACTTAGAAAATACTGGAGAAAAACGTGCTGTGTGATTCCCTTTTCCCTGTCTTTTGTTTCCTTTTGTTCTTATTGTTGTAAAAGGCATGTTTGTTTTTGAGAGATGATAACAATATACATGAGAGGAAGAAACTATGGAGGAATAAAGTAAGCTACAATCATTTTTTCTCTTAAGAGTCCCCCCCCAGCATTCAAAGTGATTAATAATGTGGTTTTAATAAAATAGAATTTGTAATCATAGTTATAACGTTAATTTTAGTTTTTATAGTTACAAAAATGTAAAGTAAAATATTATGAATGTGTTATTGGCAAGGTCTTTGTAATTTTTAATTACTTTTCAAAATGTTAAGTTGACATCCAAAAGTGAGATTGCCAGGTTTTACCTAATATGAACAGGGTTATGACTGCAAATACGTTATTAGACACCCACAGATTTCTTGGTTGTGTGCAACAAGTTCATTAAATATCTCATTTAACTACTATATATCTTACACATATTATGATAGTATTGAATATTTCCAATTTAAAGAAAATAAAATGTAACCTAACGGATATACTCAGGGATATTTTAATAGACATTATAAATATATCCTAAATCACCAATTGATATAAAAATAATAATATCTTGGGGGTGCCCGGCTCAGTCGGTTAAGTGTGAGTCTTTGTTTCAGCTTTGGTCATGATCTCACAGTTCATGGGATCAAGCCCTGGGTTGGCTCTGCGCTGGCAGCCAGGAGCCTGCTTGGGATCTCTCTTTCCCTCACTCTCTGCCCCTCCCCTACGCATTCTTTCTCCAAATAAATAAATAAACTTAAAAAAATTAAGAAGTTAAAAAAATGTACGGGGCTCCTGGGTGGCTCAGTCCGTTAAGCATCTGACTTCAGGTGATGTCATGATCTCATCTCTTGGGAGTTCGAGCCCCACATGGGGCTCTGAACTGACAACTCAGAACCTTGAGGCTGCTGCTGATTCTGTGTCTCCCTTTCTCTCTGCCCCTCTCCCACTCATGCTCTGTCTCTTTCTTTCAAAAACAAATGTTAAAAAGAAATTTAAAAAAGAAGTTTAAAAAATTTTTAAAATATTTGTCAAAAATGCACAAGAAATTTTTTTTATCTAAAAGCAGAATTTTCTTCTGAATGTGACTTCACACTCTTCTCACTACACCCATCCCAAGCTCCTTTGTTTTTTTTTAATAATTTGTTTAATGTTTATTTATTTTTGAGAGAGAGAGAGAGCAGGGGGGAGGCAGAGAGAGTGGGAGACACAGAATCCAAAACAGGTTCCAGTCTCCTAGCTGTTAGCACAAAGCGCAACTCAGGGCTCAGACCCACAGACTGTGAGATCATGACCTGAGCTGAAGTCAGATGCTCAACAGACTGAGCCACCCAAGCGCCCCCAAGCTCCCTTTTAATTTGATAATTTTCAGAGAATTTCCTATAACACTAAGGTTGTATTCCAAAGAACCCAAGTAATTAAGAGGTTTAGAAGGAAAAAGAAAAGATAAAACAAACTATAGTTACAAGCATGTATGTAAAATAAACTATATTCCCAGAATAAAGAAAGGCTACTGGAAGAATAAATAAGATGCTTATTTGCATCTAGTTCATGACTACTCAATGGTCTTCATTATTAACTCTCATCATAATTAAGAATTTAAATGTTATATGAAAAATATCTTGGGGCGCCTTGGTGGCTCAATTGGTTGAGCACCCAACTCTTGATTTCAGCTGAGGTCATGATCTCACAGTTTGAGGGATTGAGAGCCCCCATCAGGCTCTGTGCTGGCAGGTCGGAGTCTGCTTAGGATTCTTGCTCTCCCTATCTCTATCCTTCTGTTTCTCTCAAAATAAAGAAAACATTTAAATTAAAAAAAAAAAACAAAATTAAGGAAAAGAAAAGAAAAGAAAAATATCTCTTGTCAGTAAAGCCAGTGGGCAAATTGTAGAATATCAAGTAACAACTACAAGAAGTACATATATTTATGGATAGTTCTATGCTATATGTATTGGTATATACAAGAGCAGTGCATGCATGATTGCAATGCAGATGTATAGCTAATTCTCAATAAATTATAAATTATATTTCATAAATGAGCAGATGATTCAAGAACAGTTAGTTGGCTTTTATGAGTTTTGTATGGAATGTTAATAATGCTTTCTAGATAAAGAAGAACTTACTTCATACATTTGGAATATTTATGTCATTTCGATGCGTAGAATATTTTTATATACATATTCAGTAAAAAATAACATTTTAGCTTTTAAAATCCAATACACCATCTTGACTACTTAGTCACTCTGAGAAAAATGTAGAATATAGAACATTTAACGATAAGCAAGGATAAATTTGATAGTTCTGGTTGAGTCAGGAAAATAGACCAACTACAAGAATAAACAGTTTTCATATAAGAATCAGGGTTTCCATGAAAATGGGAAAGATGGGACGATGGGAGTCATTTATTACCTCAGCCTTTAACTCTGTGTGGGTGTGGGAGAGAGATGGAGCCATGGAAGAGTCCAGAAAGTTGAGCTTCAGGGTGGTCATCCGATAAACCATGGTATTTGGTTTCCAAGGCCACAAAACAGAAGTTAGGGGATATAAAAAAAAGCCTCAAAAATTCTCTTTTCTGGCCACCAAAATTGTGAACTAGGAGGTGGAGTCAGAAGATCCACCGTATCTACCACAATGACGGAGACAAGGGCACGTGGAAAGGGACAACAGCGCTGTGATGCCTCACTGCCACCACCTTCCAGATAACAGCTCCTTCCCCTTCACGGTCCTGGGAAAGTTTTTTCATTAGAAAACTCTAACCCAGAACTATATATATATATATATATATATATATATATATATATAACCCAGAACTATATATATATATATATATATATATATATATATATATATATGAAATGGAATTCAATTCTTGCTCCTTTGCAGGGCAGGTGATGTCTTATCAGGGGTGGTTGTACTTTAAATTTGACAACTACCAACCCAAGATAGGCCACGTGTTCATCAACTCAGCATCAACATCATCCTCTTTATTTTTATTAGCTTCCAAATAAAAGTAGTAAATCATGCTTTTGCCTAACCTCCTGGAATGATCTCTTATGCATGCAATATGCACCAGATAAGATTATGTCTAAAAACATAAAACGATTTGTGCATTGTGTGTGGGTTACACACACTTAAAGTTACATTCATATTTATATTTACACAAGACACTTAGTACGGTTGATTGGCTTAGGGGGGAGCTGTGACTAAGCCAGTCCAAAATGTATGAGGTCAGGAAGGAAGATCAAGGTCAAGCTGGGACTCTATGCTCACATGCTGGAGCTTATTCACTGAGTTCAGTTAGGAAGGAAGATCCAATGGAAAGGGAGCAATTGTAGAAGTCTTTTAGTTCAAGAAAAACAAACAGCTTCTGGCAGCCTTACAAGCAGGCATAGAGAGGAAAGAATTTCTAGGATTAGTGGCTTCACATTAGCTGTCAGAAAATACGTTGTTTTGTTAGGTAAAGAGACTATATCTGGAAAAGCAGCTGTAATTTGAGTAACCACATGCATACCTGTAGGGTCGCCTTCTGTGAATCTCCAAGATTCGGGTCAAATAGGCAAGATGAAAGGTGAGGTCTTAGAAGTCAGTACCTCTGTCAACTCTCTGAGAGTTGGCACACATTCATTCTGTTTCTCCTGTTTTATGGTATCCGAGGGTAATTTTCACAGAGATTAGCTCTCACATCTCTAGCCAGGGATTCAATGTGGAGGTTTTGACCTCTCCAACTATGCAATCTTCGGGTGGGAAAATAACCAAAGTGCGGGCTGGTAGCCACCAACACTACTGAGCTGTAACTAGTCCAGTCATCCCTTTGTCTCCTGTGTTCTATGAACTTGATTTTGATTTTAGAATCCTGGTGGTCCTTGGTTCACCAGGAGTCAGAATATTATTATATTTCTTGAAAAACAAAAATTTTTTAAAGTAAGCTGTACGCCCAATGTGGGGCTTGAACTTGCAACCTGAGATCAAGAGTCTCATGCTCCAATGACTAGGCCAGCCGGACACGCCTCCTGAAAATATTTCTTTACCTTAATGACCACGAGTAATGCTAGGAAGAATAGTTTCAATAATTTTATGTATATATGTATATATAAGTCATATATACTATATGTGAAACATTATGTATTTAAGAATATATATATATATATATATATATATATATATCCATCTTTACACATGTATAAAAATACATTTGATTCAGCTGGTAAGTAGGGTAGCATGCTTCCTAATTGAAAGGCCTGGATCTACAATCCTGACTTTAATCCCCATATTATAATATCAATATTGTTCCTTTTACAGTAACTCTTTGAGATAAAATTCATGGAAGAAAACCATCAAAACGCTTGAATATCTGAAAATGCCCTCATTACAGGGTTCATTTGTTTGATTATTTTTTCTGATTAATGTGTCCTTAGAAGAGCATTTACCTTATTCTTCAGGTGCTGTTGTTTATCAACATATCTCTGAGTCCAGTTTTCCAAAACTTTGTGGAAAGTTTCCAGGGAGTGCATCTTTTATTTTTTCTTCATTCATCAATTGTTTGAGATCTTAATGATCCCCATTCATTTTCCTTACTTCTGCAACAAAACGTTTTTATTTATTTGTTTCCTCATGTAAGTACTCTGTTTTTAGAATTATTAGTTGCATGTTAGCTGCCCTCACAGGATTCTTTATTTTATATATTTAAAAAAAATGTTTTTGCCATTTGGTACTGACTTCTGGAGATTTTTGCCAAACTACTTCAAAACCTCTTATAATTTTTCATTTATTTTGTTATGGTTTAATTTGCCAAATGCCCCATTTTATTTTAATTTTTGTGCTAGTTTACTATTTCATAACTTTCTGTTCTTTTTTTTCTTTTCAATTTTTTATTTAAATTCTAGTTAGTTAACATACAGTACAATCTTAGTTTTAGGAATAGATTTAGTGATTTATCACTTACGTATAACACCCAGTGCTGATCCCACTAAGTGCCCTCCTCAGTCCCCATCACTCCTCCAGCCCATCCTCCCACCCATGTCTCCTCCAGCAACCCTCAGTTTGTTCTCTACAGTAAAAAGTCTGGTTTATGATTTTCCTACCCACCCCCCAATATGTTCATCTGTTTTATTTCTTATTCTCTGTGCCCATTGTGGAGCTTGATTCCTGACTTGCATGCTTTTCCAACTGACCAGCAGATGCCCCCATAACTTTCTAGCCTTGATTCACAGAGCAATACAATGGTTTCTACAATATTTTTCTTTCCATTTCTTACATTGTTTCAATTCTTTCCAAATTCCTTTCTGATTTCTTCTATTTTGTTCTTTTCTTTTAGATGAAGTTTACTTGAATATGTGGAGATTCCTGTATAAACATAAAAACTTACTAAATACTGAAAACGCATTGGAAGCCCTAGTGAAAACAAAAATCTTTTTACTGATATGGATGGGGAAGTCCAACTACAGTGTAAGTTAACAGTCTTTGCTTTTTTTAGTCTGTCTGGTAATTTTAAAAGCTGGGAAATTATGGGAATGTTAGGATCACACCAATTAGAATGTAGTGTAGAACTTAGCCATGATTTAGTTACGCCTTACTTCCCTCAATGTGCCTCTCCACTGTTAAATGGGAATAATAACTAGAAGGATCTGTATCTTGATAACACATCATCATTCTTCCTGAAGTGGTAAATATACCACTTTGATGAATAATCAGTTTTCTCCTATATCAGTACTTGTGCATCTCAAGAGAAATTACATGAGAAAACCTTTAATGATGAACAAATATGATCAATGACACATCATAATTATACTTCTGCATTGAATGAATAAAACTTAAGTGTATAAAATTTATTTGCAAACATTTCCAAAGATTAATTTAAAATGAAAAAAATTAATTGGTTTACAGATTGTGAAGTTTGATGTTATCACAAGCGAATTTCTCAATACTCAATATACATGTAATGAACTTCATTAACAATAGTAGATATAAATCTATATATCAAATAGTCTTAATTCTTTGAGATTTGGATCCTAGAAGATCACAACTGCTTTTAGCTTATAGAGAGACTGATTATCAACTCCTAGTTAAGTATAGAAATATCAGTTCTGCCATTGTCTTAATTTTATTTGTAAGTATATAAACAGTTTATTTGTAAGTTTATTTTTTAAATGACCTTTGCATTTTATTGAATTTGCTTTAGTTTAGTTTAGAACAGATGGTGTAATACATATTAATACTGGAGATAACACTAAATAACACTGGAAGAACTCCCATGCTTCTCTCAAGTTGTTTTGAATACTTTATCTGAAATGCAATTGTATGAAATACACATTATGTGGAGTCATCAGTGCCAATCCATGTATTAAATGTTGAAAATATTACTTAATTTATTTTTAATATTAAATGGCCAGCATTATTAATAGTATGCCTTTTGCATCCTAATGGATCACCTTGTATACCCTTTGGTGCACATCACTTTGAAGTCCACAACCCCAAAAATGTTCACTTAGAGATGTGTATTGACCACATATGAGACTTCTTCTACATGTTTTAGGCAGCATTCTTGTTTCACCAGTAAAGGAAATAGGGGACTGACAATTTACAAAAATTAATATCCACAGTCTATAATTATTATTATATCCACAGCCTATTATTATACTCATTGCCCTAGGAACAAAAAATACGTGTATACTTTGAAAGCACCCATGGCTATATAAATATACAACTGGAAATTATCATGCATTGGATATGGTTTGGTAAACTGGCTATAGTAAGCATTAATTATGAATATGAAATATATTTTTAATATTAATTCTTAGATTATAGAAAAATCTAAGGCATGGCTTTCATAATTGAGAAATATTGGCCATATGACCATGTTCTTTAGCTAATGTCTCCATTTTCTCGTATAATTTCCATTAAGGAAACAGGATATTTCCATAATTATAATTAATCTTGAAATGTAATCAAAGTAATCAAAATATTGTACTGGTTCCTCAGTAGATTGTTTTTATTATTACATTGTGTTTTAAAGGAAATCTTGGCCAAATATCAGAATCCTCGCTGTCTGCTGAGACCTTAATTTCTTGATTTCATTTTTAAGGCAGGGACTAAAATGTTCAAAACTGTGGAGGCAGATTTTTTTATCCACTGTTTTCTTTTCTTCTCAACCTAATAATGAATATTAATAATAAATCCCCTATACCAGTTTAGAAATCCCTTAAAAACAAAGCAAAAGATCCCTCTTTTAAGTTTTGTTTTGTTTTGTTTTTTTATGACCGAGGAGGACTACTAATTTCCTGCTTCATGTAATTTTTGTATCAGAGAACCAGAGAAAATGTTTCAACTGTTCAGATTCAAGCTTTAGTGATACAATTCAATCATAGATTCTCCCTATTAAAAAGATTGACAGGGATGACAATAATTATGTTTTGTTTCTCTAATTGCAAAACAATGGGGAAATGATCTGGCTGTAGATCAAGTCATGAAGGATGAAGAAAGAGACATCTTATTTCCTACAAAATTGATATTTATGTAAATTATATTTCTTCACTTATGCCTTGTGTTGACATAATTCCATAATGACTTTTCCCATTTCCAGAAGAAAAAAGTACTGTCATGTGACAACGAATCAGAAGTCTTGACTTGAAAGACAAGATTTCTTGGGAATTCCTTGGTTAGCACTGCAGCTGGTGTGTTAATTTGTATTAAAGAATTAACAAAAAAATCATCTTCAAATCCTTCCCTTTTTAAATTTGATCTCCTCTGTTCATGTAGAATTGTGTAGGTCACTGTCAGTATATACACGTGAGTAAAGCCCAATAAGATTTTTTTTTAATAATCTAATATTTTGTGTATGTAATCACATTTTGTTGTGAATCACTTTCAGAGCTTTTGGTAGAAATATTGGACAAAGACAAAAATACTTTGACACAATAAGTATGTTTATAAAATAGAAAAAAAAAAGGACATTATCAGATGTAGAGAAGATATATGTAAAACATGCCCAAGGTACTGAAAAGAAAGAAATGATCTAAAGAGTTTGTCTTTTACTGCTGAATAAAGGAAACAGAAATATTATCATAGCTCATTATTAATAAGTAAATATGTGAGCAAGGTAGGAATTTACAAATATTACGTGTACAAAGAGATGAATAAATACAATAACGAGGCTAAGATTCACAGTCATGGATGTGATGGAGTGAATTTTCCTGTAGGGCATAAATATAGCATGTTTGTTTTTTAAGCATATACATATTGTGGTATTTGGTGAAAAGCAAAGAAGAATATCTAGCAAGACACCAATTTGTGAAGATGTAGTAAAGAGACCTTATTTTCCCTTTTATGATTTTCAAGCATTTTATACAAAGGCAATGTATAGAACTTTCTACCATATACTATGAATAAATTACTTGATGTAGATTTTATTTTATTTTATTTTAAATTTTTTTAATGTTTACTTATTTTTGAGACAGAGACACAGCATGAACGGGGGAGGGTCGGAGAGAGAGGGAGACACAGAATCTGAAACAAGTTCCAGGCTCCGAGCTGTCAGCGCAGAGCCGGATGCCCGGCTTGAACTCACAGACTGCGAGATCATGACCTGAGCAGAAGTCTGACGTTTAACTGGCTGAGCCACCCAGGCGCCCCTAGATTTTATTTTTTAAAATCATCTATGTAGCTCTACCTACCAAAAATATTCTGCTGTGCCTTAGTATATGAAGATTGTGACTTTTTTTCATTCCCTATACATAGTGATATTTAAATAATGAATATGGATGAGAAAAGATATTTGAAAATGATAGCACTAACTTGAACTGTATTATGTGTTCTGTTTGAGGTACACAGATTTAATGCAAAATATGCTCCAGAAAATTAAAATGCAACATTGTTTGCTAGAAATGTTTTCCTTTTTTAGTTGTCAAATATAGGACAAGAGGTCCTATTAAGACAAATTTCAAAAGGATAATTTAAAACGGGCTTACTGCTTTTGTGTAAGATGGCTATCAAATTATTTGATTCGGAAGCTTTAATTTTCAAACTGAAAATATTCGTTGATGAAAAATTTTCTCAGATTTTAATAACATATACTTATTAGTGTACTTATTTAGATTTATATTTTTAAAATAGTTTTCAGTATTTGTGTTTGAGGTTACATTCAACTATATCTAATGTGGTGCCCTCGATTTTCAAAATAATACTAAGAAAACATATAAATAATGAGTTATGGGAAATAAAGGTATTTATCATAGGATATGTTGTTCAAAGTCATCTAGTCCGATTTCATGTTATAGATGAAGTTTCTACAGAAGTTCAATAATTTGCTTAGGTCCGAGAATTAAGTGTTAACCTCAATATAAAATCAAGATAACTTATTTCTAACCTAGTGCTCTTTCTAAAACAATAACTACGATCAAATGGTAATAAAACAACAATAAGAATACAAGAACACAACAATAAAAATAATCCCTAAGGTAGTGTTTATTTTTCAGTATGAGGAAATCATGTTATTTAATGTTTGTATTAGCTCACATACTTTTAAGTATTGATTGTATCTTAATTTTAATAATAAGGGTGACCTGCTGGGCCTTATTTTACAAGAACATATATTTATTTTTGTTTATAAAGTAAAGGTTTGAAAATTTTTTTTGTTTGTTTTGTAAAAAACAAATGAGCCAGCTAACTTAGACTAATAGTGTGTTACAAGAAGTATAAGATTGAAAATGCACTTGAACTAGAGGCAAAAATTTATTTTTTATAAATAAGTATAGAAAATGGTATAAAATAAAAATAAAATAAAATTTTCAATGCAACTTGTTAATCTTGCCTAACTAGCTGTGAACCACAGGCAAGTTACATAGGAGATTTTCATTTTTCCCAATCTCAAAGTTTCTGAATCTGTGCAAACTATTTTTGTAATATAATTACATACCTTTGTCTCTAAAAATATATGACTTTGGACAAAAGTGTTAGTAAGAAGGGAAATGTGTTCAGTGTTGTGTATAAAACAAATAAAATGGATTTTGATTTAGTGTGTTTTTCTAATATCCATCTTAAGTTTGATATCATACAAATAGAATCTAACATACTATAATTTATCATTAAATGTTTTTAAGGATCAGGTGAGGAAAGCATTCTCATGAGCAAACTTAGAATTAGAACAAGTCTGGTTTTTTTATACGTTTTAGCATGACATTTAAAGAAGAATTCCTTCTGTCAAAAAGAACTTGCACAGAAATAGATTCAGTAAAATATGCCTATATGGAATTAGGACTCCTCTTCTCTTCCATTAATCTAATTCATTTTATTGTACAAAGTTCTCTTATAAATGCATCTGTGCACTGTGGAAATGTCACTGAATGTAATAGAGGAAATTCCTGGGAGATTTATCATGGGATGTAATTTTTAAATTACCCATATTGTTGTGCTGGACAGGATCGCAGATGAAACTTATTTGAAATCACTGGTTCTTAGATGATCTTGAAAAGCTTAAAAGGTCACCAGACTCCCCATTGTGACTGAAAGTTAAAACATTAGTTAAAATGCTCCAGAGAAAAATTTAACCAAGATATAATCATTCCTATGTTTTAATGTGTAATATTTTTGCCTTCTGCTATAATATTTTCAAGTGTAAGTCCCAGCTTACTATTTTTTTAATTAACAATGTATATTGTAGAATAAAGATGAGTATGTATGAATTGATAGGCTTAAACAAATTACAAGTGCTGAGTCCAAAATGTTGATTCATTGAATATAGATGAAGAGACAGTGTCCTTGCCCTCTGAGATGCAATTAAAGTGAATAAGTAAGAGCATGTGAATGGTTTATAATATACGTGAGAGTAATACAAACAGTTTTAAAAATTTTTTTGAACTACAGACATATAAACTGATGAAATTACAACTGGAGATTATGTGTATTTGTACATACATACACACACGTGTGGCTGGTGAATTTATTTACACAGCGAAACCTTAAAAGTCAAGCTTTCACTTCCTTAAGTAAGAATGCAAATCAAGATTTCTGGCAATTCAAAAGTCAGCCTAAGAAATAAGTAAAACACTAAGTGATATCCCCAGAACAGCCAAGTATCTGCTGAAAGAGAGGCTTTCAATGAAATTTAGTGAAAAACTTGGACATTATTAAAGGCATTTCATAAGTTTTAGTTTTCCAAATTGTATTCAGTTATGATATACTTATAAGAACTTAATTTTTAATTTAATTGTATATTATTAAATTTTACTAATTATTAAATTTAGAATTCACAAGAAATTTAACAGAGCTTGGGTAGAAAGTACCAGAATAAGAAATGGATAAGATGTTTAAAATAAAACTGAAAATATCATTCAACAAAAAATAAAGTAAGCTGCTATGGTGCCAACTTGCACTCTTCTCTCCCCAAATTGGACACCGTTTGAAACCTATTTGCTTTTGGAAGATTGCTGAATAAATAAATAGATGAGCCACAGTATCCAATGTCCAGAGGGAATAAAAAAATAATGCACTGCTGTATTTAAGATAAATCTCATTTAAATGAATGAAGTCATATACATGGTTACTAACTTTGCATTTACTTTCACACTCAGTTAAGTCTTATAGAGTAATGTGTCATTTGGAACCCCCCACCCAATAGAAAACCAGAGGTGTTTGCAAATTATAAAGAAAATAAAAAAGAGGTTCATTATTCATATTTTACCAGAAAGTACATATTTTCATATAAAAGTATTGTCAAAACATTGAGTTTTCACTATGATGCATCTTTAAAGAAGTCTAATTGTCTGAAAATAACAAAGTCAGAAACGAATAATAATAATATAAGAAAAATTGCAAATAGCATGCAGAAAATTATATTAGTAAAAAATGTAACAAGCACTGTACAATAGTGTTGGAAAATATTTGGAGATTTAATGTTTTTATAGTTGAACTAATTAAAATACAATGAAACTATCCTTAAATGTTTCTAAGAATGTCTTTTATTATACATATTTGAGAACACGGGTGGCCAAAGTCTACTTTCTTTCCAAATTCCTTAACAGTGCAAAGCAGAAGGATTTATATTGTTTTATAAGCTCCTTTGTAATCTACTCCACTATAATTTCCCTTAGAAAACAAACATTAAAATTATCAAACTGATTATTCATATTAGGAAATTAAAAACATTGACTATACTCAAAAACCCTTCCAATATTCTATTAAACCCTGTTTGTTTTAGGTTTGATTCACAATCCAGTAGTGGAAAATGGAAGTGGAGACATTTAAGAGAGAAACAGTCACAGGAAAGAATATCCAATGGAATAAAGACAGTCTCTTCAACAAATGGTGCTGGGAAACTGGATAGCAACATGCAGAAAAATGAACCTGGACCACTTTCTTACACCATACACAAAAATAAACTCAAAATGGATGAAAGACCTAAACGTAAGACAGGAAGCGATCAAAATCCTAGAGCAGAAAGCAGGAAAAAAACTCTTTGACCTTGGTTCCAGCTACTTCTTACTCAACACGTCTCCAGAGGCAAAGGAAACAAAAGTAAAACTGAATTATTGGGACCTCATCAAAATAGAAATCTTCTGCACAGTGAAGGAAACAATCAGCAAAACTAAAAGGCAAATGACAGAATGGGAGAAGATATTTGCAAGTGACATATCGTATAAAGGGTTAGTATCCAAAATCTATAAAGAACTTATCAAACTCAACACCCCAAAAACAATCCAATGAAGAAATGGGAAAAAGACATTCTTTTCAAAAGAAGACATTCAGATGGCTAACAGACACATGAAAAAATGTTCAATATCACTCATTATTAGGGAAATACAAATCAAAACCACAAAGAGATACAACCTCACAACAGTCAGAATGGCTAAAATTAACAACTCAGGCAACACTAGATGTTGGCGAGGATAGACAAAGGGAAACTCTTTTGCATCACTGGTGGGAATGGAAACTGGTGCAGCCATTTTGGAAAACAGTATGAAGGCTCCTCAAAAAATTAAAAGTTGAGCTACGTTATGACCCAGCAATGGCACTACTAGGTTTTAGCCGAAGGATATAGATATGCTGTTTCAAAGGGGCACCTGCACCCCAATGTTTACAACAGACTATCGACAATAGCCAATGTATGGAAAGAGTCCATCAACAGATAAATGGATAAAGAGGATGTGGTATATATATACAATGGAGTGTTGCTTGGCAATCAAAAAGAATGAAATCTTGACATTTGCAACAACACGGATGGAACTAGAATGTGTAATGCTGAACGAAATTAGAGAAAGACAAATATCATATGGCTTCACTTAAATGTGTAATTTAATACACAAAACAGATGAACATAGGGGAGAGGGAAGCAAAAATAATATTAAAGACAGGGAGGGGGACAAAACATAAGAGACTCAAATAAAGAGAACAAACTAAGGGTTGCTGGATGGGTTGTGGGTGGGGGGGATGTGCTAAATAGGCAAGGGGTGTGAAGGAAGACACTTGTTGGGATGAACACTGGATGTTATATGTAGGGGGATGAATCACTGGATTCTACTCTTGAAATCATTATTGCACTATATGCTAACTAACTTGGATGTAAATTAAAAAATTGAAATTAAAATTTAAAAAGCACATACACACGAGAGAGAGAGAGAGAGAGAGAGAGAGAGAGAGAGAGAGACGTTCATGTAAAGGCAATTCATCACATTACTTTTGTCTATTTATTTTGATTACCATGGCAGGTAGTAATCCTCTTTTTAATGTGGAAATATAGCAGATAAACTTATACCCATTCCTTTTATTTCAAGGATCTATAGTCTCTATTGTAAACTTGAAATTTCTTCCATAATATCCTTATGTCCTTATCCTTATTCTCTAGATTTACTACGTCTTCATTTCCTTTTTTTGTTTATGAAAAATTACTAAAGCTAAGAACACCAAAACCTTGGAGAGAATTTCAGTTACCAGATTTATTTTTATGTTTAGGTCTCAGATTTATTTTTATGTTTAGGATCAAGAAATCTGGCTTACCCAAGCCATTGCTGTTAGGGCAAGGGAAACCAAACAATACAACCTAAGTGCATCACTTATAAATACATCTAAGACTTGTTTTGCTCTGCCTAGAAATTGTTCATTCTCAATCTCAAGTTCACATTTCTATATCTATAGCTATATTTATCTCTTCATTCATAATAAAGATTCAGTTCGTTTATTGGCCTAGAACTTTGATACCAAAGTAAGACACATGAAAACAAAACAAAACTCAAAACTTTGAAACAGTAGGGCTATGAGAAATTTTGGATGTTTATTTTATGTAGGATTAAACCAGTACTGAAAGTGTTATATGATCCCCCGCCCCCAGGGGATAAAATTATTCTGTTTGTATGACAGCAAATACCTTTTTACTCCCTTTCTGTGGTCCATTCCTTTAGGCTATAAACATTCTCTTTACAAATAATAAGAGCACTTTTAATGTGTTATACATTATTATGAATGTTTAGTGGTTTTGATTCATTTGCCTTTCATGACAACATTGTGATCATGCCAACTTCGCCAGTGAAGAACTCATGAAACTAGATCTTACAAGACTTTCTCAAGATCACACAGAAAGTGATAATGGGAACCCAGAGCCAGATATTTGATCATTAGGTAATGTTCCTGCTCTTTTGCTGGTAATTTTTAAAACTGAGAGTTAGACTTTTATACAGAAAAATAATCTGATCTCCAGTTTAATGGCAGAATGGCTGGCAATACAATCTTTCTTTCTCAAAAGGCAATATTTTCTTGCAAACGTTATAGGATCGGGAAAGCATAAGACAGCAGCACTGATGTCAGTATTCTGAGAGAGTGAATATACAAATGAACAATTGCCAGGACACATAAAAATAGAACTCTCACCCACAAGCCGTAGCAACGAACCCCAGAAACCAACTAATTATTTACAGCAACCAGCCTAGTAACTAAGTTGGTTGTCTGTAAGTAAGACTTGTAGGAATTCAGACTGTTATCTCTAGTTATCAGTCCAAATAACCTCTGCAACAATCAACTCAAAAAGACCACGATTTGATTGATAACTGACAGCTTCCCTAATTTTTGTCTGTATTTCCAACTTAGGAGCAAGCAGAGAAAGCCAAATATGTACCTTTGGCCAATTATATAGGAAACCCCCTTTCTAATTGGTTTGCTTATAGCTTCTCCACGCCAACAGCCTCCAACTTGGGCATATCTCAAGCCTCTCTTCCCACCAATAAAACTTTAGTACTCTTCTGCCTGCCTTTGAGTCTCTACCAAAACACAAATGAAGACATGACTCACGGCAAGTTCTGAATAAGTAGACTTTCCTTGTTCCATTTGTCCAGTGTTTATTTCCACAATCCTGTAATATTTTGAACCTGACTTGACCTTACATGCTTTGGTAACGTTGATCTAGATTATGCTATAATTCACACTATTCTTTCTCTATGTGATAACACATGTCAGACCGCATTTGTTGCCTTAGTTTCTAGTAGGTGTGTGTGTGTGTGTGTGTGTGTGTGTGTGTGTGTGTGTGCATGTTTTGCAGGGATGGAACAAACAGGATTGTCATGTGTGGGGGGACTGTCAATGAACTTATGTTGAGGCAATTAAACACTTGATGCAATAGTAGGAAATCAGAGCAGTTGCTAACTACTGTTGTCTGTGATAACTAGTTTCCTTGTGTAATTTTTTAAAATTTCATTTCATCCTCAGATCCATTTTCCTCTCCCACACATAACTCCTGTTCAACACAGCATAAAACTCGAAATTTCTGTACCACAACACTCAGTAATTTGGGAGAAGAATCTTCCAAATTTGATAAATTACTTTTCGTGTTGCTGAACTCACGAACAGCAAGATCATGACCTGAGCTGAAGTCAGACACTTAACTGACTGAGACATCCAGGCACCCCTAAATTTGAAGATATTTTCATTGATGGCTTGGACAGGGAGATTGCAAAGTTTGCCTTTATGAGTGGTGCAGGTGATAGAATAGTTTTTCATGACTTTAGGAAAGGAACCTTCCAATCCGGAAACAATTGTCGTAGAAACAATTGGAGCATGGGAAAGAAGGTAGTCTGGTCATCTACAACTCTGTGGCAGACAATATGGCTTTATAGAGGGTTTGTGGTATACATACACACAGAACTAAAGACAACACATACACAGTCTTCTGCACTAGTTATGTTACTCAGTTGTCAGTAACCAACTGAAGGCATAATAAAGACAGCAGAAAATCTGATGTGGTACATAAAAGGTCTGTTTTATTGCCTTGCTTTACCTTCTTCCTATCTGCTGGTCTTTAGTTGTTTTAACACCTAATTCCGGTCAGCTAAAATTCTCACTACAGTAAAGGTTTGTTTCATAGTTGAAGAATTTCCTCTGCTTTCTTTTTCTTCAGAAAGAATCCCGATTCTTGACTGCTGCTTCAGCACTTTCCTCCAGTTACAGTGAGATAGATTATCAGGATCTGTTAGATGAGCTGTCAAGAATATTGAGCCCTCGTTCGGCAAATAAATCTTAGGGGCCAAAATGACAAAGATTGCTCCCAAAAAAACCTCAGGAGGGATTCAGGAATTTTCAGCACAAATTAATTATAACAGAAAACCATAGTTATGTAAGAAACACATAATTTAAGGCATTTAATTTTGGAAAATGACAGTTATATCATGAAATGGGAAATACTTTGGAGAACGTTTGTGACATTTACAATTTCTTTCTGACAAAACTGGATTATTTCTAAGTAATGTGCATTTTACTCCAGAACCTGTATACAGCTCAATAAAGCCTTTGATTTTTTTTTTTTTTTGAAAATGGGCTTCCCTTGTCTTTAGCTGAGTCTGAAATGGTTTTCTTTTGACTGTATTTATAAAAGTAAATTCTAACTAATAAAAGAGAATCCTCACAAAGTGAGATCTGCCTTTAGTCAGAGCATAAAAATCAAAGTCTCAAATGGATCTGACGGAGGTGATTCTGCTTGTTTTATTGAAGATGTTTGTAAATAAAATTAATGATAGCAGCAAATTTAACTTCAGTACGAACGCGAACAGCAACGTGTACTTTTCTCTACTGCAGCAGAAACAAGCCACAGTCGATCTATGAAAAGAAAGGTTACCAGCACTGAGTTTGCCATGATCGTCTCCAAGTCTAGCGTGTGAATTCAACGGAAATAATCCCTAAACACAGCCACTCCACACACATTTACATTTATGGGATTCCAGCCTAGCTCTGCATTTGAAAGAGGCAATCTAAACATGTTCTCAGTGGATAAGAATAAGCCCTGAAGAGCTACTCTTTCAACTTTATATTTTTCCACAGAAACTAGACTTCAAAGATACTCTGAAAACACCATAAAGTCTCAAACTACAGTGACCGCAAACTTCGCACATGGTTACCATTGACATCAATCAGAATTCTATGTGCATGGACTGAGGGCAAAGCCTAACCTTTTATATGGTCGACAATATGTTTGAAATGACTACAAAAATGTCTGAAACTTCAAACACTGTGCTGACTTTATACTTTGAAAGGACACTTAGTTTTAAGAACTCAACAACTATCTAAATATGCTGGGTTTTACTACTTTAATTTCAAATATTAAAAAAACTTTAGGGGATTTTTCTTAATAATTTGAAGGTCAAAATTAAGTTAACTGGGGCGCCTGGGTGGCGCAGTCGGTTAAGCGTCGGACTTTAGCCAGGTCACGATCTCGCGGTCCGTGAGTTCGAGCCCCGCGTCGGGCTCTGGGCTGATGGCTCAGAGCCTGGAGCCTGTTTCCGATTCTGTGTCTCCCTCTCTCTCTGCCCCTCCCCCGTTCATGCTCTGTCTCTCTCTGTCCCAAAAATAAATAAATGTTGAAAAAAAAAATTAAAAAAAAAATTTAAGTTAACTGAAAACATCAAAAATGTCGAAGCGCTTTATGGTGGCTCTCACATATCTTTTTATTGAGTTATTTCTGCAGAGTATTGATTTATTGAGTATCTAGTAATAGCAAGCAGAAGTTGCCATCCAGCCATTTGGGAAAACCAAACCCACCGAGTAAAACTTCATTGGTAATTACACGTGTAAAAACAAAACCAAAAACCACCTATAATTTATCAGGAGATATTTACAAAATAAACCTAACATTTTAAGTGCCATTAGCTAGTCATATTTATGTCTAAGCTTCATGAGATTTTAGTGCCTTTGGTTCCCCATATTGTAGGTCTGTGCTTAGTCATCAGATGCTGTAAATCTCTCAGGTAGAGCTGTAGGGCATTTTTAGCGCTGTTCTGATCCCTGGAATGATGTGGAATTACCTCTCTGTGTCTAAATATAAGGATTTAAGAATTCGTTTTAAAACATCTTTCTCATTGTTTCCCCCAGATTATGGAATTTTATATTTAATACTTTATGTAGGCTTAAAGGACTTTTCCATCTCTAAAATCTACTGTTAAAATTGCCAAGTGTTACTTTGAAATGTATAATATTAAGTTGCTATGAAATCTCAATACTGACATTAATGGGTTGAAAGGAAAGAAAAAAGTTATCTGGAAATCAATGATGTCTTTTCAAATAGGATATAAAGACAGGAGGCATAGAAAATGTTGGAAGTAGAAAAAGCTGGGGGAAATAGAAATACAAGATCTCCAAATGGGCTTTAACTGCTTTACTCTTTTTCATCCTAACTATTCATCACATTAAAATTAGACCCTAGAATATTGACGTGGGCTCTCCTGTTATTTAGTTTTCTAACTGAGAAAACAAAGTGCATAATATATTGACTTTTTATGTCGGGTTACAGTCCATGAACAAGTCAACATAGGATTCAGGAAACAGGTTAGTCAAATCTGGAGGAAAGTGAGATTTTGGAAAAAGACTTATCAGGAAAGCCTTGTTTCCCAGAGGAAAAATAAATATTTAAATAACATTTTCAGGGGACAGCTTTTCTAACAGTTAGAAAATAAAACAGCAAAGAAAGATCCATCTCAGGACGGCCACAGAAAATTACCTAATAGTAAGTATAAATACAGTATAAATACAGTTTCAGGCATACAGCTAAAGCAGCTTCGTGGAATCTCTGCTAGGCAGGATTTTTTTTTTTTTTTTTTTTTTTTTTTTTTTTTTTTTTAGAGAGACAGAACACAGGTGGGGGAGAGGGACAGGGGGAGAGAGAAAGAATCTTAAGCAGGCTCCACACCCAGGGAGGGTGGAGCCCCACTTGGGGGCTGATCTCAAGTCCTGAGTCAAAATCAAGAGTTGGCCACTTAACCTACTGAGCCACCGGGGCACGCCAGCTATGCAAGGTTTTTAACTGTTTTAGTATCTACAATTTGGAAAGTCCTAGGAAAGAGGATTAGCAGCTGGATCAGTGAGGGGTTGGGGGGAACACTGATGAAGCATACATTTCCCAGTGGTACTGAAGTGTTTTGTTTTTCAAAACCTGGTTTCATCTTTATTGTGTGCTACAGTGAAAATCAGGTCCCACCACATGTTTAACCATTTTACTTGGTATAAGATTTCTACGTGTAAATCTAAGCATATATAATCAAAGAGATCTCCTGTTCTTTTCCATCTGTTCTCACACTGCTACTCAGGTCAGCAACATTCTGTATCAGACATGGTCTGGACTGAATGTTTGTGTCCTCCCAAAATTCATAGGTTTGATTCCCTATTGTGATGGCATTTGGATGTGAGGGCTTTTGTTAGGTAGTTAGGAGGTAGTTAGGCCATGGGGGCAGAGCCCTTATGCTGAATATCTATAGTTTTTATAGGCCAAGGTTTAAGTCAAGTAGAGAATAAGGCTCAGAGAAGCCTGACTAGGGTTTGGTCAGGGAGACAACCTTTGTCTATGTGCATTACACCCAGGGCTACCATTGGGCTTATTTTTATGCAATACATTTAAATCTTCATTTTCTCAACTCTTAGCAAGACACTGTAGGGGTGCAGGGCAAGCTGCTCCAAAATGCACCACTTTGGTATTTTGATTAATACGAAAAATTTTTTTAATGCATATTTATTTTTGAGAGGGAGAGAGAAAGCCAGAGCGCCAGCAGGGGAGAGGCAGAGGGAGAGAGAGACACAGAATCTGTAGAGGGTTCTAGGCTCTGAGCTGTCAGCACAGAGCCCAATGCGGGGCTCTAATTCACTAGCTGTGAGATCATGACCTGAGCTGAAGTCGAGCACTCAACTGACTGAGCCACCCAGGTGCCCAGGTATTTTGATCAGTGTAAACAAAAGTTACTTAAGAGACGGAGTATGCAAAAAGGACATTCAGAGCTTCCTCTGTCCCCCAAAAAGCAAGAAATAAGTTGCCCATGTGAAAGGTACCCTCTATGTACAAGGAGTTAAAGTGACATCCTAATCGCCAAAAATAGAAAATTCAGAGTTGAGAAGGCCATATGGATAAACCTTATTACTTTTTCCTGATTTACTACCTTAGCCCAAATTCTGTTTAGATTTCCTTACTAACTGAAGCATCCAAAAATTAAGTTTTCTTTGCCCTGTCGATTCATCACGGATTTATTTTCTCTCTCTTTACAAGTATAAAAACTGCCTGAAAGAGAACAACCACCGCCATTGTGACCTCAGTTTGTACTTTCTAATTGGTTAAGTTCTTCTTTCCAGTATATCTCTTACCTCAGGCAAAAGACCCAGCGGGCAAGTCACCCCCTGATGGGAACCGAAACTCTACCTCCTCAGGCAGTAGGGACCGACCGACCAACCGTCCTGAGCCAGCAAGACCCCAAGATAATGATCAACCTGACCCTCATCATTGTACCCACTGACCTTTGTGCCGCATTTTCCTTACGTAAACCTAGAAGAATTTTCAGCACATTGGAGACCATCTTTGAGACGCTGGGTCTGCCATCTTCCTGGTGTTGGCCTCACTGAAATGAATTATTTTCTTATTTCGCTGCCACGGGTCTTTCTGCCTTTGGATTTTGTCAGCAGTGAGTGGCCAACCTGGTCTATTTGGGACCCCTGGAGCCAGGCGCTTTTGCACCCCTGCTTCCCGGAGACATGATTACCGTTGGTCATTTCTTCAGGTCTCAATTTCATTATTGGACTTCCACGTGCACACAATACAACTTTGTGGTTTCTTCTCCTGTTAACTTATCTCAGGTAAATTTAATTCTTAGTCCTGCTAGAAGACCTTGAAGGGTGAAGACAGAATTTTTCCCTCCCTACACATTGCTTAAAAAAATTCTCTAAGAGTACCTGCCGTAAGTTAATAAGAAATAAGATGGGACCTATGATAAAGAGATAATTTTTCTTGTATTTTTTTGTGAATTATCATTGTTATTAGGTGAGGTTTATGATGTATCCTTTATGATTGTTTAGTTTGTTTCATAAATGGGATTTTCAGTATCCATTTGTGTTTTATAGTGTATACGAATTTTTGTGTGTCGATGAATAAGTGAATACTCATGAAATGCTTCAAAACCGGTACTTTGTATTTAAAAGTTATAATTTAGATTCAAATATAATTGTATCACAATTTTATAATAGTTACAACATTCCAGAGCATGCATTGTTTTACAGAGCAAGGTCTTAATTTAGATTTCCCCAAAGGCAGATGCTGAGGAAAGTACCATATTTGTAAGGTAATCCCAGTAAGCCTGGTCTGATAGGTAAGCGGGGAAGTGCGATATGACAGGGAAGGAAGCAGCCTTTAGACTGAGAGATAAATACTAGAGTCCACTGCGTGTATAGAAAACATATTCGGGAGATGCCCAGGATTGGCTGAGTATATAAGGAGTGAGAGCTGAGAGTATCTTCCTCGCTCTATCTTATTTTAGAGATATATCTTTTATAGATTTTATCTTATAAGATCTATTATGAAGCGTTCATATTTCACACATATGTGAGGCACCATTTTCACTACGCAAAGTTTGTAATGAGAAAATGAGACAAAATGGTCAGGAAAGTATCAGATGTAAGGGCTAATTTAAGACAGACGAAGAATGATCTACTAACTGATGTTGCTTTATTTTTTTTCATATGAACCTCAGACAAAGTGACATACATACAAAATAAGAACTTGTTTGAAACCAAAAAATGAAGATTGCAATATTTTGGTATATTCTCTTTAAACGAAAATTTTAGATATTCAGAGATAATGCATCTGAAGAGGAAACTGAATAACTGAAATTGCTAAATGCAATTAGGTGATGATTACTGGAATAAAAAGCTAGCACTGTTATCATTGCGTGTTACCAGGCAGCAAGAACTAGATAATGCCAGTGTGAAAACGGACCCATTAACCTTCAGAATCTATTTAAGTAGAGGCTGCATCTCTAATTGAGTTGAAATCGAAATAAACATTAAAGAAATTAGCTTTTAATATGTTTATTAATGTCAAAATGTCATTGCTTGTTTTTCCTTGTGTATTTTTATGAATTATTTTACGTACATTCCTGGTTATCATATATCATTCATCATATAAGAAGGCAATCAATGTGGAGAATTTAGAACTTGTTCTTAAGACAATTTTTTTAAATTGACTTTTTTACGGTATTGAGTCATACGATGATGATATCCCCAGGTTAGTTCTGTAGAATTGCTTACTCCAGGGTTCGCTGAGTACTGTAAATGCCTGATTTAATATCCTGATTTAAAGAAAGCTGTTTATCTGTATAATGGATGCTTACTTGCTTAAGATTTTCTCTTTTTTTCTTTGAAGAATAATATGTAAATCACACACTATGATCATAAAACTTGAAAATATATATAGATAGATATATATATATACATAATATAGATTATGTATTACTATAAAACATTGTGCTTTATATTAAATATTGTCCTCTTTGATAGGCTTCAAAACTATTCTTCAAAACTACTATGCCTCAAACTACTGCTCTACAATATTTGAAACTATTTTTGTTATAATATATATTAGTATTTGCCATGACATAGATTAGCAAGGTAAATATTGAAAACACACAGATACATAGAACAAGTTTCTTATTTTTTCACAGTGCTGAATTCATGCCTGATATATACTCAAAAATTATTATTTTTAAAAAATGTTTGTTTATTTTTGAGAGAGAGAACACAGTGGGGGAGGGACAGAGATAGAGAGGAACAGAAGATCTGACGTGGGCTCCACCCCGACAGCAGTGAGCCACATGCAGGGCTTGAAGTCACAGTGAGACCATGACCTGAGCTGACGTTGGACACTCAACCCTCTGAACCACCCACGTGCTCCAGTTCAAAAATTACTTTTGAAGTGAAATATGTTATAGGTATCTCTGTAGTCATTTTAACTTCAGATGAGAGAGTATTTTTTGTAAATATTTTTTCTGTAAATTTGATTCAGAGCCACCAAGTGGTAATTGATATGCGAGTTACCTTTACATTTAAAATAATGGCATTTGGGGGGGGGGGGCACCTGGGTGGCTCAGTTGGTTAAGCGTCCGACTTCAGCTCAGGTCATGATCTCGCGGTTTGTGAGTTCCAGCCCTACGTTGGGCTGTGTGCTGACAGCTCAGAGCCTGGAGCCCGTTTCGTATTCTGTGTCTCCCTCTCTCTGACCCTCCCCCACTTGTGTTCTGTCTCTATCAAAAATAAATAAATGTAAAAAAAAAATTTTAATGGCATTTTATTATTAAATAACTAAATTAAAAATGTTTGAAAATAATTTACCATTCCTAACATTTTAAAAATTTGCATATGTTTGTTTAAAGAAACTTTACCTCTTCCTTTCTAATATGGTTGACATTTTTTTTTTTTCCATTTGGCTTTTTTTACATGGGTAGAGAGACTCTGTGGTACGGTGTTGAAGACAAGGACTGAACCTGAACATTCTGTCTTACTTCTGATCTTACAGATAATTTCCTGGGTGTGCTGTGAAAGTGGCTCCTGTACTTGGAGGGCAAGAGAAGATCAGAGAAAGAGGCAGATCATTCCAGATTGGCAGGTGGCAGTTTTTTGTTTTTTTTTTTTAATTTTTTTTTCAACGTTTATTTATTTTTGGGACAGAGAGAGACAGAGCATGAACGGGGGAGGGGCAGAGAGAGAGGGAGACACAGAATCGGAAACAGGCTCCAGGCTCTGAGCCATCAGCCCAGAGCCTGACGCGGGGCTCGAACTCACGGACCGCGAGATCGTGACCTGGCTGAAGTCGGACGCTTAACCGACTGCGCCACCCAGGAGCCCCGGCAGGTGGCAGTTTTAATAAGCAAGGAAACTAACAGATTAGGCTTGTCTTGGGCAGCTGTAAAACCAGTAAATTTCCACACCCACCTCCAGAAATTTAAAAATTTACACACAGGCTGTAAGTGGGTCCAGTCAATTTCTGTCTAGAAAGTCTAATAACAGTTTGTTCTCTCAAGGTTATGTCCTTGAAGTGACTCCTTCTGTGGGAAGGCTGGGAAAGTATATTCCAAGGATGGGGGAGGTGAGGCACCTGGGAATAGCCTGGGTCACCTGGATTATCAACCCTCAGTCACAACCTCTCAATAACTTCTTCCAATAATAAAATAAAATTGTTTCCTGGAACGAAAAGACTTGGTATCATGCCTCTCTGCGCGAGGATCCTGCAACAGTGAATCCCTTGGATAAATTCCACTTGGTCATGCATTATCATTTTTATACTGTTGACTTCGATTCGCTAAAATGTTTAGGGGCTGCTATTCTGTAGGTTTGCTTTTGCTTTTTGTAATCTTGTTATCTGGTTTTAGTGTCAGGATAATACTGGCTTCATAGAAATATTTTCTCTTTTTCATTCTCTAGAACCGGCACCATTCCTGTCTTAGATATTTCATAGAATTGACCACTCCACTAGGGTGGACATCTCAGCCTGGAGGTTTCCTTGTGAGAAGGATATTAACTACAAATTTAATAGATGTCATACATATAGGACTATTCATGTTATACATTTCTTCTTGAGGTGTCTTCTGTAGTTTTTGTTTTTCAAGGAATTTGTTTCTTTCATAGAAGCAGTCAAATTCATTGGCATAAAGTTGATTAGAATATTCCCTTTGTTATCTTTTTGAAATGGCTATAGAAATGTAAAGATGGATGAAAACTAAGACCAACACACAAGTGCTTCAGCTGAAGCAATTTTTCTCTTCCTCATTTTTGAAGCATCCGTCACCCCTTCACTTTTTTTTTTTTTCTGTAGAATCCTTTGTTCTACGAACTTGGTATTGTTATTGACATCTTGCTGACCTCAAAGTATACTTAGTAACAAGACTCAGATGGCCAGCACCAGTGCTAGTAATGAGACGACCCTGAAGACATGACTAACGCAGCTGGTAGCATGCACCATGTTCCTATCGAAACCACCCAGATCTTACATTTTTCTATAAAATCCTCATCCTTTTACGCCACCAAGCTTACAGGCTTGGATCATTAACCGGCTGCAGCCTCCTTCGCTGGCAAGGTAATGAATTATCTTCCTTCCTTATAACCAAACTCTAGCTTCATGTTACATACTTTGGCTCCCGAGCACAGGGGTCTGTTTTTGACACTTTTGATATTTATATAATCTGTAAAGAAAACTCTTGTCTCATTTCTGATATTGGTCATTTTCACGATCTCTCCTTTTTCTTTCCTCTTCCTCTGATCATTCCATCTTGAGGTTTATTAACTTTAGTGATCTTTTCAAAGAATCAGCTTTCGGTTTCATTTATATTGTCTATTGTTTTTCTGTTTTCGATCATCTTGATTTCCACTTTGATCTTTATGACCTCCTTTTTTTTACTTACTTCGTGTTTAACTTTTTCTTTGTTTTCTTTGCCAAGAGCTCTGCTAAGTTGGAGAGAGCTGAGCTGCGAGATGTTGGACAGCCAATAAAAACCAGCTAAAATGTAAGGAACAGTCAAGCGCACATCCACTAACTCGTATCACAATGACCTAACTGAGATGCCCTGGCTGGCTGTGCACCAGCACTGCTGTGGGTTCAGTAACTTTTCCCCCTGAGACCTGCCAGGAAACCTTTGTAATTGTTGCTGGGCCTGAAAACTCACACTTTAATTTTTAACCAAAAGCTGCACTCCTTAGGTTCCCCTGCCCCTATGTTCTTTAAGGTACAGGTTAAAGTTATTAATGGAACCTTGTTTGTTTCTAATAAAGCTATTTATTGTATGAATGCCCCCATTATTGCTTCAGTGTCACCCACAAATGTATTATATTGTGTTTACTGTTTTTAAAAAAAAGTTAATTTATTTTGAGAAAGAGAGAGAGAAGAGGGAAGGGGCAGAGAGGGAGGGAAAGAGAGAGAGAATCCCAAGCAGGCTCCATGCCGTCAGCACAAAGCTTGATGCGGGACTCAAATTCACAACCTTAAGATCATGACGTGAGCCGAAGTCAGACACTTAGCAAACAGAGCCATACAGGTGCCCCTATGTTGTGATTACATTTTTATTCAGTACAGGATACTCTTATTTTCTATTTGATGTCTTCTTTGAGAAGAGATATTTCTTGTACTCATTTCTAGTTTAATTCTGTGTGGACAAAGGATATACTTTGAAAGACTTGAGTAATGTCAAATTTATGAGACCTGTTTTATGGCTCAGAATATAGCCTATCTTGTTAAATGTTCTATATATATTTGAAACAAATTTGTAGTCAACTGGTGGTAGCTGCATGTTCTAGAACAATATATTTTTTTTTAATGTTTATTATTTGGAGAGAGAGAGAGAGCGAGAGCATGTGTGTGCATGTGGGAGAGAGACAGAAAGAGAGAGGGAACGAGAGAATCCCAAGCAGGCTCCATGCTGTCAGCACAGAGCCTGACATGGGGCTCAATTTCACAAACTGGGAGATCGTGACCTGAGCCGAAATCAATAGTTGGATGCTTAACTGCCACTCAGGATCCCCTAGAATACTCTTAATTAATTCTAGTTGGTTGTTAATTGTGGTCACATTTTCTATATCTTTGCTGATTTTTAATCGGATCATGCTATCAGTTGTTAAAAGTGTGTATTTAATAGTTTATTTTTGTGGGTTCATTTATTTCTTTGGGGTTTTGGTAGGGTTTTATTTCTTGTATTATGAAACTGTTACTAGGGAGGTGAGCATTTAGGGTTGTTAATTACTTACAAATCGACTGCTTTTGCAGATGCTATTTTAAATTTAAAATGGATTTACTTACCTAATTTTAAAATACTTTTCAATGATATTTAAAACATTCAAAGAATGCAGAGCTGAATAGTACTGAATGCTTGAATACACTTCTTGGTCTAAAATAGTGTCTTTTAATTTGATCATTGTTTCTTAATTTTAGGAATTCTTCAATTGAAAATGTGTTTCTATTAGTTTGATGCTGTTTTATGTTGGATTAATTTGACTTTGTTCTATTTTTCGTGTAAATGTCATTGTTTTGGGCTCCTTGAATTTCTTTGTGCTTTCACTGTGATTACTACCATTTTTAAAAATAGACCTGTGTTTTGATGTGTAGAGTTATTCTTGTGGTCATAAATTTATTACTTCACAAAATATGTTGTTTGGTTTTAAAACTCCGTTAGGTCTGTAGTTTCATTTTCATCTAATTACTTTGAATATTTTCACCAGTGTGGTTTTGTTTTACTATATTTGTGTTTGTTCTTTGAATATTAATACCACTTGAAAAAAAATTTTTGAATTATGTTTTCTTCTGTCTGATATATTAAAAACTTTTGGAATTTTTAATTTTGCTAAGATAATGGTTATTTAGCATTCTGGGATCGATTGGTTTAAGGACTGAGAATTTTTGTTACCTATTTACTTTTTTGGTTGCATAAGCAGAAACACTGAAAAATGGAGAAGAAAGTAATAAAACCATAGGCTATACTTATTAGAAAACTCAGTCTTTATTTTTCTCCTGAAATTTGATCAGGTATCCTTGAAACAAACTAATAGTGATAACCAGAGTTTTTGGTATTTTTCTTGAATTCATTGAATGGTCATGGATCCTTTACATACATGGTTTGGAGTCCAATATATTGATTGTTTCTTTCACTCACTGGTTTCTCCCAAGAAGTTATTCCCATTATTTCTCAATCTGGAAGAGAAAAGTATAAACTCTATTCTATTTCATTGTCAGAAAGCTGGGAACAATACTAAGAATTTTCTGGAGTTTGCTGTGCTGCTAGTCAATCTCTGTGGGTATACCAGTGGTTGGAAATGAGGCATCCCTATGCTGTGCTTTTCTACTTCGGGTCATCCATGTTTGCTCATTTGTTTGAATTTATAAAGAACATTATATAAGATGATGTCCCTTTATTTGTTGAGTTGGCAGTGATATTTTATCCCAGCTTTATTTTTCACTCATAATCCTAGATATCAGAGGAAAACTGTTCTTTGTAGTTTAATTCTGATATCCTAATGTGAATTCCTCAAACACAATGTATTCATTTTTAGAAAAAGCTAAAAACCAATGGAGATTTTTTCTCTACTAGAATTAATATATACTTCACCTGCCCCTAAACCCATCATATTCACATAAGAGTAGAAAAAAGAGTGAAAACACACACTGTCCATTTGGTTAATACTAGAATAGTGGTCAGAGGACATCTTTACTTGAGGATTTCAAATTCAAACCTTGTTAGCTGAAAAAGTATTATGGTTCATTTGCAGTATGTGTCAGAATAGAAAATAGCCAATATTAAGTCATCTTTGAAATTAGAATTTTAAACATTAAAAAGGTCCAGTTAGAATCTTATTTTGCCAAAATGGTATACACTAATGTATCCTTTTCAAACATTAAGTTTCAGGCTAAGATGCAACTATTCCATATTATCAAATAACCTCACAAAATATTATTAATAAAATTAAGACATGTAATAATTGTAGTTAAGCTTTAATATGTATTGAGTGAAAAGTTCAGTTCTGTAATAGGGACCTCTTTGGATATTCATAAATCCAGGAAAAAATGTCGGTAAGTTATGACCTTGTTCTTTTCTAACCCTAACTTCAAATGTGTATAATAGTTTACTTATTGATAGTAAACCACTATTATTTTTTCTAATCATCAGATAAAAATACACTATTAGGTAGTTTATTTCTAAAAAAGAAAGGAAATATTTTGCAATACAAGTCTTTGTTACTTTTAATATAACACTAATCCTCATTCACGAAAGATTAAAATTATTCTATATATGTTAAATTTTCATGAACATAACATGATTAGTTTGTGTTTTGTTTTAATGCTAAATAAAGATTTAGGGGCACCTGGGTTGCTCAGTTGGTTAAGTACCTGCCTCTTGATTTTGGCTCAGGCCAAGATCTCACAGTTTGTAGGATCAAGTCCCATGTCAGGGGCTGAGCCCTTTGTCAGAGCAGAGTCTACTTGGGATTCTCTCTTTGTCTCCCTCTCTGTCCCCCCTCCACTCATTCTCTCCCCGCAAAAACTAAATAAATAAACATTAAAAAAAGACTTAGACCAGATAACGATTATGTTTCTGCAAAATAACTTTTTCACTTTCTCATATATGCTATTTACCAAGTAAAAGTTTTATATTCATGCTTTATTTTTTTGGATAAGCAGAGGACCCCAGGAACCCATTATGGATGATTGAGAAAATAGTAACCTGGGAGGAGACAATGTTGATCTAGCCATATGCTCAGTGGCTGTTATGTTCTCCAATGGGCACTGAGATATATCCACACTGGAGTGTGAGACTCCCAAGGGCCGGCTAATTGTTTTCTAATGCAACCAGGTATAATTCTTGATGCTTATGAAGTCTTGGCTCTAGAGGCATCAGTCTGGCCCCAGGGAAAATCCCAGCTGGTAGTAGTAAATGTTTTTATCCACTTTTGCACCAAAGAGGGTGTAGTACCAATGTATTTCTGGCTCCAAAAGAATTACACTGATTGTAATTCACCCTTGATATTTACTCTGTAACTTAAACACAGAAGAACCCATTAAATTGTGGGAGAGGCAATGTGTTATATTAAAAAAAAAAAATGAATGAAGAAAGAAAAAAAGAAATTTAAGCTCAAGTTTGAAAATTTGAGCAAAAGAATATAGACACTCCTATAAACTGAAAGAAAAATTCTTCTCTACCTGGGAAGAAATCAACAAAAGATATGCACACCCAGGTAAAGGGGTCTAATCAATTAAGTCAGTACAATTTGATTATAAGAATATTAAATAAGAACTAACTCAGACTACATGCTAGTCTATAATTAATGATTGTATTTGAGCGTGGAGTGAGGTAGGGATGCATGTAGTTTTGGAAACATATAACTGTCAAAGCACCATGTCCCTCTGATCTGCAATATTTGCTCAGATACATTCATATGTAGGAATCTGTTCTTGAGTTCTTTCTTATGGTAAATTGAATTGTTTCTATTTCTCTAAGCTTTCACTAGTGTCACTTTTGTTAACTGGTTACAAGGCCTACACTATTTTTTCCACAATTAAATGTTTATTGTTATGCTTTTTTTTTTTTTAATTTTTTTTTTCAACGTTTATTTATTTTGGGGACAGAGAGAGACAGAGCATGAATGGGGGAGGGGCAGAGAGAGAGGGAGACACAGAATCGGAAACAGGCTCCAGGCTCTGAGCCATCAGCCCAGAGCCCGACACGGGGCTCGAATTCACGGACCGCGAGATCGTGACCTGGCTGAAGTCAGACGCTTAACCGACTGCGCCACCCAGGCGCCCCTGTTATGCTTTTTTTTTATGAAGAACTGGCTTAAGTTAACACAAAATCTTGTAAACATTTTGATAGGAATCCATGGGTCAATTTTGAAAGTGTTTTAAGTCTTCAAAACATTTTATCTAAGAACCTCATATATCTTCACTTTCTGACATGAAAGATTCCATTGTCTGTAGACTTTCTATGTGCTTTATATCTTTTTAAATACTAACTCTGATTTTAATATTATATCTCCTAACAAACTGTCGCCAATATAAGAAAATTGTCTTTTAAATATTGTGTGTATATGTATATCTGTGTGAATGTAGTTTGTTTTATTTATTTATTTATTTATTTATTTATTTATTTATTTAATGTCTGCTGCTAAATTCTTATCAAGTCTGTTATCTTTTTAGATGGTTAGGACTTAAGATTCTATATAAAGAGTCTTAACTATAATTTTGAGCTATTCTCTCAGGTAATTCCTTCCTTTCTATCAGTAAGCCTTTTACAGATACACATTTTACTCTAAGTGCAAATTTCTTTGCCTTTTCTAACAAATATCTTTTATTAGAATTCGAGAGCAATAGGACGGTGGTCTGAAATATGCTTTGGATGATCTCAATTCTTTTAAATATGTTGAGGTTTGTTGCAGGGACCAAAATATTGTCTGTCTTAATTATTGTTTTGGTTAAAAAAAAACCAATCTGTTGTTGAGGGAGGTTATGTTCTACGAATGGCAATTAAACCAACTTATTGGTGGTTCTGTCCAGGACTTTTCTAATCTTAATCATTTTTGTCTCTACTTGCTCTTTAAATTATTGAGAGATGAGATTGAAATACCTAAAATTATGTATTTTTTTTGAATATTTATAGCTTTTGAATAGTTGTAGTTGTAAGAATTATTACTTCGGGCATTTTGAAACTTCATTGTTAGGCACATACCGGTTTATACTTTTTATAAAAGATACTATTTTTAAGGCATTTTATCTTTTTAATTTTTATGTGTCTCGGTATTTTTTTTTTCTTTTTTATCCTTTTCATACTTATTCTATCCAATGTGAGGATTTGAGGCTTCCTTGATGTGTGTTTTTTTTAACTTTTGGAAAAATTTCCACCTACTATTTTTTTTTCTTTGCTCTGCTTTAAAAAAAAAAAACAACTGTGTGTGGTATGTTCTCAGTTTATGACGAACACTATTTGACATTAGTCACCTTACTTAGTATCTTGTTGGTTCAAGAGTTTCATCTGTAATAAAGCATATATTTCACATAGTATTTTTAGAATTAACTGCAACCCATGTCAAATGATTATAGACATATTTATAGTGGATGACTTTGATCTTTATCATTGGATTATATTCAGAACAATAGGTGACAATCAGATCAACAAAATTATTTGCTCAACAAAGAGGATCTAGCATGTCTTAACTGGGATTCTCTGATAAATTGAGATGGGATATTTTCTATCTTTTCTGGCTCTTATAATATTAAGATATAGAATATATCTTAAAATAATATAAAAGATATAGAATAAAAACAGCATTTGCCCTACTAAACATGACTCTTCCATTCATTATACTCATATAACAGAATAGTTGGGATTTTCATAATCCAAACTTCTACTTACTGATCCCTAGATTTGCTCTATATAGTTTTTAATTTTATATATGTATTATTTATATGTAGAATTAGAGGAAGATAGCAGTCTTTGAAAATTTCCAACAACAAAAAAAATGGTTCTAAACATTCAGATAAATATGAAGTTTTTGTTCTTACCACTTTTTGTTCTTTCATTCTTGCAAACATCTCTTTCAATGATAAATATGTATTTGTTTCTAATATCTATCAACAACATAAGAGATTTACTATCAGTGGAATTTACTCAAATGTTGAATAAAATTTTGACTTGTTGGTTTCACTTTATTTTTTTAGCGTATGTGTCTCTAAGGATATTTTATTTGAAACACCCGTCTTCAGGGAATGTTAGCTAAATTTCCTTAGAATTGAAAATCTGTTAAGTTTGAACTCATCGTGGACTTATTTCTTCAAAATTGAGCTACTTTATTGCTTTTCAGGTTTGTCTACTTTAAATTTTACAAATCCCAACTTTTAAAAAGGGGGATAATCACAACTGAACTGCTTGTACTAACGAGTTTTGAAAATCAAATTGTGGTTCTCTTTCCATGAGGAAGTGAATGGAAATATGCTCCAGGAATTCATATATGTTCTTAATCTTTCTAATTGCCTTTATTTGAAACATTCATACTTCTTTACCTGAGTCCCTACTTGCCTTAAACTTGCTCAATTATAAATTTGTTGAATTATTTTCTTGACTATCAACTATCAAGTCCAAAAGAAGAATTTATATATTACATATGGCATCTTGATAGCTATCACTGTAATGCTGGCAGAGGACAGCATTTATAGAAAAATAACCAATTCTGTAACATCTTATTCCTACTTGGATCTGCTCTCCTTAAATCACCTCAATGCCAGTCATACTTTCATGTCTCGAACTTCATTTCATCAAGGGACTTACTTCTTCAGGGGCAAATATTTACACAAATTTGTTTAATTAATGTTTAGGTGATAATAGAATAATGTATTCCTTTCTCCTAATAACCAAATTTCAGATAAATACATTTCTATAAATTCTTTATGATATAATTCCTATCCTTGAACATTATGCTTTGTCAGAGTTGTTAAGCTTTTCAACTTCACTGATCCTAAATATCTGAGATCCCAGGGTTCTTCCTACAGACAATTTTTATCCAAAGCCCATGATTTTTGGGAATATTATTGCCAAGCAGGCACACTTTGAAGCTTAAACAGTAACTGGTTAGGCTGCCATATGTCATAGTGGGTTATTCAAAAAATGATAGCTACTTCTTTTCAGCTCAGGCAACTTTCCTTAAATTTCACCTCTAAATTCAAGACACATGTAGCTCTTCATTACCCCGTAAAGTCGCATTTATCCTTCTAGTTGTTTTCTTCTCTTTCCCTTACATTAGACTCCATGTTTTAGACTGGTGGTTGTTTCATTTTTGTTTTCTTTTTTTGGAAATCATAAGGTAACTGAAGTGCACTCAAAAGGGTGGTTTGAGGGATCCATATGTTATTTCTTGCTGAACGTAGTGATGAAAGTCTGTAATGAAAATCTCTGAAGATATCTGAATTTCGAAACGGAGCTTCATTGTTTTCAAGATAACTTAATCTCATTAATTAATTAGTTAATTTTAATTTTAGAGAGAGAGGGAGATGGAGAGCATGTGCGAGTAGGGGAGCAGGAGAGAGGGAGACACAGAGAGAATCGTAAGCAGGGTCTACACTTCTATACTCAGCACAGAGCCCAACACAGGGCTTCATCCCTGTGGATTCCCATAATCCCACCCTGGGATCATGATCTGAGCGGAATCTGAGAGTCAGACTCTCAACCGACTGAGCCACCTAGGCGCCCCAATAAACTTAATCTCGTTGAAAAATGTTTGCCTACTGTGAATTTAACAATTTTGGAGAGAACACTTGTCATAGTATAGCAGAATGTGCAATAATAAAATATGAGAGTGTAGATATATGGGAGAATTTGTGTCTAAAGTTAAACTCTAAATACTAAAGTGATTTTTTTTTTGAGTAACGAAGAAAACCCTTAATGTTTCTTATTGAATTGGTGAGGGAAATGAGACACATAAAATGACAAAAAAAAACATAGTACAACAGATTTTTAGGAAATAATACAAACCATCTGATCCTCAGGGACTTTTGCCAGACCAAACCATTTGAATTTTCTTTGCTGCTATCCTGCAATTAATATGCTAATGATAGTATAATACTGGCAGCAATAACTATATACTTTAGGATTTAGTGAGCTCTACCTGCTCATTTTGTGTCCAGCCA
This sequence comes from Leopardus geoffroyi, assembly GCF_018350155.1. Taxonomy (NCBI): domain Eukaryota; kingdom Metazoa; phylum Chordata; class Mammalia; order Carnivora; family Felidae; genus Leopardus; species Leopardus geoffroyi. The sequence continues at coordinate 21,760,141 of NC_059333.1, forward strand.
GATGTAAAAGCAGCTGAAAATTATGCTGTCAGTGAAGCAAAATTAGAAATCTTATATTTTAGGAGCAAATATACCTAAAGAAAGAATGCACCACCCCTCCCCCCCACCGCCAATATAAAAGGAACAGTTTAGAAAGAAGTTTGAAACAAAATGTTTTGCTATTTAGAGAGCTTAAAAAAAAAAAAAAAAAGCTATTCAGGTCTTCTTTTGTTATCAAGTCCACAGTCCCTAGAATGGTATTCATAGCATTCCAGTTGCTCAGTTAGTATTTTATTAATGGTAAGAATGACGAAAATACAGGAAAACATGAACACTATTTAACATTGTTTGTTGGAAAATGAATAATGTTATAATCTATTTACATGATTATACTAGCATGTATATGTGGTAATATTACATTAAACAGAGTCAAATACTTGATATTAGCAAGAAATCTTCTAGGTAGAATACAAACAAGTTGTTAATATGGGGGTGTTCTTAAAAAAAACATTGTGAGGTATATATATGCGTATGTTCATGTGTTTGGGGAGATAGATGCCTGAGAGTTAAGACTGAGTAAGAGTAGGGATAAAAGTGAATTAAACTGTAGTAAAACACTACCAAATTATGTTAAAATTAATATGTTATAGTATTCCATTTGTGTGCATATTATTAGAATTTGTGTATGTTTATTGTGCATAGTACAGAGGTAAACATGCATGTGAGTTAGGTATCTGTGAACTGAGATGAATTGTCATGAGATTGAATAACAATATAATCAAATATAGATCAAGTATAAAGCAAGATGACCAACGGTGAGGAATATGGAGTAGCTGTCACAGAGAAAGGCTAGTGGGTTCTACTGTAGGATTAAGACATAGGCAACACATGGACCATATAAAATTCTATAAATTGGTGCCGACTCAGTTAAGTGCCCAACTCTTGATTTCGGCTCAGGGCATGATCTCATGGTGGTGAGATGGAACCCTTGCATCTGGCTCCGTGCTTGGGGTGGAGCTCGCCTAACATTTTCTCTCTCCCTCAGTCCCTCCTCCACTTACACTCTCTCTCAAAAATAAAAAAAATAAAATAAAATAAATAAATCCTGTAAGTCAAAGGACAGATATTAGGCTACCTAGGGATGAATGTTGTGGAGGCCGTAATACTGAAAATGTGTGAGCGATGTGCATGCCCAACTCTGCCTACGCATCAGCGCCTCAATGTGGGCATTTGTGTTTGCATCACCAACTCAACCTCAAATGACCTTACTTAGACAAAACTGATGTTTTAAAATATTCAATTTCCTTTTTTCTCAGTGGCAATCTAGCCTCCTGAGCTTTCCGAAGTACAGTAAGGATGAAGATATAATGAGTTCTTTTCAGTGTGAGTACCTCAGATTATATTAACAGTCTGTATTCATCCTGGGAAGTAAAAGTGACTTTTAGATAAATTTTCTTTCATTCCACCAATAAGAATTGAAACTAAAAGGGATCTGTGAGAGAACTTGAGTTTTTGAGATTTCTTAGTTAAATGCATTTACGGGATAGTCTATTTGTTTTCCACTTGGATGTCTCACCTGGGTGTCAAAAGCACAACTTTTATGAAACTGCAGTGTATACATTTTTTTTTTTTGACGAAAAATTTGACTCTACAGTGTATATGCTTCTGACCAGAGCCATCTGTTGAAATTTACAAATTCACCATTGTCTGCCAAAGAGCGCGACCAAGGAAGAATGTCCCTGCCATAGGAAGCTGGAGGCAATGCAAATGCAGGACTCCTGTCCAGACTACTCGAAATCTCAAATACCCGACCTAGAATCTACATATAATGTATATATGTATGTAGCACTTATCTGTTTATGCTAGATCAGGGGAAGCATGCTCTTTGTATAATTCAGCCAGGTGTATAATGTGTTTGCCTAGATCTGTGATGTAAGATTCCATAGAAAATGGAATAAAAATTCATAGGGTGAGCTGAACATTCATAGGCAACTAAGATTTATCAAGCTCTTCGAGAGGCACATTAATACAATTATTTTGAATTTAACAACTGAGAAGTATAATACTCATTGGACATGTTTCTCTTTCTCACACACACAGAGGTCAAATCAAATTCTTCTCTGTCAGAAGCAGAACAGTCCTGTCTTGTTTCCCTGCAGTTCCACATGACTTAGTTTATGAAACCGATATTTTCTGGGCTTTTGTCACATGACTAACATGAGAAGGATTGTTATTATTGTTACTATTTTTACCAGTATAAAAGTAGTCGTGTTGCATCATTGAAATAAAAAATTTTTCATTGAAGCAGGCAAGGGAAAAGCCTGGGTGTAAAGTATCTTATTCACAATCAGAAAAACCTTTGGTTACTTTAGTCATTCAGCAGTTAATATATAAGAAGTTGGTCCATTGCTTCCTAGAAAAGTATTAAATGGAGAAATAGAACTCATCATTTAGAAGGAAAGGAGAAGCGGCTAGCGTATGAAAACTTTGTCCATGAAATCACCCTTTATGCCAGGAATTGCTTTTGCAGGATTAAAGTAAAATTGAGAAACCATTTTGTGAGGGAGAATAACAATTGGGGGTAAGAAGGAAAAACCAGTAATAGGAAAAAGTTAGTTGGGAAACTATAAGAATGACTCTTCTTAAAGCTCTGCTTCTCCTAAGTGACTGATTATAATTGTATAACAATTACATTATTCCTGCCTTGGGTTATACCTGGGTAGATACGTTAGGAGAATATAAATATTTTTTTATTTATAAAAATACCCTGTAAGCAAAGAAATAAAAAGAAAGCAATTAGGTTTGTGAAAATGTTTTATGATAGGTTAAAGAAATGTCTTATTTTTATATTCTCTTTAGCCCAAGCTTCAAATATAATATCCTCAATTAATATTAACTGTTATTAAATATTCTACTTCTCAAGTAGAACTTGGAGTCTGAATCAGCAAATAAGCATTCTTTTTCTTAAGGTGGTGCCCGCAACTGAATTATGACTCACTTGGTAATGTTTAGTGAGACATTATCACTTAAAGATAATAAAACTTTCTTTGGCTATTGAATTCTAAGAAAGTCTCAGTTTAATAATGATTATGTCCACTTTAGGGAAATAGAAATCCAAACTTCATCGAGTTTTGAAATTTTCCTCTTAGCCTGGTTCCTCTTAGCGTTGGTGTGTACATTGTCTTTAACTTTTAGGTGCTCCCCACCTCAGCACACCTTCCGTAGCTCTAACTTCTGACATCCTTGATGTCAGAGCATGGAGAGAGTGGAGAGGTAAGACAGAAAACAAATTTTTCAACTTTGAACATTGAAATTGGTTGGACACTAGGTTTCTGTGGAAATGACAGGTACTGAAAGCTGGCTCTCATGGAAGTATTGATGGCTTTTAAAGAACCCCCATCTTCAAAGACCTTGTAGTTCTTGCCATGAAAAAAAAATGTTTCTGAGCACTTAGTATGTGCCAACGTTTTTCTAGATTAAGAGATACTGCAGTTTAAAAAAAAAAAGAAAGGAAGAAAGTACAAAATGCCACAGGATAAGATGTTCTTGGGTGTTCTGGGCACACGAAAGAAGCCAGTATGATTGAAGCAAAGAGAACAGAATACTGAGACCAAGTTATGTGCTTATGGAAAAATTCTACATACACGATGATGTGTTGGATCAAGACGATTGTGGAGAAGTGGGGAGAAGTGTGTGGTAAATGCCTAACTATAGACCTGATGGGATATTCTGGAGAATCAGATGATATGAGGTACGAGTTAAAAAAAAAAAATAAAAAAATAAAAAAAATAAAAAAATAAAAAGTCCAGATGATGTTGAGTATTTGGGGTTAAGCAACTAGAAGAGTAAAGCTGTTGCTCACTAAGACGTGTGAGCCATGAAAAGCTTACAAACTGTGATCCTGCTTAAGGCAGAAAGACTGATTAGGTAGGTGTTCAGCTTCTAGGAATATTCTTGGAGCACAGTCACGGGAGCTGTCCTTAATTTCTGCTATGGTGGAGATGGAGGCTAAGGCAGGCATTCACTGGAAACACTTAGATCTGTGGTTTCTTCTTGAATTTTGCTGAAGAAGCCAGGAGGTCTGATGATGAACAGTTGAAGAGGAGTGCTTTCTAGACCATTGCTAATGAGTGATGAAAGTCAAAGCGTTGGTGTCTAAATCAACCCTGTGGAATCTATCTCACACAACTCTCATTAAACTTAGGTATGGCACTTGGGGAAAAAAACAGTAGATTATTTCTGGGATAAGTTTACTTTCTGAACAGAGCTATCAGTTGATATTCTACCACAAGCAGAATGTTCTGTCCATAATGTTTGGGTTTAGCCCTAAGAAAGAGCTAGAATGGGGGCGACTGGGTGGCTCAGTCGGTTAAGTGTCCAACCTTGGCTCAGGTCATGATCTCATGGTTCATGAGCCTGAGCCCCACGTTGGGCTCTGTGCTGACAGCTCGGAGCCTGCAGCCTGCTTTGGATTCCGTGTCTCCCTCTCTCTCTGACCACCCCCTCTCCCCCCACTCATGCTCTCTCTCTGTCTCTCAAAAATAAATAAACATTAAAACAAAAAAAAAGAATTGGCTGGAATGTCCCTGACCCCTTGTCCTAGCCTTTAGGAGACATACATAAAACTATTCATGGTCTCCTTGAAATCTGATTTAACTCTGTGAGATGAAGATAAAAGTGTCTATCAATACCTACCCTTACTGGTACTAGAGTGTGTGGCGGGCAGATAGTTCACTTGTAGAAAGATTTTTGCATCCACTTTCCATGAAGAGCCTTCTATACAGTCTATGTGGTTGAAGGTAATGGTCAATCACATATTCATTCACCTTTTGCAGGTCAAGTGTGGTGGTGTCACGGCTGAATTTGGAAACTTGGAAGGGTTGACATGTATTGATTTGGGAGCTCTGCCAAAACTGAAACCGAAATGGACTTATTTTAATATATTGTTACACGCACATGGATTTTTTTTTTAATTTTACTGATGTCACTTGACCTTCATAATTGCTTATGAGGTGAATATGACAGTTATTTATTATCCTCATTTATAGGTGAAAATTGGTCTCAGAAGTTCAATGGCTTGCTTCAGGTGATAGAAACAGAAAATGAAGAAATCCTATTTGAACTTAGACTTTCTGATTTCAGAAAATATTCTCCAATTCAAGAAAACTTCTGTTTCCTATTTTTTTCCCTCAAAAGTAAGTCTTATCACCATTCTTTTTCAAAGAAAAATAATTTCATGTTTTCTTAGTGTCACTATATATCTCTCTTCATGCAATGCTATTTAAATATATATACATAAGTTAGGTGATTAACTGTATAAGGCTTATATTTCTCAGATGTTCACAAAATAAAAGTATAAAAGCCAAGATTAATGGTATTTTATATCATGCAATGAGAAAACACTTCTGACTCATTTTGTGCAATATACATTAATAAAATCTGGATAAAACATTAGAATAGAAAGAAACCAATAGTGAAAAGGAACCATATTGGAGAGATACGTGTGTGTGTGTGTGTGTGTGTGTGTGTGTGTGTGTGTATAATTAAAGGGTACCAAACAGAATGAAGTATGCAGAATCAAAGAAAGTCAGTCTTACTTGCTTAAGGAGTCAATGGTAAATTTGATACAAAGGAGAAATTAGAAAATTAAAAGTGAGATGCTATGAAGCAGGATCCAAACAGGTATGGCTCCAAAAATTTGCTCGAACTTTCTCCAAGTTGCTGTTTGACCCATGTTTTATGTGTCTTTGAAAGTTGGAAAGGTGAAAGAACAGAGAAGTTTCAGCTACAGCCAACTTCACGAATCAGTGTTTGGTATCCAAACCTAACAAATTTAACTGCCTGCTAGAATAAAAGACAGCATTATCTAAAGGAGGTTAACAGAGTCAGACAATCTACAATATATTTATAATGTTTTGTATGCAAAACATTATTAGGCATACTGAAAACATGGAAATGTAACCCATTGGTGAGAATAAAAGCATTCAAGAGAAGCCAACCACAAAATGACCAAGAGATTGTATTTAGGAGACAATTTTTTAAAATGTTTATTTTTGCGGGAGAGAGAGAGAGAGAGACAAAGAGACAGAGATAGCATGAGATAGGGGAGGGGCAGGGAGAGAGGGAGACACAGAATGTGAAGCAGGCTCCAGGCTGGAGCTGTCAGAACAAAGCTCGATGTGGGCTCTAACTCACGAACCATGAGATCATGACCTGACCTGAAGTCGGATGCTTAACCAACCACGTCACCCAGACACCCCTTAGGAGATAATTTCAAGGCAATTATTTTTAATATAGTCAAGAACTCAAAATATGGTCATCATATATAAGCACATTGAGAATCTAGTGGAGGGAAAATTAAAATTACATGCATCTAGCAAAACTGATCACAAAACAAGAAACAAGTTATCAGTTTCAGGAGTGAAAATGAAAACCCTATTGACACTAAAATATTAGTATAAAATATTACACAAATTTTAGGCCAATAAATTTGACAATTTAGAGGTAAGAGAAAAATTTCTTAAAACAGCATAACCAAACTCATTGTATAATCTTACACTTAGTGAAGGCATAAGGATCCTTCTTTAGATCCTCCTGTAATATCTCCAGTCCGATGTGACTTCACAGACACACTTTACCTGTCTTTACAAAAGAATACCACAATTTCACAGAATTATTTCCAAAGAAGTACTTGCCAGCACGCAAGGGCAAGATAGAATAAAAATGCTGTAAAGATTGGAGTGGGAGGAATAAAACTCTATGTGTAGATTACGTGATTTAAGAGCATAATTTTAAGAAGTCTCTAGGAGCACCTGCGTGGCTCAGTCGGTTAAGCATCTGACTTCAGCTCAGGTCATGATTCCGAGATTTGTGAGTTCGAGCCCCGCGTGGGGACCTGTGCTGACAGCTCAGAGCCTGGAGCCTGCTTTGGATTCTGTGTCTCCTCCTCTCTCTGCGCCTCCCCTGCTCATGCTCTGTCTCTCTCTGTCTCTCAATAATAAATAAATGTTAAAAGAAAATTAAAAGAAAATGAAACCTGTATTAAAATATTAAATATTGCTGAGGAAAAATTAAATGAGACTTTATGAAAGAGAATGACATACAATGCTTATGAATTAGATGATTTGATGTTAAAATTCTCCCAGAATGCCATTTAGAGTCAAAGCAGTTGCCCTAAAATTACTAGAGATTTTTAAATATATTTTTGACAATTTTATTATAAATCTACATCAAAACTTAAATATTTGAATATTTTAGTTGCCTTTTTTCTGGATCACTAATTCTCCTGTCTGAGATAATCCAGCTATCAGATTTTTAATATTACTTATTTTCACCTTCAGGATTTCCTTGTGCCTCATATTAAGCTATCATGAAAATCTCAATGGTTCCTATTTTTCCTGTTTTGTTTTAAAGTTTCTCAAACTCAGGACTGATACTTTGGGACAGGATATTTTGGGGCTGATGATAATTTGTTGTGGGAGGGTTCTCCTGTGCACAGTAAAGAATATTTAGGGGCGCCTGGGTGGCGCAGTCGGTTAAGCGTCCGACTTCAGCCAGGTCACGATCTCGCGGTTCGTGAGTTCGAGCCCCGCGTCGGGCTCTGGGCTGATGGCTCAGAGCCTGGAGCCTGTTTCCGATTCTGTGTCTCCCTCTCTCTCTGCCCCTCCCCCGTTCATGCTCTGTCTCTCTCTGTCCCAAAAATAAATAAACTTTAAAAAAAAAAAAAAGAATATTTAGCAAGATTTCTGACATCTACTCACTAGGTGGCATAGAAGCCCCTTCCCAATCAAAAGTATCTCCAGGAATTTCCAAATATTCCCAGAGGGGGAAATAATCACCCCCCACTGAGAATCCTTGCTTTATTTAATGTGTGAATTGTACTGCTTACGTTGTGTGTGTAAACGTACCTGTACTCTAGTATTTGAATCACTTAGGATTTATAGACTGATTTTTCTTAGTTTTCAGTCAAATTCTTGTCTTGACTTGAATTCAGTTCATTCAGATATTTGGTATATTATTCACTAAAAGAAAAATAAGTTCAGGTTAATGTTGTGTTCCTTGTGGAGAGTTCAATGTTCGCTTCTTCCGTAGTAGCTTTATTTCTGTGTAATTTTGGCCTGTCTAGCTCCTGTTGCTTCTGGAGGTCCCTTATATATTTAAAGATTTTTAAATATTATCTCCTTTTCTATTTAATCTCAGCAGGGATGGTGTTCCTTTCCATACTGCACCTTACCCAGAAACAGAATAATTTTATTTATATCTGTATTAAATTTTGATAGGTCCCTGAGATAATCTTTTCAGCTATATCCAGTTTTATACTCAAAATAGCCATTCATTTATTTCATGACTAATCTCTGTTATTTCCACATTTGTTTATTTTTCTTTATATCACCTTTTTCAAGTATTTTTACATTTATCTTTACCTCAGTTTGAATCATATTTAATATGAACTTTTAGTTTGTGTATAGCCTAATGTTCTTGGATTGCTACACTAAACTTGCCTTATTTTTGTTGGAATTTCCCTTTGGGATTGCCACCATTTTTCAACAGGGTCGGGATGAATTTCACTCTATCACACATAGCGTGGATCTAAGAATGGAAGTCACCAAGTTAAAGGAAAAACTGATAAGGCTATTGTCAGCAAGAAAGAAAAGACCTTCACTCTTAACTCTTTAGCCCCCAGAGTACTATATCAGAATCTGTACGATTTTCCAGGTTAGAGTTTTGTTAAACCTTCCAGTAGAGATGCCTTGGGTACTTTTTTTTTTTCTTTCTTTCTTTTTTTTTTATTTGGGAGAGAAACTTAGAGCATAGTCTTGTAAGCAATTTCCTTGCTATGCTTAAATTTACTATTGTGCATTATTTTTCAAGCCTTAACTAAATGAATCTCCTTATTGGCCTTCATTTTTCTCTGGGTTCACCTTAGTAAAGTCAGGGGGAAAATGGACTTCTTCAAGTCACGAGATTGCCATATTCCTGAACCAATTCAATATTCTTTATGACAATGAACAATGACAAAGGGTGTATTTTTAAATATATGATAGAGTACTTAAAATTTTTTAGTGTTGTTTGTGTGTGTGTATGTGTGTGTGTGTGAGAGAGACAGAGAAGCAGAGTGCGAGTGGGGAGGAGCAGAGAAAGAGGGAGATACAGAATCCAAAGCAGTCTCTGGGCTCTGAGCTGTCAGCACAGAGCCCGACACGAGGCTCAAACTCAGGAGCCTTGAGATCATGACCCCAGCAGAAGCCAGATGTTTAGCTGACTGAGACACCCAGTTGCCCCTATGATAGGGGTTTATGTTATGTTGAATAGAAGCTGCTTTTATTCACCTGCAATATTTTTAACTTCATCTTGGCTTTATACGCTCCTTATCTTTGAGGAGGAAGTTTTGCCATTTTTTTTTATAAATTTTTTTTTCAACGTTTTATTTATTTTTTGGGGGACAGAGAGAGACAGAGCATGAA